>NC_136918.1:16834309-18091809 GCF_949752795.1 Hyperoodon ampullatus
ATTTGGTAAAGTAGCAGGGTACAAAATTAATGCACAGAAATCTCTTCCATTCCTATACACTAACAATGAAAAATCAGAAAGAGAAATTAAGGAAACACTCCCATTTACTATTGCAACAAAAAGAATAAAATACCTAGGAGTAAACCTACCTAAGGAGGCAAAAGACTGTATGCAGAAAGCTATAAGACACTGATGAAAGAAATCACAGATGATACAAACAGATGGAGAGATATACCATGTTCTGGGATTGGAAGAATCAACATTGTGAAAATGACTATACTCCCCAAAGCAGAAACTCTTTTGTATTTCTGGGAGGAGTGTAAAGCTGTATAACCCCTATGGAGGGGATTTGATGAAATCTAGCAATATTACTTATGCATGTACCTAATATCCCCGAAATTCATTTTAAAGATTCACTGGCAAAAATACAAAATGATAAATATACAAAGACTCTTCTCATCGTAGCACCAAACTCAAAATGCAAATGGAAAGAATGCAAAAGTCGACAAATAAAGGACTAATTGAATAACTATGGTACACACACAGTGAAATACTAGATAGCTATAAAAAGAAGGGACTTGTGCAGGACAAACCGTCCATTTCTTTCAATAAGTGTCAGGCATAAAAAAAGAGAACTGGAAACTGTTATAGGTTAAAATAGTTTGAATGAAGTCAAATGCAATGTACGAATTTTGTTTGGATCCTAATTCCAACAAATCAACTGGAAAAAAGACATTTTTGAGATACTTAGGAAAATTTAAATATGGCATAGGTAGTAAATGATATTAAGTGATCATTATTTTTGTTAGGTGTGATAATGACATTGTGGTTATATTTAGAGACAGGTATAGAAAGATGTATCTGCTGAGATACGTACAGAAATAGCTATGGATAATATGATATATAAGGTATAGTGTTTGCTTTAAAATATCCCTTCCCCACTACTAATAAAGTGTGTGTGTTTGTGTGTATGTCTGTGTGTAGGGAAATAAATGAAACAAGGGTGGAAAGATGCCTATTTTCGTTGAGGTTGGGTGATGGGTACTTGGTTTATCACACTATTCTCTATTTTTATATATGTTTAAAAATTTCCATAATAAAAAGTTAAATATTTTCAAATTCAAAGAAAAGGGATAGAGCCTTTTTAAATAAAAATGTATTCCCACCCTCTACTTGACTATGTATTTTAATTCACAACATCCCAACACAAGCCAAACTACTCAGTTGCATTTCACAATTATAGTTCTATTTGACAGAATCCCTAATCCATTGGCTTTCACTGTTCTGCATTTCGTGCACCCCAACACCAGCTGGCCCACTTAAAGGTTGAGCTCCGCCTTTAACCTTAGAGGTGTATAAGACAGAGAAAGGCAGGAGGAGTTATGGGTTCCTGACTGATTAATTAACAAAGAGAGAGGTTTTTATACCCTGGGGCAATGCAACCCTAAGATCTGGAATAGGTGAGGGCTAGTGTGGGAGGGGACTATTGTGATGCAGCCGCCTCTCCTAGGTGGATCAGTTTTAGCAGAGTACCTAAGGAAGCATAAGGTCTAGAAATCCGGTACCTTAAAATAATCCCTGCCCTAGTTTCTCTAGGAAGGTCTTTGTTTATCTGCAGAGGTGCAGGCTCTCGTGTGAAGACTGCTCATCTACAGCTTGGCGTGGGTCCTCAGCATCCCCTGATGTCCTGCTTCTCTGGCCAGGTCTCAGTGCAGGGTGGCAGTTCGTGCCATGTACAAAGGAGCCAGAGTGCAAGAGTAGGGAGGAAGTCCAGCCCCAGGCTCGCCAAGCTTGCAGCCTGGCAAGGAAGGGCCTTCAGGTACTCATCTTCTGGGGAGTTTTCTGTAACTTGTGCAGAGGTGGCATCTGTGCTAGTGGAGACCCAGGCGCTGGGTGTCCATCCCTAACATTCTTCCGGTTCCACTGATTTCCCAGTATCAGGGCTTTAGGCCTCAATGTTAGGAACCCCAAATCATCTTCACTTTGGGGTTTCAGTGGCTTTGTGTTGATTGTAGAAGTGGGGGGTCTTTCATATATCATCTACTCAGTCATGTTCAGAGGGCAGCAGATCTTGGAGTCTCAGGGAAACGCAGACTGTAAAGTAATCTTCATCGTATCCTCCCTTTTCTCCTTTAAACTCTTACTCCCTCACTGCAAAATCAGATGCTTTCAGCATCTTGAAAATTATACACGGTTCCTTTTAACAATTTAGATATACAATGCTTGCTACAGAAATATATTTAGAATAGCATTTTCCTGATTATAAAAATTATATGTGTTCATCATAAAAAAATCTTGGAAATTTTTTGAATGAAGATAAAAAATTTTACCGTTCAGAATAAGTATTAACATTTTCTCATTATCAACTTTTCATGCGTAGATGTCTATGTAGCTCTATTTGACAATATTAAGAATGACCTGTATTAACAGTTTTACATCTTGCTTTTGTCATTAAGTCTTTAAACAATTTGTTAAAACATAATTAAAGAGTGTACTAGGAAAGGCACTGTGCTGGGCTGTAGGGTATATAATGTGTGTGTGTGTGTGTGTGTGTGTGTGTGTGAATGTGAACTCATATATGCATGATTATATTTTCCAGCTTGTTCCCCAAAGTAAAGAGGCAATAGATGTTATCTCTGCCCTCCCAGACTTTCCAGTCTAGTAGAAGAAATAATACATGTACATAATTAATTTCAATACAGTGACAGCATATAATAAATCATGAATTCCTCAGAGATAGGAAGATGGGATGAATCTACACATGCATGTTCTGGGCATTTTCCTGTTCTAGTAGCTGACATTGAAGAACTATAACAATAGTCTTGGAGCTTCCCCCCCACACACACCATCTGTGAATGAACAATTTCTGCTTTTCAAATGTAGAAATCATTGAAAAGTTTGGGATGCTCATGACAAAGGGATGTTGGGATCAATGGAATTTGTCTCATTTTCATTGTTCCCCACCTCTGAAAGGTCATTCTACCAACACTCTGTTTTGTCCGAGGCAGTTAGAGTCCTGGGGAGCTCTGCCACCTGTCTCTGGAATGTTTTGAGGGTGAGGAATAGATGAGACATTCAAAGAATGAGAAGAGGTTTGGCTCCTCCCTCCTTGGTGTGCCATGGGAAAACACTAATTTGGAGTAATTAGGGCTAAGTAATGGAGAAGGCATAATGGGACATTAGCCATGCATATGACACAACAGGAGATTGCCCCTGCTAATGAGGAGAGAAGACCCAGTCTCCAGTAATTCAGAGACTGCACAGTGAAGTCCCATCTGAAAAGTGAGACTTCCAGGTAGGAGGGGACTGGGAGATCAGAAGTGAGCCTATGATGGGTGAATGTACCCTTTACAGAGGCAGAGAATTCCCAGTGTGTCTCCTGGTGTGTTTCGTGTAATTTTCTCCTGCTTCAGTGTCTGATCACCATTATTTACAAAAGGGATAATCCAAAGACCAAGGGGTCACCTATGCCTTTGTAGCTGAGGCTCTGCAGACTTAAGTGGTTACCCTTCCAGAAAATGGAGGTGGTATTTCTAGTGCTTTTTATTGTCTTTCCTGGGAAGCTTTCAGGATTTTGGTGAATTTGCTTACACTCATACTCATGGAAAAATCCCATTAAATCTTTCTTCAGGGTGATTTGATTTGATTTGGGAAAGAAAGCTCTCTTCCCACCTTCCAGCAAGGATTTGCATATGGTATTTATTCCCCCTTAGTGCAGATAGGCAGATATTTTATAGGAAACTGTGCAGACCTTATTTGGCATTCTTTATTTAAGGAAAAGAATCACTATTTTGTTGGCACTCACCATTCCTGCAGGGAGGAAAGTCATTACATGACAGGAGCTGGGCCATCCAATACCAGGTGGAGAAATTTCAGAGAAAGCCACCACCGGAGCGCACTGCTCCCAGAGCACTGTTCAGAGTGCGAATACATTTGGGTCATCTGAGGGATGTAAACAGCCGGGCCAACTTCGGAGTATTTTTTGGATATGCTTGCATGGAAAAATCAGACTAAGAAAGTAAGTCAGGTTCCACCTTGAGAAAAGCTTCAGTGAATTTATCCCTGACTGCAAGGGAGCCCCCTGTAATGATTTAACCCCATTCAGGTGGAAAATGATATTCTTGGTCATCTGACCATGGAAATTTTTCTTAGCAAGACAGGAAGTGGAAATTTAGTTTGTTATCGAATAATAGTGGCAAAAAGCAATAAAAGTCTTCCTCTGAGACAGGGACAAGGCAGTGAGGCTCCGCCAGAAGGCGTGCTGAATTGTCATTACCAGGGTGGTCATCTGTATTTGGTCCACCCATTTTCTCAGTCTACAGTTCACAAAAAATATTTGCCTAGGGGGTGCGATGTGTGGAGTAAATGCTTTTCTTTGTGCAAAGCCAAGATTCATTTAGAAAGGAGGACTGACCCCTGGTGACCTCTGTGCCCCTCTGCCGTCAAACTGAGTTCTTGGAAGGCAGAAATCTTTCTGACCCCGTGAACTTCCTGCTTAAAATCCCTTAGGCTTCCGTATGATACCCACACCCTTTGATGATCTGGTCACGGGCTACCCCTTTAGCCTCTTCTCTGATAACTCTTCACTCTGATCTCTGGGTGCCAGTCATACCTACTTTTTCTTTTTCTTTTTCTTTTTTTTCTTGTTTTTTTTTGCGGTACGCGGGCCTCTCACTGTTGTGGCCTCTCCCGTTGCGGAGCACAGGCTCCGGACACGCAGGCTCAGCGACCATGGCTCACGGGCCCAGCCGCTCCGCGGCATGTGGGATCCTCCCGGACCGGGGCACGAACCCACGTCCCCTACATCGGCAGGCGGACTCTCAACCACTGCACCACCAGGGAAGCCCCTTTTTTCCTTTTTTTAATCTAATATTTACCGAGCCTGTTCTGTACTACAAGTCAAACACTGTGCTAAGGATTTTTACATGGGTTAGCTCATGTAATCCTGATGGCAACTCTACGAGGTAGGCACACAGAGGTTAAGTGACTCACCTGAGGTCCAGTAGTTAATAAGTGCTAAAGCAGGATTTGAATCTGAGCAGTTTGACCACCGAGCCCATTCCCGTCACTGCTGGGCTCCACCGCCTTCTCACCTGAAGGCACCACGCTCGCCCGCCTCACTGTCTTTGTTTATGCTGTTCTTTTTGTTTTTCTTCCTCATGGATTCCTTTCCTTGTTTAGAAATCATATGGACGTCACCTCCTTCAGGAAGCCCTCTCACATGCACTCTCCCAGCACCTGTACTTAATTGTCATAGCCCTTGTCACACGTGTGTGTGTGTGTGTGTGATATTTTTTATAGTCTCCCTTGTCACTAGGCCAACAGCTTCTTTTAGCTAAGAATGACGTCTTTGATCTCCACAGTCCTACTCTGAGTTCCCAGAACTTAGGAAGTCCTAAGTATATAGTAAGACAGTCAATACAGTTTTTTCTTTTAGGCAACAAATGCGTGATGTGTACCTTTTTCTCACCAAACAGTCTGGATATGAGGGTCCGGGGTGGGGGGTAGCAGCGCTAGGCTGAAGGGTCCGTTTCCTGTCTTTTTGATTCACTGTCCTGAAGGTGCTGCTGTCGTCCATGTGGGCCTAGAGGGACCATCTCCACAGTGTCCACCCACATTCAGACAAGTGGGAGGGGTGAAGGGAGTGACGGAGCTCTCACCCTTTCCCTTTAAGGACTCAACTTCGTGTTTGCACTCCTGACTTCTGCTCACATACCATTGGCTGGAACTGAGTTACGTGGCTGCATCTCACTGCAAGGGAGCCTGGGAAATGTATTCTGGGAGGCCATCTGCCCAGATAAAAACTATTAGTGTAACTGTATTACTGTAGAAGGAGGGAAAGGAATATTTGGGGATAACTATCAATTTCTGCCACAGTGAACAAGAATTTAAAAACCACCGGAGAGTCTATCTTGGGCATGTTAAGTTAAAACAGCAGGTGGAGTGTTGAATGTTTAGTTTACTAAATAGTAATTTATTTTATAGAGTCTAAAGCCTTTAACAGTTTTCTGGCTGGAATCATTTGTCGGTGAACATAGGATTAATGAATCAATTTAGTGGAGCCATGGAGGAGTGGCCTGTCGGGGAAGGTTTCCTGGAGGAGGAGCATCCGATCTGATTTTTTTTTTTTTTTTTTGCGGTACGCGGTCCTCTCACTGCTGTGGCCTCTCCCGTTGTGGAGCACAGGCTCCGGACGCGCAGGCTCAGCGGCCATGGCTCACGGGCCCAGCCGCTCCGCGGCATGTGGGATCCTACCAGACCGGGGCACGAACCCGTGTCCCCTGCATCGGCAGGCGGACTCTCAGCCACTGTGCCACCAGGGAAGCCCCCCATCTGATATCTGACGCATGTGTAGGAGTTAAGCCAGCTGATGACCAACCCATGTCTCTAGGTCCAGGGGCTGCAGCGGTGACCAGCTATGCCTGGGCTACCCCCAGCTTCACGCTTGCCCCTCAGACTTCTTGCCTTCTGTTCTGGGGCCTCCCTGTTGACACCGATGCATGGGAAGTTATGAAACCCCCATACGTACACAACCGGAAACGCAGGGCAGAAAACACCCCCTAGAATAAACCATCAACCCGAGAGGAGGGCTGCTAGATACATTTTTTCCCTTTTCTCACCCAGCTGAACAGTCCTGAGGCACATTTTAAATGGCTTCTCAGGATCTCCCCGGCGGTCCAGTGGTTAAGACTCTGCACTTCCAATGCAGGGGGCACAGGTTCGATCCCTGGTCGCGGAACTAAGATCCCACATGCTGCAGGGCGTGGCAAAAAAAAAAAAAAAAAAAAAAAGGCTTCTCAGAGGAGTGGCAGGAGGTCAAGCTTCTAGCGCCCTCCGTGCATCTCACCCTCGCGTGGTACTCCTCCTTCCCTCTCTCCCTCCCCGTGTCCCTTGCTCCTGCTTCGTGGAATTTCCACCCCTAAATAAAGGAGAAGCATGGAAACCTTCACCTCTCAGACTCTGCTTGCTGGAGAACACCTTGTTTCCTCAAATCCCATTTCCCATTCCATCAGCAGCATGAATCCATTCTCCTCTGTGCTATCTCTGTGAAAGGGGCAAGGTGCACAATAGCCATCCACATGAGTACCCACCCCAGCTTGCCCTGAAGGAGAGCGTAACTTCTGCAAAGACTCAGAGGCACAGGACATTTTCAGAAAGCCATTCAACCACACATTTCAATTTAGATCTCATTGATCCCATGTTAGCATGGGGAGAGGAAGTTATTAAAGACTGCGGTTGAGTGGTTCCTACCTGGCCTCTGTCTCTCACAGAGGAGCTGGCATTGCATGGGGTCAGGGTGGGGGGAAGGCAGGGAGGTGGACCTGCCAGCATCAGCGTCCCTCACAGCCTTCAGGAGTGGAGACAGATTTCTCCAGAGTCAAACTAATGTTAGGATGAAAGTCCCTCTCCCCAACCCCATACCCACAAAGAAAATCTCCCACAGAGACTCAGCAAGGCACAAGAGTCTCATCTCGACTGTGGAGTCCCTACTTTTTAAAAGAAGTCGCTTTAATTTTTATTTTTTATTGAAGTATTGTTGATTTACAATGTTGAGTTAGTTTCAGGTGTACAGCAAAGTGAGTCAGTCATATGTCTCTATATATGTATACACACACACACACACACAAACACACAGTAGGTCCTTAGAGTTCCTACTTTACATAAAACCCAGAGGAAATCTTATAAAGTTTCACCTGTTGACCAGTCTTGTTTTTGCCTTTTATTTGTTTAATTGTGAGAATATGACATTAAAGAAATTTAAGAAAAGAGATCAAAGATCAGCCACAGTCCCTCTCACTGAATACAGTGCCAGGGAGCAGCTGTGGTAGGTGATCTTCATGGTGTCGTCTGCATCCAGGAGCCTGTGGATCTTGACTGTGATTGTGCTTCTCTTCCCTGTCCTGGTGAGGCTGGTGACAGCCCCTCACCTTAGCGAGCCCCCCAGTCGGCCCCAGCAGGGCCCCCACACTGCCATTCTCCCCTGTGCCTGGAGTGGAGCGGATCCTGGAAAGGTCTGAACTGGAGGGTACGATCCAGGTGGTTCCCTTATGAGCCCTACGGGGGCAACCCTCTGGGTGTGGAGGCATCTTCCTGCCATCGGGAAGAACTTGAATGTTTTTGATACAACAGCAAAACACATGGGCTTATGAGTTACTTTTCTTATAGAATCGTAAAAAATAAAGTGTAAAGAGAATCATCCACAATTCCATCATCTCCTGATAATCATTCTTACTATCTGAATATATTTTCTTGTATATGTACATATAAAATGTTCTCTGCTCATCAGGTGATTGCTTGAGCATCCATGCTACCTTGTTAGCAAGAAGCCCAGAATCTCCCCCTGGAATTCTGTTCTATAGGATGCCCCACTCCCTGTGCTTATTTGTTGAAAAACTCCAGGAGCTTACTTGGGATAGAGTAGCTTAGTCCTGTTTCCAGATGCCAGGGGTGCGAGTACCCCCAGAAAATGTGATCATTCCTCTCCCACTCATTGCATCATAGAATTGCTCTTGAAGACCGATTCTGTGCTATTGGACAGATGACCTTGGTACTCTCTGAAGCATTACAGAGGTGCTTCACATGTTAGCTTCAAGGTCAGAGTCATGGAGTCCCAAAGCATGAAACAGCTGAGGAATGGCACAGCTGGGAAGTAGCCCATTCCAAGGCCTTTGTGTTGAGTCTGGACCAACTCTAAACTCCCCCCAGTATTCATAGCAGCACTATTTACAAGAGCCAAGACATGGAATCACCCTAAGTGTCCATCGACAAAGGAGTGGATGAAGAAGTTATGGTATATATACACAATGGAATACTCAGCCATAAAAAATAATGAAATAATGCCATTTGTAGCAACATGAATTATCCTAGAGATGATCATACTAAGTGAAGTAAGTCAGACAAAGACAAGTATCATATGATATCGCTTATATGTGCGGTCTAAAAAGATGATACAAATGAGCTTATATACAAAACACAAACAGACCCACAGACATAGAAAGCAAACATGGTTACCAAAGGGGAAAGGTAGGGGGGAGCTATAAATTAGGAGTTTGGGATTAAAATATATACACTACTATATGTAAAATAGATAAATATCAAGGACCTACTGTGTGGCACAGGGAATTTTACTCAATATCTTGTAATTTATAACAGAAAAGAATCTAAAAAAGTATATATATTGATATATGTATATATATATATATATGACTGAATCACTTTGCCGTATACCTGAAATGAATACAACATTGTACATCAACTGTATTTCAATAAAAATTTTAAAAAGCTACCCCCTTTTCCTCAGGGTGGTTTTGTATCATGGCATCATTGCCCTTTGCTGATAGTACTGGATCTTGCTTAGGATCACACCATGATTCTCCTAACAAGTTTCCCTAACTTGAATTTCAGTAAGCAGGGGTGGGGCGTTACAGTACCTTCTTATCCAGAAGGAGCCTGGGCACTTTATGCTCGTAGGTCTACCCATCCCCACAATTCTCCAGTCCTCCCTACTAGGGGGAGGGGAGATTTTGCTAAGCTCCATGAAAGGTAGAGAACAATCACACCCTTCTCTCCAGGGTCATGGGTGGCCACCACCTACACTTCTATAATTAACAGGACTCCTCAAGCAATGGTATATTGGTCAGTGTTTAACCGGCAGATCTCTGAAAAGATAAAAAGCCCTGAGTTTTCGTTTGCCAATTTTTGTGACGGAAATATTCGTACCAATTTCAACCTATCCAGGTGATGCCCCAGGACTTGGACTTGGGTGTTGATGCACACCGTTGGCACACTCTGCCCTGGAAGTCCAGCCAGCTGCAGGACACCACTGCCTCACGTGACTGGGTAGGGCAGAGATCTGCTCTGAGCGCATCTTTCATCTTTGCCTACAGAGAACTGCTAGAAGCATCTTCTAAGTAAGTGCATAAGTAACTAAAGTATACCACATTATATACTTAAAAACTGAGATCATACCAAACAATATATTCTTTTAACATTGAAATAAGGCTTCTGGTATCCAGTTGTTTTTTGTACTTATCAAATATCTTAGAGGAGGTTGATTATTTTGTTTAATTATCAGGTTTAGAAAACTGTGCCCATCACTCAAAGCACCTCCCCCTGCCCATGACTTAGTAGGGCCCCTAGTGCAGAGAACACCCCCTTCTGGGGCAGCTCCCTCCACCATGTTTCCCTTGTTTTCTGGGGATTTTGCCCATGGCCTTAAACATACACTGTGGTAAGATGTGATTTAGTTAAAACAGGAAAACCTTATAGGATCTGTGTATTGATTCAACATATTTTTTATATGTAAACGTGAACTTTATTCACTAACATAAAGTTGAACAAAATAAACAAAAATACAGTATAATATGAGTTAATTTTTTTTTTTTTTTAGTTTCTGCTTTATAACAAGGTGAATCAGTCATACATATACATCTGTTCCCACATCCCTTCCCTCTTGCGTCTCCCTCCCTCCCACCCTCCCTATCCCACCCCTCCAGGCGGTCACAAAGCACCGAGCTGATCTCCCTGTGCTATGCGGCTGCTTCCCACTATCTATCTACCTTACATTTGGTAGTGTATATATGTCCATGCCTCTCTTTCGCTTTGTCTCAGCTTACCCTTCCCCCTCCCCATATCCTCAAGTCCATTCTCAAGTAGGTCTGTGTCTTTATTCCTGTTTTACCCCTAGGTTCTTCATGACTTTTTTTTTCTTAAATTCCATATATATGTGTTAGCATACGGTATTTGTCTTTCTCTTTCTGACTTACTTCACTCTGTATGACAGACTCTAGGTCTATCCACCTCATTACAAATAGCTCAGTTTCGTTTCTTTTTATGGCCGAGTAATATTCCATTGTATATATGTGCCACATCTTCTTTATCCATTCATCCGATGATGGACACTTAGGTTGTTTCAGAACGTATGGTGTTCCAGGCACTGTTTTTAAGTGCTGAGATTTATCAGTGGACAAAACAGACAAAATTCCTGTCCTCGTGGAGCTAACCTCCTAGCGAGGAGAGGCAGACAATGAATGAATGAATGAATGAATGAATCAGTGATGGCAGCAAGGACCAGTGGCCTGCTGGGGCAGAATTCACTTTTTGCTGGAGGAAACAGGAGTCTTGGCACCTTTCAGAAAGATTCCAAAAGTTGGTTAACCTGCTGTGGACACTTGAAGGGCACTGTTTGAGGTCAGGGAGATGGCACAACAGCCTTCAGCTTTGAAGTCTCCCTTTCTATCAGCCCTCAAGACTCAGACTCAATGAGTTGAGAGCAGTACCAGGGACCCTGGTCTAAGGGCCCTGGGAAAAGATGGGCTGGTCCCCCTCCCCTGTGCCCCCCGCCGGCTTACCCAGTGAGCCTTGAACTATTAGCGAGCAGAGGGAGAGGTGGGGGAAGGAGTCCTGGAGGAAACCAAAAGCTACCAGTCCTGGCCTTGCAGTTCACTAGATATAACACATTGGGCAGCTTGCTTACCTTCTCTGAATCTACTTCCTCACCTGGAAAACAGGTTACTAAGTCCAACTTCAAGATCGTTGTGAAGCTTACAATAGCAGCTGATACATGGGAAAGCATATGGCAAACCTAACACAGTTTAAATGCCATCTATTTCATATCCTTTTGATGATGAGCTAAAAATATAGTGACAGAGGTGAGTTAGGCTGGAAATTGGTCATGTGCTTTCTTTGTGATTCTCTCTCTTGCTATGTAAACAGCATTTCCAATACAATACTAGATTCTGAAGCTATTTTCAAGTAGGGATTTAAAGCAGAGATGAAAGAAGCATGGATGGTAGCCGGTGGGAGTGTGAGACTTCTGATTAAGTGTGAACCTCCTCTGTTGTAGCAGAGGGCTCTTGGGATTTGACCTAATTGGAAGGTTGCAGCGGGTGCTTCCTTGTTCCTGGATGCTGGAAGGAAGGGAGAGGTTCCCATGGTGTGAGGCTCGGGTGGAGTTGAGATGTGTGGGCTGACAGAATGTTCTGGTGCAGGAGTGTTGGGGGAAAGACGCAGTCAATGGGACAGTGGCCGTTTTACACCTCTCAACCTTCCTGCCGTCTTGCGTTAAATTCCATTCTGTGGAGTTTAAGGGAAAAGCCGTTTCCTACAGTTGTAAATTGCACACACAAGGTGACCCTTGTTGTAACTTAATAACAAACTTAATTTTGGGTCATTATTTGCCTGATACCACAATGCTACTATCATTTCATAGGCAGCTGGGCACGTTCACTGTTGCTCTAAAAACAGCCTATTTATGTCAAAGCATTTGCATGAATGAAATGGTCACTTTTAAAATTTGGTAATAGCAATTGGCAGGATGTGGACCTAAGTCAGTGTTAGGAAACATTATCTATAGCCTTTAATACCATGTCTTTAAAGTACACGGACACATTGTGTTTAAAAACGTATGTGAAGTTCTTTTTTTTTTTTTTTTTTGCGGTATGTGGGCCTCTCACTGTTGTGGCCTCTCCCGTTGTGGGGCACAGGCTCCGGACGCGCAGGCTCAGCGGCCATGGCTCACGGGCCCAGCCGCTCCATGGCATGTGGGATCTTCCCGGACCGGGGCACGAACCCGTGTCCCCTGCATCGGCAGGCGGACTCTCAACCACTGCGCCACCAGGGAAGCCCATGAAGTTCTTAACTATTAAACTTCCACTAAAGCGTGAAGCATGTTTTTTCTTTCCTTGATGATTGTTTTATTGTCTGAAGGAGCCTCAAGTAGTTAATGTAACTGCTGTCGTCCTAATAATTTTGGAAACAGATTGTGGGTTGTAGTTATTTAAAAATGAGAAAATTGGAGCTCAAGAAGGGAATGCTATTTTCTTCTTGTGCAAAATATCAAGGCAGAGTAATTACAAGAAGTCAGCTTTTCTGACTAAACAGGTATCTGTTGTGTCTTTTCCATAGAACATGTGCACAATTACTGGGCTGTACTGTTCTTTTCCTTCTCAGTTTAGCTCTGTGGGTAGCTTGTCCCTTAACAGTCTGTCTTGAGACCTCTGGAGGTTCTTCCTCTCTCCCTCCCTCCTTCCCACCCTCCCTTCCTCCCTCCCTCCCTCTCTCTCTCTTTCTTTCTTTCTTTCCTTCCTTTCTTTCTTTCCCTTCCTCCCTTCCTCCCTCCCTCCCTCTCTCTCTCTTTCTTTCTTTCCTTCCTTTCTTTCTTTCCCTTCCTTCCTTCCTCCCTCCCTCCCTCCCTCTTTCTTTCTTTCTTTCTTTTCTTTCCCTTCCTTCCTTCCTTCCTTCCTTCCTTCCTTCCTCTCTCTCTCTCACACTCATCAGCATCAGCCCTGCTTCACTCCCTATTCTTTTCATCAGTAAAGGCAGCTGTCTTGATTAGATCACCAAAAGATACCTTTTTATCAACATCAAATGACTGATTAAATGTATCTCTCAGACCAATAAATGACTTATAAGGCCATGTGTGAGAAGGAGCTACTGAAAAGAATAGAAGGCACTAGATGGCTTTAAGAGGTATTGACTCACAGACATGGAAAACAAATTTATGGTTACCAGAGCATTAGCAGGGGGTGGGAGAGGTAAATTAGGAGCTGGGGATGAACGTACACACACTACTATGTATAAAATAGGTAACCAACAAAGACCTACGGTATAGCACAGGAACTGTATTCAATGTCTTATAATAACCTATAATGGAAAAGAATCTGAAAAAGTGTGTGTGTGTATATATGTATAGGGGAAGAAAGTAGAAAAAATCCCAGCCTGGGTATGGCCTGTACATTGGAATGGCAGTTGTTCACACGGATTTCTTCGGTTGTTCCCAGGAAGGGGTGGCACTTTGACAGGCAGAGCAGGGAGATCCGTCACACCTTACGTAGTTGGATCTCTTAAATTCTTGGACAATGAGTTCATCCGTTCCATTACGCTAGCAGCTGCAACCTGAGTATGCAGGGCAAAGTGACCTAGATCATTCCACGGAGCAAAGTATTTTCTATGGTGTCCTGTTCCTCTTTTGAAATGGGAAATCTCATTCTATGGAAAAGACTCCAAATTGCTTTTTCATTTTACACGCTAATAGCCGGGGCAGCTACAAATGGCTTTAAGCAGTGATTACAGCTCTGTGCATGGAACAACTTTCTGCCTTTGGATTACCCTGGAAATTCAGGCTCTGGAGTATATCTGATGTTACTCTGAGCTGGACTCACCATTTGGAAAGGACTCCTAGTGTGAGTGCTTGCCCTCACCTCCCCCGTGGCCTGGTACTGGTTGTGCTCTGAGACTGTCCTGTGAACTGCCCACCAGCCAGGGGCTATTTCACTTTCTATGGTGACAGTTGAGTTCACTTAGCCAGCTCATTCGCACAGCTCCTTCCTCCCCGGTGGCTTTCAATTGCTCAGTTAGTGAATCTGTCTTACTTTTAAGTAGCAATCAAGCAGGTTGTTCACCTTCTACTTTGGTTCTGGCCGTCAGGGCTGCCCTGTCTTTCTGCCTGGTCAAGTCTGATTAGTTCTTGCACATTGTGGCTTCTTGGGCTGCTGCCGAGGGGTAACCTGTATGTTTCCTGTGGCACATCTCTCGTGGATGGTGGTCAGCCATTCAGGCACCCAGGGGAGAAAAGGGAAGGAGTGCAGGGAAGCTGGGGCTTCTGGGAGAGGAAGGGGCCATTTGCATTGCTGCCCCCCTCCTCGTGGGGTTATAATCTCATGCAAAACAAAAGCTAATTAGAGGTGAAGGGGCTTAATCAAGTAGGGGAGGGTCTGATTTCAGTGTGTGAAATAGGCCAAAGTACCAGCTTCTTCTTTTTTTTTTGCGGTACACGGGCCTCTCACCGCTGTGGCCTCTCGCGTCGCGGAGCACAGGCTCCGGACGCACAGGCTCAGCGGCCATGGCTCACGGGCCCAGCCACTCCGCGGCATGTGGGATCCTCCTGGACCGGGGCACGAACCCGTGTCCCCTGCATTGGCAGGCGGACTCTCAACCACTGCACCACCAGGGAAGCCCCAGCTTCTTTTTAGGGAACAGTGTTGGTTACGTTAGGGAGCAGGGGATGGTGATGAAACTTTCACCCTCTCCCTCCACCATAAACACTCATGCTTCTCAAGATACGTTGGTCAGAGGCAAAGACTTCTTGTCTTTGCAAATCTATCAGATCCTTATTATTTTACTATGGCCCCTTTCAAACAAATGGTGTTAGTACCCCTTATAAATAGCTATTTTTTACAAACAGCTTTATTGAGATGTAATTTACGTTCCATAAGGTTCATCTGTTTACATGTTCTTTAGTGTATGTACAGAGTGTGTATTCAACGCTATGATGTAATCTTAGAACATTTTCATCATCCAGAAAAGAAACCTTGTACCCTTTAGCAGTCACTCTCCACCCATCCTCCCTGCCTACCCTCTCCTCCCAGCCCTAGGCAGCCACTAATCCTTTCTGCCTCTATAGATTTGTCTTTTCTGGTCATTTTATATAAATGGAATCATAGTATGTGGTCTTTTGTGATTAACTTCTTTCACTTCGCATAATTTTTTGAAGTTCATCTATGTTATAGTCAACTGTGATGTGGTCATCTATGTAGGCCATTCCTTTTTATGGCTGAATAATATTCCATGGTATGGATATACAATATGTTGTTTATTTATCAGCTGATGGACCTTTGGGTTGTTTCTACGTTTTGACTATTATAAATAGTCATTTATAATATAATGCTGATATAAACATTTGCATGAAAGTTTTTGTGTGGACATAGGCTTTTGTTTTCTGGGGTACATATCTAGGAGTGAATTGCTGGCTAATGTGGTAACTTCATGCTTAACATTTTGAGGAACTACCAAACTGGTTTCCAAAGTGGCTGTACCATTTTACATTTCCACCAGCAATGAAGCAATCAGCATCCTTACCAACACTTGTCTTTTTGATTGCAGCCATCCTAGTGGGTGTGAAGTAATATTTCTTAGGGTGTTAATTTGCATTTCCCTAATGGATAATGATGTTGAAGATCTTTTTGTGTGCTTATTTAGCCATTTGTAGATCTTCTTTGGAGAAATCTCTATTCAAATCACTTGCACATTTAAAACTGAATTATTATTGAGTTATACACGTTCTTTACATATTCTGGGTACAAGTCTCTTATCAGATGCATGATTCTCAAATATTTTCTCCCAGTCTGTGGTTGTCTTTTCTTGATGGTGTTCTTTGAAGAACAAATGTCTTTAATTTTGAGAGGTTCAGCTTATCAATCTTTTCTTTTACTGCTTGTGCTTTTGGTATTGTATCTAAGATACCATTGCCTAATACAAAATCTCAGATTTACTCCTATGTTTTCTTCTAAGAGTCCTATAGTTTCAACTTTTACATTTAAATCTATGACCCACTTTGAGTTAAATTTTGTATATTGTGTGAGAGAAGGGTCCAACTTCATCTGTTGCATGTGAATATCTAGTTACCCCACCACCATTTATTGAAAAGTCTATTCTTTCTCCCATTTAATTGTTTTGTCCTCTTTGTCAAAAATCAACTGACCATGAAATTTAGGGTTTATTTCTGGACTCATAATTCCCTTCCATTGATCTATGTGTCTATCCTCAAATGTCCTAGTTCAGAAAAATCTTTTTATTAATTATAATATGCATATAGAAAAGAGCATACATTTAAATGTATAATTCTGATTAATTTTTGCAAGTGAACACAGCTGTGTCGCCAGTGCTCAGACTTGGAAATGCAACATTACTAGCACCCCACAATGCTCTTGTACCCCCCCAGTCACTACTCCCACAGCTTACTGCTCTCCTGACCTTTATCACCGCAGATCTGCCTATTTTTTAAAAAAAATTAATTTATTTATTTTTTATTTATTTCATTTTTGGCTGTGTTGGGTCTTCATTGCTGTGCACAGGCCTTCTCCAGCTGAGGCGAGCGGGGGCCACTCTTGGCTGCTGTGCATGGGCCTCTCATTGCGGTGGCCTCTCCTGCTGTGGAGCATGGGCTCCAGGCATGCAGGCTGCAGTAGGTTTGGTTCGTGGGCTCTAGAGCACAGGCTCAGTAGTTGTGGTGAAGCTTAGTTGCTCCATAGCATGTGGGATCTTCCTGGACCAGGGCCCGAACCCGTGTCCCCTGCACTGGCAGGCAGACTCTCAACCACTACGCCACCAGGGAAGCCCCAGTTCTGTCTATTTTTGAACTATATGTAAATGGATCTGTGTAGCACGTAGCATTTCCTGTCTGCCTTCTTTCCTTCAACATTATGTTTATAAGCTCCATCCATTTTGTTTCATGTAGCAATAGTTCATTAGTAACTAATACGAGTTTTTGATATGGCATTATAAAATACAACATTTAATGATCTACATAATTCAACAAAGCAATATTTTCCAAATGACTAGTGCATGGGAAAGATGCGTTGAAAGTGTAAGATATACCAATGAATTTTAATATAACAGAGTTTGAAAAGCTCGTTGATATGGTTTCACTTTCTGCATTGCAACTAACCTTTCAGATATGACTACTTGTAGAGTTCTGGTGTAGTATCAAAGAAGAATAGCCACAAAGCTAGTCCATTTCTCCTTTGTTTTCCAGCTAAATACCTATGTGAGGCCAGATTTTCTTCATGTATTTCAGCCTAAAAGTGTATCACAACAGATTGAAATAAGAGGCAGATATGAGAATATATAGCCATCTCATGTGAAGCTGGCCATGAAAGAGACTTATGGAAATGTAAAGTAATGCCACTGCTTCCTTTGGAAAATATAGTTGTTTTTCATAAGATAGGTTAAAATGTAATAGGTTTATTATTGTTATTTTAAATGAATGAAGAGATAAATATTTAAATAAATTTTCAGCTTTAATTTCTAACAGGATAAATATTAACAGAATAACCCTGATAAACAAAAGGTTTTTGGGGTCATTGATAATTTTCAGAGCATAAAGGGGTCCTGAGACCAAAAAGTTTGAGAACCACTGGGCTAGTGGGTAGTTAGGCGTTCAACGCGTAAGCATACAAATACGTATGTAATTATTAACCACCACAGTGAGTGTATAAAGGAGAACAGGTGCTAAGAGGGACAAACCAGGGAGAGCTATTAGATGGGGGATAGTGTCAGAGAAGGCCCATCTGAGGAAGTGGTTTTTAAGCAGAGATCTGAAGAGTGAGATAGGACTGAACATCCTTGTTGGCAGAGGGAGGAGGATGTGCAAAGCTCCTGAGGTGGGGGTGAGTTTGGCTTGGGTGGAGCATGGTGATGATCAAGAGAGGGGCATGAGATGAATCAGAAGTTCAATCCCACAGGCTCTTGGAGATCATGTTAAGATTTTGGCATTTTGTCCGAAGTCCATAAACATGACTCTACTATATAATATGATCAGATTCAAAGTTTTAAAAGATAACTGTTGTGTTGAAAACAGAAGTGGACAAGAGAGAAAGGGACGGGAGCACCTGGGCAGCTATTTTTTTTTTTTTTTTTTTTTTTTTTTTGCGGTACGCGGGCCTCTCACTGCTGTTGCCTCTCCCGCTGCGGAGCACAGGCTCCGGACGCGCAGGCTCAGCGGCCATGGCTCACGGGCCCAGCCGCTCCGCGGCATGTGGGATCTTCCCGGACCGGGGCACGAACCTGTGTCCCCTGCATCGGCAGGCGGACTCTCAACCACTGCGCCCCCAGGGAAGCCCTGGGCAGCTATTTGAATAGTCCAGTGGTGTCTGCACCAGGAAGGCGGCCATGCAGATGGAAGTATTTTAGAGCTGACATTTATGGTTCTTGCTGCACCCCCGCCACACCCCTCCCCCCTCACCGCCATTGGAGCTGAAGGGAGAGGAAGACTCCAAGGAGAGCAGTACTACCCACCATGCTTAGTGACACCAGTTCTAAGTATCACAAAAATTAAATATCCGTCGCATCAATTTTATAATTAGTTGCTAATGTGTGTGTGTGATGGAATTGACCACATTTACTTAATTATTTTGGATGAGATTGAAAAAGTCACTCTCATAGCACCACCTTGTGGACAGTAGTGGGAAGTTTTAAAAATTGGGTTTAATAACTGGAGGGGGAAAAAAAAAAAAAAAGACACACCAAGTGTTCCAGAAAGTTTACCAGTTATCAGCCACCCCAGGTCCTTCTTGGAAAGAGAGGGGATATGAACACATTCAACAGAATTCATTTCCGGCTATCCTGAAGCTGACTGGCTGTGTTTATTCGAAGTCCGTTCTCTCTGGTTGAGTTTTGACATAAAGCGTCACTGACTGAAAATACCTTTTATTCAGATGTCATTTGAGGGCCACCTCCTATATCTCTGTCTGCTCCTTCTCTGTCTCTTTTCCAGGCTCCTCAGAACTTGCCTGACCACTAACAGTGGAACTCCTCGGGGCTCCGATTCAGGCCCAGTTCTCTTCTTACATCATACTCTCCTCAGGCAAATGTATTCCCGACCGTCATGTTGCTCACCACTGGTGCCTCCCTCACAAGTGTATTTATGTGGTTCAAACCTCTCCTCTGGGGTCCAGATCTTTATTTCTAACCCAGTGTTCTGCCTCTGCATGGGAATGTTTCACATCCAAGAATGAACTTGGGATTTCCTCCCCTCCAAAACTGCTGTTCGTTTAGTGTTTTTAAATTCAATGAAGACACAAACTTCCATCCAACTTTCAAACCAGAAGCTTAGAAGCTGTTCCTGATGCCTCCTTCACTCTCATCTCCCCCCGACCCCAGCAATCAATCTCTTGGCCTTGTCTGCTTTACCCACCACGTAGTTTCTCCTGAGTGGCCCACTTTGGCCTACCTTTACTGCCACCACTCTACTCTGGTCCCTTCTTGTCTAGACCCCTGCTGCAGCCTTCTAACTAGCCTCTGTGTCCACCGTGGGCTCTCTAATCCATTCTCCACACTGAGGCATTTTCTCAAAATGCACATCTTCTCAGGCCACTGCAAACCTTCCAAGGCTGCCTGTGCCTCCTAGCCTACAGTGCCTTGTGGTGGGTCCTTCCCTGCCCCTCCAGCTGCTTCTCAGCCACGCTCCACCCCATGCTCTGCATGGCAGACCCACTGCGTCTCTGTTCCTCAAGCGTGTCCACTGCAGGGATTGGCACCTGCTCGTCCGTGTCTCCCTCCCCTGCTTATCTCCACTCAGCCTTCCTACCTCAGCTTAGCCGTCTGTTCCTCAGAGATGGCTTTTCCTGAACGTCCAGCCTTTATTATAAGCTATTACACATCAGAAATACCTTCCCTCTGAGCACTTATCTCAGTTTCCAAGTTTATATTCACTAAAGTGGTTTCTTGATGAATGCCTTTGCTTCAAAAGAGCTCGGGAGGGAAGAGGGCCCATGGCTGACTTGGCTCGCTGTATCTCTCCAGCACCCAGCCAAGTGCCTGGCACATAGGTGATGTTTAAAAAGCTCCCTGAGTGAACGAGTGATCCGTTGTGTCTCTGAGGCCCTGACGAGGCAATTACAATAGTCCACAGTGTATATCCATAGTTTGTGTTACCTACTTGTAAATAAAATCAGGTCCAGGTGTGATGGAAGGTTGAACATAACCTGCAGATGCCAAACCTGGCCAGGGAAACTCAGGACCGCCTGCCCCCTGGCCTGGTGCCGCCTGGTCTTGTGACATTGGTAAGCATACCCTTGACAAAAATGACACGAGCATCTTCGCTAAGAACAATGATTTTGAGGGACGTACCAAAAGTATTTGCCATCTCCTCAGGGGCATGGTCTCACTAAAAACACATTCAGTTTAGGTAACTTCAGAAAAATTATTATCTCTATCTTCACGCAAATAGCTTTTTCCTGCTTTATGTTTTAGAAGCTGACAGGACAATTAAAGTCATTTATCTCAAAACACAGAAAGTTCAAAGGTGAACTGCCAGTCCTAGGAAATTTCTAGCTACTTTTAAATAACATGTTCCCACGTTACAAAAAGAATCAAACATTATTGGGTGCCTTGTTCATAAGATGAAATAAATACTCATTTTCACTGGATATTGACATACAAAGTGATAAATGCCTTTCTATGTCAAAATTATTATACAACTATATATAAAACATGTTCTTAATCTTTCCTCTATTATTTTACTTATTAATACATTTGTTCCAGGAATCATTTAAGACATTATAACAGCACATAAAATACAGCAAAGTAACATAAATTATAAATCAATTAAGAATTCAAAAGAAAAATAGGGTAGGATAGAAAATAGATTCAGAAATGGGGCCAATTGAAAAATGCCCTTTGTAAGGACCAATATACTGCCGGGCAACACTGCTGGTTGTCTGCACAACAGTCATCCTGCCCTCCTTCCTTCTGCAGAGCCCTGATTATGTTCTGATACCAAGTATCCTGTGCTCAGTCCTGGAGGATGAACCGTGGTCGATCTAAGAGAATCATGGACCCCTATCTGGACCATTTTGTTAGAAAGGAATGTCCTTACTGTGTGAGACATTTTGAGTGAGATCTCTTACTTGTGGCTGGGAGGTTTCTGACCGATGCACTTGCTATGGTTCTCATTAGGCTCTAAGCTTTCCAGCAGTCCACACCAAGAGGGAGATTTGGTTAGAAATAAGTCAGTGTCCATAAAACAAAAACAGGTTCGCACCTCAGGAAAAGCACAATATTGCCAAGACTAAGAAGTATGCTGAGGGTCTGTAGGGATCCACTCACTTGTCCAATGTATTTAAAATCCCGAATGAAAGCGTCAATGATAAGGATACTGTAATCAGCAATCCAAGCCATACTGCCTTTTTCTTTGGACATAATTTATTATTCACCTTGAAGTTTCATTTTCTATATGCTGCTCAAGTTGAAACATTATTCTTTGAGCCAAAAGAAAATGCATTTAACAAATTAATTTGGACAACGGGTGCAGACCAGTTGTTCTTTGCAAACGAACCTTTGGCTTGTGAATACTAAGCCCTAATTCTATGAGTCGGTAGACCAGTGGGGTGGGTAGGAAAAAGGTCTAGATGGTCCCCCCGTGCTTCTTTTAGAAAGAATATGTGTCTTGCTCTGGGTATTTCTACAGAAAAAGTGTAAGCATTCATCAGGACAGGGAAAGATCATATTCTAAAAAGAATTGTTTTCCCCCTTGAACAATGACATAAGAAGACATTTTATTTTTGTATATAATTTTATTTTGTCTAGGAATCAGACTTCTTTCTCAGTTTATCTGTTTGTCTGTCTATGTATTTATATCCAGCTTATAAAGAAACGAAGCAAACATAGCACTGATAGAAAGAATCTCTCCTTCTGTGGGCTCTCCTTGTTGGCTTGAACTCCCAGCCAGCTGCAATAGCCAGCCTACCAGGAATAGACCCCACTTCAAGCCCATTTACTATTTTAATGACAAGAACTTGCTAATGTGGGCACTCAAAATGTAACCTTGGAAGGGAATGCTCTTCATACCAGGAAATCTTTGAGAAGGCTTGAGTTCTTGCCATAACTGAAAATCTGATGATGTATTACTGATGACTTCATCCCCAAATGAAAGCTAGCTCCCTGCTTCCATAATCCCCGGGGAGAATCACACCGAGAAGAGAGGAATTTGGAGAGAACATGAAGGGAAGAGACTTCAGTTTCTCTTTTGAATAAAAATGAAGGCACCAGTCTAGGTGAGTATAGAGGACACACCTTCCAGATGCTGCAGTAAGTGGCCTGTATGTCTCCTACAGCACTGATACAGCAACTGCAGACACTTCATAGAGGACCAAAGAAAGAACAGACTGCTCATGGGGGGCGGGGTTTGGTGGGGCTTCGGAATGAGGAATGTAGATGTGAAATGGTCTCTCCCCCACTTAGGCTTTGTATCCCAGCGGTGCTGACACTTCAGACTTCATTGCACATCCTGGCTTTCTCTTTAGTAAAGGGGAACCGTTCCATTCCAGTTGATGGTGGCCTCTCTCCACTTGGTTCTGATAGCCATCTCCACTGGAGAAAACCGTCTTCCTGGCCTGTGTTCATCTTCATGTCGGACTCTTTCCCAGTGATGGGAATGAGTATCTGAGGGGGGAAACAGCCAGCATTTAGACCCCAGCCTATGTATACCATTTTGGAGGAAGCCAGGAAGGAAGGAGTGTAGGATGGGTGGGCAGGAGTTGGGCTCAGCAAGCTGTGTTCCTAGAACTGGGTAAACAGAGGGGGATTCTAGTAGATGATGGTATTTAGACTCGCCCCATACAAAACACGACCATGATAACCTGGGTTGTTGTAGATTTTGGAAACGGAATATTGACGACATGTAATGGCATGGTCCAGCACCAGATGGGACACATAGAGCCGGGTGTAGGTCACCAGCTGTTGTCAGGAAAAACAAGAAAAGAGAGAGCTTACCACTTCTCAATGCTTCCAGGAGTACCTTTGCATTTTGGGGTGAAGGGCAAAGTATTCTCATGAGTAGTCAAGAACTGAGGTCCAGGCCCAGGTTGGTCTCAAATGACATTTGAGAGGGTACTTAACATCTCTCAGCCTCATTTACTCAATTAGAAATCATTTCTTGGCCACTTCAGTTTCCTCTATGAAAAATAAATATCATAGTATCTACCTCAGATGACTGTTGGGAGAATTTAATGGGATAATGTATGTAAAGTTTTCAACACAGTGCCTGGAACAAAATGCTTGCCATGCATGTGAGCGAATAAAAACAAAAACAAAAAACGATGCTTTCCTCGAAGAAGAGAGTAAAGTAGAAACAATAATATATTTTAAGGAATGTATTGTCAATGTCCCACTAAATGAAATGGGCTCATGTATATCTATAGATCTATATAGATATTTCTCATAAGTAGAGAAAAAGAATTAGGAGTTACACAGATAAAGCAGTCACTAAGATACTTTTCCAAATTTAGTCATAATAATGAAAAGTTGCTTAACACCAGACCTGTGATACTAAATGCAAAGAGTCAGACATCAAATCAGCAAGGCTCCATCTATGGTGCTGAGGTACCAGGTACAGCCTCCCAGTCTCACCATAGTTTTTCCCTTGTCCAAAAGGCCAGTGTTTAAAGACATCTTAAGATTAGTCTTTTTTCCTCATGTGTTTAAAAAAATATGGTGGGGGGCTTCCCTGGTGGCGCAGTGGTTGAGAGTCCGCCTGCCGATGCAGGGGACACGGGTTTGTGCCCCGGTCTGGGAAGATCCCACATGCCGCAGAGCGGCTGGGCCCATGAGCCATGGCCGCTGGGCCTGCGCGTCCAGAGCCTGTGCTCCGCAATGGGAGAGGCCACAACAGTGAGAGGCCCGCATACTGCAAAAAAAAAAAAAAAAAAAGAGAAAAGAAAAAGAAAGTATGGTGGGAATTGAAATGGATTTTGTGGTTGCCCTTGGAGCAGAACCTCTAAGGTTTGCTGGGACTGTGCCTTCGTTATCGTTGGTTTCCTAGTGGCTGGCTCTTAGTAGGCCTCAAAAATGCTTTTTGAACTAATCTGAACACAAATGCCCTCTCAGTTTCGTTACTATGTCCCAGGATGATCGATCATCTGATGTTTGTTCTTGGGATAGAATAGACCAGTTGGAACCCCCCTGCCCCTGTCCCTTTGTTTTTCTAGTTCTTTCCTTGGGCATTACATGCCTTGTGCTCACAGATAGAAGACCCCAGGGAAGACTTTTTTGGAAACCTCACTCTCAACCTTTTGTTTTTTCTCTTACCTAAAAGTTGTTGGCTCCTCTGTGCTACTTCTAGACCCCCTGCCCTTATTTAAAGCAGGTTTAGAATTTCCACGTTACAAGGCTTAGGTTAGGCCCATGGGATTGATGCCTAGGTTTCACTTCAGAGATCACACTTCTACATCTTCCTGTAGAGCTAGCATGAGCTGTGAACTGGCAGTAGCTGCATCTCTCTGAGCACACTAAAGGTCAGGGCACTTGGGATCTGGAATGCTCACCTATGGTAAGGTGCGCAGGCTTGTTCTGTGAGGGCTGGCCACTGTAGAAGTACAGATCAAAGAGGCGCTCCACTTTCCAGTCTGATAACAGCTGCCTGTTTGTGCTAAAAAGGACACTGTAATTTCCATTGATGTTGCACAGCCAAATAGGTAACTTGGGAGTCTTCAGCATACTGCCCACCTGCAAGCGGGGAGGGGAATGCAGATGAACATAGAGATTTGGCCACGTTGTGAAAGACGCTGATATGGCATCAGGATCACAAAGCAGCTTGGAGGCTCAGCGTTGCTCTGGGAGCTGTGCAGGGCGCAGTGTGTGAAGGAAGATTTCAAACGAAAGCTTCATCATGAATGAATTTGCATTTATGAATGGTGTGGTGGTGATGCTGCAGTTTTTCTCTGCATGGATTGTATTTTAAAACATTTTGGGGATGGGCTCACGGAGGAGGTGGAACCATCTCAATTCAGTTTGGAAGAGGGGTGGAGAATAAATAGATAAACTGAAATAGAAATGTAGGCGTGGAACAAGAGAACGTCGAGTGGTCTTTGTGGTTGACGAGTGTATTTATCCCCGTTCCCAAGGAAGGACAGTATTTCATTCAGCAGGTGGTCATTCTGGCAGCACTAACCATTTAGAATATAGGAAAAAGAGACTATTTAGAATATGGAAATAGTGAATATTTTGAATACAGAAAAAAGCTTCTGGGAAATAAGGGGAACACACACACCCTCACACTCACACAGATATACATATATCTGCATGTTAACGTGTAGATCAATTGTGAAGAGGTGCTTGGAGCTGAGTGTACTAGTTTAATATTACCTATAATTTTAAGTTCACTGTTTTAATCAGCTTGTTATCTGGTTTTTCCAGGCAACTGTCAATTCAGCCTTGAATTTTCAAGTTAGTGCATTAGATTCACAAAAACACCACTCTGGGAGGTGTCGTAATAAAGGGTCCTGCACACTGCAGTAGCCCCTGAGGGTATCTCGATATTATAGTGTATTTTTCTTAATGATGTCTCCCATTTTGTTTGAAGAGGCAGGGAAGCACATTTTTTTAAATGCCATTGAAACTCATTAATGTTAAAAAAATTTTTTTTCTACTTAAAGAGATAAACAGGAGCTACATGGAAATCCCCATCATTTTCACATGATGCCAGGGAGAGCTCTGGACCCTCAGCCCTGGCACGTCTTCCCATAACAAAAGGATTCAGTTCTGTCTCTTTTCTTCTCAGTCCTTCAAGTTATCCTGTGTGCTTAGGAGCAAATTCTTTTGTGTGGAAAATCGAGCTTTGAGAAAATGATCACGTGTTTTGTAAACCCAAGTACTAAAGGCTAATAACTTGACATTCTGATTTCTCAATAGTTCTATTCAAATCTCTTCCTTTTTCTAGAGTTTAAATTCTTCAGTTGTGGGTGAGTGGGTGAATCAGAGGTGCTTTTGTCTTTAAGCTTTTCTCTTCAGCTACTGGAGAAAAATTACATTACTGTGTTCAAAAGAAATGACCTCAATTTTAGTTGATAGTTGGAAAAAGGGGTGCAAGCCCAGCACCCCAGTCTGGATATGTTCATAGTGAGTGCAGGAGTTGCTCGACTGCCACACCAGCACCGGCCCCTCTGGGCTGAGTATAACATGAGCCTCTCACACACCAAACGTGGGGCAAGTCGCCCACTGGCTACGTCGGAAATAAAGCACAGAGGATGTGCCGTTGAAGCAGCCCCATGTGTTTAGGTTCCAGGAGCCACCCCCAAGTTCCAAAGAACACTGTCACCATTCATAGTTATAAAATAAGCTCTTTCTTTCTCAGGCCTTCTTGCGATGGTACCTCCTGTACTAAGGTTATGTGTAATCAAAATATGATCCATATGACTTGGGATTGTTAAGGTTGGAACACATGGATAAACCAATTAGGAAACTGAGGGCTGTTTGTAATAAAAAGCCACTCCATTTGAACTTCAGGTCGATGTTCTGGCTGATTTTACACAAATGAAATTTCCTGTAAATTATGTGTAGGTGGATGTAATAGACTGTAGTCATATATGATATTGTTTCATGGAATCTTTGTAACATAGGCAAAATTCAACAGGCGCTCAGATTCATACTCTGCAAAGGGCTGACACCACACTGTTGTGATTTTATGCAACAATGCAATGGTTTTCTTTCCTGAACTCAAAGCTACTCAAGATTTCATTAAAGTAGGAGGAAAATGAAGTAGTCATAAATATAACAATCTCCAGCACCCAAAGTGACCATCCAGAGACCCCACACTAAGCAGACAGAGTCCCGCTTGCCTTGAGAGATTCTGGTCAAGAGGAAAATGTCTGTCACAGCACTTTGGGTTTTAACTCCAAGGGGTGAGCCTTCAGATTACAGCTGAGAACATACCTGGTTTAAAGGGAGTCCCACAAAACCAAAACTGAGCACCTCCCAATGGAACCCAGCCAAATATCATGCCTCTTTCATTCCTCTGAGCACCATGTAATCTGTTTGACTGGAAGCTTCTGTTAAGGATTTGTATTGCAAGTTCAAGATGGTGGAGTAGGGACTTCCCTGGTGGCGCAGTGATTGGGAGTCTGCCTGCCAATGCAGGGGACGTGGGTTCGGGCCCTGGTCTGGGAGGATCCCACATGCCGCGGAGCAACTAAGCCCGTGAGCCACAACTGCTGAGCCCGTGTGCTACAACTACTGAAGCCCATGTGCCTAGAGCCTGTGTTCCGCAACAAAAGAAGCCACTGCAACGAGAAGCCCGCATGCCGCAACGAAGAGTAGCCCCTGCTCGCTGCAACTAGAGAAAGCCTGCATGCAGCAACGAAGACCAACGCAGCCAAATATAAATAAATAAATAAATAAATTTATTAAAAAAAAAAAAAAAAAGATGGTGGAGTAGAAGGATGTGCGCTCACTCCCTCTTGCGAGGGCACGGGAATCACAACTAAATACTGAACAGTCATCGACAGGAAGACACTGGAACTCATCAAAAAAGATACCCCACATCCAAAGACAAAGGAGAAGCCACAATGAGATGGTAGGAGGGGCACAATCACAATAAAATCAAATCCCATAACTTCTGGGTGGGTGACTCACAGACTGGAGAACACTTATACCACAGAAGTCCACCCACCTGAGTGAAGGTTCTGAGCCCCACGTCAGGCTTCCCAACCTGGGCGTCTGGCAATGGGCGGAGGAATTCCTAGAGAATCAAACTTTGAAGCCTAGCGGGATTTGATTGCAGGATTTTGACAGGACTGGGGGAAACAGAGACTCCACTCTTGGAGGGCACACACAAAGTAGTGTGCGCATCGGGACCCAGGGGAAGGAGCAGTGACCCCACAGGAGACTGAACCAGACCTACCTGCTAGTGTTGGAGGGTCTCCTGTAGAGGTGGGGGGTGGCTGTGGCTCACCGTGGGGACAAGGACACTGGCAGCAGCAGTTCTGGGAAGTACTCCTTGGCATGAGCCCTCCCAGAGTCTGCCATTAGGTAGGCTCCAGTGTTGGGTCGCCTCAGACCAAACAACCAACAGGGAGGGCACTCAGCCCCACCCATCAGGAAGCTTGCACAAGCCCCTTAGATAGCCTCATCACCAGAGGGCAGACAGCAGAAGAAAGAAGAACTACAATCCTGCAGCCTGTGGAACAAAAACCACATTCACAGAAAGATAGACAAGATGAAAAGGCAGAGGGCTATGTACAAGATGAAGAAACAAGATAAAACCCCAGAAGAACAACTAAATGAAGTGGAGATAGGCAACTTTCCAGAAAAAGAATTCAGAATAATGATAGCGAAGATGATCCAGGACCTTGGAAAAAAAAATGGAAGCAGAGATCGAGAAGATGCAAGAAATGTTTAACAAAGACCTATAAGAAATAAAGAACAAACACCTAGAAGAATTAAAGAACAAACAAAGAGATGAACAATACAATAACTGAAATGAAAAATACACTAGAAGGAATCAATAGCAGAATAACTGAGGCAGAAGAAGGGATAAGTGACCTGGAAGACAGATTGGTGGAATCCACTGCTGTGGAACAGAATAAAGAAAAAAGAATGAAAAGCAATGAAGACAGCCTAAGAGACCTCTGGGACAACATTAAACGCAACAACATTCGCATTATAGGGGTCCCAGAAGGAGAAGAGAGAGAGAAAGGACCCTAGAAAATATTTGAAGAGATTATAGTTGAAAACTTCCCTAACATGGGAAAGGAAATAGCTGCTCAAGTCCAGGAAGTGCAGAGAGTCCCAGGCAGGATAAACCCAAGGAGAAACACGCTGAGACACATAGTAATCAAATTGACAAAAATTAAAGACAAAGAATAATTATTGAAAGCATTAAGGGAAAAATGACAAATAACATACAAGGGAACTCCCATAAGGTTAACAACTGATTTCTAGGCAGAAACTCTTCAAGCCAGAAGGGAGTGGCATGATATATTTAAAGTGATGAAAGAGAAGAACCTACAACCAAGATTACTCTACCAGGCAAGGATCTCATTCAGATTTGATGGAGAAATCAAAAGCTTTACAGACAAGCAAAAGCTAAGAGAATTCAGCACCACCAAACCAACTCTACAACAAATACTAAAGGAACTTCTCTAAGTGGGAACCGCAAGAGAAGAAAAGGACCTACTAAAACACACCCATAACAATTAAGAAAATGGTCATAGGAACATACATATCGATAATTACCTTAAATGTGAGTGGAATAAATGCTCCAACCAAAGGCACAGGCTCACTGAATGGATACAAAAACAAGACCCATATATATGCTGTCTACAAGAGACCCACTTCAGACCTAAGGACACATACAGACTGAAAGTGAGGGGATGGAAAAAGATATTCCATGCAAATGGAAATCAAAAGAAAGCAGGAGTAGCAATACTCGTACCAGCTAAAATAGACTTTAAAATAAAGAATGATACAAGAGACAAGGGAGGACACTACATAATGATCAAGGGATCAATCCAAGAAGAAGATACAACAATTATAACTATATACGCACCCAACATAGGAGGCACCTCAATACGTAAGGCAACTGCTAGCAGCTATAAAAGAGGAAATCGACAGTAACACAATAATAGTGAGGGACTTTAACACCTCATTTACACCAATGGACAGATCATCCAAACAGAAAATTAATAAGGAAACACAAGTTTTAAATGACACAATAGACCAGATAGATTTAATTGATATTTATAAGACATTCCATCCAAAAACAGCATATTATACTTTCTTCTCAAGTGTACACGGAACATTCTCCAGGATAGTTCACATCTGGGGTCACAAATCAAGCCTCGGTAAATTTAAGAAAATTGAAATCGTATCAAGCATCCTTTCTGACCACAGCGCTATGAGATTAGAAATCAATTACAGGGGAAAAAATACCCGTAAATAGCACAAACACATGGAGGCTAAATAATACATTACTAAATAACCAAGAGACCACTGAAGAAAGCAAAGAGGAAATCAAAAAATAGAGAGAAATTAAAATGAAAACACAATGATCCAAAACCTATGGGAGGCAGCAAAAGCAGTTCTAAGAGGGAAGTTTATAGCAATACAAGCCTACCTCAAGAAACAAGAAAAATCTCAAATAAATAATCTAACCTTACACCTAAAGTAACTAGAGAAAGAAGAACAAACAAAATCCAAAGTTAGTAGAAGGAAAGAAATCATAAAGATCAGAGCAGAAATAAATGAAATAGAAACAAAGAAAACAGTAGCAAAGATCAATAAAACTAAAAGCTGGTTCTTTGAGAAGATAAAAAAAATTTGATAAATCAGTAGCCAGACTCATCAAGAAAAAGAGGGAGAGGACTCAAATCAATAAAATTAGAAATGAAAAAGGAGAAGTTACAACAGACACAGCAGAAATACAAAGCATCCTAAGAGACTACTACAAGCAACTCTATGCCAATAAAATGAACAACCTGGAAGAAATGGACAAATCCTTAGAAAGGTATAACCTTCCAAGACTGAACTAGGAAGAAATAGAAAATATGAACAGACCAATCACAAGCACTGATATTGAAACTGATTAAAAATCTTCCAACAAACAAAAGTCCAGGACCAGATAGCTTCACAGGTGAATTCTAACAAACATTTAGAGAAGAGCTAACATACATCCTTCTCAAACTCTTACAAAAAATTGCAGAGGAAGGGACACTCCCAAACTCATTCTATGAGGCCACCATCACTCTGATACCAAAACCAGACAAAGATACTACAAAAAAAGAAAATTACAGACCAATATCACTGATGAATATAGATGCAAAAATCCTCAACAAAATACTAGCAAACAGAATCCAGCAACACATTAAAAGGATCATACACCATGATCAAGTGGGATTCATCCCAGGGATGCAAGGATTCTTCAATATATGCAGATCAATCAATGTGACACACCATATTAACAAACTGAAGAATAAAAACCATACAATCATCTCAATAGGTGCAGAAAAAGCTTTTGACAAAATTCAACACCCATTTATGATAAAAACTCTCCAGAAGGTGGGCATAGAGGGAGCCTACCTCAACATAATAAAGGCCATATACGACAAACCCACAGCAAACATCATTCTCAATGGTGAAAAACTGAAAGCATTTCCTCTAAGATCAGGAAAAAGAGAAAGATATCTGCTCTCGCCACTATTATTCAACATAGTTTTGGAAGTCCTAGCCACGGCAATCAGAGAAGAAAAAGAAATAAAAGGAACACACATTGGAAAAGAAGATGTAAAACTGTCGCTGTTTGCAGATGACATGATACTATACATAGAGAATCCTAAAGATGCCACCAGAAAACTACTAGAGCTAATCAATGAATTTGGCAAAGTTACAGGATACAAAATTAATGCATAGAAATCTCTTGCATTCCTATACACTAACGATGAAAAACCTCAAAGAGAAATTAAGGAAACACTACCATTTACCATTGCAACAAAAAGAATAAAATACCTAGGAATAAACCTACCTTAGGAGACAAAAACCTGTATGCAGAAAACTATAAGACACTGATGAAAGAAATTAAAGATGATACCAACAGATGGAGAGATATACCATGTTCTTGGATTGGAAGAATCAGTATTGTGAAAGTGACTGTACTACCCAGAGCAATCTACAGAATCAGTGCAGTCCCTATCAAATTACCAATGGCGTTTTTTACAGAAGTAGAACAAAAAAATCTTAAAATTTGTTTGGAGACACAAAAGACCCCGAATAGCCAAAGCAGTCATGAGGGAAAAAAAACGAAGCTTGAGGAATCAGACTCCCTGACTTCAGGCTATACTACAAGGCTACAGTAACCAAGACATTATGGTACTGGCCCAAAAACAGAAATATAGATCAATGGAACATGATAGAAAGCCCAGAGGTAAACCAATGCACCTATGGTCAACTAATCTATGACAAAGGAAGCAAGGATATACAATGGAGAAAAAACAGTCTCTTCAATAAGTGGTGCTGGGAAAACTGGACAGCTACATGTAAAAGAATGAAATTAGAACACTCCCTAACACCGTACACAAAAATAAACTCAAAATGGATTAGAGACCTAAATATAAGACTGGGCACTATAAAACTCTTAGAGGAAAACTTAGGAAGAACATTCTTTGACATAAATTACAGCAAGATCTTTTTTGATCCACCTCCTAGAGTAATGGAAAAAAACCCCAAAATAAACAAATGGGACTTAATGAAACTTAAAAGCCTTTGCAAAGCAAAGGAAACTACAAACAAGATGAAAAGACAACCCTCAGAATGGGAGAAAATATTTGCAAATGAATCAACGGACAAAGCATTAATCTCCAAAATTTACAAGCAGCTCATGCAGCTCAATATTAAAAAAATAAACAACCCAATCAAAAAATTGGCAGAAGACCTAAATAGACATTTCTCCAAAGAAGACATACAGATGGCCAAGAAGCACATGAAAAGCTGCTCAACATCACTAATTTTTAGAGAAATACACATCAAAACTACAATGAGGTATCACCTCACACCAGTTAGAATGGGCATCATCAGAAAATCTACAAGCAACAAATGCTCGAGAGAGTGTGGAGAAAAAGGAACCCTCTTGCACTGTTGGTGGAAATGTAAATTGATACAGCCACTATGGAGAACAGTATGGAGGTTCCTTAAAAAACTAAAAATAGAGTTACCATAAGACCCAGCAATCCCACTACTGGGCATATACCCAGAGAAAACCATAATTCAAAAAGACACATGCACTCCAATGTTCATTGCAGCACTATTTACAATAGCCAGGTCATGGAAGCAACCTAAATGCCCACTGACAGTCGAATGGATAAAGAAGCTGTGGTCCATATATACAATGGAATGTTACTCAGCCATAGAAAGGAACGAAATTGGGTCATTTGTAGAGACGTGGATGGATCTAGAGACTGTCATACAGAGTGAAGTAAGTCAGAAAGAGAAAAACAAATATCGTATATTAACGCATATATGTGGAACCTAGAAAAATGGTACAGATTTGGAACCGGTTTGGAGGGCAGAAATTGAGGCACAGGTGTAGAGAACAGACGTATGGACACCAAGGGGGTAAAGTGGCAGGGGGTGGTGGTGGTGTGATGAACTGGGAGATTGGGATTGACATGTATACACTGATGTGTATAAAATGGATAACTAATAAGAACCTGCTGTATTAAAAAATAAATAAAATTAAATTTAAAAAAAAAGAATTTGTATTGCTTTGGGGTAGACACAGTTTATCAGCTAAGCTCCCCCAAAGGAGGATTCTAAATATGTTTTATTGGTGAGATTCCACCAATGCAGAATTTGTGTGTGTTGCCTCATGTTGCCATGGTAAGAAGGAAATTAAATTGTGATACAGTGGTGCTATAAATAAAATACCTTTCTCCTTAAATTCACTCATAGTGTAATAAGCCCAGTGTGTTCAGCCTTACATGCAGCAATCAAGCCTTCCATAACATGTATCATTTAATGTAAAGTTATGAAGATAGGAAGAAGGATGGGGCAATTCTAAGCACCAGAGGGTGAGGATGGAGTCCACATAATTCTTTCCTATGCTGCCGTCTAGAACAGTGGCTCTTACAGTATGCCTTTGCACAGCGAGCTTGATGTTGAAGTCCCAGGGCCCTCAGCCGGTGACCTGAACCAGAGAAAGCTGTTGGAAGTGTTGTGCTTTCTTCGCTGATTCCTGGTGACAATTTGTGTGCATGACTGCTCGTGGTCTGGCTCTCATCTCTGCCACCCGGAACTTGAGTTGATGTAACTTCTCTCAGTGAGTTTGCAGGGATGTTGTCATGTTTGCAGGGCACTACCTCAGTGACTCAGTGGTAGAGAACAGTGGGTGGAGCTTCATCTGGTACTTTTAGGGTTGGATATCTTCCTATCAGTCTCTCTCTCTCTTTTTTTTCTGTGGTACGCAGGCCTCTCACTGTTGTGGCCTCTCCCGTTGCGGAGCACAGGCTCCGGACGCGCGGGCTCAGTGGCCATGGCTCACGGGCCCAGCCGCTCCACGGGATGTGGGATCTTCCCAGACCGGGACACGAACCCGTGTCCCCTGCATCGGCAGGCGGACTCTCAACCGCTGCGCCACCAGGGAAGCCCCCTATCAGTCTCTTTAAAGGGAAAATGTAAAGAGGGAAGAGGGTAGGACTCGGATGGTGATGTGCTCTGCCAGGGCTGCCGGGGGGATAAAATCCAGAAAGACCTAAATGGCTTCAGTCCCTTCTAAAAACCAGAGTTAATTTTTCTTCTCTGTGGCAGGTGCGAAGGTAATGTGAACCTCCTAAGGCTTTCCAGATGGTGTTAGACTCCAACTGCTTTATGTTCTCACTTAGGTATTGGGACCTCACACTCAAACCTGTACCTTCAAATAGAAAAGTGACGGGAGGCTTCAAAATAGTGCCTCATCCTGAGGGGAGCTGGCTGTGTGCTGCAGGAACCATCCGTCTGCTGGGCTCTGGGGGCCTTGCCATGTCATCTAATGAGAGCTCCTTTTTTATTTTTTAATCTCACCCACTGGGCTGTGACATTGGGACTGAAAGACGTGAGTTTTTGCAATCTCTGCAATTTTGTCACCAAGTAAGAAGAGATTCACTTCGGGAAGACAGATGCAGTGGTACAGGAGGGGTTTCACCTCGACAGCAGAATCTGTCAGGCAGCACGTTGGTTTTCTTTTGAACTCAGAAACCTTCTTATATTAGGTTTCTATTACCAGTGCTTATATAGAATCTTCTGATTTAGAGCACCCACCCTAGGCAGGAGTCCCTAAGTACCCATAAAATGCTTAAACCTAAATGCTTTTGGCATATTCATGTGTCCTGTGCAGAGTCAGCATGCCTCAGAGCAGAAAGGGAGGGGAGTGATGGTGAGATCCTCAATCCAGTGATGCTTAAAGCATTGTCCTAGACCCACATCTGGTTCTTTTCTGAGCAAATTGCTGTTCTGCAAGAAGTTCTATGATAAAATGTTATGAAATACTAGACATCTGTATGCACTGCAGTCAGATGGGGCTTCTGGTTAGCGCGTCTGTGAGTGCCACTGAGCTTGTCCTTCTAGCATGTAAGTGAGAGATGTGGTCTGACAAACCACAGGTGAAGGGTGACGGATACTTGAAAGGGTGCGTGCTACCAGTACCTGCAGTTCATGATCAACTTAAACTCACCACTGCTTTAACCTAGAAGTCAATGGATAAATTTCTAGATGTTGAGCACGACCGTCATGCATTCTAAAACTGAGCCATGGGCTTCCCTGGTGGCGCAGTGGTCGGGAGTCCGCCTGCTGATGCAGGGGACACGGGTTCGTGCCCCAGTCCGGGAAGATCCCACATGCGGCAGAGCGGCTGGGCCCGTGAGCCATGGCTGCTGAGCCTGCGTGTCCGGAGCCTGTGCTCCGCAACGGGAGAGGCCACAACAGTGAGAGGCCCGCGTACCGCAAAAAAAAAAACAAACAAAAAAAAACCCTGAGCCATGATCTTGCCACCATCTAACTGTTGTAGTTCAGCATCAGTGTACCTGTGATTGATCTTCTAGATTATGTAATACAAATCTACATCTCTATGTCAATACATTGATGTGATCGATTATGAAAGTACTTCTGATGATATCATGCCAAGAACTGGCATTTTGTATTTACCACTTTATCAGAAAACAAGCCAAGATGAGCATGACAGGCACCGTGGCACAGTGGGCTGAAGGGGCCTTTGAATGTAGCTGGTTCTGGGGTCAGAACCCTGGCTCTGACACTTCCCTAGCTTGTGGCCTAGGGCAACTTCCTATACTTTTCTCAGTCTGGATTTTCTCATCTCTAAAATGAATGACCAAACAACAGCCAGTGCACTTGAACTAACACTGATTATAACTTGGAGTGGAAGTGAGGGTTAAATGAAAGAAGATATCATTACCAGTGGCTTAGAGAGAGCCTGGCACACAGTATGTGCTCTACACAAGTGGCTGTTGGTGCTATAATGACTAAACGAGCTTTAAAAAATACCATCTTCAGGGATGATGAGAAAATATAAAATTCTTATATACATAAAATCATTCTATGTAAAAAATTATTTTAATAATAATAGATGAGTTGTGGATTGCTCTTATCCTGGAATATAATGAGCTGCTATAGAAAATAAAAGCACCTTCAGATTAAATAAAATTTATAGGTACACATGTGGATGCCTAATACAGTCATATATCTCAGCAGTTCAAGTAAGAATACTACCTACCAGCCTATATTTGCTGTTTAATACATTTGTTCTGCAACCAAACTTGAAGTGCCCGTTAGAGACAACATAATAAACATCCTCCGGGTTTTAAGCCATTAGTATACAATTTCAGGCAATTTTTACCGCGGGTAGGATTCATAGGTGTCTCCCTGGGGAGAGAACACTGACTCTAAGAAGAAAGGATGAAAAGCCACATTAGTCACTTTTCGAAAAGATGGAAGCCTTGATTTCTACGTGTGATTTCTATGTAGATTTAAAAGCTAACCTGGCCTGTCGCCATCCTTTGCCCTACTTCCAATTTGTGAGCAGGCCTTTGGATGGTGGTCCTGAGGTCGGGTACATTTTGCCCTCTTCCCAGCAGGAAAGCTCTTATTTTTTTTAAATTTTTTTTTTACCTTAGGCCTTGGCCTCTTGATTGACTTTAAGGTCCCAACAAACATCCACTTTATTATTGGAGGATATTTTAGGCTCTGCAAGTACTTTTCTTTAGAGCATGATTTAGTAGCACTATTGGTCAGAGCTGACTTGTATCAAAAGAAATGTGATCCATGGAAAATGGTAGCACTGGATTGCTGTGCATTCTTGACTCTCTGAGGCTCTCCCTCTCTCTCTCTCTCAATCTCACTCTCTTTCTTGGAGCAGGGGCCAGGGTGGTGGTGGTGGGGTGCGTAGCCTTTGATATAGTTTCTTTTGTTGGAGCAGCTTAGTAGCTGTTTAGCAAACACCTGTTTAATTTTAATTTAAGATAAGATTTGAAACTTGCCCCGAAAGCCTTGCAAACAGTAAAAAGGAATAGAAAGCTGTCAACCTTTCTGATACTGATTGAAAGAAGATACTCTTTCTTGTAATTTCAATTGAAATAGCTAGTTTTCCAATTCTGCACACCATGGATTTAATCAGCTAAGCCTAACGAGATTTTTTTTTTTTTCTGTTTTTTAGAGCAATGATTCAGTCAGGGCAATTTTGTCCCCCAGGGGACATTTGGCAATGTCTGAAGACATTTTTAGTTGTCACACTGGGCGGGAGGCGTAGTGGGTAAAAGCCAGGATGCTGCTAAACATCCCATAATGCACAGGACAGCCCCCATCACAAAGAATTATCCAGTCCAAAATATCAGTAGTGCTGAGGTTAAGCAGCCTCTGTTCCAGAGGTTTCTAACCTTGGATGCACATTAGAATCACCTGAAGACTTAAAAAAAATTCAATGCCCAGGTGCTCTCCAGGCCAGATAAACAGAGTCATTGGGTAGGACAAGGCTATACAATTTGTCGGGTCCAGTACAAAATGAAAAAGTGGGGGCCTTTGTTGAAAAAGTGTTAAGAATGTTAAGGCAGTGACAACAGAGCATCAAGCCAAGTGCAGCACCTTGTAAGTGTGGGGCTGAGTGTGAGCACACAGGTCCTACACACATGTAGTTGACACTGTTCTGGAGGGTGACCTGGGCATTGATAGTTTTAAAAGCTCTACAAGTGTACCAAAGACTGACAGACACCTCACCAAAGAAGACAGACAGATGGCAAATAAGTATATGCAAAGATGTTCCACATCATATACTATAATAGTATCAGGGCAATGCAAAAAAAAATCCCAATAATTGAGATACCACTACACACCTATTAGAATGGCCGAAATCTAGAACACTGACAATACCAAATGCTGGCAAGGATGTAGGGCAAAAGGACATCTCATCCATTGCTGGTAGGAATGTAAAACGGCACAGCCACTGTGGAAGGCACTTTGGTGGTTTCTTACAAAACTAAATATACCGTATAATCTAGTATTTTCCCTGCTTGGTATTTACCCAAAGGAGTTGAAAACTTACATCCACACAAAAAACCTGCACATGGATGTTTATAGCAGCTTTATTCATAATTACCAAAACTTGGAAGCAGCCAAGATACCTTTTGTCTGTGAATGGATAAATAAACCATGGTTTATCAGTAGAATAATATTTGTTCAATAAAATGTTACTCACAATATTCCAATGGAATATTATTCAGTGCTATAAAGAAATGAGGTATCAAACTGTGAAAATACATGGAGGAAATTTAAATGCATAGTATTAAGTGAAAGAAGCCAATCTGAAAAGGCTATATACTCTATGATTCCAACTAGGTAACCTTCTGGAAAAGGCAAAACTATGGAGACAGTAAAAAGATCATTGGTGACTGGGGTTGGAGGGGACGGAGGGTTGCACAGCAGGGCACAGAGGATTTTTAGGGCAGTGAAACTACTCTGTATGATGCTATAATGGTGGATACATGTCATTGTAACTTTGTCCAAACCCATAGAATGTAAACACCAAGAGTGAACCCTAATGTAAACGATGGACTTTGGATGATAACGATATGTCAGTGTAGGTTCATCAGTTGTAACAAATGTACGACTCTGGTGATGGAAACTGATAATGTGGAGGCCGTGCATGTGTAGGGACAGGGGATACATGGAAATCTTTGTAAATATTTCCACTCAGTTTTGCCGTGAGCCTAAAGCTGCTCTAAAAAAATAAAGTCACTTGAAAAAACAAAACTCTCCAGGTGATTTCAATGTGCAGCCAGTGTCAAGATCGCTGTTATTTAGCTTTTATTGCCTATCCTTCCTATAGCACTCAGTTTATGTACGGGTATTGGCCCACGTTTGACTCCTCTTTGTATTGGACACACAATCTCACAATCAATAGATGCTGAATGAACATGGTTGAATAAAACACTCTACTGTTATTCCTTATCATCTATTATAAAGCCTTATGTGTGGAGAGGTCATTCGGGCTTTCCAAACAGGCTTCAGCATTCATGAGTTTGTTTGCTGTTCACATCAGTCATGTGGTTGCAGGGCAAATGTTAGGACATTAGTCTGTGGATGAGGAAGCAGGCTCAGAGCAGGTAAGTGACTGGCCCAAGTCACACTCCTGTGAGTGGCAGGGCAAGGCCTCCAGCCAAGTCTCCTGGTTTCCGGGACAGGGCTGTTTTCCACATGTTATGGAAACCTTCTCACTTTTACACCAGGTTTCTAAAGTATGGTGCACGTGCCCCTTGGTGGCATGTGGCATGGAAGTCAGGGCACAAGGGGTGAACTTTAAAACAAAACATGTTTCCTTATTTATTTAATATGTATTAGGAAAAAAATAGCATATCAAGTCCATAGTTTGTATTACTGCTGCAGAAAACGTTAGATTCAAATTGTAAAAGTGAGTTGATTTAAAGGAAAATATTAAGCAAATAACAGCAGAGGTGGTGCAAAGATATAACAAAGCTTTTGAATGACCTACTTAAATGACAGAACTATGAGAAACACTTTTAAATCTTTGTAGTTTAAACTGAGGATACAGTGAAATAATATAGTGAAAGAGCTTTGTAACAATAGACAAAGCACTAAAATTGTTGTGGTTTTCGCACCCTCGCTCCTTGAAACTTGGCCCCAGTGTATCCTACCAGACTGAGTCTTGGCCTGTTACTGGGCTCTGATCGGTACGGAATGCTTTACCATGGACCTCAAGTGACCATGCATGGTTGAAAGAAAAGAAAAATATGGAAAATGAAATCTGTAAGTCCCCTATTTCTGGCTTAGTTTTCCTTGTCATTATATATATATATATCAAATTCTAAGATGAATTCCCAAATTGTCTGGAACAAACGATTAGGAACTTTATAATAATAACAAATCCATTCTCTGTCTAGGGAATATTCAAAGTGCAGTCTTCCCATTCCTACAATGCAAATCTTTGCATCCATTCAATGTGATGAAGGATATATATTCATTGGCATATAAGGACGTTAGTGTTGAATGAGAAAGGCAGGGTTCAGAGGAGTAGAATAGAGCATATTTATATGAGAAAGAGAAGGAAGCATTTCTGAGAGGATTGACCCTGGGTGATGGGATTGGGTTCATTTCTTTTCCTTTTAACTTCTCTGTCACTTCTCATTTTTTCTTTTTCTTTTTTTAAATTGAAGTGTAGTTGATTTACAATGTTATGTTAGTTTCTGGTGTCATTGTTCTATGATGGACTAGATTTCAAACTCAAGGAATACTAGGTAAACTTTTAAGACACACTTGTACACAAAATATACTAATTCTGCGAAAGTCAGACGCTCCGTTCCCAATGCTATCAGGCGTGATTTGTATGTGCTGTGAAATGCTGATTTCATGATTAGCACATTGTAGCTGGAGCCAACAGTAGGAGGAAAGACAGATGAAGCTATGGATATAAAAGGACATTATAAAGTGTAAAGCCCTGTACGTTGAAAGGGATTTTGAGCTGGAACCAGGAGATTGAAGGACAGGCTCTGAGCAATGGGGCCTCATTTGGTGCTGGTGGGCAGTGAGCCTGGGGGGGTTTGTCACCATCACATTGAATTCCATCCCAGCTAGAGTTAGGGCCGCTCCAAAAAAGTGTTGCTTTTTATAGAATCTGCCTTGCCTTCCCTGGGTTTTGTAATGACATTTTGGTGAAAATATCACAGAAGCACCTTTGATTTGTGGTTTGGGTGGGTATACTTGCTTCCTCACTCTCTCTCCTGGTTGTTTTTACAGAACCACATCTTACTTAATTCTCTGGCTGTGCTTTTCAACAGCACAGTATACTTTCTGGTTGTCAGAGGTTGTACATCCCCTGAGCTAGAAAGCTTTTTGAGAGGTGTTTCGTAAGTGGGATTCCCTTTTTTTTAGTTATTTTTTTTAAAGCTTTGACCAATAGATAGAATATATGCATTCATGTTTGCATAATAAACGGTTGGGAAGATAACCATTCTCTGCTGACAGTATTGATGTCTGATGAGTGGGGATGCCAGGAGACTTTATTTGTATATTTCAAGTATTGTTTAAAAATTATTTGCATATTACTTGTATTACCTATACTCTGTATACATAAAAATATATAAAGTAAAATATGAAGCAAGTAGACTTGGATATTTCCGTTTAGTCACTGAAAAATCTCTATGTGTGTCTATATGTGCAAGTGGAAGGCATGCAGGAAAGTAGTAAAGGAAAAAGTAAGCTCCCATTTGAATTGCCTTGTCCAAATAGTGACACTCTGGTGGTGTGGTTGAGAATTGGAACACACTCACCTGTGAAAGTCTATCATCCTCTGAGGTGTCCTTACACCACTGCAAATAGCCGATGTCACTGCGGGTCAGGACCCCACATAACATTTCCTGAGACTTTCCTTTTTGATAGCCGTTAAAGACGTGTGGACTTGCTCTTCCAGTTAAAATCATGTTCAGAACTGCCTAGATGACACATTTTACAAATATTTACATTTCAGGTAGCGTTGACACAAGGACTTAATTTCTTTTTTCTTCTAATAATCATAAAATGTATCATTTTTAGTGAAAAGAATGAAATCCCACAATATATAATTCTGGGAAAACGTATGTCATGAATGTTTGGTAGTGTTAAAACAGGAGTTTATTGATTTTTTTTCCTTGAGCCATGCCCCATAACTCCCCATGGGCCCTTCCTCCCTTCATATTTTTTTGAACTTCGGTTTCCATAGTTGTGATTTAAGCTGCATGAAGCTAAGGAATTTTTATAGTGCTTTTCTTTCAGTTATTAGGGACTCCTGGGCGGTCTTGTCAAGATCTTTTCTAATGTTTCTAGAATCTCAGGGATGGCAGGCTCTCAGAGGTAAACTAGAAAGGACTGTAATGGAAAGTGGAAAGATAGAATCTGATAACAAACTCAGGGGAGCATCTTAGTTTTTCAAAGATAATTTGATCACTCTTCACTTAAGGAGAGAATATGCTTAGTTGAAAGGAAAAAAAAAGCCTAATTGAGATGCTACAATAAAAAGGCAAAGTCTTCCAACCCACCTGCCTGCACAGGAAACCTCCAGCATCTGGTCGTAGTAGATGAGTGGTGGAGACGTCCAGGTCCTTCTGAAGCCTGCAGAGTGGGAGAAGCCATCAGCACTCACGGACGGTGATGCTCCAGGGACATGCAGCCTCTCCTCCCTCTGCCCCCACAACACAGAGCAGCAGTGACTTGGGCTTGCCTGGTCACTGTCCTTCCCATGTGCCTGGCATGTTTCCATCTGTCGCTGGGAAAGCTTCTAGGACTGGGGCTGCAGAGGTGATTGGGCAAGCTCTGGATGCCGTTGGGGGAAGCCAGTGACAAGTGGTCAGGGAGCAGGATGAAGTGACAGACCTCACATGTTAGAATCCCTGGGTGTGGGCTCCGCGTGGGTGCTGGGCTCTGTAGCAAAACTGTTTGCGCTGAGTGCCAAGGGACGCTTGGCTTAGGGTGGTGACACGTGACCCCTCCAGAGAGTGCTGGCCCAAGGCAGAGTTGACCAGACTGTTCAAGTGGAAACCACCAGCTGGGGAGTTAAGCCCATGTCTTGGCTTCAGCCTCTACTGTTTCACCAGGGCCAAGGGGTCAGGGTTCCATCCAGGACAGTATAATATCGAGGTGGAAAGCGGCTCGTGTTGTTACCCAGAGGGAGATGCTGAGTTATATGAGCTGTATGTGTTCTTGAACGAACCTGTTCACAGGACTGGAAGGTCAAGCACTTCTGTGAATAAGACCTAAAGACGTGGGTCAAGCATCAGATATAATTCAGGGCAGTGTTTCCTAAATTATGGCATGATGTTAGGTGGTATAGATATGAGCATTTAAAAAATTTTACAGTGATGTGTTTAATACATTTTTTCTTTAGCACAGCAACTACATGATTTAGAGGATATTAATGTTTAAGAAGAGGACGATATTGAAATGTGTGTTGATTTTGAATTTTTTCTTTTATTTATTTTTTGGCCGTGCCACACGGCATGCAGGGTCTTAGTTCCCTGACCAGGGATCGAACCTGCGCCCCCTGCAGTGGAAGCACAGTCTTAACCACTGGACCACCAGGGAAGTCCCAAGTGTGTGTTGACATAAGGACATTGTTAAGCAAATAATAATATAGATCATAAAAGTATGATATGCAAAAGACAAGTTTTCAGGAACTGCTTCAAGGCTTGACATTCTTCCTTTCTGGGGGCCCTCTGTTTCTCTCTCTCTGACTCTCAAAAGCTTCCCCTTTTCTCAGGGTCCAGAAGAAAATCTGTTTCTTCCCAGAAGCCTTCCTTGGCCACCTTATCTGTTGGGGCCCCTCCCTCCTCTGGAATCCGTTAAGATTCATTGTCTCTGTGCTTCATTTGGCACATCAAGTACCACCTGGGACTTGCTCAGTCTCTCTGTGTACCCCTGGTTTTTCCCAAATTGGAACCTGCAAGGAGGTCAGGGCCATATCCTCTTTTATTTGTATTTCCCACAGTGCCAAGAACAGGGCTTTGCATTTCATAGGGACAAAATAAATATTTGTGGATTTATATTTTGTCGTACATAGAAATCATAAAATATTTTCATTTATGAAAACTGTACAAATAAGCCTGAGTGGTATCTGCCAATATTTATAAACACAAGAAAAAGGAACCTACGACTGTGCTAGAAAAGTAGATTCAAACTTTTCTGATGACATCCACTCTCCCATGAATATGGCCAAACTGACTACAGAAAATGATGCATCAACAGAAGAGAGTCCACTAGAAAAAAATTGCACTCATGTTTCCAATGAGGCATGAAAATATTTTCCAACACAAGAGAGCATTGTTTATGTGACCCCAGAGCTATAGGAAATATCTGTGCAAATATGTGTAGAATTTACCTTTCAAATGTTCTGGAGAAGATCAGGCTGTAAAGAAACAAGATGACACCATGGCTTCCTTCTCCTTTGAACTATTTGAAAAACAAAGGAAAAACACATTTGCATAAACACAGTGCCTCTCTGTGTATCTGTGGGCATGAATTCAAGGATTTACACCTGACAGATTTTTTTTCTAGCTGCCGAAAGGACCGTGGGAGCTCTCTCTGCTTCTCTAGGTCACCTCCACCCTCAGATGCATCCTCTTTCCTTGCTTCAGGCGCGCCAGTGGCACCATCATTCTCTTGGTTTTCAACCCATCTTTCTTCCACTTCTATCATGTGATTCTCTTCGAATCATGGCTAAGACATAGTGTATACTTCCTCTCCATTTTCTTTTCTTTCTTTTTTTTTTTTAAAATTAATTAATTTATTTTTATGTTTATTTTTGGCTGTGTTGGGTCTTCGTTTCTGTGTGAGGGCTTTCTCTAGTCGTGGAAAGCGGGGGCCGCTCTTCATCGCGGTGCGCGGGCCTCTCACTATCATGGCCTCTCGTTGCGGAGCACAGGCTCCAGACGCGCAGGCTCAGTAGTTGTGGCTCACGGGCCCAGTTGCTCGGCAGCATGTGGGATCTTCCCAGACCAGGGCTCGAACCCATGTCCCCTGCATTGGCAGGCAGATTCTCAACCACTGCACCACCAGGGAAGCCCCCTCTCCATTTTCCAGCGTCTATCCTAGCTCAGCTCCTCGGATCTGCTCTGGCTGGCCCTTTTCCAGCCTCCCTCCATCAGTGCATCCTTCATCATCATCCTGTTAAACTCAGGGGGAGCAGAGAAGCGTTCTAGAAATAGCTTTTGAGTGAGACAAACCTGAGCTCCAAACCAGTTCTACTATACTAACTCCAGCTTCTTTAAGTTTCAATCTCATCTGCAAATGTAGATAAAAATACCCTTTTCCTAGGATTGTTGCAAAAGTTAAATGAAAGAATGCACAGGACCTACCTTAGTTCTTAGAACATGCTAGAACCCCAGCAAAATGACTGTCTGTCCCTCTCTAAGGCACCTCTCCCTGTCTCTTTTCTTGGCCAGGTTACTTTTCTGCTCCGAACTTTCCAAAGGTGCCCTGTGAGGTCCAGGATAAAATCCATCCTCATTCAGGGCCTCTCACTGGTTGGCCTTATCTTAGCTTTGTGTCAATACTCTACCTGCAGACAAGAAGCTCCTTGGCTGGCTTTCAAGGTGCCCAGGGTTAAAGCCTCTTCTTTAAAGGCATTATATCAGGAAGCCTTCTGCTAAAATACATGCACTTTTCCTTTTGTGGTTTAATTTGTCCCCTTCACTATCTGTGCCCTTGCAGGGGCTGGATCTTCAGGCAGGAGAAGAAATTTCAGTGCCCACAGAAGCCAGATGGGAACCCAAATGGGTGTACGCCAGGACGTGAGGGAAATGGGGAGAGGTGGGGTCCGAGGCAAGGGACAGCACTTGTGTGTCCGTTTCCTGTTGCTGCCTTAACAGACGACCACAGACATGTTGGCTTAAAACCACAGGAATCCATCATCTCACAGTTCTGGAGGTTAGACGTCCAGCCCTGGTGTCACTGGACTCCATTCACACTGCTGGTTGGCCTGTGTTCCTTCTGGAGGCTATGATGTCTCCTAGCCTTTTCCAGCTTCTAGAAGCTGTCCTTATTCCTTGGTTCATGACTCCACATCACATAGCCTCTTCTCCTCTGTTTCCCTCATCACATCCCTTTTTCTGAATCTCCTGCCGTCCTCTTTCTCTTATAAAACCCTTATGATTCATTGGGCCCACCAGAAAAATTCAGAATAATCTCCCCATCTGAGATCTTGAACTTAATCACATCTGCAGAGTCCTTTTTACCAGTTAGGTAACAGCATTCAGTCTATCACGACTTGTCTAATGGGTGTCACTGCTCCCTTTATCAGCTGATTGAAGACATGCTAGAATACAGGGCTAGTGCTGTCAGATTTTCTGATTTTGGGTGGGACTCGGGGGGACCTAAACATTTAGTTTCTGTGTGTGGTTTTTTTTGTTGTTGTTGTTGTTGTTTTTTCTTTTTTTGTTGTTTTTTTCCTGCTCTGTGCAGATTGAGGGGTGGCTTAACCTTAGTTCCCCAACTGGGGATTGAACCTGTGCCCTCAGCAGTGAAAGTGAGGAGTCCTAACCACTGGACCACCAGGGAATGCCCAAACATTTAGGTTTTTACGTGGAATTTTCTGATTATTTTTGAAGTTCATCAAGTTGAGTTTTTAAAAATACCACACCGTATGAGCTAATGCTGCAGATCCTATGTGATAGATGTATTAGTTTCCTAGACCTACCCTACAGATGGCCAGAAGTTTGAATGGCTTGAAACAGTAGGAATTTATTCTTTCACAGTTCCGAAAGCTAGAAGTCTGAAATCAAGGTGTCAGAGGCGGGCCATGCTCTCTCTGAAGGCCTTAGGGGAGGATCCTTCCTTGTATCTTTCTAGCTTCTGGTGGCTGCTGGCAGTCCTTGGTGTCCTTGGTTTGGGAGGTGCATCACTCCAGTCTCTGCCTTCATTATCTCATGGTGTTCTCCCTGCATGTGTCGGTGTCTATGACCCAATTTCTCTCTCCTTATAAAGATACCAGTCACTGGATTAAGGCCCACCTTAATCCAGCATGACCTGATCTTAACATGATTCCATCTGCAAAGGAACTCTTTCCAAATATGAACACATTCACAGGTACTGGGGGTTACGGCTTAAACATATCTCTTTTTTGGGGAGAGGGGAGATGCAATTCAACCCATAATAACAGTAGGCCTGCTGCCCACATGTACCCCTCAGACCTCTAGCTTGTGATCTCTGCCTGAAGACAGGGCACAGAACTGCTTCATTTTGATAGTGAATGGCGTTTGCTAAAGGTCTGGATGGGGGCTGATCACACAGGCAGCCCCGGTTAGGGAGTGCCCTTCAGAGGAATATCTATGCATCAAGATGCCCCCTCACTCAGGAAATGGTGCCAACCCTTTCCCCGCCTGGCTGTGGCAATGGTCAGCTTGGGTCCGCTTGACACCACTCTTGTGCAAAGCCCACCTGCACCATGCGGTCTGATTCTGCTTCCTTTCATTACTTATTCCAGCTCAACTCTTAGTCTTTTTTTTAATTTTATTTTTTAAATTAATTTTTATTAATTAAAAATTAGTTTAAAAATTAAGTAGAGTTGATTTACAATGTTGTGTTAGTTTCTGCTTTACAGCAAAGTGAATCAGTTATACATATACATATATCCCCTCTTTTTAAGATTCTTTTCCCATATAGGTCATTACAGAGTATTGAGTTCCCTGTGCTGTATAGTAGGTCCCCATTATCAACTCTTAGTCCTTGAGGGGGATAACCTATGGATAGCTCTAGCTCTAATCATCTTATTCTCAACTCTGGCTATGCTTAAGAAGCCCTTGCAGATGTGAAAGACTTTCTTATCGAATCAGACTCTCCCAGGTCTGAGTTGAAGAGATGGAAGACAGAGAGGGAAGGGTTTGCCTCTGTTTGCTGGCAGAGTCGTTTCTTACATGGTTCCTGATGTACATGTAACCCCATTAAACATCTCCCTCTACCACAAAAAGTCCCTTCAGGCTTCTAGCTTAACATTTCATGTCAGGTATTTAAAATCTATCATATAGCTTTCATTAGTTTCGTATTGCTGCTGTAACAAATTACCATACATTTAGTAGCTTAAATAATACAGATTTATTATCTTACAGTTCTAGAGGTTAGAAGACTGAAATGGGTCTTACTGGCCTAAAATCAAGATGTTAGCAGCCCTGTGTTCTTTCTGGAGGCTCTAGGGGAGAATCTGTTTCCTTGCCCTTTCCAGCTTCTAGCAGCCCTGCCCACATTCCTTGGTTCATGGCCCCCACCTTTGACCTTCGATGCCACAACAGTGGGTGGTACTCTTTTCACATCACATCAGTCTTCTCCTGTCTTATGCCTTCCTCATCCACATTTAAAGTCCCTTGAGATTACACTGGGCCCACCTGGATAATCCAGGATAATCTCCCTATTTTAGAGTCATCTGATTAACAAGCTTAATTCCTCTTTACCATGTAATGAAACATTCACAGGTTCTAGGGGGTAGGGTATGGACGTCTTTCAGGGGACCATTCTTCTGCCTACTACATGGACCCAAGAGAGGGTGGGAGAGGAAGGTCTGGGGTAACTAGTTTAAGCAAGATCATGCAGCTAGTGTGTGGCTGAGAACTCATGCCCAAGTTTCCTGTCCCTATGACCTTTGAAAGGAATGGAGTTGTGAGTTTCATGACTCAAATTTTCCCTTTCCACACAAGCCACGTTTATATGGCTTCATGGTTACTCTGCTAATTGTCCTCTGCTACATTGTAAGGTTCTGATTCTTTAGAAAATCAACTTTCATTTCTTTATCCACAGAGGAAACTTAAGAAAGCACCTTCCCTTTTCCACCATGCCTATCCCCTACTTTGTGTCCTTCCCACACAGGAGGTGGGGAAGATTCATTGCAGGGGAGGGCATGGTGTGGAAGGTGCTGATAGAAGACGTGAAAGGGGGCCACCTTTTTCAGGCTGGCAGTCATTTTTCTGAGCCAATGTGAATGGCCATTTTGGCACTTTAGACTACCATTTTTGTCTTTTGTCCCTTAGATGAGGCAAGGCTGCTATAACATTTTCTCTTGCCCTAAAAGCAACCTTATTGTATAGGCCCTTTATAGTATTATTCTCTGGGTTTGATTAGTCAAGGAGAAAGAGGCATTTGTGAGTGGCCCTGTGTGTGATCTGGCCTCTTTCTATTATTATTTTTTTTTTGCTGTACGTGGGCCTCTCACTGTTGTGGCCTCTCCCATTGCGGAGCACAGGCTCCAGACGCGCAGGCCCAGCGGCCATGGCTCACGGGCCCAGCCACTCCGCGGCATGTGGGATCTTCCCGGACCGGGGCACGAACCCGTGTCCCCTGCATTGGCAGGCGGACTCTCAACCACTGCGCCACCAGGGAAGCCTGGCCTCTTTCTAGATTGTGGGGAGGGAGAGACAGGTTTCTCTTTCCCTCTTTCTGCCCTCTCTTAGTCCTCAGAATGACCTGCTTTTCTTAACAAGCATCATTAGAAATACACTTTATAAAAAGAAGAAGATTCCTGTAAGATCAGTTCAACATAAAGGAATTATCTCAACACTTAAACACTTACACACTGTACATGATCATAGATGAATTTCTCAGTGGCTTCTTTCTCTGAAAGTTCAAACAGCTGGAGCTATAAATCAGAAATAGAAGATAAAAATGAAAAGGAAGATGAAAGTTATATCTAGAAGATGTCAACTCACTGTTAGTACCTCATGGGAGTTCTTTGTTTCACTGCAAAATCACATTGCTAGAAACTGACATATTACCTTACACAAGGCCATGTAAAACATACATGGTAAGATTGGGTGGCCACCGGCCTCACTTTTACATTCCTCAGTTTTAAACCAATATGGTATCTTGAGCAGGAAAACTGTAAACAGATTTTTTCCCTAATAGGTAGAATTTAGCCAAGTTTAGAAGACTGGCTATGGAAATGGAGTTTATGATAATTTCAGGCATGGGATATTCTTAAAAAATTTTTTTGTTGTTGAAGTATAAGTTACAGGTATACAATATAGTGATTCACCGTTTTTAAAGGTACTACTTCATTTATCGTTATTATAAAGTATTGGCTATATTCCCTGTGTTGTACAACACACCTGGTAGCTTCTTTTACATATAATGGTGTGCACCTCCTAATCCCCGCCCCCTGGGTTGCCCCTTCCCCTTCCCTCTCCCCACTTATAACTACCACTTTGTTCTCTATGTCTGTGAATCTTCTTCTTTTCTGTTGGGTATGGAATATTCTTGATCATGGTGAATCCTGGAAGGAGAAATCCATAGCAGGCATCTCTATTTTGGCTGCTTGGATTACTTATGCCCTTGATCCTTGCCTCTTCGGCAGGTACCTTTGGCCACATCAGATGCTTACGTTGTGGAGGTCCACGCAGGAGCATCAGTTCCACCTCCAGTTCCATGGTGAGTCTAATACTCATCCAGGCTTCACCATCCTTTATCTGGCAGGACGGACAGGAGTGCACTCACCCATTCAGTGAAACCGTCCCCAGAGTAGTCAGGAGTCGGGGCGACATAACTGTCCTCGGTGACAAGGCAGATGGTGGCTTTCCGAGCTGCTCCTGCGGCCCACAGGACGTCCGCAAGCGCCGCGGCCAGCGCTCGCTTCTGCCTCTGCTCGCTTATCGCGCACAAACTTCAGCCCAGGAGGAGGGTAGGAACGCATTGCAATGAGTGCCCCCTAGCTGAGGGCCTGGGCCTCTCCACTTTCACGGACCCTTCTGAGTACAGAATGGGTCCGTTTGGTTCCTTCGTCAGCCTACACTGTGAGAACATTGTGGAGGGCCTCATCCTCTCTGCCCGCACTGAGTGGGCATCCTCACCCCAGAGCATTAATCCTCTGGGTTCTCCACTGACCCCTCCCTGTGCATTACTGCCCCTGCTGAATCTCAACACTGTCTTCTCTCCTGAACTCCAGCTGGGCTGCATCCAATCTCTCTAACCCGATACCACAGGCCCTTCCCAAGTGCAACCCCAACAATCCTTCCAGTTTTATCTCCCAGGTTTCCATTTTGCAAACCCTCTTTCCCAGATGGACTAGTTCCCTGGACATAGTTTCTGCATTCTACCTCCATGCTTTCTTCGCATGAACTTGTCTGCCTTTAATATGCAAGTCCTGTCTGTTCTTCCTGCCTGATCACATCCTACGAATCACTTGAGGCCCACTTCCCCCTTACAAACTTGTAGTTTACACTCATCTGGCACTCACTGGGCCCAGAATTGTTCTAAGCACCTAACACATATTACCTCATTTAATCCTTATGACAACCTGTGAGGTGGATGCGATCAATATTATTAGTCCCATTTTAGAGATGAGGAAAGTAAGACAGGGAGGTGGAGTACTCTGCCCCCGGTCATTCCCCTTTAAAGCAGTAGAGCAGTGGTTTGAATGCAGGCAGGGTGCCTCCTGACTTAACCATTAGATTGTTCTTAACCATTAGATTCCATCCAATAATCCCAGTGGATGAGACTTCCCCGGAAACGGGAGCCAATCTTTACATCACAGACCTTTCCTATGCTCATGTTCTAAATGATTAACATTGACAACTGTCGTCCTGATGAAGAAACACATGATAGAGGTTAATGAATGAACTCAGCCATGATTTAAAGCAGCGGTCCCCAACCTTTTTGGCACCGGGGACCAGTTTCGTGGAAGACAATTTTTCCACGAACGGGTGGTGGGGGTGGCTTGGGGATGATTCAAGCACATTACATTCATTGTGCACTTTATTTCTATTATTATTACATTGTAATATATAATGAAGTAATTATACAGCTCACCACAATGCTGACTGGAGGCGGAGCTCAGGCAGTAACGCGAGCGATGGGGAGCGGCTGTAAATACAGATGAAGCTTCGCTCACTCGCCTGCCTCTCACCTCCTGCTGTGCGGCCCGGTTCCTAACAGGCCACGGACTGCTACCAGTCTGTGGCCCGGTGGTTGGGGACCCCTGATTTATAGAATCCATCTAGCTCTATGGTGATACCGAAATGAGTAGCAGGACCCTCACACTCCAAAACCCTTGTCCAAGGTAGAATGAGAGTCAAACAAAGTGCTGTGAGACTACAGAGGCAGGAGGCAGAACTTGTGATCGGGAAGGTTCAGGAAGGCTTCATGGAGCAGGTCGATAATAGCAATCACTCATTCCCATTTATGTAATACCTGCCACATGCCAGGTACTGGGCTAAATGCTTGCTATTCATGTAGCAAATGCTGTATGTGTTCCATCTAGATCCCTTGGGATCCCTTTTACTCAGTTGGTGGACATGTCCCCCCACCACCCCATTGCTTTGTCTACTGCCGCTAGTGGCTCATACTTTTCAACTTTCTCTGAAGAATTGGAGCCACCTTCCCTGGAAGTGACTGGGAGTTGTGCCACCTTCCCATAGGAGGGTCCATAGCAGATGCCTGATGAGGGTGGAGGTGAAAAAGTCCTGCCTCCTTATCTGAAGATGGAGCAGTTGCCCCCCAGAGCTCCCACGGATCAGGCGGAGGCTGGACATCACTGGCAGCCACATGCCTCCTTTGCTTCTCCTCCTTCCCTAGCCTGCTTCCCTGCTCTCTTAGGGGTTTCTCCTGAGGGCATTCATTCCCTTAATAAATCACCTGCATGAAGAATTCCCATCTCTGGCTCTGCTTCTAAGGAAGCTGGCAATTCACGTTCTTAGAATAGATTAGACATTCAGTTCCTGTTTTGGGTGATGATAAGTTACCCCGCCTGAGGGTAGGTAGATGCCTTTTAATTATTTCCGTTTCCTCTAATATCAACCATAGAGTCTCACACGTGATAGGGGTTCATTAGCATCTAAGAACAAAATAATTTGAGCTGATTTTTTAAATAGGCAACTACCAAACACTGTACTTTGTCAGCGTGATTAAATAGGAGGATGAATCCTTCATTTATGAGGTTTGTCATCACCGCTTTTGTTCTCTCTCTGGAACTCTTAGGTTGGGACTTCCTATCAAGTGTTGTCAAGTGAGCCTATCTGGAGACCTGGTGCTTCATTTCCTCCATCAGGGAGCTCTGCAGTGGAGCATAAAAACTGTCAGTGTTACCCCTGCAACTGAACATTGAAAGGGACTCTGGAAGAGCTCTACCTAGTCACGAAAGTCAGTCCCTCTGGGAGAGCCAGAGCCATGTCTGTCTTACGAGGCAAGTCCTCTTATGAGGCAAGTCCCCTTCCTGAGGCACCCTGGGGGATTTTCCCTGGTGGTTACTTAGCCTACAAAGGTTCTCGGGAAATGGGTCATTCTTTGCAAATACTTCTCATCGGCCTCTTACCTGAGAAAGTTGCAGTCTTTTCCCTTCCCTGTAAACAACAAATATTTAAGGATGGATCCTTGTACAGCCATCTGAATGCTTCGGGCACCTCCCTGAAAAGCGGAGGGTCAATAGTGAGTTTACAATGGTGGTGGAACCCTCAGGGCCCATCTTGGAAATGGATGTCTTTATTTATTCTTCTCGGCAGCCTTTTCCCTTCTGGGGCACAGCATCCCCTAGGCTTAGTGAAGGGCCACTGTTCTCTACATGTGCCATCCCTCCCCGTGGGCTGTGGCCGTGCCATGGCTGGGCTAGAATCTGCAATAACTAGCTTCTCTGTGGAGCCCCATAGACTGGTACCCCGGGATGCCTGTCCCCCTCTGCCCCACCTTCACTGGGCTCGTGCCTCACGTCCAGCTGTTAGATTTGCAGGAGGTAAGGAAACAGTCGGCTAGCTCTTGAAATTCTGCCTGGCTAGGGATCAATGATTTGAATTATTGAGGTTTTAAACAAGCCAGAAAGACATTCCTAGATCTCTTCCTGCCTCTAAATTCTTAGGAATGCTTAGGACCTGGAGAAAAGAGCCAGGAAAACGAAAATCTGGAAGAGAGTGGGGAGGAGTTTGAGACTTTGTGACATCCTAGATAGCATGTCATAATTTTCAATAGTCTGTTATCATTTAAGGTTAAATTTTAAATCGTCGATATATTTCTACATATGATTATAATGAAAACATGCCTCGTATGGAGGAGGATGGAAGGAAACACAGACAGGGAACATGGGATTAGGACTTTAAAAAATTATCACCTGCTATTACCTTTCCCACTTCCAAAGCGAAAGCCAGGTCAGAAAAAGGATCATGAAACCGGAAATAGGCCTTTGTCTAGTCAGAGCTGAAGACCTGGACTGTATTTCCAAAGAGGCTCTGGCGCAGTTTCTGAAAAGAGGGGAAATAAATGGTCCAAACGAAGAGAATTCTTCCTAGACACAAGCCCTCAGCAAACAGACTTAAGCAAGGTGGTGAAACCATGGAGGAGGGCCTGTCGCCTTCCTAGTCAGGTTCACACATTACTCTATTCCCTGATTGTAATTGTCCAGCTCTGTGCAAAAGGTTTGCATAGGGTTCACTTAGGACATTTTATCCTGGAGGCTGAGAGTGTCAACTCTGCACCTTTTTATCCCCATCCGAGTTCTGTCTTTCTGTCTGTCTCACCTTCCATTGCCAGCCATCTTCCCTGCACCCCCTGAAGATCCATGACAGGCGACTACGCTCCCATGCCTCTCATTCCTCTAACCATGACTCTGTAACTCCTATCTCTCCCACGTTTGGGTCTTTCTCTCTTGCTCCAGAAAAAAAGGAATAGGCAGGACTCTGATTCCAGTCTGAGTACAATAGTGGTGTAAATTGGTATTAAACAAGCAGCCTCTGTTTTTTTGCCCTAGAATCTTTAAGTTTTTTTCTGGATACTCTGCAGCATGTTAAGATTGGAGAGGGTCTTTTAGAAAATCCCAGAAAATTGGGTACAAGCCTTTGTAAACCAAACCCATGACAAAAAGGGAATCCCTTTATAATCAGAGGCATATTAATCATTCGGCTTGTGCTAGGTCCTGTGTGGGATATGGATATGGAGAGAGAACTTCCGACTGAAGTGCTCAGGAAGGCTTCGTGGAAGAGGTGGCATTTAAACTAGGCTGGCAGATGGCGTCTAGCATTTATTGAGTATTTTCTACGCACCAGGCACTGGGCTAAGTGCTTTGCATTCGTTATGTTAATTTAATTACTTGAGAAAGGTACTGTTATCATCCTCCTTTTACAAGAAAGTATTTGCCTAAGGTCACCCAGCAAGTCAGGCAGAGCTGGTATTCGTAACCATTCTAACACCACTGATCCGCCTCCCCAGCTTTAATCCTGTATGTACCATCCTTTTAACTGCTGTCATTTTTGTATGCCAATAATTATTGAAATAATATTTCTCATTAGCTTGGGCCATTTTTTTATAACTTAGAAAACATTTATTTAAAGCATTTCTTCCTTCCTTCCTTCCTTCCTTCCTTCCTTTCTCTCTTTCTTTCTTTCTTTGTAGAGAGGTTGGCAGTTTCTCTTTTTATTTATTTATTTATTTATTTATTTATTTATTTATTTATTTATTTTTATTAGTTTCTGCTTTATAACAAAGTGAATCAGTCATACATATACATCTGTTCCCACATCCCCTCCCTCATGCATCTCCCTCCCTCCCACCCTCCCCATCCCACCCCTCCAGGCGGTCACAAAGCACCAAGCTGATCTCCCTGTGCTCTGCGGCTGCTTCCCACTATCTATCTACCTTACGTTTGGTAGTGTATATATGTCCATGCCTCTCTTTCCCTTTGTCACAGCTTACCCTTCCCCTTCCCCATATCCTCAAGTCCATTCTCAAGTAGGTCTGTGTCTTTATTCCCGTTTTACCCCTAGGTTCTTCATGACATTTTTTTTTTTTTTTTAATTCCATATATATGTGTTAGCATACGGTATTTGTCTTTCTCTTTCTGACTTACTTCACTCTGTATGACAGACTCTAGGTCTATCCACCTCATTACAAATAGCTCAGTTTCGTTTCTTTTTATGGCTGAGTAATATTCCATTGTATATATGTGCCACATCTTCTTTATCCATTCATCCGATGATGGACACTTAGGTTGTTTCCAGCTCCGGGCTATTGTGAATAGAGCTGCAATGAACATTTTGGTACATGCCTCTTTTTGAATTATGGTTTTCTCAGGGTATATGCCTAGTAGTGGGATTGCTGGGTCATATGGTAGTTCTATTTTTAGTTTTTTAAGGAACCTCCATACTGTTCTCCATAGTGGCTGTACCAATTCACATTCCCACCAGCAGTGCAAGAGTGTTCCCTTTTCTCCACACCCTCTCCAGCATTTATTGTTTCTAGATTTCTTGATGATGGCCATTCTGACTGGTGTGAGATGATATCTCATTGTAGTTTTGATTTGCATTTCTCTAATGATTAATGATGTTGAGCATTCTTTCATGTGTTTGTTGGCAGTCTGTATATCTTCTTTGGAGAAATGCCTATTTAAGTCTTCTGCCCATTTTTGGATTGGGTTGTTTGTTTTTTTGCTATTGAGCTGCATGAGCTGTTTATAAATTTTGGAGATTAATCCTTTGTCAGTTGCTTCATTTGCAAATATTTTCTCCCATTCTGAGGGTTGTCTTTTGGTCTTATTTATGGTTTCCTTTGCTGTGCAAAAGCTTTGAAGTTTCATTAGGTCCCATTTGTTTATCTTTGTTTTTATTTCCATTTCTCTAGGAGGTGGGTCCAAAAGGATCTTGCTGTGATTTATGTCATAGAGTGTTCTACCTATGTTTTCCTCTAAGAGTTTGATAGTTTCTGGCCTTACATTTAGGTCTTTAATCCATTTTGAGCTTATTTTTGTGTATGGTGTTAGGGAATGATCTAATCTCATACTTTTACATGTCCCTGTCCAGTTTTCCCAGCACCACTTATTGAAGAGGCTGTCCTTTCTCCACTGTACATTCCTGCCTCCTTTATCAAAGATAAGTTGGCCATATGTGCGTGGGTTTATCTCTGGGCTTTCTATCCTGATCCACTGATCTATCTTTCTGTTTTTATGCCAGTACCACACTGTCTTAATTACTGTAGCTTTGTAGTATAGTCTGAAGTCAGGCAGCCTGATTCCTCCAGCTCCGTTTTTCGTTCTCAAGATTGCTTTGGCTATTCGGGGTCTTTTGTTTTTCCAAACAAATTTTGAAATTTTTTGTTCTACTTCTGTGAAAAATGCCAGTGGTAGTTTGATAGGGATTGCATTGAATCTGTAGATTGCTTTGGGTAGTAGAGTCATTTTCACAATATTGATTCTTCCAATCCAGGAGCATGGTATATCTCTCCATCTATTTATATCATCTTTAATTTCTTTCATCAGTGTCTTATAATTTTCTGCATACAGGTCTTTTGTCTCCTTAGGTAGGTTTATTCCTAGATATTTTATTCTTTTTGTTGCAATGGTAAATGGGAGTGTTTTCTTGATTTCATTTTCAGATTTTTCATCATTAGTGTACAGGAATGCCAGAGATTTCTGTGCATTAATTTTGTATCCTGCTACTTTACCAAATTCATTGATTAGCTCTAGTAGTTTTTCGGTAGCATCTTTAGGGTTCTCTATGTATAGTATCATGTCATCTGCAAACAGTGACAGCTTTACTTCTTCTTTTCCAATTTGGATTCCTTTTATTTCCTTTTCTTCTCTGATTGCTGTGGCTAAAACTTCCAAAACTATGTTGAATAAGAGTGGTGAGAGTGGGCAGCCTTGTCTTGTTCCTGATCTTAGTGGAAATGGTTTCAGTTTTTCACCATTGAGGACAATGTTGGCTGTGGGTTTGTCATATATGGCCTTTATTATGTTGAGGAAAGTTCCCTCTATGCCTACTTTCTGCAGGGTTTTTATCATAAATGGGTGTTGAATTTTGTCGAAAGCTTTCTCTGCATCTATTGAGATGATCATATGGTTTTTCTCCTTCAACTTGTTAATATGGTGTATCACATTGATTGATTTGCGTATATTGAAGAATCCTTGCATTCCTGGAATAAACCCCACTTGATCATGGTGTATGATCCTTTTAATGTGCTGTTGGATTCTGTTTGCTAGTATTTTGTTGAGGATTTTTGCATCTATGTTCATCAGTGATATTGGCCTGTAGTTTTCTTTCTTTGTGACATCCTTGCCTGGTTTTGGTATCAAGGTGATGGTGGCCTCGTAGAATGAGTTTGGGAGTGTTCCTTCCTCTGATATTGTTTGGAAGAGTTTGAGAAGGATGGGTGTTAGCTCTTCTCTAAATGTTGGCAGTTTCTCTTTTATTTCAAATCAGTTCACCATCATTAAGAGCTTACAAAGGGTCAGATATGTGCATTATCTCATTTAATCCCCATTTTACAAGGAAACATTCATTTAAATAAATAAATAAATAAAACGTTTATTTAAAAGGACACTTTATACCACATCCTTAAATGAGAATCAAAATCACTTGCCATAATAAAAAAATAATAGAGATATAATGATGTTATTAGATTATGCTAGAAACCATTGCCTGTGAAAGCTCTGACTGAGCCCTGCACTCTTTGTAATTAAAAAGGGAGATAAGAGGTGTTAAAGAGGTGTGAATGTGTGCCGCCCTTTACCCTGTCTTCTCCTTGGCCTGCCAGAGTGGAGAAGGGGCTGACTTTCCCACGAGGTAACTCAGTGCTATTCAGTGTCACTTACTGCCATATCCCCAAAGCACCCCATGCTCCAGCACAGGCACATGTCCCACACTCTGTGACAGACCACACAGTGGTCTGTCACCTGTAAAGGCGGGGAGGCTGGGTAGAGAGAGAGATCTGCAAACGCACACACATGGTACCAGGGTATCCAGGGACAGTGAGTAGTTCACTGGGTCTAGAACACTGTGTGTTCTGGGGCCACAAGGCAGGAAGTCAGTGGAAGCTCAGAATGAAAAGTACCTTGGGTCTGATCCTGAAGGGCTTTGAATATCACACTCAGGCATTTGGAGCCAGTTGAAGAGTGTGGACAAAAGGAACATGGAGCCCAACTGGTCCAGAGCCAGGGTACCTCTTCCCAGCTGTGCATAGCGTGGGCACTAATGGTTTCCAAGAAGGACAGATGCAGGAGAAGCATGCATCTGGAACGGTCTTCCACATCTCAAACCAGGGTCTGGTTCCATGGCTGGAGTTTGTTTCCTGGCCACCTCTGCACCCACCCTCAAAAGAAAAGATGGCCTCGACAGAGAAATAGAGACAGGTGCATTTCAGAATAAGCAAGAGACTAGAATTGCACCTGAAGGAAAATGATCTGTCCGGAGTCCATCAAGGAGAGGGAGAAGAAGGCTGATCTTGGGAGACACAGACTCGGTGTGCACCGTAACCAAAGAGGGCCACCAACCCAGGACATCCCCAGCAGAGCCCTGAATATGGACAGAAAGTGTCTCCCTGACATCAAGACTGCACAGAAGGAAACTGCTCACTCCCGACTCCAGGGTTGAGAAGCCCCAGCTGTGCTCCTTGCCCACCACATGAACGGGAACAGATGGTCCAACCCCTCTAAGACTTCCTTTGCTTATCCTGAAATGGGGATAACCCCTGCTGTGTCCCCATCACTGAACCTGAAAGCTATCACTGCAAGAGAAGTATGGAAAGGACTGTGGGAACCATAAGTGATGTTATTACCTTTGTGAAAACACAGCCTGTCTACACTGGAACCTCTCATGTTGCATGGAAGAAAGTCCCAGCCCAGATGGAAAAAGACCAGACACTGGCAGGGGTAAGGGAGGAGAAGCCATGGATAATGTGACAGACTAAGACAATTGTGGTTAAGAAAGCTGAGAATTCAAATTCAATTTAAAAAATTCAGTGAGCCAAATCAACTCCCGTTTCTGTTGCCAGCTGCCACCTCCAACTTAGGGAGCACCACTGTCCAGATTCACCTCGGGAAGGCCTAGAACAGGGGGGCTGCAGGCTTCTCAGGGAGCCCCCAGGGTCCAGGGTGGCAACAGAGATGACTCACCTTACTTATGTAACACTGACTTTCTTTTCTTTTTTAAAAAAATTTTTATTGGAGTATAGTTGATTTAGAATGTTGTGGTAGTTTCTGCTGTACAGCAAAAGTGAATCAGTTATACGTATACATATACCCACTCTTTAAAATTCTTTTCCCATATAGGCCATTACAGAGTACTGAGTAGAGTTTCCTGTGCTATACAGCAGGTCCTTATTAGTCATCTATTTTATATATAGTAGTGTGTATATGTCAATCCCAATCTCCAAATTTATCCCTCCTCCCAACACTGACTTTCATATCGATATAATTTATAACAAGATTAACCTGACACATAGTCAGTGATACATGTATGTTGTTGTGCTGCCTGGTAACTAGACACAAATGGTAAATGGTCCTAATAAATGACTATAACGATGGTTACTATTTAACACAATCAAGCACGGTTTTTCTCTCTTCACTTTGTTAGTTTTCCAGGAATACATCTCTTCCCTGATTGCTGTGATGATGATAATGATGGTGATCATTCTCTCTCTCTCTCTCTCTCTCTCTCTCTCTCTCTCACTCTCACACACACACACACACACGCACACGCACACGCACACACAGGTCCTGGATCATTCTTCCCAACAGATTTCATTTCCTTACCCTGACTGCCTTGTCCATTGTCCCTGGTCTTAGAGGGACCTCTTGTGACCACCTGTCCCCATCCAGTCCTCTCCCACATGCTCCCTGCCCACAATTTGAAGTAGAATAATTCTCTTTGAAGCTCCTTCCCTAAATCTTTTCCTGCTTTAGAAATTACTGGACCATCATGGAATCAGAGAGTTTAGAATTACTGCGTCCTAAGAAGACATTTCTCAACTAGCCCATCAGATAGAGTGGTAGTCTCTTTACCTGGTTGTGTTCACCATCAATTTCTCAGCATCTGGTGCAGTACCTGGTCCATAGTAGGCTTGCAAGAAGTAGTTGTTGAATTTTTAAAAATCTGATCCGGCTCTCTTGTTTTACAGTTCAAGGACTTGGGCCCAGAGCAGCGAAGTGGTATGCCCAAGGTCACATAGAGAGTAAATGGTAGTGCCAGGAATCAAATGCAAGCCTTTCAACTGGTACCAGTCAGGGTCCCAGCAGGAAACAGATGGCACTCAAGTCAGGATAATTAACTTGAGGAAACTTTAATTCGGGGACCATTTACAAAGATGTGGGCTGCATGTGGGGCAACAACAGTGGCTAATGCAGGGTCCCAGGGTTAGCAAGAGTGAGAAGTTTTTATGTCCCCGACACCTGGAGGGGTGGAAGGGAGAAGAGAGTCCTGGGAGAGGACTGCCTTCCGAGGAGAGGGATTCAGCCAGCTTGGCACACCTGACTTCATTCCCTTCCGCCCCTCCAGGCTCCCTCCAGGGCTCCCATTGGTCAAACTCAACAGGAAGTCAGAGGAAGGAGCCCTATTGATGGAGTGAGTACAGCTCAGTCTCCAGCGCAGAAAGCAGGGAGGACAGGGATAGAGTATGCTTCTGAAGGGCACACAATTGACACCCACTACCCTGTACAGAGATACCTCTCTTGGGGATCACCCAGAGCCAATGAATGAATGAATGAATGAATGAATGAAACATCTACTGAGGACCATCTATCAGCCAGACCCATGTTGGGGTTACCAGGCTGTGCTTCCTGCTCCCCTAAAGCCAGCCCATTTCCTGTCACCCTCGATTAGAGCTTCATTCTTCTGGTTCTCCCCCAGAATATTTTGATCTCCCAGTATTACAGTTTTAATATGATCCTGCTGGGTGATATTGCAAATACACTAGGGGTTTGTTTATTGGCTGCTGATAAAAGAGGCTAGAGGAGTGTGTTCCGGGCTGGGTCCTGCAGAAGGGCCTGACTGTGGGGAGGATGAGAAACTCCTGCTGGGGGGAGGCACAGCGGGGGAGGGGATGTCACTGTGGAAGAGCCCAGAGGAGGACTCTCACCTTCTCCGCTGATCCCCGTTCATGACACCACACACACTATAAGACGTGAGGCTGGGGGAAGGAAGAACCCTGTGGTATTGGAGATAGGGCAACAAAAGGCGAGAAACAGGAGAGCTGGGGAAAGCAAAGGGGCATTGGCTGCTTTGCCCACTCCCTACTTTCTCAGCAGATTCCCAGCAAAACGTGTGTGCCAATGTCAGGAAATCCTATGAATCGCAATTCCAAATAGAGGGGGGAAGTGAGAACAGCAGAATGACAACGAAAAACACTCTCACGTGAGTGCTAGGATCCAGTCGCTCTAATAATTGGCCAGGCGGCTGCACGGCCAAAATGTCCATTAGAATTGGTCAAGCTTCCAAACTGCCTCCCTGGACACGAGTATTCAGAATCCCAAGGCTCATCGTCTTGAAATCCCAGGGTGTGTTTCATGAATGCTACTGTTATTTAAAGGACACATTATCATCTGGTCCTCGTAATGGGAATAAGACCAGATTTGGTTGTTTTTTTTTTTTTGAAGAAAAATCAACTCTCTTTGCTTCTGGGACTTCCTGAACACTCCATCAGGTCTGATTCTTTCGTCTCCCAGTCTTTTCCAAAGGGAGAGAATTACCTTGGAAAAGTCACCGAGGAGGTCTCCAATTGCATCACGTCTGTGTTTGTAGACAAGTGGGAGAATTCAGACCCAGACTCTCCTGCCTCCACAATATAGAGAGGAACTAGAAGACTTTGGAAACACCTGTGAATGCCTTTTTTTTCCTGTTTTTAAAATGCATGACGGTGTTTTTAGGAATAGATTGTCCATTCACATGGTTCAAAATCCAGAGAGCACAAAAAGCTATGCTGAGAAGACTCCCCCTGACCCAGGGCTCTTGCCCCTCTTCCTCCCCCTACTGTTACATTTTAGGAAGTCTTCTGGAATTTCTGTGTGCATATACAGGCAAATACGGTATCAGTGTAGAATCACAGTTTTCTCTATTTTCCATATAGAAGGTAACCTATTTCCTGATATGTGTAAATTTTAAAATGACATTCTCCATAGAAATTCATTAGTAGCCAATAATACTTTCTGATTAAAGTGTTCATTAGAAACCTTTTACAGTAAAATATGGATACACTCAGCCCTCTGTATCTGCAGATATGGGGGGGCCAATGGTATTAGGCCATTTTATATAAGGGACTTGAGCATCGGAGGATTTTGGTTTCCTCTGGGGGCTCCTGAAACGAATCTCCCGAGGATATTGAGGGACGCTGTAGTTGCTCTAACTACTGTTTCTGCAGCACAGTGTAGGCAGAATAACCACTGAGGCTGGAGATGCTAATAGGATTACACATGACCTGTCTTCATTACTCAAAAGGAGAGTGATGAGCTAGACACCTAAGACACAAATTAAGGCACCATCCAGGGACTGTGAGGCCAATGAGCAAAGTGCAGCATCTCAAGAGAGCCCTGCCGCCTGTCTTCCTGTGACATCTGGCACTGGAGCACAAGAGGGAAGGTGGATTGAGGCAGAAAGATCTGTGAAGATAAGAAAGAGCACGTGGGGGCTTCCCTGGTGGCGCAGTGGTTGAGAGTCCGCCTGCCGATGCAGGGGACGCGGGTTCGTGCCCCGATCCGGGAAGATCCCACATGCCGCGGAGCGGCTAGGCCCGTGAGCCATGGCTACTGGGCCTGCGCGTCCAGAGCCTGTGCTCTGCAACGGGAGAGGCCACAGCAGTGAGAAGCCCACGTAATGCAAAAAAAAAAAAAAAAAAAAAAAAAAAAAAGATGAAGAAAGAGCACGTGGGCCTCCCAGCACGTTGATGCCGCAGCTCCAGGGATGGAGAGAGTTGCTCTGTGAAGCCTGTGAGGATGTGCGTGATGAAAAAGAACACGGGGGCTGTAGTCCCTGTGTGTATGATGATGTTGCACCTGGGCAGCCTCAGGGACAGCTACACTGAGGGTTAGAAATACTGCAGTCAGGGCCAGCCTGGCCTCTGGGCTCGAAAAGCAGGTGGAGACTGTGAGGTTTCCCCAGAGGGGGTCTGGCCCCCACTCCTGCCTCTCATCAGGGACCCTGCCTGCAGGGCACAGACTGCAGAGCTTTATGTCCATGGCAGGTCTGACCGTAGGCCTTGTTGGTCTTTGCCCAGATGACCAGGCTGGTCCCGGGTGGGTTCTGCAAGCGTGCCCAGGTGTAGGGCAGCGTGTCCTCAGAAAGGAAGTGCTTCCTCCGACATTTGTCCTTAGGGCCCAAAGGAGAGGTCTCTGCCTAAGGATCTAGACTGTGGTCTGGAGGTTGAGGAAATGGGCTGAATGTGGGAAAACTGTCCCTAAAAGCCCTGATTTTCACTATGATTGAAAGGGTCATATTACAGGACAATCCTATTGGTGGAATCTCACCCTCGCTGGTGCTTTTTCCCTGCCTCGACCCCTGGCTTCACTTCCCCAGGTCCCGATCGTGCCTCTTTGACCATGACAGCTGGTCCTTTGGCCATTCGCCAAGGCATTGCCCCCAGCCCATGCAATGAGGTGCGTCTGGGTCTCTGCCTCAGCCCCTCTCCCCAACCCTGGTCAAGTTTTGAATGGAACAAATAGTCCCTGGGAACAGTAGCTTCCAGGTCCACTTGGATTCTTAAGCATCGGGTTCTTTTCAAATCTGCTTATTAGTTGGCAGCCCCGGGGAACGTTTCTTTCTTGAGATCATCTCTTTGCCCCAAGACTGGGCTTGGAAATGTGTCCCCATCTCCCTCCCTCCTGCCCACAGAGGACAGGGGTCCTGTCTCCCACATCTACCTCGTCTTCCACCTTTGCAGTCCTCACCGGCTGCCCTGTCCTACCTTATATGTAAATTATTTGAATTTAACTCCCTCGTGGCTTCACACTTGACTGTCACACTGAGGGAGTAAATAAAGAGAGACTGAGAGTTTGGGAGGAAAAGCCTGTAACGTCACTGGCGTCCTTGAAAAATACCATAAATAAGTCACTTTAATTATATTCGCCTTTTACCAGTAACCACCGTCTGTAGTCTTATCTTCCATAATACTCTCACATGACAGCAGATAAGATTCCCCAGGCTTGTTGTTGGGGGAAGATTACGTTTCATTTCATGTTTAATTGACAAGCTACACTTACCGTGGCCACTGCTAGGGAGATAGGAAAGCCGCCCGATTTTGAAGAGATGATAGAGGGTTTGGGAATAGAACAAAGGCTACTTGATGGCCAATGTCCGTGTCCTTTTGGCTGAGGTATTCCTGTTCCATCTTCGGTTTCACCGGCAGATATATGGTTGCCTTCACGATTCTGTGTAAAATGCCACCACCAAAAAACAAAGCAAACAGAGCTGGTGATGACCTTTTTTCCCCTCTTTTCTCTCTTTCTCTCTGAAATATCAGTGTTCAGAAAATGTTGTCTCCCTTTTAAAGCTGTCTGAAAATTTTCATAAATAGCAATAAAAGAGGCAGAAAAATCCCAGTGTCTGTGTCAAAAGGGTTTCTCCTAAGTTTTATGTGACTCGGAGAGGTTAAGTGTAACTATGGAAACATAATTAACGCTATCAAGACCTTGACTTGAAATTATGTTTATAGAAGAATGTAAATGTCACTGTCTCTTGTTTTGAGAAGGCAACATTTTATAAACAATGAGTGAATCTTTCCAGTCTATATAAGGTATTTCTCATTATGTTGTTAACTGGCCAGTAAACAAAGTCAGGTTACCTCCTTTTAATTCTCTCAGATTCCTGTTGCCTAGCAAGTGAATATAATAATTTTCTTCCTTAAAAAAATCCACTCCCTACCTTTAAGAAAAATATCTATTTTTACTTTTCTTAACTGATTCTTACGGCATTTAAATATAAGTTAGCATCGATTCTTCTTCCAATTTACTTCTATCCTAGTTTCATGAAACAAATTTGCCCAGTTGGTAGCTGAAACATGAAGGAAACTGCCTTCCTAGTTTTTCTGGATTCCTAGAGGCTAAGATGCTTTCTTATCTCAGAAACACAGCATCCAAGTCACAGACTACTGGTGGGATAAGATGCATTCGTAAATCGCATGGAAAATCTTTACATTTTTGGCAGGGGTTCCCCCCACCTTGAGTAAAGCATAACTTGACATTTATTTTTTTTCCTTGCAAAGATTGTTTTATCTTTTGACTATTCTATTCCCCCAAATGATAGCTCCATTTAATACTTTCAGGACTAAAACAAAAGTATTATCTCCCCAATTCAAATAGACTGGGTAAGAGAGTTTCAGCACAAATAATGAGGCTTTTGATCACAGGTTACTTGGAGCAAGGTGCTTTAGTGTTAATAGTTAAAATGTTAATAATTCAGTTGTTTGATTGTATCATATATTAGTGCCAAGAAAATCACTTTAATATTTTATGCTGTGTTTGTTCAGTGATTGAATTAATATCTGAAACACAAAATCCATTACCTTCTAACCTTTTCAGGTGATGTGAGAGAAAAACATCTTTCATCTTATACTGTATAACAGATTTTAAAATACATTTTAACACCTGAATTCAGTCATCTTTTCCTTATTTGAAGATGGTAAGGAAAACAATTTTTCAGAAGCTGAATCAAAACAATAACTATTTTCAGAACTACTTTTCTTCAGGATCACCGAAGCACTTGGGTGTCAGAATCTAGTGTTATTTCACAAGTGTAGGAACTCTAGATTCTCATATTTTTTTTTCTAAAATAATAACCACATGGTGCTTTTAATGAGGAAGAGGAGCTCAGCTGGGTGCTCTGTGGTGACCTAGATGGGTGGGATGGGGTGGAGGGCGGGAGGGAGGTCCAAGAGGGAGGGGACATATGTATACATATAGCTGATTCACTTCCTTGTACAGCAGAAACTAACACAACATTGTAAAGCAACTATACCCCAATTAAAAAGAAAAAGTAGGAAGAGATTTTAATGAAAAAAGAAAGCGCAAGAAAAGATCGTCAACAAGGTTTCTAGTTTTGTGTTTTCACACATTAAATGCTGGGTGCCTGAGTGACATTATGTGCACAGAATAAATTCAGATTATGCTGTTAATGTGATTGTTTTGAAGAAGCAGCTAGAGGAAAACACACTGGCTTTGAGAAAAATAATTACCTGAGAAGTTGTATTATTGGTTCCCAACCTATAAATGAAAGAGAAAACATCAAGAAAATTACTCACTATATTCAACCCTTATACCCTCAAACCTCTTCAACTTCAACCTTGCTAGGGATGGCTCTTTCTGTAAACAGTTATACCTGAAGCATTTAAAATGTAAATCTGTAACGGACACTTCTCATGTGGCAAGCGTAAAAGCTGATTGCTTAAACACCTAAAATCCCTCTGGTTCTAGAGAAATGAGAAAATGAGAACATCTTACCGGTGATAACTAAAGATTTCCCTCCACTTGTCCAGAAATGAAATCTTCCTAGTTATCTCCTCTAAATCCAGCTCTTGGAAGCTCTGTTCCGGGTCTGAGGGCTCCATAGCCGTTTAGATAATATAAGGAATTAGAAGAAGGAAGTTGTTCAGGTGGGAGGGAGAGGGCTGGCAGTGAAGTGAGATGGCTGGCATAGATGCCCAAGTGAAGTGTGTGCAACCCCTACTTTTTGACCAGCAAAGAGATCACGCCACCCAGTAACAGCTTTGGGCGTTTTGTAAGCCCCTGCTATCAGATAATGATTAAACTTTCATTAGAGGTAGAATACTTTTGTGGTTTTCTTCACTGTATGGACGCCATGAATGTTTAATACAAGACACAGATTTATAAAGAAAGGGACTGCCATTACTTACCTGTATCAAAGCAACTGGGATAATTTAATCAATGAGAGATACCATGCTGGTGGAATGTGATAGCACCTTATTCTGTGGTGCCTCCTTGGAAATACGTAGTCAAAGAGGATAAAAGCCATCATGCTGATATTGAAAAACGATAGCAGCTACTATTGGGTAATACATAGGCCGAGGAAGAATCTGGCCAAAGGATATTTGATATAGATTTTAGTCCACAGAAATATTACACAATTTGAAGAGGGACTGGTTTGATTTGTTTTGGGGAGAAATTTAAAGGTATGTCTCTTCCTATTGGCTGAACGAATTGTAGCTGTAATAACTGGCATAAAAAATAATATTGATGGCTGTGTAGGTTAATTTTATGTGTCAACTTGCTTGACTATGGTACCGAGTTTTTGGTCAAATACCAGTCCAGATGTTGCTGTAAAGATATTTTTTAGATATAATTAACATTTAAATGGTAGGGTTATGGTTTCTCTGGGTATATGCCCAGTAGTGGGATTGCTGGGTCATATGGTAGTTCTATTTTTAGTTTTTTAAGGAACCTCCATACTGTTCTCCATAGTGGCTGTATCAATTTACATTCCCACCAGCAGTGCAAGAGGGTTCCCTTTTCTCCACACCCTCTTCAGCATTTATTGTTTGTAGATTTTTTGATGATGGCCATTCTGACAGGTGTGACAGATGAATGGATAAAGAATATACAATGGAATATTACTCAGCCATAAAAAGGAAAGAAATTGGGTCATTTGTAGAGACGTGGATGGATCTAGAGACTGTCTTACAGAGTGAAGTAAATCAGAAAGAGAAAAACAAATATCATATATTAATGCATAAATGTGGAACCTAGAAAAATGGTACAGATGAACTGGTTTGCAGGGCAGAAATTGAGACATAGATGTAGAGAACAAATGTATGGACACCAAGGGGAGAAAGCGGGTGTGGGAGATGGTGGTGGTGGTGTGATGAATTGAAGATTGGGATTGACATATATACACTAATATGTATAAAATGGATAACTAAGAAGAACCTGCTGTATAAAAAATAAATAAAATTCAAAAATTCAAAAAAAAATTAAATTGGTGATTTTGAGTAAAGCAGAGATTATCCTTTGTAATGTGGGTGAGTCTTATCCAATCAGTTGAATGCCTTAAGAGAAAAGACCAAGGTCCGCAGAGAATGAAGGAATTTGGCCTCTAAACAGCCTTTAGACCTGAGCCTGCAACATCAATTCTTCCCTGGGCCCCCAGCCTGCCAGCCTGCTGTGCATATTTCAGATTTGCCAGTCCCCACAATCATGTGGCCAGTTAGTTTAAGGAAATTATATATATATATAATATATATATATATATATATATATATGAGAGAGAGACAGAGAGAGAGAGAGAGAGAGAGAGAGAGAGAGGAGAGATCCACATGTCCTACTGGTTCTGTTTCTCTGGAGAACCCTGAGAAATACAATGGTTTTATCAAAACAAATAATGGTTAACAGAAAAGGGTTCCTGTCTTTTCTGACCTAAATTGGACCTCTTCAGCAGGAGGTCACTTTCTCTATGACATATCTGATCATGAGTTTTGTAAAATTCTGGGAATACTAAGAGGTCAAAGCAAAGAGGCTATGTGGATTTATGATGACTAGAGTAGTCAGGGCTGAGGGGACTGGTTATATATTGAAACACAGCAAGTCACCACATCAACCAGAGGCAGATTTAAATGTCCACAGTTTTGCTTGGGAATGCTCTACTTCCAGTTTCTTAAACTAACTTTTAGTGATTGCTTAACCATTTCATATTCACAGGTCTCATAAACTTCCACCAGGTTCAGTATTTTTATTGTAAACATAAGAGGCATGAAGAAATCCTTTCTTATCTCCCTCCTCTAACCATACATCCTCCTTTTTAAAAAGCTTTACTCTGCTTTCCTCTTTATAATTTTATAGTTTTTTTTAAAAAATAAAATTTATTTATTTATTTATTTGGCTGCGTTGGGTCTTCGTTTCTGTGCAAGGGCTTTCTCTAGGTGTGGCGAGTGGGGGCCCCTCTTCATCGCGGTGCACGGGCCTCTCACTGTCACGGCCTCTCCTGTTGCGGAGCACAGGCTCCGAACGCGCAGCCTCAGTAGTTGTGGCTCACGGGCCCAGTTGCTCCGCGGCATGTGGGATCTTCCCACACCAGGGCTCAAACCCGTGTCCCCTGCATTGGCAGGCAGATTCTCAACCACTGCACCACCAGGGAAGCCCAATTTTATAGTTTTAATGGTGGCATCAGTATTTCATATTTATTGGGCACCCCCTAACCCCCGCTATAGAAAAACAATGAAAATACTTGATCCTTGCTCTCAAATAATATAAAGGTGAGAAATGTCTTGTCATATTAAAAAATTAATTCTGGATCTACCATTTAAATAATTTAACAACCCTAAACCAAGAAAGAGAAGTAGGTGAGAAAACTGTTTTTCTTAAGAATCATTGTTAAGTCTGTATATTTGGAATTATGTCTGTGTCCTGGTTTACAGAGAATTCTATAAAGGTAGAAGCGTAAGCCCCATTGACTAGACAACTTACTAATGCACCATTCTGTTGGGTTCAATAAAAATATTTTGAGTACTTCCTGTGTGCCAGGCCCTTGGAGATACCAAGGTGAGTAAGATGCGGTTCTTGCTCTTTCTAGCAGAGGAAACAGGCGCACAGGGAGGGGAAAATGCTGTGAGAACAGTGGCTCGGGGCCGTGGGAGCACAGGGGGGCAGGTAGGAAAGCAGAGTGGTAAAGGGCATGGCCTCTGGGCCCCAGCTGCTTAGTTTTGAATCATGGTTTCACCACTTGCTAGCTGTGTGGCCTTGGGCAAGTTATTTAACCTCTCTGTACCCAGTTTATTCATCTGTGAAATGGGGATAGTTCCATACCTTTACCATGTTGAGACTTCTAATCGATGAAAATGGTGTATCACTCTACTTATGTAGATCTTATTTATCTTTCCATTGTTTCATCCTTAAAAGTAGAATGCCTGAACCAAATGTTATGGTTATTTTAAAGAGTTTTGCTACTGCCAAATTTTGTTATTGTTTGTGAGCATTCTGTGCCCAGCCCCTTTTGTTCCTTTGATTTCTAAGTTGGAATTCATGGTCCCATTCTTTTCAATCAAGAAAGTGCTGTCTTTACTACCCTTCCTTTCTTTTTCTTTCAGTTAGATGTTGATAAGAGTTCTATAAATGGAAAGGGCTGGCCTCTGGACTACACCAGGAGTTACGAATGTGACTCAGCTACATCCAGAGGAAGCCACCCCTCTCTTGGGCATTTTGTCAAAAGAGTTAGAGTAGGAGCTGGGTGTAAGAAGTGGGGTGGAAAGAAAGGATGGGATTGGGGGATCTGGGGCCAGATCTGGAGCGATAGGGCAGGAAAGGTGTACACAAATATGTAGAATTTGGGGTTATCCCCGTCACTTTTTAATACCTTTGCCCCCACCCCACGGCACATGAAGTCACCTAAATCTCCTGTCCCAAGACTGCCCATGATGCATCAAAGGGTTGGGGCTCAATACAGGGTCTCATGCAGCAATGGATCTGCAGCAGCAAAAGGAAAGAGTACAAAGCAGGGGCCATGGGGGAGGAGGGAAGTTTTGCAGCCCTGCAGTGGGGCAGGGGGATGGTGCAGGGTCTGAAATCCTTCACCTATAAAGGACATACACTATGTAAGTGCAGAAACCTGTGCCTGAATCCATTTGCTTTCTTTCTTGATAATTTTGAAAAATAATACCAATGATTTCATGAGAAAAGCTAGTTTTTATTTCAAACTTGGAAATTAACATGTAAACATTTCATGTTATTAACATTTGCTATAGGTTCCCAGAAAACTATGACTGATCATTACAGTATTTACTCAGTTCATCCTTAGGGTCAAATTTGAAGACCTTGGGCTTGCAAACATTTTGACCGGCTTGAAAAATTATCCCCAACCTTTCTTCTTGCTGTTTTTACATGAGACTTTATAAACAGAAATCTGGAAGCAGAATTTTAGAGCCTTTCGATTTTTTTCCTGAAATAAAATCTTGTTAGTGTTTAATTAACCTTACCCCTGGAAAGCTCTTCCTTAGGATTAAGTTAAATCCTTTATGGTTTAATTATCATTCATTTTCTTTAGTTCTTCTTTCTGTGGAGATGGAAATTTCCTGATTATAGTCCTTCCTTAAAGAATTCTGCCAATCCACTGGAAACTAGAAGATAGTTGATATATTCCCCTTTTGTTCTTTGGTGGTGTTGTAAGGAAAAGAAAGAGGGTGTCAGGCCCAGGGTCAAATCCCAGGACCTCTCCCATGACCGTAACCTTGGAGAAGTTATTTAGTTTCTCTGAGCTTCACTTTCCGTATCTCCTTTGACTTACCTCACAGAATCATAATGAATATGACCTATGCGAAAACTCCTAACCTTTAGCCAATGTTCTCTTGCCTCTTATATATTAAAAATTCTCCTTTAAAAGTTTTACTTTTTCCTGCCTTTACACATTCTAGGGGTGATAGCACAGGCTTGGGATAGAGCTAGAAGTCAAAAAGTCCTAAAGTATGAAGACTGGGGCATTTGTCCCTCAATCAGTGGCCATGAGGTCGTTGGTTGGTCACTTAGTCACTGGTATGGGCCACAGTCCTCCTCCAAAAGGTCTTAAAGACCAATGTGGTGTAATGGGATATACATATTTGGTCTTTGTCCCCAGTTCCTGTCAAACCGTTGGAATTTCAATTGTAGAACACCTAGGTGGTGTTGGAGAAATAGTGAATTAGTTGGTTTCGGGAAAAAAACATCTCTCATCTGGTGTCAGAAAGAATCTGAGAACCAGTACTTAAAGCACATATCCTGGAGTCAGACTGGGTGGGAATCTTTGCTCCTCTGCTATATTAGTTATCTATTGCTGCACAAGAAATTACCACAAATTTAGCAGCTTAGAACAGTACCTATTTACTATGTCGCAGTTTCTCCCGCTCAGGAGTCCAGACATGGTTTAGCATCCTCTGCTCAAGGTCTCACAAGGCTGAAATTAAGGTGTTTGCCAGGCCTTCAGTTCTCATCTAGACTCACAGTGCTCTTCTAAACTCACATAGTTGTTGACAGAACTCATTTGCTTGTGACTATAGAACTTATTTCTTCGAGACCAGCAGGAGAAAGGGAGGCTCTGATGCTTCAAGTCTCTGATCTTGGGAAAAGCCTAAGCTCTCTTATAAAGGACTAACTTGATTAGGCCAGGTCCACCCAGAAATATCTCCCTTTTGATTAATTGGAAGTCAAACTGATTAGGGACCTTAATTACATCTGCAAAATTCCTTAACCTTTGCCATATGAGGTAACATAATCATGGGAGTGATATCCCACCACCTTTGCCATAGTCTGTTGGCTTTTTCAGATGGTCTCTTTCTTGTGTGAGTTGTATCTTTCAAGAAATTGGTCAATTTTATTTAAGTTACCAAATTTGTGAGCATAGAGTTGTTTATAGTATTCCTTTATTATCCTTTTAATGTCCATGAGATCTGTAGTGATGTCCCCTCTTTAATTTCATTTTTAAAATTTTGATTTATGTTAATTATTATATATGGCTTATATCATCATACGTAAAAAGTAACCAAGCAGAATTTTAAAAGCCCTTAGCTAGTATATATTATCTACTCACTTTTTTTTTAAACATCTTTATTGGAGTATAATTGCTTTACAATAGTGTGTTAGTTTCTGCTTTATGACAAAGTGAATCAGCTATACATATACCTATATCCCCATACCTCCTTCCTCTTGTGTCTCCCTCCCACCCTCTCTACCCCACCCCTCTAGGTAGTCACAAAGCACCAAGCTGATCTCCCTGTGCTATGCAGCTGCTTCCCACTAGCTATCTATTTTACATTTGGTAGTGTATATATGTCCGTGCCACTCTATCACTTCGTCCCAGCTTATGCTTCCCCCCCACCCATGTCCTCAAGTCCATTCTCTATGTCTGCATCTTTATTCTTGTCCTACACCTAGGTTCTTCAGAACCTATTTATTTATTTATTTATTCTTTAGATTCCATATGTATGTGTTAGCATACGGTATTTGTTTTTCTCTTTCTGTTTTGTACATTTTTTGAAAAATGTACAGGAATGCAAGAGATTTCTGTGCATTAATTTTGTATGCTGCTACTTTACCAAATTCATTGATTAGCTCTAGTAGTTTTCTGGTACCATCTTTAGGATTCTCTAGTATAGTATCATGTCATCTGCAAACAGTGACAGCTTTACTTCTTTTTTTCCGATTTGGATTCCTTTTATTTCTTTTTCTTCTCTGATTGCTGTGACTAAAACTTCCAAAACTATCTTGAATAATAGTGGTGAGAGTGGACAACCTTGTCTTTTTCCTCATCTTAGAGGAAATGGTTTCAGTTTTTCACCACTGAGAATGATGTTGGCTCTGGGTTTGTCATATATAGCCTTTATTATGTTGAAGTAAGTCCCTTTATGCCTACTTTCTGGAGGGTTTTTATTATAAATGGGTGTTAAATTTTGTCAAAAGCTTTTTATACATCTATTGAGAAGATCATATGGTTTTTCTCCTTCAATTTGTTAATATGGTTTATCACATTGATTGATTTGCGTATATTGAAGAATCCTTGCATTCCTGGGATAAACCCCACTTGATCATGGTGTATGATCCTTTTAATGTGCTGTTGGATTCTGTTTGCTAGTATTTTGTTGAGGAATTTTGCATCTATGTTCATCAGTGATATTGGCCCGTAGTTTTCTTTCTTTGTGACATCTTTGTCTGGTTTTGGTATCAGAGTGATGGTGGCCTCGTAAAATGAGTTTGGGAGTGTTCCTCCCTCTGCTATATTTTGGAAGAGTTTGAGAAGGGTAGGTGTTAGCTCTTCTCTAAATGTTTGATAGAATTCACCTGTGAAGCCATCTGGTCCTGGGCTTTTGTTTGTTGGGAGATTTTTTATCACAGTCTCAATTTCAGTGCTTGTGAATGGTCTGTTTATATTTTATTTCTTCCTGGTTCAGTCTTGAAGGTTGTGCTTTTCTAAAAATTTGTCCATTTCTTCCAGATTGTCCATTTTATTGGCATATACTTGCTTGTAATCTCTCGTGATCCTTTGTATTTCTGCAGTGTCAGTTGTTACTTCTCCTTTTTCATTTCTAATTCTATTGATTTGAGTCTTCTCCCTTTTTTTCTTGATGTGTCTGGCTAATGGTTTTCAATTTTGTTTATCTTCTCAAAGAATCAGCTTTTAGTTTTATTGAGCTTTGCTGTTGTTCCCTTCATTTCTTTTTCATTTATTTCTGATCTGATCTTTATGATTTCTTTCCTTCTGCTAACTTTGGGGGTTTTTTTGTTCTTCTTTCTCTAATTGCTTTAGGTGTAAGGTTAGGTTGTTTATTTGAGATGTTTCTTGTTTCTTGAGGTAGGATTATATTACTATAAACTTCCCTCTTAGAACTGCTATTGCTGCATCCCATTACTTTCTTGTCATCGTGTTTTCATTGTCATTCGTTTCTAGGTATATGTTGATTTCCTCTTTGATTTCTTCAGTGATCTCTTGGTTATTTAGTAGTGTATTGTTTAGCCTACACGTTTGTATTTTTTACAGATTTTTTCCTGTAATTGATATCTAGTCTCATAGCGTTGTGGTCGGAAAAGATACTTGATATGATTTCAATTTTCTTAAATTTACTGAGGCTTGATTTGTGACCCAAGATATTATCTATCCTGGAGAAAGTTCCATGAGCACTTGAGAAGAAAGTGTATTCTGTTGTTTTTGGATGGAATGTCCTATAAATATCAGTTAAATCCATATTGTTTAATGTATCATTTAAAGCTTGTGTTTCCTTATTCATTTTCATTTTGGTTGATCCGTCCATTGGTGAAAGTGGGGTGTTAAAGTTCCCTACTGTTATTGTGTTACTGTCTATTTCACCTTTTATGGCTGTTAGTATTTGCCTTATGTATTGAGGTGCTCCTATGTTGGGTGCATAAATATTTACAATTGTTATATCTTCTTCTTGGATTGATCCCTTGATCATTATGTAGTGTCCTTCTTTGTCTCTTATAATAGTCTTTGTTTGAAAGTCTATTTTGTCTGATATGAGAATTGCTACTCCAGCTTTCTTTTGATTTCCATTAGCATGGGATATCTTTTTCCATCCCCTCACTTTCAGTCTGTATGTGCCCTTAGGTATGAAGTGAGTCACTTGTAGACAGCATATATACAGGTCTTGTTTTTGTATCCATTCAGCCAGTCTATATCTTTTGGTTGGAGCATTTAATCCATTTACATTTAAGGTAATGTTCAATATGTATGTTCCTATTCCCATTTTCTTAATTGTTTTGGGTTTGTTATTGTATGTCTTTTCCTTCTCTTGTGTTTCCTGCCTAGAGAAGTTCCTTTAGCATTTGTTGTAAAGCTTGTTTGGTGATGATGAATTCTCTTAGCTTTTGCTTGTCTGTAAAGCTTTTAATTTCTCCGTCAAATCTGAATGAGATCCCTGCTGGGTAGTGTAATCTTGGCTGTAGGTTTTTCTCTTTCATCACTTTAAATATGTCCTGCCACTTCCTTCTGGCTTGCAGAGTTTCTGCTGAACAATCAGCTGTTAACTTTATGGGAATTTCCTTGTATGTTATTTGTTGCTTTTCCCTTGCTGCTTTTAATGTTTTTTTCTTTGTATTTAATTTTTGATAGTTTGATTAATATGTGTCTTGGTGTGTTTCTCCTTGGATTTATCCTGTATGGGAGTCTCTCTGCTTCCTGGACTTGACTGACTATTTCCTTTCACATATTAGGGAAGTTTTCAACTATAATCTCTTCAAATATTTTCTCAGTCTCTTTCTTTTTCTCTTCTTCTTTTTGGACCTGTATAATTCGAATGTTGGTGTGTTTAATGTTGTCCCAGAAGTGTCTGAGACTGTCCTCAATTCTTTTCTTTCTTTTTTCTTTGTTCTGCTCTGTGGTAGTTATTTCCACTGTTTCATCTTCAGGTCACTTATCCGTTCTTCTGCCTCAGTTATTTTGCTATTGATCCCTTCTAGAGAATTTTTAATTTCATTTATTGTGTTGTTCATCACTGTTTGTTTGCTCTTTATTTCTTCTAGGTCCTTGTTAAACATTTCTTGTATTTTCTCCATTCTTTTTCCAAGATTTTGCGTCATCTTTACTATCATTACTCTGAATTCTTTTTCAGGTAGACTGCCTATTTCCTCTTCATTTTTTTGGTCTGGTAAGTTTTTACCTAACTTCCTCATCTGCTGTGTGTTTCTCTGTCTTCTCATTTTGCTTATCTTACTGTGTTTGGGGTCTCCTTTTTGCAGGCTGCATGTTTGTAGTTTCTGTTTGTTTTTGGTGTCTGCCCCCAGTGGCTAAGGTTGGTTCAGTGGGTTGTGTAGGCTTCCTGGTGGAGGGGACTGGTGCCTGTGTTCAGGTGGATGAGGCTGGATCTTGTCTTTCTGGTGGACAGGACCGCATCCGGTTGTGTGTTTTGGGGCATCTGTGACATTATTATTATTTTAGGCAGCCTCTCTACTAATGGGTGGGGTTGTGTTCCTGTCTTCCTAGTTGTTTGGCATAGGGTATCCATCACTGTAGCTTGCTGGTCGTTGAGTGGAGCTGGGTGTTAGCGTTGAGATGGAGATCTCTGGGAGAGCTTTTGCCATTTGATATTATGTGGAAGCTGGGAGGTCTCTGGTGGCCCGATGTCCTGAACTTGGCTCTCCCAACTCAGAGGCACAGGCCTGACATCCGGCCAGAGCAGCAAGACCCTGTCAGCCACATGGCTCAGAAGAAAAGGGAGAAAAAGAGAAAGAAAGAAAATAAATAAAATAAAATTGTTAAAAAAATATTAAAAATTAAAAATATTAAAAAGTAATAAAAAAGAGAAAAAAAAGAAAGAAAGAAAGAAAGAAGATAGTAACCAAGCCAAAAAATAAATCCACCAATGATAACAAGTGCTAAATCTATACACAAAACAAAACAAAACAAAACCAACAAAAAAATGGACAGACAGAGCCCTAGGACAAATGTTAAAAGCAAAGCTAAACAGACAAAATCACACAAAGAACCATACACATACACACTAACAAAAAGAGAAAAAGGAAGAAAAAATATATATCATTCCTCCCAAAGTCCACCGCCTCAATTTTGGGATGATTCATTGTCTATTCAGGTATGCCACAGATGCAGGGTACATCAAGTTGATTGTGGAGATTTAATCTGCTGCTCCTGAGGCTGCACGGAGAAATTTCCCTTTCTCTTCTTTGCACAGCTCCTGGGGTTCAGCTTTGGATTTGGCCCCACCTCTGCATGTAGGTCACCTGAGGGCATCTGTTCCTTGCCCAGACAGGACCGGTTTAAAGGAGCAGCCTATTCGGGGGCTCTGGCTCACTCAGGCTGGGGTGAGGGAGGGGTATGGAATGCAGGGCAAGCCTGCGGTGGCAGTGGCCGGTGTGATGTTGCAACAGCCTGAGGTGTGCCGTGTGTTCTCCTGGGGACGTTGTCCCTGGATCACGGGACCCTGGCAGTGGTGGGCTGCACAGGCTCCCGGGAAGGGATGTGTGGATAGTGACCTGTGCTTGCACACAGGTTTCTTGGTGGCTGCAGCAGCAGCCTTAGCATATCATGGCCGTCTCTGGGATCTGTGCTGATAGCCGCGGCTCACACCCGTCTCTTGAACTCATTTAGGCGGTACTCTGAATCCCCTCTTCTCACGTACCCCGAAACAATGGTCTCATGCCTCTTAGGCAGTTTGACTTTTTCCCGGACTCCCTCCCGGCTAGCTGTGGTGCACTAGCCCCCTTCAGGCTGTGTTCATGCCGCCAACCCCAGTCCTCTCCCTGGGATCTGACCTCCGAAGCCGGAGCCTCAGCTCCCAGCCCCTGCCTGCCCCGGCGGTGAGCAGACAAGCCTCTCGGGCTGGTGAGTGCTGGGTGGCACCTATCCTCTGTGCAGGAATCTCTCCATTTTGCCCTCTGCACCCCTGTGGCTGCGCTTTCCTCTGTGGCTCAAAAACTCCCCGCCATCACCCCCCTGTCTCCCCCTGGCTTCCTAATGTGTGGAAACCTTTCCTCCTTCACGGCTCCCTCCCAGAGGTGCAGGTCCCGTCCCTATTCTCTTGTCTCTGTTTTTTCTTTTGTCCTACCCAGGTATGTGGGGAGTTTTTTGTCTCTTGGGAAGTCTGAGGTCTTCTGCCAGCGTTCAGTAGGTGTTCTTTAGGAGTTGTTCCACAAGTAGATGTATTTCTGATGTATTTGTGGGGAGGAAGGTGATCTCCACATGTTACTCCTCTGCCATCTTGAAGGTCTCTCCCCCTCTTTAATTTCTGATATTAGTCATGCTCTCTCTTTTCTTCTTAGCCTGGCTAGAGCTTTATTGATTTTATTGATCATTTCAAAGAACCAGCTTTTGGTTCCAGAGATTTTCTCTATTGATTTCCTGTTCTTAATTTTATTGATATCTGCTCTAATTTTTATGATTTATTTTCTTTGCCTTACTTTGGATTGAATTTACTCTTCTTTTTCTAGTTTCCTAAGGTGGAAATTTAGATGATTGATTTTAGATCTTCCTTACTAATATATGCATTCAATGCTATAAATTTCCCTCTAAGCACTGCTTTTGCTGCATTCCACAAATTTTGATAAGTTGTGATTTATTTTCTTTTAGTTTAAAATATTTTAACTTTTGTCTTGAGATTTCTTCTTTGACCCATGTGCTGTTTAGAAGTGTGTTGTTTAATCTCCACATATTTGGGGATTTCCCTGTTACCTTTCTATTATCGATTCCTAGTTTAATTCCATTGTAATCTAAGAATAGACATTGCATAATTTCTATTCTTTGAAATTTGTTAGGTTTTGTAACAACTCTAAGAGTTCAACTAGTGAACCAGGTAGATGTGTTTCATGGCCCAGAATGTGGGCACCAACCTAACATCTTATGGTATGTTAGGTGTGTTTTATTGCCCAGAATGTGCTCTATCTTGGTGAATGTTCCGTGTGAGCTTGAGAAGAATATATATTATTAGTTGGATGAAATATTCTATATGTCAATTATATCCAGTTGATTGATGGCATTGTTGAATTGAACTATGTCCTTACTGATTTTCCACCTGCTGGATCTGCCCATTTCTTGGAGAGGGTGTTGAAGTCTCGCACTATGATAGTGGATTCATCTATTTTCTCCTTGCAGTTCTATCAGTTTTTGCCTCATGAAGTTTGATGCTCTGTTGTTAGGCACATACATTTTAGGAATTACTATGTGTTCTTGGAGAATTGACCCCTTTATCATTGTGTAATATCCTTCTTTATCCCAAATTCTGTTGATAAGAAGCAAGTCACAAGTCCTGCCAACATTCAAGGGGAGGTTATTACATAGAACAGTGACTTGTTGGGGGGTCAACCTAGGGTGTGTCCACCATATCTAGATACTGGCAGTGATCTTGGACCAATCATTTCACCTTTCTGCACTTTAGTTTCTACCCTTGAAAAATGGAGATAATAATTTTAACCACATCATTGGATCACTATTAGGATTTATTAATACCTAAGAAGCATTTGGAACAGTGGAACATAGCAGGTGTTTATGACTTTTAGCAGTTTCTCTTTAAAATAGGGACATTTCCTGCACTGTCAACCTCTTAGAGTTGTTACAAAACAACTCATGGGAATGCAAGGTCTCTGTTAACTAAAAAGCACCACACAAGTGGGGATGGGTTATTGTTTTAGGGCTTGTCTTCCTCACTCTTTTAACAAATGTTGCTTTTTGACTACTTTCCTGTATTGTGCAATGACACATAATTGTTTCTTTACATTTGTGCATGGAAGGAAGTGAAGGCTCTGCATCTATTCATCATGTTGGTGCTTCACATCTGCCTGCTTTGAGATATTTTCTGCCTTGTTTTAGCAGCTGCTCAGGCAACAGAAAGGTCACATGGCAGCAAATAAAGCGATATGAATGCACTTAAGCTGCTGTGTGATCTTATGAAAGTCACTCACCCTCTCTGAGCCTGTAGAAGTAAAATAAGGGGTTGGACAACAGTAGCTAATCTCCAGATAACCCCTCCAGTGCATACCTTCTCTGATTTTGGCTTTATTTGTCAATTCTACCCAACTCCACTTGGAATCTCTTGACTCAGACCCATGAATTCTTTTCTTTTTATAGGCTGTTCATGGTTTTTAAGGCTTTGTGCTCTCTTCCTGGACTCTAGATCATCTAATTTTCAACGGAATCAAGAAAGCCCCTTCAGAGACAGCAGAATTCATTCTCACGAATGAATAATAATTCTAGGAGCCAGAAGCAAAGTAATGCTAACAAAGTCAAAAGGCAGGCAAAATTAACAGATGCTCCCAGTAATGAACAAGGTGCAGAGAGGTTTTTCATAATGACTGCTTCCGTAGAGCATAAATAGGAATGCATCCCTTTCCTCCCGTCTCCCCTCACACCATCTGTTTTTTGTGTCAGGCAGTCAGTAATCGCTATATGTGACCCTTGTTGTTGGTTACAGGGACAACACTGTACACTGCAGCTTTCTTTGCTTTCTCCCATCTCCCGGCAGCTGTGGCTATAAGGTTTGTGTCTATCCTAAGATGGTAGATCAGGATTTCCCTGGCTCTTGCAACTAAATATAAACCAATCACTCACCCTCCCAATTGGGAAATAAGTTATAAATAACAAGTGGGAACAATCTTTCATCAGAGAGACTGTGGTTACTAGGAAACGGGCACTGCAGTCAAGCTGTCTATTGTCATTATGTATCCATATGGCATTGAATATAAGCTCTGGTTCTCTGTCTTTGGCCTTTCAAATGGTTCCTGAGTACCCTGTTCTTGCATATTAGAGTATTCTACTCTTTGGTACATTTGGGGTTCTAATTTGGCCTCTGTCATCAACTTGCTGTGTGACTTTGGGTGAATTAATTCACCTCTCTGGTCCTCAGTTTAATTCTCAGTAAAAGCGATGAGAAGGTTCGGCTAGATCAGGGCTTAACAAATGACAGCCCACAGACCAACAAATCTGGTCTGCCATCTGTTTATGTGCAGCCAGCAAGCTAAGAATGGTTTTTACATTTTTAAACGGTTAAAATCAAAAGAATACTATTTCATGACGTAAAATATTTTACTATTTCATAGTATAATTTGACAATACATAACTATAATTTGTAATAATGTACATTATAATATTTATGAAAATTATATGAAATCCCGGTTTGTGTCCATAAATAAAGTTTTGTTGGAATACAGCCACACTCACTTTTTTACATGCTGCCTATGGCTGCTTTCAGACTCAACAGCAGAGTTGAGTAGTTGCAACAGAGATCATATGGCCTGCCAAGCCTAAAATAATTACTATTTGGCCCTTTACGGAAAAAGTTCACTGACCCCTGACCTAGGTGGTCTCTTAGTCAATTTACAAACTGACCAATTCTCAGTATAGCGCCTTCTCAACGTGGGAAAGAAATTCAGACTTTACGTGAGACAGACCTGGGCTGCTTCTGGAGAAAATCTGGTGCTTCCAACAAGTCCTGATTATTGCCCTGGCTGATGGGTGGCCTGATAAGGACTAGAAATATCTCAGCCCAAGACAGGATCGGGTGCTGGATTCTGGTCCTGCCCTTGTCTGGGTCGGTCCAGGCCTGGGGAGCAGGGTAGTGAGCCACGTGCCTGCCCTGAGGACCGGAGCCTGCAGCGGTTCTAGGCCGAGGCCCCTGCAGGTCTAGTGGAGAGATGGGGTGTTAGGATGTCCTTGTTGTGACAGAGAGACTCCAAGTAACAGTGGCTTAAACAAGCCAGAAGATCGTTGGTCTTTTCCATAGAAGTCCAAGTAACCTATACACTAACAGAGACGTATCAACTTATTGAAATGTATGGAATTTATTTGGATCCTGCAGAAAAGTTTATGAGATAATTGGGGAAATTAAACACTGTATGTTTAATGATAATAACAAAGAATGGTATGATGATCACGTTTTTTAAAAAAAAGTCCTTATCCTGAGATATATGCTAAAATATTTATGGATGAAATGATGTGATGTCTGTGATTTGCCTCAAAATAATCCACTTGGGGAAGATTGGAAGTGGATGAGGCCATACAGGTGAAACAAAATCGGTCAGGAGTCAGTAGTTGAAGATGTGTAATACGTATACAGGAGTTCATTGTGTTACTTTCTCTAATCATGTATACATTTGAAATTTTCCATAGTAAAAAGTTTAAACTATTTAATGTTCATAACCAGTGATTTAAAATTTGTATTTTAAAGGAATTTAGTGTATGAAAAATCTCACACAAGAGCCAAAAGTATATAATTACCGTCATTGTGTTTTTGATAGAAATTTCTGGTAAAAAGTTTCCCTATGAGAAAAAAAAATTCCTTGAAGAGGAATAATTGTATTAAAAGTTGTAAGCATTCAAAAAATTTCAATTGATGGAATATAGTTTATTAATAATTTCACTATTGATATATAATCATTTTAAATCTTAAAGTAGATAAAGAAGACATAGAACTTACCACTAATTCCCTAGCCAAATATACCGACTTTTTTTTTTTAGCCTGCATATCAATCATGTAAATGTTTAGCATTTACCAGTGCCTACTATAATACTGCATGATGCATGGCATTATATTATTTCTTCAATATAACCATAATAAAATTATTTCTTGGAATTGAAAATAAGTCTGGGTTGGCAGTGATTAGTATGGTGGCTTCTTAATCATCAGGAACCCAGGCTTTATCCATTTTGTGTCTCTGCCATCCTCATACTTGGCTTGTACCTCATGGTCCAATATGGCTGCTTTACCTCCTGCCATTAACTCTGTATTCCAGAGTGTAGAAAGGGGGAAGGGGTAAAAGACACGCCCTTTAAGAGCATGACAAGGAATTTGTATATGTCACTTTTGCTCACACCCCAAAAGCCAGAACCATGTGGCCACTACTTGGAAGGGAGATTGGAAATGTAACACTTAGTGGGGCAGCCATTCATTCTACTAAGAATGTTTTTACTATGTTGTAAGGGGAGACTAGCCATTGCGGGGGGCCATGAATAGCCTCTGCCATTGATACATTATAGGTATGTTTTATGTGCGGATTCCAGAAGTCTTCCTCTTGATCTGAGTCTATTTCTTGCTTTTCTCTTTCCTCCATCTGTATTCTGATCCCTCCTCCCCTTTTTCTTGCTCTCTTGTAATAGCTTAGTTTGAGAGTGCAAGTGACCACATTCCTTCAGTTCTGGTTGTTCTGATCCAGACACCCCCTTACCTATTATTCATGCATTTCTACCCATGTAGTCATCTGTCTCTCCCACACCCACACTCTTATACCTGGTTTTGCAGCACAGGAGACATAAGTTTAAGACCTGCCTCCTCTACTTAGTCTATCTGTGACCTTGGGTAAGTCCACTAAGCTTTGTAAGCCTCATCTTCCTCACCTGAAAGAAGACATCATTGCATCTGAAAGAGTCCCTGCTTAGCCTACAGATGTGATAATTGTGAGGATGAGAATGGTTGTGGGGAAGTGCTTGGGCTTTATAAAGGGTTAAGAGCCACCCGGCTGGGAAGTCATGTATGGACGGAGCCCAGGTACACCGCACCTTTCCCGAATCTGATCACACTGCCCTTCTCACGGAGGGAGCCCCCAGGAGCTCTGCGTCTGCACATGACCCCATCCCAGTTTCAGCTGCTTGATTCAGGCATAGAATCTTGTCCCAAACAGGCTTGATTTTTTATTTGGGGAATATGCATTTGGACTGGAGGGACAGATGATGGTGAGAGAATCCTACTAGTGGTTGAGGTCTGTAGGGGCCAATCACAAACCCTGGGACCTGGAGTCTTTCCAGGGTCCTAGAGGTCAGCAAGTCTTTGTATTCTGTGAGATGCCTTATTCCTTCAATAAATTCCATTTCTTTGCTTCAGTTTATTAGGTTAGTTTCTTTTCCGTACAAGAACCTCAACTAAGCCCTGTTATTGGCAAACGTGGCAGTGTTTAACATTTGGTGCCCTCATCTTATAAATCTGTGCCCTTTCACCCTCTCAAAGTGAAAGGTAAATTGTGGTTTCTTCTGTTTCCATGTTCTTTCCCAATCAAAACTGGCCATTAGGAAAGGATCCAACAACAATTATTGACACTGTAAAAAATGTGAATTTGTAGATATACACCTCTCCCAGGCTGATCAAATCAGCCTTAATTCTAATTACATAATAAAACATATTTTTTTCTAATAAAAGAATTTTATGTGTCAGAACAGAAATGAAAAGGTGGCCTTTCTGGCAAAAGGGAAGAGCTTTTGACCCTCTCCACCCCCATTTAGCACTGTACTGCACAGCTGGCTGCCTAGTTTGCTTGTGTGTGTGCCCACATGTGTACGTTTCCACATTTGTATGCATCCACACCACACTCTGTGCAATCACAAGCAAGCTTAGCTATACTGGATTTGAAGGCAGAAGACCTGGCTTCTCCTGTTTTTCTGGCTATTTCTTCTTGCCCCCAAGACACCTCCCAAGCATTTAGCTCTCACTGAACTGGGGGCCCGACCTCGGAGGCTCTAGTCCTACATTCTGTCTTCTCACTCCTCACCCACTTCATATTTGGGTAGCTTGTCTTTGGTTTAACAGAAAAAATGTCCACCAGACACTTATTAAAAATGGCAAGAGAGATTTTATTCAAGCTACTGCAGTAGGGGAGAGAGACTTTGGTATAGAACTGAACTCACCTCTACTTCTCACATTTGGTCAATCACCAGACCCTGACGATTTGGCCTCGTAAACGTTCCTGCATCCCTTTACTGCCTGAGTCAGACTCTCTTCATCTCCTGGGTGAGTTTCTATAAAATGTCCTTGTTGGTTGACCAGTCTCTGCTCCTACCCTCCCTCAGCAGGCCCCAGCATGTCCTTCTATAACGTAAATCCAACCATGCCATTTCCTTTCGATAATTTGCTGTGAAACAACTGCACACAAGGTCCCCTCCCCAGGATGGGTTCTTGCTTCCTCCATGCCGCCTCCACAGATATGGTCTCCTCAGGTGCCGCCTCCACAGATATGGCCTCCCCAGGTCCCTAAGCATCTCTCCACGGCCAGCCTGTAGACCTAAATCGGCATTGCATTGCTCTTGCTCTGGCTCTGTGACCTTGCTGAGCCAACATAGTTCTCTTTACCTTTAATGGGGGCCAGGGTGATACCTCAGTTGAAGGCATTGATTACTTTGACTTGGAATCTGAGGTATTTGTAATTCAAAAGGTGCTGAAGATATAGATAGCTTTGAACTTTCTGAGCAGGGAGCAGATTTAGAAACTCCCAAGCTGCCCTACACAGAAGCTTCCAATGTCCAAAGTGAGCCATTTAAAAAATATGATATAAACCTTTCACTGCTTAAAGGAAAAAGGGAAGTAGTACTAATATAACTGAAGAAGAAAGAAAAGGAAGAAGAAGCCTTAAAATTAGATGAATAAGGAATACTGAGGGCTTAAAATACCTACTGTCCACCTTCTTTCCTCTTTGGTCTGCATGGCAGGACCCTGTGCAGAACAGACTCGCAAATGCCTCTGATGTGGGGCTGCCAGGTTAGGGCAGGTCCTGGTACCACCTCCTCACCCCTGCACAGTCGAAGTCAGCGCTCCCAGTGATGTGCTGTCCTACCTGGCCCTGCTGTGCCCTCCAGGAAGGGCTGGATTCCTTCAAATCATTAGCTGCTTTAGTCGAGAGGGACTGTAGAGGTTTTTTGAGTGGGTCGTCTTTCATGTATAATGCAGCTTTGGATCCAGCCCTGACTCTACAGGTCGTAGGCTAGGGTCCTTTCTGGATGCATTTATAAGACATCGACAAGAGCTGTTAAGCATGACCTGTTGGGCCAGAGAAGGAAATTTTGTAGCTGGGTGCCTGGAGAGGAGAGAAGAGGGACTTGTGACAGGAGAGAATGCCATCCCATATGTGGCATTTGGGTTGCGTTCAGCCTACAGGTCTGGTTTTGGGCTTTCCTGAAAGATATGTGACATCCCAGGCACAAACAAGGCTAGTGGGGGGTACAGGTGACAGAGTGTGCTCTTCTCTACCCATGCTCTCTCTCTATCACAGACTCCATGCATTCTAGAACCCTAGGGTTGCAGAGTGTCCCTGGGGAACAATTCCTTTGCCTTGGGAAAGCAGTCTTGTCATAGAAACCTCAGAGGCAGGTAGGCTGTGAGCTGCCTTGGTGTGGGAGCTGGGATAGCAGAGGAAACAGGAGGACTTAGAAACTTCCAGAATGAAGTAGGAGGGACTCGGGTGGGAGGGCAGGGCGGGAAGCAATGCCTTGGTTCTCTTTTTGGCAGGGGGCTGACTATTAAGAGCCATCGAAATTTGGAAATTAAATCTAGTATGATTGTTATTTATGTTCATCTACTGGGGAAGTCTAGGGATATTTAGATTGGTTTCAGATGGGTCAACAAAGGTCCGGAAAAGTTAGATGATGCCCCAACATTACAGAACTGGCTAGAGCAAGAGTTTGGGCTTAAACCAAGTCTCTTTCCTGCTTCAACAAGCTGGTTCAATTTGAATTTACTAACTGAGAAAATAGGCTGTATTTTAGTGGCCGCGTAGTTTCAGTGATTTTAGGAAACTGATGGGGCCAATGCCTTGTACGTCTTTCCTGTAGGGCATGTGGTTGAAGCTTAATCAATATCTTGCGAGTCATTTGATTCATTCACTAGAATCAGCATCAGCATCTTCTCTGGAGTGTTGTAGGCAGTTATTGGCAAAAGACTGGGCAGATGTGGCAGTACAATAGACCTTATATCTCAACATCACCACCCCCTCCAAAATGAAGGTGTGAAAGCCCTGGTAGATTTATGGTTAGACAGAAACCAAGGGGAAGGGTACGTGCAAGATGGGAGGGAGGGGACTGAGTTTGGGGACTTCAGTAAAGATTAGAAGCAGTCAGGGCTCTGGGACAGAAAGGAGGGTTGAAAATTGGCCATTATCATTCAACAAAAATTTATTGAGTGCTTAGCACACATCAGGCATTGTTCTAGGGATTCAGCAGTGGATGAAACAGAATTGATTTACGGAGAAAGCACTTTGAGGATTGGGTTATATTTTATTTACATCTTTCCTTAAGCCCTTGTAGTCCTAGGATGATGGAAAGACTTGGATTTGTAAAATTTATATCCCAGCTTGTTCAAAACAACTTACAGCAACTTCTAAAGTAGTATACAATTCATGAAGATATCATAAAATAGAAGTAGAAGTAATAGGTAAATACATTTCAAAAAATTTAAAAATCATTGGAACCCGAATCTAGCCAGGAATAAGGCTAGTTACTAGGACACAACATGTATCTTTGAAGTCCTAGATGCCACAAGTGAGCCACAGATGCGGCTTTAGGCTTTTCAGTGACTGAACAACTTGGAGGTTTGGGGGGGTGGTGATACTACCATTGAAACAACCAACCAACCATGGTTCTTTGGAAGAAGAACAACAAATCCTAATACCAAGACTGGAAGGAAATTCCTTTAAGAATCCTCCAAAAAACAGGACGCTCTGTGGATGTGCTATGGGCCTATATCACAAGCCAAAGGCCACTCAGGTAAGGCTTGGAGAGCTCTCACCTTGAACCCAATGGCCAGGGCTTTGTGGCTTCACATGGCATCTCCTGCAACAAGGGGGGGCAAGCGTGCCCATAGTGAGTCAGGCCCTGCCGCTTTCTTCAGCAGACATTAAACACACGGGAAAGCATGGCTATTGATCCTGCATGTGTTTCATGAGATAAAGAACTTTAATGTGATTCACAGAATAGCTGGAAGCAAGGCAGGAGGAGGATAAGAAGGCTTGAAGTGAGCTTCTTGCAGAGAAATGTGGGTTTGTAAACATGATCAGAACAATCTCCGCTGAGGACCTTTTGCTCACCTGGCTCATTACGTACGTGTGGGTTTGGCCACAGATGTGCTATAAAGTGGGTGAAGAAGGCCAGAGAAAGGATGGGAGAAGGCTGTCACTTCAGAACAGAATGAATACATCTGGAAATGAAACTGCTTTGCCTTATCCGTAGAAATCATCTAGAGAGCCTCTCCCCCTCCCCCCTTCTAAGGAAGTACTTACTGTTCCGTCAGCTGGGATATCTGTGAATGCGCTACACAGAGAAAGAGTGAAGCTGTGTCTCCACGTCTTTCTCTCAATGTATCTCCATGTCTTTCTCTCTCTGATTTTAGAAAACAATAAAGTGGGTAAGAAATTGTGAAGGAAGTTTGATGAGTCATTACAAGGCAGGAAATGACACTAAAAGATAACAAGGAATAAAGATTAATATATAGGATGCAGAATCACATAACCGACCGGGATGGGTAGTTTTGGGGTACCTGCCAAACTCATATCCTCTTCTAGGAGACCTACACACACACACACACACACACACACACACACACGCTCTCTCTCTCTCTCTCTCTCTCTCTCTCTCTCATCCTCTGGGCCCAGCCCCTCCCTGCAGCTGTGACTCATCTCTCTCTTTCTTCAGTTGCGTGGAGTAAGGATGGGCACATGACCAAGGGCATCTGGTGCAGAGGCTGGGCTGCATCATTCTTTTTTTTTTTTTTTTTTTTCGAAGTATTTTATTTTTTTGCTTTATAACAAATTTAATCAGTTATACATATACATCTGTTCCCATATCCCCTCCCTTTTGCGTCTCCCTCCCACCCTCCCTATCCCACCCCTCCAGGCGGTCACAAATGGGCTGCATCATTCTGATTTCATCCTCTCTCTCTCTCCCCCTCCTTCCCTCCCTCCCTCCCCCACTCCCTCTCACTCATTGGTTCTGGATCTTCGGGATAGTGTAGATCCTGCAGATAATGTAGAGCTGGACTTTTCCCCCTCATGTTTTGAAAAAACAAAGAAAGCTGGTGTGCAGAGAGAGAGAGGAAAGTGAATTAAAGGTGCAGGGAGAAACAGGGGCCAGAGGCATGTGGCCTTAGACACACACACACACACACACACACACACACAGAGGAGGGTGTAGGAGAGAAGAGAAGGGAGGGGAAGGGCAACCTTGGTCCTACTGGCTTTCCACGAGATCAGCCTCTCCCTGGGGCCGTCCTCGTGTACTAGTGTGACGGAGATGCCTTGTGTCTTTCAGATGGATTTCTCTCCCGTGCATTCTTGCTCTCACTCTTTCCTTCCTTGGTTAAGATGTTTTAAGTGGGGTTTTTTTTCTATATTAAATATTCACGGACCAAGATATTAAGTAAAATAGGAAGTTTTCTTTCTTTTGGATTAATTGGATTAATTGATAGGACTAATTGATATAGCATAAATATACTTTATGTATTTATATATTTATGAATTTTAAAAAGGAAATAGCATATTTGTGCAGGTGGGAGGATGGTTGTGAAGTTTGCTAGAAAGTGAAAAAAAAAAAGTGTAGAAAAGAGCTCCCAGTTTGTTTTTTTTTTAAGTTGAAGTATAGTTGATTTATAATGTCATGTTAGTTTCGGGTGTACATCACAGTGATGCAGTTTTATATATATGTATTCTTTTTAACATTCTTTTCCCTTATAGGTTATTACAAAATACTGAGTATAGTTTCCAGGGCTATACAGTAGGTCTTTGTTGCCAGTTTCATGTTAATGTGTGTGTGTTGGGTGGAGGGTGCAATACTTCACTGGTTCTATTTGCTTTTCTGCTCTCCTGTGTCAGTTTCACTTCTTCACCTGTATTCCAGATACCTCTGCCCAGTCCAGGGAGCTACCCATAAGCTTTGGGGAGAAGGGGGTGACGATGCTGGACTTAAAAAGTGCTGTTAAGTTCAGTAGTCACTAAGTTAGGTGTGAAACAGAGTCAGATACATTCTTGAAGAAAAAGGTTGCTTTTGTCTCCAAACTAGCTAGAAAATTCCTGGGGCTGGGGATGGGCAGGAGGGGGAGAGGTACACCTAGATTAAACCTAGACTCTCTGCTGGACTAAGTACCATCTTTTTCCAGCACCAGAGAATATTGGGGAAATGAAGGCAGTGCCTGGGTGTCACCCTCATTGCCGTCCAGGTGAAGCCTCAGCTGACAGCAGGGAGAGGGTTTCCCATCAGTGTCCTTGCAGGAAGGACTCTGCTCAGGGCCCCAAGGCTTCACTCAGGAGTCGTCTGACCCAGAACTGTGGAAAAATACCTCCTCCCAGTGCCCTGACCCCTCAGGAGGGGGAAGTAAGGGCAAGTGGTACCGTGGAAGGGAAAATGGCCGCCTGCCTAGGCACGAGCCAAGTGACACCCCAAACCTGGGCAGTGATGGAAGCCTCCCCCCTCCCTCCTGGCTCTTTCAGATACATTCAAAAACCTTCCTTGGCATTATTTAGTGAATTTCACAGTTCTTACAACATTTTGTGAAAAATGAAACTCTAGGATAATTGTTGATTTGGGGGGGATTTATGTAGTTAAGGAATCGCATCTGATTAGTTGGAGTTTTTACTGCACAAATTTTAAAGCTCTGTCTTTAATAATACATTGAAGCTTTAAAAAGGAAATAAGGATATCGACAGATATTCTTCCCTGCTCTCAACCACAGATCAAGAAAGAATGTTCTTCTGACTCCACATTTCCTCCCCCCATCAACGCCTTACACGCAGCTAGATCCACTGTAGATGCAAGATAAAACCTTTCTGAATGAATGAAAAGGGGCTTATTGATCGTCCTTTGGAAAGAATCCTGAAGGATACCAGCAATATCAAAAGTATTTTATTTACTCTTTAGATATTTATGCAGAAAATTCACTCTCTGGTCTTCATTTCGGGGGTGGGGGGTGATGAGTAATGTGGCCACAGGGCCATGGCTTTGAGGAGGACTACGGCATAGGAGCCACTCAGTGGTGGTGGTGGAGGGTGTACCTGGCCTCAGGCTGTATCTCAAGGGACTTAGAGAGCGTCTCACTGTCATGAAGCAAAACTTTCCTGGAGAGCAGGGCTTTGTTGGCAAGGCTAAGTAGTAACAAATAACCACCCAGACTCAGCGGCTCTGCAGAAAGTTTATTTACCACTCTTGTCACGCTCCAGGGCCCGTCACGAAGACTGCCTCTGCTTTGTAGCCTCGCCACTTGGATCCCATGACCTCCAAGGCTGCAGTGCCAGGGGAAGGCAGAGCTCGAGCATCGCACGGGAGGGTCTTCAGGACCAGGACCGAAAATGGCCTGGGTCACTTGAGCCTGTGAGTCCCATCAATCCAGACTCACTCCCATGGCCCCAGCTGCAAAGGAGCTGGGAAACGTGCCTCAGCTGTGCTCCTGAGTGGACCGGGGTGGGGAGTGCCTAGCAGTGTCTGCCACAGAGGGCCAGTGGGGAGGGGGTGACAGCCAGAGACCAGGGCGAAGGGAGCGCCTATGTGGGAGCAGACGAGTGTCTACAGCAGCTTCTCCTGGGGTGTCTGGCAGGAATGTGCACCAAACATGGCCCTTCCCCACGGGAAGGCATACTCTTCCTTTTCCTTGGCTAAATGAAAGGATGGCAATTTAAGTGCAATTAGTGAGCTGGGGCATCTTAGAATGCATACCTGTGAATTAGATGTGATAGCCTTTTTTGCACTAGGTAAAGTCCATGACAAACTGGAACCTGAGGAGGCTGCAACGACAGGGCGAGCGGCTTGTGTGCCCTGAGACTGTGTGTCTCTGCTGGGGCATGGGCTTGAATTGCTTGAGGGTCCAGACACCTTCTCTGTGCTCCCCCTTACAAACCAGACTGGAGGAGGGAGGGAACAGAGGCTATATCAGGAGCCCCCGAGACTCTCCCCCTCCTCCAGGATTGGATTGCTGGCTCACAGGGAGAAGAGAACTTGTGCCGAGGGAGGGACACACCCAGCTTGCGACTCATCCTGTTCTATCCGAGTGAGTCGAAGTCCCTCCAACCAAGACTTTATAGTAAAGAGATATTACCCTTTAAGACATGTGCCTTTTAAAAAATTATTGAAGGACTTCCCTGGTGGCGCAGTGGTTGGAAGTCCGCCTGCCGATGCAGGGGACGTGGGTTCGTGCCCTGGTCCGGGAAGATCCCACATGCCGCGGAGCGGCTGGGCCCGTGAGCCATGGCCGCTGGGCCTGCGCGTCCGGAGCCTGTGCTCCGCAACGGGAGAGGCCACAACGGTGAGAGGCCCGTGTACCGAAAAAAAAAAAAATTATTGAAGTGTGATTTACAATAGTGATTTACAATACTGTGTGCCTTTTCATTGTTGGGTGGCTTTCAGAGCACCATAGTTATTCCCCAGGGTCTCTACCGCCATTGTGTGATATTGTCCTGTAGGACCCTCAGGGGACACTTTCTGGAGGTTTCTGACAGGGTCATCCAGTTGGCCTTGGGCTCCTTCGAACTTTCCAAACAGGCCAGTGAGTCCCAGCTCTGGGCATGACACGGCGGGTGTGTCTGGTTATCTAAGGGGGTACGGGGGAATCACAAAGTCTGTAAATCAAAGTGTAAGTGTATTGAGTTTGCATTTTTATCCACAAGGGGGTGTCTTCCTGAGTGGGAATTTTATCCTGGAAGCCAGGGCCCCAGGCCTGCCCAGTCTTTCTCTCTGCTTCAGAGAAGAGCAGGAACCTCTTCTCGAAATTGACCAGCATTGCTCTGTCCTTTGTCCCTTGGAGGAGGGGGCTTATCTGCTGAAGCAGCCATCTGCCCCGAGCCATGAACGACTGCCATGAACCATGAGGAAGGGGGTTGAGAACGGGCGGACCACCAGATCACACCCCGAGCACCCAAATAGCACAGGCTCCTAACATCTAAATGGAAGGGGTCAGGGGCAGCAAGGCAGTTAGAGAAACAGGGCTGGTGGCTTGGGACTGGTCTTGAAGCAGCATTTCTCGAAACCATCACCCTTTTCACCTATACTGGGTCGTGTTGGAAGGGGAAAGGTTGAGGGAAATTGAGAGAGCTTAAGCTTTCTGCTCTCCAGCCTCTCCCTGGCCAGTTGTTCGGGTTGCCATGGGTACATGATTGGGACAGTATCCACTGTAATGGCAGGCTAGTGTAGTCCTCCTAGCTGGGGCACCCTGACGCTGCCACCAGTGTGGACTCCTCCTCCCTCCACCAGAGCTGAGGCGGGCAGACCTCCCCATCTCACCTCTCTCCCTGCAAATGGGCCTCCAGAGAGGAGAGGAATTGCCCCAGGGTTGTGTGCTGTGTGCGTCACCAGCCAAAGTGATCAACCTTGAATGCTTGTAAAATGACATGAGGGCAGCTGCTCTGAAGGAGTCGATGGGACCTCCAGAGCAAAAGACTTGGAAACTGTCAAGTGAGCACAGAGGGAAGGCACCCTCCTGTGCCATGTCCACTGCCGGCTCCGCCCCAGAGGACCCAGCTCTCACAGCTTCTGGCTGTTCTTTCCCACAGCATAATAAGCACTGATGTTCTGGGGGCTGAGGGTGTGTACGGACACCGGGAAAGGAGCCCCCAACCGTGCTGTTGTGTTTGCCGCCCTGGAGCCAGCAGGCGGCCCCGAGTCCCAGAGAGAATGTGAGACAGTGGCTGCCACCTGGGGTGGGAGGTCGGACACAGTGCGACGATTGTCATCCCGAGGCCTCTGATCCCCACAGGGGGAGCCACAGAGAACGTCCTGGCCATATCCCTCTTGGAAGGGTTACCCTCAGGCCATGTGTCACAAACGTTTCATCTGAGAGAAGAGAAGGGGACAGCTTAAGTGCTGTCCTCTGAGGGCCCAGGGTGCATCTGCTTGTATTTTTCTGTTCCACCCAGTTTGCGGGGCTCAGCAGTCCTCTCCTTCCCATCAGGAAGATCGTTAGTTTGCCTATTAGGCTGTCACTGAGGTTTCAGCTGCCGCGCTGAGTTTTCTCTGTTTACAGAACGGAGAACAACCAGGGAGTTGTTTTCTAAAGAAGAAAGCTTCGTGTTAGAAGTTTTTCAAAACGCTGAGAAGAGAGAGAGGGATCCAGTGGGACTCTGGGGACTTCCAGGACCTCAGGCCAGTCACCCTTGGCGGTGAAGTTCCTTGTGCTTTGCTGCCCCCTCCTAGAGGAGCTGCTCTGAAGCAGCAGACGGGACCACGAGATGCTTCTGTATTTAACTGTTTCGTGAAGACTTCCAGAACTAGGCTCCACTAGCCCGTTACTGAAATAAGCATCCTCTTCATCACTAGACTGACTTGTAGTCTTCTAGAAATTCTCCAGATATATTTCCTGAATGAAGGTAGAGAGATTAACATCTGGAAATGGAGTGTTCTGATGTCAGCCTGTGGGCTGCAGGTCACCATCAGAGCAAGTTATTTCTCAGGTAGGCAGACAGTTGTTTTTTTCTTATAAATTGTTCCCGAAGAGAAAACAGTATTTTTTAAAACCAGCACTTTCAAAACCTCTTGTATGGCGGCTGAGTACCGAGCAGCTGTGGTGAGGGGCCTGGTGGTGTGTTCTCTGTCATTCTCGGCCTCTTCCTGAGCGCTTTCTCGAGGGCAGCAGGTGGAGGATAGAGGAACGGTCAGTTCCAGGCTCACTTGCGGCCTTTGGTCAGCGGCAGATCAATTTCATGGGTAATTCAGAAAAAAAAATTGACTTGAGTCATGCTTTTGTGACAGACCAAAACCCAAGATGACAGTGATATCGCTGTAATCCCAGAATGTAATATAATTTCATAATTGGGAATTAGTGCTTGAAAACACTAAAAAGTTAGAAGCAACAGCCCCAATGAGTCATTTCGCATCAAGTTTACTAGGAAGAATCATTTGTCACGATTCCTCAGTGGTCCCAGCAATTACGTCTGTTGAAAGTACTGTGTTTCTTCTTTTTTCCTCTTAGAAGTTTATACATTTTGACCAACAGGCATGGATAGTAAGACTGTGCTTTAAATGACTTTAAAAAAGTGCATTGATATACTTTATCAATGCTCATTTAATGCACTGTCATTTTAGGAAAATGATTCCAGCTCTGTTTTCTGGTACCTGTGGCAACAAATGTGTAGATATATCAGAAAGAGTATTTGTTTGTCTTAAAATATATTCCCCATGCCTTCCAATTCCTCCCTGATGGAGCAGGCATTTTGCACTCTGGTGTGGATATGGAGTAACACTTTGTCCATTCTAGTCAACTGTCTTGACTACCCAGGCGAAGCCATTTCCCACCAGGTTAAACAACCTTCCAAAGCCTTCTTTCTCCTCCCTTTACTTCCTGGCCTGTATCCTTAGTACATAGTTTGTAAACATTACCACAGAGGGTTTGGTACTTTAATTTGTGCATCTAAAAGGTTGGACAAAATTAACCATGTTTGCCCTTCAGTACATTAGATCTGCAGCTACATTCGTTGTCTCTGTGTCTTTAGATTTTGCAAAAGGGAACTGAAATCCAGCAAATCGTATTAGAAGCCCATTCAAAAAGTGAACAAAAAAGCAAATGAAAACCACCCAGAATGAAGTGGTGTATTTTTCACTTTGCGTTTTGTAGGCATAAGTCCCTTCTTTATAATTTGCAATTTTTTCTGAGAGGTGGTGGATTTTCACTTCAGAGGCAAAGAGTATCATGACAAGACAGCCGCAGGAGCCTGCAAGAGAAAGAACAAACAGCATGTTGGGACAAATATTTCCTGATTGTAAGGCACAGGGAAGAGGGTTTGTGTGCAAACTAAAGAAAGCCTTTTCCCGTCATCCTCATTTGCATTCTTCTGCAAAAATATATTTCAAATTTGTAATCACGAGCCTGGTTCTCCAACCGATGGCTGGTAGTGCCTGGGTTATGGCTCTGCGTGAGAAGACTTTCGGGGGTGTTGTGGGTAGATTCAAGCCGATCTTACAAAGACTGGGAGATGTTCCACTTTGCGTGAGGAGAAGGCTGAATTGCTGGGCTCCTTAAAAGCACAGTGGTGGAATCAGGCTATAAAGCAGCCACTGCTATGGTGTGGCTTCAAAAGAACAATTTCTCTGTACTTCACAGGTCATGCAGAAGAAATGGCAGTCATCCAGCCCCCTTGTGAAAGGGCTGAGGGTTTCCTTCAGAAGGCTTACATGGGTTCTCCCCCTCCTTGGGCTCCCACCTGGCCACAGGTGCCCAGACGTGTCCCTGAGCAAAGGCAGCCATGGATAAGGTGTCAAGGCGGAGAGTATCTGTTCTCCTTGTTTGTAATAGAACTCAGGATTTTTACCTGGGCATGTGGCTGACTTGAATGAGGGCTACATTGGTTGAGGGGGACTGGGATGTAGGGGCCGGAAAGTTTCCTTGAAGTGTGCAGTATTAGGGGCCTGCACTCTCTTTCCCCTGTCCTCCTTCCTGTAGCTGAAATATGGATGCAATGGCTGGAGCACCAGCAGACGTTTTGGACAAGGTGGCCTTAGAAATGGAAGCCATGTATTATGGAAAAACAGGAAAGGAGGAATTTTGGATATCAGGCGCTGGGAGCCACCAGTGTCTTCAGTGGACTTTAACCTCTAGATTTTTGTGTGAGAGAATAATAAACATGTATTTTTTTAACCCATTATTAATTAATTAATTAATTTTTGGCTGTGTTGGGTCTCCGTTGCCGCGCGCGGGCTTCCTCTAGTTGCGGCGAGCGGGGGCTTCTCTTCGTTGCGGTGCGTGGGCTTCTCATTGCGGTGGCTTCTCTTGTTGCGGAGCACAGGCTCCAGGTGCGTGGGCTTCAGTAGTTGTGGCACGTGGGCTCAGTAGTTGTGGCTTGCGGGCTCTAGACCTCAGGCTCAGTAGTTGTGGCGCACGGGCTGAGTTGCTCCGCAGCATGTGGGATCTTCCCGGGCCAGGGCTCGAACCCGTGTCCCTTGCATTGGCAGGCAGATTCTTAACTACTGCGCCACCAGGGAAGCCCTATTATTATTATTATTATTATTTTCCCCTTATTTATCACTCATTGGTAGACTAATCTAATCTTAAGTGGTGTGGCTGTGGCCTGGATGAGATCTCTGCAGGCCAGGAGCACGTCATGTTGAGTGGTGCCTGGAAACTCTAATAGTCCCTCTCCCGTGAGGATGGAGAATGAGAGCCCCCCCAGATGGGTGGATGGCACGGGGGCAGAAGCAGGTGGCCAGGGGGGCAGAGTCAGGGGCACCGAGGAGAGCCAGGGCTCCCAGGGCTCCCACAGCTACATCTGCATCCTAGGCCATCACAGCGGGGCGCTAGCTAACAGGAAACTTGCTGAGATGGCTTTCAGACTTTGGTCAAACCAATTTGGGTTCAAACCCTGATTCCGCCAGTAGCTATGTGAAAGTAGTCAAGTTTAACCTCCAAGTCTCCACTTCCTTGTCTATAAAATGTGGACAATAAAGATGATTCAAGATTAACACTTGGTATTAGAATTGGCACATAGAAGTGCTCACTAACTGGTAGCTGTTCCTCTGGTTTTTATGTATTTTTTCGTCTTGCAAGTCTTTACCATCATCCCTTGCTTCGTTCCACCACACGCCAAAAAACCCCCTGAATCCATCAGAGAGGCCACCACAGAGAACATACTGATATTATAGTGCCCCGTTCCTCCACAGGCTCTCCCATTAGGTTTATGACTCCTTGAGGAGGGGTAAGTGCTTTTGCCTCCAATTACAGTTAATTCAAATTAACTGTTGCTGCCCCGGGAGCAGCAACATCGTGGCTTCAGTTCCCATTCATTAATTCACTCCTTCATGTGTTCCATTAGACTTATTACGGGCCAAGCATGGGAATAGTGGTGGAGATTTCAACATTAAAGAAAATGCAGATGGTTTCTGCTGTAACAGAGAGTATAATCGGGCAGGGAACTCAGATAAAACAGTTATAAACCAGTCGCAGTGGGTGTCATAGTAAGGGAGGTGCAGGTGGCTATTACTGAGAAGGTGGGCAGCATCCTAGAAGGTCCTTTGGAAGTAGCTGTAGGATAAGTTAGCCAAGGGAGGCTTGGGCTGTGTGGGGAGAACGCTCCAGACATGAGGTGCTGTCATGCATATGATGTTCCCATTCCTTTTCCAAAGGCTGGGTTTGGGTTGGTAAGATGGAGGTGGGGTTGGGCTGGGGGTGAGGAGGAAAGGTGAAATTCCATTTCTTCTGTGAGAATTTCACCTGGGACCGGCTCCCACCAGCTTGAGCCTCACCATCATACATCCCCAAGTAATTAAGTGATATAATTTTCTTGAAGCTTCACTTCCCACCAGCCTTGGAGAATATTCCTTTGTAAAAATTGTCAGCCTATTTTTGTATTCTGAGCTTAAAACCAGAGCTCTCCCGTGGCAATACTGTATTATTCCTTTATTGTTAGATCCAACAAAAAGGCTGAGATGCTGTTTTCTCTTTATCTTTTATTTGAAAATTGTGGAGAAAATGCCATTGCTTTTACAAGAACCTCTTCGTGTGAGGAGATGGTGAATTTCAGACAGAAGCGAAACACTGTATTTCCCTGGTGCTTGAAAGGAAAATTCAAGCTCGGTTTCCTTTTTCAAGTTGTTAAATATTTTAGAGGTACTGCTTTGTTAAGGAGAAAGCATCACACTGAGACTGCATTTCAAATTCTTAAAGTAAAAGTTGCTTGGGTATCTAAGACCCATAGCCCTTTGCTGGAGCTGATACTTCAAGCATGCAAGCTTCCCAAACACGATGTAGTGACTAAGAGGATGGTCTGAGATTCTGCTCTGGAGTCTGGGGTTATCCATGAGGTCAACTTGGTCATTTCAGAGTCAGAGCATGGACACCCAGCCTGAGTCTCTGCCAACCCCTCAGCGACACTAGGACACGCGGAGGGAAACAACTCAGTGTGAATTTAGGATATTTTTGCCTCTCTCTGTCCCTGGCTCTAAAGGAAATGTGGGACCACCAATACCTATTTATGGCTTATGGACCAAAAGATACCCAGGAAGAGTTTCTGTTTGTGGCCTGGCCGCTGGGGACACGAAGAGAGGTGTGTAAGGGATGTGAGTGGTGGTGGAAACAGGGCTCAACACGTTTTCCGGTCTGGCCCTTTGCTTCCAGCAAGGGGGCTCCTGCTATGGGTCCCACATTTAGAGGGTCCTCCTCTCTCTCCTGTTGACACCCCTCCCCATGGGGTGAGGAATGCTAGATGTCAGTGGGATGGGGCCATCTGGAGTCCCTGACCACATGCCAGATGGTACCCCTGGGACCCAGGAATTTCCTCCGCAAACAGCCCTGAGCCTACTTCCTGGGCTGGCACGAGCATCTTCCCTGGGTCCATTTACACAGGGGTGGATTTTGTGGCTTCTGCTGTACAGGCCTGAGGGTGGCCAAGGAACAGCTGTTTGGGGGGCGTGGTCAGAACTCGGATACGCGGTGGAGTGTTCACACACTTATGCTCGAGGCCCTTTACAGCGTGGATGGAACCAGCCACGGGAAGAGAGACGAATAGACAGGGCTCGGCCCTCCTCTCATCACCACATCAGGTGCAGAATTCCCAGGGCTCAAGAAGTCTAAATTGGAATCTGGCCTCCAGGTCCAGGTCCTAGAGAGACGTGTGTCAAGGGTGAAGGAGAAACATGTCTCACTGAATAGTCTATTAGCTTATAACTTTTAAATGTTGAGATACGTGGTATGTGGGCTTTCATTTGTGTTCTTGCCCAAGGGTTAGGATCAAGCCTGCATACTTCCTCCCAGTTACCTAAGAGCCCAAACTCAGCTGGGGCCATTTGGACAGATTTCCCCCTTGTCTGTCTATCTGACCAACACTGCTCCAGCTCATAAGAAAGGTTAAAGTACACCAAATTTAGGGAAACCCGACGAGCCTTGCTCAAGCTAGAATTTGGAATATAACCAGGCTGCCGGGTGTCTTACTCAAAGACGAGCCATTTTCCTTTCACGTGTTTGATTTCCCCACCATCTGGCTGATACCGTAGTGGTTTTTTCCCTTCCCCTTTTAATGACTTTGATTACTGAGTTAATTTCTGACTGAATAGGAGAGCTGAGTTATAGGGCTGTCACACCATGAATTATCAGTCAATTAACAAACATGTGTCATGTAGTAGACACTACACACTCAGGGGTCTCCTCTGGCAGCTGAGACTACAGCATCGGTCACCTCTCCCCTCCAGTCCCTTGCAATATAGGAAATGAAGGTCACAGCCAACAAGAAAGCTGCTTCTTTATCCCTCGGTGAACCCTGAGAGTGACTATACTTTATGGGTGGGAAGATCCTGCCAGGCTCCATGGGAGTCTAGGGTACCATGGGTTTCAGTAGAAATGTGTTCTCAAAGGTGAAAAACAAACCTCTGAAACTTTCTCCTATTATCACTAAGATTGCATCTGGGAAATAGTAAATTAGAATTTCTATTCCATTTAAAGTAATGGCCAAGATTTCCAGAAAGCTAACATGTCATTTTTTTTTTTTTTTTTTTTTTTTTTTTTTTTTGGTGGTACACGGGCCTCTCACTGTTGTGGCCTCTCCCGTTGCAGAGCACAGGCTCCGGACGCGCAGGCTCAGCGGCCATGGCTCACGGGCCCAGCCGCTCCGCGGCATGTGGGATCTTCCCGGACCGGGGCACAAACCCGTGTCCCCTGCATCGGCAGGCGGACTCTCAACCACTGCGCCACCAGGGAAGCCCTAACATGTCATCTTTAAACTCTCTTAGAGATGATGAGGGGAAGCAGGATTTGCCACTCCCAAATATACCACTTCAACAGATTGATTATTTTGAATTAAAGTTACTTAAGAAACAACTAGTGCAAGAAGGACCCTCTGACCTTCCTCTGTCTCCCTGAAATCAGGAAATAAGTTTCCCATGTGAAACGTACCCTCCCTGCACCTGGAGGGTAGAAGGCATCCTTATCACCAGAGATAGGGAATTCGGGGCCGAGATGGCTGTGTAAACAAACCTTGCTACTTCTTCACTAATTTACTATCCCAAGCCCAAACTACTTTGGTCAATTTTTCACAAATTTATTGTTTCTTTTGTCTGAAAGGTATAAACGTGGCCTGCTTGGGTCAGTTCTTTGAGTCTCATATTTTATGAGCTCCTGTATGTATGAAACTAAATTTGTTCTTCTCCTGTTAACCTGTCTTATGTCAATTTAATTATGAGGCCGCCAAAGAACGTGGAAGGGAAGAGTGAAAACTTTTTCTCCCCTACCATGACAACTGTGAGAGGCATTCCATTTCCTCTACAGAATGATAAGTTGAAAATTTCCTTCTTTAAGGGGTCTTGAGAGATGATACATGGGGTTGAAAAAGCCACAACGTTTCAGGTGTAAGTGCTAATTTTCTGTGAAATTATGTAATCTCACTAGAAAGTCAGTTATTATTGGTGAGGTCTCCAGCCATGATTTCTTCCCCAAATGGAGGCTGCTCCAGTTCCAAACTGCTTTAGAGACCGATGGCTACCATCTAGACTAGTAAAACAAGCTAATACCTAAGAGTAGATTTTGAGGTCATGATGGAGAGGAATTTGGTCACGTATTTCCAAAGAGCAGGTGTGGAGGAAGTTATAACGCCAGTTGGGTTCAGCTTTTCCCCTTCTCCTGTGATATAATGTCTTCTGTAATGGAGAGTTGAAGAGCCCATATCTAACTTAAGTTTTACAAATGTCATGTTAGTGAGAAGAGTAATTCATGCAAAGATCTTTTTCTCATTTGAACTGATTTTCAGAAAAGGAGATTGTCATGTGTTGCTAGAAAACATGTAGAGCTGCTTCTGTTTTATTCAGTTACCAACAAATACTTATTGGAGGCTGACTGAACTATTCTGGGCCCTGGGGATACAGCGCTGAATAAAGCAGACAAAAATCCCTATCTTCATGGAGCTCCCAGTGGTAGAGACAGTGGAGAGAGAGGCTATAACAAAATAAGTAATTCCATTCTGTAGTTTATCAGAGTGTGATGTGTACTAAGGAGAATAAACTAAAGCAGGGAAGAGGGATGGCCTGGGGAGGCCTCAGAGAGAAGCCGACACTTTAGTGCCTCTTGAAGAAGTCAGGGGGTGAGAAGGTAGGTATTTGAGGGGAAGAGCATTTCAAGCTGAGGGAACAGCGAGTGCAAAGGGAACCGGGGGATTTGAGCAGAGAGAAGAAGAGGACCAGGCAGAGGGGAGTAAGAGGTGAGGCATGTGTGCGGGTTTCTAGGGTGGGCAACAGCAAGTGCTGCTTTGGCGGTCGTAGCAAGGACTTGGGTTGTGACTCTAAATGAAACAGAGGGGAGACACGTGTGCATGTTCTGAACAGGGAAGGAGTCTCTTTGCAGTTGTGACAGGACAAGATCGAGCATCTCCTTGCACCAGGTCCTGCACGGCCGGGCCCTGTGCAAAGTGAGTTAAACAGTCCTTCTGTTGCGTCCTTGCCGTGAATGACCTGAATGCAATCCCGTCACTACGGTTCTGTCTCTTCAGATGCTGCCCTGTATCTCAAGACAAAATTCCTTGTCCGTTGACCATCACGGGCTGGCTACTATTACTTCTCTTCCTTCTGTGGCCTCCTTCCAAAGTTTATGCTGAGAAACTAGTCTTTTTGTGGCTGACTTTTCCTACCACCAATCCTATCCTTCCTCGGGCTCTGTGGCTTTAATGCCCAGGTGTCCCTGGATCTTTCTCAGACTCTGAACAACAGCTCCTCCATAAGGACTGAAGTGGAACTAAGTTGCAGATGGTTTTTCACTAACCGTTGCAGATTAATATGCCCTAGACTTATTACAGAGGCCGGGATATTATTAATACTGAAACTGATATATAACGTTAAGCATCCTTCTATTTCTGTACTGCTCTTTGTTTTCCTGTCTTCTTGTTTTACATATGACTGAGCTTATTTATGTTCCATGCCACGGCTGTAATTTTCGTAATTAATTATGTCCACATTAGGAGTGTCCCCTTTTTAAAGAAAGGCGGTTATTTTCTTTGTTTGCCTTGCTTGGTGTAACTCAAACATGATGCTACATGTAAGAGAAGGCATAATAAGTACACGCTGCAATAAGTCCACATTTCGGTGGTTTTCATCACCTCTAAAAGGCCTGAACCAATACATTTCATAGCATCCTCAGGGAATATTCCCTGAACTGTCTAGGATGTTCCACTAAGGATCCATGGCAAGTCTTCCACGTAACCTGCTCTCTTACACGCATATGTGGGTTAGACTCTCTATCATCAATTGGGAACCTTCTCGAATGGAATGTATAAAAGGCGTATATCAGTGCTCCAGTGTGAAACTATGGGTCTAGTTGCTGCTTTACTCAGCTCCTCCTATTTGGGCACCTGCTCTTTCTCTACCTCCTTAATTTGAGTGCCTCTCTCTCTCCTACTGTGTTATAAACCTTGAGGAAAGTGTTTTTCACCCTGTTTTCCCCATTCTGCCTTCCCCTAACACCCTTCCCCCCCTCATTGAGTCTCGCAGGGGACCTCCCTTTCTCATACTTCATTGTTGATCTGTACTTTTTTTTTTTTAACTTTTAATTGGAGTAAAGTTGATTTACAATGTCGTGTTAGTGTCTGGTGTACAGCAAAATGATTCAGTTATTTATATATATATGCATGTTTGTATGTATATATATTCTTTTTCATATTCTTTTCCATTATGGTTTATTACAGGATACTGACTATGGTTCCCTGTGCTCTACAGTAGGCCTTGCTGTTTATCTGTTTTATATCTAGTTGTCAGTATCTGCTAATCCCAGACTCCTAATTTATCCCTTCCCCACCCCCTTCCCCCTTTGGTAACCATAAGTTGGTTTTCTATTGTTGGCCTGTACTCTTGAAACGTCCCCCTCCTGTAGCCTCTGGGACACCACGTCTCCTGATTTTCCTTCTTCCTCTCCAGACACACCTAGTCAGTGTCCTTTGCTGCCTCCTTCTCCTCTTTCTTCTCAACCCCAAAATTAACTGATGGTGTTATTCAGAGATTGGTCCTAGGCCAATTTTTCTCTATCTACATTCTCCTCCTAGATGATCTCACCCATTTTCATTGCTTTGAATGATATCTATGTCCTGACAACTCTTAAATTTATGTTTTTTTGTCTAGACCTCTTCTCTGAGCTCCAGACTCATATATCTGACTGTCTGCTTGACATGTCCTCTTGAACATGTCATAGGATCTCAAACTTGACATGCCCTAAATGGAACACTTGATTTCTAATGCTAAGCTCCTCTCCCCACTTCTTTTTTGCCCTAAACTCTAAGCCTGTTCCTCCCCTGTCTTATTCAGCTTGGTTAATGCCACCACTGTCTACTAATTGCTTAAGCTACCTACAAAATATTTTGGATCTACTTTCAAAATGTTTTTAGAATACATTCATCTGTCTCCATCTCCAATGCAATAGCTTAGTCTTTCACCAGACATTTCTTAAAAGGGAAATCAGTTGGACTTCCCTGGTGGTGCAGTGGTTGAGAATCTGCCTGCCAATGCAGAGGACACAGGTTTGAGCCCTGGTCTGGGAAGATCCCATGTGCCAGGGAACAACGAAGCCCGTGCGCCACAACTACTGAGCCTGCGAGCCACAACTACTGAAGCCTGCATGCCACAACTACTGAAGCCCACGCGCCTAGAGTCCGTGCTCCACAACAAGAGAAGCCACAGCAATGAGAAGCTTGTGCACCACAACGAAGAGTAGACTCCGCTCGCCGCAACTAGAGAAAGCCCATGTGCAGCAACGAAGACCCAATACAGCCAAAAATAAAATAAATAAATTTATAAAAAATTAAAAGGTAAATCAGCTATCAGACAGCTTCTTTTTTTTTTTTTTTTTTTTTTTTTTTTGGCGTTACACGGGCCTCTCACCGTTGTGGCCTCTCCCATTGTGGAGCACAGGCTCCAGACGCGCAGGCTCAGCGGCCATGGCTCACGGGCCCAGCCGCTCCGTGGCATGTGGGATCTTCCCGGACTGGGGCACGAACCTGTGTCCCCTGCATCGGCAGGCGGACTCTCAACCACTGCACCACCTGGGAAGCCCCCAGACAGCTTCTTAAGGACCTTCAGAAGTGTCTCATTGCAATCAGAATCCATTCTGAAAGGCTTGCCGTGGCTTTTGAGGTCTGACATTAACTGACACCAACTGATCTAATTTTTTTTTTTTGGCCATTTTCCCCTCACTGCCTGTTCTCTAGCCACATGGGCCTTCTTTCAGTGCCTACAACAAGCTGGCCTCTTTCCCTAGCATCCTCATGTGTGTTTTTTCCTCTCCTTGGGAAGTTCTCTGAGGATCCTTAGCTCTTCTGTATCTTTAGAACTCAGCTACCTGGAGTAGCCTTTGCCGACCACCATATCAAGACCCGGTCTTCCCTTCCCTTCATTCTCTATCATGACAGCCTGTTCATCACCCTTATTGTGATCTTTAATTCCCTATGTAAACTTCTGTTGACTCTCCCACTAGATTTTAGGCTCCACGAAGGCAGGACTGTGTGCCTGATGGGTTGTGGTAACACCAGTACCTCTCATAATGGCTGCCTCATGGTGGCACTCAGTCAGCGTTTGTTGAATAAATGAAATGAGCGCACCCGTATCAGTGGTTCTTGACACTGGTCACACATTAGAATTATTACCTATGAAACCTTAAAAAAAAAAAAAAAGACCAGTGCCCAGGCTCCACCCCCAGAGACTCCAATTTGTGATGTGGGACCCAGCATCAGTATTTTTGGAACTTCCTTCTGGTGATTCTAATGCACGGTCCGGGAAGAGAATCACTGTCCAAAATGAACCATGGGAGATCACTAAGATATTACTAAAATCCTAACTCAGGGAAAGACTTCTCAGGCCTGGGTTATGATTGACAAGATGAGAAAGAGCAAATTAACTGACTTGGGTGGGTTTCATGGAACAATGATAGTGTGAAGAAAAGGTACACGAAGAAGGCTGAGGAATGTGAGCCAGACTGAGGGCCATGAGAAGTGGAAGGCACTTTTCTGGTCCAGGAGGGCAACAGGATATTGGGCCACAAGGACAAGTAGGCTGTGGTGACTGAAACCTTGCTGACCTCATCCAGAAGTTGGTGCCCCTTCCTTTTCTCCCCCTGAGGTCTGGCTTGCAGTGCATCAGGGAACACAAGGAGATACCCACAGCATTGTTACTCTAGACAGCATGCAAGGTCCCAGACAGACCAGCAGGAAGAGCTCTTTTCCCTTCTCTTCCCCGCAAGGAGGATGCCAAGCCTGGGGGTCCCATCCAGCAGGGAGGTAGACAGCTGAAGAAAGAGCCCTGGCGTGACATCAGCACAAGGAAAGGTGACATCTTGGGGAACCCAGGGCTGAGTAGGAGGAGAAGAAGGAAAGGGAGGAAGGAGTTTTTCTCTGCTGGCTAGGAGGGAGGCTGCCGGGGTAGAGAAACAGGGGAGGAAACTCAGCAGAAGAGAGCTGCCCCAGGGGAAGGAGGTCTCTAGTGAAGTGTGACTCCCGCGGGCATTAAGGGACCCCCCTGCCCCCGCCCCCACCAATACAGACTCTGGCCTCTGAGTGTGTGATTCATTGGCTCACTTTCCGAGTGTTTGTTATAAGCGCCGTGAAATCCCCATCTTTCCACGAGTGGGGTTTAAAGCTGGGGTCTCTGTGAATATTACAACTTTCAATAAACTTTTCCAAGCCTCCAGGGGCTTACGGGTACTATATGTAGATCAAAGGGAATGAAGTAGTTAGTCTGTGATTCAAGAGTGACCTGTTACCTCTAGAGGTCACAAACTATCAGTCCATCTGACCTTCAAACATGTTTCGGTGTCAGGCACAGTTTTTAAAAAATTGTTGAAAATTCTGGTTTTTAAAAATAAGAATTCTTATTTTAAAAATAAGAATTTTAGGGCATCCCTGGTGGCGCAGTGGTTGAGAGTCTGCCTGCCGATGCAGGGGACACGGGTTCGTGCCCCGGTCCGGGAAGATCCCACATGCCGCAGAGCGGCTGGGCCCGTGAGCCATGGCCGCTGAGCCTGCGCGTCCGGAGCCTGTGCTCCGCAACGGGAGAGGCCACAAGAGTGAGAGACCCGCGTACCGCAAAAAAAAAAAAAAAAAAAAAAAAAAAGAATTTTATCTGTTTTTAAAAAAAACAGATAATCTGGAAACACTAGGCCTTTATCCTCCGTAAGACACAGATCTGGAGCTGGCTCCTTCTTTCCTTTCTCCCTCTCTCTTCCTTCCCTCATCCACAAACCTTTATTGAGCACCTGCTTTTGCAACAAGTTCAAGGATGAATACAGTACAGTGTGAGTCCAGGGCCTGTGTTCCCGCATATATTTCTGTGCTCAGGTTTTCTTTGCACTAGACTTGGCCAAAAGCCGAGATAAGATCTGGGACTTGGATTAAAGTCTGCATTCTCTAAGTCATCCTGCTTTTCAAATGCCGTTAGTTTGGTCGTCCGTTAGAACGGTCAAATAATTTGTCTTGCAAATGGGCTGTTCTCAGTTTCATTCAGAAGCCAGAGTGTGAGATGGCTGTGCCACTTAATAAGCTGTTGTGTCTTGGCATCAAACCAGCTCTTCCTTTCTGTGCTTTGTGGTGCTGGGTGCAGACTCCCCCCACTCTGGTTCTGCCTTGTCACCTGCCCCAGTCCTACCAACAGGGAGGATACCAGGGCAGCGGAGGAAGGCCTGGCTGGCCTTGCCACGGGGTAGCACTTCTCTGGGCCTCAGCTGAGGAGTTCCCAAGCCCTTTCCACATTGCCAGAGCTGCCTGCTGGTGTCCCATGACAGTGCCATCTCCTCAGTGTACAGTGCCACCTCCTCAGAGGTCTGAAACCCAGTGCCCCGAGGCCTCTCCTCAAGCCTCTAGATTCTGGTAACACTAAACACTTCCCTGGGTTCCCTAGCCCTAGGGCTGGCCACTGCTTTGTGACATTGCCATCTCTGAGTTGCCTCAGCGTCTCCTTGTTTTTCAGTCCTCCAACATCTATTTAATCAACTCCCTATAGCCCTGGTTCTCAAACCTGAACTTGCATCAGAATCACCTGGAGGGCTTGGTAAAACACAGATGGCTGGGCCCTACTGGAGAGTTTCTGATTCTCTCTGGATCTTGTCCCACCGCCTCTGCAGGTCTACTCTGCTAATTCCATCCCATTCGCATTCTGATTCCTCTAACCTGTGCTGTTGAAGTGACCGGCTTAACATCTCCTTCGGGACTTGCTTTCGCAAGTCAGTGAATATGTACTGAATCGTTTACTGTGTGCAGAGGCCCATGCTGGATGCTTTCGCTAGCGATCCAAAGATGAGAAGGACTTAGACACTGCCGTCATAGGGTAATCATTTCTGCACAATTGAAACTGTATTATTTGCTTGTGAAAAATATGGAGAAAATATTAGCAGAAACCCCGCTAGAGAGAGAACTATTTTGATTGGGTAAATTATTTGAATAGCAAGATGTGGATGGCGTAAGACCCCAAGAGGTTGAGACAGGCTGAGACCTGGGACCCTTTGCCAGAGTGCTTGCACCTGGACAAATGTCTCCTCGAGCAAAAGAATACAAAGAAACTACAAGGGGCTAAAAATCACTGCACGCATGTGCACGTGGGGCAAATTATGAACAATAAGATACAAAAAGGTCAAAGCACAACTGCCACTTCTGAGTTGCGGGGAGCAAAAGCGGGGTACTGCGCAGGATCCCTGCACACAGCACCACCAAGGGGGTGAGCAGACCACCTGTCACCCCTCCAGCCTGACCCACCGATCTGCTCCCACCCTCACCCCATTTAAGGAACCGGCTCCCCCCACCTCAGCGAGCAAGCTAGGGCACCTGTTACTTGGTCTTACTCCCTTGTGCTTCAGCACAAGTCCCAGTAAAGCCTTGCCTGAATTCCACATTTTACCAGTTTCTATTGATTAAGGAGCCCAAGAACCCAGGTTGGTAACAAAGGGTGCTCAAGTGATCATGAATAGAGTCTCATATACCGCTTTCTAAGACAAGGGAGCACCCGTTAACTACAAGGCTTTGTTTGATAGAGAGGGAGCTATGAGAGTTTGTGGCTGGAGTTGAATTGTACAGGGAGGAGGGAGTGGTGTCAAGAGAGGGAAGGGGGCTGGTGGCCTGGGGGCTAGCAGCCAAAGGGCAGCTGCAGAGAAGGAAGAGTCTGATATGGATCTTCAATACATTGTTTGCTGGTGTGAGATGTATTCTCTCTCATCTCTCCATGAAATCACTAATACAATTACCTGCTTCCTGGGGATATGACAAAGCATTGAGTCTTTTTTGCAAGTTTGGAGTGGGGTGAAATCAGAGACCTCCCTGAAGGATGGTGCATATGAGTTATGTAGACACTTTTGATTTTCTCATCTCCTTCTCTTTCTTGTAAATATATCCTAAGCACCCTGTGGCACTGACTGGGTTTTATATTGTTTCCCATCAGCCCTAGTTATTGAGTAGGACATGTTTATTAATGAACTAATTTTTGGGTTTAGAGTTTTCTCCTTGCCCAGATACACCTACTTAGGCTACACAAAGACCCTATAGGCCTGAATATGGCAACTCATGTGTGGGTGGAACACTGGCTCTTTACTCTTTTTTGATGGCTTTTATTTATTCTTCTGATTATGAATAAATAAAAGCATATTACTGAATGTTTGGAAATAGTAGAAAGCATGAGAAAAAATGAAAATCACCCATAATTTTACTGCTCAGAGATAACTATTACCAACAGAATACACTCTCTTTCTCTCTATGTGTGTGTATATATATATAATGTATTTATGTATACATATGGAGGCTATATATATGGAGAGTCTATATACAATATATGTATATATTCTCTTTATTTATATATAAAATCAAATTAGGTTCATGTTTATAAAATCTTACATATGGCTTTTTTCACTTAACTTTTTGATACAAGCACTTGTCCTTTTGATTACATCTTCTTCAAAAATATAGTTCAATGCCATCTAATCAAATAGATCACCATAATGAATTTCTTGAATTCCCTATTGTTGGATAATTATAGTTGTCTCCACTTTTTCCTCTCATAGATAGTGCCACTGTGAACATCCACGTATATGTGCTGTCACTTTACATTTGGGTAGCTCTGTCTTTTGCACATTGAAAAGCACATTTGTCTTCAGAGATAGAATTCTGTACTCACCGGAAATGAAGCTCAAGAGATACAACCCCAGTGGACCATGCAGAGTTTCAAAGGGCTTGCCGAAAGCATTGTACATGAAGAAGGCTGTCCCCACCAGGGTTAAAACGATAAGGATCGTGGAGAAAAGAATGACATTGACGTGGATACTCACTGGGATGGCTTTGAGCAAATCTGGGAAAACTGAAGATAAAACAAAGATTAGAGGAAATTTCAACAGAGGTCATCTGCAAGTGTAATTTTAAAAAATTAAATCCCTCTTTTTTTTAACTTCAAAAATCACTAAAATCCTTCAGATGATTACATTCTCACTTACTAATTTACAAGGGATTTACAAAAAGGTTTAAACATGAGATTATTTTATAGAACTCACCAGTAAAAACTAGCAAAGGGGGAGATTTGAGGGAATTTTTTTTTTTTTTTTGCCCTCGGTCATATGTAATTACTTAAATAAACAAGTGCTGGCTTTACAATCAAAATCTATACATTTTGATGACCAAACTTTTAATGACATTTCTCATTAGTCTTTAAAAAAAAAGTCTATCTTAACTTGTAATGACATTTTCAGAACTGGGGGAGTTCAAACATCAGGAGGTTTCTATATTTCCTTTGCTATAAAAACAAAAATTGTTTCTTGTCCACACCAAGATTAAAGAATGGGGTATTTTCAGTCAACTTCAATATTTTGATGTAGCGCAAGCTGTGGGAAAATAATTTCTGGTGATACAAGAAATATTTTCCATTTAGAAAACATGCCAGATCTATTTCTAGATTTTGTGTTCAGGGCAAGTTTTTCTTGTTTGCAGAGGAAATGAAATACTTTATAAATGTAGGATTTCTCTTATCTGGTGAGTCATCAGCATGCTTAGCATCAGTGAATCTGGAAAAACCAAACTGGAGAAGTTTAGTTTAGTCCATTTTAGTTTCCCAAACTTTATTTGTTGAGCACCTGTTGTCTGCCAGACATTGTTCTAGGCACTGGAAATAGAGCCATAAAATAAGATAGACAAGGTCCCTGTTGTCCTATGGAGTTTATAACCTAATGGGAGTTGATAGACAAATAACAGGTAAACAAATGAATGTGATAGTTGATTGCCAAAGAAGGCCACCATCAATTCCCTTCCTCCTTTTACATATATGTCACTTCTGCTTTAAGAGGTAGAATTTATTCCTCAATCCCCTTGAACCTGGGCTGGCTTATGACTGCTTTGACCATTTGAATGTGGCAGCAGAAATACATTGTGCCACTTTCAGGCCTGGCTTATAAGAGGACCAACCATTTCCACTTCTTTTCTCTTGGAGACTTGAGCTGGCATGCAGGAAGTCCAGTTCTCTGCTGGAAAAGGAGGCCACCCGGAGGAGCACTGGGGCACCAGACAAGGGAGGGAAGAACCTTAGACATCCAGCCCAGAAAAGCCTCCAGATGACTCCAACACCAGCTGCTGTTTAACTGCACCAGGGAAAGTCCCAATCAAGAACTGCCCAGCTGAACTGGTAAATTTCTGTTTCAAGCCCCTGAGTTTTGAGCGGCTATTACATACTGATAACAAGACACTTTCAGATTGTGATAATGCTGTGGAGAAAGAAGACAGGGTGATGGGATTTTGAGTGACTGGGTGAGTGGATGAGGGTGGTCAGGAAGGTGACACCTGAGCTGACACCTGAATGTTGAGAAGGAAGTGCCTGTATAAAGATCTGGGGTAGAGCATTGCAGGGAAGAGGAACACAGCTGAGGCAGCAGTGTGCCGGTGTGGGCCACGGTTCCTGGTGAATGAGGTGGAGGAAGAAGTGGGTTGCTATAGGCTGGGATCAGATTCTTGGCACCTACTAGATCCTGGTCTGTTGACCATGGTGGCAGGGGTGGGGTGGTCTGCCTTTAGGCTAAATTCATTTGGAAGCCACTAGAAGTTTTTTTTTTTTTAACATCTTTATTGGAGTATACTTGCTTTACAATGGTGTGTTATTTTCTGCTTTATTTTATTTTTTTCTCTTTTTGCGGTACGCGGGCCTCTCACTGTTGTGGCCTCTCCCGTTGCAGAGCACAGGCTCTGGATGCGCAGGCTCAGCGGCCATGGCTCACGGGCCCAGCCGCTCCGCGGCATATGGGATCCTCCCAGACCGGGGCACGAACCCGTATCCCCTGCATCAGCAGGTGGACTGTCAACCACTGCGGCACCAGGGAGGCCCTATTTTCTGCTTTATAACAAAGTGAATCAGTTATACATATACATATGTTCCCATATCTCTTCTTTCCCACTAGAGGGTTTTAAGTAGGAGAGTGACCTAATCTACTTCATGATGTGAAAAGATTGCTCTGGCTGCTGAGTAATGAGTACACGGGCCGGGGGGGCAGGGGTGAGGGGCGGGCAAGGGTGGAAGCCGGGATATTGGGGGTGGGTGTGGGGAGGTGGCGGGTATTTACAGTGATAAGAGATGGAGGCCTGGCCTAAGGTGTAGCGGTAGAGGTGGTGAGAGCTTGTCAGATGTGGAGATGGAAGATAGAACTTGTTGAAAGAAAGAAATCAAGGGTAACTCCTAGAGTAACTGAATAAATGGTGATGCTATTGAGACAGATAAGTAGAAGGAACAGGTTTGGCCAGGGGAGGGGGAAGTGATGCAAGAGTTCTGCTTTAGATATTTTAAGTTTGAGCTGTGTTTGGGATATCCAAGTAGAGAGGACAAATAGGATTTGTCTGCAGGTCCAGGGAGAGGGTGGAGGTATTTAAGGAGGTGAAACTAGGGTGAGGAAAGCAAGGTACCTAGGGCAAATAGGGAAACTTAAGGAGACAGTCACGCTCTGGGGCCAAGCCTGCCCTTGCACAAGCCCAAGAGTAAATGTCTCCTTAACTTTTATGACCTAGGTGCCTCTGTGGCCTCACCCTGGTTCTGGAGCTCGTATTTAAAGCCAGGGGAGTGGCTATCACCTGTGGAGAAGCTGTAGCTGGAGGAGAGAAGGGCCCAGGAGAGAAAGAGAGCTTGTGAGTTAGGAGCAAATCCATGGATTGGACAGCAGGAGGCCAAGGGAAGAAAATGTTTCAAGGAGGAAGTGGTCAGCTGTGCAAATACATGTCCTAAGGCCACAGCGCTGTGCTCCTGACCACGTGTCAGAAAGCACCCAGGTGAAGGAGTTGCAACCCGGTTGAAGGGTTCAGAACAAACCCTTCACCACTGCTAGATATAACTAACTACATCCAGACATGCATAAAACATGCTTAGTGCTATCAGGTAGGGAACATCCTCTTCGCGAGTACAGACAAGGTCATTTGTTTGTGCTCTGCTGGCGCTCACTCAGGGTCCTTGCTCAGAAGTCATGGGCAGGTCATTTGACTACTGAGGTTTACTTGCGCTATATTTCTTTTACCTTCCCATAAGAGAAATGCACACTAAATCTATGAGATACCATTTTCCACAAATCATATTTACAAAGATGAAAACGTTTAGTGATATCCTGTGTGAGCTAAGGTGTAGGGAAATGGAGACCCTTGTGCACTTTTCTTGGGAGTGTAAATTGGTACAGTTTCCTCTGGGGCAGTTGGGCACTGCCTATAAAGAATGAAAATGCACATATCTTTTAGCTCAGCAATTTTACTTCCAGGAGTTTATCCTATGGATATTTTGCATATGAATCCAATAAAATATTACAAGGATATACATGGCAGCATTTTTTTGGTAAAAACAAAAGGTTGGAAATAACTTACATGTCTATCAGTATGGCATCCATACAATAGAATTAAGTCAATGATTTCAAACAATGAAGCAAATCTTTAAGAACAGGTACGGAATTATCATCAAAAATGCGATGTTAGATGAAAAAAACACACCAAACAGAGAAAAGTGCCTCATTCTATCATTTGGGAAAAAGCCAAAGGAGAATGTATATAATAACAAGTAATTATTTAGGTACTTAACTTATCTGATTTAATTCTCTCAGCAATACCATGAGGTAGGTACTATTATTAGTTCTATTTACCAGAGGAAAAAACTGGGGCTCAGAGACGATGTGCCCAAGATTTTTACTTAGTAAGTGGCAGAGTACAGACTTGAACTCATGTCCTCACTCTTATCTACCAGGCTACAGCCTGGGGACAGGCATGCTTGTCTAGGTAGAGACTATTTCTAGAGGATTACACATGAAACTGGTAACACTGCTTCTGGGGGAGGAGACTGAGGGATATTTCATTATGTACCTTTTAGTACAGTTTGGAAAAAATTTTTTTACCACTCTGCAAGCATCATCTATTCAATAAATACATGAATACTTTAAAAAAGCAATTAAAAGGATAAATGAAGACAAAAAATTCCCACAACTGTTCTAGATTAAAAGACACTTAGGAGATGTACTAACCAAATGCAACGTATAGGGATTATTTGGGATCTGAACAAAACTTTATGAAAGACATTTTGAGATAACCAAGGAAAATTGAACAGGGACTGAGTTTTAGATGATATTACATAACTATTATTGATTTTGTTGGTTATGTTAAAGGTATTGTGTCTTGAAAAGTCCTTATCAATTAGAAATTGGATGGATGGACAGATGGCTGGCTGGCTGGATGGATAGATAAAGATAAAATAAGAAAACGCCTCTGCTTTGTTTGGAAGAGGGTGCAGGGTGCGGGGTGTGGAAGTGCACAGGGGCTGAGCCTCGACTGTCAGTGATTGTACTGGTCCACGCTGCCCTGTGCTCTGGGGGTGCAGAGTGAAACAGCTGGTCTATGATCACCAGCCCTCCAGAGATTCCAACTGCTGAGATAGCTCCATCAATCCAACCCGTTATTCTTACACTTGGTTAGCTGTTGACTTGGTTTTGATTAGCAGTTATCAAAAACCTTGCTTCCTTCCATCTCCCCACTTGTAGAAAATGTAGCCACCTCTTTGTGTCTGATGGGGCAGCTAGGTGGAGCCCGTCTGAAAATTGAGGTTTGTTACCAAATTGAAACAAAGGCAGAAGAAATTGCACTGATTTGCCTCCTGGAAAGAAAAGCCAGAAGCTAAAATAAATTTCATGTGGAGCATATTAATTCTTATGAAGTCTCTTAAAATTCCTACTCTTGTGAGAAAGTCACCCAGGAGTACACTAATCCCTGCATGTTATGCTTACATTTTATCAGGTTTCTTTGTTTGATGAAAATTCCCTGAGTCTGTAATGACCAATCAGAACTCTGAGAACAACCCTCCGTTTTCCAGCCAACACTAATAGGAGTTTTCCTTTGCGGAAGATGACAGCAGACCATTCAAATAAATATTGGGAGGTGTCACTTTAATGATATTGGATATTGTGTCTCTAGGAGGTAGATTTGTTCGGTCCTTTCCATTCTTTGAGGGGTAGGATTACAACACAGAAAAAGGATTTGAACATTTTGATCTGTGGAGGGGCTGTCATTAATCCAGCGTTGCTTCTGGCCTTGAGAAATTACTTGATTAGCTGTTGACAAGGGGAAGGGAGTTATTTATGAAGACGGGCAGCCGATGCCACGTTAGCAGCACAGGCTTGGTCTGTGGGTTCAGCATTACTCTCTCTCTCTTTCATTCCCTTATCACTGATTTCCTCCATTCTGTCTATGAGTCCATGTGTCTAGGTCTCCTTATCCTTCAACCACCCCAAACCCCTAATTACCCTTCTTTTCTCTTCATTATTTCATTACCAGACTTCCTCAAAGAGAAATATGTGAGTAATAATAATACGAATAAAAATAACAGCCACTAATTATATGGCATTCGCTGTGTACCATGTGCTTTAGGAATATTGCATAAATCAACACACTTAATTCTTACAACAATATAAGGAAAGTACTATTTTATCCTTCGTGTACAGGTTAAAAAAAAAAAGCACAGAGAAGTTGAGTAATTTATGTAAAGTCACACAGTGGCATTGCTGCCTTGGCTTTTACTTTCTCCCCCTATTGTTAAGACCAAAGTAAAATTAACACAGTAAAAAATTCTCTTTTTAGCGTACAGTTCTGTGAGTTTTGACAAATGCTTACGATCCTGTGACCACCACCACAATCAGGTTATGGAACTATTACACATTTCCCAAAACTTCCTGTTCCCCCTTTGTAGTCAACCCGTCCTCCACCCCCAGCTCCTATATGTGTGACTTTATAAGAAACTGCCAAGTGTTTTCCACAGTGGCTGTACCATTTCACCTTCCCACCTGCAATGCATGAGGGTCCCAGTCGTTCTGCATTCTTACTGGCACTTGGCAGGTTTTTAAAAATTGTAGTCATTTAATAGAAGTGTAGTTTATCTTGTAGCTTTAATTTGCATTTGCCAAATGACTAATGATGTTGAGCATCCTTCTGTGAGTTTACTTGCCTTCCATATATCTTTTTTGTTGAAGTGTCTGTTCATATCTTCTGTGCAATTTTTTTTTTTTTTTTTTTTTTTTTTTTTTTTTTTTTTTTTTTTTTTTTTTTTTTTTGCGGTACGCAGGCCTCTCTCTGTTGCGGCCTCTCCCGTTGCGGAGCACAGGCTCTGGATGCGTAGGCTCAGCGGCCATGGCTCACGGGCCCAGCCACTCCGCAGTATGTGGGATCTTCCCGGACCGGGGCACGAACCCGTGTCCCCTGCATCGGCAGGCGGACTCTCAACCACTGCGCCACCAGGGAAGCCCTTCTGTGCATTTTTTATTGAATTGTTTATTACTAGTATTATTGAGTTTTGAGAATTGTTTATGCATGCTGGATACAAGCCCTTTATCAGATAAGTAATTCACAAATATTTTCTCTGAGTTTGTGACTTGTCTTTTCATTCTCTTATCAGTATCTTTTGAAGAGCAGCCCTTATTTTTCTGAATTCCAATTTATGAGTTTTTTTCTTTTATGTATCACATTTAGAGGTCAAATCTAAGCAGTCTTTCCCTAATGCAAGGTCACAAATAATTTCCTGTATGTTTTTCTTCTAGACATTTTTTGGCTTTAGGTTTACATTTAAGTCTATGATCCATTTTGAGTTATTTTTTGTATATGGCCAAGGTTAAAATTTTTTTTTGCATATGAATATCCAATTGTTTCAGTACTTAAAAAGCTGACCATAGACTTAACATATGACCCAGCAATCCCACTCCTAGATATTTGCCTAACAGCATTAAAAACATATGTCCACTCACAAATCTGTATGTAAATGTTTATAGTGGCTTTATTCATATTTGCTAAAAACTGAAACACATCTTAAATATTCATCAGCTGGTGAATGGACAAACAAGCTGTGACCTGTCCATAAAACAAAATACTACTTAGTAATACAAAGGAACAGACTGTGGGTGCATACAATAGGATGGGTGTACTGAAATGCGTTATGCTAACTGAAAGTAAGTGAATTCAAAAGGCTGCGCATTGTATGATTCCATATATGTGATATTCTGGAAAAAGCAAAATGATAAGGACAGAAAACAGATCAGTGGTTGCCCAGGGTTGGAGGGGAGGGGAGGATATTGACCACAAAGGGGCACCAGGGATATCTGGGGGGTAATGGAAGTGTTCTATATCTTGATTGTGGTGGTATTTACATGCCTCTATGCATCAGTCAAAATTCATAGACCTGTACACCTAAAAAGGATGAGGTGTATTGTATGTAGTTATACCTCTATAAGCCTTACTGAAAACAAAAAAAAAGCAGGAGGAACAAGGTCTAGAATGAGCAGGGTCCTCCAGACGGGAGTGATAGCCTCAGCAAAGGTGACCATTTGGCATGGAGGAAGGAAGACCTTAGTTAGAGAGAAGAAAAGGATCACTGGGCCAAGAGTCAGGCGCCCAGGTTCTGGTCCATTATGGGACCCTGAGCAGGTTAATTGGTCCCTCTTTCTCTCTGTAAAATGAGAGTGTTCCATGGGCAGCCTGGGAAATGACCAGGCATTTGAAATTTGACAAAAGAAGTTCATGTTTCAGCTTCTTTTCTAACTCTCTGAACTCCCTAAACCTTGATTTCCTTATCTGAAAAATAAGACTAATCCCACCTTTCTCTCACATCTGTGAGGATTCAATGACATCAGCATATGGAGAACCTAGCGCCTGGTAGGTGTTCCGTAGAGGTCTGCTGTGGTGCGCCCCTAAGGCCAATTCCACCACAATCCACCCCTTCCCACTTCCTCAAAGACACTGCTGAGGAATTCTCTCCTCTCTCTGCCACAGCATCAATTTTCCAAACATGCTATCATTTTCTCATCTTAAAACAAAAAATCTCACTTAAGTCCTTCTCCAGCTATTACCCTCTTTCTCAGTTTCCCTTACAGCAAAAGCTCTCAGGGAGTTGCCTACACTCTCAGCATCTCATTCCTCTCTCCACTTTCTCTCTAGAACCCATCGCACTAATGCTACATTTCCCAGGGCACCAAAGAGCTTCCAGCTGCCAAACCCAACGGTCCATCTTGCTCCTCATCTTACCTGGTCTACGTTTGACACAGCGGCTCATTCCCTCCTCCTGGAAACGCTTTCTTCCCCCTGGCTTGCAGAAACTGCACTCTCCTGGGTTTGCTACCTCCCTGGCTACCATCTTGAACTACTTTGTTGGTTCACCTCATCTCCTGAGCCATCCAGGGGACAACTCATTCCTTGACCTCTTCACCCTCTTCCCGTACTCCCCTGGTGGTCTATGCAGTATCAGGGCTTTAACTGGAAGTACTCTCAAGCAGATGTTTCCAGCCCAGACTTCTCCCTGAATTCCACCCTTGCATGTCCTCCAATTACCTACTGAACATCTGGACTGGGATATTGAATAGGCATCTCAATGTGTCCCAAACCGAACTCATAATATCCTTTTCTCTCCCTTGCTTCCCTTAGCCTTCTTCCTTTAGCAAGCCTTCGGTTGCTGGCAGTCCGATTCTTCCTTGGCCTCATCCTTGATGCTTCTCTAACTCTCACATTTCATGTTTAATCCATCAGGAAAACCTCCTGGCACCACCTTCAGAGCCTGACCACATCTCCCTGTCTTCACTGTTCCACCTGGTCTAAGCCACCACCATCTCTCACTTGGAGGACTGCAAGGGCTTCGTAACTGGTCTCCCTGTTTCCACCCCTCCATCCTGCAATCTGCTCTCAACCCAGTAGCCAGTGGAATCTTTTAAAAGTGAATTGGGGGCTTCCCTGGTGGCGCAGTGGTTGAGAGTCCGCCTGCCGATGCAGGGGACACGGGTTCGTGCCCCGGTCCGGGAAGATCCCACATGCCGCGGAGCGGCTAGGCCCGTGAGCCATGGCCGCTGGGCCTGTGCGTCTGGAGCCTGTGCTCTGCAACGGGAGAGGCCACAACAGTGAGAGGCCCGCGTACCACAAAGAAAAAAAAAAAAGTGAATTGGGTTATTTCAGTCCCCTGCTCAAACCCTTCTAGAAAATTCTAATCTCACCCAGAGTATAAGCCAAGTCAATACAATGGCCTACTAGGCAGTACATGATTGGACTTCTTGTCAGACCTCTGACTTCATCTGCTACCTGTTTCCTTGCTTGGTGTGCTCCAGCCACTAGTCTCCTTACTGTACTTCAAACGAGCCAGGAACACTGCTACCTCGGGGCCTTTGCACATACTGTTCCCTCAGCCTGTATATTTCCCTAGATAACTCATGGCTTGCTCCTTTACCTCCATGTATTTACTTAGATGCCACTTTCTCAGGGAGGCCTTTTTTATTTAAAGTTGCAACCCCCTGCCCAGTCACCCCCCGACCCCCGAACTCCCAACATCTTGTGTTGTTTTTATTTTTCTCCATAGCAATTATCACCATTTGATAAGTGGTATATTTTTACTTATTTGTTTCTTTGTTTCCCCCATAACATGAGGACAGGTGCATTGGTCTGTTTTATCCACTGCTGTATTCCTAGCACCTAAGAATGCTGGCAAAACAGTATTTCTCAACCTTTTGTTTTCACTGTTGCTTCTCATCCAAGGGGTCTTTTTAGACATTCCTCCTAATCACTCTCCACTTATGAAATTTTAATACCACAGATATATTGTGTATTGGTTTCTGTATTGTATTTGTATATGTACTTTATACACATATAATACATACTTTCTAAGGAGCAAGGGAAATTTTCTTGCCCCCAAGAATCAATTTTCACCTCCTTAGGGGGTTCTGCTGCTGTGGAGAATGCATAATGTAGCTTCTGGACCCAGATGTGTTGGATGGATACGTTTTGCTTGGAGTAGGATGCAGGAATGGAGTCTGGTTAGCAGGTTTGGGGGTTCTTGGTGGAAACCAGTGATTCTGATGGAAAGGAGTTAGTGCCACATCGGTGAGGAGAGAAGGAAGGAGAGGAGAGGACCGTACAGATAGCGACCTCCAGGCTAAAGCAGAAGAAGAAGGGTGTTGGCAGTTTTAAGTGTGATGGGAGTTTCTGGTTGAGAACCAGAATTTGTCCTTTGAGTCAGGCAGTCACCGGTGACCTTGATATAAGCTGTTTCTGGGGTTGGTGGTAATAGAAGCTGAATTGAGTTTTTGGAGAGAATCTAGGACAATGCGGAAATAAAATAGAATAGTTGCCAAAGGGATGATAGGAGCCAGTGTGGGTTTTTTTTTTTTTTTTCCTTTTAAGAAGTTGAAAGACCTGGCTGGCAACTGGAATGGAATTTCAAATCTCTTTATTAAAAGAAAAATTTTAATCCAACATACTTGGGAGATTGTCAACATGTTAGATGGAAACTGATGGCTGTTTAATAACAAGGTTTAAGGTTTGGGATTTGTGAAAGAATCCGTCTCAGACTTGAACATGACACAGCTCTTTTTTGTTAGCAGGGCAAGAGGATGGGGGAAGATGGACTTGCTCTCTCCATATTTCTGTTAGTTTGAGCAAAGGTCCAACTGTTTATGGGGGGATCTTATAATTGAACAACATTATAACAGTGAAATGGAAATTAAGATACAAATTTCACCCACAATCTCACCAACATAAAAAGCAAGCTTTTCCTTTATTTTTGTTCCTGTCAAATCTTTGTCCATCTTAATATTTATTTCGTACATTACTATCATCATAATGAAGTTTTAAGGTCACATTCTGTTCTTTTTACTCAGAATATAAGCATTTCCCATGTCATACAGATTGTCTTCATAACTACCATTTAGATAACTACATGGATTTTCCATCAAACCAATGCAGTATTGTCCATTAGGTAGCCTTCCATTATTTCAGTATTATAGCTAATGCTTCCATGAACATTTTCAAGCACATACCTTTTTCTCTCTTATTATGAGGGTGGGTGATGAGCAGGAATAACCTTTCTGGATGAATTCCCAGGAAAGGAATTACTTGGGCCAGCATGCTTTCTAAGAGAATGCTATCTAGATATGGAAAGGTCTAGGGAACCTAAAGATAGTGAGTTATAGTCTGTAACATACATGTTAAACTCCTGGTTCAAAGCTCAATTTCCCCTCTGTGAAGTCTGGAAAGTGGAGATTTCTGACAAGATATGGAGTCAGAAACAGAGCTAGAAGAAACTAGTCATTGGACTGACTCTACCAATAGAATAGAAGGCAGCCAAGTCACAGGAGGGAGAGGAGAGAAAGGGAACCCATATCACATAGCTCGCTCAGCACTGAGGAAGGCTGTGGTACCCTCATGACTACGGTCTACTATTATGAAACAGAGCTGAGTAAGTCACAAGTTAATGACTGGGAGTGAAAACGCAGTCACAGGGATGCTCTCTTTAGGAAGTTTACCCTCCTGCTGTCATTTGGCCGGAGGGGGGTGGGGCTCTATTCCTTGGGCTATGTGTCTTGCCTCTGGTCTGTGGCACCCCCATTTCTGCAAAGGCTTTTCCAGTCTTTCCCTCTTCTGTCCCTTGTCAGATATTCCAAACCTCCCCCCGCTTTTAAGCACCTGTCACATCCCAACTCCATTTCCCTTAGTCTTCTCTGCCTAGCCTACAAAAGGCTCGAAAATATCTAGCGAACCGAACTGTTCCATTTCACAGAGAAAACAGAGGCTATCAGAGGAATTCCCTCAACTTTTCAGTACCCCAGGGCCACCCTTGTTTTTGGTCCAGGCCAACATTCCCTCCATTCTTAATGAAAACCTTTTTTCTCCTGTCCAAGGCTTGGCGTCCTCCCTGTGCTCTCACACCCTTTTTTGCTTCACAGGGTCCTTCCTAAATCCACTAATTATCTACGTGTCCTATCTGTCTTCAGCTTTTTCCTCCCTACTGGTCTATCCCCTCAGCATAGAAGCATACTCAAGATTCTCAAGATTCTCCCATTGCGCACGTGCGCACGCACACACACACGCACACACACGCATGCGCTCGCGCACACACACACACACACACACCCTAGCCTGGCCTTAGGACTCTTCTAACTACTCCCTGACCTCAGTCTTTCTTTGGGTCCTTACATTTCATTCCTTCCTCAGCTCCTGCAAGAACCTCCCTTCTTAAAGGAGGACCACTCCATCAAGCCTGCTTTAGCAAAGGTACCCCATGATCGTCTGTAAGAGTCACAGGGCTATCTTCATTGTCTCCCACGTGATGCCCCTGTGGTGGTCAGGACTGTTGACCATTGCTTCCTGGTTGAAGGGTTCCTCCCACGGTTCCCCCTCAGCCAGTTCCCTCCCAGCTCACTGATCATCCCCTCTCAGTCTCCTTAGCAAGTCCCTCCTCCTCTACCTGGAAATATTGGTGTTTTCTAGAACACATCTTCTTTTGCCTTCTCATTCGATTCCCCTCTCTGGGAAGCCTCCTCTTCAGCTGTAGCTCCAACCACCACCTCCAATGTGCCAATTCCCGGCACTGTGCCTCCGCCCCAGCCTCGCTCATGACCTCCAGATCTGCGTAACTGATGCAGGCTCTTGTTGCTGGCCCATAAGTGAACCTCATTAAACATGACCCAAAGTAGCTTCATCTCTCTAAATTTTCCCCTTCTGTATTTAGCTTGGTGGATGATCACAACTGTCCCTCCAGAGGAAATCTGGGGTTCATCCTCTGTCACCAAGTCCTGTTGATTTTTGCTTCTGATTATCTTGGAAATATCTGCTCCCCTTTCCAGCCCTCTGACAGTGCTTTGGTTTGAACCTCCAGATCTTGGAGGAGCCTTCTGACTATCCTCCCCACCTCTCTTTTGGTCTTCTAATCCATCTTCTGTTCTGACACATACCTGCTAAACATCCTTAAAGGGTCTCCCAATGCCCACAGGATAAAGCTAACTGCTTCCGTTCAGCAAAGCCCCTCACATTCTGGTCCCAGCTTCCTCTCCAGCCTTACCTTCCTCCTCCACCTGTCTCTCATGCATCCTCTGCGCTCTGGCCACAGTAGGCTCTTCATACAGCTCATGCTGTTCCTTTGCTCAGATTGGCTTCTTCAATGCCGTTTAGTGAAATCTAACTCTAATCCTTCCTTTCCTCGGATTTCTCTGTGCCTTGCCCTGACAGAGAGTAATTCTCCTTCTTTTGAGTTTTCTGAACAACAACATTCATGGTGATGGTAAAGGGTGCTATTCCACCATCCATAGTTCTGGTTCTTACGCATTCTGTTCTCATGACAGGATTGCACGTTTTGGCCCCTTTGGAGGCCCCATGTAACAACCTTGGCCAAGAAAATATAAGTGGAAGTGGCATGTGTCAGTTCCGGGTCGGAGAATTTAGTTGCCACTGTGAGAGCCTCCACAGCTCTTTGTTGCAACCACTGGTGACATTCCAGATGGTGGCTGCATCCTGAAACAGACCTATAGCTAATCTCTGACGAATACATACTGTGAGCAAGAAATCAATCTTTGCTGGGGTTTTTTTTTTTTTTTGGCCACGCTGTGCAACTTGAGGGATCTCAGTTCCCCGACCAGGGATTGAACCCGGGCCATGGCAGTGAAAAAGCCTGGAATCCTAACCACTAGGCCACCAGGGAACTCCCATTCTTTGTTGATTTAAACCTATAACATTTGGACGTGTTTGTTATTAAAACACAACCTAGCCCTTCTTGACTGAGGAACCTGTACAGCTCTTATAAGTGGTCAGTTATTTAAAAACACTTCTGCTAGATTCTTAGTTGTTTCGCTTATTCCCTTTGTGTCCTCAGAGTCTAGAAGAACACTTGGGCACATAAGCACCAATGATCTTTTTTGGGTGTGTGTGAGCGGGATGAGGGCACATATACTCTCTAACTTACAAAGAATTTGTGTCTTACATGTGAGGTTACACTGTTTTCAGTAGGTATTGGAAAGTAACAAGATAAAAAAGCTGTTTTTACTAACTGCTAAGTATGTTCTTTTATTACTTGCCATTAATCCATGTTTTATTTGATTGCTATAAATGTATGGCTTTCATTTCACTTGCCTTAAAATTTATTTGATTTCTATCTCCTGGGTTCTTCTGTTATATTTTATCCTGAAACTTGGTTCTCTTTTTCTCTCTTACTGATTCCAGTCTAGCAGTCGTATCTTTCAGCCTGCAATTCTTAAAACAGGAATCAGTAAACCCGGTCTAAACCTATGTTTAGGCACTAACCAAGACTATGAGATGGTTAGAATATCATGCATGACCAAAGCAAGAAGGGCGGGGAGCTGGGGGGAAGAGAGAAAAATAGCCAGGCATTAACCAAAGGACAATATGGCAGGTTTGGAAAAGCACAGCTTTTGGAATTAGGAAAGTCTGAGATTAATCAGTTTTTTCCATTTACTGCTCATGGGGGCCTCTGCTACCTCAGCTCCCTTACCTGTAAATGTGGGTGGTAATAGAAATAAGTCGCAGAACTTTTGAGAGACACAGTGAGATCACTTATGTGGGAGCTCTTTGTAAATTTTACGTAATCGCTTAAATATTTTTTAACATGACAAGAATGGCAGAAGAGTTGTCATTCCACCAAGAGCGGTGGATGTAAGAACTCAGTGCGGCGAGAGTGCTGGCATTTTCAAGTCTCAGCCTTGACCACTGGGAGGGAAAGGAGTTATTTGGCCCACAGGTGGGGTCATAGCTGTACATTAGGACCTAAGATCCTCCCAGAGGAGCCCTTAGATTACATGCAAGTCGGGCAAACTATCTTGTAGCTCAGAGTTTTGTTTTTTTTTTTCCTGACCTGGTGGGTGACTATTGCTGTACGTAATCCAAGAACTTTGGATTGAGAGTTAATCACTTATTTGCTACCTGTCACACACTCCCCTCAGTGTCTGATCTACTGTTCCCATTCTCGCTTCTGTTTCCCTTGTGCAATTGCTTGCACGTTCTCTGTAATGGTTGTCTAACATGATGCTTGGGCTGATGACACACCTCTGAAGAGGACTCCTGACTCTTAGACGGAGCAGGGGCCTTCCACAGGAGACACGCAGGTGGAGGCCACGACATTCGCTTTATTTCTGATAAAGTGTTGAAGAACGTGGTTTCGATCGTCCACCCAGTTCCGCTGAGTTAGGAGCCTCCCTCCAACTCCCTGCCAGCCACAGGCAGGGCTGGACAGCCGAGGGCCTCCCTATCCAGGGCAGAGCTGGCTCCGCACCCTGGCCAGGGGAAGAGCAGACTCCGGTAACTGGTGGGCAGACTTGGAAAGAGGGGAAGGCTTTGAAGCCGCTGGGGCTGGGAGCCAAGTACACTCAGTTTCTTACTGCAAACCCATCCATCAGATCTCTCATTCCCTCCGAGGCCAGGTGGGTGTGGATGAAGTGTGAGACCCTTCACAGAAATATGCGGCTAAAGGAATGGAAGGCAAGCATCCCAACTCAAATTTGAGCAGAAAACCCCCCAGCTGGGTGGAAACAATACTAAATACTGCTTCTCCTCACTGCCCTCCTTCTGGTGACCTGCCCAGCCCTAACACTGAGGGCTTCTGACTCTTGGCCTCACCTGATTCTACCTGTTCTGGCCGTCATCCACCGCAATAGTTCTCAACCGTGGCTACACATTAGAATCACTTGGGGAGCTTCTAAACCATCCAGTGCTCAGGCCCCACCTCCAGAGATCCTGATTCAATGGGTCTGGGATGGAGCCTTGGCATTAGTAGTTTTCAAGACTCCCCGGGTGATTCTAAATCACAGCCAGGGTTACAGACCACTGATCTAATGGTTTAGGTCGCGTCGACCCTATTCGTCTTCATCTGGCTAGATGTAAACTGCAGGTAACACCATCTGTGAAGCTCTCGGAATGAAGGCAGCCCCTCTGGTAATGATGATAGCGATGGTGCCGCCACTTCCTCCTAGATTAAAGCCGTGATGGTAGCTTCAGAGGTCCTGTTTTTCTTCTCCACTTGTCCTTCGCATAAAAGGTAGGTTTCAAAAAGAAGTTGTATTTGGCCCCTTGGTGCTCAGCTATTCATTTTCTTGAAAGGGAATAAGGGGGAAGATTTCTTTTCTTCTTACAGAGATGTTCTTGATCTGACTTTCCCCTCAGCCCATCTGCAGCCAGTCATTATGAAAATCCAGCAAAAGACATTCCCTGACATAAACTCAATGCGTTCATCTCCTTTAATATCACCCCTAGTCACACACCCAGGTGTGGAGCCAGGCTTCTGATGGCTCCGTGGTCAGGGAGAATGGAATCCGTGACCCCAGCACTTAAAAGGAGGAGACATGATGATACGATAGAACCATTTAAAATACAGTCTTCTTGGTACCGCGCCTGAATTTCTCTCAGCTGAACTGTATCTACCTGACTCCAGCCTATTGCAAGCAGCCCCATCAGTGAGTCTTAATGACCCACAGTGGCTGAGGGACAGCAGATGCTTTGGTGCATCTGTGTCTCTGATAACAGAATCCATTTAACTGCTCTGAATCCATGGGGTATGATTATATTGGGGTAATAACTCCCAAGAATGGCTTTGCCACAGTTATAACATGCTGAGAGGGAGCGAAATACAAATCCTGCTTGAATTCGTCTGCCAGGTACAGTTAGCTATTCGTCAGTGCCGTCATACCTGTAATAAAACAGCATCACACCACAACCAGTCTGGGTGTTCAGCTGCATGACTAGACGAAAGGCACATTTGTCACTGTTTAATTTAGATGAGTTTTGTTTTGAAAAGAAATATGCTGTTAGCTTTATGAAAACCCTGATATAGTTCAGAGATTAAAATGAGTTTTTATTTTTCATCTCTTGAAAAAAGAGATCTGGATTTATACTCATTCTATCCCATCTATCCCATTGATTCCTCATCAAAAAAATATCAGTTTTTGTAGTGAATCAAATGTACCTTTCTTTTTTTTTCCCCATCCCTGCCTCTGTTTTGAAACTGTTCATGTCACCTCAGGAAGGAGGCTGCCATTTTCACTATTGCTGTGGTGAAGTATTTATTGTAGTCCAAGTAGCTAACTTTGAAGATCATACCATGTGGGTTTTCGTTGGCAGAGATTTTAAATCAGCTAACCACATGTGCGGTCAGATATCTCTGCCTGCAACGTAAACTGTCAACATCAAGGTAATATAATTACATAACCCATGTGACCTGCTCAACCTAGATTCTTAAACAGGCTTGGCTTGACAGTTTTACTTTCCAAAGGTCAAAGATTGGGACTGAGATATCAGGGCCACTGAAATGTGAAATAAAGAGGAAATGAATGAATTCAAATTTTAAGGCCAAGTACCATCACCTGGTCACATGAGAACTACCTCTTGTGAAGCACCAATATAATTGTTTCTCATCTTTGAGGTTTTTTTAAAAAAATTGAAGTATAATTGACTTCCAATATTATATTAATTTCAGGTGTACAGCATAGTAATTTGATCTTTTTATAGATTATACTGCAAAGTTATACAATATTGACTATATTTCCTGTGTTGTGTATTACATCCTTATAACTATTTATTTTATAACTGGGAATTTATACCCTTTCATCCACTTCCCCTACTTTGCCTGCCCCACCCAGCTCCCGTCCGCTAACCACTAGTTTGTTCTCTGTTATCTGTAGGTCTGTTTCTGTTTTGTTGTATTTGTATTTTGCAATTCACCGCATATATAATTGAAAACACATGGTATTTGTCTTTCTCTGTGGGACATTTTACTAAGTATAACACCCTCCAGTTTGATCCACATTGTCACAAGTGGCAAGATTGCATTCTTTTTATGGCTGAGTAATATTCCATTGTATACATAAAACGTATCTTTTTTTATCCATTCATCTGTTGATGGATACTTTGTTTCTCTATCTTGGCTGTTATAAATGATGCTGCTATGAACATAGGGATGTGTATATCTTTTGGAATTAGTGTTTTTGCTTTCTTGGATAAATATCTCGGTGTGGAATTGCTGGATTGTGTGGTAGTCCTATTTTTAATTTTTTGAGGAACCTCCATAGTATAGTGGGTAGTGGGTATACCAATTTACATTCCCACCAACAGTGCACAAAGGTTCCTTTTTCTCCGCATCCTCACCAACCCTACATAATATTTTCAATAGGTGGTGAAACTGAGTCCTACTCTTACATTTTCCTCAACCCTTTGCATCCTTTTTTGCATATTGTAAGGAGACAGAATGTGGCAGAGGAATGAGCAGATCAATAATTTCAATCCTAGGTCTGCTACCTACTAGGTCTGGGTCTTTGGGAAGGTTTTGTGACCTCTCTGAGTTTCCAGTTTCTATATTTGTTCAAGAGAAGTAGCACCATAACACCTCCTATGTAAGGGTTGGAGTTCATATCTGCAAAATGCCTGGCACCCGTGAGACACCCAATAAATGGGCAGCTGAAATTAGTATTTTTTTCTTTTGGATTGTCTGAAAGTCCTTGGGGAAGATGAGTTACCCTCAGAGACTAAAAGAGAAGGCAGAGCAGCAAATTGTGAGGGCAGTTTAGGAGTCATCCTCCAACAGGTAAAGTTCACACTCCAGGGTTAAGTTCTGGAAGTTCCACTGAGGACCTGCCACATAGAGCCTCAGAAGCAGCCCCGTCACGTCAGCCTCTACTTCATCTCTCAGGAAAGCCCAGGTCAATGGCTTCACTGGCTGTTAGAGTGGAGGGTAATTTAAAGGGAAGGAAGGTGTGTGCATGTGTGTGTGTGTGTACACATATGTGCAAAATTACAACTGTCAAAGAAGGCTGATTTTGTGGATTTTTTTTTCTGGTAAGGGTATTAAAGGTAGTTGTTAGGGAGGAAAGAGAAATTAACGTTCTTGTCCTGTACTAGCCAAGTAGAGCCAGAAGTTCCTTTTCTCAAAAACACCTTTTCCATATTTCTCGCTAATTTGAGGATGATTTCTGCTTAAGTTCTGCCTTTGGGTGAAGAATACCCGTGGAGTGTTAGATACACTAGTCACTCCTCATTTCTTGCCATTTACCAGTTTATGAAATCAGATTCAGGCAAGAGGAGCTTTTCAGTGAGAATGGAACAGGAGTTTCTAGGAAAAATGAAAGAAAAAAAAAAACGGAAGGAAGTAAGGCAGCCTCTCCCTGCCTTTTGATTTTCTCCTTTTTTTTTGCTTTCTCAATAATTCTCTCTTAATTACTTGAGTGTTTAATGGCTGTTCCTGCTCTTTGGAACCCACTAACCCATTTCCCTAGAATTCCAGAATTCCCCATTTTTCATGTTCTCCTTTTTTAACCTGCAATCTTCTACACAGAAAGTAAAAGGTTAGGACAGGGGGGAAAAAAAGAAGCATTCACTTTGATAATGAAATTCATCTGGGTCCTAATAAATGGTAGATATTTCAGAATCCTTCACTTTAAAACTCAGGAGCTTTGAAAATGAAAGAGCCAAGGCACACAAAACTCACCACTTCTAATGATGGTGGCTAAAATCTGTCAGTGGGGGTTTCAAGCAACTGAAGCTAGAAGAGTCATGCAAATGTAAAGCTGGAACGGCCTTGTCTAGAACAGCCAGCCCCTTGTTATATAGATCATAGAGTGTTTGAACTGCAAGAGACATTAGAAAGAGCCTAGTTTCACCTCCCATTTTATAGATGCAAGAACTGAAGACCAACGAAGTGACATAATTTGCTGGAAGTCTAACCTCTAGTGAGTGGCAAATTGCATCACCAATTGCTTAAACATTTACTAAGTACCCCTTTGGGACAGGCATCATGCTAGGCCCTGGTTTGAGGGAGAAACGGGATGGTTTGAGGGATACACAGCCCCTTGCCTTCTTGGGGCTCCGGTTCTCCGTGCAGTGAAATACACATCCTTAAACGCTTTTAGTACAAGGTGATTTGAAATAACAGAGTGACATTAAGCTCTGGGAAGGATAAAGGAGGAAACAGTTATTTGACTGTGAGAATTTGGCTTTCCCTTCATGCTAGTGCTTCCTAAACATTACGATCTGCTATCCCACTAATCACTTTTTCCCCCCAATGGGAGGAAAACAACATCACAATTAGCTGGACTGTTTTTTGTTTTGTTTTGTTTTTTTTGCGGTACGCGGGCCTCTCACTGTCGTGGCCTCTCCCGTCGCGGAGCACAGGCTCCGGACGCGCAGGCTCAGCGGCCATGGCTCACGGGCCCAGCCGCTCCGCGGCATGTGGGATCTTCCCGGACCGGGGCACGAACCCGTGTCCCCTGCATCGGCAGGCGGACTCTCAACCACTGCGCCACCAGGGAAGCCCAGCTGGACTGTTTTAATGGGTGAGTGAGACTAAACAGTAGCCCCCCACCCGCCCACCCCGAGCTAAAAGGCCAGAGGGGCCCTGCATGCTGGGTGACACAGTACAGGTGGCTTCCTTGCCCCCCTCCCTCCCACCAGGTAGTCTTCCTCAAACTCAATAGGTGTCTCTCCTACCCGCACCGTGCCCGCTTCCACACAGGCGGTGCGCTAAGGAAGGGGGAGAGATAGGCATTGTTACTAGAAGGAGGTATGTCAAAGCCCCTTGCAGCTCCGCCATGTGTAGGTAGGGTGATGGGAAAGATGCAAGTAGATCACCTGGAACAGGTGGGAACAGCAGAAGACAGGAGTCACACTTGCAGGGGACCCTGGAGACAGAGGGCCAACTCTCAGTGTTGGTCACAGAGACCCTGAATCCCAACTCTTCTACCCCAAAATATGTTTGAGAAGCCAGCTGCTTGCTCACCGAAGTAGTTTCAACGTTCCCTCTGCAGTCTGGGTCATCTGCCGCATTTGGTCAAGAAACTCTGCTTCTCTAAAATGTGAAGTCAGCTAAATTTCTGCTAAGCTTTTTCCAAATTTTCCATCACAAGATCCAAGATGCTTTAAAAAGTCTGACTCAAGTTGCAAGCTGTGATACGTGATTGGTTACATTTTATTTTTCACATGTCAAAAAAAATATTCCATATGTTTTACCCAGCTCATTGAACTGTCTTGGCAATGAAGAGATCAGCATCTCTAGGAATGATTGAGACCATATGATTCTTGGGTATCATATTTTGATGATGCTCTGCACCGTTTCAAACCAAAACAGAAACACACCCACACACCCTGAGCTCAAAAACCAGTACTTTTGGTCTTGATGACTACATTTAGAGTTTAAACATCATCATTAAAATTTTACAGGTGACATATCAGGAAAAACTAAGCCGACCAGTTGTGTTGCCTAGAAAGAAAAACAGTCCTTCGTTATAATGAATGAAATTGTGTGCTAGGTATGAAGGCGAGTGACCTCAAGAAGATGAATCACTGACCCATAAATGGATGAGAATCAGCCAGAGTAAACGAGGCAGAAGTTTTCCCAGCTTAATTGTGCATGCTGGCATGGAAGATTTTTGTTATAATTAAAAGAGATAGAATGGTCAGTAGGGAACATTTAATAGGAACAAATATGACAACATTGCCTAACTATTTTTCTGGTCCATTCTTCATCCTCACGTTATACCATACATCTGGGTTTTAAGAGTGACACATACATTGCACATAAAAATAACACAGGTAAACTTGTACAGCAGAACCAAGCAAAAATTCATTTAGAATAAGGACACTGTCAATGCCCAATTTATTCAGAGTAAATCTCCAACTAAATTTGCACTGTCCAATGCAAGATTTTCTTCACTAGGCTGGGGAAAATGTTCAGAGTATCATGGGGACTAATGCAATCCTGTGAGATAGGCTAGGGTACTGTTTAAACCCCACCAGCTCTGTGAGTCTTCACAGAAAGCAAAGGGGCACCTGATTAGAACAACTTCATTATAGACAGGGCCGGCGTAGGACACAGCCATAAAAAATCCTTCACTGAACCAGAGAGGACTGTGGCCCTGTGAGGATTAAATGAGACAAGATACGCATAGCGCTTACTGTGAAGTAAGTGTTTAGGAAACATATTGTTTTGGAACATGTCCTGTGCTATGAGTAAAGTTTATCTTCATTTCACTGTACAAAATGCAGAGGCTCCAGAAAAATCCCCGTAGGCTCCCTGCTTTTGTCTAAGTTCATTTGTGAGAAGCTTTACTCACACTTTAGCTGCCAATGACTCATGGTTAAATCATTCCACTCATCTTTTTTCCTTTTTTGTTTTTTAATACAGTTGCAAATCACGTGACATTCTGCTTTGTTTTTTTTTCCCCCCTAAGGGAAGCTAAGCAACTCTAAGAGCCCCATTACCTTAATGAACTAAAGCCATGCAGTGAAAAGGGTGGGTATCCACTTCATCAAATCTAGTAGATGATAATTTCTTGAAAAGCTGAAGACTAATTCTTGGGGATTTTCTGGAGCCCTATGCAAATTCATATCACTTATCACTTAACAGCCTATGTGAGTTGAAGGTTGGTGTCCAATGACTGCTAAGAAATTGTCAGGCATGTTGCAGAAATATAAATAGGCCAGCACTGAAATTTAATTAGACACTGCATATGTTAATAATAAATTCAATTAATTTAGCCTTCTACCTATGCTAGAAAAAAAATACCCAGGCAAAATAAGAATTCATTTTAAATGCCTCAGTTGGTAACCTCCTTTCCCGAAGAGTGATTTATGCAGTAATTTCCTGGCTGTGTCTTCATAAGATTGTTCCAAACCAGCCCTTTTGAAATAATAATAATTTCTGAATGTGCACTAGGAGAGATATAACAAATGACTTTTTATTAATTTTCATTTAATGAATTGCCTATTCACATGGTAATTTTTTTTAAATTCTCTTCTTAAGATAAACAGGTTGTAAATACTACAGGTAACACTTCCATTTTACAAATATCGCGACAGGAAAATCTGTCTCATATTCTGTACGTGATTCGAAGGTTAATCAGTGGCAAATTTTCTATCCTAAATAGGCTTCTAATTCTTTCCTAGTTAGCACAGCATATCATTTTAAATTTCTATAGTCAAATGTTCCAAATTGGGTAAGGAAAAAAAAAAAGAATATTTTTCAACAGCAAAGCTCCTAGGAGGGAAAATAAGGATGTAGACAGGAAACAAAGTTCTGTGCAAGGGGGAAAAGCAGCTAGAGTTGGTTAAGGAGCCCATGACACTGGTTCTTTTTTAAAGACCAAAACCAAGATCATCTCTTACAGCTTTCCTGTTGCACAAGTTCCTCCCTTTTAAAAAAGGAGCCCATAATTTCTTACATAAATATTAATATTTAAGAATTTTAATTGCTTTTCTTTTCAAAAAGTTTAATTTCCTGGCAACTCATGAACTATAAGTTGTCAGAAGAAAAATAGCAAGAATGAAATAATAAAAACAAAATAATAAAAACTAGGAAGAAGAAACTGCTCAGAAGAGACCTAGGTATTTCAAATAGTTCATACCTGTTTTAAAAATCCTGCAAGAGACAGGGCCAGGCTCTTAAAAATAATTTCTTGCAACACTTGGAAGAGTTTGCCTAAAGTATTAAATAATTCAAATGCAATAGTTACTTACATGAGAACCGAAAGGGCCTTGCTCCCAGCCCACATTGCCTCACGCCCTCTCCATGGAAAAGCCCGTACTGCATCTCGCCCATGAACTTGTCCAGCTCCTGCCCCGAGGCATTGACGAGCAGAGCCCCAGTTTTACAGAGGAAGGTGGCTTTGATCCACAAAGGTGTCCCCAGGGCTGTCACAGCTCCGAGGGCACACACAAAACTTAACATCCCAGCCATGCAAAAAATGACTTTCTTCTGTTGGCTTGGCATGATGAGAAATGGCTCTTGTGAGGGTGAGGTTCAAAAACCAGACCTTTGTGACCGATGAGAAGTGACTGCCCCTTTGACTGCATTTATTATGGAAGGTGAACAGACAGAACCCCGCTGAAAAGGCAACTTCACCATCGACGGCGTTTCTCACCGGGTTAAATGTCAGAATGCCAGGATGCAGGTGGCTTCATCACGCTTACTTGGTTTTTTTCTCCTTTTCTGCTGCTGCTTCTAATTTGAAATCTTTGGACTAAGAATCTGTAAAATAAAACTCTTTCAAACTGCCTTCAAGTATCTCCTCTTGTGTCCCTTGGTAACAGAGGTCTAAGATAACAGATGGAGTCCTCCCTGTAACTTGATGAATGCCTCCCTTCTCCTCTGCCTTTTGTCTGATTGGGTGAGTTGAAACTTTCAGAAACAGGCTTGGCTCCTATGGTAAATTTTCAGCAACTTGAGAAGTTCATTTATTGACGTGTTTTTATTTTTGTTTTTGCTTTTGGTGGGGAGAGAAGAGGAGTGTCGTTAGAGGTAGGAAGAATATATATACACACACACATATATATGGGCAATTAATTGATTTTGGAAAATGTTCATTGTAGCAGGATAAAATAATGGACTGAAGGCGATTCTGTATGGATCTGAAGCGCCGTAGACCAACCACCGGGGCTCCAAACTCCTTTTCTCCCAGATCAGTGATTTAGAACCAGTGTGTCAATAGAGAGTTTGATTCAGTTTTTTTCCTGGCACACACAAATATGGAGAGACAGGTGCAAATATCTAGATTTCTAAATGTTTTCCTTTAAAACATTTGGCTGCTTTGGGACAATGGCAAGGGAATGTGGTTCTGGATCTGAGAAATACCAGAATCTGGAAAGAAGACAAAGGCATTGTCATGGAAATAATGGATTGTAGTCCGGTGGGAGGCACTAAGAATTCATCACTGACAAGCACAGGTCCCAGCAGAGGTAATTGGTCAGAGAGACAAGAGACAAAGGCGTGAGCAAGACTAAATAGCAAAGTGAGTTTGGTTACATTGTCGAGATCTGAAAACTAAAGTTCAGAATTCAGTGACAGCTTTTTAACTGCATTTCCGGTGAGATTCCTCTTTCTGCAAACAGATACGGTACTCGTTTGTGTGTGTGTGTGTGTAAGTGTTTAATGAACGTCTATTTATGCCACACTATTGTGCTAGGCTCTGACCTACAAAGTGAACTTTTAGTAAGAACTTATTACATCTGGCACCTTGCTAAGTGTTTTACCTAAATTATCTAATTCTCGCAATGAGTGTATAAAGTGATGAGGAAGAAGATCACGATGATATCCCCATTTCATAGACAAGGAAACTGAGGCTCAGAATGAGCAAACAACTTACCCAAGAGAGTAGTGGAACTGGATTCAAATCCAGGCTTTCTGAGACTTAGGTGCTCTTTGTAGCAGCCCTTGCCCTTGAAGAGATGACCAGCTCTTCAGTTTGGGTTGGGTTGGGCTGGGAGTAACGGCAGGGTACCCCATCCTCTGTTATACATCTTGGGTGCCTGGAAAACACAGACATCTGCAAATAGAACTTTCCCAGTTGGTCAGAAACACCTGTTTACGCTAGCTTCTAGTCTCTTGATCCACTTTTAAGCATGGCAGCTTAGAAGAAATTAATCTGTGAAGATTCCACACCACTGGCAGCATAAATGAGTCTTAGGTTAACAGCGCTTTGAGGGGGACTTTAATGTGTACTCTTGGACTTCTTGGCACGGCTACCCTCTTTTAGTAGTTGCCAGAGGCTGTCTTGTTGGAGATAGACAACCAAGTATAGAACCAATTCAATAATGCCAATGTCCCTTCAGGGGAGGAGGGGGGAACATAAACCATGGCCACAGGACAGGGCACACACAAGATTCCGGAGAGTCACTCAAAATTAGGTTTACGATATAAGTAAGCCTATTTATTTCATGTAACTTGACACACAGAATAAACAACTCGTTTGGCTTCCCAATGAATTCTCTACTGGATTTAGAATAATTGCCATCATTGTCCACTAGCAAAACAAGGGGGCACCAGTGCCCCTAGTAAGTGGTTATGTGAGGTCCATATGCCACACCCATTCCAGAAACTTTAAGATGTCTAAGGAGAGCTAAGTTAATGAAATCAACATATTCTGTAATTGGAGGAGACAGAACATCTCCAAGCCTAGAAGCAGAAATCACCTACAACTTAATCAATACAATTAATACCTCTACAGAAAGGACATGGTAAGAGAGGGGTAGTTAGCATGAACAAAACCCAGCCAAATGTACCTAAAGCTGTCCAAGAAGGAAAGCCCTGACTATGTGTGTGGACAGCAATTAGATCACATCAGTTCTTAAGTTTGCATCAGTCTATAGTGAAGTTTTCCCTGATCTGTAGAAACATGAGAAACATAAATACAGCATAGTGAGTTCACCTTTCATTCCGAAATTTGTCTTTCCTAATTTTTGTTAAGATTTCCTTTCTTTAATGGAATAATAGTAGTTGAATTTTTAACATCTTACCTGGCAAGCTAAAAAATTGACAAAACTCTATCTGTTCCCAGTTTTAAAAAAATGACTTGTCTATGACATACAAATTATGGATCCCCGTGTGGAAACAATGAGGCCTAAAACCTCATGGTGACCTGGCTGGTCTCTTTGCCCTAAGCCAGTGGTTCTCAGCTGCTCATTGGAATCACTTGAGGAGATTTTTTAAAACTGCTGATGTCTGGGTTCTAATCCCTGAAATTCAGATTTGTTTGATTTTAGAGTATGGCCTTCATGTCGAATGACACCAGGTGATTGCACTGTGCAGTCAAGGTTTGGAGCCAGGGTTCAGACCCCATTCTAAACGGCTGCCTTCTGATGACTGACTGGGCTTTGCAGATATCTCAGCGGTGGAATGTATCAGGCATGGCCATCTGGTCACTTGAGAGGAGGTTCCTCATTATAAATTAATGAACTGGCACAACCACTTACAGCTCAGACTTTCCTGACTTCTGTTCAGCACCAAGACCATCATCTTGTCGAATTGTCCTGATGAGGTCACGTTTCAGCCTATCCAAGATGAAAGACCAGGTCGTGGATCATAGCTTTACCCCAGGTCACCACATGAACATTAGCGGTGATGTCTCCCGGTTGTGAAGGGTCCCCCTCGGGTCCTACGCCTATCTCCCCTCCTCTCTGTGCAGCTCCCTTTCAAACTTCAATATCCACCACCCACAAGCTGCATAGTAGTGTGTGTGATCCACCCTCTGAGAATGATATAATAGAACCTGGCAGTCATTAGGCCTGACAGCCTTCTTTTGAAATTTCATCTTAAGTGTCTTGAATGACAGTGATGACACCATTTTCCTTGCAGCCTCTCCGAGAACGTGAGTCATTAATGCCAGCAAGTTTTCACCAAGTATTCTTTACTTCTCTCAATCTTAATAGCAATACACTTGGTGACATAAGAAAAGGGAACTAAGCCTTTCCACCCTCCCCAGTGACCCCTTTCCAGTGCTGGATGATGATATAATTCCCCAGTGTGACTGGAAGCAATATCAAGAAAGGAGTACAACTGCAGTCGACGTTTTTACTTCCAATATAGTATTTGTGTCTCTTCTCACGCTAATTTGGCTTCATTGGTTTTTCGTTATGGTCATTCAAAAAAAAGAAAGAAAGGCTCCAATCCAAAGGCATAGAGATTCTCACCTGATTTGCCCCCTGAGAGTAAGAGGTAGCGTGGCGTGGTGGGGTGTGGAGAGAGAGCTGGGGAGAAAGATGTGCTCCAAGGTCTGGCTCCAGGTCCGTCACTAAATTAAGAATTCTTTAATTTCTCTGGCATTTGTTTTAGTCATTTATGAAAAGAGTGGTCTTGGCTATATGTATAGCAATTCTCAAATTATTTTTAACTGGAGAAACCGTTTCCTCCACTGAACTCTTGGGTGTAATAAGAGATAAAAATCGAACTTTTATATTGGGAGAGGTGGGGACCCAGGAGCTTTGTCACTGGGCACCCCCCTCGCTTCTTATTCCCTAAGAGCCCCCCATCCCAACCCTAAAGTCAGCTCTGAGAAGCACAGTGATAAGCATGGACCACATGATCATTTAATTCCCTTCTAACTACAAAACATTTTTTTCACAAGTTATAGTATTAAAATTTGTCCATTTGCTAGATTATTTCTCACTCTTTATTTGCTGTACTAACCTGTTATGTATTATAGAACATTGCACGGCTGAGAAACACTGGATGGTTGATTATTCCAATTATTATTTTTTAGATTATTTGGTGAGTGTTTCTGGGTTTTGTGTGATTTGTCACTAGTAAGAGTGATTTCGATTTTCTTCCAAATGGATCATTATACTCCAAGGCGTCTCTAAGAGAGATTCAGCAAGGGTTTATCAAGCTTCCTATTCTAAGACAAGAGGCCTTTGTGAATCTATCCCATTTTTCTCATCTTTAAAGCAAAATCTGGCAAATTTGATTGACGTTCCTTGACTAATTCAAGTTGCTGGTGATCCTGAAGTAGCATTGTCATTCTCTAATGACTGTAAGGGGAAAAGAAACCACTCCACAGAAAGAATTGATTGATTTATTAGGGGGAAAATTACCACATGTGCTAGACCTTGATTGCAGCTAATATTTGTAGAGCTAATTGCTTGAACTAGAGGATTAAAAGGGTTGAGGGAAGGGAAGAAAAAGAAAACAAAGTTCTCTTAGAATACAGATGAAGCCTCTGTGGATTTGGACTGGAGGGAGAATTCAGTGTGAGATTTTCAGGGTTGGTGATGATTGTGGGATAAGTATAAGAGTTGGGCTTCTTATACAGAACAGCCAGAGAGCCGGAGTGGAGGAAAGTTGCTGCCTGTGTCAGATAAGATGTGTGATACCCCTGCTATTTCTGGGTTTCTTGTTGGTATCTCATTACAAGGATAGGTTGATTCTTAAACCTCAACCCAGCAGGATGCCCAAGCTATTACAGAAGGAAGACACAGTCTGAGATACCTCCTTTAATAAGAATAGATGAACCAGATTCTAGTACAGGGAAATAGTAATAATTTCCCTCGTTTATATAACCCAGGGTAGGTGTGTTGAGATGGTAAACTTTGGAGTAGTTTTAATCTATCATTACCAACTATTATTATTGTATAAATGTTTTCCTTTGTGTGGGTGTGTGACACTTAAAATACTGACAATTTCCTTGATGATTTGCATCAAAATAATATTAACAAGATATTAACAAAAATGTACTACGTAACGGGGCTTACTCTGCTTCAGCTGTTATTCTACGTATTAACTCATTTCTTTTCAGACACACTGGGGCAATTATTAGATTTCCCACCCCTTCTCTGGTTAAGATGTTCCAAGTAGTAGGATAGCTTAATTTTCAGTAAGGCAGATCACAAAGTCTCCTAAAATATTCTCAACTTGGAGAATTGAATGATAGTACAGTTAGGTGGATTTATATCTTGTCAAATCTGTAGAAGCAAGGAGTGTTGACTTATGGAGCTATGCTAGCTAGAGAGAGATTTAGACTAACTCTAAATTTTATTTTTGTTGTTGTTGTTGTATATTTTATTTCTACATTTGTTATAAACTCCATAATACGCTATTGTATACATTATTTTGCTTAAAGCAAAAATAATAAACATCGCTTATTAAAAATGAGTGATTTTTAATATTTTCCACATATTTACCATATTCTTTTAAAATATATTTATTTTTTATTGAAGTATAGTTGATTAACAATGTTATGTTAATTCTAAATTTTAGACACTTAAAAAATTTTTAATTTTATATTGGAGTATAGTTGATTAACAATGCTGTGTTAGTTTCAAGTGTGCAGCAAAGTGATTCAGCTATACACATACACGTATCTACACTTTTTCAAATTCTTTTCCTATTTAGGTTATTACAGAGTACTGAGCAGAGTGCCCTGTACTATACAGTAGGTCCTTTTAAATATAGCAATGTGTACATAGACATACATTTTTATTAGTGACTTACTTAAAAACAAAGACTAGTCTTTCATTCAAAATGTTAGCTTCATATCAAACCTTTATCTGAGCACTGACTATGGGCAGAGAGCTAAAAATAATAGATGACCAAATGGAGACTCGATATTGTCTTAAGAGTTTCTAAGGATGGGACCAACGCAACAAGATATCTTCAGGTTTGAAAACGCTAATTGCCTGGAGAAATCTGGGTTGGCAGGGCTTCACGGGAAAAGACAATTAACCAGACAATGATACCCATGGAGCCAACAGTGTGAAATGACTACTGCAGGTGCTACTACAGTGTAACACATATGCCTTTGGGGTGTCTGCCCAGCCCCCAGCACTTTCTTTGAGAAATTCCTTCAATACACACAGATATCAACTCTGTGGCTACCACATTTGGACTGTGTGACCCACCCTTTCTCGTCTACATTGATTAGGAATAGACATCTGGACCAGTCAGAATCCATCTCCTGGAAATTTGGAGGTGAACTGAGAGGCACAAGGTCAAAGCTTTGGAGGCCAGTCTGCAGAAAGAAGGAAGCAGTCTTACCCCACAAAGAGGGCCTTGAATTGCCCTCTACTGCTCTAGCTGATTGCTCCATTTTTCTGCCAGCTCTCACCCTTCTTCCCAGAAGTCAAATGTAGGTCTCCGCTGCCAAAGTTTTCTTAAGTCTTTTACCTGTTTGTTTGCTTTCCTGGGAAGCACTGATTTCAGCTCTTCCCACCAAGTCTGGTACTTGGTTTGTTGCACCAGGTGGAACTGGCTGGGAGGGTCACCTGAGTGAAGGGTGTGTGGTATCAGCCTTGGACCCCATGTGCAGTGCATGAGCACATGTATGTCAGTGCCAGTCAGAGAGCCCCTGTGTCCCGCCCTGCCTTAGGTCATGGGAACTTGTGCTCAGGCTGGTCTTGACTGGTCCCTCCTTCATCAAGCAGGAGCACTTCCCTTTCATACTGTCCCTACCCCCATAGGTGTCCAGGACCCCACCCTCCAATCCTGGAGGAACCACAAGAGTCCTGGGTTGCCGACCTTCCTGGGATTGATTTCATGGAGAAGAACAGAAGGGGGTGGGTGGGGCTGAACTGAGTCCTGGGGCACACACAAGCAGCCCTGCTGCGGCTCTATAGCTGGCAGTGTGCTGGCTGCTCTTCAGCGCGGGGCCTCACTAGCTGGTCCTGAGACGGACTGTATAACAGTGCAATTAGGGTCAGCCAGAGAAAGACAAATATCATATGCCATCACTTATATGTGGAATCTAAAAAAATGACACAATGAACTTATTTACAAAACAGAAAAAGGCTCACAGGCATAGAAAACAAACGTATGGTTACCAAAGGGGATAGTGGGGAGGAGAGGAGGGGGAGAGAGAAATTAGGAGTTTGAGATGAACATATACACACTACTGTATATAAATAGATAAACAACAAAGACCTACTGTATAGAACAGGGAACTATACTCAATATCTTGTAATAACCTATCATGGAAAAGAATCTGAAAAAGAGTACATATATATGTATGCGTGTGTGTATATACATCTATATCTATATCTATATATCTATATATCTGAATCACTTGGCTGTACACATGAAACTAACACAACACTGTAAATGAACTGTACTTTAATTTTAAAAATGGTTACTAAAAAAAACCCCCAAAATCAGTGCAGTTAGGTATGGTGTTCTGGGACTTGACTTGCACTCCCAGCCCTAGCTCAAACTCAGTTTCCCTCTACACTCTCTCCTGAATACTGGGTCCCTTCCTCTTCTTCGCCTTCCCAGACTACAATATCCTTTAGCAAATCTGCAAGCAACAAGGCATGCCCTACTCAGATCTGATTCTTTCCGCCCACCCTCAGGGCGGATCACACATGAATTAATCTTCACATATCTTTCCTTCTACTCTAACCATTCTCTCCCCGCCTCTCCACCCCTCTCTTCCTCAGCTTAATTAGAAAAATAAATATTTTGTTCACCCGTGAGAAGATATTGCCCAAGTGCATATTTATTCACCTTCGTAAAACAATACTGTCCTCTTGGATGGTAAAACATAAGCTAGTCACTAGGACATCAAAATGTTAAAACTGAACAGTTTAAACCTGGTGGCCAAGACAGCTTCATTAAGCTCTTGTAAAGCAAGGCAAAACTTCTAGGTTAAGAGGCCCTTACCAGGAAATTCAGATCGAAATGAACATGAGATCTTTATGAATCATCTGACTTCTCTGTGCATAGTCCTTATTTGAAAAAATAATAAAAGCAAATTGTAGACAAAGCAACCTAGAAGGCTACAAATGCCTTATCTTTAAAGGCTCTTTCCAAGATGAGCACCCAAGGGGTGGTGAGTGCTGGGAAACCCAAGCTGGTCTGGGAAGAGCCTATGGAATTACCATACTTAGGAGCCAAAACTCTTTGACTTGTCATGTGCTGAAAATGACCAAGAAGTCAGACCAGACATGACGCTGTGTCTTTAAATGATGTCAAGGCCCTGGGCACTGAGCCGTGGGCACTACAGAGAATAGATATAAATTCAGTGAACCTGGGAGGCTTATGAAAGAGAACCACACTTCACTCTGTGCCTTCACTTCTGTTGGAATGAAAGCTACGCTAGCCAATGACTTTTTCATATCAACGATGACACAAGAAATGTTTTATCATTATGAAAAAGATTACTTTAACAAAGATATTTTAAAAGGAGAACCATATCCTATTAAAAATTAATTAGAAATGTATTATTGATCTAAATATGAAGCCTAAAATATAAAGCTTCTAGGACAAAATCTTTGTAACCTTAAGTTAGGTGAAGATTTCTTAGACAAAAAGAATATGAACCATAAAATTAAAAAATTGATAAAAGTGTCTACTCTTTGAAAGACACTGTAAAAAAAATGAAAAGGTAAGTCACAGAATGGGAGAAAATATATGAAAAATATGTACCTGATAAAGGACTTGTATATAGAACATATAAAGAACTCTCAACAATAAGAAAATAAACATCCTAAGGAAAGAAAGTGGGAAAAATATTTTAACAGACATTTCACCAAAGAAGAGATGTGAGTGGCAAATAAGCCCTTGAAAAGATGCTCCATATCATTGGTCAAAATAAAACCACAATGGGATACTATAATCTACTTATAAAATGATTAAAACAAAATAAAATAAAACATACAAGCAAAAAAAACCTGACAACACCAAGTCCTGGCAAAGATGCAGAGCAAATGGAACTCTGATTCATGTTGGTGGGAAGGCAAAATGGCATAGCTGCTTTGGGAAAAAGTTTAGTAGTTCCTTGAAAAATTAAACATACACTTTCAATATGACCCAGTAATCTACTCTAGATATTTACCAAAGAGAAATGAAAGCATATGGCCACATAAAAAACCTGTACTCAAATGTTTATAGTGGTTTAATTCATAATTGCCCCCAAATGGAAACAACCTAAATGTCCACCAACTGTGAATGGATAAACTGTGGTACATCTACACAATGAAATACCACTCAGGAACAAAGAGGGACAAACTACCGACACACACACCAAAATGGATAAATTTCAAATGTTTTTTGCCAAGTGAAAGAAGTCAGACTCAATTGTATGATTTCACTTATATGATGTCTGGAAAGGGCAAAACTATTGGGACAAATATTACATCAGTGATTGCCAGGAGCTGGAGCTGGCGGGTATCGACTATCAAGAGGCAGAAGGGAAATCTGGGTGATGATTGTGGTGGGGTTACAGACATGAAAACATTTGTCAGCATTTCTAGAACTGCACACCTAATTCTCCTTTTGAGGGAGAATTCTACTATATTGAAATTATATCCCCCAAAAGGGAAAAAATGAAAATATCTTGAAATGCCACCACTGGGCATATAGCTCTCCATATATTTCCTCATGCAAGAAGTTAAACATGGGACTTCCCTGGTGGTGCAGTGGTTGAGAATCCGCCTGCCAATGCAGGGGACACGGGTTCGAGCCCTGGTCCAGGAAGATCCCACATGCTGCGGGGCAACTAAGCCGGTGCGTCACAACTACTGAGCCTGCGCTCTAGAGCCCGTGAGCCACAACTACTGAGCCCAAGAGCTACAACTACTGAAGCCCACGTGCCTAGAACTCATGCTCTGCAACAAGAGAAGCCACCCCAGTGAGAAGCCCACGCACGGCAATGAAGAGTAGCCCCCACTCGCCACAACTAGAGAGAAAGCCCGTGCACAGCAATGAAGACCCAATGCAGCCAAAAAAAAAAAAAAAAGGTCAATCAGAAGAATCAGCAGAGAAAATATAAAAGAGAATGTCAGAGAGAGAAAAAGTTAGCAATGTGCCTTCAGTTGTTGGGAGAGGGAGGTTTTGGCCTTTAAACCTGATATGTTGCATTCCTGATACAAAGACGTTCCTGCAACAGAGATGGACACAAAAAGAGGATGACACCCTGATCCTTTAAACACAAGACTCACTGAGCTCCACTGCTCTGACCCTAGTTGTCTGCTCCCAGAGGGTAATCTGGCTTTACCCTTGGATTCCTCTCCTGGGAGGAAGGTGCTGTCCAGAGCAGATAAATGGCCAGTCCCTTTGGGAGTTCTGGTTTGTGCCTTCAATAAGGAACCTGTGTTCTGATTTATTCTTCAGTCTTTTGTGACCTGTGTTAGTGGGAGTCTACCCCCCAGAAGAGAACCATTCTCTGAGCCCTAGCAGAATCAAGTTAATGCGTCTGAAATGCTGAGTGCCAGACTCTGCAACGTGCTGCCCTGGTGAACCAACACATCTAAACCACCCTCTTTCAAACGTATTTTCTTTCCCCTTCCCTCCTTCCTCCCTCCCTCCTTTCCTTCCTTCCTTCCTCCTTCCTTTCTCCTTTCCTTCCTTCTATCTATCTATCTATCTTTGTCTACCATCTCTGTCTGTCTTAGCATCCCAGCTGGAAATTTGGGCTCACTCAAATGTGGTAATCTGAGCAGGAGAGTTTAATAAAGGGACAGTTTACAAAGGTGTGGGCAGAGTTTAGAGAAATCACAAGGGATGATGTCATCCTCTATGAGAAGTGACGGGGACTGGAGAGGGCACAGTTCTCAGAATCTATAGATAAAGAAGGCTGTGTGGAGCAAGCCACCTGACAGCAACCGTGCCCTTCTGTCACCTTCCGGAGTCCACCATGACCCCCCAGGGAGCAAGATGACCTGACTTCCTTTTCCTCTCCTCTGATCTGCTACTGGTGCTGCCATTGGCCAAACCTAACTGGAAACCAAAAGTCAGTCTCTCAGGGCATCGGGCATGGTGGAGAAGAGTGGAGAATGGATATGTAGGGGAAATGGATATGAAAGGGGAAATATAAGAAATCTTGCTGACTGTAAATATCTATCTTTCTATCTATCCAACCAACCACCATCCATCCATCCATCCATTCTTCTATTATCTATCTATCTATCTAACTGAAGTAGTAATGTATACACATGGTACAAAATTTAAAAATGATAAAAAGGTAAACAGTGAAAACTAAGTGTTCTTCTATCCTTGACCTTCAGTTGCCCAAGCTCTCTCCCTCGAGGTGATTTCTTGTGAAACTTTCCTGTTATATTCACTGACCATCTTAGCATAGATGTAAATACATCCTCTCTCCACCACCTGCTTTCTAAACAATTGATAACGTACCACGCAGACTCTTCTACATCTGGCTTTTTCATTTAATAAAATGTCTTTGCGAACATTCTAACGGGAACATATATGTGATTGTTTTGGTTGTTTGGTCTGATTGTTCTGACAGCAACAGATTCAACTTTTACTAACGCTGTGGTGGGATCTCATTGATGAAGTATGCACCCTGTCTATGCATGGATCCAGAGCTTCCCACTGCAACTTCCCGGGATATACACACCCTCTCCCTAATTTGAGATCTGGAAGCAGTTCTCTTCTGCATCCATGTTGAATGCCCTATCCTGGCAACCTGTAGTCCAAGATGCAAAAGGGTAATATTTCTGAGTTTGGACTCTCTGTGTGCCAAGGGTGGAAGCAAGTGCTTTTAGTTCCATTTTATTGCTGTTACCAACCTGGGCAATTTACTCTCAGCTGCGAAGCAGCCCCAAATACCTGATTTGGACAGGCTTCCTTGCACAAATGTTTTTGAAACCATTTTAATGTTTTGTCACCCCAAAACAATACCCTGATTAAGCAGCCCTCAAGTCTATAATACCCAATACTAGAAGTCAGGAATGGTCATATGTCTAAAATGGGGGATAATAATGGATTGCAAGGATGAATAGAACAATGATACAAACACCTTAAAATAGTGCCTGGCACCTAATAAATGCTCAGTGAATGTTATCTATTCTTTATCATAGTAACAGATATTATTATATTATAACATATTATAATTACTTCCTGAACTGGGGAGATGCCTCACTGGAAACAGCTAAAATCATAAGCATATTTGAAGAAAACCAAGGGACCAAGAATTAACACTTGCTACATATTAGTTTCTATTTTTACATTGTTAAAAATACTAAACATAAGACTTAAATTTTTCTTGCCCACTGCCCTAATATGCTTAGTTACCATTATAATATAACTGTTGTTACAGGTTCTCTCTGAAACATAACTTTAGAAAGATTTAGAGTTCTTAAATGGGGCTATTTTGTTCCATTTTAGTTCTTGATAGCGGCTCCCAGCCAGTGAATTCCCTATAGGAATATGCACAATTTAGTGTGTGCAATATGATTTATTTTAGCTCCATAAAAAAGGTAGACTTTTTTTTTCCTCTGAAAATTTGAGCAACTTTTATGTAGTGTGTGTGTGTGTGTGTGTGTGTGTGTGTGGAGAGAGAGAGAGATACAGAGATACAGAGAGAGAGAGAGATCCCATTTAACTGCAGTTGCATATGCCATCAAAATCATCTCTTCACATCCTTATGACATTTACCTTACTTTTAATTTGTAGAAGTAATATTATCTCGGTCACAGGGGAAAGAAAAATTTCCAAAGCTAATTCTCCAATTGAAAGCTGATGTACCTACAAACAATTCTGCTAGCATTTCCAGGGCATTGAATACCAAAGAGAATATATTTTTATATTTAATTTTTGGAGATGAATATACCTATATTGTAGGAGAATTGTTAATAAAGAAGGTTTATTAATTGCATTACTGGTGCATTATACCTGGGCATCGTGTGACAGTTTTTTAGTCCTCTGAATGACTGTGCTGTAACACTGGGTGAATCTGTGTCATAGCCCCAAATAAACTCTCAGCGATGTGGTTCCCAGAAGTGTCATCTCTGACACTGCCCCCTTTCCTGAAACTTTGCCCAACACTGTGATATGCATAGTTGATTGCAAACATTCTCTCCAGAAACTTCAACCATTTAGCAAGATGTCTTTGTAGCAGAATCGTTCTTTGTGTTTAAAAAATTATCTGAGTTCAGGGCTTCCCTGGTGGCACAGTGGTTGAGAGTCCGCCTGCCGATGCAGGGGACACGGGTTCGTGCCCCGGTCCGGGAGGAGCTCACATGCCGTGGAGCAGCTGGGCCCGTGAGCCATGGCCACTGAGCCTGCGCGTCCGGAGCCTGTGCTCCGCAACGGGAGAGGCCGCAACAGTGAGAGGCCCACGTACCGCAAAAAAAAAAAAAAAAAAAATTATCTGAGTTCAGCATGGGCATAGAAAAACATCTGAAGGAATACACGAAGATAGCACTAACAATGGTTCGCCTTTGTGAGTGGCACTGGAGATGAGGCAGGAAGAAGAGAAGGGAGCTGTTACTTGTTGCTTCTTCCAGGTCTGCCTGGTTGAATTGTTTACAGCCTGCGTGTACTAATGCAGAAAAGAAGCCTGAGGCCTTACCGTCTGCTCCATCTCCCAGCTCAGAAACCAGGGGGCAGACTTGCCTTTTTCCCTTTTGCCCCCCATACCTGATATGCTCAGTAACCAAGCCCTGTGAGTTTATTTCCTTTGTATCTCTCAGTGCACCCCTACCCCCATCTCTGCAGCCCTCCTGATAGCTCGTGAGCTCTCGTCTGACTAAGGCAATGGCCTCTGAACCTGACCCCCCTGTAACTTCATCCATTTTCTTCCCAGCTCCTCAGAAGCCTCCCCACCTCACCCCAAACCTAAGAGCAAATCTAACCAGGTCACTTCCTTGCTCGAAATCCCCCGCTCAGCACACCTAGCCAGCTCTAACCCCTTCGTCACAGACAAATTTCCTTATTGAAGTGTAGTTAATTTACAATGTTGTGTTAGTTTCAAGTGTACAGCAAGTGATTCTTTTTCAGATTCTTTTCCATTATAGGTCATTACAAGATATTGAGTATTGTTTCCTATGCTATATAGTAGATCCTTGTTGTTTACCTGTTTTATATATAATAGTGTATATATGTTAATCCCAGACTTTCATCTGTTTCCAATTGCAAATGTGACCAAGAACACCCATGCCCCCCCCCAAAAGAGTTAATTCTCAGCCTGGTGTAAGAATTCTCACCACCCTGTCTGCCCATCTTCCCAGCCTCACTTTCAGCAACAAGGCCCCTGTAGCTCCCCAAACACTTCCCGTGCTGTCTCCCACCCTGTCTCTCTCCTGGCCTCTGTGGTTCCCTCTCTGGATGGCCCTTCCCTGTCTTGGCTTCACTCTCCCTTTCCAAGTGGCTGATCAGTGCATCATCACACTTTATGGCAATGATTTCACACTTTTCCCCCAACACTATTGTTTCTTTGAGGACAAAGAGCTTATTTATTTATTTTGCTTATATATTTACATTTTAAATTTTGGCACCCCCAACATTTTCCATGTGCAGTGAATGCCCATTTTCTGTGGAATATTTATGCTGAATGAATGAATAAGTGAATGAATGAATGCAAAGAACACAGACTAGGAAGTACCAGCTTTGTGATCTCGTCTTATTTCTGATATTCGGGCTGGATCTCATTTTTCTTGTATTTTTAATGGCACATTGGACACTCCTGTTTTCTGTGATTCTAAAATAATTTTTTTCAGTTCACCATTTCATTAGATTCCAGGTTGTGAATCCTGGGGGACCTCAGAGGAACCCTGGAGGCCAGCTCCACCCTGGAGCCTCTAATTTTTTGCTCTGTAGTTTTCTTCAAAAAGTAACTGTGCCACTTTGAACAAGTTGCTTAACATCTCTGTGCCTTAATTTCCTCAGCTGCGATATGTGATTCATAGGGTACTTGCCTCATGGAGCGCCAGTGAGGATTAGACCAGGTAACCTACGTAAAGTTCTTAGAACAATGCCTAGCATACAGAACGTGTAATAAGTGTTCAATAAGTATCAGTGATGCTGAGGTTTCCTTGATGTTTTTGAGGGCACTTTGCACTTTTCTGCATAGGAGGAGAGTAAACTGAGCCTACTGTGAATTGCTGTATCCTATAATGATTAATAAAGTACTGTATCACTGAGTTATATGATCAGTATAGAGCTATATAGGCATAGACAAATTCATTTGTCTGCAATGAATTGGGCTTCAAAGATGGTACAGTGAACCAAGACAGTTTAAAATTTTAAATAAGTAACTACTCTCATGTTAAAACATTCCATCACTAGAAATGTTATTTGTTATTGGGATATTTTGTCCCCTTTTGAAACGCAGATATTCTAACAGGTAGGAACACATGAGTCATGTAAACCTTAGTGTGAATGAATTAATTACATCTTTCCCTGAGAGCAGTGTTGATGGGCAGAATAGATTTGTGCTGGGAGGAAGGGAAGAGTAATCTGCAAGAATCAGTCAGATGTGATGGGTTTGGGGACTCTGGCGATTCTTGCAAGGTTGGCAAGCTGGGCTACCTTTTCGAATTGCAGAGTGGCCTCAACCAGTGATCGAGTTCTGTTCAAGGATAGCATTATTCTGATCATTGAAAGCTCATGCCCAGGGCTGCTGGCCTGGGTTCTGGCTGCCTGGTCACCCACTCTTTGACAGCTATCTTGTTTTCTAAATCAGTGAGGATCTCGGTTGCAAGTGACAGAAATGCCAACTGAAAACTAGTTTTTATTTATTTATTTATTTATTTATTTATTTTTGGCTGCACGGCTTGTGGGATCTTAGTTCCCTGACCAGGGATTGAACCCGGGCCCTAGGAAGTGAGAGCATGGAGTCCTAACCACTGGACCACCAGGGAATTCCCTGAAAACTTGTTTAAGCAGAAAGGGAACTGTTTGGGCTCATATAACTGAAAAGATCAAGAGTAGTGATGCCTTCAGGGCTCAGAGGAAATCATCCAGACTCAGTATCACTCCATCTCTTATCTCAGCCTTTTACTGTGTTGACATCCATCTCCGGTTTCAAGGCTTGATGGTAACAACAGATTTAGTCTCTATATCCCCTCAGGTTCAAGGCACATGGGACTAGAGCTTGCTTTTGTCTCAGAAATCTCAATAAAATTCTCCTTGTGTCTCATTGGCTCTGAAGGGGCAATGAACCCATCTCTGAAGAAATTACTGAGGCTGGGGAAAATACAAGCAGAAATAAATGGAAAGACATTGTGTTCATGGATTAGAAGACTTAATATTATTAAGATGTCCATACTACTCAAAATAATCTACAGATTTAATGTAATTCCTATCAAAATCCCAGTGGCAGTTTTTTTCAGAAACAGAAAAATTCATCCTAAACCTTACATAAAATTTCAAGTGATCCCAAATAGCCCAAACAATTTGAAAAAGAAGAACAAAGTTGGAGGACTCACATTCCTGATCTCAAAACATATTATGAAGCTACAGTGATCCAAACAATGTGAAACTGGCATAATAGCAGACATATAGACCAGTGGAATAGAATAGAGAGCCCAGAAATAAACGCTTACCTATATGGCCACATGATCTTCAACAAAAGTACAAAGACCACTCGATGGACAAAGGAAAGTCTCTTCAACAAATGGTGTTGGGGGCTTCCCTGGTGGCACAGTGGTTGAGAATCCGCCTGCCAATGCAGGGGACACAGGTTCGAGCCCTGGTCCGGGAAGATCCCACATGCCCCGGAGCAACTAAGCCCGTGTGCCACAACTACTGAGCCTGCACTCTAGAGACCACGAGCCACAACTACTGAAGCCCGAGCACCTAGAGCCCGTGCTCCGCAACAAGAGAAGCCACTGCAATGAGAAGCTCGCACACCTCAATGAAGAGTAGCCCCCACTCGCCACAACTTGTTCTCACAACAAGAGAAAAGCCCGCAGCAACAAAGACCCAATGCAGCCAAAAAAAAAAAAAAAAAAGGTGTTGGGAAAATTGGATAATCATATGCAAAAAAAAAAAAAATGAGGTTGGACCCTTACCACATATAAAAGTCAACTCTAAATACAGTAAAGACCTAAATGTAAGAACCAAAACTATAAACCTCCTAGAAGAAAACATAGGGGAAAACCTTAATGACATTGGATTTGACAATGGTGTCTTGGATATGACATCAAAAGCACAGACAACAAAAGCAAAAATAGACAAATGGGAATACGTCAAACTTAAAACTTTTGTGCATCAAAGGATGCAATCAACAGAGTGAAAAAGCAATCTATGGAATGGAAGAAAATATTTGCAAATCATAATATCTGATAAGGGATTGATAGCCAGAATATATAATGAACTCCTACAACTCGAAAACAACAGAAAATTAAATAACCTGATTAAAAATTGGCTAAAGGACTTTAATAGATATTTCTCCAAAGATGATATATAAATGGCCAACAGGCATATCAAAAGATGCTCAATATCACTAATTATCAGAGAAATTCATATCAAAATCACAATGAGATATCACCATCATTCCTCACACCCATTAAGATGGCTATTACAAAACAAAGCAAAAAACACCCCACAGAATAGCAAATGTTGGCAAGGATGTGAAGAAATTAGAACTCGTGTACACCATTGATAAGAATGTAAAATTGTGCAGCCATCATGGAAGACAGTATGGCGGTTTCTCAAAAACTTAAAAATAGAACTATCATATGGTCCAGCAATCCTACTTCTGGATGTGTATCCAAAAGAATCTAAAGCAGGGTCTTGAAGAGATATCTGCACACTCGTGTTCATAAGCAGCATTACTCACAATAGCCAAGAGGTGGAAGCAAACCAAATATCCATCAAAAGACAAATGGATAAACAAGATATGGTACAAACATACAAAGGAGTATTATTCAGCCTTTAAAAAAAAGGGGGAAACTAGTCACATGCTACAACATGGATGAAACTTGAGGACATTATACTAAGTGAAATATGCCAGTCACAAAAGGACAAATACTGCATGATTCCACTTAAATATCTGAAGTAGTCAAATTCATGGAGACAGAAAGTGGTATGGTGGTTACCAGGGTCTGGAGAGAGGGGGGAAAGAGGAATTGATGTTTAGTGGGGTTAGAGTTCAGAGCTGCAAGATAAAAAAGAACCGGTGGTCTCTTTCACAACACTAATGAGCGTATACACTTTAAAATGGTTATGCTGGAAATGTTATGTGGGGTTTCTTTTTTTACCATAATTAAAAAAAATATATATATATATATCATCCTAAGTCCCAACCAGATGAATTAAATTGGGTGAAATGGGGCTAGGACTTCAATATTATTTAAAAGTTCCCTGGATGATTCTATGGTACAATCAGGTTTGCAAGTAACTACCCTAATCTCTAATCCGGAATCCAATCTGTCTACACAATCCTTCTTCCTTAGCCAATTCCTGCAAGGGGGAGCCCCTTCCCCTTTCACACAGAGCAGTATGGAATCTGAAGTTTATTGTGCACCTTCCTTCAGAGCTGGGTTGGGGTGCAGATTCTGTGTGAGCCTCCAAATCATCCCAAATAGGTGAGAAGCAGGACATCAGTTAACTCAAGGTTTCCATGCACAACCGTTTGCGTAAACTTGCAGGCAAACAAAAATGGGAGATGCCTAGTGTAGCTCAGGGTCTGGGCCCAGGCAGAGCCAAGCCTCTCTTTAAGGGTAGTTAGCAGAACAAAGAGGGCAGGCAGAGAGGAAAGAGACCCTAGTAGCCCAGGGTGCTGCCCAAGGAATGAAAAGTCACAGTGGGCGCCAGGAGGACGGTGCCCCTCCTCCCCCAGCATCGTATGGTTGGGATAAAGACAGAGAGAAAGTCCCAGAAACCAGAAACAGACTGTTGAAAGAAGGGAGAAGGGGAAGCTCTCATTCTTTTTTTGTCTACAACTGGACCTATTTAATTTGTTTTTAAATAAAATGAAATCTGCCAGGATAGAGGGCAGGGTTGGGGGGGAGGGGAAACATCATTCTTTACTACGGGGAGAGCCGGGAGCAGGTAGTGGGGTTTTTATGCAGGGAACAGTAATCAATATTCAAAATCTTCCTTCTTAATACACCGATGGATTGAATTCAGGCTTTAGCATAATTTAATTAAATGGACTATTGTTTTTCTTTCTCACTGGTTTTAGTATGAGGTGAGCAGGATTAGGTTCTAATTGAAGCAGATATATCTGCCTCAAAGCCAAGGAGGCCTGGATAAACAGACTGAGAAGGCTTTTATGTAAATTTCATATTCAGAAGGGTGTGGGTGCACAGATGGATACATGTTACCTCCTTGGTTTCCAGTTTTAGAAAGCAGGGGGAAAATGTAGGGTGAGTCAAAATTTTTTTAAATTACAGTTGGGTTTCTTCATAAAACATATTAGCTAGGTGGTGTTGGAACAGGACTATATAATTTGTGCTTCTGTTAACACTTTCCTCCAGAAAATGTGTTGATTTTATTTTCTTTTAACAAGGGAACTGATCTTTAAGTGCCTGTTTTATAGTAGCAAGCTCGGAGTTTTAAAGGTACTACCTAAGTGACTTCCTACAATGACGCCCATTTTACAGTTGAGGAAACTGAGGCTCAGGAAGACTTTGTAAATTTTCCAAGGTCACTTAGCTGATAAATAGCAGAACTGGGATTTGAAGCTAGTTATTTTTGGCTCAAAGCCAATGTTCTTTTTGTCAGTTAACCCAGATACTAAAGGAGGTGAAGCTAAGCTGTATAATTCCTTCGATTCAGCTTTCAGCGTTAAACTTAGATAGCAGATATACATCTTAGTCCTCAAACTCAGAGGTCTAAAAAAATTCATTTTTAAGATGTTTATAAAGCAACTTTATCATAATTTCAGGCCTCTGTCCTGTTAGATGTTCTACTAATTTCTGCTGAAGTGCTCATTGTCCCAGACCAAGTGTTTCCTTAGGGTCTGTAAGTATTAGTATTATTTGCTAATACGTGTTTCATATAAAAATATACATATATATTTACATACACACACACATACATTAGTATTTGCTAAATGTTATTATTTTACATGGGATGGTGGCTGATTTCATTTGACCTTGATGACCACTGAGTATTCTTATGTGTTTAAAGTACTTTTTAGGACAGACATGAAAATATTCCATGTACTCATTGAATTCATAAAACATGGTTATCCATTGTACAATGTTTTAATGGTTATCCTGTTTTAATTTATAGCTATTTCCATACCACACTTTTGCCTTGCTGATCCTTATAGCACATCATGGCTACAGCCTGGGGCCCAGCCACTGAGGTCCAGTCCCTGGGACTTTGTTCTAGAAAAGTCCTCCTTTGATCGTGCTTCTCGGAAAAGTGCTCATCTCTCACCTCTAATTTTGGTCTCCACAATGGGTTTCGGCTTTTGAAAATAAAAGCCAGGAAGAGGATAACGGCAATACCTACCTCAAAAGTTTCTTGTGAAGATTAAATGAATTATCTATCAAGTGTTTAATACAGTTCCAGACACATCATATAGTTTCTGTAAATATTAGCTGTTATTATTATACATTATTTTAGAATATATTTACATATTTTTCTCTAGTTTTATTTATATAATTTACAAAATACATAGTAAGATATAGAATAACTTACATAACTTGCATATAATTGGTGGTGATATTGGTTTATGCCCCACAGGCACAGGAATTCTATTATTTCATACAATTCCCATCAAAAATGGAGGGAAAAGTACAATGAAGTTACAACTGTATGCACTGAATCATTCTTGCCAACAGAGAACTTCCATCTTGTCTAGGCATCAATGAGAATTCACGTCTGATGATTGGAAAATTTTCCAAAGACTAGCTTCTGGCTCTGTTTCTTTCAAATCTTGCTTCTCCTCCACACCCACATATGCACTACCAAGTGCTCTAGGTCACTTTCGTCTCAGGATATGATCCCTGGTCCTGAGCTTTGTTTTATGATGCCTCAGCAGAGTAGACAGAAGGTGCATTCCTAGAAGCCATCCCTACACTGGGATGATTATAAACCACCTCAAGAGATTCCACTGCATCCAAATTAAGTGTAATCCCAACTCAACTTCTCATTAGTCAGATCCTAACAATTCCCACAGATACTTAATGCCCCCTGACAAGAAGGGAAGCCTGGTCAGTCATCTTAATTAAGGTAAATATATCTTCTACTTACAAACTTTCTAAAAAATGTGACTGTGTTAACGCATTGTTAGGATCCTTCTAAAGATCTTCAAAGATGTCTGTGCAAGTGAGAGGCCCTGAAGCTTCAAGTTGGTTCGTTTCACGGTAAATCACTTCACGAGCATGCAGGAGGATTATCCGTGTAAAGGACACAGGACTGTGCCTAACCCATTCAACAGATGTCAACCATTGTTGGCAGCTGAGGGCTGGTGAGGGTAGGAGAGCTCACTTGTGCTGACTTTTGTGCACATGCCCTCTCCAGCTTGCTCATCACTTCTCTGACTTGATTGAGCCCAAAGGAAGCTGACTTCTGTGTTCTGTCTTACACAGACTTCCTTGCCCCTGGCTTCCTGTTGCCTTTGGCCAGTGGGAGGCATCAGCGGGAGATTGATGAGTAGGAGGAAAAAGAGACTGGGATACTTACCATCCCCCTTCCCTGCTCCCCCACATTTTCTTATGGTTCCGACCTTGTCGGCATCCAGCTGCAGCTCCTAATGGGTGGCTCCTCTTCCAGGACTACAGAGCTTGCTGGCTCCAGTAACACCCCTTCTGCCCTTTGCTCTCATCAGGCCTAAATGTAATATAAGCTTCCGGCTGCTGTTAGTCCCTAGGTGCCTGACTGCTCCTTGTTCACTCAACCTGTCCACACCCCTGTAACAAGTCCCTGCATTCAGTTCTTTCAGCCAGTCCTTCTGAGTGTGTGTTTCCCCAACTGCTACATTGTACTGACTCCAAATCCTTCACCTGGTGGTCATTTCTGGCCGTATTACTTTTTCTTCCTCCTGGTATCCTGAGATAAAATGTGTTGTTGATTTTCTTCTTCTCAGAGTGAGAGCAAAGAATGTGCACCTAAAGCCATTTCCTCTTCTTGAGGTGCAGTCGTAAAAGTGTCCGAGATCCACGGGTAACTTGGAGAGTTCTGCTTGTTGACCCAGCTGTTAATTTCCCCTGTGGGTGACACGCCCCTCCGAGTATTTGGCCTCTCTTTAAAATTTCTAAGTCTCCATATGTGTTTATGTAACCACTTAGCTCTGTCCTATGTAGCTCTAGGGAAATTTGCTACACTCATTGGAAGCTGAATTGTCCCATCATATTACATAAGATGAAAGCCTGACCCCATTCAACTGCCAGAGCAACAGCGAGAGGAGACATTAAGTGAGAACTGATTTTCGGTCCGGAGATCCCTTTCCATTCATGAGTCCTTGAGGGTTTCTCCAAGGCTGCACAGATTGCCATTTTTTGAAAGGAATATAGTTTTTCCTACCCCCAGGAGCTACTTAATCTGGGCATTGGAAATGTTTCCGAGAGTGGGGAGGAACACATGTAAAACTCACTGGCGCCGTGTTTATCTTTTGTAAGAGAGAGGGAAAGGAATAAGCAGCTACAGAACATTCTTATATTTTGTTCTTGACTCAGCTGCAGGTGAGATCCCAGAGACTCTGACTTTATTTATTTTTTGACAGTCGACCTGACCTTTATTTATTTTTATGTGTTTAATTTAATTAATTTATTTTTAAAATTGTATTTTATATTGGACTATAGCTGATTTAAAATGTTGTGTTAGTTTCAGATGTACAGCAAAGTGATTCAGTTATACATATACATAAATATCTATTATTTTTCAAATTCTTTTCCCATTTAGGTTATTACAGATTACTGAGCAGAGCTCCCTGTACTATATAGTAGGTCCTTGTTGGTTATCTATTTTAAAAATAGTAGTGTGCATATGTCAATCCCAAACTCCCAACTTATCCCTCCCCCCGACCTTTCCCCTTTGGTAATCATAAGTTTGTTTTCTATGTCTGTGAGTCTGTTTCTGTTTTGTAAATAAGTTTGTGTCATTTTTTTTTTAGATTTCTCATATAAGCGATATCATATAAGATTTGTCTTTCTCTGTCTGACTTACTTCACTTAGTGTGATAATCTCCAGGTCCATCCATATTGCTGCAAATGGCATAATTTCATTCTTTTTAATGGCTGAGTAATATTCCGTTGTGTATATATATACCACATCTTCTTTATCCATTCATCTGTTGATGGACATTTAGGTTGCTTCCATGGCAGAGACTCTGACTTTAGATGCCTACCAGACCAGGGATCTCTATGACAAAACTGCCTTTGAACAGTACTCCTTAGGGGCTTCGCTTCCCTTGTGGTGCAGTGGTTGAGAGTCTGCCTGCCGATGCAGGGGACATGGGTTCGTGCCCCAGTCCGGGAAGATCCCACATGCCACGGAGCGGCTGGGCCCGTGAGCCATGGCCGTTAAGCCTGCGTGTCCAGAGCCTGTGCTCCACAACGGGAGAGGCCACAACAGTGAGAGGCCCGCATACCACACAAACACACACACAAAAGTACTCCTTAGGCCCATGTCTTATCTGATGGTCATTGTCACCCATGAAGGAGTTTTACTCCCCAGATGTTCCCGGGAAGCTCACACCTGAATCTGGCCCAGGATGAACTGTTGATCTCTTTTTTCATTCCTTCAGCCAATATTTGTTGAGTGCCTATGATGGGGGGAGGCCCTGTTCAAGCTGCGAAAGATACTGCAGTGAACGTGACAATGTCCTTACCCTCCCGAGGCTTATATTCTAGTAGGAGAGGCAGAAAATAAACAAGTAGGCAACTGAATAACATATAGAATATATTATCATTTTAGTTAGTGACAGGCATTCCAAGGTAGTATTGCAGAGTGAATTTATTATAACCAATAAATATCTCAATAATGTTGGTATGCAGAAAATAATGAACTAGCAAGACTGAGGCTGCTATGCTTAAAAAGGCCGCTTGCCAGGTTGGTCCTTGGCTGGTATCTGGGAACTTGAATGGTAAACCGTTCTCTACACTGGAAGAAAACCGAGTGGTAAGAGTGGCTTACTTGCCTAAACTGTCTGAACAGCTGCTTTCCTTCTGGGAGTCTGGAATTTTGGTATGTGCTGGGCAGAGGATGTCTGTGTGACCAGCCCCCAGTAAAAACCCTGGCACTGAATCTTCAGTGAGCTTCCCTGGTAGACAACATTTCACATGTGACGCCACAATTTTTTTTTTAATATTTATTTATTTATTTATTTTTGGCTGTGTTCGGTCTTCGTTCCTGTGCGAGGGCTTTCTCTAGTTGTGGCAAGAGGGGGCCATTCTTCATCGCGGTGCGCGGGCCTCTCACTGTCGCGTCCTCTCGTTGCAGAGCACAGGCTCCAGACGCGCAGGCTCAGTAGTTGTGGCTCAGGGGCCTAGTTGCTCCATGGCATGTGGGATCTTCCCAGACCAGGGCTTGAACCTGTGTCCCCTGCATTGGCAGGCAGATTCTCAACCACCGCGCCACCAGGGAAGCCCGTGACGTCACAACTTGTTGTGGGAGGAACTAAGCACATCCTGTGTGACTCTATTGGGAGAGGCCTCTTGGAAGCCTATGCTGGTTTCCTCCAGATTTCCACCCATATGCCTCTTCCCTTTGCTGATTGCTTTATATCCTTTCTCCATTATCAATCGCAGCCATGAATATGATTATTTGCTGAGTCCTGTGAGTCCTAGTGAATCACCAAAACTGGGTGTGGTCTTGGGGACCTATGACACAGTTGGGAACTCCAGAATTTCTAGAACAAGGGGATTAAGAAGGCAAACCATTTGGAAGATGGTGGTGGGGTAGCTTAGGGCGCCACATAAAAAGCTAGTGTGGGTCTCAATAAAGCTGTTATTTAAAACAAATACAAAATAACAATTAAAAAAACTGGAGTAACACCTAAGGGATATTTAGAGGAAGCTAACAGCTCCTTGAATAAGAGACACCCTGATGGTGACATAACCTAAAAAAATTGTGGCCACACATATGTTCACCCTCTACGGATTAATAAGCTCCTTGAAAACAGGGTGTTACAAGGTCTTTGTACCTTCATACTCAGAGAAGGTCATTTTGTAGACTGATGAGATGAATGGATTTACAGACTTTAAAAAAAACTTTACAGGGACTCAGAGTTTAAGTGGAGGACCCATGATTACCTAACCAGCCAATGGCTGAAGAACTTTTTTTTTTTTTTTTTTTGCAGTACGTGGGCCTCTCACTGTTGTGACCTCTCCCGTTGCGGAGCACAGGCTCTGGATACGCAGGCTCAGTGGCCATGGCTCACAGGCCCAGCCGCTCTGCGGCATGTGGGATATTCCCGGACTGGGGCACGAACCCACATCCCCTGCATTGGCAGGTGGACTCTCAACCACTGCGCCACCAGGAGAGCCCTGAAGAAAGTTTTAAACCTCTCAATTTCGTTTTAACTTTCGTCAGCAAAATAGACTGGTTTTGAGGCTTAGCAGGGTCCTATTATGTTTACATGGAGGTTAAAAAATAAAAAGGGGAGAAATTTCTGCTGAGTTATATCCTTGTAGCTTCTTGAACACCACTGTCCATTTAATTGACAGAGACCTTAAAAGAAAAAGGCCTGGACTTCGAGCAGTAGGTGGAGGCCATGTGTGGGAATGGGTGTGCATCTGGGGTACCAACAGGACAGGTGAGGCCCCAGGCCCAAATCCCAAGGCAGATGGATGGGAGCGGCTGGCTCCCAGGCAGCCTTCTTGGTTCCAGAGTCGGAGTTAGCCTCTTCCTTCTTGCTTTATTCCTCACTTTTCTTTGTAGTGCTTCTCCGTCTCTCTGTCTTTTCAGACTTCTCCCTCCCCCGCTTCTTTCTTTGTTTTCTCACTTTCTTTTGTTCCCTCTGTCCCTAACCCTACTCCACCTCAGTCTTTGTCCCTTAATTTTTACTGCCTTCTCTCTGGCTCTTTCTTTTTTCTTTTTTTTTTTTTTTTTTTTTTTTGCGGTACGCGGGCCTCTCACTGTTGTGGCCTCTCCCGTTGCGGAGCACAGGCTCCGGACGCGCAGGCTCAGCAGCCATGGCTCACGGGCCCAGCCGCTCCGCGGCATGTGGGATCTTCCCGGACCGGGGCACGAACCCGTGTCCCCTGCATCGGCAGGCGGACTCCCAACCACGGCGCCACCAGGGAAGCTCCACCTGTATTCTTGATCCATTTCCTCTCATCTCTGGCATCGTCTTCTATGCCTTATCATCTCTCCTACACATCACCGGTTGTTCTCCTTTCTACTGGCTCTTTGCATACAATCCGTAAAGATACTCAAAGACTTCTTTTGGAAAGAAACAATCTCTTTTGACCCTTTCCACCTTCCAATGCCTCTGGCTGCTGCCCAGATCTTTCTAGTCAAGCTTCCCTTTCTAGTCAAGTTTCTGGAAAGAAGAAAATTCACTTGTTTTCCATTTGCTCATCTCACATCTCAGTCCCCTGAGATCTCACTTCCGTCACCCATCCCTCTGCTGAAAATGATTCTGGCCAAGATCTCTACTCTGGCAAAGATTTCGAATGGTCTTCATATGGACAAAAGCAATAGTCACTTTTAATCTTTATCTTATTAGACCTCTCTGTAGTACTTGATGCTATTGATCTTCTCATCCTTGAAATTTCTTGGCAACTAGAATATTTATCTCCTGGTTCCTTGCCATTTCTCTGACTGTGCTTCTTGGTCTCTCTAGAGGGCTCCTCTTCGTTTACTCACCTTTTAAGCTGGGAATTAAAAACTCAAGTTATCTACCAGGACCAGGGAAGTAATATAAATAAATGAAGCAAGTATATGAAACAGCAGCACCATAGTAATAATTAATGGGAGTTGACATTAGCCTTGGCGTTAGAAAGACAGCAGTGAGCGGTGGGGGCTGTAAACAGTTGGAGAACATGTATCCCATTCAAAACGGGAAGCTGCTACTCAGTTTTGGTAGAATGTTGCTGTGTGAAAATGCAAGTCCAGGGGGTCCAGAGCTCCTGACTTTAAGAGAATCTGGAAATTCTCATTTTCAGGTGAAATTTCCTGATTTTAAATGTTGGCCACAGAATCAAAGAAAACATGCTGAACTTGTTTGTAAAATCTACCTTAAATATTGGTGTACCTCACAGTTGTGTTCTGGCCCCATGGCTATCTCTTTACATACTCTCCTTATACTGGCTCAGCTATTCTCATGATTTTAACTCCCACCAAGGAACCGAAGCCCCTCATCTCCCAGTCTGGTCTCCTATGACACTCAGGTACATAAACCCAATTACTTGTTGGACATTATAATTGCATGTTCAATAAGCAATTCAAGTTCCACATGTTCAAACTTGAACTCATCGTTCCCCAGACATCTCACTACCCTCTCAGCTGGTTGTATCACCATCCTCCTAGCCATTCAATCCAGATTTCGGGGAGTTCATCTGAGTTTTTGTTGTTATTGTTATTCTCTGTCATTCACAGCTCTCCACAACCAAGGCCTGTCAATTGTACCCATTATATTGCTTGATCTGTCTAATCCTACTACCACTGTCTTCATTAAGGTCCTCAACATCTCTTGCTTAAATTATCACGTTAGATTTTTAAGTACTCCCAACCCATTTGCCTGCCTCCAGATTAACCTTCTTGAAATCTATTTTTTATATTGAGACCAAAGTGATAAAGGCAAATTTGATCACTCTCCCATCTTCTTGAAACATTTTGAGAGCTCGCCAATGCTTACTGAGTCAAGCCCAAGGTGGAGAGTAAGGTTTTCGGTGACCTCACCCCTCCTTGTCTGGTCCTCGATGCTCTAGTACTTCCAAAGAGCCTGTAGCTCCTCACATACACCAGCATGCTTTCTGCCTCCTTGACTTCACTCTTTCTGTCCTTGCTGTCTTCCCACATAGTTCCCAGTGCCCTCTAATTCTTACCCAATAGTCAAGATACTTCTCTTTCTGGGAACCCTTCCCTGAATCTCCAGTTTGGGCCAAGAGTCCCTCATCTGGGCCCCCATAAACACTGTGTTTATATGTTACAGCTCTTCCTCTATCACATTATAATGCTGTGTTTTTGTGTTGCAAGCTGTGCTAGGGTAGAAAGCATACCCTGATTCCTTTGTATCCTCTCCCCCGACTTTAACATCCAGTACAATTCCTGGCACACGGCAATGACCCAATAAATATCGCTAAACTAAACTGAACTAGCATCTCAGTTGGGGAAATGGAAGCAGCAACCATGGCACTTGGTAATGAGAAATTTCCCGGGGATCCGAATGAGGTGTGGAATTTAGCCCAAGACTTTGGAGAAAGAGGATTCGGGACAAGTTTCATACATAATTTTGGTTGCGAAACCACAGGAAGAAAGCAGAGCTAAGTGGTAGTACACTGAAATCCCAGAAGATGGGGTTATAGCGTCATCAGACTAAAGAGATGAATGCAATCTTAGGCTAGAGTAGTTGTATCATGAGTGTCCAGTTTAGAGGAGGAAATAGTTCCACTCTTCTTCATCCTGGTCAGCCTGCATCCTAAATGTGGTGTCCAGGTCTGGGTGTGTCATTCTTGCAGGACCAACTGAGAGATGAAGACCAGTATGGTGAGGGGTCCCCAAGCCATGCCACTGAAGGGGAAGTTAAAGGACTGGGGGTGTTTGGTCTCAAAAAAAGAAAGTATTAGTGGCGACCTGAGAGAAGCATTGAAACATTGGAAGGACCCTCATTTGAGAAAGGGAAAATCTCTACCTCATGAGGCACCAGAGGATGAAACTGGGACAAATAAATGAGAGCTACAGGGAAGTGTTGTAAATGACAATCCCATGTCAGGGACAGTTGTCTAAGGATCAGGAGTTTCCAGAAAGGAATGAACTTCCTCACCAGCAGTGAACAGCTCCCAGCCCCAGGAAGGTCTGAGGAAATGCTAACCAGCCAGCTGCCAAGGCAATTTCAGAAGTGCCTGCTGCTTTGGTGGCAGCCTGGACTAGATGACCAGTAGATGACCTCCCAATACTAGGAGTCTAGAATTCTGTGAGACTAGAGAAACCATCTTTCTTTCCTAAAGGGAAGGTTACAGTTCTGAGGTGAAGAAGTGGAGAGAAACAAGAGCTGTCCTTTGATTTCACCAGTTCAGAAACCATCATGGTACTCTTTCTTCCCCTGGAAAGATGTCACATTTGGCATTCTTGGTGCTCTCAAGTCACATCCTTCTACTTTCCTCAGACTTGGAGCTCTGTCTACAATAGATTCTTCAATCACTCCCAATTCACCTAATACCCACCCCCCTTCCTGTGTTGCTACATGAGTACAAGGAACTTCCCCAGGAACCAGGAATGATCCTGGAAGGCCATAGAAGTGTAGATGACCATCCTGTGATGAGAGAGTGGCTAATTCTGCATCAGTGCCTCTACTGGTCAGAACTTGGTTGGAGGAGTCTTTTTTTTTTTTTTTTTTAACATCTTTATTAGAGTATAATTGTTTTACAATGGTGTGTTAGTTTCTGCTATATAACAAAGTGAATCAGCTATATATATACATATATCCCCATATCCCCTCCCTCTTTCATCTCCCTCCCACCCTCCCTATCCCACCCCTCTAGGTGGTCACAAAGCACCGAGCTGATCTCCCTGTGCTATGGAGGAGTCTTCTTAAAGGATATACCAGCACGTCCTTCTTCAAAGTTAAAACCCTCCATAGCAGGGGACTTCCCTAGCGGTCCAGTGATTAAGACTTCGCCTTCCAATGCAGGGGGTGCGGGTTCAGTCCCTGGTCAGGGAGCTAAGATCCACATGCCTCATGGCCAAAAAACCAAAACAGAAAACAGAAGCAACATTGTAACAAATTCAATAAAGACTTTAAAAATGGTCCGCAACCATCTTTAAAAAAAATAAAATAAAGCCCTCCATAGGGGAAGGAGGTTTGAAGAACCCCACTCTTAAACATACAAGAATAAGGGGCTTCCCTGGTGGCGCAGTGGTTGAGAATCCACCTGCCGATGCAGGGGACACGGGTTCGTGCCCCGGTCCGGGAAGATCCCACATGCCGCGGAGCAGCTGGGCCCATGAGCCATGACCACCGAGCCTGCACGTCCGGAGCCTGTGCTCCGCAACGGGAGAGGCCACAACAGTAAGAGGCCCGTGTACCGCAAAAACAAACAAACAAAAAAACAAGAATAAGAAACAAAGTATAAACATAAGAGAAATGTCAGTTCAGCAGGATTTAGAGTTAGCCCCTCAGAAGTGATCCGGGGTCTGGAGATAAAGTTCTATTACACCAGAGTTTGCTAGAACCTGGAGCCTGGCTAACTTCTTCATCGCTTGATTCCAGTTGCCCCTTCTCTGTTTTTTCTTGGAAAACGTATCTACCACTGGTGCCCTGCAGCTGGTCTTGTAGGGAAAGGAATCCCAAAGTTCCTGGACCCAACAGGGTCCAGGAGGAGAAGGAGCCTGAGACATGGCGCCAGGGGACTTCCTCGTAGAGGGGTGACTCCCTGAAGGGTATCCTTGCTTGGCTGGGATTCTAGTCAGCCTCTTCTACCTGGTTGCCATGGACACTCCTGAATCCCTCATCATCCATGGCCATCACCATCCTTGTGTCATCCATGTCCTCTGGCTGTGTTTCCTCTCTTAGGCCCTGAACTGCTGCTGGGGAAACTGGAAATCTGCAGACCCGAATCTCTACAAGTTTTATCATGCTACCAGCTGAGCCAGTTTTCTTCAGCCCTTACACATCCCCACACTAACTGTTTCCAATCCAATCACTCAATATGGCCCCAATCCCCCTCCCAGAGGACCTTACCTCCCTCTTTGACGAGGCTACTGTATTTCAGCTGTCCCATCTACACTCACCTCCGTTTCAGACCAACCCCTGTTTACAGAAGGGGTATATCTCTCAGTTCTAAGAATTCACTCTTCCCCTAACCTCTCGATTTTGACTCTTCCTGCCTTCTTGCCTCCTTAGACGTCCTCCTCAACTCTGACTTCAGTCCTCAAATCCAGTTCTGTATCTCTACTGGCCTATAGGACACATATGCTAAGTGTCATGGCATCACCAAGTCCCCTGACAACATGCCCCTAATGGGACTTACCTTCATCACAACCCTCCTCCAAGATCGCCATCACCAACCCATTTCCTCATGTCTTCCTTCCCTCACAGCCATCTGGTCACCACAGAGGGATGAGTATGAGAGAAAGACCAGGAGCACTGCAGAGATGCAGCCCCTCGTGGTCAAGCCTCTGAACAACTAGCAGCAGGTGCTTCCCTCCAGACTTCTAGGAATTGGACAAAAATTAAAAAGGTTAGTTTGAGCCGGTGTAAGTTTGGTATTCTGTTACTTAATAAAATGCATTCAAAACCGGTACACCAATTCCAATCGACTTCAGAACCAGTGTTCTTTCTGGTATATCGCTCACTGAGACTTATCGGGAATTTAGAATAGCTCTTGGAACGTGACCTGCATTCAAATATTTGTTAAATGAATGAATGAATGAATGAATGACTAAATTCAACCTCAAAACATTTTTTAAACAAACATTGACCATTAGAAACCTCATGTGTAGGTTCAAAGTTTAATTTTATGTTTTCTGGAGAGCACCTAGGTGATTTCCAGTCTGCTAGATTTAAATGTAAATAATCTTACAGGATTTTTTTCTTTATGAGTAGGAGCACTGGTGAATAAATTTTGATTAGACTAATACTTTTTTGTTCAAGGCAGCGTGGTTGCAGCTACAATAGGTTAGGAATTTTCTGGTCTGTCACAGTGGATTGTTAGGATTGGGTCTAAACCCAGGGATTACTAATCAGCACTTATTTTCCTGGCCGTGGTTGTTAACTGCTCATTTGGCAAAGTGCCAACATGGTTAATCGCATCCTGGCTCCCTAAATCTCCATGTTTTTAACAAGAGCCTTCATTTCCTGGGCTAAGCTGCTCCAAAGTGTTCGATAACTGAGGTATAAAGGATGAGTTTTCAGAGGGATGAGATTTCCTGACCAGGTGACCAGAAAAGTGTAGCTGTCAGTCGTATCTCACGTGTTCTAGTAGTCAGATTCTGATTACAAAAGGGAGGCATTGCCGGGAAATGTTAGGTCGAAAAAACTGAAATTTCCTGTTTCTGCAGTCACTTATTTCAGTGGTCATCAAACTCTGTTTCAGGGAGTCTATCAGTGTTTGTGGTTGCTGATGTTAATGGAAGCTCGTGAAACCAATGTCAACCTTTTGCATGAATCAAAAATCCTGTTCTCAGGGACTTCCCTGGCGGTCCAGTGGTTAGGACTCTGCGCTCTCACTGCTGAGGGCCTGGGTTCGATCCCTGGTCGGGGAACTAAGATCCCACAAGCCTCCAGGTGCAGAAAAAAAAAAAAAAATCCTGTTCTCCTTGGTTAACCTAATTATAAGGAAATGTAAATTTACATTGTAAAGTTTCCACTAATATATACTCCTTGACTGGTTTCATATATTAGAGTTCCAGTGAGGTTTCATTTTTTAAGAAGAGCTCTTCTATTACAAAGGTTGAAATGGCTGAGAGGTCAACATGGTGGAGGACGCTTGCTGGGGGGAAAAGCAATATTTCCTGCCTTAGAGAGAAATCTTAAGGGTTAAATGAAATAATTTGTGTGAGAAGCACAGCAGGAGGTGAGCGAGCGAGGAAGCTTCCTCTGCCGCTCCGCATGGCTCCCCGTCGCTCGCATTACCGCCTGAACCATTTCCCCCACCGCCGCCCTGTCCGCGGAAAAATTGTCTTCCACGGTCCCTGGTGCCCAAAATGTTGGGGACCACTGGTATAAAGGTTAGTAAAGTTTAGTGGAAGGGAGGGAGGGAGGAAGGAAAGGGGGAGGGAAGGAAGGAAAAGAGAGACTTAATGAAAAGCAGGTGCGCTAGGTATCTTTGGACTTTCTAGATTCACTTTTCACTCTTCTCCACCCTACTCCCTATCGGGAGGCTGACCTATATGGGCATATTACCAGAGGTCCATTGCCTTGGCCTCCAGTGCATTTTGGCTAACAGGAGGCCCTGGTGGGACCCTAGAGGGTGGAAGGGGGAGGTCAGGGTATTTACACCCTGGCTCTCCCTTAGGCTGCTTGTGTTTCTTCATCAAATGCCACTGCTCCCCTCAAGGCAGCCTCCTGCACACACTCTCCTTCCGGGTTCTGATATCAGTGTTCTCCCCTTGCCTCTTTGGGGCTGGGGAGGTATAATATTGTACTTTATAATAAAAAAAATATATATATATATATATATATTTGGTCTTTGCTCCAATCCTGGCACCTAGCTCCTAAAACCCTTGGAATTCCCTAAATGATGGGGGGCGGGTCTTTTGTTAATGAGGCGACCTTTGGAAAGCCCCCAGATAACCAAAGAATGGAAACTGGTTGCCAGGGGAAACTACCATGTGATTGGAGGGTTGGAACTGTCAGTCCCACCTCCCTGACCTCCAGGGAGAGGAGAGGGGCTGGAGAGTGAATTCCACCACCAATGGCCATTGATTTAATCAGTCGTGCCTACGTAATGAAGCCTCCATAAAAACGGACAAGGATGGAGTTTGGAGAGCTTCCAGGTTGGTGAACCAGAATATTTCCATGTGCCACTGTGCCAGGCCCCAAACTCCATGAGGACAGAAGCTCCTTTGTTTAGGATCTTGCCCTATGTATCTCTTCATCTGGCTGTTGCATTGTATCCTTCAATATCTTTTGTAATAAGTCAGTAATCCTGAGTTCTGTGAGCTTCTCTAGCAAATTAACTGAGAAGGAGGTCGTGGGAACCTCTAATTTATAGCCAGTTGGTCAGTAGCACAGATAAAAATCTGGACTTCTGATTGGCATCCAACGTGAAGGACAGTCTTGTGGGGCTGAGCCCATAAGTGGTGGGATGTGATTTCTTCTCCAGGTGGATAGCATCAGAACTGAGTTAAATTGTAGGGCGCCCAGCTGGTGTTGAAATTGCTGGGTGGTATGGGGGAAAAAACCTCACACGTTAGAATTGGTATTAGAATCATTAGGTGGTAATAGCTCCATTGCTACTAATTCCAGGTTACTGCATTGACGTCTGTGGTTCCCCCGTGTCCTGCCCTCACTTTTGTAAATAGATGCCTTGTAAGGGAACTCTTGATGTATTATTCTAACTAAGGGTTACCATTTGTCCCTGTTGGACCCCGACTGATACAGTGAGTAGCTCCATATTCTTTGTTTGACACCTCAAAAATACTTACCCTTTCCCCCCATGTTCTGTATCTCCAGAGGCAGATCTCTGGAGACCTCAGGTTGGATTTGGCCAATGGGCGCCACCATCAGGAGATCTGAGGGCTGGAGGAGAGAGGATGGGTTATTTATTCCCTGCCAGGTTTTGACTTGGCAGTTGTGTTCTACTTCAGACCATAGCTCCTGCCAGACAGGCCCTCTCCCAGGGCTCAGCAATGACCAGGGCCATCACTTTGCCCTTCCAACCCTATGGATGGTAATAGCTCCCTAGTGTGGCTCATTGCTGGGTGCTTCACCATTTCTGGTTGGTTCCCTTAACTCTGACCCATCTTCATGAAATAATTCTTTCCTTAAACTCTCCTCATTTACTCCCGAGGTAATTGAGTGTGTCATTTATTCCCTGCCAGGACCCCGACTGCTATAGTGGATTTTAAGACTTATGCAGATTGGAGTTTTATTCACTGCAATGATTCATTTTTTAAAAAATTAATTAATTTATGGGTCTTCGTTGCTGCACGTGGCTTTCTCTAGTTGCGGCGAGCGGGGGCTACTCTTCGTTGCGGTGTGGTGCGTGGGCTTCTCATCGCGGTGGCTTCTCTTGTTGCACAGCAAGGGCTTTAGGTGCACGGGCTTCAGTAGTTGTGGCTCGCGGGCTCTAGAGCACAGGCTTAGTAGTTATGGCGCATGGGCTTAGTTGCTTTGTAGCATGTGGGATCTTCCTGGACCGGGGCTTGAACCTGTGTCCCCTGCATTGTCAGGCAGATTCTCAACCACTGCGCCAACAGGGAAGCCCAATGACTCCTTTTTACAGAAGTCTTAGTAAAGCTCTGAGGTTGTTTAAATTCAGACAACTAGCAAAGACAAGGTTTTCCTTTTATTCCCCCTTCCTGTTTCAAGATAGTAAAGTTCATAGAGCAGGAAAAAAACAATACATGAATTGGTTCTTTGTCCAGCCCCAGGCAGGGCATGTAGTCAGGGAGGGAGCAAGATGACAGTGCAGGGATGTGAAAAACTGGCAACTGAAGAATCAGAAACTACATAACGAATTCAGAACATGCGGCGAACAGAACAGTAAATCTTCAACTATAGAATGTATTTATACTAAAGGACATCTCATAGATTTAAGTTCCAAAGGAACATAACCAATGACATTTCACTCTTGAAAATTCAGTAAGTCAGCTACCTCCATGGAAGGGAGTATGAGTTTCTCAGTTTAGAACTTGGGAGATAGGGGTGTGAGAAATAAAAAGGCATAACAAAAGGATACATCATGGCTCCGTGGTCCATGATTCCTAACACATTCCAAGTGAGGAAATTTGTTCTGTACTTAATGAGTTTCAGGTAATATCATCCTGTCCCTCCTGATCACCATCACTTGACAAGTTAATGGAATGCAACATTTATTGAAAGCCCACTCTGTACAAGGCACTGTACTAGGTATTGTGGATACAAAAATGAATGAACATGGCAGATGAATACACTGATGACTCCACATCAAAGCAGACTATGATACTTATACAAGGAAAGCTCTCGTAGTATAAACATGAGTGGCTTGAGAGCATGGAAGTGGTCCTGTTGCATCCTTTTATCTAACAACAATTCCTCAGGCTGCAGTTAAAACCCAGTTCTGTCTCATTTCTAGAAAGAGATGGATAGCAGCTGTTTACTATCTTTCGTGTAATTGCATCTCAAAGGGTAATTTAATGATGACTTTACCTCTGCTCTCAATCCTTCCTGCTAATTTGCCTTCATTATCCCAATGTGGACATCCCAGGTCTTCTATCCTACAAGCATATTTCCTTGGCACACCCAGAGAGGCATCCAAAGCTTTGAGTTGGAGGTGCCCATGTTTCAGGACAATAACCACAGTTCATTACAGCTCCCCATTGCAGTCTGGTCTTTTCACTTATCTACACATAGGAAACTGTAATATTTTTAGGCTTCCATTGGGCTAAATGGAAGAGATTATTTGTGGCTGAAGGCAAAGAGCTTAGGACTATGATTGTCTCGGGTCCTGCCTGGTTACCCGAAGGTCTAAGAGGATCTGTATAGCTCTTTCACTGCTCAGAGACTAGGAATTTCTGGCCTACAGAATGAAGTCCAAACACCTTAAGCTGTGTCGCAGGTAACACATCCAGGCAGCAGTCTAAATGGGGGCCTTGTTACCTGGTTTTGTCCACCCTGGACACTGAACCCTTGACTGTCTGCTCAGCACAGACATCTGCATACAGAACCCTATACAGAAGGGTTCTTTAACTAGGGAATTTATGAAGAAGGCAAAAGAGGATGACTGAAGCCACAGTCTGAAATGAGAACACTATAATGTTTATTATACACAGTTATATTCAGCTAACCATAAAAAGGATACATAATGGGTTGTTTTGTCTCTAGTTGATCTTTCCTAAGAAACTGGTAATAACCCTTAATGGTATTCCTCTGTGTGCTTCTCACTATTTGATTCCTGGGGTACCTGTACAGTGATGCTCACTTTTTTTTTTTTTTTTTTTTTTTTTGCGGTACGCCGGCCTCTCACTGTTGTGGCCTCTCCCGTTGCGGAGCACAGGCTCCGGACGCGCAGGCTCAGCGGCCATGGCTCACGGGCCCAGCCGCTCCGCGGCATGTGGGATCTTCCCGGACCGGAGCACAAACCCATGTCCCCTGCATCGGCAGGCAGACTCTCAACCACTGTGCCACCAGGGAAGCCCGATGCTCACTTTTTTATCTCAGGTTTTTATTACTTTTGCTGGTAGTTCTCAGCTTCTGAACATGAGGCACAGGAATGGTTGGTCTTAGGTAAATCTGTCTCTGGACTTCCTGGACTATGCAGTACCCCTATGGGATTGCATTATATGGAGCTGTAATGGCGGAGGGTGAGGAAAGAGTGGCTTACATTTTAGGGGGTGTAAAAGATTACTTCCTGTTCAGAGTGGGCTCTGAGAATAAATCCCCCATTGCATAGATGGATGGTTGCCATGACACTTCCTGTCTAACACCTTCACCCATCCTCTCCTGGTGTTAACGGTCCAGACATCATGGCTCACTCACCAGTCCAGACCTTCACCATCTGGATACCACTTATCTTTCCCTCTCTCTACTGCACACCATGCATCCTGTTCTCCAGCCACAGCCACATTTTTCACTTTTCCTATGTACATTTTTCCTTTGCAGCCTTTGTGTTCCTTCTGTTCAACAACCACGACAAAAAAAATCTTTCCCAATTTGACTTTCTGGTAAATATCCACTCATCAAGATCTGTGACTCCTTCCCCACTCCCTGGTGGAGTTAAGTTAATTCCCTCTTTTTAGTCTCATCTCATAATGTCCATACTTCCTCTTCCACAGTATTTATCATGTGGAATTACAGGAAGAGTTACTTATTTGTCTACCTCCTCCCATCCCTATGAGACTGTTGACCCTTGAGGGTAGCAATGGTGTCTTCTTCAGCTAGGTATTCACAGTGTCCAACACGTAGCTCGGCATGGAGAAGATGCTCCACAGATGTCAGCTGAATGATTGTAGAGCAGGCAAGAGGTTCCAGCGACTCTAGTGAGGCTCTTCCCTGCCTGGCAGAGGCAGAGACTCTAGTGGATGTATCAAGGTTCTTAAAATTTTCACAGTTGTTGATTCCATGTCTAGCTAACATCATGCCTGCTTAGGGAATATCACATGATCATGATGATAGTTTTTGATCAAAGACATGCAGTTTCCTCTGCTTGGAGCACTCTTCCCCATGCCCGCCCCAAACCAGCCACGACTGCTTACTGAACTTCCTTGATCATCACACTATAAAATAATGCTCTGTTTATTGAACTGACTTCTCCCACTAAACTATAAATCCATGAAGACAGGGTATATGTCAGTTACGTTCATCACCGTTTCCTCAGTCTTACCAGAAGCCTAGTGTGTAATCCGTGTTAAATATTTTTTGAATGAATGAATGAGTGGATGAATGAATGAAATGAGTTATGCTTGTTGACTCAGCCAGGGATCTTTAGTAAAATGGTAACTAAATATTACCCGATGGAGTTTCAACAATGTAGATCCAGCTCCTTTGAAAGTTAGCAGAGCGAAGCAGGTGAACAAGATAAATTTGGCAACGCTTTAGAACCTTGTAAGAGAGAAGACATTAAGTCAGTGTAGATTATTGTAGCAAACCCTGCAAAAACTTTCCTGGCTGACTTTTATGCTTAAATGAGAGCTATTCTTACAGTGATTTTAATGATTCATTTGTGTTGTATCACATACCTTAGTAGGCAGGAATATTTTTCCTGTTTTACTCACCAGAATGTTTTCCCAAAGCAGCTTTTTGTAACAGAATAGCTTAGATGGTGAGATACTCAGTCCTTCACCACTCCATGGTGATATTGTTGGAAGGGGGAAGTTTTTCTGTCACTATGTCCCACAGAAGATGGTTTGCCTTTCATTTGGCAACAATCATTTCAGACTGGAAGGTTATGAATAGGCAATTCAGAGAAATAATACAAATGGCTGATGCATATCAGAAAAATATGCTTTATCGGTTTTTGCCTGATAGGCAAAAATTTTTAAGATTTCTGATAAATGGTATTATCAATACTTATACTATTGCAGCAGGCAAGATATGGGGAAATGGGCTCTCTCATGCCCTATGTGGAGGAGGCTATAGCTCAATACAGCTTTTTATGGAGACAAACTTTGAAAACATAAAGATTTAATCATAATTTAATGTGCATATTCTTTCACCCAGCAATTCCACTGTAAGAATCTGTCCTACTGATATAACCACATAAGGTGGCTCCATATATATAAAAAAATATTTATTGTTGCAACTTTTTTTAAGGGAGGACTATGTGACTTTGTGATTTAAATGGAAAGAAAGAAAGCTCTGTACATAGACAGGTTGGGCCAAAGATAAGAGCCTTGGGAGTCCTGCTAAGGAAGTGCGGGCTTTCGCCCAAGGGCTATGGGGGACCACAGGGAATTTTGGGGACCATAATCCATAGAAAGAGGAGCCACCTTCTGGACAGCCTTAGCATTATCTTATAGCCAAAAGAAATATCTTCAACATCCCCACATTGACTACAGTGAAAATCTCCACTGAAACCACCCAAATATGTACCAAAGGGAATTCCACTTAAAACATACAGCTAAACTTCTTAAAATCCTTTCCCCCATCTCTCTCTCATTTCTCACTTTATAGCAGCACAAATACCTTCATCCTTCTCTCTTTCTCACATATCATTCCCCCAAATTCTTCTAAATTCAATCAACAATTGTTCTTTAAATTTCCAATTGTTTGTGAGGTTTATTTTTTGCTTTTAAAATATTCATTTTTACTTTATATACATCTCTACAGTTTTATATTGATTATAAATATAATCAGTATCCTTTTTTTTTTTTTTTTGCGGTACGCGGGCCTCTCACTGTTGCGGCCTCTCCCGTTGCGGAGCACAGGCTCCGGACGCGCAGGCTCAGCGGCCATGGCTCACGGGCCCAGCCGCTCCGCGGCATGTGGGATCTTCCCGGACCGGAGCACGAACCCGTGTCCCCTGCATCGGCAGGCGGACTCTCAACCACTGCGCCACCAGGGAAGCCCAGTATCCTTTTTGAGTGCAGTGATTTCTTTCTTCGACCTCATCTTTCCTTTGTCCTCTATTTTCACCCTCTGTATTAGTTTTCTATTGTGTAAGAAATTACTCCAAACTCAAAGGCTTAAAATAACACCCATTTATGATCTCCCTGTTTCTTTGGGTCAAGAGTTTGGGCATGGCTTAGTTGGGTCCTCTGCTCAGGGTCTCACAGGCTGCATTAAGGTGTCTTTGGGGTTGCAGTTTCATCTGAGGGCTCGGCATCCCCTTCTAAGCTCATGTGGTTGTTGGCAGAATTCATCCACTGGGGCTGTAGAACTCGTGGTGACCGACTTCTGCAAAGCCAGCATTTCTGATCTCAGGGAAGGCCTAAGCCCTCTTTTAAAGAGTTTACTTGATTAAATCAGGATCATCCAGGACAATGTTTTTGATGAATTCAAAGTCAAACCTAATTACATCTTCAAAAATCCCTTCACTTTCACCATATAACATAATCACAGGAGTGATATCCCATCATATTCACTGATTCCACCCACACCCGAGAGAAGATTACACACAGATGAAGGTCATTAGGGACTCATCTAAGATTTTCACTTACCACTCCCTTTACCAGTATCACCCCTGCATTAGTTTCCTGTTGCTGTTGTAACAAATAGCCACATATGTAGTAGCTTAAAGCAGAAATTTATTTCTCTGATAGTTCTAGAGGCCAGAAGTTGAAATGAGTCTTACAGGGCTAAAATCAAGGTGTGGCCAGGGCTGATTCCTTTTAGAGGCTCCAGGGGAGAATCTGTTCCTTGTGCTTTCCAGCTTTTGGTGGCTGCATCCCTTGGCTTCTGGCTGCCAGTGTTGTCCCACTGCCTTTTCCTCTCTCTCCTTTCTTTTCTATCCTCACCTGCCTCCCTCTTATAAAAACCCCTGCAGTGATATTGGGCCCACTCGGATAATCTAGGATAATTTCCCCAGTTTGAGGTTCTTAATTTAATCACACCTGTGAAGTCCCTTTTGCCATATAAAGTAATATTCACAGGTTCTGAGGATTAGGACATGGACATCTTGGGGAGCCATTATTTAACCTATCATACCTTCCTCCCCAACCATACTTATGATTCGTGTCTTAATGTCCTATGTTATCTCTAAATAGTTTTCCATGCTTTTTTTTTTTTTCTTGCGGCGCGCGGGCCTCTCACTGTTGCGGCCTTTCCCGTTGCGGAGCACAGGCTCCGGACTCGCAGGCTCAGCGGCCATGGCTCATGGGCCCAGCCGCTCTGTGGCACGTGGGATCTTCCCGGACCGGGGCACGAACCCGTGTCCCCTGCATCGGCAGGCGGACTCTCAACCACTGCGCCACCAGGGAAGCCCTCCATGCTCTTTTAATTTTACACACACACATATATATACATATAAACATATTTTTGTACACATATACATATACTGGAAGGTTTTGTTTAATGAAAATAAGTTTGTGTTATATACACTTTGCTGCATTTTTCTTTTCTTAATCAGTAAAACCTCATGGAAATCCCTATGTTATCTGATTTAGCTCTCATTTATTTTTTCATATTTGCTGCATTACTTTCCATGGAATGGTTATTTTATCATTTATTCAACCATTCATTTACTGATCGTTATTACTTTCCTTTCCAGTTATGTTGTAATTGTTTTTGTTTTTGTTTTTGTCATATGTATGATCTGCAATAAACATTCTCTTACAAAGATATCCTTGTATCCTAGCACCTTTATTGTCTGAAATGGGTTCCCAGGAGTGGAACTACTAAAGCAAAGAATATCTGTATTTATTATTTTAGTATACGTTGCCAGATTAATTTTCCAAAAAGTTTGTAACAACTCACATTTTTACCACCAGTGTTTGAGTATCCTTTCCACTTCATCTCTGATAGTATTGTCTCTTTAATGGTTGCTAGTCCAGTATGTTACTTTAATTTGAATGTTCACACTTACTAGTTTATGAACATCTTTCCATATGTTTCGTATGTTCATCATTTGGATTTGCCCTCCTGTGAACTGACTCTTGTTAACCTTTTTCCATTGGGTTGTTTGGTCATTTCTTGTCCATTTGTAAGTGTTCTGTGAGTATTATTGTATTAGCTAAGGTAATACTAGTTGCCGCAACAAACACCCAAGTAATGGTTGAACACAATAGAGATTTATTGTCAGTGGGATGGTTACTGTGCTCCACAATCATTCAGAGATCCAGGATGATGAGAGCTCTGCCATCTTCCACAGCGGCTTCCTTGGTCACCTTGGCTGTCAAGAGACAGCCGAGACCTAGGGGAAGAGAGAAAAGCTCATATGTGGGAGACTAGGCCTGGAGGATGCTCTGGCTTCCACTCACATGCCTCTGGCCAGTGCCTAGGCACTTGGCCATAACCCTATAGGAAAGTTAGGAAATGTAGGCTACACGTAAGCCCATGGGGATGGAGTGGAGAGTGAGGAATGGATTATAAATGGGCACCAAGAAACTTTTAGGGGTGATGAATATGTTCTTTACCTTGATTATGGTGATGATTTCACAGGTGTGATACATATGGCAAGACTCATTATATTGTACATGTTAAATGTGGCTATTGTACCTCAGTTGTAACTCAATAAGCTGTAAAAATATAATGGGGGAAAAAGTGCGTCCCTTGAGGAAAAGGAATCAGTGTTGTGAACAGCTAGCCAATCTTTCATAATTATATATATTTTTTCTCCCCAATTTGCCATTTTTTACAGTCAAATAGATCTGTTGGGGTGGCAGGGGCGAAGCGTCTGGCTTATCAGGATTGGTCAAGAAAGTCTATCTTGACACTAGATTGTATTTTTAAAAAATCTTTAAAAATTTTATTATTTTTTGCTGTGTTGGGTCTTTGTTGCTGTGTGCGGGCTTTCTCTAGTTGTGGCGAGCGGGGGCTGCTCTTCCATCACGGTGCTCAGGCTTCTCATTGCAGTGGCTTCTCTTGTTGTGGAGCACGGGCTCTAGGTGTGCAGGCTTCAGCAGTTGTGGCTCACAGACTCAGTAGTTGTGACACATGGGCTCCAGAGCGCAGGCTCAGTAGTTGTGGTACACGGGTTTAGTTGCTCCACGGCATGTGGTATCTTCCCAGACCAGGGCTTGAACCTGTGTCCGCTGCATTGGCAGGCAGATTCTTAACCACTGTGTCACCAGGGAAGTCCCTAGATTGTACTTTTAATTTCCTAGATTTTCTTGCGAGATTCTTAAGAGTAATACTTGAGTTTATTCTTTTTTTTCTTGCTAGTTTGATAAATTTTCTGTTCAGTCCATTTCATTTTCTTCTGTTAACATGGAAATTCTAATATTCTTTTATATCCTGTTAACAGACACCTTCTCTACTCCTGTGCTCATGATAAGACATTTTCTCTACTATCTGAAAACAAGCTGCCATCTTTCCCACAAGATGACCCTGAAATGGTTCTGAACGTACTTGTTCTCTCCTCTCCCCTCTGTCTTTCTCAGATGGAACCTTGGCAGTGATGATACTCCCGCCTCCGTACTCTCCACTGTCAGGACTTGCTGAGGTCATTCAGTACCTTCAGTTACCATAATAAAATGGTCTTCGCAGCATCTACATCTGTTCTAAAACTCCTAGTGTAACACTCGTATTACACTTTGCCAGAGAGTCTCTCATTATGGTGATAGCCGATATTTATCGAACACTTACTATGTGCCAGGCTCAGTTTAAGAAGTTCACACGTGTTATCTCACTTAATGTTTACAACTCTATGAGGCAATTACTGTCATTATCCTCACTTTACAGATGAAGAAACTGAAGCAGAGAAAAGTTAAAGGACAAGTTCACACAACTGGAAAGGGGTAGAGCAAACCGTCGCCTGGGAGTCCATGCCTGTGATCCACACCTGGGAGTCCATGCCTGTGATCCACACCTGGGAGCTTGTTAGAAACGCAGACTCTCCTATTTCCATCTAAGACCTGCTGAACTGGCATCTGCATTTTAACAAGCTCCTCAGCTGATTTCACAGTAAAGTGGAGAAATGCTGTTCTTTGCCATAGCGGGGGTTGGTGGATGACATGGCATCTGTATGCTCTGAATTCTGGCATTGCCCTCCCAGACAGGTGAGTGAGAACTTGGTGAGAGCGAATTCTTGGGCTGCTTTGTTTTTCTCTTAGTTGTCTACATGGCCAGCGAGAAATACTATGAGAGTCTTACTCTTTTTCTTTTGTAGGTAACTTTTTTGTTCTGCCCTAGAAACATGTACCATGATTCTTTTTATCCTTAGAATTCAAGACTTTAGCAGGGTTTGCCTAAAGGTGTATGTTTTCTCATCAATCATTCCTGGAGGGCTTCCCTGGTGGCGCAGTGGTTGGGAGTCCGCCTGCCGGTGCGGGGGACACGGGTTCATGCCCCGGTCCGGGAAGATCCCACATGCCGCGGAGCGGCTGGGCCCGTGAGCCATGGCCGCTGAGCCTGTGCGTCCGGAGTCTGTGCTCTGCAATGGGAGAGGCCACAACAGTGAGAGGCCCGCGTACCGCAAAAAAAAAAAAAAAAAAAAAAATCATTCCTGGAACTTAGTGAGCCCTCTCAATTTGCAAACTCAGACTTTCACTCATTGCAGGGAAATGTTTTTCTAATTTGTTTAATTACTTCGTCTCTCCATCTGTTCCTTTAACTCCTCTGGAACACCTATCATTTGCTGGTTACACACCCTTGATGCATCCTCCAAGTCTCTTACCTCTTCCCTGATGACTCCCTCTCTTTAATTTTTGCTCTGTGTTTTGAGATGACTCTTTAATTTGATTTAACAGACCATGGGTAAATCTCCTTCAGTTTATCAACTGAATTATATAGATGGGAAATCGTGTTTTTAGAGCCAGAAAATCTGTGTGTGTGAGTGTGTATGTGTGTGATTACTTACATCTCCTTAAGTTCTCTTTCTTTAATCAATTTTCCATCTGTCTGTTCCAGAAGCTTGACTTAAGTGGACATGTGTTCTGTGTGACCTGAATGGTCTTCCTCTCTTTGACTGCTGGACTATCTTAGAGGTGTGTCTCTCGCTCTTGGTTACTCCCTGGGGCAGTGTCTGTTTACTAGAGTAGTCTTCAGGGTGGCATTCCTGCAGGTGGGGGAAGATGGAGCTGTCTTTTCTCCCATGAGGCTGCAGTAGAGAAGCCAGCAGGCTGCCAGGCCCCTCCTGAGTCACCTGGAGGAAGCTTGCTTGTTCCCCAGCATCCTCCACTCTCCCAGCTTCAGGAGCGAGAGGACTCTGCCCACTGGGTCAATTTCCTCTAGGTCTCCTGGGAGCCAAGGAGATGTGGCACGCTTATGTGGGACTGAGGTCATTGTCCCTGAGGGCCAGAGATCTCTGAGACAAGGTGTTCACTGGATTCCTTGCTTTGTGAAAAGCTTCCAGGGCTGGGGACTGTCGGCAGAAACTATCCTCATCTGGCTTCCCCAGTCCACCAAGTACAAAATGTTCCTTGTTGGAACCTTTACAGAGCCTAGAGCCTCATAAAGCTACTTGTCTCAGGAGGGGCAGACAGATTAGAGTTAGGAACAGAGAAGAAAGGAGCCACGGCCTCTTCCTTCAGCTTCTCATAATCCTCCTCTGCACTCAGCATTGTTTTTCATGGCAAAAAATACTGAAAATAACCTATCAAAAGGGAGATGGCTAAATATATTACAGTACATCCATACATAAAATGCTGTACAGTCACTAAAAGGAGTATGTAGAATGATGTTCAAGATACATAGCACAATGGGAAAAAGATGCTTCAGGATATAATGAATTCTGTGATCCCATTTTAGAAATACCTTATGTGTATGTATATACACTTAGGCTTTGTGATTGTAAGCAGCAAAAGCTAGTTCTGGTGAGCTTGAGCAAAAGTAAAATGAAATTTTTTTTGAATGAATATTGAGATAGCTAATGAATAGATGGCAAATGTTGGACCATCAGGATTCAGGAATGGGATGGGAAAGAACCAGGACAACATCGAGGCCTCAGGACACAGAACTCTTTAGAGCACTACCAGTGAACTGGCCCAGCTCCCAAGCACCAGTCTCCCTGATACTCCACGGGATGAAGATCATGTAATTATCTTGGCTTATGGTATCTATTCTTGGATCAATCAGCCATGACCTAGAAGGGCAGAAAATATGTAGAATATTCCACAGACCCATCTCTGTGTATCTTGAGACATTCTCAAAGAAAGGAACATTCTTAGCATCCACCACACAAGGAGTCCAAAACATTTTATAAACACACGCGCGCGCACACACACACAGATAGATCTGAATACCCATCGAACTGGTACTATGACAGTTTCTCAGGCTTTCTTTGTTTTTGGTGATCTTGACAGCTTTGAGAAGTCAGGTATTTTGTAAGAAGCTCTGTACTGGGATTTGTCTGATGTCTTTCTCATGATTATACTGGGTATGGGTTTTGGGGAGAAAAACCACAGAAGTAAAGTGCCATTTTCCTTAAGTCACATCAAGGGTACCTGTAATAAACATGACAGATCGATGTTGATGTTGACTTTGATCACCTGCCTGAGGCAGTGCTTGTCAGGTTCCTCCTGTCAAGTTACTATTCTCCTCCCATCCCTTTCCATACTGTGCTTTTTGGAAAGAAGCTACTCTGCACAGCCCAGTGATTTTTTTTTTCTTGAAGCATAGTTGTTTTACAATATTGTGTTAATTTCTACTGTACAACAAAGTGATTCAGCTATAAATATATATACACATTATTTTTTCATATTTTTTTCCATTATATTTTATTATAGGGTATTGAATATAGTTCCCTGTGCTACACAGCAGGACCTTGTCATTTATCCGTTCTATATATAAAAGCTTACATCTGCCAACCCCAAACTCCCACTCCATCCCTCACCCAGCTCCCTCCCCCTTGGCAACCACAAGTTTGTTCTCTACGTCCATGAGTCTGTTTTGTACATAAGTTCATTTGTGTCATATTTTAGATTCCACATATAAGTGATATCATATGATACTTTTCTTTCTCTTTCTGACTTATTTCACTTAGTATGGTAGTCTCTAGTTGCATCCATGTTGCTGCAAATGGCATTGTTTCATTTTTTTGATGGCTGAGCAGTATTCCATTGTATATGTACCACATCTTCTTTATTCCTTCATCTGTCGATGGATATTTAGGTTGTTTTCATGTCTTGCTTATTGTGACTAGTGCTGCTATGAACATAGGGGTGCATGTATCTTTTTGAATTATAGTTTTATCCAGATATATGCCCAGGAGTAGGATTGCTGGATCATATGGTAATTCTATTTTTAGTTTTCTGAGGAACCTCCATACTGTTTTCCATAATGGCTGCACCAACTAGCATTCACAGCAACAGTGTAAGAGGGTTCTCTTTTCTCCACACCCTCTCCAGCATTTGTTATTTGTAGACTTTTTAATGTTGGCCATTCTGACTGGTATGAGGTGATATCTCATTGTAGTTTTGATTTGTATTTCTCTAATACAAATTTGTATTTCTCTAATTAGCAATGTTGAGCATATTTTCATGTGCCTGTTGGCCATCTGTATGTCTTCTTTGAAGAAACGTCTATTTAGCTGTTCTGCCCATGTTTCAATTGGGTTGTTTGTTTTTTTGTTATTGAGTTGTATGAGCTGTTTGTATATTTTGGAAATTAAGCCCTTGTCGGTCACATCATTTGCAAATATTTTCTCCCATTCTGTAGGTTATCTTTTTGTTTTGTTTATGATTTCCTTTGCTGTGCAAAGCTTGTAAGTTTGATTAGGCCCCATTTGTCTACCTTTGTTTTTATTTCTATTGCCTTGGGAGACTGACCTAAGAAAACACTGGTACGATTTATGTCAGAAAATGTTTTGCCTATGCTCTCTCCTAGGAGTTTTATGGTGTCATGTCTTATGTTTAAGTCTTTAAGCCATTTGAGTTTATTTTTGTGTATGAGGTGGGGGTGTGCTCTAACTTCATTGATTTACATGCAGCTGTTCAACTTTCCCAACACCACTTGCTGAAGAGACTGTCTTTTTCCCATTGTATATTCTTGCCTCCTTTATCGAAGATTAATTGACCTTATGTGTGTGGGTTTATTTCTGCGTTCTCTATTCTGTTCCATTGATCCATATGTCTGTTTTTGTGCCAATACCATGTCGTTCTGATTACCATAGCTTTGTAGTATTGTCTGAAGTCTGGGAGAGTTATGCCTCCTGCTTTGTTCTTTTTCTTCAGGATTGCTTTGGCAATTCTGGGTCTTTTATGGTTCCATATAAATTTTAGGATTATGTGTTCTATTTCTGCACAGCCCACTCTTAAGGAGAGGGGGGTTATGCTCCACCTCCTAGAGAGGAGAGTGTTACATAAGTTATTTGGAATTATTCTGCCTAAGAGATTTGTCTACTTTCTCCCATTTATTTATTTATTAAATCATTTGTTTGTATCAGTATGGATTCATAGATATTTATTTTGTACTTTGGTTTATAATCCAATATTATTTTATTTATTTGCTCAAATTGTTTTAGTTTTGCCCACTGGGACCTCTTTCCAGTGGCTCCTGAGTTCCTTTGACATACTCCCAGCGATGGTTTTATTTTCTTTGTTTCTTCGTTTGGTCAACTCCTTACTCTCTGGTACTTCAGTAGGCTCCAGGCTCATCTTGCATATTTCCTGTCCCAGTCTTAGAATCACCCACTTCTCCCAGTAGCCCTGGTTTCTTTTATTGGAGAATGCTATTAGAAACAAAGATCTTGATGATGAATGTTCTTTTCTAATGTGTAAAGAAAAGTCCCCCAGCTTAATTTGGTTTATGCCAGGCTGAGCCAACCCCCACTTAACCAGTGTTGACTGGCTGACTGTCAGGCACCTGGCTTCTTGCACGTGTACACTCTATAGGAGCTTTTTCTCTGCCTTTCTTCCCATCAAATTTAGATCCTTACAGCTTCCATTTGGAGAAAACTTATGTTAGAAGTTTAGAAGTTTACCGGAGTATAGTGAATTAATGTATAACTTTTGAGAAAACCTAAGTTATCAGGAAGAAAATTGGACACTACAGAAATCCGTTTACATTTCCTGTCAAAGATATCATCAACTTGCTTCAGATTTTCTATTGAGAGCAGACACACATCCATCCCACATTGCTCCTGTGATTGTGTAGGGGCAGTTGGACCTCATTCACATACAAATCCCTAGAATTATTTCGCTTACAACACCAAAAGTTCTTATAATGAAAGTTAACCTGTTAAAACAAAATCAAGCAGCAAAAGATGTAAAGAATAGCCCTTAAAACTATGATAGGTCTGATGTTAGTTTGGAAATGCACAGTCTACTGCAGTGACCTGTGCCCATCACGGTATCTAGTCATCTGACACACCACAGGGTACAGAGATCCTTATGGGACTTTTCCTGTGAAGCCACCACAAACTTGTCATTTCCTATGTTGATCCTCATAACCTGGACTTTTTGCTCTTATCAGGCCAACACTCTTTGCTCTCCCTCCACCCCATCAGGCCTGTCCTGTCATTGTCTTGTTTTTCTACCAGTCCTTCTCATGTTATTGATATTATCCAGTTGGTAGAGCCACCTTTTTCATGTTTTGATACACGGCTTCTTTCCCTTATTTGATATGCCCTCAGTTTCCACTTTCTTCATGGAGCTTAAGCAGATGAAATAGAATTAGGAAGTATGTTCCTGGCAAGAATCTCCCATATTTTTCCTTGATTCAAATTGTAAAAGGAAGAAGCAAAAATGAAAAGAGTATATACAACCCTTGTTAAAAACTGATTCTCTTTTTTTTATCAGAATTTAAGCAAGTGGAATCATTTGCCTAAAGGAAAGTAAATAGGCTTTGAAGTCATTAGAACTGGATTTGAATCCTGGTGTGAACATTGACTGACTGTGTGATCCTAGGCAAATTATGAACCTTTCTGAAGCTAATTTTTCTTATCTATAACATTGGAATAACAACATCCTATCTCACAGGGTGGCTGCAAAGTTGATTAAGTCATACACAGCTGACCCTGGAACGATGCAGGGGAGTTGGGGGGTTAGGGGCACTGACATTCCATGCAGTCAAAAATCCACATATAATTTACAGTTGCCCTGATACATGGTTTCTCCTTATCTGTGGTTCCTCCCTATCCCAGCTTCGTTCATACTTCCACAGATGTGGAAGCACAGATGTGCTTCCACATCTGAGGATTCAACCAACATAGATAGTGTAGTATTGTAATATTTACTATTGAAAATAACCCCCATATAAGTGGATCCATGCAGATCAAACCCAAGGGTCAACTGTAATAAATAAACTAGCATTCCTTCCCCCTTCTCCTTTCTAAGAAATTCTGTGTAGAAGAACATTTTCCATGAGTTACCCGATCTTTAATACCACTGTGCAGCCAAGTACTCCATTCTAGTCTGTTAAGCAGCAGTCACAGAATGATTTTTGAAAAGCGTTCATGGACTTCCCTGGTGGTGCAGTGGTTGAGAGTCCGTCTGCCGATGTAGGGGACACGGGTTCGTGCCTCAGTCCGGGAGGATCCCGCATGCCGCGGAGCGGCTGGGCCCGTGAGCCATGGCCTCTGAGCCGGCGCGTCCGGAGCCTGTGCTCCGCAGCGGGAGAGGCCACAACAGTGAGAGGCCTGCGTTCCGCCAAAAAAAAAAAAGCGTTCATTTTATGGATGAGGAAACTGTGACCCACAGGGGTGCAGTGAGTTGGCCAAGGGGAAGCCACAGAAGACAGGATGCAATTCCAAAAGTCTTCCAATTCGTTCATGGAATACTTACTGAAAATCTGTCATGTATCACATGCTGTGCTAGGCACCAGGAGCATAAAACTGGAAAAGGTAATAGAGTTCAGAGTTTCCTAAGAGAGATAAACACATTCAACAAACCATAAAATGATGTGATGGGTGGTAATATTCCTCCTGTTGAAGAAATTTAAGAGGCCAGGGCTGCATCCATACCAGAATACGAATGTGAAAATCAATTGATTCCAATTAAAGAGGCTGCAGAATGCTTCAGGTTGACTCTTAATGGAAGGGAAGTGACTTTCTACAGTGTTTCCCCTCATCCTAAAGCCTCATTCAGACATTCATTTACTCTTTCATCCAACAGACATTTATAGAAGACCCAATGTGTGTTGCTATCATGCATGGAATCAGGGATATAAAAACAAACACAGTAAGATTGCTTCCTTGAAACTCAGAAATTGAAAAAAATATAAGTTGGCAGCTTTCTAGGCTTATAATATGTGTATGTCTTAAAGAAATCTTAGGAGTAATCTACGCTTAAATGTGATGTCTCAATGCGGGTACTTAAAGAAAGTACGACAATTAGAGCCTTATTACTTCAAACATATACCTTCAATATAGAGGAATCTTCTCCTTTGAAAAGCAGGAGGGAAAGGTGATTCTTGCAACTTGATTAAGATTCACATTTATTCGTTGGCTCTCATGAATAAGCAGTCTGAATTGCCATGGTTGAGAATTGATTTCTAATGCATGTCAACATCATTACAGTTTATTTTCAAATCTCAAATCTTTTCTCTGACCCTGAAATAGAAATGATAAACTTAACGTACATATATATATATTATATTATATATATTGTGTTGGCCAAAAATCTCATTTTCCGTAAGATGTTATGGAAAAACCCGAATGAACTTTTTGGCCAACCCAATATATGTTGGGGTTTTTTTTTCACCAAATCATGCTAACTCAACTAATGTACCACTGTTAAAATGCAATTGCAAAGTTATCAAATTAATGTTACAACAAAATCAGTATCTATTAATGGGTTTGTCTTTTATTTTTTCCTTGCCTCTTCTAAACCATTTTCTCTTAAAATAAGCCAGCCTCCCAAACTCTAGGGTGTTAGTGTCAGCACATAACAGAACTGATGGACTAATCAATTTTTTGCTTTTTAGCATTATCTGCAGGGCCTAGATAAACATTATTTATTAATTTTTATTTGGAAACAGCTTCATGGAACTTTACTGAAGGGATGTGAGATACTATTTTATCTCTATAAATATCTTCTGGTAGTGGGTATAGCATATATAAGAGAAGTGGTACTTTCAAAGATTTATAATGACCTCAATCACAACACCTTGAAGAAAGGAAGTGGAGAGAATAATAAATATTCGGTTGACGCTGTTCCTCCAAGTCTTGTAAGGTCTCTTTTCCCCAAAATATCTCCAGTCTAGTATTGATTCAGAAAGAAGGGCCCATGTTTTTTTAAAAAAATTCCTTTTTGCAATATCAAGAGGTCTGCAATGGATGGTAGAACTGTCAAAACAATTTGTGACAGAAAAAAAACTCCTTTTTAGAGCACAATGTCTCCATATAGTGTTTCTGAAGCCTGATCTGAAATAACCCATTCAAGTCATGATGCCTCTGTACTATAAGAGAATATCACAGCACACCCTAAGCATGGATTTTAGACCATACAATTTTGATATAGGAACCGGTGTTTATTAGAAATAATGTCTTTTCCAGGGAAGCTTGATCACAGGAAAGCCTTTCTTGAGTAAACCCTTCAGGGAATGGCAAAAACCGATTGCCTTGTAGAAAAGGTCTTTCCCTAAAGGTCAAAGCCACTTTCATATAAAGTGCAGGTAGTTATTTATATAGAGTAGTTCCAAAGTAGTGAGGTATGCTATAGTTTCTTTTTTCTTTTCTTTAGTTTGTAAAGACAAGGTCATATATAAAATCCACACCTCTTCTTGAGGTTTGTATATAGATGCTAAATAATAAAGCAGCTTGCAGATCAAACTCTATCAGTGATACTAGCACTGTGGAAATAGAAGCATGAGTTACTGGCATCTCTTAACATACTCTGCTCATCTCAATGCACTATCATACTATATAGTACTTCCTATTGTTAAAAAAAATGAGATAACCACCAAATGGAGGTAGTTAACTACTTGATGATCACGAGCACGTAGCCCTGGACCTACTGGTGCCTAAGGGTTGATAATGTTAACCTCCCTGTTACTTCAACATCAAACAATCAGAGGATTTTGCACAGGCTGATCACTTACCCTGAGACTCCCCTCCCTCACCTTGTCTTTAAAATTGCTTTGCTCAAACCCTTTGAGGAGTTCAGGGTTTTGGGGGCATGAGCCTCCCATTCTCCTTGCTTGGCCCTGCAATAAACCTTTCTCTGCTCCAAAAAAAACAAAAAATGAGATAACATTATTCATATTGTAAAATAAGGTCTTGATAAACTGCCTCTCTTCTCTTCTTGCGTCTCTAATGCTCTTCCTTCTACCTTCCTATTATTGTCATTTCTGGCTCACACACATTCCACTGAATATCTGGGGTAGATCAGAACATATCTCTGTGAAATAGAGGGAAAGGAAATACTTCATTGGAATGTAGGTATCTTAAAGTACTCCACTAATCATAACCATTAGTGTAACTCTTTTGTTCATATCAGGGTAACAGGGTAAGTGTTAAAGTAGAATGAATTTGGCATCCTTCTGTGCCAGTTAACAGCATTTGGAAAGATTCATGCCTTATCCAACAGGGCCTCCTACTCTGATTACTTATAAAACCTGTCATTAAAGAGAAACTGCTGCCACAGATCATATGGTCTTTACAGCTTTGATTTTTTTGGCTCCAAAACCAACAAGATGTTTTTTCTCAAACCGAGCTACCTCATCACGCATCATAGCAAGCCAGAGTGGTATACTCACTACTAAGCTTTCGAGATGGGAGCATGCAGTTTCCGTAACCAAATTGTAGTCTCAGAGCCCTCCCATCTCTGAAACACTTAACAGAGAGCAATGGCTCGGCAGTTTCTATTCCTCTCAAAAAATCAGATGTTACATTGGAATTCATGTCGCCCAACGTGCCTGCTCCGCACCAGGGATTCACAGGGAGCCGTCTCCCTGCTCAGGGTTAGAGCCGCCATTGCCTTGGAAAACCCCATTCCTCTCGCCTCAGCCCTGAGCCCTGACTGAGCCTGTCTGCTGTCTCTTCCCACGCAAAGCCACATCTCTGCTAACTCCTTCCAGAGGGATGAACGTCTTCTTACCCACCAGAGACTTGAATTCTGTGGGAAGAGTAACATGCCCAGGTTGTAACCAGGAGACTTGAGTGCTCCTGACCACGGGGAATAGCAGACATCAATTCTCTTGGCCACTTTGGGGCCAGCTAAATCCCCCTTTCCACACACCCCTATAATCCTTGCTGACTACTCAGGTGTAATTCCTTCCGGTCACCTCTCTTCCATCCGTCCTGCTCTGGACTTCTCCCTCATACTTCCTTCCTGCCTCCTGCTGCAACTCTGTTCCACAGTTAACTCCCACCCCCACCCCGTGTCTTCAGCTGCTTCCCTAAAGACTTCATCCTTTGGCCCTGAGATAGCCTCATTCTAAAGGATGCTACTTACCCCCAAGCTGCAGCCCTTCTGGTGGAGGCTGCCCACCCTCCAAGTACCCAGATCCTCTATACCACTCACCTCCACTCTCAGGGAGGATGGGCCCACGCTATACCTTTGAGCCTCTTGGCCTTTACCCTGTGGCCCCACTTTACCACTGTAGCAGCCATTCTATCACTATGCCTCACTAAAGAATGTTTCACCCAATCAGGGTTTTATTTCCACCTCTCAGCATCTATGCAACCTGGGTGGTTTCACATCCAAATGGACGGCTAAAGCTCTGGTCTCTGTCACCAAGTCTTCTGGTTGATCACCCACCCTACTTCTCATTCTTCCTGGGCACTCATTTCCCTGTTCCCAGGTACATGGGTGTGTCCATGTGCCTGAGTTTCACCCTATGTGACTTGGACATAAGTGATATATGCCACTTTCTGGCTTGGGATGCAAAAACCTTTCACCCATTATGCCCACGCCTCTTCCCCGTCTTGCGGACGAGAGTGGAGAAGCTCAGGATGGCCTTGGGACCCACTTGTAGAAGATGTCAGAGGCACAGGGTGAAAGCAGCATGGGGTCTTGAGTGAAAACTGTTGCCCAATGAGGAACATCCACATCAGCCTCTTATGTGAATGAAAAGGCCACTTGCTGTGTGAAGCCAATGAGCTTTTGGAGTTTGTGACGGCAGCTAGCTGTTGCCTTAAAATATCCCTCATCTCAGATAACTTTCCCTCTACTTTAGCCACCCACCCTCATGGTCACAAATCACAAATGTCCCTCTTCACCTCAACCACTCTCTTACCAATATTTTCAACTCCTTTTTTGTTTTTTAAAACATCTTTATTGGAGTATAATTGCTTTACAATGATGTGTTAGTTTCTGCTGTATAACAAAGTGAATCAGCTATACATATACATATGTTCCCATATCTCCTCCCTCTTGCGTCTCCCTCCCACCCTCCCTATCCCACCCCTCTAGGTGGTCACAAAGCACCGAGCTGATCTCCCTGTGCTGTGCGGCTGCTTCCCACTAGCTATCTATTTTACGTTTGGTAGTGCATATATTCTTCAACTCCTTTTACTTTTTTTCCCCCACTAAACACATTTGGAAAAGCCTCTAGCCTGTCTGAGTCCAGTTACCCACCTCTTCTGCCTTTCTCCCCAGGGGGCTGGTGCAGCTGCAGAAAGTCACCCCACGTGCGGCTTGTTTTGTGGGCAGTAGCCCGAGCAGGCTTCAGCGCCACCAGAGCCCTGCTGTGGTTTGTTCGTCGCCTCTCCTCTCCTCTGCTCTCCTCAAACCGCTGACTCTGTGCCCCATCCCAGCCCGGCGGTGCACCACCAAGCCCACACGGCGTCTTCCTCCTGTCCTTGTCCTTCCCGCTCACCAGCACCTCCATGGAAGAGCCGAACCACCTTCCATCAAGGGCCAGTCCCTTCACTGTTGCTGCCTTTCCTCTCCTCCAGCCTTCCAGACACCTCTTCCTCTGCAGTGTCCTTCCTCTGTAGCTACAGATATTCCTTCTCTGTAGGTTCCTCCCTGATAGCATAGAACGTGCTGTCCTGCTCTTTATCGCTCTCTCCTTATCCTTTCAGATACACTTCCTGAAAGAGTGCCCTCCCTTGCCACCTCCCCTTCCTCGCCTGCCACTCCTCTGCCGGCTGAGATCTGTCTTCACTGTGTCAGTGAAATTGTTCTGATTGATATCACCCGTGACCTACTTGTTGAGTCCAGTGGACACATCTCAGCTCTTATCTTACTGACCCCTTGGCAGCATCCCACAGTGCTGGCCATTTCTCCCCTTTGAAACAATCGTTCCCTTGGGTGCAGTGACTTCTTACTCTTCTGGTTTTCCTTTTACGTTTCCATTTGACATCTTCTTTCTTTAAATGTTCCTCGGAGGTTTTTCTGCCTTAAGCATTCTTATGTCTCTCTATGTGTACACTCCCTTGGCAATCTTATCCACTGCTATATCTTCAAGGAATCTTTTATCTGTTGGTTCCTAAGTGAAAATATCCATCCTAAACTCTTCTCCCAAGCTAGGGATTTGCCTTAGTCCATGTGGGCTGTTACAACGAACATATCATAGACTGGGTGGTTTATAGACAACCCACATTTGTTCTCACAGCTCTGGGGGCTTCTAGTCTAAGGTCAAGGCACCAGCAGACTCTGTCTGGTGAGAGCCCTCTCCCTGGCTCATAGACGGCCATCTTCTTGCGTAATCTCACACGGCAGAAGAGGCAAGGGAGCTCTCTCCAGCCTCTTTTATAAGGGCACTAATCCCATGCATGAGGGCTCTGCCTAATCCCCTCCAAAGCCCCCACTTCCCAATACCATTATAATGGGGGTTAGGATTTCAACAGATAAAATTTGGAGGGGGGACCTTCAGTCTATAGCAGGTTCACACAGATAACTTCATGTGAAACATCTGTCTCCACTTTGATGTACCTGTGGCACTTTAATCTCAAATTTTCCAAAGTTAAACTCATGATCTACCCTTTCCATGCCCCACAGCCTTCTTCTGCTGCTTCTATCCTAGCAAAAAGGCCTCTCCATCAACTCAGGAGCTGAGCCCAGAAATTCAAGAGTCAACCTTGACTCTCCTCTCTCCCTCAACCCCCATGTCAATCCATTAGTTGGCCCTGTAGATTCTCCTCTTAAATTCCTCTTGAGTCTGTTCACCTATTTCAGCTCCCACTGCCACTGCTCTACTCTGGTCACCATTATGTCCTGTCCCAGTGGCCCAGCACCTTGCTAACTAGCCTTAGGGGTCTCATTTTCCCCCTTAACAATCCATTATCCACATGGTAGAGTGATCACCATCTCAAATGTGAACGCAGTTATCTCCTGTCCACACGCAAATGCTTTGCTGACTTCCTCCATCCCTGAGGACCATAGTCAGTTCCTAGACCCCACTCCAGACTTAGAGAAGCAAAATCTGTAGAAAAATTCATAAAGATTCTCCTGATAACACTTACCTGGGGTGCTTGCTAAATTGACATCTTCTTGGACCTGTTTGGAGATTCTGGTTCAGTGAGCTTGCGGTGGTGCTCAGAAATGTGTTTTAACATGCCTGCCATGTATTGCTGATTATCAAGAGCTTTTGGAAAACACTGCTAGGCTTATAAGCTCCATGAAGGCAGGGATCATTCCTATCCCTTCCATGTTTGTATCTAGGTCCGAGTGCAGTGCCTGCGTGTGTTGATAGAAAGATGGGAGGAAGAAAGAGAAAGAATGATATGTGAAATGAACATGGCTTTTGCAGTGCAGTTTACTGAGTTTGTGGTGTAGCTTCCTGAGAGCTAAAATTCAATGCAAAAGGGATAATTTATCTACCTGCATAGGTAGCCCAAATGTGTTCCTAGTGGAGAACCGAAACAAGGTAATCATGCTTAGAATGCAGTTGAAGTCAGCTATACCCAGTGTTTGTCAAACTGAGTAATATGTGGAGCCCTTTAAAAAATAAAAACTTTCTGATGGACCCCAGGGTTGATTTATATAGTTTTTATTATGTTTCTTTTTTTTTTTTTTTTTTGCGGTACGTGGGCCTCTCACTGTTATGGCCTCTCCCGTTGCGGAGCACAGGCTCCGGATGCGCAGGCTCAGCGGCCATGGCTCATGGGCCCAGCCGCTCCGCGGCATGTGGGATCCTCCTGGACCGGGGCACGAACCTGTGTCCCCTGAATTGGCAGGCGGACTCTCAACCACTGAGCCACCAGGGAAGCCCTTTATTATGTTTCTTGAATATGTGTAAAACTATATATAAATGCCTTATACTTATAGAGCTTATATAATTATAAACCAAAACAAATAAAAATACAAACAAAATTGCAAAACCAATAAAATTCAAGTTAATAGCATTAATTTGAAGTGGTGACTGAAACGAAATTGCTTTTCACGGTGTGACTATCTAACTGCTACTGCAGAGAAGCCTTGGTGTTTGGCCTGCCTTTTCTACCCTGTATATGATTCAATTCTTCCACAATGTCACTTATAAGGTGGCCACTCAGATGAAATAGCATATGCTCACATTCCATGGTTTTTATTAGATTATCATCGAAATGAAAACACACGTGAAAAAGTTTTCATAGAGAAAGGTCCCATCCCAGAGAATGCACCCATGGATTCCCCTTTCAGTAACACTTCTGTATCTGATGGACTGATTTGATAGCTTTCCCAAATGGTGGTTGTTCACACTCATGCTCCCCTACTGAGCAGGAAGATGCTAGACGACTTGGGTTAGCGTCTCTTCCCAGGACCTAAAACAGTACTTGTCATCAGTTAATATTTCAGTTGAATGAGCTGATTCTAGAATAGGAGTATCCAAAGTGTGAGCATGTTGGAGAATGGGCAACCTCTGTTCACAAGCCTGGTGGGCTGTGTACACCTGGCTCACTAGCTTCCTGACTCTCCCCAGGAAGAGCCTTGGGTTGACTTGGCTGTGATTACACCAAGTAGCCTTCTATGAGTGCCCTGGCTTTCCCCAGGGGCTTTGATTCAAAAGGGAGAGGATGTCCTGACCAGTTCAGCCTCCTGGTAGTTTTAGTTCTCAGATTAACAAATTGGCTATCTGGTGTGTGTGTGTATATGTGTGTGTGTGTGCATGCATGTGTGTGTGTCCCTCAAGAATTTAGACAACGTGAATCTAACTCCAAAGCCTTCACCACCTCTGGATGGAGATCACTATACTGCTTGCTATTGAAAGGATTAAACAAGATTGTGTTTGCAAAGTGGCCTTTATACCTAAAGTAATCTTAGTGGGTGGGATGTGGAGCAACCAGACCCCTCACCCTATGCTAAAATGTCCTTTGGGGGAGAGATGGGGATGGGGGAACAAGATGGAATTTGTATCAGTGTGTTACATAAATTTTAAGTCGTCACTAATGCATTTTTAAAGCATTGGTTTAAAGAAAGTATACTTGGTGTAGTTGTATTGTTTTGTTTTGTTTTTGGGGAGAGGACATAGAGAGCAGAGAAGTACTTCAGTAGCCCCTGAGTCCTAACACCATGCTTAAGTGCCTGCTGTCTCTGCCTACTTTCCACTGGTCCTAGGGAGCAACCTTTGGAGTTGGAAATAACTTTTCAAAAGGCCTAGAACGGATTTAAGGATACTTGGCAAAAATACTCATTGAATCATGATGTTTATGTGGCTTCTGACAACAAGAAACCTCAACCTCACTTCAACAGTGATGTCATTTTTGTGTTATCTCTCTCTTTAAACCATTAGGGAATATATGCAAAGATAGAGAGTAAAGAACAAGACCTCTTTGCATGGTTAACAAGCATATATTTTTCCTGAGCATCCTTATATTGTAGAATTATAGCACCTAAAGTATCTAACTCTCCATGGGTCGCAGGAATGGTAGTGTTTCAAATCATTGCCAAAATAATTTCTAAGATATTTTCCCAAGATTTTAAGAAACACTTCAAAAGGCATGCTGGCTCCATATTTCACTGTATTTTTTGCATAGAACCACATATCTGCTTAAAACATCACATTCTGGCCAAGCCATTTTGCACCCTTGTCATTGTTTTTCCATACAGCCAGCTAGCAGTCCAAGAGGACCAGCTTCATTCTATTAGGAGAGTTTGGAACCCATCCTTTGTGGTTCCCACCCTGCAACTCTATTCAAAGTGTGTTTACAAGATTAGCTATCAATTCATTCTTATTTTTGTTATTTGGCAGCCTGTGCTCTGAAATCAAATGAGCTGAGGGCAAATGACAAAAGTGCACACACACACAAACACACACACACAAACACACAGAGGAGGAAAACTAATCTGACTTCTTCTCTTGGGTTCACTGTTGTTGAATACCCCAAAATGTTGTGTTAGCAGTCATATCCAAGTGCCATATTTTAAGCTGCACCTATTTTAGAGGCTGATGAGAACTGCTAGGAGATGCTGGCTACCATTTACTCTAAGATGCAGACTCAGATAAAGACCATCTCTACAGGCAATTCAAAAGTGAACCTAGGCACATTTAGTATCCTGTATATAGGAAGTTGAATGAAGATAACAGAAGATCAAGAGGCCTTTGAGAGTTCACCAACTTGGTCAGTTCTGGAAATTCATGATTATCTCTGAAGCATGAAGACAGTATTGGGTCACTCCAATAAGACCTACATTTTATTTGTGATCTCACTGAGCCAGGGAATCAACATATGATCATAGGAAACAGATATGTGGTTGAATAATTAAGATACACCATAATAAGGACTCCAAGAGAGGTGAGTGCACAATGCTATGGAAGGAGAGTAGACAGAAGAGAGTGGTGCGAGTAGAGAGGCAGCAGGTGGAATGAGCATCCAATTAACATTTGTTCCATGAAATGTATCTTGCATAAGGTGACATCCTAGCTGGGCTTTACAGGATGAATAGGAGTTGACTAGGCAAAGGGGAGGAGAAAGTGCACTCAGAGGGGAGGAAGTGGTTCAAGAAAAGACCACTTCAATGTGCAAGCTTGCACAATTCTGAGGGATAATGGAGACAAAATACTAGAATCATAGTGGTGGAAGGAGCTTAGATATTACCTAATCCCACCCTCTGATTTTACACAAGGACCAGAGATGATGAAGAGATTGCTCAGCTTTGGAGGATCTGGGATTCCAAATCTTATGCTGAAAAGTGGTAAATAAGCAGAAAGAATCAGGCATTTATCCTGCTTTTACTATATAAACCACACCTCAGGCATATCTATGAACCAGATGCAATATATAGATCTTGTTTAGATCCTGATTTGAGCAAAGTATAAAGAAAAAATCAGGGCAGTTTGACTCTAATATTTGATGGTACTAAAAGGATATTAAACTTTTGGGAGTGATATGGATATTTGGTTATGTTTACAAGGAAGAGTCTCATCTGTTCAAAATATTTAAAGATGAAATGACATATCTGGCATTTGCTTCAAATAATCCCGTGTGAGACAAGAAGGTGAAATTTAGATGAAACAAGTTTGACCATAAGTTGATAACTGCTGAAGCTGAGTACATAGGAGTTGATCAAGCTTTCTCTACTTTTGTGTATGTTTAAAATTGTCCACTACAAAATGTTAAACAAACAGACAAAAGCCTGCCTGATCAAGCAGTTGGTCTGAAAGTCAGGACTGGAGTCTCATCTTATTCCTAGGAACTAACAGCTACCGAGATTTATAACTAACGTACTTCGATTTCAAGCATTTTTATCTACTTGTTATAAAGCAGAAACTAACACACCATTGTAAAGCAATAATAGCTAACACTGAGAATACACATGGACTTCAGAATGCTTCGGAGTTGCTTTGCATCTATCAACTCATTTAATCTTCACAACAACCCTATAAGGTAGTTCATTATTATTATCCCCGTTCTACAGATGAGAAAAATGAGAGATAAATAATCCACCGGGGGTCTCACATGTAGAAAATGGCTAATCTACACACTTAATCAGTCTGCAGTGTGTTTCTCAATGACGTGTACACGTGGAGGAGAAATCCATTGGTTTTAGTTACATGTTGTATCACTCATCTATTGCTGTGTAACAAACCACCGCAAAACTGGGTGGCTCAAAACAACAACTATCTACAGTAGCTCACAGTTCTTGGGTCGGCTGGGCATTTCTGTGTTTCACCTGGGCTATTCATGAGGCTGCATTCAGCTGGAGGGTCAGCTGGGGCTGTGCTCAGCTGGGATGGCTAGTTCTCTTCTCCATGGCAGAAGTTGAAAAATCTCAGGGGGGAAAAGGAAGAGAAAATCCCAGGGAGCTAGGAGGTCGATGAGAGAAGAGACCCTGTGGACTGGATTTTATGCTTTTTAAAGTATTAATTTTAAGTTTATCAATGTGTACATGCACATAGATTTTAGAAGATAATTATGTCTAACAAGTTTATAATAACCCTATAGCCCCTCAGTCCCTCCTTTCCCCAGCAGCCACCCAGCTCCCTGGAAGCAACTACTTTCAACTCTGTTAGCCTTGTCTTGTGGTTCCCCACAGTTTTGAACATGTACATCACCACCCTCATAATCATACCTCTATTTTTTTAAATTAAAGCCACAGATAGAGTTTTTATTTGTATTGTTAGCTCTTGAGCCACGTATTGTACTAAGATTGTACTTCCTTTCTTTAATTACTTTTTTCCCTAAAATATAAAAATTATCTTATTTTTAAATTAGGTGTTTTTTTTTTAACATAGTTGATGTCTTCCTACATTCTGTAACCACTTGATAAAATACCCCTTTAGTAACTGTTTTCTACACAGTCAAATCTGTCAGAAAACTTCTCATGCTTCCTCCTCTATTTTGTTTGTGTTTTTATTGAAGAAATTCTTCCAAAAGCCCTCTGTTCTGCTCTAGGTTGGACTGATTGCCCTTTGGGTCTGTTGCCCAGCTCTAGTCCAGGAACCTCCCTTGCCAGTGTTTTGGGAATTTCCTATGCTTCCTTGTTGCATTTCCTGTCTCCTGGGTCCCTCCTTCTTGCTTATTTCCTCATGGCACAGAGGTGTCTGTGGGGAGCTGGGGGTGGAGTGGAGATATACTCCAATAACACTCTGAGGAAAGGTGAACAGGAGATTTTTGGTTTGGAAACTGTAAATCGTAAAATGTTTTTATTCCATCCTTATATTTGATTGTCTGGGTGCAGACTTCTAGGTTGGAAATTGTTTTTGCCTCAGTAATTTAAAGCCACTGATCTACTCTTTGAGAGCTTTCTGCTCTTACACTTGAGAGAAACAATAATGCCCTGATTCCTGACCCTTTGAATGTGGGCTATTTTTACCAGAATCCTTTTTTAATTCTGGTTTTCTGAAATTTCCCAGTAACATGCATTAGTATAGGTCTTTTTCCCATTTGCTGTCCTGGGCACGTGGGTGGGGCTCTTCTAGTCCTTAACTCCAAAAAACTTGTACTCTTCTTTTGATAATATCCCCACCTTCCTTTTCGCTTTTTCTGGAACTCCTATTATTCAGATATTCAACGTCTTATAATATTTTTTTAATAAATTTATTTATTTTTTATTTATCTTTATTTTTGGCTGCGTTGGGTCTTCGTTGCTGTGTGCTGCGGCGAGCAGGGGCAACTCTTCATTGTGGTGCACAGGCTTCTCATTGTGGTGGCTTCTCTTTTTGCGGAGCACGGGCTCTAGGTGCACGGGCTTCAGTAGTTGTGGTGCGTGGGCTTCAGTAGTTGTGGCGCACAGGCTTAGTTGCTCCATGGCTTGTGGGGTCTTCCCAGACCAGGGCTCGAACCCATGTCCCCTGCATTGGCAGGCGGATTCCCAACCACTGCGCTACCAGGGAAGCCCTGTCTTATAATGATTTTTGAATGCTCTTACCTTCTCTTTCATATTGCACCATTCTTTTAAAATATTTTCTGAGAGATTTCCTAGACTTCATCTTTCAAACCATATTTAATTTTTTCACTTCTATTAATATGTCTTTAACTTATAAAAGGTTCTTATCTTCTGGTAACTTCTTTTTATAGCATATTCTTCTTATTTTATGGAAGCAAGTGTTTCTTGTATCTCTCTGAGATTGTTAATTATATTTACTTTTGAGTTTTCTTCTCCTTTGTTTGTTTCGGTCTTTGTCTGTACAAATGTCTGATGATCCATAGCTCTCTGTTTTACATTAAAGAGTCAAACAGTAGAAAGCTGACTAGAACCTCTTGTGCATGAGTGGGGCATGACCATTGGTGAGCTTCCTATAGATGGGTCAGGAGGTGAGCTGGAATTTTTATTGGAGAACCCTAAATATCAGTAACTGTAGTGTTTTTCACCCTCAGTTATCTTGAATTCCTGAGATTTTCTGGGACTTCCATGAGACAAATTGGCTTGTTTCTCACGAGCACTAAGTTTGAATTTCCTCCTTTCTGTTAAGTCAGTTATAATTCCTCCATCTACTTTCTTCATCTGTATATTGTGGTAGGAAAGATGTTTTCGAGTTTAATAAAAAATGGAGTTGGGGGCTTCCCTGGTGGCGCAGTGGTTGAGAGTCCGCCTGCCGATGCAGGGGACATGGGTTCGTGCCCCGGTCTGGGAAGATCCCACATGCCACGGAGCGGCTGGGCCCGTGAGCCATGGCCGCTGAGCCTGCACGTCCGGAGCCTGTGCTCCGCAACGGGAGAGGCCACAACAGTGAGGGGCCCGTGTACCACAAAAAAAAAAAAAAAAAAAAAAAAATGGAGTTGGTGTTTCAGTTTATTCTTCTTCTTGTAGTTTGGGAGTAATTTTAAAGAGGAAAGAGGAGAGAAACATCTTTATACCACCACCTAGAACTGAATTTTAGAGACGTTTTTGTGAGAGGTATAAGATAAGAAAGAGACTTTGGGGTATGGTAGGTAGAATTCCAAAGATGTCCTCCCAAGGTTCTTGTTCTCTGTTCATTCAATCAGACACTAATCTAAGGATTGCTGTGAAGGAATCTTGCAAATGGAATTAAGGCTACTAATAAGGAGATTATCCTGGATATTCTAGATGGGCCCAATGTAATCCCCTGAGCCCTTGATGTCAAAGGAGTCAGAGAGATGCGGCAGGAGAGAAGGAGAGATGAAACAGAAGGAGAGATCAGAGAGATATGAAGCTTGAGAAGGACTCGGTGCTCAACTGTTGGCTTTGAGACATAGCAGTCCAGGAGTCAAGGAATGCGATCCGCCTCTAGAAGCTGAGAACAACCCCATGTCAACAGACAAGGAAACAGGGACCTCCCTCTGATAGCTCTGGCACTGAATGTTGTGAACAACCTGAATGAACCTGGAAGCAGATTCTGCCTCAGAGCTTCCTGATAAGATCCAGGCCAGCTGACACCTTGATTTCAGCCTGGTTCCCAACAGAATACCCAGTCAAGCCTGCTGGACTTTGGGCTTTCAGATAAGAAGTGGTGACTTTAGGGCTTCCCTGGTGGCGCAGTGGTTGAGAGTCCGCCTGCCGATGCAGGGGACATGGGTTCGTGCCCCAGTCCGGGAAGATCCCACATGCCGCGGAGTGCCTAGGCCCGTGAGCCATGGCCGCTGAGCCTGTGCGTCCAGAGCCTGTGCTCCGCAATGGGAGAAGCCACAACAGTGAGAGGCCCGCAGACCGCCAAAAAAAAAAAAAAAAAAAAAGAAGTGGTGACTTTAAAAAGTCGCTAGTTTTATGGTCATTTGTTACGGCAACAACAGAAAACAAATACAGGGAGATTGCTGCAGTGCCCGTGAAAGAGGCAGAAGGAAACATGGGAAGAGTGGACACTAGGAACTCTTGCTGTACATTGTGAACAGAGAACCACTTGGGTATTCCTGGGAAGACTTCACTTAATGTGGAATAAGCCATAAAAATACTCAGCTCTGGACTTCCCTGGTGGTGAAGTGGTTAAGAATCCACCTGCCAATGCAGGGGACACGGGTTCGAGCCCTGGTCCGGGAAGATCCCACATGCCACAGAGCAACTAAGCCCGTGTGCCACAACTACTGAGACTGTGCTCTAGAGCCCGTGAGCCACAACTACTGAGCCCACATGCCACAACTACTGAAGCCCGCATGCCTAGAGCCTGTGCTCTGCAACAAGAGAAGCCACCGCAATAAGAAGCTCACACACCGCAAAGAAGAGTCACCCCTGCTTGCCACAACTAGAGAAAGCCCATGCACAGCAACGAAGACTCAATGCAGCCAAAAATAAATAAATTAATTAAATAAATTAAAAAAAAATACTCGGCTCTCTGAATTTCATCTTTGAGTTAGGAGGATGGACATTATTACCAAAAAGAGACAGTCATATTGTTTCAACATATGTTGGAGATTATTATGCTAACTGAATGACACCTCTCCCTATGTGTGCCCTGTGTAGTTCCCCCCCCTACATTGGGGTGGGCTTGGCCACGTGACTTGATTTGGCCAACGAGAAACCAGCAAATGTGGTACAAAGCACAGACTTGATGAGACCTTGTGCTTTGGAGTTTGCCTTGTTGAAATGCTGCTGACACCCTATGAGGAAACCTGCTGCTCGATGGGTGGGGGGAAGCGGAGGCCTGAGGGGCTACAGGTTGATTATCAACTCTTTGGAAATAACTGTCCTTTTATTCTGTTCTCATGGAAACATTGATAAATTTAAGACTCACTATTTTAAAAAGCACAGAATCCAGTGCCCAGGACCTCTCCTTTCATTTGCCTCCCAACTCTCTGAGATTTTCCACTCTGCCCTTGTCGCCATTATCATCACAAAAGACCCAGACTCCTCCTTAATAGACGCAGCAGGATGAGAAGGAAGATGGAGGACTTATCACATGCATATTAATTTCTCTTCTTTTATTCTGTCTCATAAGTTAAAAATGATTCTCACGGTGGTTGAGTGAGTGGTGGTGCTTCACTTCTCCATGTCTAATTTCACAAATATGCACTTCAATTAGCTTCTGCCAATGAAATAACTAAGTCCTCAATTTTCTGTTTTAGAAAGACCACTAATCTGGAAAACAAATAAAAATAAATTAATTTTTAATGGCTAACGTATATTTTCTCAAAATGAGACTTACAACATTAATAGAGTTTTAAATAGAAACCATAAGACCTCGAACTCATGTTTTCTAACTGGGCTAATTCATGCAGCATATCTAAGGGTCAAAGGCAAACCTAGTCAGAAGCATTCAAAAAAGAGGATATGTTTGTTTTTCACTTGTTGTCTTTTTGTTTTCAAGACTGAAAACAGTCTAGTCTTCCCTAAGCAGTTGACTCCAGGACTATGTCTTTTCCACCAGGCCCTATTAATAGGAAGAAGCTAGACAAGGATTTCAGAAACCAAAGTACAATCAAACCTCATTTAATGGGAATGTTCAGGGGACGAGTCATTCTGGTTAATTAAATTTTCTGGTTAACTAAAAATTAACCTGACACCTTTTGTTCAAATCTTTTCATAGAAAAATCTTTCTAAAATGCATTAGCCCCTTTAATGCCTTAGGAAGTATAGGGTGGTAAATGTAATTGAATCTTTGTTTGATGATTGAAGTCCTTGCAGTGCCCCAGAAAGATCATTATGAACGTAAATACTCATTGTATTCTGTGATTGATGGAGCCAGTCGAGGAGATTGTGTTGAATGGATAATCAGCTCAAGATAGGACCTGAAAGGAAGTGTGTGTGTGTGTGTGTGTGTGTGTGTGTGTGTGTATGTGTGTATGTTACATATCACATGTATTCCATTTATGTCTGTGTATCTTTGTGCTTTCCTCTTGAAATCAGAAATAAAAATTAATCCCACTAATCAAGTGTCCCAGTTATTTGATTTAAGTCAAATTTTGTTTCTGTATGATCGTAATTTGATTTCTCAGGACTAACTTTAAAAAGATATGGGTGCAGTGCCCCACGTTATATAAAGTTATGACATGGCTTTAATTTTTCTCTAGCAACATTTTACCTTCACCTTCTTTGTTTTGCTGTATAAAAAGACAAGATAGGGCTTCCCTGGTGGCGCAGTGGTTGAGAGTCAGCCTGCCGATGCAGGGGACACGGGTTCGTGCCCCGGTCTGGGAAGATCCCACATGTCGCAGAGCGGCTGGGCCCGTGAGCCATGGCCACTGAGCCTGCGCGTCTGGAGCCTGTGCTCCGCAACGGGAGAGGCCACAACAGTGAGAGGCCTGCGTACCGCAAAAAAAAACCAACAAAAAAACGACAATATAACAATATTACAGACAGCATAGCAGTACAGTTACTTTCAGTTCTACACATTACTTTCTGGTCTTCATCATTTGCATGTATATTTCCACAAAATTGTGATCATAGTGTAATATACAAGTAAGTCCCCTACACACGAATCAGTTCAGTTCCAAGAGCGCATTCGTAAGTCCAATTTGTTCATAAGCTCAACACAGTTAGCCTAGGTACCCAGCTAACACAATTGGCTATATAGTACTGTAATGTAATAGGTTTATACTACTTATAAGAACGAGTGACACCTACCATCTTTTCACCTCGCTCCACTCTCTTAATTATTTTCGCTTTTGTTTCCATTGTTATCCCTTGGCGCTTCTTAGTAGTACCAGCTACATCACCATTGCTTTTTACACTTGCTTCCAGACATCCTGGGCCTGAAACAAAGATACTGTACTACTGTATTCTATACAGTACTGTTCAGTAAAGTACACAAAAGCACAACCTCTTGTACAGGATGCACGCACATGACAATGTACGCCAGACACATGAACTAACTAACGTGATTGGACATGCGAATGCATGTTCACATCTTTGAAAGTTCGCAGTTTGAAGGTTTGTATGTAGGGGACTTACTGTAAATTTATACCTTGCTTCATTTACTTAATACTATATAAGAAGCATTTTCAATATTGCCACACAATCTTTATATTCATTCATTCATTTATGCATTCATTCAACAAATATTTATTGACTGCCTAAGATGTTCCAGGCACTGTTCCAGGTGCTAGGTATGTAACAGAGAACAAAAAGGCAAAAATGTCTATCATGGAGCTTACATTATTATGAATTATCATTTCACATAGCTGCATGATTCCCTTTTGCTTTCGATGTATTTTCATACTCATTGGTGGCACCCTTTGGCTTCAGGGCCCTAGGCTCCATGTGTTGCCTCTACAATATTCTGTATGGAAACTAGCTCCTAGGATGCAGTAAACTCACTCACTCTAAGGTGAAAAAATAACAGAAGCTAACAGAGCACTTGAACCACACTTAACCTTGTACCACACATCATTCTAAGCACTGTATTACACATTCAGATGGCACAACCACCCCATGAGGTAGGTACTATTAATAGCCCCATTTTTCAGAAGAGAAAATTGAGGCATGGCACAGTTGAACAAAGATGTAAAACAATATATTTGAAGAACATTGATGGAATTGTTCTGGCTAATAATAATAATGGAACCTAACTTTGTTTTTGTTCCATCCAGTTTGTTTGTTTATTTATTTTTTTATTGAAGCATAGCTGATTTACAATACTGTGTTAGTTTCAGGTGTACAGCAAAGTGATTTGGTTATACATATATATTTGTGTATATATTATATTCTTTTTTTACAGTCATTTTCCATTATAGTTTTTACAAGATACTGAATGTAGTTCCCTGTGCTATACAATAAATTCTTGTTATCTGTAATATTTTATACATAGTAGTATGCATCTGTTAATCCCATACTCTCAATTTATCCCTGCTCCCTTTCCCCTTTGGTAACCATAAGTTTGTTTCCTATAGCTGTGAGTCTATTTCTGTTCTGTAAATAACTTCATTTGTACTGTGTTTTATTTATTGATTTATTGATTTATTGATTTATTTTTTGCGGTACGCGGGCCTCTCACTGTTGTGGCCTCTCCCGTTGCGGAGCACAGCCTCCGGACACGCAGGCTCAGCAGCCATGGCTCACGGGCCCAGCCGCTCCGCGGCATGTGGGATCCTCCCGGACTGGGGCACAAACCCATGTCCCCTGCATCGGCAGGCGGACTCTCAACCACTGCGCCACCAGGGAAGCCCCTATGTACATTCTTTTTAATATTCTTTTCCATTATGATTTATCACAGGATATTGAATATAGTTCCCTGTGCTATACAGTAGGACGTTGTTGTTTATCCATCCTATATATACCAGTTTGCTTCTGCTAATCTCAAACTCCCACTTCATCCCTCCCCCACCTGCACTCCCCCTTGGCAACCACTTGTCTGTTCTCTATAGTCTGTGAGTCTGTTTCTGCTTTGTAGATAGTTTCATCTGTGTCATATTTTTAGATTCCACATATAAGTTATATCATATGGTATTTGTCTTTCTCTTTCTGACTTACTTCACTTAGTATGATAATCTCTAGGTCCATCCATGTTGCTGCAAATGACATTATTTCATTCTTTTTTATGGCTGAGCAATATTCCATTGTGTATATATACCACATCTACTTTATCCATTCATCTGTCAGTGGACACTTAGGGTGTTCCCATGTCTTGGCTATTGTGAATAGTGCCACTATGAATATAGGGATGCATGTATCTTTTTGAATTATAGTTTTGTCTGGATATATGCCCAGGAGTGGGATTGCTGGATCATATGGCAACTCTGTTTTTAGTTTTTTGAGGAACCCCCATACTGGAAAATGCCCTTTTAATGGCTGCTCAGCACTAACTATGAGACCGTGCATTAAGTAAGCACACAATAAATGACTATTGAAAGGGTCAATGCTTAGAATTGTTTGGTTTTGACAGATGAATATGCTTTATGTAATAGAAATGGAGGAAGACATTGAGGATAAGGAGGAAAACAAGGTCTGAATTAAATGCTTCCTTCTTTGTGCTCTCGTAGCACTTTCTGTCTGTTACAGCAGCTTTCCCATTGCATTATAAATACTGATATAGATAGCTGTCTCTTCTTTTAGATGCACTTTGAGCATAGAGACTGTGTCTTACTTCTCTTTGGAGCCCCAGAACTTATCCCAGTACACTCATAGTGGGTACTCAGTATATACTTGATAAATTAAAGAAAGATTGAATGAGTGAATAAATAAATAGGAAAGCCCAAAGGATACTCAGGGTTTAGTGAATTATCTAGTCTGGGCTGGAAGTGGGACTAATCAGGAGGTGGTTGGTTGTCAGTCTACACTGGACTTTCTCCAGCATGTAAGGGAGAAACATGATAGATTTTCAGCATGGTAATTATGAAGTGTTGAAGTGACCCTGAGAACAATAGCAGCAACCCTTTATTGACTGGACTAAGTCCTTTGTGTGTGTTAACTTGTTTAATCCCCATCATTCTAAGGATTAGGTAATATTAACTCCATTTGTGTTAAGAGGCTAAGGAAATTATTTAGGATCACACAGTTAGCAAAAAGCCTAGGCAAGACTTGCACCCTGGTGTGTTTTACTCCAATTCCCATGCCTCCCACTATGCCATGGTGTCTCCCTTGGAGATTCATTGGTGGTGACAGGAAACGTGGACAGGATAACATCAGACCATTTGCAGCTCATACCCTTGGGTCACTGAAATATGAAAAAGCAGACCTGTCGTGTTGTGAATCAAGCAGAGATTTAGGGATGAAAAGAGATATATACTTCTTCTCATCGTGTGCTTTAAACAGTGTCTCTCCCAAGCCTGGAACCTCTCCTAGGATGAATTGCTCGGAATTCAGGGGCAGAAAGTGAAGTGTCCTGTCTGTGCAGACTGTAAGATCAAGTCTGACTTCATTTCTGTCTTCAATTAATTATTGTCCATCAGATAACGGATTTTGCTCAGTGAACTCAAAAGGAAAATTTCTGTTCCCCATTCTCTTCTGACCTTATTTAATTGTCTGAATGTTTGCATTTAGTATTTGACAAATGCTAACATCTACTGTTGGGTGTTCATGATAGTAAACCCACAGATTCTTTCCGTCTTTAGAAAAATGGTTCACCGTGAATTAATTTGGACTCATTTCAGTAGCAATGATAATATAACATTCATTTGCTATTCGTAGTTATTACTTGCATCTTGACACAAATTGCTTTATAATTCAGTCTTTATTTTCTGGTTGCCTGAAATAAGAGCCTCAGTAGGTGAAGCCTTTCATCAAGAAATTACTCCCAAATATTCTGTGTTCTGATGCCACCTTATTTTCTTCAGAGCAGAGTTTTAGTGAACTCGTGGAAGATTTGAAATCCGAAGTCTGTCTACCGCTGAAGTACCAGGAAAAATAAATGGCCCCTTTTTTGGTAGGTGATTAAATAACAAAGTGCAGCTGAGACACCTCATAATCGCCAGGCCCAAATCACGCTATTGAATGCATTCTCCAACTGCGGGAGAAATCTTTCTAATACACGGGAGGAAAGGAGATGAAAGAAACCAGCCTTTCAAAGCTTCATGCCACAGGAGGACCGGGACTCTTATCTTCCTGGGGGATCATTGACATCCCATCAAGGCTGAATTACTGGCTTAGCTGAATAGGTCTGGGAGGATGAATCTAAAATCAAATGCCGGTTGAAGGACACAATCTATGAAAAAAGGCAGTGCCTGCAATTGGACAATCATGTGTGAGGGGATAGAAGTCTGGTTTATTCAGAATGGAGAGTGACTGAATCTTCTTGTCACCAGGCGATCAACACATATTCTAGGAAAAACTATCATGTTTCAGGTGCCTTCCAGCCTGAGGATTCAGCAGAACCCTCTTTCTCACATAATGTCACCTTCTTATTCCAGCTGCTGCTAATGAAAAACTGACTCGATGTTTTTGCAGCATCTGGGGTTGTGCTTCCTATCCATCTCTAATGTATTGAGGGAAACTGCTTTCCCTTAAAGAATTAAAGAAAAGTTATGCGTGATCCTCACTGAATGGTCAACTGTGTGGCTCTTACATTGTGACCCACGAGCATTTCGTGTTGGACCAGTCACATTTAGAGCTGTTGGCTTGGAACCTGTTTGAATCTGGATGCAGCCTCTGTTCTCTGCGAGCTTACTACTCAGCGTTGCCCTGGACGGAGCTAGCAGCATCAGCCTCTCCCCGGAGCTGGTTAGATATGCAACATCTCAGGCCCCACTTCAACCCTGCTAAATCAGAATCTGCCTTTTAACAGGATTCCCAGGGGAGTCATGTGCACATTCGAGTTTGAGAAGTGTTGCACTGAGGTGGGGCGGGGCGGTGGAGGGAATGTTGCAGAAATTCTGAGGGAACGTGCAAACTCATTGGTAGGAAGATTTAGTGGAGGAAAGAATGAATGGAACTAGCTTGGAAAGTGGGAGAAAACATTTCTCAGAAGCCGAAAAGGGACCTTGAATAAGGAAAGGGCTGGACCGTCAGGTTAAATATTATAGAAGGATTAGGGAGGGTATGTCTGTAGAATCCAACTGGTTTGGCCATGGGAGAGCTTCTTGTGGCAAAAGAGAAGCCCGATTGTGAGAAATATGATCAGGAAATAGTGACGGAAGGGTTTGCCTTGCTTGAGAAGCCTGACAGCTGTGGTGTTGAAAAGAGGTGGGAGAAATGCTTTGGGGGTTAGGAGCCCCTGGTCAAGGCAAAGGGAAGGCAGAGGTAAGGGAGTGATGGGATATGCTTACTGAAGAGGAACCTTTCCAGTATTTAAGAGGGTGGTGGTAGAATTCGCAGTACAGGTAGGGGAGGGTCCTTAATTGGAGGAGGAGACATCTTCCTGGCACAGAGGAGAGGGGCTGTGGATGATGAGAAGATAGATGGAGAAACTTATGTCAATGTAAGAGGAAGTCTTCTAAGCTCAGAAGGAGGGGAACCTCCTGCTGAGAACGGATAGGAGAACGCAGAGAAGGCTGAAAAATTCATGTTTTACTCTTTAAAAAACACTCGTATAGTGATGAAGGTGATCATTACATTTCTCTACTTGAGGTTACAAAATATCTTTAATAAACAGTATAACTGGGTACTTGATTAGATGTCTGGGTTTGGGACTTCAGCAGGTTGGGAGCTATTGCTGTGTGGTTGGCATATGCCACGTGTGAGACAGCATCTGCTGCTCTGTGCATCCAAAGCAGCCCAAATTGTTTTACATGTCAAGTATACCCTTCTCACATCCCAACAGTTAGGTTTCTGACCCTCGAGTCTAGTGAATTTGTAATCTTGAAACTCCTAGTCACCCCCAACTGGACAGATCTAATGGCTTTTTCCCATTTACCTTCTCCTTGCCTTTCTGCAACATTTGAAAGTATTGACCAGTCCCCGTTCACTAAAACTGCCTATATATATACTTATTTATTGAAGTATAGTTGATTTATAAGGTTGAGTTCATTTCTGCTGTACAGCAAAGTGATTCAGATATACATATATATACATTCTTTAAAAAAATTTTTTTTAAATTTTTGGCTGCGTTGGGTCTTCATTGCCGTGCGCGGGCTTTCTCTAGTTGCAGCGAGCAGGGATGCGGTGCGTGGGCTTCTCATTGCGGTGGCTTCTCTTGTTGTGGAGCACGGGCTCTAGGTGCACGTGCTTCGGTAGTTGTGGTTCACAGCCTCTAGCGTGCAGGCTCAGTAGTTGTGGTGCATGGGCTTTGTTGTTCTGCAGCATGTGGGATCTTCCCGGACCAGGGCTCAAACCTGTGTCCCCTGCACTGGCAGGTGGATTCTTAACCACTGCGCCACCAGGGAAGCCCTATACATTCTTTTTCATATTCTTTTCTGTTATGGTTTATCACAGGATATTGAATATAGTTCCCTTGCTATACAGTAGCACCTTGTTGTTTATCCATCCTATATATATATTAGTTTACATCTGCTAACCCCAACCTACCACAACATCCCTCCCCCAACCCCCTCCCCCTTGGCAACCACAAGTCTGTTCTCTATGTCTGTGAGTCCGTTTCTATTTCGTAGATAGGTTCATTTGTGTCGTATGTTAGATTCCACATAAAAGTGATCTCATATGGTATTTGTCTTTGTCTGACTTACTTCACTTAGTATGATAATCTCTAGGTCCATCCATGTTGCTGCAAATGAAAACTGCCTTATATATATATATATTTTTTTCCTTATATATTTTTACGTGAACAGTAGTGAGGTATAACTTATATTCAATAAATTCACCCATTTTAAGTGTGTCGTTTCTTGGGTTTTTACAAATGTATATACTTATATAACCACCACCACAACTAAGATAGAGAATGGGCTTCCCTGGTGGTGCAGTGGGTGAGAGTCCGCCTGCCGATGCAGAGGATGCGGGTTCGTGCCCCGGTCTGGGAAAATCCCACATGCCACGGAGCGGCTGGGCCCGTGAGCCATGGCCGCTGAGCCTGCGCATCCGGAGCCTGTGCTCTGCAACGGGAGAGGCCACGGCAGTGAGAGGTCCGCGTACCGCAAAAAAAAAAAAAAAATACTGCCTTCTATTTAACCTTGCTATTCCTCCACGTGGTGATTTGTACCATCCTAACTTATTTCCTTGTAATCTATTTCCTTTCTGACTTCTCTTCTTCCTGCCTCTTAATTGTGGACATTTCCAAATTTTTCTCCCTTTGATGATCAAACAGTGCATGTTCATTAAAGAAGATTTAGAAAACAAAGGAAGTGCAGTAATCATCATAATAATAGCACCAATTTCAAGTGCAGTACCTAACATATATGCCAGCTATAGGGTGGTAAGACATGATGGTTAAGAGAGCAAGCCTGGAAGTCAGGCTTCCTAAGCTTGAATTCTATTCTACCACCTTTCTGGTTGCATGGTCTTGGGTAGTGTTTCACTCAGGGAAAACATACAAGATCCAATAGCAATTTGAGTAGGATTTTTGGTAACAAAGGATACAGAGAAAAAGCATCAGGGAAAAAGATGTACATCTTCAAAGTCCAGAGAGATCAGGCAAAGGCTTCCAAAGCTCTTCCTCATCTGAGGCCACACAGGATGTGCTTTCTCTCTAGCAGAGATGCATAGGGACATGTCAGGAATATCTCTGCCCAGGGAGGACTCTTTGAGTCTCTGGGTCCAAGGCTTTTATGCGGGGGCTGGTAGCATAGGTATTTCCTGCTACACAATCTGCCATGGCAATTAAAAATCAGGACCCAGCAATGAAAGCAAGTACATATCATCAGTCTGAGGTTATTGCAAAGCAACCCGACAAGCCAGTAGGACATGGTCCACTGCTCCAGGTGTAGATAACAAAATCATTAATCACTAATATGAAGAGCTCTCTGAGGGCCACATTGCCAGGGATTGGCCAAGGGTCAATCATGGCTCCCTTGGAGACAGTAAAGAGTAAGCAATCATACCTGCTGTTTCACTCTTTCCTCACCAGTAGCCTCTGTAAATCCTCTCTTTTCCTCATCTGTAAAATGGGAAAATAAATTCATAGGGTTCATAGGGTCATTGTGAGAATTAAACAATATTATACACGTAAAGCTTTCAGCATTATTTTTGGTACATAATTATTGCTCAGTAACTATTAGCTGTTATTAATATTAAGCATTTTCCTTTTCTGTCATATAAGGATAACAGCACCTGTTTCATTGCATGGTTGTGAAAATAAAATACAGGTCTAGTAGATACAGAGTTTGCCACAGGGTTTGGTCCTTAAATCCTCACTAATCTTGGGGCCTCTTATAACCCCATTATCCAGAAGAAAACATGATTAACGTTTTGTCAAATATGTCTTCCACTCAATTTATTAACAATTCATTTACACTGCTTTTTCAATAAAACACTGAAAAAATTAAAACCTTTTTCAAAACCAACCTACAGAACTGTCTCCCAAATGGGTGGTGACAGCAGGATCTGTGGCAACTGCAGTATCTGAAACTCTGGGAGGCCACAGCAAATGCTGGAAGGTTTACAGCTGTTATAGCCACGTGGGTCAGTGTCATCAGCCTCCCCCTCTTCCCTGGGGCTAGACAGTGTGCTTCTAAGATTAGGGTCTTTGAACATGGACCCCCTTAATTTTCACTCATCCCACAGGTAGTTCTTAGCTTCTGGGTAGCAAACATGATTTTAGGCACCATGGAACAAGACCCACAGAATCCCTGCCCTGTGTCTCCTGCTTTTCCCTTATTTTATATGAAAACACTTGTTTTGAAGTTTTTATTTTTTTATGTGGACCTTTTTTTTTTAAGTCTTTATTGAATTTGTTACAATATTGCTTCGGTTTTCTGTTTCGGTTTTTTGGCTGCGAGGCACGTGGGATCTCAGCTCCGCGACCAGGGATCAAACCCGCACCCCCTGCACTGGAAGGCAAAGTCTTAACCACTGGACAGCCAGGGAAGTCCTTGAAAACACTTGTTTCAAACTAAGTGCCTTTTCATTACTAATGGTGTTTTAGGAATATACACCCATTGGATAAACTTGGAAATAAATAAATGGCTCTTGTCTTTTACTTCATAGTTTTTCTCTGACATAGTTGTAGTCATACTGTATCCAACATTTTGTCATTTTTCCCCCATCACTCCCAGTCCCAAATAAAAGTAGTTTTCCATGTCATTAAAATTTTTTCATAAATGTTTAGACAATTTTGCTGCAGCAGAGCAGGGATTCCTTGGGCTCATGTGGTACCCTCTTGACCAATGACTTTCCAGCTTTTTGGACCACAATCCACCAAAGAAATATGTTATACACTGTGACCCAGTACTTACACACACACCCCTGAAACAGAAGTTTCATGAAACAGTACTTACCCCTACTACATGCTATGTACTCTGATACATTCTTTTCTATTTAATGTTTTTGTTTTTGTTTTTCCAAAAATGTTGGTCAAATATACCAGGGGAAATGGGTTACTAAATGTTCTTGGATTCCCAAAGTTGGATAAATCAGAGCTGTTACTTCTCTTTCTCTTCGTTCCTCCCATACTCCATCTGTCTTGCTTGGTTCTTCCCTAGAAGTAGAGCTTGAGGTAAGGATTGGAATGGGACGCAGGTTATTTATTTGGGAGGTGAAACAGAGGTGAAACAGAAGTGAGAAGAAGGATAGTTTGAATCAAGGTATGTTATGGAGCTAGCTGCTGCCATAGGCAACTGGGGCTTAGTCCACTGGAGAACCCCTGAGGAATGGAAAGAAGGCCCTCAGAATGGTTCCTCCAAAGGGTGGGAGGCTGGAACGTTTATCTTCGTTGGTTGAGGGTGTCCAACCTACTTCCCCACCTGACTGCAGAAAAATGGAGAGACAAAAGTTGGGTACCTGGATGGGGGGCTATCATCATGCGTAGAAGCTTGCTCACAGCCTCCACTGAAACATGAGTGAACCAGGAGCATGTGATGCAGAGCACAGAAAAGCAGCTGCTGCTTCCTCGATTGGAGAGGGGGAAACTCCAGGCTTCTCCACCCAGTACATCATTCTTCCTCCTGCCTGGGCAGCCAATCTCACGGTCTTGCTGCCATGGCAGACAGGCAGAACCTGAAGAATGAACTCCTCCAGGCTTGGCTTTTGACAAGTAAACATCATTTAGAAAAATCTTCTGTCTTTCTCAACAAAGCTTATTCCTTGCCGTGGACTCAGATAAAAATCTAATTTCAATTGAGGCAGAAATGTCTTCTAGATCGAGGGTGCCTCCATGTTTCACTGATGCCCATCATTGCATCAGTGGGTGGGGGGATTTAGGGATATGGAAACAGCTCTACAACAAGTTCCAAAATGTTCTTTCTCTTACTTTTAATTGTGATTCATAAGTGCTCATAATATAGGATGGATATACCATAATTTATTTAATTATAAACTTTTCTGATGTTGGACATTTAGTTTGTTTCCATTCTTTCAGTATCAAAAATAATGTTATAGCAAACATCATTGTGCATAGTTCTTTGAGTCTCATACTATTTAATCAAGATAAGTCAAGTGGAAATAGAGTTAAAGAGTATGAAAACTCTAAAAGCTTTTGATCCATCTTGACCCACTGCTTTCCACAAAGAGTAGATGTAATCAATGGATACATTCACCACTCGTGTGTGTGTATTAAGCAATCTTAAAAACACTTCTAAAAATTTTTCCATGTTGAAAATTTAGGAAGCATAGGAAAGTAAATCATAACAATAACAAACAACCCGCAATCCTGAGACATCCATTAATATTTTAATATATTTTATAGTTTTTTCACTCATATATAATATATATGTATAACTTAAGAATAAAATAGGGCATACCACATATAGGATTTTATATTCTGGCTTCTCCTTTAATATTCTATTTCACTTTTCAGAAAGATAATTTTAACTGGTTGCAAAATGTTTCATCTGTATCAGTTAGGAATTGTGTTTGGCTGCCATGCACAGGGTTTGACTAGCATAAACATATAATGGTTTATTTTTTCTCGTATAATGAGACATCTGGAAGGAGCCAGTCACTGGCTTTATTACAGTGGTTCAAGGGTGTCAGAGTTGCAGTCACTAGAATTCTCCTGGCTTTTTTCACGTGCTCCCCAAATGGCTGGTGGAGCTTGAGCGATCATCTGAGTGATCAAGACAGCTGGGTCTCGGCAGCAATCCAGGCCCTTGGAAGTCTCATGCAAGGACTTCTACTTATATCTTATTGGCCCCCTTGTCTGCAAGGAAGTCTGTGAAATGTAGTATTTTTAGCTAAGCACATTGCTGGCCACAATAATAGAGGGTCTTGTTAATAACAAAGAGGAGAATGGAAATTGGGCAGCTAAGCTATCTCTGCCACAGCATCATATGGTGTAATATTTTATTTAACCAATTTCCTATAGAGGAATATTTAGTTTTTTTTCTAGTTTTCACCATTATACCAATTGGCACAGTAAACATCTTTGCACAAACATCTTTATATCTCTTATTATTTCCTTATGATAAGTTCCCAGATGGAATTAGTAAATCAAGTCATGGAATGCAAAATTGCTTTCCAGAAAGGTTCTACCAATTACACTCTCAGCAGCAACATGTAAAACCATTGGGTGGTTTTTCTGAGAGTCATTCGTTGAATCCTTGCTTTCTGTCCAACTCCAGATGTTCCCTTGTGATTCTTTTTTCGAATAGTAGTATCATTCACAAATGTTAGAAAATGCAATCGATCCTTAACTAGAATATGTCAAAATGGCAATGGCTGAGCACTATACCTTTTATTTAATTAAATTTATACCAGAAGAAAATGTCCTTGGAAGATGAGCCTGCAAGGTGACAGGCACATTTTAGACTTGTATATTCTCGTATTTTGATTTTTGAAGAAGTCTCTGAGATGATTTTGAGACCAGTAATGACATGGGGCCACAGGAGAAAGGATGACAAGGAAAAGACCCATCTAACAACCTATCAAGAAATCTAACTCAGTTTAGGATCTTTAAAGATTAATATTAGAAGCTATTATGGAAGATATGAATCAACACAACTATAGCTACTCTGCAAACCAATGCAATTTTAGCAAAGTTTTGAAGCTCCATCTATTGAGTGCATTCTAATGGAACTAATGTTAGCAGAAGCAACACACGGCTAAGCCACTGAGCTGGGTTCCTCCACAGTCCCAAGCAAGAGCCAAAATTTGCCATATTTAGCAGTGTATACAGTTAACATGTTTTCAAAAATTCATACTTTGAATAAACTTCTGGTAAATTAAGTTGAAAATTTAAATACACCCTGGTACTCAAATGAAAAGAATTCCTAGTAGCCTCTGTTCAGGTTAATGCAGTAAAATTAAAAAGTGATTGCAGCAAATCCTTTAGTAAAGAAGATCACTTTTTAAACAAGAATAATCACCTGATAATTCATGTTTTGAGAGTTTGGTTTTGTACTTCAGCTTTCTTTAAAGCAAGACTGGGCTTTAAGTCCTGTCAAACTTTTCCTGGCCTTTAGACTTCCTTGCTCAAGCAAAGATGAAAGCATTTGGAAAAAGTGATATTCGCATGTGTGTTCTTAGAATGTACAGTCTGTGTTTTAAATAGTGCTGTGCACGGTCATCTAGGTCCCTGGAATGGGAGTAGATTTTTCAGGCCATGTCTTGATCCCAGGGAACAGAAGCTATTGCCCATTCAGGAGGGTGGAGACTACACCACAAAGATGCTTCCCACTCCCCTGGGGTACAAGCAGTCCCAGTGCTTAAAACTAGACCTGGCTTGGGAATTCCCTGACAGTCCAGTGGTTAAGACTCCACACTTCCACTGCAGGGGGTGCAGGTTCCATCTCTGGTTGGGGAACTAAGATCCCACATGCTGCACTGTGCAGCCAAAAACAAACAACAACAACGGCAACAAGAAAAAGCTAGACCTGGCACGTAGTTGGTGGTCCCTAAACATCTGTTGAATTTTTTTGAGTATGATACAACCCAAATACAATTTATCTCCAAGGTGGTAGGATAACATGTGACTTTTCTCCTTTTTTGCTTTTCTGTATTCTATGAATTTCCCTCAAGGCATAGCTGGGACGTTTGTAATCAGGTAAAATAAAACAAATGTGTTTTCTTACAGCTTTGTACAGAGCTGCATTCCAGATCATAGTTCCTAGGACATTTTTGCTAATTTTTTGAACTAGAGGAGGTAGATTATATTGTATCATAATGAACTGAGCATCTTTATGGATTATGTTTAAATATTTTATATCTTATAAATAGTTTTATATTTTAAGTTAGACATGAGCTTTGAATTCATCTTTTATTTAGCAGTATATATTAGGTGATAAACAGAAAGAAAATTAGTAAATGAATCAATCAATTGAAGTGTAATTCCCTGAATTGTCTTTAAAACCATCAATGGGAGGGGCTTCCCTGGTGGCACAGTGGTTGAGAGTCCGCCTGCCGATGCAGGGGACACGGGTTCGTGCCCCGGTCCGGGAAGATCCCACATGCCGCAGAGCGGCTGGGCCCGTGAGCCATGGCCGCTGAGCCTGCGCGTCCAGAGCCTGTGCTCCGCAACGGGAGAGGCCACAACAGTGAGAGGCCCGCGTATTGCAAAAAAAAAAAAAAAAAAAAAAAAAAAAACCATCAATGGGTGACAATAATGTGTGAATTCTACTGTTTTGCATTTTATACTACTATTTATTTATATAATTAACAATTCAGAATACCAGAGTTGTTGTTTCTATATCTGTGATTTTACTATTTCTTAAACATTTACTTTTATTTCATCAATATACTGCATATGGTTTAAACATTTTTGATAACTTAGTCATAATACACTTAAATTCAACTAAAATTTAATGAGCATATATACACTACAACGGCACTCTGTAAATTCCTCTGTCACTTTTTTTACTCTAATTATAATCATTTTTGTTTATTAGTATTATTAGCTACGGATTATTGTATGTTTACTGTTTACCAGGCAGTATGTTAGTGGTTTTCATGTAATAACTAATGTAGTTCTATAATAACTCTATGAGGTGCTTATTATTATTTTCATCTTAAGAAACTTAGGCAGAAAGATAGAGTGACCCACCCAATGTTACACAGCTCATTGTTGAAATGGCAATGTCAGAATTTGAACTCAAGCCCGCATAACTCCTAATCCATATTTGAATCACTATCTTCTACTGTCTCCCAAATTATTTCACAGTCCATTTTCCCACTAAGATGTAAGCTACTTAACAGCAAGAACTGTTTCTTACTCTGGCTCTGGTGCCTGGTCCACAGGGAGGACTCAGTAAATATTGATATAAACTAAACTTAGATTTGAACTTTGGTCTCTAACATAAAAGTAAACAACAACAACAAAAAGCCCTACAAAACTGTTTCTTTACAAGTAATTTGCAGTTGTAGCTAACCTGGTTTTTTTTTTCCCTGCTCTAAGTTACTTAAGAACTTATTTTAAAAGTGAAAAGCTTGGCAACACACTTTGCTGTAGAGGTTTTAAGATAATAACGGGGTACTCTCATATATTGTTGGTGGAAATGCAGAATGATAAACACCTATGGAAAAAAATTTATCAAAATCTACCAAAATATTTATTTACCCTTTGACGCACGAATGCAACTTTTAAGAATTTACTTTAGGAGCCTCTCACTTGGGTTTAACCCTTCAGTACCTGGCTTCAGTAGGAGGCTTATATTTGTGTGTGCTTGTGTATGCACATGGCTCTGTGTGTGTGTGTGTGTGTTTATTCCTATAACCACTGCCTCCTACTGGTGACTGTTTGTCTCTTCCATGAGCTAAAAAACTCCTAGAAGTACAAGGATCATGTCCGATTGCCTTTCAATTCTCAGCATCTGAGCAAAGAGGCTAGAACTAATGTTTATTAAGACATAACTTTTACTGGCACATACAAGTTCTTTCCATATGAAGAGCAGTGGCAAAGAGCATAGGCTCAGACTACCTGGGTTCAAATCCTGCTTGCACAGCTTACTGTGAGGTCTGAGACAGTTCCTGGGGAAGTTCCTTGGCCTCCCTGGCCTCTGTTTCCTCATTGGAAATGGGCATATCTATAGTGCACTCCTGGTTAGCTTCCCTTGCAGCAGAATTGGAAAAAAGTTTTCGGGGGCACATGGTTTATTGAAGGAGTACTCTGAACAGACAGAAAGGGAACAGTGGGCTAGGGGAGGGCCAAGCCAAGGTGTGGTGTCAGTGGGGGTCTAGCTTCAGTCTGATCCACAGGGAGCTAATGAATTGGACCACAAAGTTAGTTCCACCCTAAGGCAAGGGACTAGGTTTTTGTGCCCTGTGTCCCTCAGTCACTGGCTGCCGAAAGTCACCGGTTGGTTTGCGATGTAACCTCCTAGGGCAGATCCTGTTAGATGGGAAGGCAAGTCTCTGGAGAGAAGAGAGAGCTGCAAACCTTTAGCAGCCCTCCTCCACAGCAGCTGGGAGGTGGGTGTGCCCACCTGGTCAAAGGGATGGGGGTACCAACAGCAAGTACTACAGTCATCACCTCACCAGGTCATGGTAAGGGTTAAACGTGATGTTACACATAAAGCACTTGGAACAAGAAGAACAGGTAATGTGTATTGAGTGCTTAAACCAAGTATTGTTGTAAGTGCTTTGACCTTAGAAAATGGCATCATATAAAAGAAACCCTCAAATGTCAGCTAGTTTTATTACCTCATTTAACAGCTGGCTTCCTAACACATATTAAGTATTTAATAAATGAGGGATAAAGCACATGTGCAGGGAAGGTGGTCTTCTCATCCCTTGGATTAGCCTGTGTGTTCCTCACTGATCTTGTTTCATTAAGTTTTCATACAGTGTTTTGGACCTTGCGTATCCCATGGTTATTGATGTAACATGAGCTATTTTGGTCATTTTAAGGACTTCCATATTTCTATTTTTATGGATGTGCGGGGGGTACTTGAATAAATGTGGATGAGGTTATAGTGAGGGAGCCCAGGAATGCCTGGCCGGCTTGCTAATTATCTCCATCCCCCGTGCTGTGATTCCTGAGGAAGCTGGGAAAACTGGGAGAGAAAAATCAACGAGCCCTTTTAGCAACATCTGTGTGCATTGGTCAGGGTTGGATCAGAGAAGCAGAAGCGTGAAGAGTGCTACCTAGTAAGGGACTGACTGAAGGGGCTTGACCGGACCCAGCAGTGGGAGCTGGGGATCAGGCTGCTGGCTCTGCTTCTCGTGCTGGGACACAGACTCTGCAGGGCAGGCCATCGGGAAGGGAAGTTGGATGTGAAGCGGGGGGAGAAGCGAGGATGAGCTGGAGCCCGGGTTGTTTCCCGATGCCCCCAGGTGTCCAGCTTTGATGACAGCTGTAGGAGAAGCTGATGCCTGTCACAGAGCCAAACAAGCCCTGACTCAGGAGTCAGAGAAGCTGAAGGGGCAACTGGAGTTGCTCTGGGTGGGCAAGACACCCACGAGGTGCCTGGGGCTCCTGCACCGATGTTCCGAGAATGCATAGATGCTTCACTTCCACCTTCTAAATCTTGCACAGAGTGCCTCTTTAGGTCCACGTAGACGCGGAAGTATGCAGGGGAATCTGGGCCTCACAGTTCCAGTTGAGCTAAGTTGACACAAGACAAGTCACCACACTTGCTGACAACATTTTTGCACTCACGTAGAAAGCTGGTGGCCTAAGTGGGCTTTCTTTCTGTCTCTCCATCGTGTACCTCTGAATCGAAATCCCAGGAACCTTAGAGGAAGAAGAAGATAGAGACAGAGAAAAAGAGGGAGTAGGAGAAGCCCCAAGTCCACGGGCCACTCAGCTGCCATAAGGGCCAGGCCTTGTCCAGCTCTGCTTAACACACTGAGAAAAGAAGTTAAGAAAGACAAGCCACAATGAAGGGAAATCTGTGCATGTGCCTTTATAACGGCCCAGGAGTGCCCTGGGATGCTGACTAGATCACTGGTTCCTCCCCTGGAAAAGGAGCCAATAAGCTGGACTGGTGAGGAGAGAGAAGGATTCTGTGGTCTTCTGTGTCAGGCTGAAACACAGCATTTCCAGAGGCTTTGTGTGCTTTACAGGAAACTAGTACTGTTTAAATGGATGGTTGCCTGATTCTAATGTCCAGTCGTTACACTGGTGAAGATGTAGCCCTATGACTGTGTCCGATTTGAAGGGTTGCCCTTGTGATACTTCTTAGCATTTTTCCTGGCCCTGGAGCCCCCAAAGGCTCCTGGCCCGGAAGGAAGGTTTTAAGGCCGCCTGGAAGTTATCAATTACTGGTTAAGAAAAACAGAGAAGAAAGGAGGGAAAGAGACGTACTGGTCAGGATATGTTGGGCTGAGCTCTGGCGAGAACGTCCACATTCAGTGGCCTGAAACTAGATTTCTATCTCATTCCATCTCCTTGTCCTCCACCAGACACTGGTGAGGGCTGTGCTCCTCGAGGCCTCTCAAGAGTCCAGGCTGATGGAGCAGCCACCATCTCGGGGTTGCCGGATGTGGTGATGGTTATAGCAACGGCCCCAGTGTGATCAGCCCACCTGCCACCCACCACTACTTCCTCACGGTTGTGTCGTTTCCTCCCACGTTCAGTCGTCACCCCAGAAGGAAAGAGTCCTGAAAGGTGTCACATCTGCAATTACTTGTCACCTCTCACTACAATTCACTGGCCACAATGGGTCATATGATGCCACTTAACCACAGAGGACCATAAACTGATATCATACCAGGGGCTCAGAAAGCCAGAAATATTCAGAAGGAACCACTGACTCCCACAGGGATGTGGCAGGGAAGTAGAATTCTGTTCAATCAGGATCTCTGGGGAATGAATTACAATGACCAAAGATATCCTAGAGTCTTCCCTCATGTCTCATTCTGTACATGACAATAAATGTCTATCCCTAAGGTACTGGTTCTTCAAGATAACCTCCAATTCCAAAGTCTTCCCTTGCTCTTCATCCTCCACAGGATAAAATCCCAATGCCTTGTGTTGTGGCCAGTCTAGCTGCCTCTCTAACTGTGCCTACAGGAGGATCGTAGGTCATGCTAGGGGGACAGGTGGCGGTCATGCTAGGGGGACAGAGGCCTTGGCGCTAAGGACTATAAGAAGAGACATGGAGGGACCTGAGTGGATAAAAGTCAGACGGTGGAAAAAAGACAATGCGTGCCAGCTTGGTCCAATACCAACACCTCGGTGCAGTACTAAGCTTGTCATGAGATGGGCTTAGGCCAAGGGCCTGACTGCAAAGATCAAAAGAGTTATTTTTACAAAACATATCTGGAAGCTCAAGGCAGCCTTGTTTGGGATGTGGGTAACATAACGGGTGGGGAAAGGGACCGTCTCCTCCACAGTGGGAAACTCAGCCAGGCATCTTTGCACTGGTGTGTTATCGGGATCAATGGTAGGGCAGGCTTGGGCCCAGATGAACAAACCTGGTGCAGTGTGGTTTTGGCAGATATGAGTGGGAGGTGGCACTGGGCGTTTTGATAGCAAATGAGGCACCCCTGCCTTGACGATGGTGGTGGAGGGCAGAGGTGATGTCTACACACACATGCCAAGGGGAAGATGGAGCAGGTGAAGAGGAAAATGGGCGTTCCACAGGCAGCCAGAGAACTGGGTTCCTAGGTACGCAGAAGGTCCACTCTGAGAACATCTGGAAGTAATTTATTCATCTATTTTAATAGTTGCTGGACACCTACTATTTAGGTAATAAACAAAATGAACAGAGTTCCTGACATGATGGAGTTTATATTCCAATGGGAGATACCGGCAAAAAAAATTTTTTTTGACAAATATATAAATAGGTTAACAAATGTATAATTTCAAATAGTGTAAAAACATATATATACATACACTATTTACTATATGATTTTAGATAGTGTATTAGGTGAGAGACTTTATATTTCTTCAATTGTGAATCAGAGTAAAATTACATTACTGTAATCCTAATTTTTACTCCCAGGCTTTTGCAGCTGGGAGAACTTCAAGGTCATCTGTAGTATTGCCAGAACTCTCACCGACTCCAAAGGCCTTGACTGTGAAGGCTGACAAGTCCTCAGCTGATGGAGAGGGGGAAGTAGGCTGGGTCGGAGCAGGTCTAGGCCAGGGGACTAATGCTGTCATCACCAAGGAAGGGATACAGATGCTGCTACGGCAATGGCTAAAGGGACATGTGAAATCTTGTACTGGTCCAGGCTGGCACTGGTGTCCAATAGTCTTTACAGGTGGATAACACGGAGAATCTCTGGTCACAGGTGCTCTCAGTGACAAGGGGGTGAAAGGTCTTGGTTCTACGAGGGTCCATCCTGGAAGAAGCAGGACTGTGCCAATGGCAGGCACCCACAGGAGCGTCCAGTAGCCTGGAATGTAGGCAAGGGCTGGAAAGGTTGTCAGTGACCCGTGATTCAATGAATATTTATTAAGTTCCTATTGTATGACAGTCTCTGTGCTACGTGTTAGGAATACGGTGATAAACTCTCAAAGACCCTTTCCTAATGGAGCTTATATTCCACTAGGTCTCAGCCTAGAGAGCTGTAAGTTCTAGTCCTAGCTGAGAACGACGTTGTAAATTATGAACCAAGTCTGGTGGTAGTGACTGGCCAGATATCCTGGGTAGTAGCTGCAGCTGTATGGTCCCACAGAGAGATGCTGAGAACTCCGTCTAGCTAAAAAGAATCGAGGCAGGAGGTGAGGATGATAACACCATCAGAATCAGTTTTCATTAACTCAGAGCAAGAATGGGGTATAGTCTGCAGAGAATCTGGAAGGCAAGCTGTCCATGGCTGACCAGGGTTGGGGGTCCCTGTCCTCCCAGAGTCCCTGAATATTATTAGTGCAATTCAGCCATCACACCCTGCAGCCAGCAGCCAGTGAAAAGGAACCACACACACTCAGCCCCTTTTGCTTTGGGTTCTTCCCTTACTTTCACTACCACCTCTCCCCTCAAATCCATCACAGGAAAGTCCCTTAGTCTTGGTTATTCTTTTTTTTTTTTTTTTTTTTTTTCGGTACGCGGGCCTCTCACTGCCGTGGCCTCTCCCGTTGCGGAGCACAGGCTCCGGACGCGCAGGCTCAACGGCCATGGCTCACGGGCCCAGCCGCTCCGCGGCACGTGGGATCTTCCCGGATCGGGGCACGAACCCGTGTCCCCTGCATCGGCAGGCGGCCTCTCAACCACTGCGCCACCAGGGAAGCCCGTACCCTGATTATTCTTGACTCCAAGGCTTTCATGTCTGCCCACCTGGCCTGCAGCCTGGTCAAACCCACACCAGAAACCTTTAAGAGAGGCCTGATCATTTTGCCATGAACCCATGGCTCCAGGGGCAAGCCTGCTGCTATAGCAACATGGATGATCCACCAGGCACATGCTGTCACTCTGCTTTGGGACTCTGAGGGCTCGGCAAGGGGAACACCACCCTCCTGAGGGAGATAACCACCTTTGTGGGCCAGTTACCAGAAGAGAGGGCAAAATGCCTCCCTCACCCAGCCCTGGCAGGCCCTGTGGACCACACTCCTTCCCCCTCCCCAGGGCTGCTTCTGTTGCTGACCCCAGGGAGATTCAGAGGGAATCCAGAGAAATTGCCAGGTTTCATTATGCAGCTTTGAATCTGCATGTTGATTCTCTAGAGAGGCCGAAAGGATGACATTTCTCTTTTCTTGCCTAACTCAGGATGCGGAAAGATGATAGCCCCACTCACACACCTGGTGATCCCTCCAGGAAGGTAACACAGGTTTTTGCCCTCAAAGGGTCTAGGAGATCAAATCCATTATGCCTTTCATTTCTGTCTTCATTGGTCAAGGTCCAAAGTGCAACCTCCACCTCCATGCCTACATGGTCAATTGATCCACTTCCACCATCATTCTCACGCACCTTTGTACATCCTTCTGGCCCAGGCTTGCAGTCCTCCCCTCTTTCTCGTTCTCTTCCACCTCGGCCTCTTGAATCCTTTCTCCGTAACTAACAAATTGCCCTACCTGCACAATTTCTTTTATAACACTCCCTCACCTCCTGCCTCTTCTTTGGCTGAAGCTGTCCACATCCCTGAGAGCCCTCTCATGTGGTTACTGTTTTCTTCTGTAATTTATTACAAATAATAGAAGCTCAACTAACACTGGCTTAATGAAGTAGGGTTCATCTTTCTTCATAATATAAGACATCTGGATGTAGGTGGATGCTGGTATTAGTTTGGTGGCCAGTCAAAACCTGGGCTTACAGCTCTGTGATTATCTTTGCCTTTTCCGCATATTTATAACCTCTTGGTCACAATATGGCTGCTGCAGCCCAGCCATCACGTTTGAATTCCATGCATGAAGAGAGAAGGAGCTAAGGGATGGTGCCTGCATCAGGAAAGCAAAAACATGCTCAGATTCCCTAGTGAAATTAAGTTTAGGTCTCACTGGCTAGAAGTGTGCCACATGGCCACTGTTTGATACAAGGGAATCTAAGAAGGGAATCTATATTTGCTGGCATATTGCACACCAGAAAAAATCAGGACTTTGTTAGCAAGGAAGAAAAGGGATAAAGATATCAGGCAGAGAACAAGCAGTGTCTTCCACAGTTTCTCTCTTACTCCCCAATATTGTATTTCCATGCTCTTGTTAAAACCCTGCTTCTTTGCACTCATGCCATTTAGATTTTCTGCTTCAACCACTGTTGTTGCTGTCATCCACTGAGGGGGGTGGGGTGTCCTCTCATTCATTCTCTACATTGGCAATGGGCAAAAAGCCCACCACTCCATGGGACAAGCCAGTTGCTTGTGCCCTACCCCCAAGCCTTGATCAGTCTGCATGACAACAGTGTCCAGGTGGGTGGCCTATCCAACACTGTGGTCTCTCAGGTGCTTCCCTTCCTTTCACCTGCAGTGATTTCCTCTCCACTTTGGCCACCCACTCCCATGGAAAGTCCCTGGATATTACCATTACCTTAATGCTACTCCTCCAAAATCATCAATCTGAACACTCCTCTACTTGACTATAACCTCCCCTGCTTCCCAGTGTTTATTCTACTGCTCTCACACCAGCCCTTCTTTAGCATCATTGGCACTGTCTGTCCTCTGCTATCTCTCAGTTCACCAACATTCCTCTTTCTTTACTTCCCTTATGACGGGAGTTCATGAACAGTATTTCTAGATTCCCGTCTCTGCCCTACATCTCTACTCCCCAGACTTCCTTGTCTCTCTGTTGCCTCCATTTGTCTCTACACTTCTGAACCCAACTGTCTGTTTCTCTGTGCCTGCATCCAAGCAGCTGAGCATCACCCAGTGAGGCAGATGGATTCTACTATAAGTTCAAGGTCATTAACTTCTAACAAGTCCTCACACTACGCAGAAACTTACTATAGATCTATCTTTTTCCTGTTTTCCACAGTGACTGTCTCAAACCTTTCTCCTTTCCTGAAGCCTCCAACCTTCCTTCTTGTCTTCCCTGAGCAGACGACCTCCTCGTACTATATTAGAGAGAAAGTAGGGGCTCTCACATAGAAACTTTCTTAATCCTGAGTATTTCTGTAGCTGTCCAGTGGGTCCTTCTCGCCTGTTCTAATAGCAGAGCTATTTCACCTCCCATCTGAGGAGAATCCCCTTCTGCCTTCTAGGAAGCTTACACTATCTACTATTTCTTTTTTCTTTCCTGTATTTTCCTTTTTCTCTGGCCTGAATCTTTCCTATTTTCTTTATACGTCTTCTCAAATAAAAACAAAATAACAATCATAATCCACTTCCAGCTGCTAATTGATCTCCCTTCTCACCTTCAGAGGTCAAATTCTGTAAAGAATTTTCTATCTCCATTTCTGTATCTCCCAACCTCAATCCATACCATTCTGTCTTCCAGTCCTACCATAAGCTTTTGCTGGAATTGTGAACTACTTTCATACTAAAAACAGTGTTTCAGTATTTCTCTTACTGGACCATTCCCTACTTTGGGGGAACAACATCTGCTACTGACATGATTCAGCTTTCTCCTGGCTTTCTTCCCACCTCTGCAGCTGTTCCTTCTCTATTTCCTTTGCAAGCTCATCTATCTCTACTTGCCAGTACATTATGGAGATCCTCAAGACTTGTTTCAATAATCTCTCCTCCTTCATTTCATACTCTCTCTCTCAGTGTGCATGAATATCAAGTTTATATCTTTAGTCCAGACTTTTCTGTGCTCCTGACCTATAGGAACTAATTTTCAACTTAACGTACTTTTTTCCTTTTTTTTTTTTTTTTTTTTTTGCCACACCACGCGGCATGTGGGATCCTAGTTCCCCAACCAGGGATCGAACCTGTGCCCCCTGCAGTGGAAGCGCTTAACTACTGGACCACCAGGGAAATCCCACAACTTAACATATTTTTTTATATAAAATACTTATCTGTTTAAGTCATTTGTATTAAATATCTATTGCTGTGTAACAAATTATCCCCAAACCACAAACCACTTAAAACCACACGTGTTTATGCTCTCACAATTTTTGTGGGTCAGGAATCCAGGTGTAGGATAGTGAGATCCTCTGTCTCAGAGTCTCTCTGATGGCTGAAATCAAGGTGTTGGCCAGGGATGCAGTCAGCTCATGGCTCAAATAGGGGAGGACCCACTTCTAAGCCCACTCATATGGCTGTTGGTGGGTCTCAGATCCACACTGGCTGCTGCTCACAGACATCACTTCCTTACCCTGGGGCCTCTTCATAAGGCTGCTTATAGTATGACAGCTGGCTTTCCCCAGAGTGAGAATTCAGAGAGAGAGAGAGGAGAGGGAGAGGGAGGGGAAGATAGCAGTCACGGTCTCTTTGTAACTTAATTTCAGAAGTGATATCCCATCACTTTTGCCTTATTCTATTCTTTAGAAGCAAACCCCCAGGTCTAGCCATACACGAGAAAGGGATTATATAAGGATGTGAAGACCAAGAGCCAGGTATCATTGGGAGTCATTTCAGAGGCTGCCTACCATGTGACTTCATATTCATCATCGTGTCCAAAATTAAACTCTTGCTGTACCTACCACCCTATCCCCAGCACCAGAAACAGGGCTCTCCTCCCAGTTTCTCTTTCTCAGTGACTGCCACCTCCATCAATCCTGTTCAGCAACCCAACCTAGGAATCATTCTGGACTATCTCTTCAATCTCACACTCCATATGTGATCATAACTAAATTCTTTCAGTTTATTTCTCAAATATCACTCAAATCTGCTCACTTATCTCCACCACTACCACTGTCAGCCTGATAGAAGCAACCATCATTTCCTGCTTGAGCTTGCAATTATCTACTAACTGGTCCACTCCCTTCTACTCTGACCACTTCCCTTCCAATATAGGTTCTATGTCACAGACAAAGTGATCTCTTCACCATATCAATCTGATTGTGACACAGTTCTGCTTAAAACCATTAAATAGCTTCCCATTTCCTAGTGGAGAAAGACAGAACTCCTCAATAGCTTACACTGTTCTCTGTGGTCCTCTCCACCTCCCAGCCTCACTTCACACCAGACTCTCCTCTCTTTCCCCTGTCCAGGCATACTGGATTTCTTTCAGTCCTACTAGCCACAGGGTCTTTGCATATGCTGTTCCTACTTAAAACATTCTTCCCTCCTTTTTGCCCAGTTAACTCCTATTCAATTTTTAGATCTCAACACAAGCATTTCTTCCATGGGAAATCCCCCTTCCAGAACCTCAGAACTCATGTCCTTCTCCTTGAAGATCTTATCACAGTTGCAGTTTTATACTAGTTTGTGTGGTTGTTTCCTTATCTGTCTCTTCTATATTCTGGAAGTGCAATCTACTCAGCCATATCACTGTTGTATCCCCAGCATTTATAGAGTACATGGTGCATAACAGTTACTCAATAAACATGTGTTAAGCAAATGGAGTTTCTTGATCATAACTCTTCCCAAATGGATGCAGCCAAAGATCTACTGGCTTGGCCTAGTGGGGATCACTGAGCCAGTATGTGATTTAATTCCACCTGCTTATTCAGGATTCACGAATGCTCTAGGCTCCAGATCCAGATCCAGGAAGGTCTCTGTACAGATTTAGGGATGAACTGGCCCAGACCACTGGAAGACGAGAGTAGAGACTAGCAAGTAAGGATGAGAGGAGAGAAGGAGAATTGCTGAGGACCAAGTTTAAGGACACTGGGGAGGCAGAAGGAGCAGCCTGAGCCATTGACTTTATCTAATCATTTGTGGTTACTTCTAGATTAGTCAAGCCCTTGTTTTCTGGTTTGAAGTCTAAGCTGGAATTCTGCTTCTTTTCTTCCATCTTCTTGCTGACATTTTTGGCTGATTGACAGCAACTCTGTCAGAGGGTGAGCAGAAGAAATGAAGGAAGATGAAAATCAAATTGCTAAATTTTACTATTTGTTAACAGCTTTGGAAAAAGGCACAGTGGTGAGAATGTTGGGCAATGGCTTAGCAATATTAATTTTAAAATGCTATTATATAAAGTATTCATGTAATTGATCTGTGTACTACTATTCCCCAAATGAGACCAAAGAGTTGGCAGCATTTATTTTTTATTGCTTAGAATTTAAACTTTGGAATAGTAGGTACCAAACTGTCTTTAATACATCCAGTAGATGGAGGAAGAGTTTATTCTTATATCAAATTTGATCCTGTTAATTTAGTTCATCATTTCAATCTGTCAAGATATCTGGTGTAATATACAGATTCTGCCACTGAATATATTTTCCATGTTGTCTTGCTCTGTGTGACTGCAGCAGGTATATAAGGAAGTACAAGAGGATGTCCCTAGAACTGGGAAAAGAAATAATTTTCTGAGAACTGAAATATTTCATCATTAATAAATATAGGTTTGTAAGATTCACTTTCATCAGATGTAAACCATCCTAACAGATGGGTAGTAATCTGAAACTAAGAGACGATGAAGACTGGAACTTTGACTAATTAACAATAAGAAAGCAGTAACCGAAGAATCACGTAACTGAAAATGAATCTCTCTTTCTGTATGTGCCTCTCTGTGTGTCTCTCTCAACAGGAAAGTCTGAATTTAGGCCTGGTTAGCAGACATCCCCATGTAATAGGGATCTCACTCTCATGAGCTACAGGAGCCAGGCAGGTAAGCCACCTTCAGAGGGGAGCTGGTCTGTTTGGGCTATGACAACAGGCCATGCTCAAATGGGCAGGTCTGCCTCAGCGCCAACAGATTGGTGTCACTTGAGAATGTGGACCCAGTTCAGGCAGGTTTTTCTAGAGTCCAGAAGTCACTGTGCAAGCCCAACACAAAACAAACAAACCTGAAAAAAAACCCACAAAACTGTGTTTGTGGACCACCAGGAACCTCTGCTATATAGTAAATAATACAGGCATTGGTCAGTAACAATCCACCAAAGGCACAACTGGGCCGAGGTGTGGCATGTTTCCCATTCGTGTCACAAGGGAGGTGAATTCTACTGTAAGGCACTCTGTGAACATTCTTCAGAGATTACCCAATTCTCCTTGCTTTAATTTTATGCTTACCAAAAAAAACCTGCTTACGAATTCGGTTTTACAACAAACTTGAAAACTAGCCAGCGGGTGATCCAAATAAGGCGCTATACCTATTTCAGTCCCTGGAAAGGGCTATTCCTGTGTGTCAATAAACCAGCATTCTGACTTTCTACTGCACTCTTTCTTGAGTCTGTTTAGCATTTGTCTACCTTGTGGAGCTTTGAACAGCTCTGGGTGAGTGAACAAAGTAAGATCCTGGTGCTGAAAAGCTGACTATGTGACCCAGACAGTGCCCTGCATTTGTGCACCACGGTCCCTCTCCAGAAATCAACCAGCCGTCCTTCTTTTTGTAAATGTGGCAGACACCATTTTGCTGGTGAATGAGGTTAAATCTTTAGACTTGTCATTGGCTCAGCTTCGTAATTCAAAACTCTCTTATCTCATCCTTTGATTTTCAGTCCCCAGAGTTTTCTTTCCATGTCCTTGCCTCCCTGACACTTCTGTCTGTTGAGCTACTAAGTGCTTTTTGGGTATCTAGTGTCTTCCCAAGTTGCCTTTACTTTTCTTCTTTACTTCTTCACCTTTCTCCTGTTTTATTCTTTCCATTCCTTTTTTTTTTTTTTTGCGGTACGCGGGCCTCTCACTGTTGTGGCCTCTCCGGTTGCGGAGCACAGGCTCCGGACGCGCAGGCTCAGCGGCCATGGCTCATGGGCCCAGCTGCTCCGCGGCATGTGGGATCTTCCCAGACCGGGGCACGAACCCGTGTCCCCTGCATCGGCAGGTGGACTCTCAACCACTGCGCCACCAGGGAAGCCCTTTCCATTACTTTTTGTTCTTTAAATTTGGAAACTCCCCTGCTTCCTCAGTGATTTTATTAAGATCCCACATGTTACAGGATCACTAGGACTGAAACATCCCTTTAGAGCTGGGCTGACCAATATGGTAGTCACTAGCCATATGTGGAGGCTGAACACATGAAACATGGCTGATCTGAAATGAGATGTGCTGTAAGTATGAATTGCACACCAGATTTCTGACTTAGTAGGAAAAAAAAAGTGTAAAATATCTCATTAATACATTTAAAGAGATTGGTCACATGTTGAAATGCAATATTTTGGTTATATTGGGTTAAACAAAAGTATTACTAAAATTAATTTCATCTATTTCTTTTTACTTTTTTAATGTGGCTACTAGAAAATGTAAAAGTACATATTTAGCTAGCAATATAATTCTATTGTCAATGCTCCTTTAGGAAGTCTTAATGTCTGCGTTATTTATATTTCTCTAAGGAGCCTAAAGACTATATTAAAAACTCCATTTGGTTGGAATGTCCCCAAATGAATCCTCCACTTTTCTTTTCTATATTCTTATTCCTTCTCAAGTCATTCTCACTTTTCCTTTTTTTTTTTTTTAAGAGGCTGAAAGAAAGGGGAGATTTTTTTCTTTTTTGATTCAGAAGCAGTCACAGGACAAATATACTTAAATGTAATGGGTATATAAGAAAAACTGAAAATAGGCAAGACTGCCTCTAGACAATCTGTTAACAAAACACAGTAATACATACACCTGGACAGGCATCAGTCCCATGGGGAAAACCAGCAATTTTAATTACTTCACCTACAGGCACTACACTGAAAATTGTTTCTTTCCACTTGAGTGGAAGCATGCGATATGCCAGAGTGAGCTGTCGGGAGTTTTGCTTCTCTTATACCAGACCTGTCTTCCGAGGTTCACTTTTATAGGTGTTATGTAAATGATAATTAATACTTGTAGCACACTGACAATAATGAGCGTAGGTTGGAGAATCAGAGGGATCTAGGTTTCATCCTGGCTTTGCCACTTGCTAACTCAATGACCTTGTGCCACTTACTTCACCTCCGGAGCCTCAAGGGCTAATCTGTAAAATAGGGATAATAGGACCATTGCTTCTGAAGGGTCAACACCCTGCTTCGGCTCCTAGCCATTCTCTACTCTCATTTTCTGAAATCCGCTTGGCAAATATGATTGTGTCTCTGTCTTTCACCCAAGAAATGTTATTCCTCACCTCAAACCTCATGAAAAGAGCTTTGAGGGGACCTCTGGCCTGGGCATTTAACATCTGTCTGCTGCAGTTTGTAAGAACCTGAGGAAGTGGTCTCTGACCCAGACTTGAGATATTTCAAGGCAAAGAACTGTAGCTTGCAGAATGTGTCCATGGGGCAAAGGAGATAAGGCTGGTGAGAAGACGCCTGCCCTGGAGTATGTACAGGCAAAGGACATCTGTGTATTTCCTCAGACCAAATGTAGGGAGAGAAAGCCAGCCGTGAGCTGTCTTAAAGGGACTTTGTCCAAGAACACAAAAGAGGTCCCAACTGTGAGGGACTTCTTGTAGAATTTTGAAAACCAAGGCTTGCAGAAGGAACAGAAGCAGCTAGGGAGGTTCCTGTTGCTGAGGGATCTTTAAGGAGTCCTTGGATGTGATGCAAGAAAAAGGGTCACACTCCTTTTTATAACCCCCAAAAGCAGCCCTAGAGATTTAGCTTCATACTTGGGGGATAAAGTCCTCTATGCTGTAAATGGTCTGTAATTCCTCCTTCTCTGGCCACATTTCAGTGCCTTTCCCTCACCAGCTGTCCTAAACTTCCTCAGGTACCTGAACTCATCTCTTCTTGCTAGGCTGGGGTCTCTCTGGGGAGCCTCTGGTGTTCTCTGGTCAATTCATGCTCTATGCAAACTTTTCCCAGGCCCGGGGAGGGGAGAGTCATTAGACAGGTAAAGATAAGATGTCCCTTATAGGAACAGTAGCAAATGAGACACATTATTCGACAAGAATCTGTGCCTATCTGCTGTGTTAACCGGCACTGTGAAGGAAATTCAAGCACGGCAGAGACCCTGTGGCTTTATGTTAAGCTGTGTTAATTGGCCTTAGTGAGCTTAAAAGACTAGCTCTGGAATGGAAGGAGAGTAAGAGGGTATGGTGGGGGTGGGAAGAAGACTGTTCTGTGTGGCAAGTTTGAAAGCATGCCAATAAATGATGAGGTATTAAAAGAAGAGAATGACCACTTCTGGGAATATATCCAAAGGAAATGAAAACACTGACTTGAAAAGGTATCTGTAGCCCCATGTTCACAGCAGCACTATTTACAGTATCCAAGACATGGAAACAGCCTAAGTGTTCATTAATGGACGAATGGATAAAGGTGTTGTGGAATATTATTCAGCCATTAAAAAATGAGGAAATCCTACCATTTGTGACAATATGGATGGACCTTGAAGGCACTATGCTAAGTGAGATAAATCAGACAGAAAAAGACAAATACTGCATGATCTCACTTATATGCGGAATCTAGAAACAAAATCAAAACAAAACCAAACTCATAGAAAAAGAGATCGGACTTGTGATTACCAGAAACAGAGGATGGGGGATGGGGGAATGGAGGAAGGTGGCCAAAATACGCAAACCTCTAGTTATAAGATAAATAAGTACTAGGGATGTAATGTACCACATGATGCTATAGTTAACGCTGCTCTATTATACATAGGAAAGTTGTTAAGAGAGTAAATCCTCAGAGTTCCCATCACAAAAAGAATTTTTTTCCTCTTTTCTTTCCTTTTTATTGTATCTATATGAAAAGATGGATGTCAGCTGAACCTATTGCAGTAATCATTTCACAATATATGTAAGTTGAAGCATCATGCTGTATGCCTTAAACTTGCACAGTGATAGATGTCAATTATTTTTCAATAAGCCTGGTGAAAAAGAAATAAAATAAGTGCTTAGGGTACTGAAAGAACCAAAGGATGATTTTGTGCCTCAAGAGTTTGGGGTGGGCTTCATACAGGAGTCCAGACTCTAAGGACTGTCCTTAGGTGGCTATGAGAAAATGAAGGGTCTGGGAATTTCATATTGGAAATAGGAGTGAGAGCTAACTGGGGTGAGGGATTAAGGAGAAAAAGTTGGATTGGTAGATGGCAGTAGATTGTGAAGAGTGCAAATGTCAGGCTGAGGGGACCAAACACCCTTGGGAAGTCCATGTAGCGAAAAGATGATTTTTGAGGAAGTGTCTCAGCAAACTAAAGCTGTCACTCTTTTTTTTTTTTTTTTTTTTTTTAAATGTTGAGAGGGCCAAAGCATCCATGCCAGACCATCTCAAAACAAGGGAAGGAACTAAGAAGGGAGACCAACAGGGAGAGAACTCTTCCTTTCCCTTTTACCCAAGCACTAGGGACACATTATGAATTCGTTGATTTAAAAATTTTTACGGTTAGATACAATTTTGAGTGCTTCAAAAGTTTTTCCTTTGTGGAAGCCAGTTGGAGGCTGTCACCTAGATACTCCAAGGGAAGAATTTAGGTTACATCTCCCAACCAGATTAGCGTGTCAGCACAAGGATCCCCAAAGTATAGTACCACCAGTGATCTACCCAGCCACACACCTACTCACCCACTCACACACCCAGTCACCCGTCCCACCAGCGAACAAACATTTTTTGAGCGCCCACCATATGCCAGGTTCCATGCTGTGTACCTAAGTTGCAACAGTGAACAGCACTGTTCTCTCCAGTGTATGTCATTGTGTTAGGGGCGGGGGAGATTAAACAAGAATGGCAAAACTTTTCTAATTGTCATAGATGGGAGATGAGTACTTGCGGGTTCATTATGCCATTTCTTCTGCATTTTGGTATGTTTGACAATTTTCCTAAGGAAGTTAGACAACTGTCCTGTTTCTCAAGCAAGGAAGCTAGATTTGACAGATACCTATATCCCAAGGGCAAGTTCAGCCTTGAAGTTACACCCAAGGTATTAGTGGAAGAGAAGTCCTTGGGGGAGGGTGCAAAGGGTGGTCAGGAAATGCCTCTTGGTGGAAGTAACTGTTCTCTAAAAGTACTTGCTCAGATTGAGTAAAGAATCCAAAAACTACGGGCCTGACTTGGCCTCAGCTGCTTTGGGAAGTGCTAATAGGTCAGAGTCAAGAGTTAAGAACTAGCCTATCACATTGCGATGGCTTATCTACCCCCCTGCCCCCCTTGCTTAAAGTCAGCAGAGGTAAGTAGATGGATAACCAGATTTAGCCAGCATCCCCTGAGCACCTACTATGTGCCTGGCGCTATACAAAGGCTTTGGGTTAGATTCTGCTAGCACCATCTTATGGAGGATGGAATAGGAGTCAGAGAATTCCTCAAGGTATGGGGAACCTGACCCTATCAGGCAAGGGCAGTTCAGGAACCCACTCCTTCCAATTCCAAGTCGTGGAGAATAAATCAGAAACATGGGATCAGGCAGAGTTTGCTTCGCAACTTTGAGCAAATCACCGGGCCTTCCTAAGCTGACTCGATTTCTCTATCTATAAAAAGGGTACAGTAAAACCTTGTAAGTTTTGTTTTGTTTTGTTTTTTTAAAGGACCAGAGACCTTTACTGTCAAGATCCTGGCATGAAGCGAGGGCTCCATAGATGGCAGCCATCATTCCTGGCCAAGCCCGGGCGCATCTTCCCGCGGGGTCCCTCGGGACAGACCGGGCCCGCCTCCGCGGCTCCGGTCTCGCAGGGCTCGCGGCAGGTGGCCCAGCATCTGGGTGCCCACGCCCCAAAGCGAGCGGGGAGCGCGGGAGGATTGGAGCACCGAGGTCTCCCCTGGAGGATTCTCCCCCGCCCCGCCCCCCCCCCCGCCAACGCCCGGCGCAGGTGAGGTTTCCGGCTCAGGCCACGGGGACAGCGACCTTAACAGAGGTCGAGGCGGACAGCGCAGCCCGCGGCCGGGAGAGGGGTCCAGGGGGCGCCCCCTCCCTCGCCCAGATACACCACAGGGCCAGCCCCGGCGCCCGGGCCCGCGGGCTGCGCGCTCTGCAGCTGCGAAAACCCGGAGAGGCGGATCGGAGCGCGCTCGCAGCCAACTCCTCCGCGGTCCGGCCGCCGAGCTGGGCATGCTCAGTGCGGCCGCCGCGCCGCCGTCCGCCAACTCGGAAGCTTGCGCTCCCCGGCCTTGGGGGCGAGAACGCCGGCGGCGGCGAGCCGGCGTCGCCCGCCGCCCCCAGACAGTGGCAAACTTCGCGGCGTCCCCGGAGCTCGCCCGGCCGAAACTGATACCTTACAAATCAGATCAAATCCAGTCGCCTCCCCCCGCCCCCCCATCCCAACCCGAATCGTGGAGGCTGCGGCCGCCAAAGTGCCGCCGCGGCTGGCGGCCCCTGACCACTAGCCGGGGACCAACAGGTAAACTGTTGGGGGCGGGGGGAGGTGGAAGGAGCGCGGCCGGCGGTGGCGGGGGGTTGGAGGAGCCCGAGATGCCCGCGGGCTAGCTACCCCCGTCGGCACTCGCTGCCAACCCTCCTCACCACCCCCACTTCCCCAGCCCCTGGAGGGGCAGCAAAGGGTTAAACCGGCCCCGAGCCACCGTGAGCACGGCCCCCTCCACCCGCTGCGACCGCTAGCAGCGCGCCTCGGCGCCTGCCCGGAGCCGCCGAGGGGACCGGAGCCGCGGATGCGCCACCGGAGCCCGGCGGGCGTCTAGGAGGCACCGGCCGCTTCCCCACCGTCCGCATCCCTGTCTCCCCCATCCCCTCCAGGCCTGTCCCCCTCCTTCCCAACCGGGTCGGCGCCCAGGTGGCGGGGTCTGCGGGGCGCGTGGCGGCGGGGGAAGGGTCCCTGCTGTAGAAGAGGGGGCGGGGGCGGGCCGCTCCGCAGTCTCTTCCTCGGGTAGGCGGGCCACCCTCGCCTAGGGCAAGCACGCGAGCCACCTGCCTGGGGCGCCAAGAAAAGTTTTTTCCCCCCGCCCCGTGCCCCTCCCCCACCCCATCCTGCGCCCAGCTGGGGTGGGTTTAGGTCCATTGGTGAAAAAAGTCACACGTTCCCATCAGCTGCTCCTCCCCCTGGGTACAGGGTGGTGGGGAACAGGAGGCAGGCGCCGCGGAGGACCCAGGCGGACCTCCAGCCCCTCCGTTGGCGGTGCGTCCCGGGGCTCCAGCGCAGCAGGGTGCCCGCCGAAGGCTGCCCCCATCAGTGCGTGTCTGCGTGCCGGGCAGCGGCAGCATCCAACCTGCTTTATTCCTGCCTGCAGCGCCACACGAGCGAGGAGGGGGAGAGGGAGTCTGTCTGCAAAGTGCTGCTCCCTGGTGCTCAGAGGCGGCTGCTCCAGCTCCAACTCTCATTCATTTCGCCGGTTAACATGAGAGATCATGGCCGCCTTCGGGCTTCTCAGCTATGAGCAGAGACCGCTGAAACGCCCCCGGCTCGGGCCGCCGGACGTCTACCCGCAGGACCCCAAGCAGAAGGAGGTAAGGGCGCCGGCGGCCTCCCCGGCAACCGGGGCCGCGCTCCGCAGCGCTGACCCGGGGCCAAGTTGGCCCAGCGGGCATCGCCGGCGCTGCGGGGGAAGGGTGGGCAGGGGGACTGGCGGCGGGGGCCGGGCTGGGGGGCTGGGGGACCCCCGGCGGTGGAGACCGAGCGGCTGTCAGTCCCCGCGCGCCACGGGGGCGCTCGCTCTCCGGTTGCCGGGTCGCCTCCCCGTTGCCGGGCCTTGCACGGCGCAGCCGGGCGCTTCACCCGGTTCTTCCCTGCGGAAACCCTCCAGCTCCCTCTCCCCGGCTTTTGCCTGCTTTATTTTTCTCCCCGCCGCTTCGGTAAAGCCTCGTAAACTTTTTGAAAAATGTTGGAATGCAGTGCATCCGACACAGGTCTTGGGTTTTACGCCAGCCGAGCAGGGGCGGCTGTGGGTGGGGTGGCGGAAGACCTTTTCTGTTCAAATTTTCCAGTTTGGAGTGGAAGTCGTTTTTGTCCAGGTGATGAATATTTAGCTCTTGCAACGTACTCCTGTCTCCCCTCTTCCCTTTAAAAATCAATAGAAAAGGGAAACTGATTTTCATCCCTAGAGGCGATTGGCTTAATTGCTGGAGGCTGTTTTGTATATGTAAAGGCAGTCAGGTTACCTTGGAAGGGAATAGGTCCTGGGATTGCTTGTTTCTTTGAATGAAATTAATCGGAGGAACCTTGACTCTTGCACTAGATACACTCGCTTCGATGGCTGGAGTAACCGTGGCATTTTGAAGCCTTGTATATGTTTGTTAGTAGTTAACAAGTAATTATGTAACAACTCTCCAGTTATAATGATCACCCCTGGCTACGCAATTTCCCCAGGGATTTGCTTTTTTTGTTGTTGTTGTTAAGATCACCTGCTACCCAGCTGTGCTTTCTGAGTTTGCCAGCTGCAGCCCACCCATCCACTGTTGTCTTCAGCTAAACATGAAGTGAGCACATTTCAAAACTTCTCTTTCTGGGAACCTAAAAACCTTCTATTAAAAGTTTACAGGCCTACTGACATCCCAGAAGGGGCTTTGTAAAGAAGGCCAGGAGGGTCCTTAAGACTTCCCTTTTGATGAATGTATCTATCTCAATCATAAAGGAAGAATGCTTGTTCTGGTTAAACTGTTTTGTTAATAATGTTTCTGAAAGATAAGGAGTGACGACTCCTTTTAGAGGTTTAGCATATTAAACGTGTTCGAACCTCCGTGGAGTAATTCACATCGAAGCTTGGAAGGTTTTACAGGTGGTTCTCAGCCGAGGCTTAATATGAGGATAGGAGTTTGATGAGATTTTGCAGATTTCTTCCTACCCATTTCTCTCCCTGCTACTGCCACCCAGAATAAAGTTAATTGTTACAGACGAAATAACAAACACGAACAACCAAGTGTAGAGAAAGTTAATAACTTAAACATTTGTGGCAGAAAATTCTTAAAGTTTTGGTGGGGACAGGGACATTGGGTGATCTTTATCATCTTGTAATCAATGTCTTTTGTCACGTCTTTCCAGAGGGCAGCACAATTGATAGCCTCTCCCCAGTTAAGGGATGGGGGCCTGGGATGCCTTGTGGGGTTATTTAACATTTATTCCTCAGGTCGACACTCATTCAGGGTTGGGGCCTCTATGATTCTGGAAAAAAATACTTTTGGATTTTAGGGTCTTTATGACATTTTATGGAACTCTAAAACTGGAAGTGACCTTAGAGCCTGCTTTTTGTAACTTCCTTTGGACAAAGTGAAACCGAGGCCCAGGAGAGCATACCTGACTTAAGGTGTGTGGGGAATCGGCAGAGAAGTTGGATGACCAAAACAGTATCTTATGTCAAGACCAGTACTGTGCTAAGGATGATTTATGCTAAATTGTGTTGTTCTGGTATTATTCCCTTTCCCCAGAGGCAACCAACATTTTATCCCTCTGGAGCAGTCAGAGTTAGGTGTGGCTGTAGCCAGATTTGAATACAACATGGAACAGGTGTTGGCTGTTCTTGGGCGGTGCCATGGTGAGCAGTGTTTCACAAGCTTCAGTTATTTATGCGTCGCCTCAAGATTTCTCTCCTATCCCTCTATCACCTGTACTTTTATTCTAATGTTTAACTTTTAGGAAACTTTTTCTGTTTCTTAGGCAGTAATACACAAGAAGTCATGGATTTGATGTGATATATATATATATATATATATATATATATATATATATATAAATTCATATCAAATCATGTATATATCTCATTTAAAATTTTTATTTATTTAATGTTACACACACACATATATGATGATTCATATTGAAACAAGACCATAAGTATTAAAACTTTAAAAAGTTCATCTAAAACCACTGGTGTATTCCATCAGAGAGACCTGTCCCACACTGTGGGAAATGCTGATTTAACCGAGGAAGTGTGAGCTTCCAAGTTAGGCAGACCTGGATTTGGACTCTGGTTCAGCCTCTTTGCATTTGTGTGGCCTTGGGCAAGCCGCATCACTTCTCATTTGTAAATTAGTATCATTGTGCTGTTTAGAAAAATTTGAGAACCCTGGTTCTAAATGCATTACATTTTTGTGAGGAAAAACCCTCCTCCTGGTAAAGCTATTCTTATTACTGGAGCTGCAGCTTTTACTGCTGTTAACCCGGGCTAATAGTGTTCTGGAAAATAGCTCCCTGGGGACAGGATGGGACCCTTGAATGAAGACCTCCTGTAGAGAAGTGGGGGTGGGGTGGGGGGGACTGGAAGCTTTAACCTGCTTGATCGATGGAGTCTATTCATTTGAGAGCTTGCTGTGCCTCAGCGCTCCGCAGGACTTTAGTATATCTTGTGTTATAATACTTTACCCTCTGTCCTCAAGCCTTGAAAATAGGGCACCAGAAAACTGTGAGTTCTCCTTGATTCCTCCTTCACCCTTACACCCCATAATACACCTGTCAGCGCATCTTGTCCCATCCATTTCCCAAATATATTTCCAGTCCATCTGCCGCTCCCCAGTTTCACCTCACCGCTCACCAGTTTCCACTTCCTTTCTGCTTCCGTCTGACTTTTCTCTGCCCCGGGGCTCTTACACGTGCCACTCTGCCTGCCTGGACCCCTGTCTGCCTTTCCACCCGCACCATTCCACCCTGCTCTCATCACCGAATCCTGTGGTTAGGAGGGTAGGTAGGCTCTGGAGCCAGCATGCTTGGTTTTGAATCCTGGCTCTGCTGTTTACATATACTCCTTATTCTCCCTGTGCCTCAATATCCCCTCTTGTAGAGTCGGGATGAGACTACTACCTGCTCCTTAGGGCTGTTGGAAGATTATATGGATAGTAAACATAAAACACTTAGACCAGAGTATGGCATGGATTCAACACGCAAATATTTGCTGTTTTAAACTACCGTCAGGTCTGCTTCTTCATCATTCAGGTCTCAGCCCAGCGGCCTCCTCAGAGGCCTTTCTAGTATAAGTAGATAATTTGTAATTATGTATTTATTTGCATGTTGCCCCCAGCCCCCCGTTAATGGGTCAGAAACGAGGGCAGGGATGAGAGCTGTTTAGGAACCCCTGAAGTAGCCGGCACCTAGTGCAGTTAGTTCCTAGGATGCTGAGGGCATGGATACTTGTAGGAATTTATAAATGAGAGTGGGAATGAATGAATAAAGAGAAATCTGGTGACTGAGGGGTGTTAGGGAAAGTCTAGGTTAAGGCAGAAATTATCCTTGCTGTCTACTTTGGAGGCTACAAGGCTGAAAGCAGAATTAAACTCTAGAAGTAGAAAGGAAGAGAAGTTTTACTTCCAGGGTAGAAGAGGCCTAAGTAGCTGAATAGTCAATGTTTTTAGGAAATCAAATTAGTTAGAAAAGTAGGTTGGGGCAATAGTGAGATTTCTAGGCATGAGGGGCCATAGAACCCCGCCAGTAGGGTCCAGAGGGGAGGATGGCTTGGTGTGCAGTGCAGAGGCTGCCCAAGGACAAGTAGAACGTGATTTGGGAGGGTATGGGGGTGGGGATGGCTGCATGGGGGTGGGGATGGCTGCATGGGGATAATGTGGCACACTAGACACACCTGTAGGGCTTGTTAAAAACAGATGGCCGAGTTTTTCAGATTCAGTAGGGCTGAGGTGGGACCCCATAATTTGCATTTCTAACAAGATCCTGGTGATTTAATGCTTCTGGTCCAGGGCCCCACTTTGAGATACTAACCTAGAGAGAAGGTGGCATCCAATTCTGCAGGGGCTGGAGAGCTCTTCCCAACCCAGGCAGGGCAGGGTTAGACATCTCTGTGGCCGAAGTTGCAGTAGTTGGGTCTAGCAGCCAGCTCAGCCAGGGTACGGTGGGCTTTCCCCAGAAGTTGTCCCCTCTCTTAGATCTAAGGGAACGAGTCAAAAAGTCTCAGCCCCCCTCCAATGGCTTTCCGTGACACTTGGCATAAAACTCAAACTCCCTACCTAATTAGGCCTTCGAGGCCCCGCCCATCTGCCCCTTGGTCACTTCCACAACCACTGCCTGTAGCCAGACCACCTGGCTTTGCGGTCAGGCTCCATCACTTACTGCCTGTTTTTTTGGTTTTGTTTTTTGTTTTTTTTGCGGTACGCGGGCCTCTCACTGTTGTGGCCTCTCCCGTTGCGGAGCACAGGCTCCGGACGTGCAGGCTCAGCGGCCATGGCTCACGGGCCCAGCCGCTCCGCGGCATGTGGGATCTTCCCGGACCGGGGCACGAACCTGCATCCCCTGCATCGGCAGGCGGACTCTCAACCACTGCGCCACCAAGGAAGCCCCCTACTGCCTGTTTTGACTCAGATATGACCTGTGGAATGGGGAGGTTCCTACTTATTTGTTCCTACTTCACGGCGTTGCTGGGAAGATAAAATGAGATTTGAATGGTGCCTGGCACGCAAATGGTGCTTAGTACAGGTCAGCTACTCTTAGTATAACCCCTCCCTTGTTAAATGATCCCGGGGCTTCCTTATACTTGTAACATCCGCAAGACCCTGTCCCTTGGAGATCTGGCCCCCTCCTGATTTGCTTAGCCGCCTCCTGGCTGTGTGGTGGGACCACCGGCCACCTCTCTCCTAGCAGGCCCAGCTCCTCAGTGTTCAGGTTCTTGTCCCTTGCTGCCCCGAGGTCATGTCTCCTGTCATTTACTTATAGAGACTAGCTGGCAAGGAGGCCTTTTTTGTAACCCATCTTCTCTTATCCTTGTTAGTTCATTATTTTGTGTCCATATGTTTGTGGTGCTTGTCACTTTCAGAAAGTCCCTTATTAGGATCCTTCTCCTCTCCCTGGTCTTCGTTCCACACTAGGATGTAAGCTGCAGGACAGCAGGGGCTTGTGTGTGGCGTCCACAGTTGTGAACTGCCTAGTGCCTGGGAAGAGACTGGGTGCTCAGTAAATAGTTCTCGAAGAAATGAATAAAATGCAGACAGAACTCTTAACGAGCAGTTATGAGTATTTATAACTCTTAACTGTCCCAATGCTTGTTTTATTTTGGTAACGCCTGTTTTCTTGTTAGCATCTAAAACCCTTAAAGCATTAAATGCTTGTTTTAGTGACAGCTAGGGAGGTTGGGGGGAGGGGTGGTGAGAATTTGTTTCTTAACCATCTCTGAGAGGGAGGATGTTGATGAAGTTGCCCGGGATGAGAGGACAGGTTGACCAGTTGCTTGGGGCACCAAAAGACAGAGATGAGATGAATTGAGATGAATTGGCTGGTCCCGGGGCCCCATCATAGACCTCCCTGAATAGCAGTGAATAGCAGTGTTTGGGAGGGGCCTCTGTGCATTTAACTTATTCCTCCCGAGACTCTTAGGCCAGAACCAGTGTAAAAAGCACTGGGTCAGAGGCCCTGCTTGTTCCACTGCTCACAGGAGTGTTGCCACAAAAACTTTGTGGCGGAGGAACTCAGGTGGCTGTCATTTCTCAGGGACTGCCAACACCTGCAGCAGCATTGTCAAAGATGCTCCTTAAAAATGCCGCCATAATGCGCCCGCCTCCACCCCAGACCTGCTGAGTCAGAATTTCTGGGAAGGAGGTTGAGGAATTTGCATTTTAAACACGTTTTCTAGGTGATTCCCAAACACATGAAGTTTTGAAAGCCACTGCTTTAGTTTGTGTCTTTACCTGTAGAGACCGTTGTGAGCCAGACCCCCCCTTATTCCTACCTGCTCCCCACTATTTGATGTGTTGGAGTCTTTAGACAAATACACTATTCAAAGTGTTAGTATAGTGCAAATGCATTTAGCTCCTGTCCCCCCTGAAGTTCTGTTCTAATACCCATGGTTCCCAGCATAGGCTTGTTTTCTGTCAGCTGTACCTGGTTTATGGCAGACTAGAATTCCATGCCTTGGGCTTGAAATATCCACAGCTCCCTTCTGTGTCTCCTTTAATGAGGTTCTGAACCCCAGCTGTGAGGCTTCTTGACAGACTAGGCAGGAATTAGAGAAGGTAGAGGGATCCATAAGAGTGAGCATGATTACAGGTTCCCTTCCCCAGTGTTCTCTGAGCAGTGATGAAAGGAGCTGGTGGACTAAGCCTGGAGAAGGGCTGACCTCAGAGTCTGAGTGGGGAAGGCCAGGCAGGAGAGAAATCCAAGGGAAGTGTGGAGGGAGGCGCCTACCTCCTACACATTCCAGTCTGAGAAGGGAACATGGAAACGCTTGGACTTCTCATAGTTTTTAGAGGATTTCTGAAGTTGGGTGATGGCAACAAGGGAGTTCATGACACAGTCCTCTCTATTTCTCTGTTTTGGAAAATTTACATTCAAAAGAAGAGTGTTGGGCTTCCCTGGTGGCGTAGTGGTTGAGAGTCCACCTGCCGATGCAGGGGACACGGGTTCGTGCCCCGGTCCGGGAGGATCCCGCATGCCGCGGAGCAGCTGGGCCCGTGAGCCATGGCCGCTGAGCCTGCGCGTCCGGAGCCTGTGCTCCGCAGAGGGAGAGGCCGCAGCAGTGAGAGGCCCGCGTACCGCAAAAAAAAAAAAAAAAAAAAAAAGAAGAGTGTCATTATGTTACCCAATAGCATGATTTCTACTTTAAAGATATATGTCTACGTAATCTGGAAGGATTATCACCCACGTGTAGACAGTTGTTCTCTTTTGAGGATGGGTGTAGGGGTGATTTTTATTTTCTTTCTTGTACTAATCTGTATTCTCCACTGTAACAATAAATGTGCACTACCAGTGTCATTGGAGGAAGTAACTTAATAATTATTAGGTAACTTTGATTGGGTTTACTGGAGTGCATCTTTGTTGTTGGTTCCAAGCCAAGTTAGAGCCCCTTTAGCTGAGAGGTTTAGGCAGAGGGATCTTGAGGGTGTAGGTATAGGCACTTGTGACCTGTCAAAGCTGTGATGAGGTTGGGTTAGGGCTGTTATGTCAGCATTCCAACCCTGCCACTTAAGCTGTGTGATTTGGGGTGCTGTGTCATTTTCCTCACCTATGAGCTGGAGAGAATAATACCTAGCCATCTAGAGTGTTTTGAATGTGGAAGGAGCATTGTAAACTTAATTTTTTACCGAATGTTGAGGTTTCAATTCAGTGGTAGCAGCTGATTATTAAAATTTCAGGAATTTTGTGAGCTGGTTAATATCATGCTGGTGACTTGAAATTTGGCATCGGGGGAGTATTTACACCAAGGAAATTGGCAAATGCTACGCATTAGGGGTTTTTGTTTTGTTTTAGTCCTTTTGAAAGCTGGTTGTTAAGCATTTCCCCACACGGTGCTGGGTATGGTTGTATGTGCCAGATGCCTTGTTGGCTACTTTAGCATCATTCTTATCCCTGTTTCCCCTACCTGCTTCCCACCAAAAAAAAAAAAAATTTTTTTTAAGCCGGATCCCCACTTTCTTAGCCTCTCTTGCAGCTTGGGGTGAGCGTATAACTGAATTCTGGCTAAAGAGATTTAATAGAAATCTGCTTTGTGACTTTTTGGAGAAGAATATTTTTCCTTGCTGAAAAAAGTACAGGCAAGGGAGAGAGTGCCTTCTCTTAATGCCCTGATAGCTCCTTAGCTTCCTATCTTTGGAAAATTAATAAGAGGATATGATGGTTGGAGCTAGGCCACCTGTCTTGTTACCGTGAGGCAGGGAGCCTATGGATGAAGAGTGGAGGTGATTCAGTGGCTTTATGAAATTGTTAAGCTACTGAACTGACCGTGACCACCTCTCCTTGGACTTCTTGTTAAGTAAACAAGAGGTGTCCACATGGTTTAAACCATTGTTGGACCAGTTGTCAATTTCTGGTGTCTGAAAGCATTCTAAGGTTGTCATGGTACTTCCCAATTATATTTTGTCCCCCTCAAACCGTCACAGCATGAGCCTTTTTTCCCAGAGAATATACATTCCCAGAACTCTCCTAGTCTCTGGCTTCATGAGTACAGCAAGAGACAAAGATCACCTGCATCTTGTCTGTCCGGTGCTTAATTCTGCAGAGTGCCTATCAGAAGCTGAGGGGATGTGGAGACGGCTCCTTTATTTATTGTTTCCATTTCTGGCAGAAAGAGTTTTGGTGGGAAGGGAGGGAGATCCCTATTGAGTTTTGTTTGGAGAGGGAGATTCTGTGGGTCTGTACCATTCTGGGGGGAAACCAGATGTGTTTAGAGCTAGAAGGGAGCTTAGAGATAGGTTGCTCTCACTTTCCTCATTCAATACAAGTGGAAGTTGAGTCCCAGAGAAGTTAAAGTGACTCGTTAAGGCAGATCTTGGCCAAGCACTTGTGTGCCCTGATTTGTTCTTGCAGCTTTACTTGGCCTCCCCTCTGTACACAGCCTCCGCTTCTGGTAAACACCCTTGTGTTGCCCTGGCAATGAGAACTACTCTGCATTTTAGGGCACCCAGTGCCTCTGTGAGAGCTGGGGACTGTTCAGCTAGCCATTTATTTGATCTTCTCAGAGCTTGCCAGAACCTTGTGTGGTGTCTCCTGGGCAGAGGGAAGAATACTCTGGAAGCTCGGGCACTCTTGTCATCCTGTTTTTTGGTGGAAGGTTCTCAGCCCTGTCCATGACCTCTGGTGCAGATAGCTCTGGCACTGGCCTTTGTGGGCTGTGTTGGGGATTGAGCCTGTCTAGTTTTCATTTTCTTGGTTGAGAGTCTCCTTTATTTATGGGTAGCTCTCTTGGAGATACAAACACACAAGCTGTACCAGTTGCCCACTTCCAGGGAGTGACACTTATACATGGCATTCTGTATACAAAGGGATCCCCCTTAGTTATGAAATGCTCGGGCATGAGAAGAGGAGAAAAATTTCAGCCCCTGGGTTTTATTTTCCATGTTCCGAAGGAAGCATGACTATATGTATGCATGCCAAACGGATTCTGTCATTCAGTCACTATTGAGGACAGGGCCTAAGACTTGTATTTCCTCCTCTGTCTCTGGCTTTGAGCACAGTGCCTGGACCAAACCTCGGACTCAAAACGTCTCTTACGAATGAAAGTGTAAACAAATGCTGAGCGCATTGGATATGGTCCTGGGCCCCCAAAGGTTTCAATACAGAGCCGCGGTTTTCATCTGGGGTGACCCCCTGTGGACACTGGCAGTGTGTGAAGACATTTTGGGTTGTTCCAGTTATGGGTGCCTGTGTGTGTGTGGGTGCATGTGTGTGCGTGCCTGCGTGCGTGTGTTAACTGCTACTGGCATCTGGTAGGCAGAAGTCAGGGGACATCACTAACACCCTCCAGTACCTCAGACAGTCCTCACAACAAAGGCTTATCTGGACTCAAACGTCAGTGGTTCCCAGGTTGAGAAACCCTGGTCTGGAGGGAGCGACAGGCCTGTAAATACGGGATACAGTGTTTCACGTGTTATTCGAGGGGAATGTACAAAGTGCTGTGGAGACAAGCGGCAGTGATCCGCTTTTTGACAGGACCTGGTAGAGGAGGAGATTTTGAGCCTTGGACTTGGAGGGTGCGAAGCCGTGGCGGGGGCTGAGGGTGTGGTGTGAAGCGCCACAGGCCAGGAGGAACGTGGGCTGTGCTGTGAGCCTGAGGTGAGGTGTGGTGTGGGGCGTGCAGGGGGCACCCGGGTCAGAGTGGGAGGGAGAGGTCAAGTTATGGGGTCCTTTGTGTGCTGTGTGGAGGCCACGAGGTGGCCGTTCAAGGGTGTTACGGGAGTGAGATTTAAGATGACTAAGGGTCTCAGTTTGAAGGGACGGTGCTTCTGGGGGGTCACACTGAGGCAGAAAGACTGACGAGCTCGGTGGTCCCTCACGTTCCAGGCCTGGGGGTGGGGGGGTGGATTAGGTTTTCGTGGCTGCCACAACAAGGTACCACAAATCAGGTGGCCTAGAACAATGGAAATGTATTCTCTCTCGCAGCTCTGGAGGCCGGCTGTCTGAAGGGAGCGTCGGTGGCCTTATATTCCTCTGGAGCTCTAGGGGAGAGCGTTTCCTTTCTGCATCCAGCCTCCGGTGGCTCCGGGCATCCCTTGGCCTCTTTGTGACCACATCTGTCTCACTTCCGCCTCCGTCTTCACATGGCCTTCTCTGTGTGTCTGTTCTTCTCTGGGTGTGCCTGATAAGGACACTTGTTATTGGATTTAGGGCCCACTTGGATAACACAGGATGATCTCATCTCAAGATCTTTAACTTAATTACATCTGCAAAGACACTTTTTCCTTTTTTTTTTTTCCAGTTTTTTTTTGGAGTATATTTGCTTTAAAGTGTTGTGTTAGTTTCTGCTGTACAGCAAAGTGCATCAGCTATACGTATACGTAAATCCCCCCTTTTTTGGATTTCCTTCCCATTTAGGTCACCACAGAGCATTGAGTAGAGTTGCCTGTGTCATGCAGTATGGTCTCATTAGTTATTTACTTTACATTAATGCATAGTAGTGTATATATAAAGACCCTTTTTCCGAATAAGTAACACTCACAGGTTCCAGGATTTGATTGGGATGTCTCTTGTGGGTCCTTTTGGCCTCGTGAGCTTGGGAAGAAAGAGTAGAAGAGAATTTAGGAGAAGGGTCGTTGGGGCGGCAGAACTGGCAAAATGGATGTGTTTGGTGAGAGGGCCGAACGCGTACAAGGCTCTACCCACGTTTTTAGCTCAGGCCAGTGGCTCCCAAACTTTCTGATCTTAGGACCCCTTTATAATAAACCTTATTTGGGATGCCATAGAGCTTTCATGTAAGTTATATCTCAGTATTTACCACATTAGAAATTAGACCTGAGAAATTTTAGAAATATGTATTAATTCATTTCAAAACAATAATAAACCAATTTCACGTTTCACATGTTTTTTACGAACAAGAACTATTTTTCCAAATCAAAAAGAAATGGTGGAAGGAGTGGCATTGCTTTACATTTCTGCAGAGCTGATCTCCTTAATGTCTGGATTCTCACGTCTAGGTCTCCATTTAGTCTATTGTCGTATGTTGTTTCGACAGAAGGATATGAAGAAAATTTGGTCTCACGGATATGTAGCTGGAAAGTTCTTGGGAACCTCAGAGGTCTTTGAAATGGAGAACACTGGCTTACACAGTTGGGTAGGTAGATGATTGATAGTGGTCCTCAAACTAACATGCCATAGGGAACGAAAGAACTTGTGAACTGTTTTTTTTTTTCCCAAGGGTGGGAAGGTAGGGGAGGGGAGTGGAGAGAATGAATTCATTTTTTTTTTTTTTTCCTTTTTTTTTTTTTTTTTTGCGGTACGCGGGCCTCTCACTGTCGTGGCCTCTCCCGTTGCGGAGCACAGGCTCCGGACGCGCAGGCTCAGCGGCCATGGCTCACGGGCCCAGGCGCTCCGCGGCATGTGGGATCTTCCCGGACCGGGGCACGAACCCGTGTCCCCTGCATCGGCAGGCGGACTCTCACCCACTGCGCCACCAGGGAAGCCCCATTTTTTTTTTTGTAATACTTTCAATTTGAGATGCTTCTGGGGAATCCAGGTTGAACTGTAGAGCAGTAGTACAGATCTGGATTTGGGTGTGATTTGTGCATGGCTGGTTGAAGTCATGGCTGCGATTACCTGTTGAGCGTGTGCAGAGAGAGGGAGGAGAAGGCAGACTCTAGACACTGGCAGCGGGACCTCCGAGGAGGGGAGTTGTTAGGGAGACGGGTGTGGGGGTGATGAGTGGTCCAAAGGGAGAGCGGGCATCTCCATTGGCCTCCTCTTAGTTTGGCAGTTTCCCTCTTCAGGGCCTTTGCACGTGCGCTTCCTGCTGACTGGTTGCCTTCTCCTTGTCACTGCAGTGTGATGATTTGCTCCTTAGCACGCTTTGTGTTTTCTGTGCTCCGTCCTCCAACCAATGTAGGTTTCACGAAGCAAGGATGATGTCCTTTCTCCCCCCTCCACTGATAACCAGAGGCAGGGAGGGGGTCTGGGGTATGGTAGGGGTAAAAGAAAGATTTGTTGACTGGATCTGGTAACGGGGCAGTCATTGTTAGCAAGTGGTTCTCAGAAACCCTGTACAGGGCACGGTGATGCCAGGAAGTATAAGACATGGTTCCTACCGTTGAGAAGCTTTGCGCGGAGAGATGACAGTCCTGTGTGGCACAGAGCCCTGAAGTCATTCAGTGCGGTGGTGGAAACCAATGAGGGAGGGGTCATCTCTCTTGAGGATTAGAAAAGTCTTCAGAAATGTGGGTGTTTTTCAGATGACAAGGTCTTCTGGGCAGAGGGTGTGAGCAAAGGCACCGACATGGGAAATGGGACACAGTCTTTGGAGGAATTGCAAGTAGTTCAGTAAAGCAAGAGTGTATTGAATCCTCAACTTGAACGTGTCTGTAGATTTTGGGGACAGAGAGAGGAAGAGATTAAATCTGCTGGAGAGAGAGGGCTGTCTGCTGGAGCAAGGCTGACCCGGTCCAGGGACCAGGGGACTGAGGTCCCACTGGGAGTGACACCTTATATGTAGTGTTACGCATTGCTGCCTCTGAGAAAGGACGGGATGCAGGACCTATACAGGACTCCCTGTTTACCTTTGATTTTCTGCAAGCACTTCCAGAGTTAGTTTGAATGTGCAAAGCTTTTCCTCAGCAAGAATTAACTCAGCCTTCAACCCACATCCAACGTGCCACAGCTCAGCTACGCAAATGCCGCCTTGTTGTCAACTAAAATTTGGTGGAATTTGCTGCTTTCCTTTTCCAGCCATTTCATTCATGGATTAATCTATTGAGGTTGTTGAGATTAGGACCATTTTAAGGCATTGGCAGCAGGGAAGAACTAAGAAAAATGTATTTTGTCTGAAGTGTCATTGGAATTTTTTGCTAAGATGCTGGTTTACATAAAGGTATAGAGAGAGGCTCTATCAAAACTGTGTCCAAGGCAGTGCTAAATAATTTATATTTCTCCTGAGTTCTGTGGGGAAGGTTAATATTGACATTGCTTAGAGTTTTTTTTTTTTTTTTCCTTTCTTTCTTTTTTTAAAACTCTACACAGTGCTGCTAGTAGACAGTATGGAAAGTATTTTTGGGGTCAGAGCTGTTTTCACTCTTTGGTCAATTTTAGACTAAATGTCAACTCCTTGGGGAAAAAATGATCGTGAACTGGAGACACCATTTACATTTCGACTACTCACATGAGATCTGCTTTTAAGTCATTATTAAGTAATCGAAATGTTTGCGAAGTTATACTTCCATTTACTTAGTACTTGATATGTGCCTCCCACAGCACTCAGCGATGTGGGTGTGCAGGAAAGAAATAGAAGTCGGCTTCTGTCCTCTCTAGAGCAGCGCTTCTCAAAATATCTATGGTGAAGGACAAGTTTCTTTAAAATTAATTTTCAATCTGTTGCAGACTGATATAAATGTATGATAAAAATGAATTACTAGAAAAATGAAATGCTGCTTGAATGTAGTGGCAATGTCAAGTTGCTATGAAAGTTTTCAAGCACTCACTCTCAATTTTTGCATATTATTCTTGAGGACCGGTTGCAGTTTCAGACCACACTCTGGGTAGCACAGCTCCAGAAATTAACATCTGGCTCACTGACGCACATAAAACAGTTTTAAAAATGACTCATGCATTGGTTTTTGTTTATTTTAAAACTGAGGAATAATGTATACATTCAGTATTGGGTATAAAGTGCCACGTTCCATCACGATAGACAGCCTTGATTGTGTTGGTTATTCTGAGTGCTTTACATGCTTGGTTTTATGCCAGCCTCACAAACACCTCTCAGGTGGGTACTCTTATCTCCTTTTTTACAGGTGAAGAAACTGAGGCACAGGAGAGCGGTCCCAGGGGTCACTTCACTTGCCCAGGGTCCTTTAGCTGCATAGTGATGGAGTTGGAATTGGACTCCTGAGCCCGTGCTGTAGCCATTCTGCTCTCTATATGGTGCGGCTAAAAATGCTGCGTGAGTTCAGAAAAGAGAGGGTTGGAATACTTGGAGGTCTCCCTGGAGGATGTAGGTGTGAGGGACAGGACCCGAGTGAGTCTGGGCAGGTTGTACACTTTCTTTCCTAAGAAAGAGCTGAAGGTGGGATGAGCGAGGCATGGAGGGGAAAAGGCAGTGTCTCTGCAGATGGGGGCTTGGAGTCCTGGAGTCCTGGCGGGTTGCGGTTGGGGGGTGGTGGTGACGAGTTCACGAGGTCCCGCTGTCAGATTTATCCCACTAGCTCATGCCTAATAAATCCGGATGGGGAGAGAGTGGAGTCGGGGAGGCTGCGAGGGAGGCAGCTGTAGTAACCAAAGCACAAAGTAAAAAGAGCCCGACAGATCTGGGCTTTAAATAGGACTGGAGAAGAGGGACTGGCGGTCGGTGACAAATTGGTCAAAGGCAATGAAGGAGAGGGGAGTGCGGAAAATGCTTCCATTTCTTGGACACCGTTCACCTGGGGTGGCAGTAGGTCCTGTTGCTTGAGCATCTCAGAGTGACACCTTTTTGGGCTCAGTCTTCAGAGATACGGCAGGTATCTAGAATTACCCGAAGGCTAGATTGGAATGACTATTCGGACTCCCCTCCCCGCCTCCCCACTCACCTCACTCACCTGTGTGGCACGAACCGGTTTACTTGAAGGTCTGATGACTCAAAGGGCTTTTGGTTTATCGTCCCATGCTTTAAACCTCGCCTTCAATACCTGTTATTCAGCCCTCCACGGGCGGCTTTGGTGGCGGTGAACTGCCAGAACTGCTTGGAAGGTTGGCTAAGCTCCATGGAAGAGGTGGCAATGAGCAAGCCTCCCGAAAATAAAAAGGGTGGAGGCTGAGAGGCGTTAACAGGTTGACTTGGGGACTACGTTTTTCGGAGGTGGACTCACGGACATTTGCTTTCTTGGTTCAGAATTGTAGGTTTAGCCTCTCTGTTTCCGGGTAGACAAATGAACAACGTCACCACCACCAGCAGCAGCAAAAAAGAGACCTTTCCAATCTCTCTTCCCCCCTTCCAGGCAGGAAGAAGGGTATTCTGCAGTTTTACTAGATTTTTCCGGTGCCCGTTCCATCCCTATCACCCAAGAAGCTTTCCTCGTTGTGAATTTGCAGTTCATTTGGTGGAAATCGCACAACACGCCTTCCTCCAGGCACGTGGCGTCAGGGATGCAGTTAGGCGTAGGGTGGAAGTGAACAGCAGGATCCAGGTAAGGGGCCCAGTGAGTCAGTCCACCGGACAGTTAACTTCAGAGGACAGAAACCACGGCTTGAGTTTGTTTTTTCTGCCCTCAGATCACCTAGCCCAGTGGGAGGCAGATTCAGCACTAAGTGAAAAGTATGATTTACAGGAAGAGCTTACATTAAGATGCGACTGCAGTGCACGCGTTGTGTGGGACGGTGACTTACCTGAGCAATGGGGGATCCAAAGAGAAAATGGCCTCCTGAGGCTGCCTTAAATCCAGTTCTGGGCAGAATCAACTCTGGACACCTGAAGTCCCCTCCTCCTTTCTGCGTATGCAAATCTAGAAGTTCAAGTGGTTTTCTCTGGCAGTTTTCCTACAATTTTCCCGAGAGCCACATCCAGGTGTTTGATATCAGAGGGTGACATGCATTTGAAGGTGATTTGAATGTGAATTAATAGGCTACAATTATTTAGAGACGAGTGGAATAAATGCTTAGTATACTTGGAGGTAATTTGAATCAGAGTCTCTCCCACTTTCAGTGGAGGGGGAGGACCTGCCTGCCTCATGGTTAAGGATGAGGGAGGTTCTCACGGGGAGTCAGGCCCCCAGAGCCTCGTGTGTTCAGCACGTCCTCCTCGGTGGACATTCCCGTTCGCTTTGTGGAGCGTGGCTGAATCCCCGGACGTGTGGTGCGTGGTGTGGGCCTGGATGTGCTGCCTGGTGAAAAATCACAGTTATAATGACCGTGATAAGCATTTTTTTTTTTTTTTGGCCGCGGCGGGTGGCTTGTGGGATCTCAGTTCCCCGACCAGGGATTGAACACGGGCCCTTGGCAGTGAAAGTGCAGAGTCCTAACCACTGGACCACAAGGGAACTCCCATGAGCCCATTTTTAAAGCGCCGAGTGCCTCACATACGATTTCCTCTTATTCTTTACGACGGAAGGTAGGTGGATCTCCATTTCACAGGAGAGGAGGGAGCCAGGATTCTCGTTGAGGTTGATTGGAAGCATACTGATCTCCTCCAAGATCTCACCGTCTTGGAGAGCACATTGGGCCTCTTGGAGGCTTGATTCTCACATGGCCGCTTAACCATTTCACTGCCTCCCCCCACTTCAGCCTCAGTTTCTCAGCCTGTAAATGGGCACCCATCCTGCCAGAGCCATTTGGCTTTTAGGAAGACGGGCGTGAATATGCTGCGTAAAGGCCAGAGTAGTATTACCATAACCATGATTTTCGTTTCTTCTCTTTTGCCTGCTGCTCGGTACAGGTGTGCAAGATAGGACTTGCTGTTTTGTGTTGAGCTCATATCCTTTGGGGTTCGTCTGAGTCCCCACCGTTAGTGATTGATGGCCTGCAGGTGTGGTTTGGATGGGGGTGAATATTAATAGCCGTGTAGACGAGGGTGGATGTGTAAAGACCTGAGTTTCAGATGTGGCCTCCATGCAAATGTGGCCCTGATGTTAGAGATGTTGGTGGGGGTAGGGGAAATGCTAGGTGGCCTTTTAGGGGAGTCCTGCCTCCCCTGAGTCAGTCTGGCCCCTTCCCTTGGCTCTCTCTTCAGGAGGCTGGTGGCAGTGCCTTCTCTTACAAGCATTTTGGCTGCGTTGTGGAAACAGCCCACTACCCTGCCTTTTTTTTCTTTTTTTCCTAAACTTCTCAAACAGCTGTTAAGTGACCTGTCAATTAGAAGAGATCCAAACAGAAATCAGTCCCTGTTGTTGTGATGCAGGGCGCCGGGGTGTCCCCTTATACAGAGCCAAGTGATGCTGCTTTTCTCAGCCGTAGTAGACTCTGCGTTGTAGACCCTTGCTGCTGCCAAGCGGCCTGGGTCCTGGTTTTAGAGGGTGGTCTTGCTTTGAGGGATAGGGCACAGCTTCCCCTCTCTCCTCTCCTACATGGACTTTTTACTTTCCTACGGCTTCCTAAACAAAATACCATAAGTTGGGTGGCTTAAAACAATGGAAATTCTCCCACAGTTCCGGAGGCAGGGCCACACCTCTAGAGGAGGATCCTTCCTTTCCTCATCCAGCTTCTGGGAGCCCCAGGCTTTCCTTGGTTTGTGGCAGCATAATTCCAACCTCTGCCTCCGTCTTCCTTCTGTGTCTTTTCTTTGATAAGGACACTAGCCATGTGCTGTTGGATTAGGACCCACCCGATTTCAGCATGACCTTAACTCGATTATTGCTGCACAGACCCTATTTCCGAATAAGGTCACAGGTATAGGGGTTAGGACTTTGACCTATCTTTTCGGGGTACACAATTCAGTGCCTGCAGAGCTTGTCTCTAGACCCTCCTCCGCATGTCCCTGGTTGGCCTGGTACTGGACCTTACCTTCTGGGCACTCTAGACTTCTAAATGTCTGTAAGAAATATCTTGTTTTGCCAGCTACATCAAAGTTAACATTTATTTATTTATTTTATTTTATTTATTTTTTATTTTTGCGGTACGCGGGCCTCTCACTGTTGTGGCCTCTCCCGTTGCGGAGCACAGGCTCCGGACACGCAGGCTTAGCGGCCATGGCGCACGGGCCCAGCCACTCCGTGGCATGTGGGATCCTCCCGGACCGGGGCACGAACCCACGTCCCCTGCATTGGCAGGCAGACTCTCAACCACTGCGCCACCAGGGAAGCCCTCAAAGTTAACATTTAAAACTGAACTTGTGATCTGTTCCTCTTCCCTCCAAAAAATCCCCTAACACTGCTATACGCTGTTTGAAGAGCTCTTGCTATCCCAGAAACCCGGGGACATCCTTGATAACCTCACTCTTTGTCATTCCATCCAACATGTTACCAAAAGCCCTGTCGAGTAGCCCTGTAAATATCCCTCCATGCTTCCCTTTCTTTCCGCCTCTGTCTTGGTCCTAGCTACTGTCTTCTCATGTCTTAAGAGAGCCTCTAACCCGTCCCAATCCCCTTTCTCCCAGGCCTCCTGTTTGGTCTGACTGGCTCCAATCAGTTGTCCCCACTGTGGACCTATTCAGTTTGGATGATGTCACCCCACTGCATAAAACCCTTTACTCTTTTCTTCAAAAAATTTATTTAATTATAGTTGATTTACAATGTTGTGTTGATTTCTGCTGTACGGCAAAGTAATTCACTTATACATATCTATCTATACATTCTTTTTCATATTCCTTTCCATTATGGTTTGTCAAAGGCTATTCAATACAGTTCTCTGTGCGAGACAGTAGCACCTTGTTTTTTATCCAATCTACATATAATAATTTGCATCTGCTAATCCTAACCTCCCAATCCATCCCTTCCCCTGCCTTCCTCCTGCTTAGCAACCACAGGTCTGTTCTCTGTGTCTGTGGGTCTGTTTTGTAGATAAGTTCATTTGTGTCATATTTTAGATTCCACATATAAGTGATGTCCTATGGTATTTGTCTTTCTCTTTCTGACTTACTTCACTTAGTATGATAATCTCTAGGTCCATCCATGTTGCTGCAGATGGCATTATTTCATTCTTTTGTATGGCTGAGTAATATTCCATTGTATATATGTACTACATCTTTATCTATTCATCTATCGATGGACATTTAAGTTGCTTCCGTCTTGGCTATTGTGAATAGTGCTGCTGTGAACGTAGGGGTGCATATATCTTTTTATAAAATTAATTTATTTTTTAGTTTTTATTTTATAATGGACCATAGTTGATTAACAATGTTGTGTTAGTTGCATGTATCTTTTTGAATTATAGTTTTGTCTGGATATATGCCCAGGAGTGGGATTGCTGGATCATATGGCAAGTCCATTTTTAGTTTTTTAAGGAATCTCCATACTTTCTCCATAGTGGCTGCACCAATTTACATTCCCACCAACAGTGTAGGAGGGTTCCCTTTTCTCCATACCCTCCACACCCTACGTTTGTCATTTGTAGACATTTTAATGATGGCCATTCTGCCTGGTGTGAGGTGGTACCTCATTGTAGTTTTGATTTGCATTTCTCTAGTAATTAGTGATGACGAGCATCTTTTCATGTGCCTATTGGCCATCTGTATGTCTCTTTGGAGAAATGTCTATTTAGATCTTCTGCCCATTTTTTGACTGGGTTGTTTGTTTTTTTGTTATTGAGTTGTATGAGCTGTTTGTATATTTTGGAAATTAAGCCCTTGTCCGTCTCATGGTTTGTAAATATTTTCTTCCATTCTGTAGGCTGTCTTTTTGTTTTGCTTATGGTTTCCTTTACTGTGCAAAAGCTTGTACATTTGATTAGGTCCCATTTGTTTATTTTTGTTCTTATTTCTATTGTCTTGGGAGACTGACCTAAGAAAACATTGGTACGATTTATGTTGGTGAATGTTTTGCCTATGCTCTCTTCTAGGAGTTTTGTGGTGTCATGTCTTATGTTTAAGTCTTTAAGCCATTTTGAGTTTATTTTTGTGTATGGTGTGAGGGTGTGTTCTAACTTCATTGATTTTTACATGTGGCTGTTAAACTTTCCCAGCACCACTTTTTCCCATTATATATTCTTGCCTCCTTTGTCGAAGATGAATTGACCATAGGTGTGTGGGTAAAACCCTTTACTCTTGTAAAGATAGAAGTCCTTTACTTGGTCCACAAGACCCTGTGTATTCTATCCCCACCCACTGCCCAGTCTCACCTCACACCTGCATCCCTTTGCTCCTGCCATGACAGCATTCTTTCTTTCATCTTCCCAGGACTACAGACCTTACACACGCTCTTCCTGTCTCTTGTTGGGCACACAGTGCCCGTGATTGTTGTTACGTCTTCCCGATGAGTTGACCCTTTTATCATTATGGTGTGCCCCTCTTTATCTTTGATAATGCTCTTTATCTTGACGCTTACGTTGTCCAGTATTAATATAGCCACTCCAGCCCTCTTAAGTTCATCATTTGTATGGTATATATCTCTTTCCATCAGTTTTCTGTCACCTTATCTGTCTTAATACATTTAAAGTACAGCATGTAGCTGGGTTTTGCTTCCTTATCCATTCTAGCAATCCCTGTCTTTTAATTGGAATCTTAACCCAATTACTGATATGGTTAGATTTATTTACCATTTCACTTCTGGATTCTTAAACTATGTTAAAAATAATTTAAACTTACCTACTGACATTTTAGTTTGCCTCTTTACATTTTATTTTTATTAGCGATTGAGTTAGCAGTTACAATATACATCTCTAACTTTTCGTGGTCTTCGTAGAGTTAGTATCACTTCACGCAAAATGTCAACCCTGCTATAATAAGGGTCCTCCTCTTAACTTAGTTTACTCCTATTTCAGACTCAGAGTTTGGCTCAAAGGCCACTTCTTCAGGGAATTTTTTCTGAATTCTCAGATTAGGTTAAGCCCCTATCATGTGTGCTCTGAGCAGGTAGTACTTCTCCTTGGGGCATTTACCACACTTGCAGCTTGCTCACTATGGAATCCCCAGTACTTAGCACAGTGATGTATACTTCGTTATTTGTTGATCAAATGAGGGGAAGCCCTGAGCTGGGGTTTGAAGAAGGCAAGAGATTTCATGCTGTACTCCAGGGGATGGGAATGGCATCAGGCAAGGCTTAGAGGTTGAAAAGACAGTGTATGTGGCAAGGAATATAATAGTCAAATAGATTAAATGTAAGTTAAAAAAAAAAGCTCTAATTTTTTTATACCAGTAGCCACCATTTATGGAGCACTTAATATGGGGCCAGGCACCGTGCTAAACTTTGTACATTTTATCTTATGTAACCTCAGCCCTGTGAGTTATTCTTGTCTTACTTCAGTTGAAGCAACTGAGGTGCAGAGAGGTCACTTATGTTGTTCCCTGTGATAGGTAGGGCTGTATATTCAAACTCAGATCTCTGTGATTCTGACACTCAGAATGGAAGTGAGACTGGGAGGTGGAGCTTGGTTGTTCGAGGGGTTTAATGCCCAGCCTAGGTGATTGTGGTTTTTTTTTTTAAATAAATAAATTAATTATTATTATTATTTTTTGGCTGCATTGGGTCTTCGTAGCTGCACGCGGGCTTTCTCTAGTTGCGTCGAGCGGGGGCTATTCTTCATTGCAGTGCATGGGCTTTTCACTGCAGTGGCGGAGCACGGGCTCTAGGCGCTTGGGCTCAGTAGTTGTGGCTCGCGGGCTCTAGAGCGCAGGCTCGGTAGTTGTGGCGCATGGACTTAGTTGCTCTGCGGCATGTGGGATCTTCCCGGACCAGGGATCGAACCCGTGTCCCCTGCATTGGCGGGAGGATTCTCAACCACTGGGCCACCAGGGAAGCCCGGTGATTGTGTTTTGAGTCGAGGCTGGAGTTAGGTGCAGAGAAGGCCCACAGATGTTATTGAGGATCTGTAGAGTGTTGTGCTAGATGCTTCTGTTCTCTTTAGGTCCTTTGGGGCGGGGGTGGGGTGGGGTGGGGTGGGGTGGGGTGGGGTGGGTGGGAAGCCTCTGAGGCTTTCGAATAGGGGAGAGCAGAAAAGAAAACGTGTTTCAGGAAGGTTCATCAGGGGCCAGTGGGCAGGCTGGGTTGACGCGAAGGTCTGGACGGAGGAGGGGAGGTGTGTGGAGAGCAGCAACCTGGGCCTGCTGTGACAGTGGCCGCAGTGTAGAGAGATGGCTGTGTGTATTATTTTAGAGGAAGGACTAGATGTGAGACACGTTTTGAGGGAAGTATGGATAGAACTGGTTAATGATGAGGTCTGAGGCGAGAAGGATTTTTCCCTTATCTCTTGGGTCATTTGTATCTGCTAACCCTAAGTGTTGCCTGAAGACTATTGATTCTGGGAATTCCCTGGCAGTCCAGTGGTTAGGACTCTGAGCTTCCACTGCAGGGGTGCAGGTTCAATCCCTGGTCAGGGAACTAAGATCCCGCATGCTGCATGGCGGGGCCAAAAAACCAAAAAAACCCACTGTTGAATCTATCCATGATGGGTGTTATCATAGCCTCACTTCTCAAATGGGATCTGCAGACATCCTCAGGGGTCTCAGAGAATGCTCTTCTGGGAGACAGGCGGACAAGTTAGGGAAAACAGTTATAAAGCTGTTTTAAAAAATTTTGTGTGGGGTAAGACCCTAGCTAACACAGCCTAACTAGTGCATAGAGAGACATCTTCTACTGCTGTGGCATTGTCATGCCTGCTGGGCATTTCTGTCCAGTCTGTTGACAGTCATTGAGTTAGTTTGTTAGTTGCAAGTAGGTGACTGAGGAAATCGGGCACCTCTGCATGTGTTCTTTGCGGTGAGAAGTCTGGAGGAGGTTGTGTGTGCACCTTGTGTGTGTGTATTTACTATCTGCTTTTGAGATGGTCATTGAAAATTGTGCTAAACCGACTTTTTTCCCCTCTTGAGTGAGAAAGAGCTTAAGCAATTTCCAAACTAGCATCAAAATGTTTTCACTTTCCTGATGAAACATTTATTGAAATTAAAAGATTGCTTTGAAAGTGATCCAAAAAATAACATCATTCTCTGAAGTTCAAGGTACATGCACGAGATTTATGGATGCATTTGGAGTTCACCCAAAATATTGAAGGTCTGACTTTTGTATCCGTATAAAATACAAAAATGCAGAGTGAATGCTGGCCTTCCATATGAACATGGGCCAGTTTCTAGGCTTTTGTTTCTGTTTGTCTCTGGTTACCTGTCTCCCTAAAATTGCTTTAAGGCTTATCATTTTCGTTGAAGCCAACGACGGAGTGGCCGAGATTTCTTCTCTCTGTGTTGAGGTTACTTTTGGACCAATTCCGTTTTAAACCTGTTGAAATCATACACAACCTGGCCTGGTGCACCACTGCCCTAGGCCACCAGGCCGGACTGAATGCGTGTTCTCAGCTAGCATTGCCTCTTGGCTGAGTAGGTATTAGGGCTCACACATGTGTGTACAGTGTTTTGCCCCCGCTGCTGTTAATGATAAACAAAAACATTTAAAACTCTCTGAGTTCATGGTTGGCACTTTATTTTTCTTTATTCCCCACACTGTACAATGGGAAAATTTTCAACCTCCAACAAAGGAGTTCTTCTACTGCAAAGGGTTTGGTGCTAAGATCGTGATTAGTGGTTGGTTGTGTCCCCAAGTTTTGAGGGGTTTAGCTGTCTCAGCTTTGCAAATAGGCAAAGTAGCAGCTGACGGTTCTATTTTTTTTATGAGAATTGTTGACTAGGTGTAGCAAAACAAGTTTCAGTTTCTGTTAGGACCATGATAAGGACTTTGGTGGTTATCCTCTCTTATTTAGAAAAACCTTTGGAGAGGTTCAAGGTTAGTGCAAGAGGAAGCTATTTGTGTCCCCTGGCTTGGGGATTTCAGAGGCATGCTGTTTTAAAATCTGGACTCTCTCCCTTACATATTTGCTTGATTAGATTTGGCAAAGACCTTCAGAGCAAAGTGTCATAAAAGTTTGTAGTTTGAGTTCGTATAACACGTTACATCTTGTTCTGAATCTCTTAGCGCTGCCTAATGCCGTTAAGTACCCATGTCCTATCTCATTATCCCAAATTGGGTTCATCACGCATCCTGGGGTAAGAGAGGATGTTTTTCCTTTCAAAGGGGTCTGTTTGTGCATTACTGGAGTTTGAGAAACACTGTCTAAACAACAATAGTAAACACTCTGGAATCTGAATCTTACTCTTAACTCAGTGTTTGGATTCTTGCTGTTGACTTTCACTCTTTAAAGAAACTTTAGGAGAAAAACCATCAGGGTGCATGTTTTGGTTGTGACGCTTTGGTTTTCACCTCCGGTTCACTTGGTTTCTCTAGGAAGCTGACCTAGAGTTCTCTGTGAGTAAACTTTAACAGAAGTGCCTTCCAGCCTTCTGTTTCAGCTCTGGGCGCTTCCTGATTTAATTGAGCACTCTGCAGCCCCGGTGTTTTTATTCGTGGGTGTATGAGAAGTTAAAGGAGTGAAAGAGAAACTTTCTGACTTGTTTTCTTCCTTGATCCTTGTGTGTGTGTGTGTGTGCGTGTGTGTGTGTTTGTGTGTGTGTGTAGCTTTGGAGTGGGGACAGGGGTGTGGCAGAGAATTCTGACCAGGCTTTTCTTCTTGGGACTTCCTGCTCCTGAGCTAAGGTAGAGCAGCCCGTTTCTTCCTGGTGGTGAGTGCAGCCCTGATGCTGGGCATGGGAATGCCCCGGTTTTCTAGAAAGCCACCAACTCCAAATCTTTATGTCAGAGGTTCTCCAAGTGTGGTCCCTGGATATGCATCACTCATCTGGGAAGTTGTTAGAAATTCAGATTCTTGGGCACCCCCCCACCTATCGAATTGGAAACTCTGGGGGGAGGGGCCCCAGTGGCAGCTGTGCTTTAACAGACCCATCAGGGGATTCTGATGGCATGCAAAAGTTTGAGAACCACTACTGAAGGCCAAGGTCTTTTTAATTTCTGAAGCAGATCTTTTGTATTTCTGAGTGCTTACTGAAGCTTCAGGTTATCACTTTCCTGAACCAGAAATATGACACAGACAACAGCAGTAATACTTATTGCTGGCCATGTTGATATAGCATGGTGGCTAGGAACGTGGATTCTTTGGAGTTCTTTACCACTGTGTGACCTTGGGTAAGTTAATTAACCTCTCTGCTTTTTGTTTCCTCAACTGGGCTATGGAGATAATAGTAGTAGAAACTCTTACCATCCCTGTTTCACAGTTGAGGAAACTGAGGCCCGGGAACAGTTCCAGAGCTTGCTTTGCGTCACTCTTCAGTGGAGCTGGAGGTTCAAATTCAGACAGTCTATTGCAGAGCCTGGGCTCTTGTCCCCCTTGTGTGCATTTCCACTTAGTCATCCTTACCCTGGGGTCAGCAAGGCCTCCACCTGTATCCACAGCTGCGAGCTGTAGGGGCCTGTAGTGGCTGGAGCTGGACGTCCCAGCCTCATGGTGTTGCAGCAGGAGCCGGGCCTGTGTGAATGTGAAACTCCCTGTTTCTGAAACCTGGATTCCCCTTTTCAGAGGCAGGGCTTTAAAAGGTAAAAGCAGTCCTCTCAGTAAACTTTGGTTTTCTGCAGGAGTGTGGTGACACTCTGGGAGCAGGTGTTGGCTATCACTACAATTGAGGTGCTACTGCCATTTAGTGGGCGGGGCCAGGCGTGCTAGATGTCCTCAATGAAGAACTGTCCTGTGTCCCACTGGATTGTCATATGTGCCAGCAAACTTTCAAAGTCGTTTTCTCTCTGTTCCAGGTGGGAATCTATTTACATATGATCTCAAAGTATTTTTTTGGCCTGATTTTAATACACAGTCGGTATACACTGAGTCTCTGAGGAATATAACTATTGCGTTTTAATATAGTGGGAGAAGATTTTATTTTGTTGGTTTGAAAATTTTACTAAGAGTTTTCACCATTACAGAAGATTCACATCATGCCGTTCCTGATAATTTGAAATAGCAATACAGCACACTTATATCAGTCTGCATTTTGCACTGACTGCATTTATGGTGATCCTAGGTATAGGAACAAACATTTACTAAATCTTGATGTCTCCTAGGGCCCCACTTCTCAAAGGTTAATGTGTCCATGAATTACCTGGAGAATTTGTTAAGCTGATTGAAATGAGATTCTGCATTTTTAATAAGCCAGCGCTGATGGCCCATGGACCACACTTTTTGGGTAGTAGAGGTCTTGTTGTGTATGCCTGAGGGTTTTCTTTTCAAGTACCTATGTTGTTATAACTTACTTTCATTTTGAAAAAAACTTTTGGAGTGAAGGCATTACACTGATTTAAAAAAAAATGTTGGTAAGTTATTGTCTATGAATTTCATTTCAGACTTGGAAAAAGGGCATTTAAAAATATTTGCTTTTAGGATGGTGCCTTGGGATTGATGGGGCGACAGCCACTGCTCTGGGAGGTTAAGTGGCTCTAGTCATAAATCCAAGCAGAATTAGGGACCTCAACGTCATGGGGTAGTGATTCAGAATATACTTATTATGTTAATTGTTCGAAACAGGTTATCATTCACTTATTTACTCTTTCAACAAATATTTATTGAATGCCTCTGTGTGCTCTGTGCCAGCCACTGCTCTGTGTTCTTGGCATGCTTCTGTGAACAACATAAAGACCCCTGTTCTCACAGGCCTTATCTTCTGGTGGGGGAGACAGACAGGATACATCATAAGTAAATTACGTGGGGTTTTAGGTGATCAGTGCTATGGATTATTGGAAGATTAGGAGTGCTAGGGTGAAGGGAATGGGGTGAGCATTTCCAGTTTCAAATAGGGTCATCAGATTTCTCATCGAGGACATGACTTAAGGTGGTCAGGGAGTTGGCCATGTGGAAACCAGGGAAGGGCAATCCAGGCAGAAGGGATAGACCATGCAAGGCCCTGAGGCTGGAGATCGTCCAGCTGGACACTTGAGGAGCTGCAGAGAGACCGGTGTGGCTGGAGGGCAGTGAGCAAGGGGAGTGTGGTCAGGGATGAGGTCGGAAAGGTATAAGGGGCCAGATCACTCAGGGACGTGTGGGACCTCATAGGGCCTCTGCTCGTATTCTGAGGTACGGAGTTATCGCAGGCTTCAAGGAGTGACATGATCTCACTCAAGTTTTCCAAAGCTCCCTGGGGCTGCTGCGTTGAATGTGGCCTTCAGAGGGCAAAGGGAGAAGCAAAGAGACCCGTTAGGAGCTGTTGCAGTGTCCAGGCATGAGATGATGGTGGCCTTGACCTGGGGGAGGCATCGGTGGTAGTGAGAAGTGGTCAGACTCTGGATGCATTTTCATGAAACTTAGAATACAAGTGTGGAAAGTTCGCAGCACTCAAGGCTCCCAGCAGCACCTGTGTGGATCCTAGTTTGAGGAACATCTGATGTGGCTGACAGACTTGGTACCATGGTTCCATGTTCTTTTCCTTCTGGCGATTTTGTGTGTGTATTTGTGCGTGCCTGTGTGTGTGCGTGTGTGTGTGTGTGGCATGTCTGTCCAGGCCAGTGGTTAGCGGTCAGTCACAACAAGCAGCTAGCTGAGCAGGGGTTAGTTTAGAATAGAAAGTGAAGCAGCACTAAATGGAACTAACGGGTCCTGAAAGCCTCACACATTCCCTCTTGATTAACCCAGGATGTATTTTTAGTAAAAACATAAGCGATCACTCAATTCGTGTTTCTTGTATTACTCTGATGCTAAAGCAAAGATAAAAATTCCACGTTCTCGTCCCATTCCCCTCGTGACACCACGTGCCTCCTTCTTCCTTAGACTCTGAGGCTGCAGAAATTTCATTAGCATGCCTGTTTTATTTCAGTTGACTGACACTTTTTTTGACTTAAAATATGCATTATGTAGTTTTGCCCTAGATTTCCAAATAATTTATTTGAAAATGCGGGAGCAGTTTGAGATGTCTTCTGATACATACATGCAACTCATTTTCTGTGCGGATCCCAATTCCAGCTACCTTCCATGCTGGGAGGAGACTTGATTACCATAGAGCTAAGCTTCCTGTAGCGGGGTTTGTTGAAAGCCCACCAGAACCGTGCCTAGCCCAAGGTATCAGCTAGAGCACACACAATTAAGTAAAGTTACACGGCATGACTCCAGGAGACCCCAGTTCTCAGCCAAGGTGACCTTTCAGGTGCTATATGTCGTTAACGATTTTGGCCTAAGGCTTTCTGCCTAATCATGGCAGTGATTTGATCAGTTGAATTTTTTTTTTTTCATTTTACACTTACAGCAATTACTTGTGAAGAGTGAGTGTATATTCTTATTCTTGTGCTGTGGCTACCATTACCCCAGGTGTCACTGAGACCATTTCTTGGCCTGAAGTGAGGGGAGCAGAAGGTAGCTTCGTTTACGCAAACCTTTCCCCTTTATTCTTTCAAGTCTGTATTCTGGGAACTCTGATTTAGTTCTACAACTCAATGATCTGGGCAGGGGAAGGTCTTTTTTTTTTTTTTTTTTTTAAATGCCTTGGGCTATTTTTGATGTGTTGTGACCTTGGTAAGGAAAGTTTTCCTATATCTATCCAGTAGGAGATCTTTTTTAAGGAGGGTACGCATTGTAACTATGTATTTTTAGACCACATTTTCCTGTGGCATTTGTACTCTGGTGCACAGTGTCATGGAAATTTCTCTTCCTAGTCTAGGATTGAGAAGATGGTCTTTCAGTGCTGGCTTTGTCCAGTTACTGTACTAGCTGAGCAAGCCTCACCCTTCTCATCCATAAACAGGCATGAAGACACACGCCTACCATCTGCCTCATAATTGGTAAAGGTGAGGTGAGCCGAGATGTATGAACAGCTTGGCAAGCTCTAAACTTCCCCTCAGTTGCAGGGCTGTGGTGGTGTGTAGGTTATCACAAGCCTTGCGCCTAGGAGCCCTTCATTTCTGTCTTTAACTCGCTGTGGGGTCTTGGGTAAGTTGAGTGAGCCAGTTTTCTGGAACATAGCATAGAGACGTGCACAGGGGCTGGCAAGGTAGGGGCAGTCAAGCTGTGGGCTCTCTAGAAACAATTCCAGTCTGCACATTCTATGAGTTTACGTTTATGGGGTGAGGTTGCTTTTTTCTTCTTTTTCCAATTTTATTAGTGAAGAATTTTCACCTACAGACAATAGTTGTTAACATTTTGACACATTTGCTTTCTCTCTCTCTGCACATGTATATATTGATTTTTAAACCTCTGTTGCTTCTTTCTTTGGTGAGTGTTGAACAGTTCTCTTCTACAGAGTATAGCAAAGTTCGTCATTCCTGAGGTTACAGGATGTTGGCTTCAGTTGGAGCTTTGACATCCTTCGGACTAATCAGTACCTTTCCTCCCACAGGATGAACTTACCGCTGTGAATGTAAAGCAAGGCTTCAACAATCAGCCCGCCTTTACTGGAGATGAGCATGGCTCGGCTAGAAATATTGTAATTAACCCGTCAAAGGTAATGGTCATCGCTTCCCAAAACTTCCGAAAGAGCATACGTATGTGAGACCCATGGTAGCTAATGTTGATGAATTTGTGTTATTGAAACCACAACCCATATTCAAACTTCCCCCAGATATCCTTTATGCTGTCCTGCCCCAGGGTCCAATCAGGGATCATGCACTGCTTTTGGCTGGCGTGTCTCCTAACCCTATTTTTTTTTTTTTTTTTTTTTTTTTTTTTTTTTTTTTTTTTTTTTTTTTTGCGGTACGCGGGCTTCTCACTGTTGTGGCCTCTCCCGTTGCGGAGCACAGGCTCCGGACGCGCAGGCTCAGCAGCCATGGCTCACGGGCCCAGCTGCTCCGCGGCATGTGGGATCTTCCCGGACCGGGGCATGAACCCGTGTCCCTGGCATCGGCAGGCGGTCCAGAGTCCCTCATTTTGTTGTTGTTGTCAGGTTTTTTTTTTCAGGTTAAATATTTTTGGTGCAAAGACTACGTTGCATATCAGGAGACATGCAGTGTTAGTTTGCCTGATGATTGGTTATACTGTTTGATCACTTAAGGTGGTGTCTGCCATCTCTTTACATTGCAAAAGTAGTCATCATTTCCTTGTAGTAATCTCCACAGGGTGATACTTTGAGACCATATGAATATCCTATTGTCCAATAAAATGTTATGCTATGATTTTAGCATCAATTGTCGATTCCTGCTGAATGATTTATTTTGCTGATGGTTTCGAAATGATGGTTTTGTAGTTATTATTCCTCGTATGTTTATTAGTTGGCATTCTTTTGTTAAGGACACCCCATTTTTCAGTATCACTTTGAACCCCTGAACTCTGCTTAAAATCAGTTGTAGGACCTTCAGTTTTCTTTTTGATGCTCACACTGTCTCACGTTTGGCCAGTGGGGGCACCTTTAACCTGGTTCTTGGGCCTTTTGGACAACCCCCTCCCCCCCCCCAACCCAGTCCTTTGGGCACTTCCTCACTTGAGGTACAATAACATAGTCCAGGGCCATCTTGTTCTTTTCCTACCCCATCCCAGATCTGGGTGCCCAGCTTGCTCATGGCTACTTCAGTGTCACAACTTGTAGGCCCTTTCAGTGGACAGAGATGGCAAAAATATTTAGGTTTGTTTTCTTCTTTTTCTTCCCTCCCTCCCTCCCTCCCTCCTTCCCTTCCTTCCTTCCTTCCATCCATCCATCCATCTGTTCTAAGTCAGTACCACAGGGTCTTTCCCATGCTTTTCCCTTTTCCATCATTGTATCTCCTTTCTCTTAAGGTGAGAATCCTGGATCCCAGCAATATTAGCATGTTTATTCATTTACTCTATCTTACAATATACATAAAAAGTTCCAGAATAAACTATACCAGTGTCATTCCAACAACAAAATTGCTATGTAAAATTTACAATTGCTCTACCGTGCTTTTTGTCTTTAGACTAACTTTCATTAAGAGTATGTAGTCAGAGGGACTTCCCTGGTGGTGCATTGGTTAAGAATCTTCCTGCTAATGCAGGGGACACGGGTTCGATCCCTGGTCTGGGATGATCCCACATGCCGCGGAGCAGCTAAGCCCGTGCGCCACAGCTACTGAGCTTGCGCTCTAGAGCCTGCGAGCCACAGCTACTGAAGCCTATGCGCCTAAAACCCGTGCTCCACAACAAGAGAAGCCACTGCAGTGAGAAACCCGTGCACCGCAATGAAGAGTAGCCCCCGCTCACTGCAACTAGAGAAAGCCCGTGCACAGCAACAAGGACCCAATGAAGCCAAAAATTTAAAAATAAATAAAATAAATTTCTTTTTTTAAAAAGTGTGTAGTCAGAGTGTTGTATTAAAAATTTCTTGAATTAAGTCTTTTTTCTTTGTGGTTATGTTAACAATTAGATATATAGATGGAATTATCTGTTTCTGTTTGTATTCTTTTAAGGTTTGTTTTTCATCCTTTTTGAGTTATTTCTATTTTTGAATATTAAAATACTTTTTAAATTAAAAAATCATGCCTACAGATTAAAAGAAATCAAGCATACAGATGAATTTCTATTCTTGTTTTCTCTTAACCAGACATAACCATTGTTAAAAGTTTGTGTATCATTTCAAATCTCTTTTTATATGCACACATGCATACACAAACATATGTAATTTGCTAAACTGGCAACTGAAGTATTATTTAAGTGATGTGAAAAAAATAGAATTATTTTCTACAGATTGTCCTATTGACCAAACACAGCGTTTTTAGTCTTTTTCCAATCTTGCTTGATACCTTTTAAACATCACAACTACAATTATGTATGTGTTGTAATTTGTGTTCTACTTTTTTTTCACTGTGGTAAAATTTACATAACATAAAATTTACCATTAACATATTTAAGTGTATAGTTCTTTGGCATTAAGTACATTCACACTGTTGTGCAACTATAACTACCATCTATCTCTAAACTTTCATCTTCCTTAACTTATATACTTAAAGAAGAAGTAATATCATTTTGTGTGTACTTTTCCTTGAGGCTGAAGTATTCATATTCATAGTAATTAATGGATAGATAACATTTCATCATTTATGTGCTGTAATAACTGAAACTGCTGGTGTACAGCAATTAGCCTATTATCTGTTTCTTATGGTTATTTATAAAGAAGCTATAGTCATATTTGAACATATAGCTTTTGTTCTTTAGGATAAATTCCCAGCAGCATATTACTTGGTTAGAAGGTGCATTAGTCTACTGGGGCTGCCATAACAAAATACCACAAACTGAGGGGCTTAAAGAACAGAAATTTGATTTTCTGAGAAAGTTTATTTTCTCACAGTTTTGGAGGCTGGAAGTCCAAGATCAAGGTGTCAGCAGGTCTGGTTTCTCCTGAGGCCTCTCTTCTCGGCTTGTGTACTGCTGCCCTCTAACTGTGTCCTCACATGGGCTTTTCTCTGTGTGCGGGTATCTCTGGTGTTCTCCTTCTTCTAGTGACACTAGTCATATTGGATTAGGCCTCACCCTTATGACCTCATTTAACTTTTTTTCTCTCTTTCTTGTTTGTTTTTTACAGTAGGTCCTTGTTGGTTATCTATTTTAAATATAGCAGTGTGTACATGTCAATCCCAAACTCCCAATCTGTCCCTCCATAAATTCATTCTCTAAGTCTGTGAGTCTGTTTCTGTTTTGTAAATAAGTTCATTTGTATCCTTTTTTTTTTTTTTAGAGTCCACATATAAGTGATATCATATGATATTTGTCTTTCTCTGTCTGACTTACTTCACTTAGTATGATAATCTCCAGGTCCATCCATGTTGCTGCAAATGGCATTATTCCATTCTTTCTAATGGCTGAGTAATATTCCATTGTATCTGTGTACCACATCTTCTTTATGCATTTATCGGTCCATGAACATTTAACCTTAATTACCTCCTTAAAGGCTCTATCTCCAAATACAGTCACATTGAGGCTTACAGCTTCAGTATCTGAATTTTGGATATACACAATTCTGTCCATAACAGAAAGTATGAATGCCTTGTGTATAGGAACCGCCAAATTGTTCTCAGTTGTATGAAGTTTTATGTCAATTTAAATAATTGAATAAATGGAAATAGCACCCGTTACCACTTCTGCTGCTCTCATCCTTCCTGTGAGATTTACTCAAGGATTCAAACCTTCTGAGGGGAATTTGATCTAATGAATATGAAATACATGACCTATAGTATAGCCACTAAACTTGTTCATTTTCTTACCAAATGAATTACTTTCAAAATAGCTGTGGATGGATGGAAACAAGTTTTAAGTTAAACCTTGTCTCTCATACCTTGTCTGAGGGAGTGCAAATTGGTATAAACATTATGGAGGGTAATTTGACGATGCTGATTAAAATTACAGAATCATACAATCTGAATTCTGAAAATTCTTCTGAAAGCTATAGCTGTACATGTATGAAATAACAAATAGGAAAGGCTATTCATTTTAATGTGATTTGTAATCGCAGAAGTTTGAAACAAATGTCCATTAACGGGGACTTGATTAAATAAAATGTGGTACATCCACACAGTACATTATTATGTGTCTGTAAAAATGAATGAGGAAGCTCTCCATAGACAAATGTGGAAGGAAGGCTCTCAGACATTTACTCAATGTACATAACGAGGTATAGATATAAGAGAAAAATAATATATTCGTGTTTGTTCATGTGTATTCACATGAAGAAACACCGGAAAGACACATAAGAAACTAATCAAGGTGGTTCTTTGGAGTTAGGCATTGGGACTTGGGAATGAGGCTCTTAACTTTTTCTCGATTTTAGAACAATGTGAATATATTGCTGATAGAATAAAATTAAGTGTATGATCATGTTTTGATTTTTTTTTTTTTTCGATTCCTAATGTGCATTTTCTCTGCTTGTGCTTTTTTGGGAATTTTGACTTTGTTTACATTTATGCAGTTGTTCATAAGGTTTGTTAGGAAGTAAAACGTATATACAGCCAGTATGTTCCATTGCTATTATTAAATACATAGAAAAGAGTATAATTGCAAAAGAGATTGCCCAGACTTTTCCTTTTTAATACAATTTTTGCAAATCTCTTGATTTGCAAAATCAGTGATTGGCTTGATTTAATTGAATAGTCTTTTCAGATCACCGTGGGTCTTCTTCTTTGACAGTACTTAGACTAGTTAAAATTTTTTTTATGTCTTTGTTTATTATGATTAAAATGATCATACATGGTTGCAAATAAGAGATCTTTTAAATATGAAACAATCTACATAGGTAGGTATTTCGTGCCATTTGTGCAAAGACCAAATATTGATTGAGAAATTTAAAATTAAACAATTTGTTACGCTTGGCTGCTTGTTTTCAAATAGCTGTTTTTTTTGGTGAATTTTTGCATTTAATTTATTCTCTGGACATTCTGCAAACTTTGCTTAAAAAAGAATACTATGAAGTTGTTTAAAAAAATAAGGTTCAGACTTTTTTTCTAATTACTATCATTTTTATTGCCATATTACCTCAACACAGCAAAACAGACTTTTTCACTGTACCTCAATCGCAAGGATCAAGGGATGCCAATTCACATTAAAAAAAATGTTTACCAGCTTTTCGCCCTGGTAGATAAACTTGGCTAATTGCTTCCAACTGTGTTCCACCCTATAGACTAATTGTTTATTGAGTCATGAGCATTAACTAAGGTAGTGATTCTTATTTTGCTGCAGCAGGGTAGGTATTTTATTCTTATCATGGTTGCCACTGTCTGCTAACCTTATTGAAGGTATTTGTTAGAAATTGTTGTCCACATCCTGTTATTAGAGAATTTCCAGGGGACAAAATGTGATGCTGTGATAGGATTCTTGGAAATTCCAGGAGGTTTTCTGTGGATTCATTTAGTTTTTAGCTATTACTCCATCCCCTTCCTTCTTGTCCCTTTGTCTTTCCTTTGTCCTCTTTTAATTTGGTTAATATGAAAATGCTAGTCATTCACAGGAAGCTCCCTTTGCTACTTTGTTTCATTCAGAGCAAGCCACACTAGCTTTCTCTTTCTGAACACTTGTACTCATGAAATTGGCAGCCCAATCAAAAATGTTGAATATTTAATTTAATTGAACCTTTTATAATTTGCCATTTAAATAAATTAGATTTCTCTAGACTTTTTTTTTTTAAAGCACTGAGTGTAAATACAGAGTTTCCTTTCCAAATTTATGTGCTATTAAAATGAAACAAGAAAAACAATGATTACTGGGTGATTACCAGGTTCTGATCTTATATGCAACACCTCTCTGGAAAAAAATTCTCTCCAAATGGGTGTGTACTGTGAAAAAGGAGAGGTACATCTAAAGATGAAAGCAGAACCCATTCTCTTGAAATTTATTCAGGATGTAATGAATTTTATCCTATAGGGATTTTCAAATTCCCTTCTTGTTCCCTTGAACTACTTGTTAGTAGTGAAACTAAGGTGCTGTGGGAGTTTCTGCATTATGTTAGTGTAAGGAAATCACAACTCTTAGCTTCAAGGACTTAAATTCCCATTTTATTTTCCAATGGGCTCTTTGAAGATTTTCTATTAAAACAATAAAAATAAAATACTAATATGTACATTACTAACATTCTTGCTTATTGTCTTTAAACTGTTTTCTCTTCCACAGATTGGAGCTTATTTTAGCAGCATATTAGCTGAGAAACTAAAGCTTAACACTTTCCAGGACACCGGAAAGAAGAAACCACAAGTTAATGCTAAAGATAATTATTGGCTGGTTACTGCTCGATCCCAGAGTGCGATTCATAGTTGGTTCTCTGACTTAGCAGGAAATAAACCACTTGCTATTTTGGCAAAAAAGGTACTAAATATTTCTTGCATTGTTTTAATTGAGGCCTTATAGAAATGAAAACATTTGAGATAATGTTCAAGTATATGTTTCTTTTCCCCAATTCTCTCCAAAACTCAAAGTCTCAATGGCAGGTATCCTGCACTAGGTGTGTGCTGCACATAGGCTGTTTCCCCTTCATTTTGATGGCATGTGGTGCCTAGGACATCTAGAGACCTAAACATTCTACACAGGAAGCTGTTTATGTGGATATTAGGTAGACAGGGTTTTAAAATCAAAAACAGGCAGTGAGACTTCATTTATTTCTGTTACATTTTCAGTTTTTTAGGTCAGGATGTCCAAATGGGTTAAATAGAAATCCTTGCTTTAATGTTATTTCCTTGTCTTGAAAAGTACCCATCCAAATTCTTAAACTAACTCTTCTTCCGAACAAGTGAGATAAAAGATAGTGAATCCTTGTGTGCTTGAAAACCGTCTTTGAAAAAGTTTCAGTACAAAATGGGCAGGTTTATTCATAGCTCCCCGCTTTTTTGAGAAGGGGGAGGGAAGGGAGGGTTCTTTTAAAAATCTTTGCCTTTGATCGTTTTCCTCACGTGGGAAACACTGCACAGATTCAACAATCTTACAATCCCAATAATACAAAATGTCTTTTGAAATTTAGATGAGAGCCAGAACCTCCCTCTTAGTCTTGATCTCTGACTTCTTACACACCTTTCAAATAATCCCCAGGTCTTTCTCATCTCCCCTGAAACCCTTTAGTTTTAGGGGAGCCCATCTTCTCTTCTTAAGTTTTCACGAATGGCTTGGTGCAGGCCCAGGTCAGAGGAGAGCTCCTTCGTGTATTTACGTTTTTGTTTTCTAAAGCACCTCTTTGAAGATAGTGCCTGTAGCTCCCGTTGGCTTTATTTTGCCCTAGTGTCAGAGCCTTGCGTTGCCTTTCATAGATGTTAGTGCTTAAAGGCAACCGAAATCCTTGCAAAGCAGAACGATCAACATGACCCTCTCTTGCTACTCAGGTGGTACCTCTGTCTCAACACAGGCTGGACCGCATAGCATTTCTTTTCCATTGTTGACTGTTTACCACGTGTTCCCACTGTGGCCTGGGAACTGTATCTGAAGGCTGCAGAAGTCAAAGGCCATCCTTCAGTATTTGATGGCTTTCTACCAAAAGTTCATACCCTCCATGTTGGTACCTTCAACTCCTATGTAGCCAGCCTGACATCTTTCCTTTTAGGTTTGCCTTTTTTGTAAGCTTTTAGAATGCAGTTTTTTTTTGGGGGGGGTATTTCCTGAAAGGGAATACTCATGAGGAATTGATGCCCTTGCTTTAGGGGTGTAATGGTCTCTCATCTTTTAAGAGGGAGATGAATTATGGTGCAGTGTATTAGCCGCTGTTCTTCTCTCTTTATTAGGAGCTGCCTCTGGCCAAGTCAGGTGTCCCTCAGGTAAGCCCTGACGTTAATTCTTTGCAAAGTTAAAGATGTTTTCTTTGTCAAGCCATTGAATATACTTTGAAGTATTCATTTCTTGGGCATTTCAAGAGTCATTCCTTCCCATCCCTTCCTCAGCATTTCATCTTCTTGAGATGGCGAAAACTCTTTAGAGTTGGGTAAAAGATTGCATTCTCTGCGTGTTCTTCATATTAGAAAGTTTAAATACCTCTTAATTTCTGTTATTTATCTGCGAGATGGCTTGATGTACAAGACCTTCCTTTTCCTGCTGAGATCCTGAGTCATCTTCCAGCTCTGATCTAGAGTTCAAAATAGTTTCCTGTACGGGATGGATCAGGTTTCTGGACCTGGTTTTCTGTTACTATAAAGCTCCACAGCACTCCAAGTATTTAGCCACAGAGAGGTCAACAATGGCCTGTAAAAGGCCTTTTAATTCAATCACGGTCATAGTTAGGTTTGGAAAAGGAGACTTCTTGCTCCTGGGGATATCCTTTTAGCTCTTGAGCAGTTCACTAAGAATGTAAGAATGATGTGTTCACTTCTGGTGACTTGGATTACTGTGGTCTCTGGAATTTCCATTTGCCTCTACCACTGCTTAGCAAACAGAGGGTGCTGACAGAAAGGAGAATACAGGGAGAGAAGCATTACAAGGGCAACCCTTTGGTGGATGGAAAACCACGCTAGGTGTCTTAGTTTTCTTCTGGTACTTAGATGCAGTTTCACCTTGGTTTAGAAACCAAGGTTTAGAAACCTTCTAAAACCTTCTAAACCAAGGTTTAGAATCCAAAGGCCCAGTGATTGCCTAGGTTCAGCTACAAGTTGAAGTCAGATGGTTTCTTGGCTGAAAATGGAATCCATCCCTGTAGGAAGTCATACTTCAGTCAGTGTAAACATATTTTCCTTCCTGAGTTGGCCCGAACTGTAAATGTGACAAAACCATCAAAATGTGTCTTCTTCCTTAATTAAATAACTTTCTTCACATATGTTCTTCTGAATTCTAAAGCCCTTGATTTGAGCCAACCATTTTTCTTAGGGTTCTGCCAGCAGGGACAGTGAGCTAGAGGTTTGCCTTATGCTGTTCATGTAAGACTCAGCTTTGTTTGCTGTTTCATATAAACATTTCACATGCTCAAAATGCTCCCCCCATCCCCGGCCGTGCCTTCTTGTCAAATGCTGTTCAAAAAGAAATCCTTTATTTAGGCTTCTATAAAGATGCTATTAGTAATGTTTCTTTGGAGATGCTAACTTTACTTTTTGCATTTGCCTGGTTTTTAGGCTTTGATCTTATATATAGTCTTCGGGTATGTCTGACTGAGAGGGAACCTGACCGTGACAGCTAAAATGTAACTCCCTGATACCATACTGTATGTTCTAGTGAAAAACAGCAGCTCCCATCTTGAACTGACTCTATAAGACTGTGCTTTTCTTGTCCCTGGCCTAAACGACAGTAAACCCAGAGCCTTGTGCTCCATGAAAGATGTGCCTTGTAAGCTAAATTTTCAGGAAATTTTCTAGGTAAAATGTATCACCGTGATCCACAGAGAGGAAGTTTTATAGCTTTAGCCTGTGTCACTTTCACCTCCCTTTTATATAGTTATGTGGTATGCTGTGTAGTTGCCTTTGTCATGGGGGAGGTTATGTTCTAAAGTCAGCAACCAAGGTAGGAACTGTACATGATCAAAAGTCTATTACATTGCCCGTAAAATACAGTGTATGGACACACTGCATCTCAGTGTTCAACCAGGCAGCTTTTCTTTATCACTGGAGCCGCTTGATGTTTCTTTGGGAAGAACCAGGTGAAATAGCTTGTTTTAAAGAGCTATGTGAAAAAAAACACTTACTTTTAAATTCTGGGATCACACTTTGTTCCAAGACTGTGAATAGTCAGATTTGTAACATATGTATAATGCAAAAAAATCCACTGGGTAAACCATTGGCTAACTAAGAGAAAAATGCCATGCTATATGAATCAGTTAGCTGGTTTGAAGCTTTGATTTTCAACACAAGATCAAGCAAGACTTCGGGGCATAGAGACCAGGGCTAGTGATGTCCATGGTTGTGGGTTTCCAGAATCTTCTTAGGAGAGAGTCAGGTCCATGGCTTGAGAACACATTGGGGGGCTCGGAGAAATCCTTGGAACTGGAACTGGCAACAAAATGAAAGTTGTTATCATTTTGATACATGTAATTCTTTTGCTTTATCCTTCTCACCCCACCGTGAGGTGGACAGGGTCGGTATTATCTCGTTCATACGTGAAGAGCCCGGGAGTCATGGGTTTAACCACCACAGGCTGGGGCCACGACTGCAGCACAGGGGTGTTCATTGCTGGGGGCGGGGGTGGGCACGGCCTGCTTCTCCATCTCCCTTTTCCCATCCTGCTGCATTGCAGCCAGCATCCTCTCTGTCCGCTGCGTTACCCTGTATTCGTAAATTGGATAGCTTATGTATAGATTAATGGGCTATTCCTAGGATATTTATGAGGAATTCTAGCAGACTGGATTAACTCTTTTGAGCCATTCGGCAGAACATTGGGATACTAATTTGCTAAATAGTACCTTTGTGGCCTGGAAGAAATAATTAACTGCCTCCAGTGCCCACTTGCAACCAGTGAATTAATTACCCAGCTATTTCTAGCTCAGTGTTTATTAGGCAGATTCACTGATCCATCATTTTAGCCTCTATTTAAAATTTTGGTCTAAAGGCACTTTTAGAAGCTTTCTGGAAATTGTCATTCTTACGAAATGTTACAGTCAGAAAGCTTTATACAAAAATGTTCTTTGATAAAATGTGGAGTGGGGATAGCTTTTCCTTGATCTCTCCCTTCCAGTTTTGAGATATAAACTCGTTGGAGGACTGTCATGAGATTATTTTCCCTATTTTGTTGATACAACAAGTAGCTTTCAGCATCTGAGAGTTTGAAAATAATCTGTTTTTATAAATAAGAAAGCACAACTGATAAAACTGTGTTGCCAATGTGCTAAACATAGTTTTGATTCTTTTTTCTTAAAATTGGCTTAAAATTTTTTTTTAAATGGCATGTGCCATTTAAAAAAAGGATATAGTTTTTCATAGCCAGCAGGAACTTAGAGTCTCTTTCTCTTGCTTCCCTTTCTTTAGGTTGGCCTAGCGATGAACATAATATGTGATTGTTACAAATATATTATTTCTTTTTAGGTTCCCATCCTTAGTAAAAAAGAAGATGTTTTTGCATATTTAGCTAAGTATTCAGTGCCAATGGTTCGAGCAACGTGGCTGATCAAGATGACTTGTGCCTATTATTCTGCTATTTCTGAAGCGAAAATTAAGAAACGTCAGGCTACTGATCCCAATTTGGGTAAGTGAGACAGTATGATACATTTTACATTACCCTGTAAATACTTGTTGCCTGCACCTTCCATACCCATCCCAGAGAGGTGAGTCCCGCGAAGGTCCATTAGTGAAGGTAAAAAGTCGCTCGAGGTGTGGATGGAGTGCCGGTTCTGTTCACCCAGGCACAGATTCCTCGTTCCTGAGTCAGCAAGTCCTGTTGCTCTTACCTCCAAAGTGTGTCCTGTGTCTGAACACGTCACCACCACAGTTCCTGAAATGCTGCTTCAAGCCACCCCCTCTCTTGGCTGGAGACAGTGGCAGCCTCCTAACTGGTCTCCCTGCCTCTATTTTTGTTCCTTAACGTTCTGGCCTCTCCACAACCGCCACACTGATTGTTCAGCCTAAATCAGATCATATTGTGTCCTTGTTTATAACTTTACAGTAGTTTCTCATTACAATTAGAATAAAGATCCACATTCTTTTTTTGGGGGGGGGAGGTTTAAATATTTTACTTTTGTTTATTTATTTTTTAAACATCTTTATTGGAGTATAATTGCTTTACAATGGTGTGTTAGTTTCTGCTTTATAACAAAGTGAATCAGCTATACATATACATATGTTCCCATATCACCTCCCTCTTGCATCTCCCTCCCACCCTCCCTATCCCACCCCTCTAGGTGGTCACACAGCACCGAGCTGATCTCCCTGTGCTATTTGGCTGCTTCCCACTAGCTATCTATTTTACATTTGGTAGTGTATATATGTCCATGCTACTCTCTCACTTCGTCACAGCTTACCCTTCCCCCTCCCCGTGTCCTCAAGTCCATTCTCTACATCGGCGTCTTTATTCCTGGCCTGCCCCTAGGTTCTTCAGAACCACTATTTTTTAGATTCTGTATATATGCGTTAACATACGGTATTCGTTTTTCTCTTTCTGGCTTACATGACTCTGTATGACAGACTCTAGATCCATCCACCTCACTACAAATAACTCAGTTTCGTTAAAGATCCAGATTCTCGCCTGCAGCTCCATCCATAGTCTAACCCCCTCTTTCTGCGATGTTCTGGCCACACACCCCTCCAACACGTGTACTCCTTCCTTTCCTGGGCCCCCCTCTGCCTTTCCTCTTCACCCTGTGCTTGAGTTGCTCTTCTCTAGACTATTTGCAGCCTCCTTCTCTTCACTGAGGCTTTGGCTCAAGTGTCATTTCCCCAGTAGGTTTTCCCTGCCCACCCAGCTAGCTAAATAGCATTCTCTCTCTTTCTCACCTTCCTCCCAGTTATGTTCTCCTGTGTTGTTATTTTATTCACAGCACGTTTCTCTGTCTGAAATCATCTTTTAAGATTTTGTGTCTGTCATCCTCTCTCTCATGCACACGCACACGCACAGACACACGCACTGGTAGGTATTTGTTGAATGAACTGAAGGGAAACTACTTTCAGTCAGAATTTCTGCTCTTTGGGTGACTAGACAGTGACTCCTTGAGGCGGTGCTAAAACATGCTTGATAAAAGGTTGGATGCTACATTAGAACTGTGCACAGAGAATTATATATAAAGAGTCCATTTAAAGATCGGGTTTACAAATAATTCTTTATGACATGGAAACGTGCTTATGGTTTTATAAGGTAGAGCCCCAACTGCAAAGCTCTGAGGGGCAGGATGGAAAGCACAAATGTCCTCCACTGCCAGGAGGCACCCTAGGGGAGCGAGTCAGGGCGAGGCGCATTCGGGAATGGTAAAGGGGCCTCGACGAACCGGAGAGTGGGGACATTCTAAAAGAGTGAACACAGAAATTCAAAACAAAAAATGGCCTGGGGCTTCCCTGGTGGCGCAGTGGTTGAGAGTCCGCCTGCCGACGCAGGGGATGCGGGTTTGTGCCCCGGTCCGGGAAGATCCCACATGCCGTGGAGCGGCTGGGCCCGTGAGCCATGGCCGCTGAGCCTGCGCGTCCGGAGCCTGTGCTCCGCAACGGGAGAGGCCACAACAGTGAGAGGCCTGCGTACCGCAAAAAAAAAAAAAGGCCTGATTCCATGGCTGCCACCTTTGAGTTCAGCATTATCTCGTGTGTCAAAATAACAAGCAAAAATGAACTGTACTTAAAAAACAAAACTGTGTAGTGTATATATGTAAATGTCAAGAAAAAAAAAGGGAGGAAATAATCCACAAAGTTAACAATGGTTGTCTCTGAGTCTGTTTTCACAGTAGTCTTGTGTTAACTACGTGTCTCATTTTTTCATCAGCTTATTATTTTATTGGGGGAAACAAAAGAAATGTCCCTTTTTTATTACTAAAGTAGTTATGTTCTCATTACAGTATTTTCAAATGGTGCCAAAGTAGATACAATACAGTGTATAAATTTCTTTTCTCCCTTGTCCATGTTTTCCTTCTTGAACTTTCCTTTATTCATATACAGACACATATGTGCAATTCTTCTTTATCTCTTTCTCTCTCTCTGTCTATATCTATCCGTGTATTTATTGCATTTAATAATAATTCTCCGCATAACCTGGGTATCTAGTTGCTTCTTAGCCACCTCTACTTTGATGACGAACAGGCATCCGAAACCTAATGTGTATCAAATCAAAGTTGATTTCTCACCATCCCTAAACTTGTTCCTTCCTCAGACTTCTCCTTAGTAAATGTTATACATAGCCATCAGGCGAATAAGAGTAAAAGACATATTGTCATTCTGGGCTTTTCGCTTTCTCTCAAAACTCTCCATTTACTCCCTTAGCAATCCTGTTAACTTTACTTTCAAAATCTAATCAGGGCTTCCCTGGTGGCGCAGTGCTTGAGAGTCTGCCTGCCGATGCAGGGGACGCGGGTTCGTGACCCAGTCTGGGAGGATCCCACGTGCTGTGGAGAGGCTGGGCCCGTGAGCCGTGGCCACTGGGCCTGCGCGACCGGAGCCTGTGCTCCGCAGCGGGAGAGGCCACAAGGGTGAGAGGCCCGAGTACCGCAAAAAAAAAAAAAAAAAAAAAATCTAATCAGAATCCAGCAAGGTATTCCTGCTTCCGCTGCTGCCACCCTGGCCCAAAGCACCAGCAACCCCACCTTCGCCTGTGCTTTTTATTGCAGGGCCTCCAGTGGATCCTGTTTCTGTTCTTGCCCCTCTAATGACAACTTTCTAGTTTGTAGTCAGAGCGATCCTGCTAGGACATACATCACGGTTCACGCCTATGCTCAGCATCCTCTCCTGGCCGCCGCCTGTCTCTCTCAGACATGTGCCTCAGCCAGCACGAGCAGCCCGTATGCACATCGTGGCCTCAGGCATTGACCCGTGGCTGCCACTCTCCCTCTCACCCCCGGATATCCCCCTGGCCTGCCGTCTCCCCCACTGCTGGCTTAGCTCAGAGGGCACTTCCTAAGAAAAACCTTCTCTTCACGTCCTGCTTCATTTTTCTTCATAGCTCTTAATGCCATCTCGTTATATTTTAATTTATTGATCACCTATTTCTACTGACTCTGAACTGTAGTGATTCTTCATGAGATAGTTTGTCAGATTTTTTCCGTGCTGGATCTCCTAGGGCAGTACCTGGCGTACAAAAAATGCTCAGTAGTTTTAACGATAAATACATGAACAATTAGGCTTGGGGCTTCCCTGGTGGCGCAGTGGTTGAGAGTCCGTCTGCCGAGGCAGGGGACACGGGTTTGTGCCCCGGTCCGGGAAGATCCCACGTGCCGCGGAGCGGCTGGGCCCGTGAGCCATGGCCGCTGAGCCTGTGCGTCTGGAGCCTGTGCTCCGCAACGGGAGAGGCCACAACAGTGAGAGGCCCGCGTACCGGAAAAAAAAAAAAAAAAAAAAAAGAAAAAAAAAATTAGGCTTGAAGCGTTTGTGTGTATGTTTGTGCGTGTGTGTGCATGCTTTTTTTTTTCTTTTCATTTTCTAATTTGCTCCAATTTGTAATCCTTGAAACCTTCAGCATTGCTAGCTATATCGGAGAGACTAGTCTCCATTCCTTAGATGCTCTTCGTAATTTTTGGTAACTTGTTCCTGTTTTCCTTGATATTCCATTTAATCTGATTTTAACTGTCATAAAAAATGGTGATCATGCAGGAATGATTCTGCCAAATGAAATGTAAACAGTTTTAGGACAAGTGAAAGTCTAATGGACCCTCATCATTTGTGAAGAACACGTAGTTAAGAGTTTTTAGGCCTCCCAGATATGAAGGCATCACCAGGACTGTATGATTTCCTCTCCCAAATGGAGGGAAGCCTAGCTCCAGTGTCTAGCTCAGAACATCATGGACTGCTTGTTGGATTTGTTACTTTTGCTATTAATTTCCTTACCGGTGTGATCAGTTGGTTTGGTGAGGGGATTATTTTCTAACCACCCCCCACAAGCTCAAATTTCTATTATCTGCACACCCACCACAGATAGTTGATTAGGTTCACCCACTAGCTGTGTTTTCTCTTGTTTCATAAGCCACATAACACACGATTCCATTTTTCGGCTCAGTTTATTTACAGAGTATTACATGGTCTTTATGATTATTCTTGTGTATTAAAAAGTGTGAATGTTAAATCTATGAAGGTCAATTGCCTACTGTCCTTTTCTCAGGGTAGGGTATAAAAGCTTTGACCTAAAAAATGCTTAAGGCTAAAAATATTTTTTAAATGTGTGAATTTTAGAAGTTCCCCTAACCTTTTAGGTCTAACATCTCAGAAAGAGCTTTGGGTTGTACTCATCTTGGCTCTGGTGCTATGTGGCTGGGTGACTGAAAGCAAAGTCCTTAGTCTCTCCAGACATGGGTCTCCTCAACCTTGATCCAATCCATGGTCTACGTGGCCTTTAATTGCCATGGTCTTCAGCCTGTCTTTTTTTTTTTTTCCGGTACGCGGGCCTCTCACCGTTATGGCCTCTCCTGTTGCGGAGCACAGGCTCCGGACGCGCAGGCTCAGCGGCCACGGCTCGCGGGCCCAGCCGCTCCGTGGCATGTGGGATCCTCCTGGACCGGGGCACAAACCCGTGTCCCCTGCATCGGCAGGCGGGCTCTCAACCACTGTGCCACCAGGGAAGCCCTGACCTTGACATTTTTGAGGGGGACAGGCCAGTTATTTTGTAGAATGTCCCTCGGTTTGTATTTATCCAGTTGCTCATCATCAGATTCATGTTACCACTTTTGGTGGGAGTATCCCGGAAGTGACGCTGTGAGTATCCCGGTACCTCCCATGACATTGTCCCAGTACCGGTGATGGTAACTTTGAGCTTTTGGGTAAGGTGGTGTCTATCAGGTTTCTCCACTGCAGAGTTACTGTTTTGTCCTTTGTGATTAATAGGTAATTGAACTAGGTAGATATCCAATTGCTCTTTCTATATTCTTACATGTGTTTTAAAAACGCAAATGTAGTGTACTATTTATACTGTATGAAAAGAGCACACAGTTTTCAATATCTGATCTTGGTTTGCTATCATTCTGTTACACCGGGTATCTCTCACTTACTACTTTGTCTTCAGCACCTTCTTCGGCTTCTTGAAGCAAATTACACAGTGCCTTTGGAAGCATTTGGCTGTGTAGACATGGCCATAATGTAGCAAGTTTCCCACTCCAAGCAAGCTCTACAGCCAAGCAAGTACACACATATATATGTGTTGAATTGCATTAGATTGCATACACTGCAGAAGATTAACTTGCAGTAATAATTTCTATGTTCTAGAAACCATTCAGCACATTTGGAGCAAGATTGAGTATCGAGTGTCACCCTCTTTGGCATTGGTTTTACGGCTTCCGTTGTCTTGGTGATCATTCTTAGGATTTGTGAAGTGTTTTCAGTAGAAATGGCCTTTATTCCTTTGTAATAGAAACATGTTTTATTTTCAGTTCCCACATTCAGTGTTGGAACAGAGCTATAAAGCACTGCTGTTTGATTTTATTGAAGAGAGTTTTTCCTAATGTTCAGTGGCGTAACAGTAACAAGGGAACAGGCCTGTTGTGTACATTCTTTAAATGTGGCAACACAGAAATCTTCACTGTCATTATGCAGAGTTACGGATCTAAAATGTAGAGGAAGTGAGTTGCTGCCCTGGGGAGCTTGCAGCGGGCAAACACACACCTAGTGCAGTGTGTACCCAAAAGTGAGAGGGGCAGGCGGGGCCTTGGGTTTCTGGGTGAGGTTGCATGTGTAGTTTCAATTTGGGGCAAAGAAATATTTGACTTGTACGGATCCTAACATCAGGGCAGAGATTTTAAACCAGAGGTGAATTAGGGAGGCTTGGAAGAAGAGACTTTAATTCTCCCTCTTTATGAGACCTGAAAAAATAAGAGGTTATAGGTGGACATGATGTTTAGAAAATGCCGTCTAATAGATGAGTGTTAAGAGACTCGAAGGAAAGAATACCAGACGTGATACATATTTGGTTTCTGATATTTTTTGGAATTGAATGAAGTTTCGTTTTTAAAACAAGAATATTTAACTGTCTTAAATGTTTTGAGCTCACCAGAGAAGAGCATTTAAAATGGGCTAGCTAAGGGAACTCCCTGGCGGTCCAGTGGTTAGGACTCGGTGCTCTCACTGCTGCGGCCCGGGTTCTCCCCGGTCGGGGAACTAAGATCCCGCAAGTCGTGCGTCGTGACCCAAAAAAAAAAAACAATTAAAGCCAGTCAATCAGTAAAATGAGCTAGCTAATAACTTAAAAATAAAAAAGTAAAACTTACACAGAGTTATATAATTAAAATCTTTGAACAGATTTGGAAGTGGGACTATGGTAAATAACACAGAACCTTGTACGTTTATTTGTAGGAATTTCCCCTACAGTGAGGAGGAGTCTTACCGTTAATGAGTTATGTGAGTTCATCGTATAACTCTAGTATTTACTATTATACCATTCTTGCTATCACTGTAACAGTGGCTGTCCCTTGAGCAGTTATGGAACCACACTCACTGCGGCGGGCGGGATTTTGGTGCACCCGACAGCCCTAGACTGAATCAGCTCCTGACGCGTGCTGTGAAAATGAGCTTTCCAGCCTTGGGGATACCTCCTCCTTTTGCCGTTGGGCCCTACGACGGTGTTTCCTGTGGGCTAGTGTGAGAACAGCCCTCCCCAGGGCCGTGGTACCGCCTTCCCCCTTTCTTAGTGAGCACTGGCTCAGCTCTCTGTCTGTTCTGTCTATTGTCTGATTTATTGTTCAGGAGCCCTGGGAGAAATGTACTTTATCCCCAGTTCACAGATGAAGGCACTGATGTGCAGGTGGGGGACGGAGCCCCTTAGCTCGTGCGTCCAGACCGGGCTCTGGAGTCTGTGCGCTGGGCGCTGTGCTGGTCGGTGGGGACGGAGGGGAGAATGTGGTCACCGCCCCCCCCGGTCTGCACAAGTGGGGGGAGGGGGCACACAGCCAAACACTCCAGATATTAGAGGTCCTAGGAAGGAAGCGCAAACAGGGAAGCGCATAAAATGCGGAGGGAGGGGCTTCCCCGGTGGCGCAATGGTTGAGAGTCCGCCTGCCGATGCAGGGGACGCGGGTTCGTGTCCCGGTCCGGGAAGATCCCACATGCCGTGGAGTGGCTGGGCCCGTGAGCCATGGCCGCTGAGCCTGTGCGTCCGGAGCCTGTGCTCCGCAACGGGAGAGGCCACAGCAGTGAGAGGCCCGCGTACCGCAAAAAAAAAAAAACAAAAACGTGGAGGGAGTCCCAAGGGGCTCGGGAAACCCGGGGAGGTCGCAGAGGAAGTGCCATTTGAGGTCAGTTTTGGAAGAAGCAGGGTTGCCTAGCAGGACAGAGTCGGGGTCTGTCATGCAGGGAAGGGCACTTCTGGCAGAAGAATGGCATCTGCGGGGAAGTAGGGCCATCAGGCGGTTTGACGTGGGACCGCCGGGGTTTACTTTGATCTGGCGCATCAGGTACCCATGGGGCAGCGCGGAAAGGCCGTGGGGAGGCGTGTTTGCTAGAGTGGCATGACGGGGAGCCCTGGAAGGGCTTCTCACTACCATGACTGTTGTCATCACACTCCCCCTCAGCTTCTTGTCTGTCCCATGGGCGTCACTGACAGTATCTTCTGAGGATGAAGTGAGTCAGTACCTCTACAGCGTTTAGAACAGTGTCCACCACACAGTGAGTGGCCGGTAAATATAGACCGTTAATAAATCGTATGCTACAACTGCACTAGGACTATGGTTATGACGAGCCAGTCTCCACTAATTATTGCAGGCATTGTGCTGGGAACTTTACAGATATTATTTGTAATCATTACAACATGCTTTCAATGTAGGTTTTATTATTTCATTCTGTGTATGCGGGGCCCAAGCCTCAGAAGTTAAGTCACTTGCTGGCACACACCGAGTGGACCTACTAGGAGATGTCTGTTCTTTCCTCCCCACTGTGATGGTTGCCGGGGGCATGTGTATGTTGTAGGTCTGGCCCTGGGAGGCAAGGAGCATCGCTAGGGAGAAGGGTGCTGGCAGGGAACAGGCTGCGGGACTTGGGGGCTGTGGGCAGCATCCGAGGAGCCAGAACTCCTGTGCTCGCGGGTGCCATGGGGAGCAGGCAAAGCATAGCAAAGCCCAGGGTGCCAGAGAGACGAGAGCCAGGTGAAATGGCTTGCAAGATGAACAGCTCTAATTCTGGCTAGGAATTGTTGGGTGTTCAATATGGTGAAAAGTGACAAGTCATATCATGGGCAGGAGGCCTTTTTTGGGGAAACAGATTAGAAGAAGCTTAAAATGCTTCATGGTTAAACTGCCCAGGGAACTGCTCTGTTTACCCCCAGTTGTTTCCTCTGTACCCCTGAGGTTTCGTTGGGTTGGGCGTTTGGGGTGGGTGAGAGACTTTTCTTGGTTGACTGTACTCTTGGAACCACTGTCCTTATCGCCCCCCAAATACATAGAAGAAACAGCTCCCGTTCTTGCTCAGTGGGTAATTAATTTGTGACATATTCATTGAGCCATTTGGACTGCAAAAATAAGCCCTGCTAAACACATAATTGACAGTCTGGTTTCTTATCTGAGCCAACCAGCTTACATTCAGTTCGGGTCCTTGAAGATGGTGCATACTTTTTTTGATTCCAGGGACAAGTTTTGAGTTTCAAGTCAAGATTGCCTCCACATTTGCACATGTTCCTTGTATCTTATTTGTCATAAAGGAGATATCTGCCTTGTTTACTATGAAAGTAACCTTGAAGCCTGGACAGATATGCTTGCGTAAGCATAATTTAAATGCATGCTTTACCTAGGCATGAAAAATAGGTTTTAATTGGTGAGGTAACTCTGGCTGTATCCAGTTAAAACCACCCTCCAATAGAAGGAACAGGACCTATGGGTACAACTTTGGCACGTGCAACTGTTCCATTCCTTTCACCTGAACGTTTTAGCATCCGTTGATGAACCAAGTCCAAAACCATTATTTCACTGGGAATGGCTAGATGTTGGCATTCTTCTGTAAAAATGGGCTTTCCCTCATCAGCTGTGATAAATCATAATTCTTTCTAAAAAAAAAAAAAGGCAGAATAAATGCTAAATTCTTTTCCTCTGAGTCAGTTTTCAGAGTAAGAATTGCTGTCATTGCACATTTAGTTCTTTAATAATTGAGTTTCTCCTTTTTTTTTTCTTATTTAAAAAAATTTATCTTTGGTCATTGTTATGGGCTTACTGATATTCCTTCGTTCAGCATTTTGCAACCTGTTATACTTGTTGTTCATTTTAGTGTTCCAATTGTCCCAAAGGTGGCCAATGGAAGACGTTTCAAGATCTTTTGTATCCTTTGACATGACACCATCTGACTTAGAGCACCCCCTTCTTTTTTTGGCACAGAAAGTCTCCCAGGTTCATCTTGTACTTTTTCTGCCTCAGGTCTGCAATCAGCCATTTCTTTATGGAACGCTACTTCTTTCTAGTGGGGAATAGTATTTAGAAAGCAAGATCTGGATGCTGAAAGTGCTCGTTGCTACTAGGATGTCATGGCATCTAAGCCCTATCTGGATGGATGGGATACATATAGATCTGTGAATACATGTGTGTGTACACATGTTGTGCATTCCTATGGGAGTTTATATTCCTATTTCCAATTTATCTCTATAACATTTCCATTTAACATTAAAGATTTTTATTAATTTCTTTGATTTTACCTTTATTTCATATCTGTTACCTGGATAATGACATGGTTTCTAGTAACAAGGACATGGTTACTTATTTGTCTTACCCGGCTATAAACATATAGTAGATTCAGAATGAAAATCTGCTATATGTTAGGAAGAAAGGAAATATCTAAGTACAGAACGTCTTGGTGGGAGGTGAAGGAGAGCTGAATATTCCATCATCTTCCATAGTAGGAAGCTAATAGATAATGCTTAAAATCAGGAAGTACAACTGCACGTATGTTATTTAGAGATAAAGCGGTCAACAAAAGAAACACAGTGGATGAAAGAATTGAAAATAATTGCTTTTGGGGAATGAGAAATGGAGGCGTTTATGGACAGTGGGCTGCTGGTTTTCACAATAAGTCATATAGAGCTATTGGACTCTAAGACACGTGCAAGTGTAACTTGGATATAAATAAAAAGTTAGCTAAGCCTAATCTCAGTCCCAAATTATTACTCTCTATTTTTGTGTTGTTGATACCTTTTCTGGAAGGTACCTTGCTGAAAAAAAATGTGTTTCATGCAAAAGATTTGAAGGAAGCTCAGGGAATGCATTAGAGTTTTAGTTCTTCTTAGGTAATATTACGAGAGCTTACTTTTCACTCAGCCAAGTGCTTGCTGCTTGGGACCTTAACAAAAATTGGAAGACTTTTATATTTTTCCAGGTGTGTAGTTGTTCAGTTAATTGGATATGTAAAATTTACACAGACTTAAAAATTGAGGTAAAAATCACATCAAATTTATCATCTTGACCATTTTATATGTATAGTACAGTCTAACTGTCTGCACATGGCTGTGCGACAGGTCTCCAGAACTTTTTCATCTTGCAAAACTGAAGCTCTGTACTCGTTAAATAAACTCTCCTTTCCCCCCCTGCCCTCCCTCCACCTCTGTCAACCGCCATTGTACTTTCCTGATTTATATACACTTTTAAATGTTCTCATCGAGTTTAATATGCTACAGTGTCACTCTGCATTCCACATTGTTGCCCTATGGAAACATGTTTCAGCTTTTTCTAAAGTAAAAATGTTATAGCCGGGCCCATGTTAGAATGCTAGTATGTGGGAGTGGTGGTGGTTGTTGGTTGTGTGTGTGTGTGTGTGTGTGTGTGTGTGTGTTTATGATCAGTTAAAGGTAATGTCTGCTCATGATTGCTTTTTGAATTTCTTAGAGAAATGCATTCAGAGAACTTATTATATTTCATTTGAATAAAGAGTGATTTAGTTTAAAAAAAAGTATATTAAGATTCTCTGCACTGGCCTAGATGCTGTGAAGTTTTTAACCAAATGGAGGCTGTGCTGTCTGCCTTCAAGGGGGCTGCCTTAAAGGCATTTTTGTGGAAACAAGAGGCATACATAAAACACAGAGCAACAGTCAGTACATGATTACTGGTAATCATATAGGAAACGACTGGGAGGCTGGAAAAATTAGGGGAGGTTTTCTATAAGAGTTAAATATGAGCTGGGCCCTAAAGAAATCTAGCCTTTAAGTAAAAATTGGGAAATTTTTACCTTGTTTTGTTTTCACATCTTAAAAAGTATTTCTTGGTCTTAAATTAGCTAGTTGTCTTCCTCTCTGGCAAACTGAGAGCAAATGAGTTACATTTATAGTTCTTTTTTTTTTTTTTAAAGAAGATATTGGGGGTAAGAGTTTATTAATTAATTAATTAATTAATTAATGCTGTGTTGCGTCTTTGTTTCTGTGCGAGGACTTTCTCTAGTTGCAGCAAGCGGGGGCCACTCTTCATCGCGGTGCACGGGCCTCTCACTATTGCGGCCTCTCGTTGCGGAGCACAGGCTCCAGACGCGCAGGCTCAGTAGTGGCTCATGGGCCTAGTTGCTCCGCGGCATGTGGGATCCTCCCAGACCAGGGCTCGAACCCGTGTCCCCTGCATTAGCAGGCAGATTCTCAACCACTGCGCCACCAGGGAAGCCCCTATAGTTCTTTTATGTGTCCTGTATTTGCTTTGGTCTTTACCACTGTCGGTTCTGCTGGTCTTGCTGGTTTGGGTGAATTACCTGGTCTTGAATTTCCTGTTCAGAACCCATTGCCACTCAACAGTCTCTCTGTTTTCTAGTCACTTTGAATGTTGACTCCTGGTTGAACTAATGAATGTGTGATAAAAATAGTGATCAGAGTCCCAATTTAACTAAAATTTAGTTCTTTGCTGTCTGTGGCTATCCATACGTACATGTACATCTAAACCTGGAACATAATATACAGCAAAAATATCTGTTTGTTAGAAGTTTTTGTAGCTTGCAGCCTGGTTTTATATATTGTCAGTTGGGGCAGTCCTCACAAAATCCCTCTGAGGTAGCTAGGTATCTCCATTTTACAAATTAGGGTGAGAAGATCCATGGAAAGTGGGAGAACTGAGAATTCCATCCTGGACTTCCATTTCTGGGTCCTGTTTGCTTTGCAGAGTTTCTAAGCGGCTCATATCAGAGGGGCGACTGTGAGGCTGGGATGGAGTGAGCTGTGAGAGGTGTCTCAAAAAGCTCAGTGTTTCATGAGTTTTTTTATTTGTCGTGCATCTTGTAGATCTATTGCTTAAAGCATAAACAGGAGGATTTTGAGAAAAGACAGCTGCTTGTGTGACTTAAAAATTTTTTTAAAGTAGGTAACGCATATCCATGGTAGAAAAACACAAAATACCCCAAAGGGCGCAGTGAAGTGTCACCTCACTGTGTCCTCCTGCAGCCCCTCGTCACACACTTCAGAAGGAATTGTTGTAACGTTTCTTGTGTATCTTCTGAAATGTATTTTTATGTGTATCTTTAGTGCATGTTTTTACGTTCCTTTCAGAAAATGGGTGCTTGTTCCGTGCCGTGCACAGAGCGCCTTGCTCTTGTAAGGGGCTCTGAGCTACTAACTTTGTAATACTTATAAAAGCTGGATTTTTTCTTTTTGCAATTTGTACGGGAATGTTAATTCCATGATGAATAGAAAGCTTTTTTTTTTTTTTTTTTAGTTAAAAAAGACTTACTCTAAGTTTCAGGGTCATTTTCAGACAAAATGTGTATAATCTTCCAAATGAAATCCCTGCAATAAAGTGGCTCTTCTGCCCATTTCAACTCACCATGATTTTGGAGTCGAGGAATATATAGAATATATTGACAGGATAGAAAACACATTAAGGGTCGATAAATGGTCAGTTGGAACATCTTTGTGAGAGTAACACAACTAAGATGAATAGATGGAAATAAACATATCATATTGATATATGATATCGTACTGTACAATATATCATACGGTCTTGGAATCTCCAGCAAAATAAAACCAGGTGAGTGCTGGAGGAGAGGACACGGGGGATGGGTCTGCGTGGTCTGTATGATGTGTAAGCGTTTTTGTGTTTTAGAGCCTTTTGGTCTGGAGTTTCTTTGCACAGTTATCTGGCGATGTGATGTCTGTAGTATTTGTATTCGCGTCCTAGTGGAAGACTCTTGTTCAGAATTACAGACTTTACAGCAACTACGTCTAGGACCTAAGAAGTAAACACAGTGCCGCTCTTACTGTAGAAACTTTACTCAAAGCACAACTGGTCATGGAATTAAATTCCAATGCAAAGCGCAAAAAGGAAAAAAAAAAAAAGAAAATGTAGTTTATTTTTGCTCCACAAATGACTGGGGCTTTCTACTGCTTCCTCTGTAGCAGAAGCTGGAGGCAAGGGTAACCAAGCGTCCGATGTAGTGTAATTTCAGTAGCTTTGGCGCCTCCAGTAGGGCCGGCAGTGGGTCTTTCACCCGCACTGCGCCTGCGTTTCTCCTCCCCACAAATCCTCAGGAGGGCCCCCCTTTATTCCCGAGGCTGCAGGAACGCTCAGAGGCATGTTCTCCTGTTCACAGGGAGGCCGATCCGTGGTCTCCTCCTCGAGGCTCTTGTCTTGCCCTAGCTGTCCTCTCCTGGGGCGATAGAGTCCTCAGCCTGGTCTCAGATGTGGAAGGCGGTGGGGACTTGTCCTACGGGGTTACGTAAACGCACCGCTTTAATATTTGGAAAAATAACATCCCTGTTATTCCATGAGAGGAATATCTCTGCTAGGCCAAGGCCGTCGCTCGCTCAGAAGTTGGGAAGGTGCTTTGTGACCGCCTGGAGGGGTGGGATAGGGAGGGTGGGAGGGAGGGAGACGCAAGAGGGAAGGGATATGGGGACATATGTATATGTATGACTGATTCACTTTGTTATAAAGCAGAAACAAATAAAAAAAAAAAGTTGGGAAGGATTTGAGGAACTCGCCCTCTGATAACTAGAACATTCATTTCCAACGCCCCACCCTCCCCCCAGAAGGGGTGGGGCCGTCACGGCTGGCGTTTCGCACGTGCTCCACTGTCAGGAGGAAACCGCGAAGCGGTGCTGCCCAGAAACTCGTGCTGTGGTTGATGGGCGGGATACGGCATTATCGTTCCAGGCGCTAAAACTGGATTCTGCCTTTGGCTTCAGATGCACTTATGGGGTTGAAAGAGAAAAAGGACAACTGGGAAAAAAAATCCCTAAATGCAACAGTTAGCATTTGTCTGCATTAGCCTGGGAACAGGAATCGGAGACCTGACAGCGAGAGGGGAAAACCAAGAAAAGGGTCAAAGGCTGTCCTCAGGTATGAGATGCTGCCCGGCTTCTCGAAGACAGGCAGGCAGGCGGTTAGGAGTCTCCTTGCTGCTTTGGGACTCGAGTCTCTTTTGGTCCCTCCTCGTCAGCGCCTCCTCCTCTCCCTGCCCAAGACCTTGCCGCCCGTTTCCTTGGTTGGCCGCTTGGTCTCTTTTTCACCCTGAGATCCTTAGGCATTAAGCATCAGTCACACAATTGCACAGTTATTTATATATTGCCCTGTAAGGGCCCTTATCTTTTGGGGGGGCATTGTCCCTCCCTCCTCAGAGCGGTTGGTTGGTTGCACCTTCACCTCTGTCTGCAGACTCCCTAGCCTGTCTCACCACCCTTCTCTTGGACTTCAGAGAGGAGCGGACTCTGTCAGTCTCCCTCAGCCACCTGCTCGCTTCCACCCCGACACGCACCTGTACGGACTTACGTGCAGCAGCCAGTCCTCACCTGTCTTCCTGTCTCGGCCAGAGAGTTCCTACTTCCAGCCAAGGTTACTTCCTGCCCATCTGGGGGCTCCTGGCCACCCGGCCTGTAAATCATGCAAGCTTGCTTCCTCTCAGAAGCACACTGTGCTGTGACACAGCAAACTGTGTCCCAGTTCTAAGCATCTTATATCTTACTTAATTCTCAAAATAGCCATATAGGCTAAGTAACACTTATCAGCCTGTTTGATAGACAAGTAACTGATGCATCCAAAGGCTGAGTGACTTGCCCGAGACTCCAAAGCTGCTAAGTGATTCGAGCTGCGACAGGAACCAGACCACCTGAGTCTAGAACCTGGGTTCTTCACCACCAAGCGAGGAAACATACGCTGAGCTGTCAGGAGAGGGCTGAGTTAGTGCACAAGCCGTATTCTTACTCTGCAGAATAAGCCTTCCTACACCTGGGGCTGTGTCCGCTGGGTACTTCTGCGGTCCTAGTCCCGTCGTTTAGGCCTTGAACCCACGTATGATAGAGCTCCCCACATCCATATCTTCACCCTGAGCCTTCTGAATGTCAGACCTGTGTATCCGCCTGCCCCTGGACACATCTTCCCATGAATATCTGGGACACCTGAATAAGATCGGCGGATTGTGTCCATGTCACTATCCCGGTTGTGATATTGTCCTGTAGTTTTGCAAGGTGTTAATGTTTGGCAAAAGTAGGTAAAATGTACATGGGGTCTCTCCATATTGTTTCTTACAACTGCATGTGAATCTATGATGATCTCTAGATAAAGTTTAATTAAAACAACACGTTCATGAAAACAAATGCGTTGGATTTAGCCCCCTTACCCTCCCCCCGCCCCGCTCTCTGTTCCACGTCCCGTTCTATGGCACCGTGATCTGCTCAGCTGCCCCACAGGGAGATCCGGAAGCTGCCCACCCCTCTCTGTTTCTCCCTCTCCACCGTCAGGTTGCTTACAATTCTACCTGCCTCTTTTTCTGTACCCTCCTCAGTCACCTCTTCACTGGATTTTGCAGCCTCGTTTCAATTTGTCTCCGTCCCTGCCACCGCGCCCCCCCAACTGCAACTTCTGAGAGAGACTCTTAATTTACATATCTGATCTCCTCTCTCCTTTGCTTAAAATTCTTCAATGGCTTTGAGTCATTCGTGGCAAAAGATCAAACTCCATAGCTTGTCACTACTGCCTGGGCTATCGGTTATAAACGCAGATTTCTGGACCCCAGTCCAGACTCACAGGGTGGAAATCTCGGAGTCCAAGCTAAATCGGTATGTTTAGCCAACTGGCGCCCTCTGGTGACCATTTTCTGCCATCGCGTTTGAGGACCTCTGGCCTGGGCCACCTCCCTCGCCTCACGGGGGACCCTTTCTCCCTCTGCCTTGCTGCTGTCCGCATGGCCTGGGATGTTAACACACTGCTCTTGCTCCCTGTGGAACTCCTTTGTACCTTCCCTCCAGACTTGGCTAAAGCATCCCCTTGCTTCATCTCCTGTGTCCCATGGCATGTCAGAGCGCTTATCTCATTGCTGTCAATATCTGTGTCCCTGTGTGTCTCTCTACCTCAAGGATGAATCATCTCAGGTGGGCACTGCTTTCTTCTCACCTTTGTAGCTCCAGACCCCGGGAGAGCTTCTGGCCCTCCGTAGGCATTTAATGTTTGCTGCCAAATGCCCATGATTTTTATTTTTTCTTGAGTTGTCACCTTGATCCCCAAGTGACAGTACTTAGTGTCATTGCCAGTAAGTAAAACCAGAGAGAAATAGCCAGTTAAAAATAACATGGTAAAATTACTCATCCAGACAAAAACAGATATTCACTATTTGCCATTTAGCCCCAGTGTTGTACAGTTAATTCTAAGTGAGAGGAAAACGTAAAGCATAAAAAAAGATTCAGGAATTCATTGCACCGTAGCATTTCCACGGAGTGACAACAGCCCATCCATCCATTCCACACCCCCCACCCCCGCCACCTGCACACACGCGCGTGCGCGCACACACACACACACAAACACACGTACATTTCCTGCGTTTCAGCCAGAGGGCCTGATCTCAGTAACTGTCCATTCAGCAGAACCAACATTCCAGCCGGTGGGGTGACTCTCCTTTGGTCTCCCGTCGTCCTGAGGCAGCAGTTTTCCCTGGGGCTCTTCTTTATCCAGCACTCTGTTCCCCGCCCCGCCTTTCACTCCCCAAGTTTGACCAGTGGCCGAATATGGGATTTCCGGTTTCCTGTGAATCGTTTTATAGAATTCAACTGATTAACTTTTTTAAGCCCTTTATTATGGACATTTCAAGCATAGACAAATATAGGAGAATGTAATAAAGTCCCTGTTACGCATCACCCAGGTTTAACTGTTCACCCTCTTGGCCATGCCTGCTTCTACCCTTATTCTCCTCCCTAACCACACCTCCTCCCTGGGCCCCTCAAAGTCTCGTCCTTTCGTCGTGGATTACTTTTCATCCGTGCGGAGTAGTCTTTTCTTTTACTTCATGAAACGCTGATGAATTTTTATTGGTAGTAAGGTATTTCAAGAAAACATTAAAAAGTTATATAATAGCTTTACTGAGATACCATGTATACTGTTTTACAGTTCATGTTAAGTGTTCAGTTTAGAGGTTTTTCATGTGTTTACAGAGTTGTGAAACCATCATTACATTTTAGAATATTTTTATCACCCTGAGGGGAATCTCGTACCCATTGGCAGTCACTCCCCATTTCCCATCAGCCCCCCTCAGCCCTATAGGTTGGCCTATTGTGGACATTTCATCTAACGGGAATCATAACATATGTGGTTCTTTGAAACAGGTTTCTGTCAGTTAGTATAATGTTTTCAAGGCTCATCCATGTTGTATGTATCAGTAGTTCATGACTTCTGATGGCTGAGTGGTATCCCATTATAGGCATATCAGACATTTTATTTACCCATTCATCAGTTGATGGACATTTGAATCGCTTCCACCTCTTGGCTGTTATGAACCATGCTGCTATAAGTGTGTACAAATCTTTGTGTGGGCATGTGTTTTCCTTTCTCTTGGGTATATAACTAGTTGTGGACTCGATGGGTTATATGTTAACTCTATGTTCAACCTTTTGAGAAACTGCCAAACTGTTTTCCACGGTGGCTACATCATTTTACATTCCCACCAGCAATGTATGAGGACCCTAGTTTCCACACATCCTCACCAAAAAGTTGGTATTATCCGTCTTCTTATTTATAACTGTCCTAGTGGTACCTTAATGTGGTTTTGATTTGCATTTCCCTGGTGGTTATTGACGTTGAGCATCTTTTCATGTGCTTATTGGCCATTTGTTTATATTCTTTGGAGAAATGTTTATTCGGATCCTTTGCCCATTTAAAAAAATGGATTGATTATTCACCTCTTTATTATTGAGTTGTAATCATTCATTATATATTCTAGCTCCAAGTCCCCTGTCAGATAAATGATTAGCAAATATTTTCTCCCCATTTTGTGAGTTTGCCTTTTCACTTTGTTGATGGCATCCTTTGATCCAGAAAGCGTTTTAACAACAGAAAACGAGAAAATCTTTCAGTCATTTTCTTGGGGGCTCACAGGTGGAGGGTGCAGCAGCTTATATATACTGAACTTTCCTTCTCCCCCCCACACCCTCCCCACCCTCCCATCTGTCTGCACCGAAGGCAGGTTTGCACCAAAGTCGGGCTGGTTAAATCCTCTACGTCCTGCAGTTTTGAGAAGCGGTCTGTTCGTTCTCACTGTGGAGAGGCAAGAACCTTTTATTGTAGTGGTGTAGCTTCAGGGAGAATGTTTGAGGATATAGGTTTTTCCACTGAGGAGCCCGTCATTGGAATTGACTTAAGTGCCGATTCAAGTGGATCACTTTAAAGGCGTGCACCTTCGTCTCTGGACTCGGTTGGAGTTTTTACAAAGCAAGCTTTCTTGCATCTATTTTATGTAGTAGGTTCCCACTGGTTTTGATAAAAGGAAAGAATTTAGCAAGGAAAATAAGCCTTCACAAAACTAAAGGATATATATATATTAGGGTGTGTGTGTGTAAAGTTTATATTTATACTTACATTTACTGGAAGTTTATTAAAAAGAACAGAAAGTTCTGTATTTGCGTGGGCCTCTTGCAGCACACTGATGAACGGGCGCTTCTAGTTGCATTGGTTGTAACAAAGGCGGAGTGCACTAGAGAGGGAATTTGGCATTTTCCCTACAGTGGTGTTTGAAACCTTCTAGGTCTGCAGTGATGAGTTTAAACTAGAAAGCGAAGATGTTTGTTTGAAGATTTGATAGGCAGGATAATTGCGGAGGAACTTGATTTAGTCGCTTTATTTTGGGAGGACTTTATAGTGTATTGACTCAAAGTCAATACTTAGATCTTGAGCACGTAAAGAATAGTTTTATGGGGAATGAAAGAGATGGAGGAAATTCTAATACATCAGTTAGAGAAGAGAGAAAGAGATCCCCGCTAGGTGGTGGGGTGGTGTCCAGAGACTAGGGAAGGCTACACGAGACGTGACATGTGAATTGGGCCCAGAAATATTCCCAGCCCTGAACACAGGTGGTTATGGAAGGTCCTGCTGATAGAGCGTCATAGGCATGAGAGTCAGAGAGAAAACACCTTGAGCTAGCACCTTGAGTGTGTATGAGTATGTAACGGTAGATAGTATTTGAAATGATTTTAATTCCCAGCTAAGGAGTTTGACCTCACTTCATCAAAGACTGCAGATCCACCGAAGGTTTTGGAACCATGAAATTGACGTTGATTGCGTCCATAAACACTTATCCAGAGCATTATGTTAGGCGTTGCAGCTCAGCTGAGGCAGAAGCAGGGTCTAACATCAGGGGCAGTCAAGGTCTAACCTTTAGTTTCCTTTCTAAAAACTTTTCATACCAGTAATAATGATGATAGCAACCGCTTATTGATCAACTTCTGCAGTGCAGGCACTGTGCTACGTAACTCATCCTTACAGTAACTGACCTGGATGTATTATTGATCCCTGATGCAGAATAGGAGATTGAGGTTTAGCGGAGGCTAGATGCCTTGCTCACGACTCAGTGGCAGAGCTAGGACTTGGACCCAGGGCCCTCCTGTCCCTAAGTTCATTCTACTGGTAGTGCTCAGTGCGGCCCTGTATTGCTTCTCTGCTATGTCACGCTGCCAGGACGCCCTCTCCGTGAGCGTTGCTGCATTTGGGGTGCTCTGTGTTTGCCCCCAGGGTGGATGTTCCTCCTCTGCTGAGCTCCCAGTTCTCTTATTAATACTGCAGGTATTCCAGGCCCTGGGAGATCATCTTTTTTTTTTTCACAACTTTATTGGAGTATAATTGCTTCACAATGGTGTGTTAGTTTCTGCTTTATAACAAAGTGAATCAGTTATACATATACATCTGTTCCCATATCTCTTCCCTCTTGCATCTCCCTCCCTCCCACCCTCCCTATCCCACCCCTCCAGGCAGTCACAAAGCCTCGGAGATCATCTTTTAATGTAACTTGACACGTCTCTCTTCTCACCTATCATGTATTTATCAACTTATGTATTTTCATGTCCTGGAGTGGGGCATCTCACACCTGTTTGTGTGCTTCTGGTTTACCTGTGTGACCTTGAGTTACGCCTGCAGTGCCTGGATCTATTGTATGGTAGGGTGAACTGCATGGCCTCTGAAATCCCTTCTGTTTTGGGGGTTAGGCATCCACAAAGAGGAGTAGTGGCTACAGGATTCTTTTTTTTTTTTTTTTTTTTTTTTGCAGTGCGCGGGCCTCTCACTGCTGTGGCCTCTCCCGTTGCGGAGCACAGGCTCCGGACGCGCAGGCCCAGCAACCATGGCGCATGGGCCCCGCCGCTCCGCGGCATGTGGGATCCTCCCGGACTGGGGCATGAACCCACGTCCCCTGCATCGGCAGGCGGACTCCCAACCACTGCGCCACCAGGGAAGCCCGTGGCTACAGGATTCTTGGATGCTAGGGAGAGTGTTGTGAAAAGGACGGGTCATTCTTTTCAGTGCTGACCCCTGACCCACCGTCAGTAACATTCACGTTCGTAAGCTTTCTAATAATCTGGCTTCGTGGACCTTGAGTTCTACCTGACATCAGTGAACTAGAGATGTAGCCAGAGCCTCTGAGTTGCTCGATTTTAGAACTGGTCCACCTTCAGAGCAGCCTCTTTCATCGCTTTCCGCATCTTTCTACCTTTGAACCTCCTTAACCTCGCTCCCCCACCTTCCCTAAGATCTCTAACCATTCCTATTTCCTTTTTATCACTTAGGACTGGGTCCCCACTCCAGACCAATTAAATCAGAATCTGGTGGGATGGGGCCGCAGACACTGGCGTTTGGTAAAAGCCCCTCTGGTGATGGCATTTGCGTTCAGGGCTGAGAACCACTGTGTGTCTTGCCACTGCTGCTGCCCTCATTTCTCCCTTTTAATGATCAGTCCTAACTACGCATGAGAGGTGTCAGTGAATCTAATAATTTTAAGGAGTGCAGTACTGGTGGCTGTTTGTTATTTTTTGTTTTTAATGAAAATTTTGTGTGCATCCTAATTTTTATATTAGCTCACACTGGACTGCCTTCAGTCCCAGGTCTCTGAATCGGTCTGATTGATACGATAACTTAATGTCAGTTAAATACCGTTTTATTTTTTTTATTTTTTTATTTTTTGCTGTACGTGGGCCTCTCACTGTTGTGGCCTCTCCCGTTGCGGAGCGTAGGCTCCGGATGCGCAGGCTCAGCGGCCATGGCTCACGGGCCCAGGCGCTCTGTGCCATGTGGGATCTTCCCAGACTGGGGCACGAACCCATGTCCCCTGCATCGGCAGGCAGACTCTCAACCACTGCGCCACCAGGGAAGCCCTAAATACCGTTTTAAAATAAACGACCAAGAGGTCTATATTTGAATTCCATTTGAATTTTAAAAGGAATTTAAATTGTGGAATGATATATTCAGATTCTTGAAAAGGTGTACATATATTTATGTAAACAGTCAAGCACACAAGAAGGAAAAAAGAAAACTGAAAAAATATAAAACTTTCATGATTATGAGATTTTTCTCTTGTCATATCTGCATTAGAAACTTTCTGTAGTGAATGCATATTTCTTCTATATTTTAAAAAAAACAATCTTGAAAAGAAAATATACCCTAGACAGAGTAGGGGTGTGTGTGAATGTGTGTGTTATTTTTAGCTCTTGAAGCTAAAATATTCTGAGGGGGCATTGAGAATAGTACCATACTGAGAGTGAGTTAATAGCAAGGCTTGGCACACAAAAGCTAGGATTTGGATCCTTGTTATTTTTGTTTTTGCTTATTATAGCTAAGCTAAACTCCTCTCATCTGATGGTTGGTATTTTGCTTTGCTGAACAAGTGAGGTCATGAGATGATTAGTCCATAACAGGGGCACCAGAAAATGATGACATTGATCATTTATTGTTTGGTTTTTAAGGACGAGGGAGTAATTTTAACAATAATATCTGTTATTGGTGGTGCTTTCTGAAAAACGATTATACTAGGAACAGAATGTTGACCTAGTATCTGTTCATCTTTTTGCGGTGGCTTATTACTGGAGCAATGCTTAACATGTGCATTTGAATTTCAGTTTTAAATAAGACACAATTAGAACAAGTGGTTTAGACCAAAACTTAGCAGTCATTAATCATCTCTGGGTACTGTTGTCAAGTAATTTTAGTAGTACTTAAAAAATAAAATCAAAACACTCAATTTCTAATAGATGTTTAGTTTCTACTCTTACTTTTGTCAAGATAGGTTCCTTTAAAAATAAGAAGGGTGGAGAACCTGCTGCCGAAATAATGAGAAAACAGCACTGTGTGGTAATGTTTCAGTACGATGATTTCTTCTGAAATGCTGTTTCACTAATCCTTGGGGAAATTTGGCTGTGAGCATGCAATTATTACATTTTTATCCACAGAATGGGCTAAAGTTGGCATCACATTCTTCATGGTAGTCGAAGGCAACACATTGATTTAATTTGTGACCATGGGGCAGATACTTTTGAAAAATTTTAGTGATTTTTTTTTTTAATGCTACGTTTTCTGTTTCCTCCCCAATTTCCTACCTTTTGTCGCTCACTACTCTTTCTGATTGAGTTCTGAGGCATCTTGTGTTGGTTGGGGAGAGTAGAATAACTGAAGGTCCAGATGGTTGTCCAAGAGGCGGCCCCTCTTGTGTCCCCCACAGGGGTGGGGGAGTGCGGGGCGGAACGCTGTCTGGGGCTGGCCTGCTGGGAAGGTCAGTCCTCTTACAGATTGATAGAAACAGAACACACCTTAGTTAGGCATGTTTGAACCCTGACTTGGAGCCAGAAAAATGTACCTTAAAAGAGCTGCGTTTGGGGGGATTTTGAATTCTTTTGGAGTAGAATTGTGATTTCTTTTTTTAATTTCTTTTTTTAAAATTAATTTTATTAAAGTATAGTTGATTTACAATGTTGTGTTAATTTCTGCTATACAGCAAAGTGACTCAGTTATACGTACACATATACATTCTCTTTCATATTCTTTTCCATTATGGTTTATCCCAGGAGACTGAATATAGTTCCCTGTGCTATATACAGTAGGACCTTGTTGTTTATCTATTCTGTATATGTAATAGTTTGCATCCGCTAATCCTAAACTCCTAATCCATCCCTCCTCCACCGTCCTCCCCCTTGGCAACCATAGGTCTGTTCTCTGTGTCTGGAATTGTGATTGCTTAAAGCGCTCACCTCCCCTGTTCTATCTCCTGCTTGTGCCTCTGATATTTTTTTATATGAGTGTGGGCATCCCTTCTCCTAGGTCAGGAGTCACAGAGGGACAAGGGGAAGAGCTGGCCGGCAAGGCATCCTTGCTAGCCCATGGGGCAGGCACATTACACTAGTTTGCACTACTTAAGGGCTTTGGGGTGGGTGTGCCTTTCTGAACAGTGCTTGCATACATTTTCCAAAGCCATTTTTGTGTAATAGATGTTTGTTTTATAAGTACATCCTTAAAATCATCAGAAAGGAAGAAAATGTTCTTACATTCATCGTAGCTGGAAATGGTTTTTTGTTTTTTTTTTAATGCAGAGTGGACACAAATATCTACCAGGTATCTTCGAGAGCAGTTGGCCAAGATTTCCGACTTCTACCACCTGGCTTCCAGCGCGGGTGATGGCCCTGTCCCCGTGCCGCCCGACGTGGAGCAGGCAATGCGGCAGTGGGAGTACAACGAGAAGCTGGCATTCCACATGTTCCAGGTAACCTTCCCACGAAACTCAAAGGCTGCGAGCACGCTTTTAAGAGGAGAGTGAATTCCTTACAGTTTAGTGTTTGGGGGGGTCGTTAAATTATATCACTGTATGAACTAATACATTCAAAGAAAGCCATCTGACATATCTCACACTGAATTATATTAAAGGTAACACCTTTGCCATGAGATGACAGCTTCCTATTATACATATTGATCGCCAGCTTTCAGTGATGCCAGCTCTTTTAATGCCATTAATTGGTTTGTAATTGCGCTATTAAATGTAATCCTCCCAAGCCATTTACTTTGCAAAAACTGGAGGCATTAATTCAAAAAGATGTTTGTGCTGATGCCTCCTGTCTTATAGTAGATCTCCTTTAGAGCTTAGTTACTCCAATGAAGGGTCATCTTAATTTTGTTCAGCTGCAGTTTAAAATGCAGTTGAGAGGAGGGGTAAGGGCATTGAGGAACGACTGAACTCCCATCCTGACACGCTGATGTACATCATATTGACCAGAAGAGGGCGCTTGTGCTGTTATTTGCCTCGATTGATCTTTACTCCCGGCGTGGAGGAAGGACGAGTGTATTCAGCTGGAGTTGTGTTAGCAGCATAGACGTTCACGACCTGCTATCTTGATCAAAGAGGAAGGGGGTAGAAAGGATGTGTGGTTTCTAAAATTTCCCCCCTTAGAACTTTAATTACAATTTCCAGGTGGTAAGCAACTTTTTCTAAGATCTCAAAGTAGGAAACTTCCCCAGTCCTTTGGGAAGTAGCATTGTTAGTTTTAAATCAGTAAAAACAACTCTTAACCAATTCTAGTACCACTTAGCAGAAGACTACTTCGGTGCCTGCTCTGAGCTTTTATGACTTTTTTTGAGCTGAGGATTTAGTCTGCATCTTTGAAAAAAGTGTCTCTCAGCATGCTTAGTATTTTTGGAAGGATTACTTTATGTATTCAGAACACTGAGATCAGTGTCTCCTTTTTGGAAGCAGTTAGGTAGGTCCTAAATGGATGAATCTAACTGGGACATTAATTTAAAAGTTCATCATATTTTAATTCACCTTATTCTGAAACATGAAACTGTCTCTAGTATGTACATGTGCAGGTGTGCATGTGCAGAGATAAGGGTACAGGTACATAACAAAAGCATCTTGAGGATGGACGTTATGTAGTCGTTGGAAGTCATGCTTATGAAGATACTTTTTCTTTTGAACCTTGCCTTCACCATCTCTTAATTCTTCATGCAAGGTTCCATTTTATTTATTTCTTTAACTTAAAGTTTACTTTATTGGTCTGAAAATTATAAATTACACTTTTTCTGTGGCTAACCTTTTAACTTTTTTTTGACTGTAAGCATTTAAAAAAATAAAAATTGGCAATAAGTGAACACTTTGCTATCATGTCAATGTGGTGTCGCTGTAATTTTTTTGTGTGTGTGTGTGTAGGTCATTCCTATGCAGTTTTTTTTTAACATCTTTATTGGAGTATAATTGCTTTACAATGGTGTGTTAGTTTCTGCTTTATAACAAAGTGAATCAGTTATACATATACATATGTCCCCATATCTCTTCCCTCTTTCTGTAATGTTTTAAATATAGAAACTATAATTTAGCAGTATATTTTTACATAAATCATTGATAACCATGGTAGTGGACCACTGGTGATACATAGATATGTCAGCATTGCTGGGAACAAAGTAGGACTTCATATTAACTACTAAGGTTGTTAACCAGAATGACCATAAAAGTTTAAGTGGCTTTCCCAGAAATCATAGCTTTTTGTTTCTATCTTGAAGATTCTTTTATGATGTGAATCATAATACAAGGTTATAATATGACATTAAATATGTGCGTGCATAGAATGCCATAAAGAATGTGTGTATTTATATGTACATACATAGGAAGACAATAGATGAAAGTGTTAACATTGCTTATGTTAAGAGGAGCTACACCAACCCTGTGAGGCATTTTGGAAATTTATGGGTATGTTGTTTTTTAGTGTAGTTATGTCAGAATATTTATACATTATTTTATTATAAATTCCTTTTATTTCTTTATGTTACAGATAATTAGGCCATTATATTGACTTTTTTTTTTTTTTTTTTTTTTGCGGTACGCGGGCCTCTCACTGTTGTGGCCTCTCCCATTGCGGAGCACAGGCTCCGGACGCGCAGGCTCAGTGGCCATGGCTCACGGGCCCAGCAGCTCCACGGCATGTGGGGTCTTCCCGGACCGGGGCACGAACCTGTGTCCCCTGCATCGGCAGGCAGACTCTCAACCACTGCGCCACCAGGGAAGCCCTATATTGACTTTTAAGGTTATATTTCTTAGGTAGGTTATGGTAGCTGAAATTCATTTTAGGATAGAGAATGAGGCTACTAAGGGGCCTTGGATCTGATAGGATTTCCAACCTCTTTTTTTGAGACAATAGTACGATGGGTGTTTTTGTTCTTTGTAATTACTACCATTGGCCAAGTTTCCTCCTATGAGTATGAGTTCATAGTACCCTAAAATCTAGCCAGGTATTTGACATGCCCTGGGAATCTGAAAGCTTCTGAATTTTCTTTCTTGTAGGAATTAATTTTTATCAATTTAGAATGAAGCAGGTATACAAAACCCAAAGAAGAACAACAAAAACCATCCCTCCAATCAACCATACAGAATAGCACCAGTTCTTTGCTTTGTTTAGAATTTGAACTTTGATCAAGGAGACCATGTTTTACTACGACAACAAAAACAATAGTAAAATTACACTTAAGCATAAAGATAAGACTGCTCTTTTTTGAATTTTAGTTGGTTTTGTTTTAACATTATTAGTGTAATTTTTCTTTGTTCATTTAAGGAAGGAATGCTAGAAAAACACGAATATTTGACGTGGATCTTGGATGTGTTAGAAAAGATCAGACCAATGGATGATGATCTTCTTAAACTCTTATTACCACTAATGCTGCAGGTACAGTACATGTAACCCTGAGCCAATTGATTTTATGGGCAAGGAACGAGTCTGATGAGAATGATGCGGTAAGTGGAGGTGGAAGAGGAAAAATCTTCTTTTTGAAATGGAAGGAGGAAAGGTCTGGATGCTCCAACACTTGAAGTGATAAGAGGCTTCTTGTAAGTTGTAGCAGTCATTTGCTGGGCCACGTGTCCCTTTCAAGTATTCTTACCCACATTGATTTCCCCCCTTCTTTGAGCTGAGCAAACAGCTCTTTAAATACTGTCTCCTTGTTCACACAGATGACTGTGAAAACAAAACAAATTGTCTCTTTGTAAGGATATAGAGGCTCTTCTACATTCTTTTGATATTCTTTGAGCCACTGGGGGTGGGAACTTCCTATTTTCATGATTGGCCTAAGATCTGTTAAAATTTAGGCTATCTGAATGAAATTTATTTTAAAAAAATTTCTTGGAAAGGTAGTTCATGCATTTGACAATTCCAGCAATATGACGGAGTATTGAGTTGAGAAGTCATTCTCTCTCTCACCCAGTACCCTCCCAGAGACCACACCGTACTGGTGCCCTGTGTCCTCCCTGAGATGTCCGTATCTGTGCTGTCCACTCTAGTAGCCGCTAGCCAGACGTGGCTCGTGAGCCCTTGACATGTGGCAAGTTCACATCGTGATGTGCTCTTGATTTAAAGTGCGCACCAGGCTTCAGACTTGGTATGGAAGAAGGAGTGTATAATATCTCACGAATACTTTCTGTGTTGAAATGATAGCATTTTAGATTTAGGTATATCGGGCTGAATAAAATACATCATTCTGTGATTTTTTTTTAATGGCTACTAGATAATTTAAAATCACATATGTGGCTTGCATTATATTTCTGTTGGACGGCACCAGTCTATATAGTACTTTGGAAGGGCTTTGTTTGTTTTTTTGTTTGTTTGTTTGTTTTTAATGGAGAAAAGCCTGTATTATGATAGCTGTCTCACCGAGTAGCCTCAGACATGACTGAAGTCCGGTGTCCTTGTGCTCCTCAGTATTCAGATGAGTTTGTCCAGTCGGCCTACCTGTCCCGCCGCCTTGCCTACTTCTGTGCCCGGCGTCTTGCGTTGCTGCTTAGCGATGGCCCCAACCTCCTTGCCGCCCACTCACCCCACATGATGATAGGACCAAACAGCTCGGGCATCGGGGCCCCCAGTCCCGGCCCCCCCGGCCCTGGCATGAGCCCCGTGCAGCTGGCCTTCTCCGACTTTCTCTCCTGTGCACAGCACGGCCCCCTGGTTTATGGACTTAGTTGTATGTTGCAGGTAAGTCCTTGGCCCTTCCTGTTTTATGTTACCATTCAGTCCAGGAAACAACTGAGTTGGGAGTCTTCAAGATCCAAAAGGCTTAGCAGGCTCTGTTCAGCTGCCAAGCATCACTGCTTGAACATCTAGTAGCGTGTCAGCAGCTGGGCTGGTGCCTCCAGGAGTGAGATACAGCCTTGTCCTAGCTCTAGGAGCGCACAGGTCAGTGTTCATTCAGGTCACACTTCTCGGGCTCCTAATGTGTCCCGCTGTTTACTAAGGGGCTTTGGGACAGGGCTGGCTACAGAGTCACGGTCTGTACACTGGTAGAGTTTACTGTTTTGTCCGGAAACAGACAGGCTCATACAAGGGCAGTTTCCATGTTCTGTGACAAGGGACTGGTTGGTGGGGGATTGTTCAGGGGACTGAGTTGAGAAGTGGAACATCTAGGCCAACCTAGAATTCAGGGAGGTTTTCTGAAGGAAGTGACCCTGACCAGTGCATATAATATGGGTTTAAAGTGTTCCTGGCAGAAGGAGAGCGTGGGAAAAGGCCCAGAGGGTTGATCAGTCATCGTGTGTGCAGGTTGGTCTTCACAGAATACATAGAGTGTGAAATCTGTTGGGGGTCAGGGTGTAGAAGACCCCCTGTGTGCCTTCTGATTAGGATGTCACTGGAGGGTTTTATGTGGGGGAGTGACATGGTCAGTTGTGTGGTTGGTTAGATTGTTTTGGCCACAGTAGAGGGAAGATCTGTGGGAGTGGGGAGGTGGGGGAGAGAGAGACAAGGCAAAAAATAAGTTTGGACGAGTCGAGGTAAGCTTAGTTTTGGACTGTCTTATCCCTTGTGATCTCCAAGTGGTTATGGTCAAGAGGTGGTTACATGTCTGATTCTGAAGACGTGGGCAGACAGGGCCAGGTGTGTGGATTTGGGTCACTCAGGGCCACTCGGCTGGTCAAGACCCTGAGTGGGGGGCGATTACCTAAAGAGTTGGTAGTGAGGGACGACCTGTGGACCCGAGCGGCACAAGTGGTTAAGAGGTAGCAGAGGGGAAGCTCTCAGAGGTGACCAGGAAAGTCTGGCCAGACTGCAGAGGGAAGAATGGTGGGGGAGAGTATTGCTATAAACAAAGGTGACGAGAATAATATTGTCCTAATTCAACTGTAATGATATTAAGAGCGTTTATTATGTTCTAGGCACTGTTCTGAGTTGTAGCATAGATTGTGTCATTTAGTTCTCAGAGCCGTCCTATGGGAAAGGAGCCAATATTATTCCTGTAACAGGAATAATGAAACGGTGGCATAGGTCCCACAGCAAGTAAGTGGCGAAGCTGGAAATCACACCCAGCCTGGACCCAGAGTCCACACTCTTAACCACCATGCCAAACTGCCTCTCTAGGTACTGCAGAAAGTTGCCAGAAGGAGTTAGTGGTGGGCAGTGGCCAGTGGGTTGGGGATGTCTGATAAGAAGATGGCTGAGACTGTCGTTGACAACATGGTGGTCACTGATGATCAGTGAATGGTGAGAATCGTGCCTATAAAGGGAAGAGATAGAGGTTCCTGCTAGGTGAATGGAGATTTTAAGAAAATTTTTGTTTTTTAATGGACAGACTTGAACGTATTCCTAAGCTAAGGGCAAACTGGTAGAGAGCGAGTCTAAGATTAGGAGCAGAGGGTGGGTGTTTGATGGGTCAGTGGCCCGGATATTGGCGGGTTCGGAATTAAGCGCACAGGGAAGGGCTCCCTCGTGGACAGGAGACGAGAACCCCACACCCTCACGGATGGGACGGAGGAGATCGGGGTGTGGGCCAGCGGGGACAGATGCACTGGTGGGGTTCAGGGGCTGACATTATTCACATCTGCCATCTGGTCTCCACCAAGATGTCTCCTGGGCCTCAGATTCTAGTTTTTTAATAATTAATTTTGCATTTTAGAAAAGAAACATTGCACTCATTCTCTAGGCTGATGCAGTTTGTGGTAGAGTGGCGTGATAGCATCATGGTGAAGACACCTTCTTTAGAATCATGACAGCCCCGAGTTTAGCCTCTTCTCTGCCACTTAGTGACTTTGACCTCGAGGCTCTGTTTTCCCATGTGTGGATGGGGGATGGAGACAGTTCTTACACTGTCGTTTCCAGGACGGTGTTCAGCACAGAGTGAGTGCTTAATTAAATAGGAGCTATGCTATTTAATCCACAGTTAGGAGGCAGTAGGATTAGCATAGTGGTTCCAGGCCTGTGTGCTGAAATCACCTCGGGCCGGCTACTCATCTCCTCTGCGGCTCGTATTCCTCTTCGGTACAGTGGGGGGAATACCACTCCCTACCTCGTGAGGTTGTTGTGATGTATAAGTAAGATGGGCGTAGAAAGGGCAAGCGAGGTTGAGTAAAAAATGTCTACAGGGGTCCAAGGTTGGGGTAGGCAAGCTACAAGCTGTAGGCCAAGTCCAGCCTATAAACTAAGAATAGATTTTACATTTCAGTGCATTACTGAAACAAAAAGGAAGAGTATGTGACAGGGGCTATAGGTAGCCTGAAAGGTTTAAAACATTTACTAACTGGCTTTTTTTTGTGTGTGTGTGTGGTACGCGGGCCTCTCACTGCTGTGGCCTCTCCCATTGCGGAGCACAGGCTCCGGACACGCAGGCTCAGCGGCCATGGCTCACGGGCCCAGCCGCTCTGCGGCATGTGGGATCTTCCCGGACCGGGGCACGAACCCGTGTCCCCTGCATCGGCAGGCAGACTCTCAACCACTGCGCCACCAGGGAAGCCCCCTAACTGGCTTTTTATAGAAAAAGTTTGCCACCCCCCCATCCAGCTTTACTGCCTGCCCGGCATTTATGAGGCTACTTATCGCACCATTATTTGAGAGATTAACAAAAAAAAAAAAGCTTTTTAGCTTTTACAACCTTAGAAATTACATATTCTAATTCCATTTCATTTTTTTAATTGCATGAAATAAATTGAAGTGACAATTTTAAAATGACGATTATTGCATTTTTTAAGTTTCCTAGGTTTTAGATTATAATGTTCCTTAATTTCTCAATAGGTGTTATTTCCTCCTATTCAAAAGAATAATTCTATCTTAGCTTTTTGTCTCATCACTTGAAAAGTTGAGAATGGGGTAAGACATTCATATTTTAAACTCAGTGGTTGGAAACCGTAATTTGCTTATGACCCTTAAGCTGTTGTGATTCTCTTCTCCTTCCTCTAAACATCTGGATTTTCCTGCTTTATTTCCAGACTGTTACTCTCTGTTGCCCAAGTGCCTTGGTGTGGAACTACTCCACAAATGACAATAAGAGCGCAAACCCGGGCTCGCCCCTGGATCTGCTGCAGGTGGCCCCCTCCAGCCTCCCCATGCCGGGCGGGAACACGGCTTTCAACCAGCAGGTAGACTTGCTGTTACAGTGGTTTGTTGGGTGTTTTCATTCTTGGGAGGCATCACAGCACAGTGGGCTAAGCCTGGATTGCAGCAAACTCAGGTTCTTGGGGGCTGTTCCCAGCTCTGCCGCCATCTCTCCAGGTGACCTTGGGGAAGTCAGTAGCCCCTTTGAACTGCAGAAGTTTGTCACATTGCTCCTTTTCTTCTCACCCTCTTGCTGGGCTGTTCTTGTGGACAGTTCTGCCCCCCAGACAGTAATTACGGTGGTGGTTCTAATACGTGACCACGACATCCAGAGTTAGTAGTCTGTATATTAGTATAGTCATACACTATAGAGTTAGGAGTCTGGATATTTAGTAACTATTATATGTTTTTATTAGTGCTGGGTTATTTGGTTCAAAGACTGAAGAAACTTGAACCACAGGACCATGACAAATATTTAGAACAAGAGCTCTGTTTTTTTTTTTTTTTTAAACCAAGCAGTTTTCTTAAATTAATAAAGCATGGCCAGTTGCTTTCATACACAGAAGAATGGCCCAAAGATGGTATTTTAGAACTTTTACCTTTCTGTCTGATGTCCTGAAAATATTTCACTTGTAAAGATTTTTTTGGCAAGCATTTATTTTTGTGAGTATTTATTATCGAAAACTGGCATTGAATCAGCACTTGTAAATTTTAAAATGCACTTCTTGGGCAGCAGGCTGAATTTCCTACAATGCAATCGAGATTGTAGCTCACTGGAGGATGCTCTGCTCATGTGGAAAAACCTGACATGATTTAGACAGCCATTGTGGCTTTCCAAGCACAAGTTAATTAGAAGTGATTATCTTGCAGGTTCGGGCAAGGATTTATGAGGTGGAACAGCAGATCAAACAAAGAGGCCGTGCAGTGGAAGTTCGGTGGTCTTTTGACAAGTGCCAAGAGTCAACAGCAGGTACAGAACACAACAGAAGAAGGGGTGCTTTGGAACGCTGAACTTTTTGCCGTGTTTCTGATTCTTGTAAATCAGTCCTCATTCTGAACAAGGATGCTTTTGGACTTAGCCCCCTAGTGCGTTTTGAGGACGTTCTTCAGTCTATGCCCTTTAGATCCTGGCTGTCTAGAATGTCAGGTTTGATTTTGTTGGCAATTCTTTTATGCTGAGAATGATAATGTCTTAAAATTCCCTTTGTCCCACATAATGATGACTTTGTACTATGCTATTCTGGCTTTGTTTGGCCCTCCTTAACTGCATGCTTAATTTCTGCACCTAGGGGTGACCATTAGTCGGGTTTTGCACACGTTGGAGGTGTTGGATCGACACTGTTTTGACCGAACTGATTCCAGCAATTCAATGGAGACACTTTATCATAAGATTTTCTGGGCAAACCAAAACAAAGATAACCAAGAGGTAGAGTTAATATTTCTTTTCTTCTTTTCACCTTTTATTTTCTTAGTATATTTTCTTCTTTTTTATTCACTGAATTCTGGCAAAGCCTTTTCTGTGAAATGTAATATCTTATGAAGGCGTCTACACCCTGAAATCATTCTATTGTTGGACTACAATAACTCAACATTATTAAAATGAACTGTCCCCCGGGCTGGTCTATCTAAGTATATTGGTTGAAAAGATTTTTCTTAGACCTTTTATCATCACTCCCCATCATTTTAGTTTTAGCAGAATATCCTTCATCTAGTGATTGGATTTTATATAATGGTTTGGTTTTAATTTAAGGGGAATGTGTTCTAATATTTAGCGTGTCAGAGAGCAGTGAATGAATTGTTGTGGTTACAATCTTTGAAAAATCTGTAGACAATGTATTTAGACAGGATTCTCCAGAGAAACAGAACCAATAGGGGGAAAAATTTTATATATATATATATATATATATATATAATATATAAAAGCAAGGGAGAAGTTTATTTATTTTAAGGAATTGGCTCATGTGATTGTAGGGGTTGGCAAGTCTGAAATGTGCAGGGTAGGCCAGTAGGCTGGTGACACAGGGAACCTTCTCTTTCTTTTTTTTTTTCCTCTTAAGGCCTTCAACTGATTGGATGAGGCCCACCCACATTATGGAGGATAATCTGCTTTACTCAGAGTTTACTGATTTAAACATTATTCACGTTTTATAAAAAAAAAAAAAACCTTCACAGTACCATCTAGACTGGAGTTTGACCAGAAAACTGGGAACCATAGCCTAGCCAAGTGACACATAAAATTAAGCATCACAGACAATTTTTTTTTTTTTTTTGCGGTACGTGGGCCTCTCACCATTATGGCCTCTCCCATTGCGGAGCACAGGCTCCGGATGCGCAGGCTCAGCGGCCATGGCTCACGGGCCCAGCCGCTCCGCGGCATATGGGATCCTCCTGGACCGGGGCACGAACCCGTATCCCCTGCATCGGCAGGCGGACTCTCAACCACTGCGCCACCAGGGAGGCCCGACAATTTTTATTTTATGCTTTCCTAGCAGTGTCTCATTATTGAACTGCTCTATTAGGACAAAATTTTCAGTAATGTTTTCTCAACCTTATTTTGGGAGAAATAAAAATTTTCTCTTCCTTTCACAATGGAAAGCATGTATGGTATATCCAAGTTGTGGAGGCATCAGGAATGCAGAGGTAAGTTTTAACACATGGTGCCCATCTTGAAGGAACACTTAATTTAACTTAATTGTTTGAAGTATAGTTGATTTACAATATTAGACTCAGGTATACAGTATAGTGATTCAATATTTTTATACATTATACTCTATTTAAAGTTATTGCAAAATAATGGCTATATTTCCCTGTGCTGTATGAAGGAACACTGTATAGTTAACTGATTATAAATATCTTTGATTTTCATACTCGCCTTTGAGAATGCATAGGTGGAAAGAAGAGGTAAAACAACAACCAAAAACCTTTCCTTATCCTACCTTCATGTGAACCTGATGTGAATTTGTTCCAGGCTATTCTTCTTTTTAAAATAATTTGTGAGTCAGCACCTTGCATCTCAAAGATAAGGTTCAAGACCGTGGATGCCAAGGAGGAGGTCGGCATGTTGAGAGTGAGGTACAGACCGAGTGTGTTTTCTAACTCCTTGTGAGTGAGTCTCAGTAGAGATGCCTCAGTATCTCTGTAGAGCACACTGATGATAAGTCTACCTAATTCTCTGCTTACTGAGGCGGGTTAGAGTGTTGCTGTGTCCTTCTGGGGCAGAGACCTGAAAGTCTCTCTATTGGTAATAAAGACTTTTTCTTAGCTAAAAGGTCTCAACAGTACTAAGATTTTTTTTAATACATAGAGGTGAGCTCTCTGGAAGGACAGCAGGGACACCTGAAATTCCAGGTGTCCTTTTGGATCGCTGAGCTCTCTACCCTAGTGCTGAGTCAAGACGGCATGGTTCCCTGGTGGGAGTTTTACCAAAATCCCTAACGTTGACTTGTTCTAGATTTGCACTACATGGCTCTCCATTCAGTATAGCGTGAGATGTGGTGGGCTGCTGTGGACGGGACACCGAAAGGGTGGAGCCCAGGTGCCTGGGAAAGGGGCTGTGCTTTCTGAACAGGGCAGCCTATCTCGGCTTCTGCTTGGTTTTGTAGACCCACTGTTGCCTGATCGTCCCGTGTTTCGGGAGAACCTGGATGTGGGGATCTGTATGTAAACTCTCCCAATCTTAAACCACCATGCCGGCCAAGCCGTATGTCTTGTGGGCCGTGTTTGCTCAGCTGCCTGTCACGTTCCAGCTCCTGCTACGTGTTTTATGCAGCACTGACTCGGGTAGCTTCCTGTTCAGTGTCTTAGAACCACTTGTGCTGTGCGTGCTAGAGGTGGAGGAGCGCGATACCCACGCGAGGGGGTTACTTCGGGGCCGTGAGGACCTCCTGATTCCAAGCCCTGCCTGAGTCTGTCACGTGTGACCCACAGGCAGGGGTTGCGTTGCTGACCTCACCTCTGAGCAGCAGGGTCGGGAGGTGCCCCCTTCAACTTCCAGAGCCCCCAGACCGCTTCCTTCCGCTTGGCTTCTCCCCTCGTTTATGTCGGGCTTGGGGGGAGAAGCAGCTGCAGCTGCGTCTTGGGGTGCCCTGAGGACATGGATAGAGAAGGGAGAGTCAAAAGGAGGCCTTTTCCCTTCTCTCTGTGGTGCCCGAGGAAGCAGACTTTCTCCTGAGTAATGGCAAGGCCAAACCAGCTGCAATGGCCGAAGCTGGTCGGAACAGCGGCAGATGTGCATTTCCTCTTCCCCTGCTGTTAAATCCAGCTCCCTGGACAGGTGTGATGAGTTCACATGGGTGTTTTTGAATGGAGAGTCCAGAACAGGCCTTCTTTCAGCTCTGGTCTGGGCCAGCTCCGCATCAGTGCGGCTGCAGGACTCTACCCACAAGGCAGAAGCTCCGTGTCTTTTCTGTCATGGCTGTGCTTTGTTCCGTGTCTCTTCCTGTGAGCCGAGGGCTGCACAGCCCCAGGGCAGCTTCCTCCTGCTCACCGGCACGCCACCAGCCTCCAGCACCGCGCCAAGGCCCAGCAAGCCCTCGGGAGATGTTTAATTGGTTTTTTGGGTGCTCATAAAAAGGCTGCTGGGACTATGAACAGGAAGCGGCAACCCCTCTGAAAGATTTGGCTGGGAAGGCTCAGGGTGAGGGCAGTGATGAGGTCTATTCAGTATGTCGGTTTTACCGGTGGCTCAGGTTCAGACGCACAAGAGGTACGTGCAGGTGCAGGTGGGTGGGCGGCTGACAGGAGAGCTCTCAGCTGGCGAGTCAGCAGGTTAGTGCATGTATTTGGTGGCATCACGGACAATTCACTTAGCTTGATGAGTCTCAGTTTCTTCATTTGTAAAATGGGCATTCTGTCTGCTGATGATGGGAAAATGGCACGAAACCATATGGATGAAACATTTCAATATTTATAGCTTGTAAATGGGTACTCAGTAAACACTAGCTGCTGTCCTTCCAGACTGATGGATTTAGGGAGACCGTGAAAGACAGATGGAAGGAATATGATCCCTTGGGACTTCCATGGGGAGAGAGAGAGAGAGAGAGAGAGAGAGACAGACAGACAGACAGACAGACACACACACACACACACACACACACACACACAACTCTACCCGTTGCACAGTCTGCTAATCCATAAAGCACAGCCTGGATCTATCAGGCTTTTTACGTCCTCGGATTTTCACGAAGGCTCTGCCCTCAGTGGGGAAGCAGTTGGACGGGGTTGGCTCGCCCTGGTGAGGTGGCTGAGTACCATGTTGTCAGAGAGATCGTGCTCATTTCAATGTTTCGGGTGTTTTTGTGTTTTTTTTTTTTTTTTTTTTAATGTTGTTTAAGAAAAAGTCACTTTTTAAAACCGGGACTCAAGATAGGAGGGTCAGATGAGGCAAAAGTCAAGCGAACTAGGAAAACACGCACGTATGGCTTCCCGTCAAGGTGCCGTGTGCTGAAGTGTTACAACAGTTCTTGTGAGTCTTGATCATGGCCCAGCCGGAGCTTATTGTGCCCCAGAAGTTACCCAATTTCCTACTGGACACCCAAAGGAAGAAGCGTTGCTCATCTTTTACAGTTACTGTTTTCTTCTTTCTTAAACTAAATCTATTAGTACAAGGGCAGTTATATTAATATAGCTGCGGGAAAAAGTGGTGTGTCCAGACACCTAGACTTTGCTGTTATTGAGGAGGGTCAGTAATGAATCCGTTTAGATGGGGGTGGGCCTCTCAGTTTGTTTGTGTGTTGTTTTTCCTTCTTCAGCCTTTTCTTGAGTACTTCTTTGCCGCTAGGCCCTGTTGTAAGAAAGTTTCCATGGCTGATGAGACACACGTTTAAAAAGAATTTTTTTTTATTCTTCTATTTTACAGATGAGGAAATCAAGGCTTAGAGACGTTGAGTAAATAGCCTAAGCTCATACCCGACTCTTTGGTGGGCGAATAGGGATTGGAGTCCTAAATGGTCCCAGAACGACGTTCTTGACTAGTACATTCTATTTCTTGTGCTGCTTCTTTAAAAAGTCATTTTATTTTAGTTACCTGTAGCTGAACAAACAAGTGTCAGATGTAATTTTGGAAAAAGGAGGGAAAAACCTTTATAATTGCCGTGAACAGTTTCCACATTGATATGGGCATACTGATTTGCAGTAATAACCTCTAACTGATTTTTAAAAGCATGGCAATTTTAATGTAGTACTTACCTTAGAAAATCTTCAAGTTGAGAAATCTGGCCTTTGTAGGATATCACAAGCTTGAGGCCAGTTCAGCCCTGGATTTGGATCCTGGCTTTGTGGTAGAGTAGCTGGATGGGGCCCCAGCCTGGTTACTTACCTCCCTCAGTGTCATTCTCTCTGTACCATGACCTTACTAATAGAATCCACTTCATATGGTGGCATATGGTAAACGCCTAGTAAATGCCAATTGTTCTGTTCTTGGCTGGGCAACTTTGGATGTCAAGTGATTTGAACCTAGCACCATGTTTTAGAAATTTATGTTTCCCTTCTTCTCATCTGTGTATTTCTTTCATTTGTCGCAAGAGGAAAGCAGTAAAGTTTATTGTACCATACAGTGATGACTTTTGGAAATTAAGTCTAGTGTTTTAATTATTTTCAGTTTGAGAGACATGGCACTTTTCATGGACTTGGAGGGGTTTACTTTGTGATTCTAATTCATCTCATAAATGACTGCTGTTATCATGCAGTTATATATTTCTCAAAACTATTTTCTTCATTCGTATTATTATTATTTAAATGTTGATGATTTAACGGAGGGATAGCAAATTAATTTTTTGGCAGAGGGCAAATTAATGACAGTTGATTTAAATACTCAGCAATTGTTTTAATTTTCTTATCTTCCTCCTGTCTTCTCAGAACTTGGAGTTGTACTATTTTTAACTGCTGCATTAAAGAGAAAAAAAAAGGGAAGTCTTTTTTGCTTTCAGGGTGCAGGTTTTGTTTCTCAGGTGTCACAAGACCTAAAGACTAGCAACATTGATTCTAAGGTTGTGAGACCAGGAAACTGCCCTTTCCCTCATCAAAAATCAGCTTTCTCAAATATCTTTTGGAAATGGACACATGGAAACATTCATATGTATAAAGATTTTTTTTTAAATGAATGCATATTTATATTTAAATAATAAATCTTCTGAATGTGTGGTTAATAATCTTATTAGGCTTATTGCCTTATATGGTGATTCTGACTGTTAGAAATACTGTTCCTGACTGTGTACCACAGGCTTACACTCTGTTAACAGTTCAGACCAATTGTTACCTTATGCAATTCTTGAAATTCATCCAGATCGCCATAATGTGCTTCAGGTTGCAAACCATGTGACTTGCTAATATCACTGCTCTGTGTATTATCCCATATTATTTATTGGTGCTGTAATATGAATAATGTTTTTGGCCAGATATGACCATTTTGTTTAATGTTGACTAAGAGTGATTAATTACATTTGTAAACATGTCCTTTTAGTCTCAGATTAAAAAGCTATTGAAGAGCTTTATTCAGTATCTGATTTCAAGTCCTTTTTGTTTGCTGTTGCTTACAGTAATGAGTCATTGATTTTTTCCCCCATCCCTTTTATGGTACTGTTTTATAATGTATATTAAGAAATTTCGTATTTTAAAATAGCAAACAACCTCACCAAGTACCTTCTAAATTTCTGAAGGAAACCTGCTTCTCAGGTGTAGTTGCCAATTATTTTTCCTTCTTTGTTTGTTAAAGAATAGACCTGTGGTTAGTTTCTAGAGATCATTAGGTTATTGAGTGATTCAATAAGAAATGAATTAGACTTAATCTATTTAAATAGTTTGTGCCTGCCCTCTCCTAGGAAAGAAAAATGTAACAAATCCCCCTTATGATGAGAATCTTTCTTTGCATTTGGAATATCTTTATTATAGATATAGGTAGCACCATTAATGATGATGATTTGCAGTGGAGTTAATAATGATTTTAGTATTTTGCCACTGTGGGTGGGTCCCACATTCATGAGACCAGATGACAGTGCTGGTAGTTGAAGGATCTTACTGTTTTTTGAATTTTGGGTCCATCCATCCTCTCTCACTTGTTTTCATTATAGAAGTTATTTCTTCTTGTGATTTCTTTTTTTTTTTTTAACATCTTTATTGGAGTATAATTGCTTTACAATGGTGTGTTAGTTTCTGCTGTATAACAAAGTGAATCAGCTGTACATATATATATATATATATATATATACATATATATATATATGTGCTGCCGAAATGAGCACTCTTCTTGTGATTTCTATACACATAGTACATGAATACATTTTTGATATCAAGAAGTCCCTTTCAGCCCACAACTTGGACCCCCTGTCCCACCCTTCTGCCCAGAAGGGGGGGCATTTTGGCATGCGTCCCCGCTGTGGAGGCAGATAGCTTAGATTTGACTCTTAGGTCTGTGACCTAGTATCTTTGAGACATTTAACCAGTTATTTAACCTTTGGCCTCAGTTTGCTCAACAATCATAGGATTGTTGTGAAAGCAGTAGAGCAGGGCAGACCGTATAACAAACACGCGTTATATACACAAGCAGTAACCACCGTGCATTTTGGTCCATATCCTTTGAATACTTTCCTGGGCATTTATGTACTTGTATGTGAACACTTAACAACTAGGTTGGGGGACATAAATGGGATCACTTCCTACAGAATATTCTGCAGGGTTTTTCTGTTTTTGTTTTTTTCATGACTGCTTAGTATTTTCATCACTTTTTAGTTGTCTGTTTTCTTCTAGTCATGATGTTTTTCAATTCTTTGGGTTGCTGGGAGGAGAAAATCATTTTAGGCACACTGTAGTAATCTTGCCATATCCATTCAAGTATTTATGTTTCTTTCCATTGGCTCAGTCTTTCAGAATGATGCTAAATAAAGGTTTTGTGGCCAGCATCCATCCATGACTCATTAAGTTAGGAATGGGAACATTTCTAGTGTTTTATATTTAATCCACTGTTAGATTAAATCAGTTATTTTTCCTTTTTCTAAATGAATAAGTTTATTTATTTATTTATCTATCTGTCTTTGGCTGCATTGGGTCTTCATTGCTGTGTGTGGGCTTTCTCTAGTTGTGGCGAACAGGGGTTACTCTTCATTGTGGTGCACAGGCTTCTCATTGCGGTGGCTTCTCTTGTTGCGGAGCATGGGCTCTAGGTGTGTGGGCTTCAGTAGTTGTGGCATGCGGGCTCAGTAGTTGTGGCTCACAGGCTCTAGAGCACAGGTTCAGTAGTTGTGGCACACGGGCTTAGTTGCTCCGCAGGCATGTGGGATCTTCCCAGACCAGGGCTCAAACCCGTGTCCCCTGCGTTGGCAGGTGGATTCTTAACCACTGCACCACCAGGGAAGTCCCCTATTTTTCCATATTAAGTAAGTGCATGTGTGTGTCAGGGGTGGGGAACAGATCGTAAATCCCCTCCCCCCCCACCATCCACCTTGTTTTTACCTTTGGTTTCATGTAACACTGTATTATTGCTTTTACTCTTTGATTAATGATATCTGTTGAATCTACTATGTGCCAGGCACTGTGGTAGATACTGAAAATAAAACCATGGAAAAGACAGATCCCTGCCTTGTACAAGCATCTGATCTAGCAAGTGTCAGAGGAGGAATGAAATCTTTGGTAATTCACTCCTGTGGTTTCATTTTCTGCATGTCAATTAGGTTAGAGGTCTGGGTCATCCCTAGAGAAGTAAAAGTCAGGGCCAGAACAGCGGGGAGCAGTGGTTGGTTGGAGTGGGCTGGGAGGCAGGCTTCCTGGGGTGCATGTGAGCCCCTTGGGAGACTTCCATGTAATCATGATGTTCCTGTGCTTCCACTGATCTTGATTCACCCAAGATGGGAACAACAGAAAAAATTAGGTATCCCGGTCCTGCTACTTTTGACCTCTGTGCCCTGGGCCATCTTACTTAACTTCTGAACCTCAGTTTTCTCACCTGTACAATGGGAATCACAGCACCTCCTTAAAATTTGTTGTTGAGATTAGAGATGATGTATGTAAAACACCCAGTATCTGCTCAGTAAATATTTTCGGTTATTACTCCTGCTATCACTGTGGTTGAAAATTTACAGTTGTTAATATTATTATTGCCATGATTACATTTTAATTTCTGTCAGGGCTAGACCCCACATTCCTTTTTTTTTTTAAATTTATTTATTTATGGCTGCGTTGGGTCTTCGTTGCTGCGTGTGGGCTTTCTCTAGTTGTGGCAAGCAGGGGCTACTCTTCGTTGTGGTGCATGGGCTTCTCATTGCAGTGGCTTCTCTTGTTGCGGAGCACGGGCTCTAGGTGCGCGGGCTTCAGTAGTTGTGGCTCACGGGCTCTAGAGCGCAGGCTCAGTAGTTGTGGCGCACAGGCTTAGTTGCTCCGCGGCATGTGGGATCTTCCCAGACGAGGGCTCGAACCCGTGTCCCCTGCATTGGCAGGCGGATTCTTAGCCACTGAACCACCAGGGAAGTCCAGCCCCACATTCTTGACCCCCTAGTTTGGGGCTTTTTCTGTGACCTTAACTTTATGTGTCATGGCTCTCTGTCTCACTCCTGTTCTTGTTTATCCATTTGCCTGTGTGTAGTTAGAGGCTAGGGGGGTGCGTGCTGTGTATTTTCAACAACTTCTTACTGTCTGTCAAAGTACCAGTATGAAAAGCTGTCTGTTACTTCCCATGAAGACTCCAACTCTGGCTTGTAGTGTTTGGGAAGATGAAGTACTTTTCTTTAATAGTTGAGAGGGTGTGTTTCCCTTTCCTAATGGATATTTAAAGCCAGTAGCCATGAAGCTATGTTGTGAAAGATGCATATTACATGGAAATAAATATTATTGCACAAGGGAGCAGAATACTTTGATGCTCTGAGCACCCAGAGTAGAGGCGGAAGAGCAAAGAGAAGCTCAGGGCCATGGCGTACTCTGGGGGAGGGTCAAGATCACCTTCCAGGTTCTTTGAACACAGTGTAGCTCTACTTATTTAGTTCATTTCCCAAGATTTATCTTGTGGCAAGGGTTCCATTAATTAGTTGAGTGATCTTGGGCAAGTTATTTAACATCTCTATGCCTTGGTTTCCTTATTTGTAAAATGAGGATAATCATAATAAATAGCTCATAGGTAGTGAAGATTAAAAGAAATAATTCTGGAAACACATCGTAGTGTCTGACTGTAAACTGAGTAAACACTCAATAATAAATGTTAATTCTTTTTGTTACTAGCACCTGAAAATTTGCCATCGTTATCTTTGTTAGTGATTTTGAGAGTGATTAAGCCCATACCAAGTTATTTTTCATTTTAAATTTTCATTAGAGGTGACTGAAAGGTTTACATTTAAGGTCAAGTATTGATACTTTCCATTTTTTGTTTTGTCTGCTTTGGCCAGTTAAAAGTGCTAAGACTGGGCTTCCCTGGTGGTGCAGTGGTTGAGAGTCCGCCTGCCAATGCAGGGGACGTGGGTTCGTGCCCCGGTCCGGGAGGATCCCACATGCCGCAGAGCGGCTGGACCCCTGAGCCATGGCCGCTGAGCCTGCGCATCCGGAGCCTGTGCTCCGCAACGGGAGAGGCCACAACAGTGAGAGGCCCGCGTACAGCAAAAAAAAAAAAAAAAAAAAAAGTGCTAAGACTTTAGTAATGACTAGAATAAGCAATACATATTGCAGAAAACCTGTTCTGAAAATCGATATTTGATCAGAATAGAAACAGACAATTTCATTTGGTCAGGGCTAGTCTCTTTATCATCCAGAATATTTTACAAGACTGAGCAGAGAGCAGTGCATGTAATGAGTACCTGATAGAGTGATTTTTTTTTCTTGTGTTCAAAGAATTGCCTAAAGTGTTCACTGCCCATCAAAGGCCCAACTCCAGAATGTCGCATTGAAGCTGAGAGGATGGGGCACTACAATTAGTAACCCCCTCCTTGCACCACTTGGGGCAGGAGGAGCAGTAGTACCCCCAGAAGTAAGGGTGCTGTTCCCAGAAGAAGGGAGGAATGGTGGGCGGACAGAGAGCAGACCTTGTCTGAGGTCTGAGAACTTCTCTTCTTGAGAGGATTTGAGCTTTGCTGGTAATCGTGCACCTCTGACTTCCCCTCTCCTGTGTTCCGTTACAAGCCTGTCTTATCTGCCTCTCCTATTTATGCATCTTTAGTTAGATATTGAAATATTGCTCTTTTCCTGAAGAAAAATAGAAATAAAAACAAAACCACCATCACAAAAATTTCCATGGTTCCACTGCTGAAGACAGATTCTCTGGCCTGTGAATCATCTGTGTGGACCTTTCTCTCCCTGTAAGGTCACCTGGTTTTCTCTGATTTGATCCTTTAGGTGACTGTTTAAAATTTCAGAGGGAAACTCTGTGAGTTTTGGGAGCTGGGAGGGGGTGAGTATCTTGGTATCAGGTTTCACTGATGCCTAGAGGACTCATATCATTTTACTTTAAGATAATTTCCTTGAGCTATAATCTCAGAGATTGAATTCTTGAAGCCAATAATGGGAACATTTTAAAGACTCTTGTTATATAGTAGACATTTCATCCAAAAGGGAAATACCAACTTTTATTCCTACAAAGTAATACATGAGACTGTTTATATCTAATGCCTAGAAGAGGGCCTGGTGGCAATACATATTTATTGATGAATTAATAAGTAAATGTATTAATGAGGCTACTACCTAGTTCGTGGTACTCTTCTTCCATGAGTTATCATTAAACTCTTTTCCCTAGATTTTTAATATTGTATTGTAGCCTTCCTCTATTTGCCATTTAAACAGCAGTCCTCTGCCTCTATAATTCCTTGAACCTCAACACTACTTTCTGTGTGTTTGTTTAAAACTTCTTCGAATTAACTTCCTATCGCTGCTGTAACAAGTTATCAGAAATTTAGTGGCTTAAAACAGCACAGATTTATTCTCTTATGGTTCTGGAGGTTATGATCTTACTGGGCCCTCATCAAAGGGTCAGTTGGGCTGCGTTCCTTCTGCAGGCTCTAGGGGAGAATTTGTTTCCTTGCATTTCCAGCTTCTAGAGATCACCTGCATTCCTTATCTTGTGTCCTCTTGCTCCATCTTCAAAGTCAACAGTGTGGCATCTTCAAATCTCTCCCTGCCTCTGACTCCTGTTTCCGTCGTCGCATGTCTTGCTCTGACTCTCCTGCCTTCCCTTTCCCTTACAAGCTCCACTGTGATTACATTGGGCCCACCCAAATAATGCAGGGTAATCGCCTCTTCTCAAGACCCTTGTCTCAATCACAACTACTACACAGTCCCCTTTTGTCATTTATAGTAACATATCCACAGGTCCTGAGATGAGGATGTGCACATCTTTGGGGTGGGGGAGGGAGATTATTCTGCCTACCATATACTTATTTCTCCTTTTGCTCAGCCCAGTTTTTGTTTGTTTTTTAAATTCCATTTTTTTTCTCCCGTCTCTCTCTCTCTCTCTCTCTTTTTTTGGAGGCTTGTGGGATCTTAGTCCCCCAACCAGAATTTGAACCCAAGCCCCGCCAGTGAAAGCACTGAGTCCTAACCACTGGACCGCCAGGGAATTCCCTGTGCATCTCAGTTTTGAAATTTAATTCATTCCTCAAAATTTTTCTTGAAAGCCACCTTCTAAAAGAAATATCTAATAATTCCCTTCAGTCCTCTCTGCTCCTGTTAAATGTTGTTGGCTTTCTGCAATAATTTTCGTTTTCTTTTTTTATGTGTCCAAATTATTTATATACATGTATGTATTTGTATACATGTATGTCTGTCCCACTTAATTGCCATCTCGTGGAAGGCAGGGGCCTATATTTAGTTCATATCTTGAGCTGCTAAATTACCTCAAATTTTTGCCTTGAAGTTATTTTGTTTTAAAATAATATTTATTAAATTCCACTCTACAGTTATTGGTTGCCTTAAAGAAAGGGAGTTTAATATTTTTAGACATCTCTTTACAGGATGAGAATGCATTTCAACTTCCATATTTGAAGTCATGGTGTCCTTTGGACAGTTATTCGAATTAATTTGTAAGATAGCATCTGGCAGACAAATGGAAGCCATCCTCTAATGATTTTCTAAAAATTATCTAGAGCACAGCAGTGGCAGGGCTCTGGGTGGTGGGGTTTGAGGCATCTGTGCGTGGTTGTCTGTCTATATGCCTCTTGAACGTGTCTGATGGGGTGTACCCTGGAGCTGGCATTTAGAGTGAAATAAGCAGGGGCCCCTCCTCATTTTTGATAATTAGTGGAGTCTAGAAAAGACCTCTTGGTAAAACCACTTAAAATATGAACCATAATTTTGTAGTAAATAGTGGGGAAAGGGATGTTTGAATGGGAAGTTACCTCAGAAAGCAATGCTAAATTTAAAAAATTTATGTTATAACAATTTTCAATAGTAAAGAAGAATGAAACGCCTTATGACTCAAGTATATAAATATGTAATTATTTATATTGCAGAGATGGCTTGCCTTGAAGTTGGTATAATATCACCTGATTTTCCGCTATGATCTTCTGAGAAGTTAGTCATAAAACTTCTTTTGTAATAGCTTACTGTTTCTTTTAAAATCAGCACTGAGCCTGCCAGTTCTTCCCTCCCCACCACTCCAGTATCCTCAGGAAAGAGTGGCCTCATTTTTTTTTTTTTTTTTTTTTTTGCGGTACACGGGCCTCTCACTGTTGTGGCCTCTCCCGTTGCGGAGCACAGGCTCTGGATGCGCAGGCTCAGCGGCCATGGCTCACGGGCCCAGCCGCTCTGCGGCATGTGGGATCCTCCCGGACCGGGGCATGAACCTGCGCCCCCCGCATCGGCAGGCGGACCCTCAACCACTGCGCCACCAGGGAAGCCCAAGAGTGGCCTCATTTGGCAGGCTGTTTGATATTCAGAAAGGAGTGGACTTTGCACTTTTGGAATCTGGCCAGGATTGGAAAATACTTATTGGTTGAAAATAGATTTTGAAATGTATAACTGTTTATGGGCATAATTAAAATTTTATATTTTAAAACTCAGTCTTTTAGCAGCGTTTCCCCCTGATGTTCTTAATTCACTTAATTCCTAATAGTTACATATTGAGGCCACAACTGCAGTGGGTAGACTGCAGGCCCGTGTGTCTTCAAGTTAGTATCTCAGATGTCTGTAAGCCGGCACATCTCATCGCCTATGAGATGTGGAAGGTGCCAGGCCCTTAACTTAGTCACTTTCCTCCCCACACCTTCAGAACAGCTTGTTGCTTTATGATTAGTTGCCTTTTCTGCTTTTCCCTCTAGAGGGTGAACTTTTTGAGACCAAGGGCCAGATCTTTAAAAATTTTATCTCCTCAATGCCTGGCATATCCTGGGTGCTTAATAAGTGTTTCTGAAAGTGAATTCTCTCTTTCCCAGGACTTGTTTTCTAGCACCTTTCTGCCCCAAACCAGTGGTCAATATCTGGATGTGTTAAAAAGAAGTCTTTTCCTTTATATAGTTTTCTCTATGCATTTCTAGGTCAAGCAGAGTTTATTACTTACATTGGGTGAGTCAGTTATTCTTCTGTAGCACATTTTCATTTTGTTTGATGATGCAGAGGGAAAAAAACTTTCTAAATGTAGATATAATGCACATTACTGACCGATGAATTTATTAAAAACTGATGGCAGTATTTTTAAAATAAATCCTTTTGTTCTCTTTAATATTCTAAATCTAAGCATGCGGCGCTTCACTGCATTGACTTTTATATTTTTTGCTTTTCCCAGGATTGGATTGAATCCAGGCAGGAACTCCTCCCATTTTGCTTTCTTTTTTAAATGTTATGTTCAACCTTTATACATTGTAATTGAATTATTTCTCTTGTTTTAAATGAAGAGACTCAGGGCTCCTTTTGAGATATCTGCCCCAGATAACATTTCTTTACGTCAGTATGTGTTTAACCAAACTTAGGGTAGGATGGGTAAAAATCTTGGAATAAACTGATTTTCATGATCTGAATTGTCTGCTGGTATCTAAAAGCTGATCAGGGATTCTTGGATGTCTTCTCAGAGTCCTCACACCTTCTGAAGTGTTGTGCTAAAGTGCACGTGTGTATATGTGTATTTTTCCTGAGAGTGTGCCTCTAGCTATCATAACCTTAATTGAGCTTATGGATTCTAAAAAGTTAAGAGCGTCTCACATAGCATATAAATGCCAGTACTGTGATTGTCTGGTTCTTTTGGCACAGTGTTTATACAACTGGGCAGATGTTAAAAATGAGCAGTGGATGTTCAGTGTTTGGCACAGCTCCTCTGCGGGGAAAGGTGCGATTGTATAGAGGGACGACCCCCCTGCTTACTTACACAACCCCCCCTCCCGCTGCAGTTCATGTCACTTGGGTCCCTGTGGCCTTTCTCTGACTCTTCTGGTCCTCAGTCTGTGGTACCCATCTCTAGACCACGGCAGCTACAGCTGATAGTTCTGGTGGCAGTGCTGAGTCCTACCCAGATCCAGGCTACCGACCCCTGTTAACTGGGTCTGCTTATAACTCTTGTTCCTTTCTACGCCTGGCTGTCACTCTTCATGCTTGTTGTTTCTAAGGCCGTGAGTTTTGATCAGCATCCCGGCCTCCCCTCCAGTTTGTTCCTTCCAGTTCCTCCTTGGACTGGGAGACCCGCTAGCCTGGCTCGTTGGGATTATGTGTTGACGGGAGGCGGTGAGTGAGGACCCAAGGGGCTCAGCAGTGGAGTGAAGAAGTACTTGGGCTTTGTAACGGCTGTCCTTGATGTTCAGCCGTCGGTCTCCTTTTCTGTTTCCTTTGAAACTGAGCTCTGGAGGCTTGATGGGGCTGGCTTATGATCCTGTGTAAGTGAAAGCATATACAAGGAAACTCTTAATTTTCTTGGAAATTGTCACAGATTCAGCTGTTCTAAGTAAGTGATTTCCTTCCTGATGACTGACGTTTTACTCCTTATACCTCAGTTAAAATAGATTTGGGGACATTTCTAAAACAAATGTAAAACAATATAAGAAGAAAGCTTCAAACTTCAGGTACTCTGTGGCTTGCATCTTAAGTCTCGTGCCTCAGGTGACTGTTTCATGTGACATGGCTGGTACCCATTTCTGTTGGTTGTTAGGCTGCCCCCAGCGATGAAGCTGTGGTGACGCTGCTGTGCGAATGGGCCGTGAGCTGTAAGAGATCAGGCAAGCACAGGGCCATGGCTGTGGCAAAGCTCTTGGAGAAGAGGCAAGCGGAAATCGAGGCAGAGGTAGGTTGGGTTTTCCTTCTCCTTGTCGATGCCATTGTTTAAAAATACTGCTTTGGACAGGATTCTGTTTCTTACTCTCATTATGCTTTTTTTTTTTTTTTTCCCCTTTTGAAGGGAAAAGGAAGAATATACAAATTCACATAAGGACTCCATAGTAGGACCCCTCTAAGTCGATGCAGCCAATAATTTATATTCTGGACTAATTTAAAATAAAACTTCAATATCTGATTTACAATGGAAATCTCCCTTTGTGAGGTTAAGGCACACACACATACGTAGATGTCTGTACACTTGGTATTATATACATCTGTGTATAGGTACACACGGGTAGTGGATCTAGAAATACTTCCTTGAGGCAGTCCTGACTGTGAGGTTACAGATGCCAATTTGTATTCGTTTTTGAGATTGTGTCCTTCTGGCCCCAAGAGAGAGCAATTAAAGCCTCCGGAGTAGATTAGAAGGGAACATATAGCAAACATATAGCAAAGCTATAACCTCGTCAGCATTAGCTTTGTTGAAGGAAAGCTTCCAAGTGAGCCTTCCTTTCTGCCTGCGGGGCCTGGCAGGAGCGGCTCTGGAGAAGGCATGTGTGTGATCTGACCAGCCTTGTCACCTCTCCCCTGGACAGCTGTGACGGCAGGGCCCCCTGCCTAGTGTCTCCCTCCCGTGTTCCCCACCACCCTCCCCCCAGCAGGCAGAGACGCCTTTTCAAAATGGACACAGATCACATTGTCCCCTTCCTGAAACTCCCAGCGGTTCCTTCCCGGGACCCACAGAGCCTCCCAGGAGCCCCGCCCCTGCCCTTCCCACCTCCCCCCGGACCTCCCCCCGCTGGGTGACACACAGCCCCAGCTGCTCTGGTCTTCGTTGTCCTCACACGCACCACACCTGTGTTTCTCTTGGGGCCTTGGCTCTTTTTTTGTTTTTTTGTTTTTTTGTTTTTTCCGGTACACGGGCCTCTCACTGTTGCGGCCTCTCCCGTTGCGGAGCACAGGCTCCGGACGCGCAGGCTCAGCGGCCATGGCTCACGGGCCCAGCCGCTCCGCGGCACGTGGGATCTTCCCGGACCGGGGCACGAACCCGCGTCCCCTGCATCGGTAGGCGGACTCTCAACCACTGCGCCACCCGGGAAGCCCGGGGCCTTTGCTCTTGCTGTTCCTCCCGGGTGGCACGCTCGGTGCCCCGCTCTTTACATGGCCATTCCTGTTTCCGGAGGTGTCGCTTCCTGTCTAGCATTCCTGGCTCAACATGTGTCACCTCCTCAGGAAGCTCCTCCATCCCCGCCTTAGGTACAAGTAACGGCACCCACCCCTCGGCCCCTGTTTCTTGGGCGGCTCTGTTTTACTTTCCTCATTGGCTTCTCAGTTCATGCCTGGTGCCCTCTTATTGCCTTCTTATTTAACGCCTATGAGAGTAAGCTTGACAGCAGGGGCCTTGCTCACCCTGTTCAGTGCTGTGTTACTGATAATACACCTGCTTCCTATGACAGTATTAAAAAATGAAATAGGAAGAATATTTTCATAGACATCTCCTTCTGTTGGGAAAGCACTGTTCGCCAAATACAAAAGGCCATGTCGTTGAAATTGGGGCTTGAGGATATTGATACTAAGGTGTAAACCACATGGCCCCTTTTACAATGGCCAAATTAGGAAAAGCGCTTCATTGCTTTTTTCCTACGTCTTTATGAATAGAATATATTCTACAGTGAATTGCGATGATTAAACTTCAGTAACTAAGGTTGAATTCCTCAAACTTCATTGCTCCTTCTGGATTGTTTTTATTGTGTCTTCTCCTCCCTGCTTGTGTATCCCAGAACACCGCCCACACCCCCACCACTCACACGCACATGCACTTACACACTAACACACACACACGCACTCACACTCAGAAGAGGTTCACATATAGATGACAGTAATTTTAATAGGTGTAAATGTATTCATAGCTAAAAATGTATTCTCTCTGAAATCTTTAAGGTAATTGATTTCTATTAATCAATTTTCAGAATTTGACCTTTATAAAGAGAGGATGGATTGAATAAATCATATCTAAATATAATAGTATTTTAATATTAAAATAAATAATGAAAATGGGAAGAATCAAAGGGATATCAAAAAGAATAGAAAATGAGGTTCTGATTGCTTCTAAACTGTTTCTTTACGGGTCTTCCAACAAGTCCTGACCTTAAGAACGTAGAAGTTAAACAGCTTCTCTAGATGGGTTTCATGAACTGTGGAGATTCCAGGAGGTTCTGAGAGAGCTTCTTGGTGAAGTGTGATGAGTGAAAGAATCTTATTAGAAGAATAATGTTAGTTTTCTCATTTGATACCACACTTCCCCACCATACTCGTAAATTCACTGCTTGACAAAAACAAACACAAAAGAATCAAACTCAATAATACATGCCCAAATATTTCTCGGAGGGAATACCATTAAACATGAACTATTTAAAAATGAGGATAACCTCAAATTATTTTTAGCAGTTTTGCATAGGGTTAATGAGTAGTTTATTGTACTATATTACACATTCAGCGGATATTCATACTGTGCTGTGCAGAGTATGTAATTCACATGAACAATGTTTTTCACAGGGGTTCTTTGAAATCATTTGAATTGTTTGGGGGCAGTTTCCCTCAATTTTTAGAAATTATATTTACTTATGATGCATGGCCCTCAAATAAATACAGAAATCTCAATTAATTTTGCCTGTTTTATCCAAGAACATAAATGTTAATAAAAAACTAACACATTTCAAGCTTGTCCTCTATAATTAACTTTGCCTGTTTATTTTTAATCTTAGAGATGTGGTGAATCAGAGGTCTTAGATGAGAAGGAGTCCATTTCTTCAGCCTCTCTTGCTGGATCTAGTTTGCCTGTTTTCCAGAATGTTCTGCTAAGGTTTTTAGATACACAGGCCCCCTCGTTGTGTAAGTAAAGCTCTTTGCTTTTAGATCTTAAATAAGGGGATTGACCTTTTTTGGAATTGATCAGAAAGGGGAGAAAACCCTCCCCCCTCCCTTATCTGTAATTTTATCAAAAGTTCTTTGTACTAAATATAATGCATATTTTACCACGCAAAATTTTGTAGCCTATTTTCAGTGGAGACTTTTATGTGATTTTAGAATCAGGCAATCTTGAAAGACTTAAAAATTTCCAGAGTTTTAATAGTTAAAACAATAAGTCAGCTCATTCCCTTGTGTTTGGTGGACTAATTTTCCCTTTCTAGATCTTTCTTAACCAGAAGAGAGGAGCTAAGGTTCTGCGATGTTATTATATATATATATAGTGATTATGAACTTTCTCTTTTTGCACTGTTTTCTAAATTCCTGATTTTCTAACTTCTGACATTAAAAGGGGGAACAAATAAAACAAAAGTACCTTATAAGCAGGTCTCTGATACAAGGAACTAGTTTGTAAAGATGGTTGGCTGCTTGCCTACACTCTCTCGGATGTTCATGTCCTATCATGTTCTTTTTGTGTCTTTATTCCATTGTTGGTGGGGAGAGGGGGATTTGGGGAATAAACAACCACCCAGTGGGTTCGTACTGTAGGTGGAAACTTTAAAGAAGTCATTTGTGTGAGCTAAGTGGGCTTGACCTTATTCTGAGGTTTTCATCTGACAAAGGACAGCAGGGAGGGTCTCAGGATAGATGGTGATGGAAAAACAGAAAAATGGCAAAAAGTGACAAATGATAGGAGAGAAAAGAGCAGAAGGTAGAGAAGGGAGCCATCTGTGGAGAAGAAAGAGGTAAAGCAGCAAGAAACAGTACTGCTTCCTATTCCTCTGAGGAGGGCCTCGTTTAGGGTTGAGTGACACCTGGGCGTGAGGTTCTTTTAGTTACTTGGTGGCTGTTCTAGGCTAGAGGGAGAACAGGAGCCCCAGCCAAGCCGGTGGTCGGAATGTAGGGAGCAGTGATGAAGCCTGGAGAAGGGAGCAGAGAAGCGAAAGGACAGGAGAGACTCCGGAGAGGAGAAAATACGTTGTCGGGGATGGAAGTCAGCAGCTCTGCCTTACCTTGTGTCCTGGGGGAGACAGACATTTGCCCTTTGCTCCCCTCATCGTGTCCCCACTCCTGTTGCCAAAGAAATTCGGGAAGAACGTCCTCCTCCTATACCTCGCTTGCTCTGGGTCCCGCTTACTGCTCTGTCGGAGAGAGCGCTTCTGCCCCTCGGAATCGAGCTTGCTCATCATTGGCTTTGGAGATGGGCGAGAGCATACATTTAGGCTTAAGGTTTAGGGCACTGAGTGTAGTGTTCCCTGGATCCAGCTGTTGTCTTTATGGGTGTTTGTGAATGGGATGGTACCAGGGACTGAGCTTTGTAGGTTTAGTCTCAGTACTTCAGTCATTTTTTAACCTCTCAAAGGTGCAGATACAGAGTTTTACAGCTGCGATATTAAAAGTCATAATGTGGGGCTTCCCTGGTGGCACAGTGGTTGAGAGCCCGCCTGCCGATGCAGGGGACACGGGTTCGTGCCCCGGTCCGGGAGGATCCCACATGCCGCGGAGTGGCTGGGCCCGTGAGCCATGGCCGCTGAGCCTGCGCATCCGGAGCCTGTGCTCCGCAATGGGAGAGGCCACAGCAGTGAGAGGCCCGCGTACCGCACAAAAAAAAAAAAAAAAAAAGTCATAATGTGAGTAAAATAGACTGGCTATGAATTTATAAAGATGGCACAGCTCCATCTTGGGGCCCTTTTTATTCCATTATCCCTTTTTCTTTTCAGTGGAGCCCACTCACGAGTTTTTTCCAATACCATCTGAATTATGGTTCTATTGTGAAGTCTCCTTTGAAAAAGTGCAAACCACTCTCCCCCAAAACATGGATACACTCTAGGTAGAACAGTCATGAGTCATGAATCATGAGCAGTTATAATAGTAAAACCAGAGGAAAGCAGTCTAGCCCTGCTTTTTTTTCTTACCTGAAATTTTGTGTGTTTGCGTGATTACTTAAATCATCATTCATTTGCCAGGGACCACTACCTTTAATCTAGAAATGGTGCTTAGAACACTGGATACTATTGATATTTTTCAGTTACAGTGGGACAGTCAAAACTGGTGTGCCACAGAAAAGGAAACCATAAACAAGACAAAAAGACAGCCCTCAGAATGGGAGAAAATATTTACAAACGAAGCATCTGACAAAGGATTAATTCCCAAAATATACAAGCAGCTCATGCAGCTCAATATCAAAGAAACAAACAACCCAATCCAAAAATGGGCAAAAACCTAAATAGACATTTCTCCAAAGAAGATATACAGATTGCCAACAAACACATGAAAGGATGCTCCACATCACTAATCGTTAGAGAAATGCAAATCAAAACTACAATGAGGTATCACCTCACTCCGGTCAGAATGGCCATAATCAAAAAATCTACAAACAATAAATGCTGGAGAGGGTGTGGAGAAAAGGGAACCAACCCTCTTGCACTGTTGGTGGGAACGTAAATTGATACAGCCACTATGGAGAACAGTATGGAGGTTCCTTAAACAACTAAAAGTAGAGCTACCATATGACCCAGCAATCCCACTACTGGGCATATACCCAGAGAAAACCATAATTCAAAAAGAGTCATGTACCACAGTGTTCACTGCAGCACTATTTACAATAGCCCGGAGATGGAAGCACCCTAAGTGTCCATTGACAGATGAATGGATAAAGAAATGCGGCACACATATACAATGGAATATTACTCAGCCATAAAAAGAAACGAAATTGAGTTATTTGTAGTGAGGTGGATGGACATAGAGTTTGTCATACAGAGTGAAGTAAGTCAGAAAGAGAAAAACAAATACCGTATGCTAACACATCTTAAAAAATAGGTTCTGAAGAACCTAGGGGCAGGACAGGAATAAAGACATAGACATAGAGAATGGACTTGAGGACACAGGGAGGGGGAAGTATAAGCTGGGATGAAGTGAGAGAGTGGCATGGACATATATACACTACCAAATGTAAAATAGATAGCTAGTGGGAAGCAGCTGCATAGCACAGGGAGATCAGCTCAGTGCTTTGTGACCACCTAGAGGGGTGGGATAGGGAGGGTGGGAGGGAGATTCAAGAGGGAGGGGATATAGGGATATACATATATACGTATAGCTGATTCTCTTTGTTATACAGCAGCAACTAACACAACAATGTAAAGCGATTATACTCCAATAAAGATGTTAAAAAAATAAAACAATAAAAATTAAAAAACAAACAAACAAAACCTGGTGTGCCAGTTCTGTGCCAAACGCTACAACCTCATAATTTTCCAATAAATCCCTTATTTTATTAAAAAAAAATGAAAAGTAGTGAAAATATTGTTAAAATTAGTCATTGTTTTTTGGGGTTTTTTTTCCCTACCCAGTTGAGGAAACTGATTCTTGATTGAATTTGTTTCTTTACAGCGGATCCAAACAGTGAATGTGAGAAGGTGGAATTTGTGAACCTGGTGCTGCTCTTCTGTGAGTTCATCCGGCACGACGTCTTCTCCCATGACGCCTACATGTGCACCCTCATCTCTCGAGGAGACCTGTCCATCACCGCCTCCACTCGGCCCCGGTCGCCAGCAGGAGAAAATGCAGATGAGCACTATCCAAAGGACCATGATGTGAAAATGGAGGTATGGCCCTGGGAGGGGTGCTGCACCCCCCAGAAACCAAACTCTGCTGGGGAACCGCTTTTAGCGGGATTATGTGGTGGTGGAAAGGTGATCGTTTCCAGTTTTACTCTCTTGTTTCAAAGCTCACTTATCTCTGCTTATCACTCACACACAAAACATTTGGACTGTAGTTTATATCTCCTAGAATTTTCTTTTGGATATGCTAATGCTAGTAATGAAAAGATTTGACAGGCTATCACATTTTTCATTGGATTGGAATTATATTCTTCCAAGTTTATATATTTCTAATCTCCAGTTTTCCTTTCATGTTGAGCCTCACAATTGGACTTGCTTTGGCCCTAACATCCTGTCTGTTTTCATTCTAAGGAGCATCTTTTCTCCAATGTATCATTCATTACTTATATCACTCTTCTATACGTACGTTTTAGTCATAACACATCGTATTTTCATTTCAATTAATTAAAAATTTAATCTCTCTCAAATGTTGCAGAATTGCTCTTTTTAACAAATTACTTTATACTGTGAGTATGACTTTATAATTTTCTGCCAATTTCTTGTATTTTGGACATTGTTCCAGATACTTATGGAAATTTTCAAGGCAGAAAACATGAATTTGGTGATGGGAAATAGTAGAAAATGGTGAGAGATTGTGACAGTTTTTTAAAAATAAAGCCTCATATTGGTTCTGTGAGAGTTTAAGCATATACTATGATGATATTTTAAAAATAGTGGCTATCCTTGTAATTTAAAAACCTGCCATTAAAATTGCACATGTGAGTTTGTACTCTTAAGATTTTTAAAAATTATTTCTTTAATGTAAATACTTTTGTTTTTAAATTTGTCCACAGTAGAAGTTAAAAAGAGTAAAAAATAAAGTTACTTAACCTGTTTATGCTTTTTCTATGTTTCTGTTTTCTCTTTTCTATTTTTGGACATCAAGGTATCTTATTATCTTAAACATACTCTTAGATTTTTCTTACTAAGGCAAGTTGGTGAGCGTGTGACTAGGAGTACCCCCAAGAAGGAAATTATGCCAGTTTGTTTTTAATCAGGAAGTTTGTATACTTTTTCCCTTAAAATATCACGGAAGTTAAATCTTTTTCATCATGAGGACAAATAATGTGACTTTGTAAAGCAATGGGTGTCTGAACTTCCTTTTCTTTTTATTGAGAAAAAAAGACACTAGGGGGAAAAGGGACATAAGATGGTTTAAAATGTCACTGTCATGTTTTAGCTCCAGCTTCTTCATGAGCTACAAAATTTACAACGTGACTTTCTTTCTCTGGCAATTATTAGGAACAGACTATCATGGCACATATGGGCATTGACTCAGGAACTACTACTATTTTTGATGAAGTAGACAAGAGTGACTTTAAAACTGACTTTGGTTCGGAATTTCCAGTAGGTTCAACCTTCCAATTCTTACTGACCATTAACTGCTCCTCCCCACCTCTGCCCCAACTGTCTCCACCTTTCTGCCCCTTGCCCTGTGCATTGGAGTGCACTATGTACTGGTGATGTGAATGTCATCCTCTCGCCTTCCACCCGAGGCCTTAGTTAATCATCTCATGCAGTTACCTCATTTCAGCTCTTCCTCAGTTTTGGCTGCCTTGCCTCCTTTTGTACATTCTAACACTCCCATCCTCCTGGTTGACTGTGACTCCTTTGTTCATTTAGAGATCATTATCTCAGGAATACATGAATGTCATTTCATCAGGACAGCCCATGTTGATTTGCTGAATGTGTGTTCAGCTTCTCAGTAACAGCTTTCCTGGCTCTGGACTTGTTATACATCCTTCTACTTTATCTCAGTATAATTACAACGTGTTCTTCCTCAGGGATCTCAATGTGTAACTAACTCTTTATGAAAACACATGTTGGTTGGGGTACAGACTAAAACCTTTAGATCTGTTGTTCATGAGCTTTATTAGTGAATTATTTCTGTGTATATGTTTTTCTAGGAAATGTAGCCCTATGAGGAAAACACTTACCTATAAGTCTGATTTTATCTCTGGTCCTCCAGGAAATGTAGCTGTGCACATTTCTTACGTGTGTGGTTGTCATTGTCTCATCTTCAGAATGGGGGATGATGCTACTGATCTGAATATGAAACTTGTGCAAATTAACACAGTCTATTATTTTGCTCATTGGTTAAATAAGGAAGGGATATGGTGTGAGTGTCTTGTGGGTGTGAAGTTCTGTGTTTTAGTTTTGCTCTCTTTCATTTACAATCTCCAACATTTGTTTTACATGACTTAGATTTTTTCTCCCATGCCTGGAGAGTCCTGTGAGAATGCTAACCCTTCCCTGGGCAGAAGAATGTCAGTTAACGGTGAGAAGCTGTTGAAGAGAGAAAAACCAAGGGAGTTAATTTTCCCATCTAACTATGACCTCCTACGACATCTGCAGTATGCAACCCATTTTCCCATACCTCTGGTAAGTCACAGCTTGTCAGCTGGCAACCTGATTATTTCACTGCAGGGTCATTGACCATTGATTATTCAACCACTTGCCTGAGTACTACGTACGATAGCAGGTGAGTTTTTGCCTTCACTACTTCTTTTGTTATTGATTCTCATCATGTAGCTTATGTGCTCATGTAGTCCAAGTTAGTGGGGTGATACTACTACTGGCTGGCTAGATTTAACAGACTTTTCTATGTTCATGTCCTTTTATTAAGAGCATCTGAGTCACTGCAAATGATGTCTGAATGTGTTTTCCTACTTCAGTTTGAAACTCATTTACTGAGTAGCTTCTATGTGCACTGTATTGTGGTAGGTACTTTTGGTATTATACAGATGAGTAAGAATTTTTGAGCACAGGAAAGATGAATAAGATAGGAGGGAGACAAATGTGTATAAAATGACAAGCACCAAAATAAGTGCAGTAATTAAGTAAAAACCCAAGTGTCCACTGGAAGGAGAACCGTTTGACATTCCTGCGTCTCTTCCACTCTCAAAGAATAAATGTTGGAAGGGGGGAGAGCATCTGGTTGAGAAATCGGTTATGGCTTCATAGAAGAGGCTGTGTATGAGATGGACTTGGATTTTGACCTGTTGACTTTAAGAACTGGATAGCATATGGAAAATGGTTGCCAGGAAATTTAGTGTTTTGAGTCATAACAAGTGATATGCTTTATTCTGAAGGGAAACAAGATTAGTTTTTTGTTATTTGTAGTGAAAATGGGGCCAAAATTTGTAAAATTTTTTTTTTTTTTAATTCTTAGGTTCACTATCTTTTTCCCTGGAATTTTATTTTAAGTGTAATTTCAGTGAGTCATTTTTTTATTGAAGACTATTATTATTATTATTTTAACAAAAAATGTAATTGTGAGGTACATACTATGTTATTTCCTGGATATCTTTGAGGAGTTTTGATCTCTAGGCTAAATATTTTCTTAAATTTGTTTATTTTTTGGTTATTTTTGAACACTCTCTGAAATGACTTTCAAAATCACTACACCCATATATATATTTTTCTTGTTACAATTGAGAACCCCTTGTTAATTTTTCTGTGCCCGAGGCTATATCAAAAGTAGCTACAATTTTTTTCTTGTTCATCACTGGCTGAATATATCAATATTTTTCAGCTGCTACCTGTAGGCATCACTCATTTTCCACATAATGGAATAACTTCACAGTTTATTTAGGGCAGCCGAAAGAGTAGCCTGATATTTTAGAGATGTATCCTGAAGAATTCATGGCTGAACTATCATGATGTCTGTGATCTGTTTTAAAATAGTCAGAGTCAAAAAGACTCCATACTGAAGTCTGGAGTTAATGGTAATGCACTGGCGTTAATTTCCTAGTTTTCACAAATGTATCGTGGTATGTAAGGCATTAGCTTTAGGGCAAACTAGATGAAGAGTACGTGGAACTCTCTGTACTATCTTTATACCTTTTCTGTAAATTTAAAATTATTCCAAAATAAAAAGTTTATTTAAAGAAAATGGACAGGGGAAATGAAGGAAAGGAAATATGGCAAAAAGTTGAAAATGGTTCAAATTGGTTGAGCGTTCTGTGCTCTTCTCTTGGGTAAGCAGCGCTTTGGACATCTCCCTCGCCCGTGTGTGGGTGTGAGAGCGGGGGGCTGCCCAAGCATGGACTTCTTTCCTCTGTTATTCACGTGACCTTTGGTGACACAGTGGTTCCCAGCACTTAGCATTCTCAAGACTGTCCCCTTCCTTAGAGAGGAAAGAGCATGAATGATGTGACTATATGCCTCATGATGAGTTATGACATAATTCAACTGTCATGTGCAATCATAAAAGAACTGCTAGAAAATTGATGTTGTAGGGTACAATTTTTTAAGAGCCTTCTCTCACCAGTTGTCCAGAAGCTCCTTTCCTGTGAGGGAAATTTAGAATAAGCTATCAAAAACGGGGAAATAAAAGTATATATTAATAGAAGAGTGACGTTAGGAATGCTGTAGTGAGTCTGGTTCTCTTCCTTAATAAAAGGGAAAACTCGACTAGCCAATCATGCATGTGAGGAGAATATAAGAATATGATTAAAAAAACAAAAAGTGGTTTTTTTTTCCCCTCTCCTTTGTCTCTCACATGTGGCTCTAGTCAGTGAAGGCCAAGGAGAGAAGACTGAAAGGGGACTTGACCAAAAGATTCAGGAAAGTAAACTGGTTTCAGATATGGTCGTATATGAATGTCTTGATCTGCTTGTCGGTGAAAACATGTTCTTAGATTGCCCACAAGCACAGGTTCTAGTGTCTAGGCATTCTCCCAGCCTGTACCACAGGTGAGTCACTTAGACCCTGTCCGTGTTAGATACGTGATGCTGACTGGGGTTCCTGTCATTAGCACTAGCCAGCTGGAGTTTGTCCAGTACCTACCATGTTATAAGTGTAAGAGGCACGTTTTTGTGCATTTTCTCCTTTACTGTTCTCTTCAAACTCAGAGAATGTATTGTAAAATTGTGGGTAGGAGTTGTCTTTAGGGTTCAAGCTTCAGAAAATAGTTCTCAGTGCAGAGCTAAAAAAATGAGTCTGGAATCAAACTTGTCTTGTTAGCTTCCACGAACACCATTTCTTTCTTTCTTCCCCCGCCCCCATCCTTTGAGATCATTTATTTATTTTTACTGAGGTAATGTGGATTGATAACATTATATGTTTCACGCGTACAACGTTATATGTCTACTTCTATATCCACTACAGCCGCGGTCCCCAACCTTTCTGGCACCGGGGACCGGTTTCATGGAAGACAGTTTTGCCACGGATGGGGTGGGGGAATTGCTCAGGCGGTAACGCGAGCGATGGGGAGCGGCGGATGAAGCTTTGCTCGCCGGCCCGCCCCTCATCTCCTGCTGTGCGGCCGGGTTCCCGACAGGCTGCGGACCAGTAACAGTCCTCGGCCTGGGGGTTGGGGACCCCTGCCTTACAGAGTGCTCACCCCCCAAAGTTTCGTTTCCCTCCGTCACCATACAGGTGATTCCCTTTACCCATTGCATCCTTTCTCCCCAATCCTTCCCCTCTGGTAACCACCACTCTGTGCTCTGTGTTTGTTTTTGTTTGAGGAATACCATTTCTTGATCATTGCAGCTAATGCAAATGCATTACCAGTTGTTTTAATGTGGGCTTTTATAACTGAAACAAAGAAAAAGATACAAAGTCTTAGGTATTCTTGTCTAAACTTTTCAGCCTTCTTTTCCCTAAATACGTATTTTATTTATTACCATCTATTGAATCCTTTCTGCATTACTGGCATTTGAGAGAAGTTGATCAGTGGGTTGTGACCCTGAGCTTAGAGTCACCCTTTTTTTTTTCGGTACGCGGGCCTCTCACTGTTGTGGCCTCTCCCGTTGCGGAGCACAGGCTCCGGACGCGCAGGCTCAGCGGCCATGGCTCACGGGCCCAGCCGCTCTGCGGCATGTGGGATCTTCCCAGACTGGGGCACGAACCCGTGTCCCCTGCATCGGCAGGCGGACTCTCAACCACTGCGCCACCAGGGAAGCCCGAGAGTCACCCATTCTTTAAACTGCCGGCCCTACATGGGGTCAGACTCATCTTCAGGACCTGGCTGGCACCCATCAGCCCAGCACGTGCTGCATTTCTAACAAGGCCTTGCTGTGTGGTGTCGGCCTGTCTATTTTAAGACCATGTGACTGGTGCTATTTTTCCATACCTTTGATGTCAGTTCCAAAACAAATTGGCGTAGTGAGCTAAAAGGTTACCATTTTTGAAGTGATGGATTAAAACAAACAAACAAACAAACAACAACAACAACAACAACAAAATCAGGCACAGCACACAGGTGGTTTCATTTAAAAAATCAGCTGGCTTTTTTTTTTTTTTTTTCTTTTTTAAACGATCTAAAGGACTTTAAATTGTATTGCTGAAGGGCTTTCTGGAAACTTACATGGAGATTATTTTGCATATTTCTATCAGGAAGTCAGTTCCAGGCCTTTAAATGAATACCTCATGACCACTTCAGTCTGTGTCATAGAGCTCATTTAGATTTCAAGGATATTGCAGGGTTTATGTTGGTGCAACAAGACGTTTTTAGTTTTTTATACAAACGTTTGGGTTAAGGAGCATCAACAACCACAAGAGTACTGCTTGGCTCGCGTTTAGAAACAGGGTTTCTCAGTGAACCAAGCCACATTTGCTAGCTGCCTGTGTTTTTACTTATGGAGGCTCTTTTTTTCCCTCCTTCCCAGCAGTTTTGTACACTCAATTGTCCAGTATGGCAGGAAAAGATAGCGTGAGAAAATCCCATACTTTATGCATTGTTTTCACAACTTGATTTTTCTTTCTGAGCCTTGGTCTCCTTACGTGAAGCAAACGTCTCCGTGACCTTTAAGCGGAAAGCTTTTGAGAGATGATAGTACAGGATCGGATCAAAACACAGGTTGGACACAGCCAGCAGCAGTGTGGCCTCTTTGGCTTTGAAAAGTGAAATCCTGGTGGAGCAGGCAGATATGACCTCTGTCTGGCTGAGGGTGTATGGGATTCGGACAATGTGATAAGGAACAAAACATATGATGTAGCCTGTAGTCACCAAAAGTATACTGATGAGAGCTCTTTTCACATTTGGATAATTTTCATTATCTTTGTTTCTGTAGAGTTGTCGAATTACAAGGCAGTTAGATATTAAGATGATGGCTGAGAAATTTAAGAATATTGCTATGCATATGAAATTTGTCAGCAAATGCCAGTTTCTTCCAAACTCCTTTTTGAATTCCACGCAACCCACGTTGGGCTTTTCCTTCATGTCTTTGATGGGAATTATCATGTTTGGCACCATTATAAGAAGGACCATTAACCATACAACAGTCGATATCATTTTGGCAAATCCAGGTTCTTGTATTCGATAAATCTTGCAGCTGTGTGTCAGCTGAAGACAGCGATCAATGCTAACAAATGCTAGGAAGATAATTGATAAGTACATATTAATGTAGATGAGGCAGGCTGTTACTTGGCAGTGGAATATCCTCAGCTTCCAGGGTGCCACGCCCAAGTCGACAACGATTTTTACTGGTAATGCCAGAGTAAGCAGGAAATCGGCTGTAAGCAAGTTAATTAAGTATATGCTCACACACCTGTGATTTGTGTTTTTCTGTATGAAAGCCCAGGCTGCAAAACAACTTCCAATAATTCCAACAATGAAAACTAAATAAAAAAAATATGTGAATGGCTCCAGGTCTCTGTAAACTGGGCAGAAGGTAGAACTGTTGGTCATCCTTACTTTCCCTCAAGATGACACTGTCCCCCCCCAAAAAAATCCAAAGAATCTGTTAAAATAGAAAACAAAGGGGAGAGAAGGGAGGTCAATAATTCAAGTTGGATATTATTTTCTTCAAACACAATTGCATTCACAAAACCACGGTCACAGCTTCTCTGCTTCTTAGAATTTTATTGGTGAACTTACTAGATTGTGTGGACCGGTGGGAACATCTTAGATTATGAGGAAGCCTGGGTTTTCCATGGTCTGATTTTATGATTTTGGGAAATCCCACGTAGGTTGCTTCTAGAAAGGATATTTTTGACTTCACACTTTTGCATTCTGATAGCTCTTTTGTTACCAGTTGCGTTGGAAGTTAGTTTGCAGAGGAGATAAGTGAACTGAAATTCTGAGAAATAGAGAGAGGAAGCAAAAAAGGTTTGGTTGTGGCTGAGCCTGAAGAGCTCTCAGTGAGGCTTCCTGGCTTTCTGTTCTCATAGATTGACAGAGCTCTTCGTGCTAGAGGAACCTAGGCTGGAACCTAGGGGAGGTGAGGAAGGACAGAAAATTGTACTAAAATCTAAAAGATTCTATCTAAAATGTAGGCCTTTTATTGTGGAATCCACTAGAACATTTTCACAATGAGAATTTCATTTCATTTTTCCTTTTTTTGGCAGAAAAAGTTGTAGGATTAGAATCTGGTCTTGCCTTGTTGCGCTAGATTTGTGATGGTACAAGACCTGTGCTATCCAGTTTGTTAGGCTGCAGCCACCTGTGACCATTAAGCCCTTGAAATGTGACCAGTCCAAATTGATGTGTGCTGTAAGTGCAAAGTACACACTGGGTTTTAAAGATTTAGTGTAAAATATTATAAAGAATAGTGCAAGTAGTAAAATTGTACTATTTTATGCAAATATTACAACAGTTAGTAAAATGTCATTAATTTTTATGTTGAGCACATCTTGAAATGATATTTTTGATATATTAGGTTAACTATATTATTAAAATTAATTTAGCCTGCTTCTTTTTGCTTTTTTAAGTGTAGCTGTGAGATAATTTTAAAGTACCGTTTGTGGTTTGCTTTATATTTCTCTTGAACAGTGCGTGTATAGATGTTTGCATATCAGTGTTGGTGAGAAGGTTGACTAAGAACGTATTTTAAAGGCTTCTAGGGCAAGGATGTATGATCATTGGTTACACACTTCTCAAAGAGAAGCTCAGTTATATATATGGATGTTTGAAAACATCTAACTTTAACACTTGAGGGGTTTTTTTTTGGTTTTTTTTTCTTCTTCTTCTTTCATTGCGGGTTTTGCAGCACTCAGGGCTAGAAGTTTAAGACCTGCCCTTAGAACCATTGTGATCATCACGGATGGTGACAAAATCTTGTCACGTTCCCTTCAAATCTGGAACATTGGGCGACTTATAGCACAAGTTAAAACAAACTGGGTATCATTTATTCCCTTTGACCTGGTCTAGTCAAACTCATGCTCTTTGGGCCACAGGTATTCTTCCTGGTGCTACTTCCTGATAAACACCCTCCTCGTGCATCTTAAACACCTTTCTTCCTTTGTTTTAATAATCAGAAGATCGCTTTTGTGTTTTAGCAAGAAAAAATTGATATGTGGCTTGTAAAAATAGCAAATAGTAAGTATAGTGGCTATGAAGGCCAAACAAGCCCATTCTCTGAAAGGTCCTTTTAAAAAACAAACAAGAACTTCAGAAGCCTTTTTGAATCTTAATTCTCCTAATTATTTAATGATCCATTGTGTACCTCTTGGGGTGAAACAGGATGCAAGTGGAGGGATAAGGCAGATGTACATAAAACTTTCTAAGTTAAAGTGACATTTAAAGGGTCCTTTGCCCTTCCCTAGCTGAGATAGGACTTGAGGGTCCATGAATAATGTCATTCTGTACTAAACTCAGTGAAAGTAATCAAGCACGCACTTTGTGTCTGGCACCATGCCAAGTACTTTACATGTACTTACTTAACCTTTCATTATTTCTATCACGTAGATGTTATTATCCCTGTCTTACAGATTAGAAAACTGAGGCACCACAAGGCTAACACTCAAGGTTATATAGCTGGCAAGTTACAGAGCCAGGAGTCCCATCCAGACAGTCTGATCTCAGAAGCCATGTTCAAAATCACTTCGAAACTTTGTCTCAATAATAATGATGTTGATTATTATTATTATTTGGAGTCATAATTTTAAAATTCTATTCCCATATAGGTCATTACCGAGTAGAGTGCCCTGTGCTATACAGTAGGTTCTTATTAGTTATCTATTTTATATATAGTAGTGTGTATATGTCAATCCCAATCTCCAAATTTATCTCTCCCTTTCCCCCTTGGTAACCATAAGTTTGTTTTCTACATCTGTGACTCTACTTCTGTTTTGTAAATAGGTTTCATTTGTACCTTTTTTTTTTTTTTAGATTCCACATAGAAGCAATATCATATGATATTTGTCTTTCTTGTTATTATAGTAGCAAACCTTTACTAAGTGCTTACTCTTGGGAGGAACTGTAGTCTAAGCAATTTTCATGTAAAAGAGCAGAAATAAAGTATTCATTCTTTTTCCTAAATACTACTAAAAGATGTTTAGGCTCCATGTGTTTTGATGTTTCATTTTCCAGTACATATATTTAAAAACCAAACCTAGCTTCTATCTTTTAAGCCTAAACCTCCTTTACTTTCAAAATTCCTGTGACCTCGTCCCTCCGTATCATCCGCACTCTCTTCCTCCCAACTCTCTACTTTAGGTTGGTGGGATCTCTGCTGTCCTGGGAGCTCTTTCTTCCTTCCTTTGTACTTTTCGTTGTGATACAATTTGGGGATCGTAGGATTCCAAGGATGGGGGGAACCTTTATTAATAGCATCTGGTCCAATCCCCAGATTTGAGGAGACTGAGGTCTGGCGCTTGGGTGTTGGTCAAGGTTTCCCGGCTCGTTAGAGCAGGCTAGGATCCGACCTTGTTGATCATTCCCTAGACTCTCTGCCTTTATTCTTCCCAGCTCCATTCCTGCCTATCCTAAATGCCTGAAGGAAGTTCTTCAGGTCTGAAGTCTACTCTAGGCTTCACTGAATTCCTTATGACTTGACTTTTAACAGTAACCATTTATTTAGTACCTGGGCCTTCTAAACGTCCTTTTTGTTCTCTGGGTCAGAAGCTAGTGTTGGTGTAGATGGACCCTCATCTCCCACCTTTGCTCACTGTTCCTTTACAAAGTGCTAGGATTTTGGCCTATGCTGTTGTATTGTAAATGCTACATTATAAGAGTAACATATTATGTTTTTCTCTGAGTGCCCCTTTTGCTCATACAATTATAAAGTCTCAATTTATAGATGAATATGTGGTAAAGAGAAGGATTAGAGAATAATTTGTTTTGATCAATTAATATACTATGTAACTGGAACTGACCATATATACCACTCATGGGTAATTTATTTAAAAATAATTACAGGGTAACTGTTCATTTGTTAATGCTTGAGAGTCATGCAGTGCCTCGCCGTTGCTTTTCTTGAACCTCAGTCTAGATCTCAATGAAGCACAAATCTCTTTATTTAAAAATTTGGTCTCATCAAGTAGAGGTTAAATTGTACTATAATAACATTCTGTGTTTTCTACCATGAATTTGAAAACTAAGTGCTTGATGAGTATTTTTTCAACCGGTTATTAGCCTGTGGAAATCTGAGGTACCCAGATATATTCCAGCAAAATCAAGAAAAGATTTCAAGTGTCTCCTTTGTTTGAGAGTGCCCATTGCTTAGAAACTCATTAGATATTTTTTTACAGAAGTCACAATGGAATTTTCTTGAAATTACCTATCACAATGTTTGTAGAGACCTGTTGTGCCCTGTCGTGAAGACCTACAACAATGGCCTTTATCCATCCAGTTATAAAATCGAGTTACTGAACAGTTAAGCTTACCTGTAAGTAAGCAGTATTCAGTCTTGTCTGAATTAAGCTGTCTTTCTGAAAGGGATGGATGAGGTCATCAGGTAGAAGAAAATTACAGCATAGTTCACAGTGAGACTCTATTTGGAGTTTAATAATTGGTGCCTTCTTGCACAGCAACCTTATTACATGCTGGCATTTTCAACTTACATGGTTTAAGCACTGAAAATCATAGATTTCCCTTCCATGGAAAGACATTTGGATATATTAAGTATTTAAAAAGACATACCTGGGGGTATATTCTCTGAGCCTCAGCGCGCCTTGCTCCCAGTCTGCAGAGAAGCATGAGCTGTTTGGCTAGCTACAGCAGTAGCAGCCTCATTTCAGGACTGCCGGCTGCACTAACAATTTCCTTTCCTTTTTATGTGGTTTTCAAATGCTGCATATTGACGTAGATGAAACTGTGGTTTGCACATAGCTTAACTGTATGAAAGCCTCTTCAAGTCCTTTTCAATTTTGTGTAACCTTTCTTAAACAATTCAGATTCTTCTCTTCTTTTAGAGGGAAGATTTTTATTCGTCTGTTGTAATACCTAGGTGTGTTTTTTTTGTTTGTTTGTTTTGAAAACACCCAAGATGTGTATTTCATCATAATGATTTTAAAGAATGTCAATTTTTTGTGCCTTGAATGGTGTTATGAGTTAAAGATATTAGGTGTTTAAGCAAAATTTCTTTAGTATACATACTGACACTCATCAGTCTTTCAGAGTTATAATTTAAAAAATGGTTGCAGTTTGGATCCTGCTGAGACATCTATTAAACAAAAACGATGTGGTCAAGTTTATGTTGTTAAATATGGAAAGAGAAGAGGAAAATCATTATGTAGAGAGATAATCACTGTTAACGTTTTTGGTACATACGTTTTAAAATTTTTCTATGTGTATACCCACTTAAAAATGTTATTACGGGGCTTCCCTGGTGGCGCAGTGGTTGAGAGTCCACCTGCAGATGCAGGGGACACAGGATCGTGCCCCTGTCTGGGAAGATCCCACATGCCACGGAGCGGCTGGGCCCGTGAGCCATGGCCGCTGAGCCTGCGCATCTGGAGCCTGTGCTCCGCAATGGGAGAGGCCACAAGAGTGAGAGGCCCGCGTACCGCACAAGAAAAAAAAATGTTATTATGTTGTGCATACTGTTTTATAGTTTGTAATCTTTTTATTCGAAAGGATATTGGATCTGTTTTTCTCAGTTATGAGAGTAAACCTGGCGTGCGCATTTGCCAATTTGGCCCCAACGGCATAATGAATTGAGACAGGTATTTAGTAATTAATAGATTCTATGAAAAGGGACGCTCCAGTGTACATTTAAATTGTTTGGGTAAATGTTCATTCTTCCTGTGGGGGAGTGAGTGTGCCGGTCCAAAGGCGATTTGTTAAGTGCAAAGCCATTGCCTGATCACTTCGGGTCTGGGTTTTTCTATTGCTTCATTGTCTTGGAGGGTACTTTGGTTTCATCTCTTTTTCTCTTAATAATTCTTAGTTTTCCAAATAATAAAGAAGAAAGTCAGAAGAAACCTCTCTAGAATCTAAAATGCCTCCCTTTTGGTATTCACTTTGCTAAGGAAGAATCTCTTAAAAGACTAAATGAGTACTGTCAAGCTGGAGGGAATTTAGGAGGATCTAGGGAACTTTGGAAAACAATAATGTGTCAAGACGCTTATGATGACAGTGTCCATTTGTTTCTGATACTCCGGTGTTCTTTCGAATTCAGGTAGTTATTGTTATTACTGTATTTTGCAAAAGAATAACTTTACATATATTCACTCAAAAATTGGAGGAAAAAACCCAAATCTTTCTCAAACTTTGTATTTGATTTTCGTTAGGAACCAATGTTAACTTCCATCATAATAGTGCTCGGAAATGCTCTGTGTTTTAAGATTTGTGTGCATCATATTGGATAGAACTCACTTCTATCCACTTCAGAAAAGACATGCTTGCAGACAGTCAAGTTAAGTGAGAAGTTATGACCAGAGTTTACACTCACTGGGGGTTGGAGAAGGTGAGATGGGAAGAATTTGGTGAGATGCAGTTGGCTGCCAGCTGAGTGGTGACTGGTTTTAAAATGATATGAAGGAACACTGGAATCAAAGGTTTTTGGTAACGTTTCTTTTTTCTTTTTTAGATAGGCGTATTTATATGTGTACTTCCCCCTTCACTTTGGGGTATAGATAGAATTAAATACATTCAACTGTTCTTAAAAATCTACTATAGACAGTTTTTTGTGTCTGCATTGCCAAATATAAAAGAGCTAAAGTCTCCTAGTTCTCGATGTTCCATTTCCTTTTTGGAATAGTGAGAAACCAATCTTTTAATAGTGAAACTGAACCACGTTCCTCCTTTTGAGAATGAGCCTGAGGCACCTTGGCATTTTGTGGAAGTTTATTCACAGTGGAAACATGCTTTTCTTGGCTACCGTCCCTGTTGTTTTTGCCTTTAACAGGAGTTCCATTTGAATTTCCATAGGTCACTTCTTTCTGTTTCATTAAGGACAGATGTTTTTCAGTGGGTGTTTCCTTAGCGTTCTAGGAAATCGCACATCATCACTAACCCAGTGTTTCAGAAACCCAAGTGGGACGAAGTTGAGGGGAAGTTGTGTTTCCCTTACCTTGGTCCTGGCAATACTTATTTAAGAAATGACATACTATTTACTTTAATGGATATTTTGTATATTTAAAAATTGAAGCTAAATTGCCCCATGAATTGAGAAAAAGAATCTTTTTGCCCTCAGTCCCTTATCCACACAAATCATGCTTTTGATCTTATTGAACACAAATACCAAACAATGGTATTTCAATAGAAGTATCATTTTTATGTGTAACATTCTTTTTTTTTTTTTTTTTTTGGCTGCGCCTAGCGGCACACGGGATCTTAATTCCCCGACCAGGGAGCGAACCCGTGCCCCTTGCAGTGGAAGCGCGGCGTCTTAACCACTGGACCGCCAGGGAAGTCCCAAATATGTAACATTCCTAAAATTTGCTTTTCAAACGTGCCATGGTAGCCTTTGGAACTAATGAGGAAGGAGAAAATGAATGTTGGGGTAGGTAGCCGCTGCCACGGCCAGGAACACAGGTCTGAGAATTTATTTTCTTTAAAGAACTCCATGAAATGGAGGAGATTCCTCTCTTTACAGATGGGGAAACTAAGGCATGGGGGAAATTGAGGCCTTGCCCAAAGCTGCACTGTTAGACCCCAGTGTCCCAGCACTTAATTATGCTTCTTCAAACGAAAGTGTTGGTTGGAAACTGGGGTTATAAAGGAGGACACGAGGTCAGTTCATCACCACCACCACCCCTCCCCCTCCCCCCCACCTATATTTAGTGTTTACAGCTGTTTGAACTTGAACTTGAGTGCCACTGGGCAGTGGAACAGTCACCACTGTGCCCACTTTTCTTACGGAGTTTGCAACTTGCGATGTTCACCGCTCAAAATAGTTTGCATCCTGAAGGTTTTTTTTTAAATGATCTTTGGGCAGGGGGCTGTTCTTCGGTTAATGAATGCTGATCAGAACATTTCTCCGGCAGCTTCTGTGGCTCCGAGTCAGCCTTCTCTCTGGAGCCACTGTGCTTTAGGTTCATGTTTTGAAAGTTTTTCAAGGCATATAATCGCCTTTCCCACCTGAGTTAGTCCAAAGACATTCTTTCCTGACTCTGAGATTGGTAGCTTCAAATCTGACAGTGACGGACATGATTAGACAGAGTAGTTTTAAAGTGCGTTGTAGATGCAGAGCTTCCAAGAGGTTGAGGTTTCTGCATTATTTGCATTCTGCTTCAGTTTTCCCTTTTTAATGAAACATCGTGTAAAAATTTGGAAATACGTTGAAGGCCGATGTGTCTTGTACATTCTCGGAATGTGAACTCGGTTGTAGGGCTGGCCGAGTCTATCCTGTCATTCCCTTGGCCGGTCCTTTTGGTTTTCCGCCTTTTTATTGACTGTACAGTGTTAGCAAGTCAACATACAATCCTTCTCAACTTTCAGTTGTGAGGTGTGACTGTGCTATTTGATTCATGGTTATAAAATAATTAGTAGTGGGGAAGTCCCTTAAAAGGAACTCTTAAAGGATATCTTGTTTCTTTTTAGTCACTGAAGTTCTTTTTTTTTTTTTTCCCCCACTTGAGTGCTATGGTCTATTTCTTATGAAATTTGAGTAACATGTTTTCAAAGCGCAGGACACATTTTATGAACTCTGTTGTTACTTTCCAGGAGAAGGCTTTTGGAGCAATTCTCCCTTGCCCTTGCCATGTGAGTCTTTGTTTTTTGATCAAGTGGTTAAGAAAAATTCTAACAATAATTATTTCTCGACTGCAGGCTGCCTCCTTAACTCCCATCCTAGAGAAGGTGTTTGTTGCTTTTAGAAGGTCACAGCATAGAACAGGTGATAAGGAGGACGCAGGTCCTGCGACGATGCAGATAGACTCTGGGCTGTTAGAGCCTGTGGGGATCCAGGAAGTGCAGTCCTCTGACCGAGGTGGGCAAAGAGCTGCTTCTGAGAAGTGATGGGGTGGCGGCAGGTTTGGAGGAAGATGCGCATGATTGGGCTGTGGGGAGGGTGTTTGGGGACCCTCGCTCAATCTGGGTGCGTGGAGTATGTGTGCAGGACCTGTGTGAGGAAGAGGCTGAGACTAAATCTTGGTGCCATCTGGTCCGTCTTGGATGCTTTAGTTAGTATGCGGTGGAGAGCTCAGGAAGTTTATGTGAAGACAGGAGCGGTCAGCTCAGCGGTACCAGGTGAATCTGCGGGCTTTGGGGTGTGTTGGGTTGGGGGAGAAAGCGGAAGACAAGAAGTCAGTTTGGAGGCGCTTTGCAGTCTTTTTAGGTGAGAGGCAAGGAGCATCTGAAACTGGCCGGGAAGAGATGGGCAGTTGGGAACGACTGCAGAGGTGAAATCGCCGAGGAATCGGGCTGGCAGGGAGCAGACTGCGGTCTCAGTCCTGGGAAGGGCAGGCTGTGGAGAGGAATCTGGTCTGGCAGGTAGAAAGGCAAGTTTGGTTTATTAGCGGAGTGTGTTTTTAGTGCTACCTCATTATTTGGTGTAGCATAGACTGCTTTTTATTTTATCCCTTTCCATTTTGCTACCACAAAAGGAGAGCTGACAGCTTCCTTTTATGAGTTAAAACTAACACCGTGGAAGGTGGCTGGAGAAATAGTACAAACCCAGCCCTGGTTACATCCACTGCAGCCCTGCATCAGCCCTTTAATGGAAGCCATACCCACAACTTTGGACATTCAGGTCTATTAGCCAATACATCTCTTTTATTGCACATGCCCAATTTTAGGTTTCTTTTCTTTCCTTTTCTTTTCTTTTGTCACTTACAAATGAGAAAATCTTGATACATTAGCATCACCTAAATGATTAATCTAGAGACTCTAGAAAGCACCCTTAAACTAAGCTTTGTTTCTATTTGATGATGTGAGTAAAGTATGTGCTGTTATTTCTCTATTCTGTCCTTAAACCCTATTGCTACTACCTATGTGCTTTGACAGTGGAGAAAAAGGGAAAAAAAAAAGACTTTATTAGTACAGAACGTGACATCAAAAGATAATATCATACAAATTATAAACATAACAGGTCATCTGCCCAAAATGACACAAGGTTTCCTTTTAGGTAAACAGCGCTGTGAGGGTTTGTGTGTTGGGGTAGGAGTGACCTGATACTGTGTGGTCTTCAACAGTAAAAGCTGCTACTTCCTTTTGGTCAACTATTCTCTGCAAGATTCCAGTGGCATGTGGATTACCACTTTACGACAGGACATCCCCCCCAAAGAACCACTTTAACAAAATGTAGCTTTACTTTCCCATATGCCACTTTTCAAAATGTTTAATTATTTTACAGCACTGCTTGTATGAAGTGATTAAATGTTGTATTACGTTAGCTGTAGCAAATATATATTACAAACCTTATTTATAAACTAGCTACAGAAAAGAACACATTATTACACAAAATAATAAAAAAAATAGTACTGATGATCTCAGAGATGTTTCTGGATTAATCCACTCTCACTGTTGCCCTACTATTTTATTTTTTGTTGTAGCCCTGGACCTTAAAGTTCCTTTTTTTAAAATTTACCTGACTTTTCAATATTTGAATAAACTCCTTATAATCTGACTTCTAACTCTAATACCTTACAGATATTCCTCTCACTGAAATCTTAACTGATCTTCCAAAGTTAAATCCAAAGATTTGTTTGTATTGATCTGACTTTTTTCTTCTTTTTTTTAATTGAATGGTAAATGACTTACAGTATTATTAGTTTCAGGTGTATAACAGTGATTCAATACTTTTATACAGTACAAGGTGATCCACTTGATAAGCCTGGTTAGCGTCTGTCACCGTACCAAGTTATTGCAATGTTATTGATTTTATTCTCTATGTTGTACATCACATCCCCATGATTTATGTACTTTATGAAAGCAAGTTTTACCTGTTACTTTCCCTCACCTGTTTCACTGATCCCCCTGTCCTCCTCCCCTCTGGCAACCACCAGTTTGTTCTCGGCATATATGTCTGTCTGTCTGTGTATATGTATATATGTATGTGTGTGTGTGTGTGTGTGTGTGCGTGTATATATATATCTCTCACACCTTCTTTATCCATTCATCTACTGATGGACACTTAGGTTGCTTCCATGTCGTGACTATTGTAAATAATGCTACAGTGAACATAGGGATGCATATATCTTTTTGAATAAGTGTTTTGTTTTTTTTTTTTTTTTAAGGGGAAAATTCCCACAGGTAGAATTGCTGATAGTTCTATTTTTAATTTTTTGAGGAACCTCCATACTGTTTTCCATAGTGGTCTTACCAATTTACATTATCACCGATAGTGCATAAAGGTTCCCTTTTCTTCACATCCTCTCTAGCCCTTTTATTTCTTTTCTTTTTGGTGATAACTGTTCTGACCAGTGTGAGGTGGTATCTTATTATGGTTTTGATTTGCATTTTCCTGATGATTCGTGATATTGGGCATCTATTCATGTGTCTGTTGGCCATCTGTATGTCTTTGGGAAAATGTCTATTCAGGTCTTCTACCCATTTTTTCAGTAGGGTTGTTTGCTTTTTTGATGTTGAGTTCTGTGAGTTCTTTGTACATGTTGGATATTAACACCTTATCAGATGTATCATTTGCAAATCTCTTCTCCCATTCAGTAGGTGGCCTTTTTGCTTTGTTTTTGGTTTCCTTTGCTCTACAAAAGCTGTTTAGTTTGCTGTAGTTCCATTTGTTTATTTTTGCTATTATTTCCCTTGCCTAAGGAGACACATCCAAAAAAATATTGCTACAACCAGTGTCAAAGACTGTACTGACTACCTGTGTTTTCTTCTAGGAGTTTTATGCTTTCTGGTCTTACATTTAAGCGTTTTATCCATTTGAGTTTATTTTTATATATGGTGTGAGAAAGTAGTCCAGTTTCATTCTTTTGCAAATAGCTGCCCAGTTTTCTCAACACCATTGATTAAAGAGGCTGTCTTTTCTCCATTGTATATTCTTACCTCCTTTGTTGTAGATTAATTGATTGTGTAAGCATGGATTCATTTATGGGCACTCTATTCTATTGCACTGATCTATGTGTCTGTTTTTGTGCCAGTACCATCCTGTTTTGATTACTGTAGTAATCAAATTACTGTACTTTGCTGTATAGTTTGAAATCAGGGAGTGTGATACCTCCAGCTTTGCTCTTCTTTCTCAAGATTATTTTGGCTTTTTGGAGTCTTTTGTTTTTCATACAAACTTTAGAATTATTTGTTCTAGTTCTGTGAAAAATTCCATTGGTATTTTGATAGGGATTGTATTGAACCCTTGGTAGACTACCTTGGGTAGTATGGTCATTTTAACAATATTAATTCTTCCAATTTGTGAGCAGCATACATCTTTCCATTTGTGTGTGTTGTCTTCAGTGTCTTACAGTTTTCCAAGTACAGGTCTTTTACCTTAAAATTTCTGATATGCAGTAGCTGTTATTCAACTCTTGCTTCACGATATCCTTATTTGCATTGCATATTGTTTCCTGAAAAATATTGCCTTTCATATTTCTGATTTGCTTTGGCACAATGGTTACAAAGGCAAAACTTGGTGCTTCTCATCTTCTTTTATAATTTCAATTTCTCCTGTGGCCCAGTAGGGGACACATAAAACACCAGTATTTACTAATTTGTCCTGACCAGTGGAAACTGTGAATAAACACAGCCACTTTCTTTTACAAATATATTTAGCCAAACAAATGCTATAACAAGCTTAGTTTTGCCAGGCACGTTTATCATAGGTTTGTGATTTTGTTCTTTTTGGGAGAGGATATTTGACCCAGAGTTGGGAGCAGAGAGTTTTCATGACTGTGGAAGGTGGATACAGAGTGTGAAAATCTTCTCAGCTCTTCCTCAGTTTAAAATGTGTTTTCTCAGTTTTGCCTAAAATCTGATGAGGTCCTAAGAACATATGAAATACTTGTTTTGAAAAGTCAGTGGCAAATAGAATTTCAAAAATATTCTGTGCAACTCCTTCCTGGGTATTCCTATGCCTTCTTTCTTTGTATTCTATTAACATTTGTAATTGAGTGTACTAAAGAAACCACCCATGTCTTGACTATGAGTAAATCTGGTAGTGTTTTTTGATATCTTGACTTAAGAAAAAACTTGACCCTATTAAAAATATTTTTTATTAGTACATATATGGTAAGACTTGAAATACATATATATATATATGAAAACATGACTTACAAAAATGTTTGAGAAGAACATTTGAAAGATGGGCTAAATGTCTTCCAGCCAGTTAATAGCAGAGAAAGAACTGAGCTTTGATAACTCACAAGCCAGCAACCATATCCCATATCTGCACATATGAAATTTGTTTTTCAGAAAATATGTGTAAATTTTCACTTTATGTGTAATTTCTCACTCATTACTGTAAATTTTAGATTTTCTTTTTATCAAGTCCAGTTGCTTTCTAAGAAAACTGCTTTTGTCTGCTCCTAGGGAATAAAGTGTGTTGCCAGCTGGGGATATTTGTGTGCATATGTCTTTTCCCAGACATCCTAGATTTTTTCCCCATACCATTGAACAGAGGAAGTTTCTGGCAACTTATGCCACTATCTAGATTCCCTCTGTAGAGTTTACTTAAACATATTCTAGCACCAGAACACTAGACTCATTAAGTGGCTTAGCTAATCTTCATATAAAACATATTTAAGATGTATCTTATATCATCCTCAAAATGCTATCAGAGAAAAATTACATTTTTTGCTGCAATGTACAGAGTTTATATCTGCTTTCCTTTGAAATGCATGAAATAAATCAGTGGGGGATTTCTTAAGCAATTTTTTGGGTGTCTGCTTATCCTGCTTCTTCAAATCAGAGAAGACTTGACTTTTTCACTACAAACAGGCCTCTAATCCTTTATCAGACTGTGTCTGCTTTTAAGTTGGTCTTTAATGACCCTGTTGAAAAAAATTGCATAATATGCCAACTTAATTCTTGTGTTTAGGAGAAGGAAGATGCCCCTGTGAATTGTCTTGATTGCTTCCTGTTTTCCTTATTGCTATTTAATGTGCTATATTAACTGACCAGACTATTGATTATAAATTTAAACCTTCTATTTTGATGGGATAAGATTAAATAATGTATTATTTTTTCTTTGATGGTACAAAAACAAGCATGGAAACTTACATTTTAGTTTTTTTATTGTACTAAATTGAATAGTAATGCCTAGAGATGATACTTATTATCGTGGACATGCTTCTTATTCATTTTCCTTTATTATGTAATTGAAGATTACAATATGCATGCACAGACTTTATATGAAAGGAGGTGGGAATTCACAAAGTATCTGTGCTTTCTTGTGTTACATTTCCCCTTTTGGTTTTGGAAGTTTCTAAGTCATGCTGAGCTTTTAATGGGATATGCAATTTCTTACATAAGATTTCTCTAAATGGATGGCATAGAAAGAAATAAATAATGGGGTCCAGGCATACGTTTGCAGCTGACAATAGCAGAGAGAATTCTTTCACATAGAGCAGGATTTCTTTTGACTGGCAGCTGTAATGGGTTTCTGTTTGGCTCCGAGTGTAGGGGATTCTGGCAACATGGTAAGGTACAAAACAGACAAAAAACACGAACATGATGCTGAATATATTGCGGCTAGATTTCCTCTTGACGGAGATGGAATTCTTTCTGGACTTAAGGTGGGACTTAAAGATTTTCCTCGTGATAGCAGTGTAGAAGATGACTAAGGAAAGAAACACAATCCAGAAGATGGCTACAAAGATGTAGTTAGAGGCTTTGTGCCACTTGAGGCCCAGTTCATTCTTAAGGTCCATGCATTTAATGCGTGTGGCCTTGCTGACGCTCCGGTTGGTCAGGATCATGTTGGGAATGGCAAGCAGCAGTGTGAGGCTCCACACCAGCACCGCCAGGAGTTTGCTGTAGTTCACGGACTGGATGAACGAAGTCAAAACAGGCTTCACGATTTTATAGTATCTGTCAAAGCCGATGAGCCCGAAGAACACGATGCTCACATACATGTTGACATAGAAGAGCACGGCCGAGACCCTGCACACAAACACATTCAACTGCCAAGGGCCGAGGCCCGAGTCTCCCAGGATCTTAAAAGGAAAAGTCAGGCTCATCAGGAAGTCACTGACAACAATGTTTTTGAGATAGACGATGAAACTCTTGGAGCTGGGCACGTAGAAGAAGATCCACCCGGACACGCCGTTGAGCAGGATCCCGGCCACGAAGATCACGAAGTACAGCACGGGGATGATTTGCTGGGTTATGAGGGTGTTCCGGGGGCAGGACCCCTCTGCAGGTGGGGCAGTGGTGGCATTCATCGTCTGGTAACTTCTGAAGGCGAGGCCTGGAAGGTGATGTGAAATAGTCACTCAAAGGGCAGTCACGACCTTCGAGTCATTTGCTGAGAAACAAATAAAGGGAAGGGCAAGAACTTGCCATGCCCAGCAAGTTCTTGAAACCAAGTTTTTGCTGTATATTCCTTAGGTGCCTGTCTCTTCCTCCCTTTCACCTTCCCTTCCTTCCTTTTGAAAAGGGCAGAATGGAGTAGACAGATGACAGGAAAGAAAAATTAGAGAAGTGGGACAGTCTGAGAACTGAGGGAATCATGGAGACCAGCGTTTCCCTAAAATGATAAAGGTTCCTGTACAACTCTAAAGTTCCAGGAATGCTCATTTAAATATAGTCTCAAAGGTAATAAAGCTATAAAAACAGAGAATCTGTTTCATTTTATTCACAACTCTTTAATATATTAGGTGTAAGAGCTATTGACACAGACCCTACTTTTTAGAAAGCCTACCCTATGTATATTTTAGACATAGGACTATGTCTTACAAGCATACACATCCAACTATAACTGGTATTTTTGGTATAGGATTATGGGTACCTTTCAAAATTGAGATATTCTGTGTGTTTTTTTTCCCATTTAAAAACTGATTCGCATTATTTTTATAAATTAGAAAACAAACGAAAATGATAGAAAGACCTTAAGCATTCTGAGAAATGCTCCCCAAAGTACATTCTAGATCTCTACTGTCCAAATGGTAGCCACTAGCCATATGTGGCTGTAGAGGTCTTGAAATGGGGCCAGTCCAGATTGAGATGTGATGGAAAATGCACAATGAATTTTGCAGACTTAGTACGCAGAAAATAATGTAAAATATCTCAATATTTTTAATATTGAGAATATGTTGAACTATTTTAGGAATATCCCATTAAATAAAATACGTTATTAATCTTAATTTCACTTCATTTTACTTTTTTTAAGAATATGGCTACTGGAAAACTTTAAATTACATATGCGGCTAGCATCATATTTTTATTGGACGACACTATCCTAGGTATTACCCAGAACCTTCTTTTGTTAGAGAATCCTGTGTAGTCTTCACTGATGTTGGACATGATGATTCATGGCACAGGAAGATTAGAACTCTTTTGACAGATTCTTTGATACATCTAAGAAACTGTCTGCTGCCCATCTCATCTGTAATGTCAACACCCTGCTTAACCCTTCATCGGTTGATCCTTGCCCTCGGGATAAAGTCCTAACTCTGTAACCCTGAGCTACCAGAAGGCCCATCTTGGTCTGATCCCTACTCATTCTACTTCCAGTGATGAGTCCCTGCTGTTCTGAACCCTTCTACCTCGTGGGTTCCATGATTTCTCTCACCTTGGACCTTTGCACAAACTTGCATTTGTGTGGAAGACTCTTTCGCTCCCTTCTTGGTTGGCTAACTTCTCTTCATCCTTGAGGTCTCAGCTTGGATGCCACTTTCTTTAGGAAGCTTTGCCCTCCCAAGCCTTGGTTGGGGTGGATTGGGTGTGAGGTCCCTTGTATGTGTGTTCATAGCTCTGTGCCTTTCTTCGGTCATAGCACTTGTCTCTCTAGCTGTTTGTTTTTCGTTTCCTCTACTACTGTAAGCTCCTCCAGAGGAGAGAGACCATGTCATTTTTTTTTTTTTTTTAACCATTGTATTCCTAGCATTACATGTAGAACATTAGATATTTAAAATATTTGTGAAATAATGAAATGCCATCTGGGAATATAAGAGATGTGTCCCTGCTCTTAAGAAATTTACATCTAGTCAGGGATCATGGGAAAGAAAGACTGTGGAGAACAGTGGGTTCCTTAAGGACAGAGAATGTATCTTGTTCATCTTTGTATTTCTGCTGCCAAGCATGGTGCTTTATACACAGTGAATGAAGGACTGTGTCAGTAACATTACGGAAGTGTGAGAAAGTAGAATTTGGAAATGTGGAATATGAAATTCAGTCACATTGCAAATAAAAAAAAAAAATCACACGTGCAAACTTTGTGTGCTGTTTCCCCCAAAAGAATATGTTGCTTCTGTGTACTCCTCCTGCAAGCATATGGCAAAACTAGTTACATTTCTAGCAATTGATTTTGCCTGTCCTTGGACTTCCTTTGAAAGGAAATCTCATCCCCTGCCCACTTGGCTCTGATCATAATGGGTTTGTTTGTAGGTCCTCTGTGGCCTGTTTCATATATTCCATGGTAAGTGAAGGGGCCGTGTTTTCTATTTTTAACTGTCCACTGTGGCAAAGAGTCTGTGTTTAGTAAATAATTGGTCTTGTCCCCTGATAGTAAGGTGCAGCTTAGTCTAAGAGCCAGTCTCACAGAGCTCAAGAGAATGCTCCCAGGGGTCCTGGTGCTGGGGACACAAGCCCCTCAGTGAGTGTGGTGCAGGGATCATGATATGTATTCAGTAATTGTTGGATTCACTGGAGTTTAAAATATAAAATTTTTTAAAAAGCAGATGTGAGTACATTTTAAAGTAGAGAGAAATATCAGCTATGTAATATACAACTAAATACTGAAATAGTGAAGAATTTCCAGAAATGATTTAATGAGTACCAAATTTCTCTCTTTATAGAAAAATTATAGAAGCCACTGTATATAGTAACAGTGAAGAATTTCCCAGAAATGATTTAGTGAGAGCCACCATTTCTTTCCTTTCCTTCTAGAAATCTGTATAAAGACATTTTCTCAGAATCTCGTGACTTTTGTCCTTTCGCACTGCAATATGTCTGAATGTAGCCTGATGCCATGGGTCCACAACTGTGCTCTCTGGTTCCTCAGAGCGTCAGGAATCTGAGCATATATGCTTTGCCATGCACCTCATGCCTCCTCCCTTCCTCACTTTGAGGTTGATGGAAGGGGCTAGCTGACCCAGGTAAACTTCTAGAGCCGGAGTGCCTTCTGAAATGAAATGAGTACTCAAGGCTTGCTTGGGTCTTTCCCTCCAGACGTCTTCTTGCTATTTTGGGCTGCTTTTTTTTTTTTTTTGCGGTACGCGGGCCTCTCACTGTTGTGGCCTCTCCCGTTGCGGAGCACAGGCTCCGGACGCCCAGGCTCAGCGGCCATGGCTCACAGGCCCAGCCGCTCCGCGGCATGTGGGATCTTCCCGGACCGGGGCACGAACCCGTGTCCCCTGCATTGGCAGGCGGCCTCTCAACCACTGCACCACCAGGGAAGCCCTTGGGCTGCTTTTAAGCAATGGCAGATCAGAGTCTCCGTTTGAGACGTGTTGACTGGGGGAAGAAGCAGGCCATCACTGCTGCTCGTGCTGCCATCTGGATGGATACAGCAGAGGCAAATTAAAGGTGCATTCTATGCAGGTAACGAGCTAATGGTAAATCCGAGACAATTTTAACGGTAACGCTCACGCACTTAAGTCTGTTTTTCTTGAGCAGTAGTGTTGATGGCAGGGCACTGTGACCCCCAGGTACATAATTTATCATATTTGGTCCTGGTGTCTCAGAGTGTGGCAGCCTTTTCTACAGTGACGGATCAAGAGATGTGTGGAAAAGGGGCTATCTTAAGGTATCTGCGGCAAGTGAGGCCACTTATATATCGAGACCAAAAGGCAGGAATACACGTTAGATGAAAAATAGGACAAGCTGATAACAGAGACATGTATCGCTTTGACCTTGTAACACCTGTCCAGCGTCCTCTCCGTGTCTTCAGTATAGAGGTGATTTAATATCCCGATAGAGACCTACTGAAACTTCAAATCATTTCACAGATGGAGGAAATAGTAACATACGGATGCTGATTTTATACGGTAACGTAAAAATAAAAAGAACGAAATAAATCAGAAAGAAAGAATGTCTTGATGTGGCCCAGCAACCCTCCATTCCCGGCCCCAGGCTCTCAGCTGATTTACTATTTCTAAGCAGCTTGTCCCAGCCCATCAAAGACAAGAGACAGGCAAAGGAGGAGAAAGAAAGAGGAAAAGCACCTCTGGATGATGATCAACCGAAATAAGGGACATTCTGTGGAGCCAGTTTGTGGAAGTGTAGCCAGCCCTGCCCGTGGAAGTTACTTCTGAGATTACCTCTGAATTTCTGTAGTGAAAGTGGTCATTATGTGAACCTTGAGGCTTCAGGGAACATAAGCACAGCTCCCTGAATTCTTTTTTTTTTTGCGGTACATGGGCCTCTCACTGTTGTGGCCTCTCCCGTTGCGGAGCACAGGCTCCGGACGCGCAGGCTCAGCAGCCATGGCTCACGGGCCCAGCCGCTCCGCGGCATGTGGGATCCTCCTGGACCGGGGCACAAACCCGTGTCCCCTGCATCGGCAGGCAGACTCTCAACCACTGCGCCACCAGGGAAGCCCTCCCTGAATTCGTGAGACTTCATTTAAGAAGGATTTCAAGATAAACCATAATGGGGGGGAAAATATATATCTATATATACACATATATATACACACACACACATAAAAGAAGAATGTGTGTGTGTGTATGTGTGTATATATATGTATATATATATACAGCTGAATCACTTTGCGGCATAGCAGTAATTAACACAACACTGTATATCAGCTATACTTCAATTAGAAAAAAATATTATAAGGCTTCAGCTACTCTTAGGTGGAAATCTTCCTTGTTCCACAAGTCCAGGTAAAGGAGAATGAAATGACTTGAAACATTTTAGTCTATATAAACCGTCACTTTGGATCTTTGGTCACATAATGGTGGAATGGATCTATGAGACCAAAAGACAGCTGTTAATGTGTAATAAGAGGGAAGAGATATGGGGACATATGTATATGTATAACTGATCCACTTTGTTATAAAGCAGAAACTAACACACCATTGTAAAGCAATTATACTCCAATAAAGATGTTAAAAAAAAAAAAAAGAGCCTATGAATTGCTTTCTGTCATCTTTTGGCAAAGTTTCATTTTAATCCAGATAGTGAGTGCTGTTGTTTGTAGTGAAATGTTAGGTCTCAGGATTGGGCTGCATTAGTATTTTCAGGTTGTAGAATATTGCATATAACCTCAGGGCTCTCTCTGGGCAGAACTTAGTTGATACAGGACCAGACAAGGCGATACTCGCTCCAGAAATACATTCATCTTAGTAAAAACATGCTGAGTTCATTACTCATCCTCTGTGTAATTACACACAGTGACCCATTTTTCTCTTAAAATGGACCACCTTCCACTGTTCTGTGTGCTGTAATTCTACTTTCTCTGAAGAAGAGAAGTTATTCCTTCGTAATATTTTGATGAAATTAACAAAGCTCTTGATAATACTAAAGGATTTGTTCACTTACGTTTTAAAATTTTTGTCTGATATGAGGTTTCCCTTCAGTGAAGTAATTTAGCCTAGTGAGTGCTTGTCATCTTGAAGTGGCCAAGGTGCTTCTTCGCTAATGATCCTGTATTGTAGGAGAAAAATGAAGATTTAATTAAGTTAAATAAATGCCAGAATGTTTTTATTGAAGAAGTATGTGTGGTAGCAGTGCACTTGCTTTTTAAATACAGCTTGTATAATTGTGAAATATTTCAACACGCGCTTTTGTTGTTGCTTTACTGAACTTCGTTTTGGTTGTCACTATTGATGATTACTGGTATGATGTAAACCCTGGTGGGAACCTTGTAAACCCTTTACTTGAGAGGATTGCATATGAAGTGTTTTTAGTTATTGGTTTCTTTCTTTTTTTTCCCCCCCCTTTATGGGTTTGGTTGCTCAAATCAGCTCATTTAAATTACTGAAGTTAACAATTGACCATTTTAGCTAGGAAATCATAGACAGGCTTTTTTTTTTTTTTTTTTTTTAAACCTTTGTACCGTTGACATTCTGGGTTAGACAATTATTTGTCCTGAAGACGGTCCTCTGCATTGTAGGATGTTTAGCAGCATTCTTGGCTTCTATCTATTAGGGACCAATAGTATCATCTCCCTAAGTTGTGAACAAAATGTCCTCTGGGAGGCCCGATTGCCCCTGGTTGATAACCACTGGTCTACTTATGTGTGGACTTTGCCAAGATAACATCTGAAAGCTATATTGTATGATAGGAAGAGGATAGGTTTGGCAGAATGGTGGTTGGATTTGGTTCCGCCTCGGTCTAGGTTGTCACCTTTCTGAATTCTTTAAGGCAACCCTTCTCAGACTTTAATGCACATACATATTTCCCAGGGCTCCTGCTAAAATGAAGACTCAAGATTCCATAGGTCTGGAGCTGGGTATACTGTTGATGCTGCTAACCCAAAGAGTACTCCTTGAAGAGCAAGTTTTTTTGTTTTTTTTTTCTTAAAGACTGTACATAGGGGACTTTAATAAATATTTGGTGAGAAGGGTAAAAAAACAACCTTATTTTTCTTTGCTGTAGTTGGGACTTGAGGTAGGAAAAATTTCCATTAAAAGGAGCCTGAAATCTAAGATTTTTCTTAGAGTTTACTCATTATAAATTTCATCATAATAATCTCATCCTTCTAGTCTGGAAATATAAATAGATATTTTATGGAGAACCAGTGGTAAAAAAAACATATTTACCTAGAATAGCCCTAAAAGGTCATGAAGTTCTCTTTAGAAATAAAACAAAGAGATTTAGTTCTCTGTGGTGGAATATTATATTTGATCCAGGTCAGTACTGAGCATGTTCTGGTCAGGAATGATATCTTCTAACTTCAGGACAGTGCTTACTCCCGGAGAAGGAAGGAGGGGCGAGGGATGCCATAGGGTGGTTGGACTTTAGCTGTATTTGTGGTATTTCACCTCTTAAATTCTGAAACAATGATGCCTAAATATTACTGTCAATTAACACGGGGCGATTAAGTGTATTGGTGTTAACCAACATTAGTTTCTGTACTTTTGTGTACTTGAAATAGTTCATAATTAGAAAACAAAAATGTATATGGAGGGACTTCCCTGGTGGCACAGTGGTTAAAGAATCCACCTGCCAATGCAGGGGACATGGGTTCAAGCCCTGGTCCGGGAAGATCCCACATGCCACGGAGCAACTAAGCCCGTGTGCCACAACTACTGAGCCTGTGCTCTAGAGCCCGCGAGCCATAACTACTGAAGCCCGCGTACCTAGAGCCCGTGCTCTGCAACAAGGGAAGCCACCGCAATGAGAAGCCTGCGCACCGCAACGAAGAGTAGTCCCTGGCTCGCCGCAGCTAGAGAAAGCCGGCGCGCAGCAATGAAGACCCAACACAGCCAAAAATAAATACATAAATTCATTAAAAAAAATTTAATAAAAAAATGTATTTGGAGAATGAATTGCTTTCAAATCACTCTTTAATCAGTACCCACCTATGATGAGCATTTTCCTTTCTGTTCTTTCTTCAGTTCTTATCTGACGACAGTCTGACAATTCCTTCTCTGTCCTTACAGTCCAAACATCAAAAGCTTTGATCCAAGGTGCCCCAAGATCTTTTCATATGAGATAAATATTTGTTTTCTAGATGATTCTTCTAACAGTAGAAAGTAGTATAGATGTGTGTAATCATTGTGTACATTTCTAAACTTACTAAAGCCATTTTCTTATTATTGCTGCTTTTATCTCCCTTGCTGTAATGTGTGACTTTTTTTTTTTTTCTTCTCTTTGTGGTGCCAATATGTGATATCCTGGATGGTTTCCAGAACAGTCATAAGGGTTGAAGAGAAGGGGAATTTATATATGGGCTACTTATTCAGTCTTGTAGTCATATTTTATAACATTTTATGTTATTCAATACTTTATAACATACTTTATATTTTAAAACTTTTATACTATTGCATAGTATTAATTAATTCTTAAGTCTGTCATCAGGCTTCTGGCCTTTCTTAGTCTATGGTCGGTTGAATATGTTAGAATTTCTTGCATCCTCACTCTTGGTCCTGCATCTTTTTCCCAACGTTGTGACTCCTTAGGAGTGGGTCAACAGAGTCCTCTGCTTGTAGGTCATAGACCTGTTCAAGGGGAAGTCACTTTAAGCATGCCAGTTTATTTCATAGAAGGGGGTCGAAGGGGAGGGAGGGAGTGTTGGGCAGAGAGAACTCTTGGACACATGCACCAAGACACACGAGAGGACAGCACAACAGGGGGGGACACGGATTGCCCAAGCTCTTGAGTTACACAATAGAGCCTTGCCAGTCAGTGACTGTTATCACCATTTTGCAAATGAGGAAACTGATGCTGAAAATGGTTAAGTAACCCACCAAAGGCTAATTGGGCAGCTAATATGTGGCCAGACAGTATTCACATTTATGTCTATTCAGCTCCAAGCCAGGTCTCCTCTACGCCTGAGGGAACTCAGGGCAAGCATGTTTTGTTTGTGTTCATGAGTATGTGCATGTATGGCAGGCCCTTCAGCATTTTTCTAGAGTATTGTTTTTAGGAATCACTTAATCCAGTATTTTTTTTGAGGGAAGGTGGACATGTGCATGTGAGTTGGTGAGTACGTCCTTTTTGATCTAGGTGTTAAAGGTCTGCAAGGTGTGGATGCCTTCAGTTTCTCCAGTTAGTCTCTGGGTACCACTGAATACAGAAACTCCATAACGGATGGTGAGTTAGTATGGATGGTAAGCTGATAATGATACCCAGACCTAGTTTTTTACTTTTAATTCCAACCACTTCCCTTAAAATACTTTTAGCAGAACTCTTAGCAAAGTGCAAGACTGGCACCTCCTCGAACCCGGGTCAGTCTTCACATCTTGTGGTGATGCAAGCAGATCAGGGGAGCTGGGGGAGGAGGGCGAGGTGTGGCACAGGTGCCAAACTTCTGGGGCCATGGAAGTGGCTACCCATCCTAGCCTCCGTACCAGGAGCTGCATCTGGATTGTCAGGATAGATTTTTGGGGGATTTTCCACCTACAGTCTTTGGTATAGCCCAGGGTTTCTCACCCTTGGCACTATCGACATGTTTTTGAGTTCCAGTTCTTTGTGGGTGAGTGGTCTGGTGCATCGTAAGATGTTTAGCTGCATCCCTGGCCCTATCCACTAGGTGCCAGCAGCACCCTTGACGTAAGACAATGAAAAATGTCTCCAGACATTTTTTTAAATGTTCCCAAGTTGAGAACTACTGAAATAGCCCCTTAATGGGGCTGTTGTATTTGGTATCATTTTGATATAGGAATAGAATTTTGTCAGCTCTCTCATTGGTGCTAAACCTTAACTGTATGTTGAGTAACTCAGCAGCGATTAAGTAATTCATATGCTTAGGTCTCGGAATGTGAAGTGGGCTTTCTTTACAGCTCTGTTGGAATAATGGGCAGACAGTGCAGTATAATGGTTAAAAGCATGCATGTTGGATGTAGTGGACCTTGGTTAGAAATATGGCTCAAGGGCGTCCCTGGTGGCGCAGTGGTTGAGAGTCCGCCTGCCGATGCAGGGGACAGGGGTTCGTGCCCCGGTCCGGGAAGATCCCACATGCCACAGAACGGCTGGGCCCGGGAGCCGTGGCCGCTGAGCCTGCGCGTCCGGAGCCTGTGCTCCGCAACGGGAGAGGCCACAACAGTGAGAGGCCCGCGTACCGCAAAAAAACCCAACCCCCCCCCAAAAAAAAAAACAAACCAAAAAAAGAAATATGGCTCAATTTCTTAGTAGCTGTGATATTGGAATAGTTACAGAGGGCCTCTATGTTTCTGTTTTCACATCTCTAAAGTGAGAGGGTAGTAGTTGCTACCTCACAGAGGAAACGTTGGGGGTTCAGGGAGTGACTCAGCTGACAATAGACGAATCGGAGGTCTCTGGGACTCTCAGCCGGCCAGGACTTCCCCTGGGTCAGCCTCCCACGGTGTGCCCTACTTCCCCACATTTATTTGAGGTTGATGTTCTTCTGCACTGAAACGCAGGGCTGCAGTGCGCTCTAAACCTCCTCGGGAGTCTGGCCCAGCAGTGCTTGCCTGGGGGAAGCTGGGGGAAGGCCGTTCTTCTTATGGTCCCCGGGTTCTCGTCCCAGGAAGCGGCACTCAGCAGCAGGGAGTATGAGTGAAGTCCAGAGCATTTCATGCACTTACTTGGCAGTCCACACAGGCCTGCATTTTTGATGTGAGTGATGTAAAGCTGTGAAACTCCTGTCTTCAGAGTTTTGGGAACTGATTCCTTTCTCTATCTGGAATTAGATTGAGCTGTTAGGATTCCTGACTTACTTTTTTCCAGCCTGTTCTTCTGCAGCATTGTTTTGGAATATGTGGTTCTATTCCCTGGGGTGAGGCAAGGAAATGAACCTCTGACCTCTTTTTGCTTTACTGAGATGGTGTTTGCGTTTCTCAATCAGGCGTGCAGTACTCTGGTTCTTCAGATCTTGGGGCTTAGGGCCTTAATGCATATCCCTTTGTAGGGGGCTGGGGAACAGATTTTCATTTGTGAGGAACCAACAACTTTACTGAGCTAAATATCAACCAGGTATATGTTTGTTTAAGATTCAGGCTTGCATATTCCAAAGGAAAAGAATATAAATATCCAGAACTTTCGATGGGAGTGGAAGTACTACAGAGAAGTGATTCTCCTACACTTTAAAGCCTAAAATTTATGTACTTCCTACCTGCTGGAGGAATCAGTAACCTTTGATGTGATAAAATATATTGTTACACTAACTTATGAAATGCTTTAAATGAATTTGTATTTTAGTAAACACAGCATATGACAATGAAGCAACTACATTCATTGCAAAATGAGTAGGACTTAAATGTGAAAGATGCATTTTTATGCAGCTTAGAGATGGTGCTCAGAGTGCATAAGGAAAGAAAGACCTTTGCTTTTTATGAGTCCGAGGCCCATCCCGATGGGATCCATTGTTGAATGTAAGTGTCCTCTTTAGATTAATACATTTGTGATTGTTTCACTTTTCATATGAATCTCAATATGAGTCAGTCATATATGTTTGTTTGTTTGTTTGTTTTTGCGGTACGCGGGCCTCTCACTGTTGTGGCCTCTCCCATTGCGGAGCACAGGTTCCAGACACACAGGCTCAGCGGCTGTGGCTCACGGGCCCAGCTGCTCCGCAGCATGTGGGATCTCCCCGGACCGGGGCACGAACCCGCGTCCCCTGCATCGGCAGGCAGACTCTCAACCACTGCGCCACCAGGGAAGCCCAGTCATATATGCTTTGAGAATGCTGTCTTACATCTTGCCATGCCCTATGGGTGCTATTAGATGCCATTTCATTATTGCCTCAGAAGTAATGTCTGAATGTTCAGAATCTGATAATAAGAAGTGCTCCTTTCCATCTGTAACATGAATTGAATTTCATGCTCATGACCTGCTTGGACCAGGACCAGCTTTATTTTACTCCATGGTGGGTTTTTTGTTTTTCTTTTTTTAATTGTAGCCTACACTGACTTCCTTTCTAATCTTTCTTTGTACATTGTTGCTTTCCTCTTTTGTATTTTCAGGCTCTCTCTCAGTCTAGAGGCTACTTTCCTTCAAGGTATAAACCTCCACAAGTTTTCAATAAAATTTGTAGGTCTTGAAGTCCTGATACCCTAATAGCTATAAACTTGCTCAAGCCATTTCCAACTTTAAATAACAAAAGTAAAAATCCTCTGTAGGTGGAAAAGTAGCAATCTCCAGTATCAATGAGATTATCTTGTTTCTAAGTATCACTACCCACTAACAGGGACCAAGGCTCCTTGGGGAAATGACTGATTTCAAATCAGGCACAGGGAAAGGTGAGTTGATACCTTGCAGGCAAAAAGCAAGGAAGTGCTCAGACCAATGAGGAAATGTTAAGGGGGTGGGGGTGGGGGAGGAAAAAAAAAGGACATGGTGGGAGCTGACTTGGTGGCACTTCTAAATTCAACAGTTTGGATATCAATAAGAAGGACAGTAATAGATGAAAATACTTTAAAAAACAAACCAAATTCAAGAGTTGATAGTGATATTAAAAATACAGATGAAAAAGGGAGGATGAAGACAGGGAGAAGCTCTTCTTTGTAGAAGAATGTCAGCTAGAAAAGGTAGAAGGAATGATAGAATTAGAAAGTCAACAGTTTGCAACCTCAGTGTAATAATTGATTCAGGCAACAGTCTTCAGTGTTTGTGAAAAGTCTCTTGGTGAAAGGTTGTAGGAGAACAGGATGTTCCAATCTAAAAGCATCACTCACAGATCATTTAGAATAACAAAGAAAAAAATGGTACCTTTTCATCTGGCAGTCACTGAATGATTGAACTACCAAAAACGGGATAATTCTATATTTTGCCTCTCGATATGACTCAGTTAGATGTACACAACCTACCTTGTCGAAAAGCTAATCATGGATAAGCAATTGGACAAATTCAGAACATGGATCATTCTATAAAACAGCAGCCCAGACTCTGTAAATAAATCAATGTCATGAAAAGCAAACAAACATGATGGGGTGGGAGGGAGCAGTTCTAGATCAAAAGAGGCCAAAGAGAAATCATGTGCTGTGTGAACTGTGATCGGTGACTGGGGGCAGTGGAGGGTAGCACTACAGAAGTTATTTTAGGGCACGTGTGAATCTGAATACAGACTGTATATTAGATGGTGTTATTGAATTGTCTTAATTTTTCTAGGTATGGTGATGATGTGGTTAAGTAGGAGAATATTCTTAATCTTCAGAGATGCGTACTGAAGTATTTAGGAGGGAAGGGTCATGGTTTTGTGCAACTTACATTCAAAATGGTTTAGTAAAAGAAATGTAGAAAATTTAGTAAAAGAAATGTGTGTATATATGTGTGTATACATGTTCTTTTCTGCTGGTATATGTAACTGTATATGTATGCACGTGTATATATATGCATACGTATATGTATGTGTTTTATGTGTGTGTACCAGTTTTGAGGGAAGGGTCCCTAGCTCAGTGCCTGACACATAGCAAATGCATAACAGTCCCTCAGACTTCTCTGCTAACCTCCTTACCTTTTCTTCTCAGTCACCTCTGGGAGCTTCTCTGCCTGTCCTTAAATTGGTATTTCTTATTCTCTTCCTGGCCATCTCCTGTTCTCATTCTCCCCATTCTTCTAAGCCAAAATAATCTTTGTTAAGAACATTGCTTAAAACTGTCATCTATGAGACAAACTTTTCCTTTCATCTATCACTGATGCTTTTGGCTCCTATTATCAGGATAGTGTTCTTGGTGTTAGGAATCCTGCCCTTTTAGAGCCCAGAGTCTGGTGGTTCTGGCCTCTGAGCAGCCTCCTCTCCCATCCGCACTGAGCACCTCCATTTCCTGCAGTTCTGTGTCTCCCACAGCCCCGGACATCGTGGAGCCTGGCTGCTTCACCTCCAGAGCTCCCACTGTTGTCTTGTCATCTCTTTCACTCTCATCACATTGTACAGCAATAATTGCCATTCGTTGGGAACTTTACCTGGTACCAGACACAGGCAATGGTAATTGCTCTTAAAAATACCTTTTCTTTTTAAAGGAATATTTGATACTTTGAAAAGAATTTTTTTTTTTTTTTTTTTTTGCGGTACGCAGGCCTCTCACTGTTGCGTAGGCTCCGGACGCGCAGGCTCAGCGGCTATGGCTCACGGGCCCAGCCGCTCTGCGGTATGTGGGATCTTCCCGGACCGGGGCACGAACCTGTGTCCCCTGCATCGGCAGGTGGACTCTCAACCACTGCGCCACCAGGGAAGCCCCGAAAAGAATTTATGCAAAGAAACTGAAGCACAACAAAAAGAACACAGCGCTGACTTGAGAGCCGGAGCCTCACCAGTACTCCAGCTTCTCCCTTCTCACTCCTCCCTGGGCTGTGCCTTCCTCCACTGAGAGGGAATCCTGACCTGAATTTTGTGTTTCTTATTTCCCGCCTTTAAACATAAATGATTTTAAATCTATATGAACATAGATTCCATTATAAAAATTGTTCATGGTTCATCATGTATGTAGTGTTCCAGGACTTTTTTTAATCCCCAGCTCAGCATTATGTTTCTAAGGGAATTGGAAAGTTTGGAAAAGGAATTGGAAATAGTTGGAAAAGATGAAGGTTCACTCACCCTATAGCTGAGCATTTTAATTCCTAACTATGTGCCCTAGAAGTCTCTCTTCCAGAAGCATACCAAGTATGTATGAGAATATCCATGTACAAGGATGCTCATAGAAACACTGTAATGGCAAAAACGTAGAAATAGCTCAACTGATTATTAACAGGAAAAAGGGTTAAAAAAATGTAGTGAACTTTTGTGCAGCACTGAAAATGAACGAACTACAGCTATGCACTTTTAAATCCTCCAGTCAACCTGATAAGACAGAAGTAATCTCTTATTATAGTTAAGGAAACTGAAACCTAGACAGCTTGAGTAACTCGTCCAAGGTGTAAGAACTAGTGTATTGTAGAACGGAGATGTGGGTCCAGGTCAGTGTCATTCTAAAGCCTTAACTACGAGGGAATATTGTTGCCTGTTGACAAGTCTTATTTTTATTAGCTTGTCTGTTCTACTGCATGGAGAGAGAGCTTTGTATTTTCATCCAGCTCAGCAAATAGTTCATAGTAGAAGTTGCATGAATTTCTGACGAATGACCTAAAACATTGTTATTTTACACAGGAAGAAAGCTGTGTATGGAAGCTTAGTGGCTTGAACAAGTTCTGAGATGGTAACCAGAGCACCTACAATTGAAACCCAACTCTTTTCAAGCCCCCAGTGGCTGTAGCATCTTAACCTGTAGGTTCTTACCTTGGTTACATGCCTCCCCTCTAGTAGGTGGCTAGGAGAGGCCTGGCAGATATAATGTCAGCATAACTTGGATTATCACTACCCCACATTCCTTATCCAGGGGCCACAGGTGCTCTCCTGGTGGACAACAGAGGCCTCTCATCAGCTGTGTGGCTTTTTTACCTATAATATGAATCTGCCCAGCCTGCAGCAGCAAAAGCGCCAGCAAGCATTCTTTTATCTCTCGAATGTCCCTGACATGGTCAGCCTGTGGGAAAGTGCAGGTATGTTTGTGTGTATGGGATAGGGGTGTAGAGAAGGCAAAGTAACAGATATTTGTTGCCTTTGGCGAGTAAGCCAGTACGTGTCACAAAACATTATTGAGCTGCTTAGTTTTTTGGCCCAGTGAAACAAAAATTGAAAAGAAAAGCAAAACTTAACTGCCTAGCTATCCCCTTGAGCTTTTCCTTGCCCGCCATCCAGCGCTGGACAAAGCTCTGAGCACGTACATTCTTATTCTCTGTCCCAGATAAATCGTGAAGGGCTTCTGTTCCTTTGTAAACTGACGGGGGCTCTTGGCAAGGGTCTACAGACATGACCACAACCAGGTTTTGTCAAGCAGTGCGTAGGAATAGTAGGAATACCCAGGTGAATTTGCTTTCACACTGTCACCACGGTCATGTTGACACCCACTTCTAGAAAGGTGAACCTCACTGGGGCAGAGGTGCTCGGAGCCCTGACCTCTGTCTGTGGCATTGTCTGTCTCTGGCATCTGACTGTGGCTGCCTCATATTGGTCTCTGTTCAAGCGTCACCTTCTCAGGGAGGCCTTCCCAGTTTAGGACACCTGACACAGCCAGGCGCCTAGCCAGCGCTCCACACCCTCTCACCATGTTTTGTTTTCTTCAGGGTGGTCTTCGTTATTTAAAGTAGTATTTATTTTCCGATTTATTTCCTCCATCATACCTCCACCCACCCACCCGCCCCCCCATTCCTACTATGCTGTGAAGGTAACCTTCATGAGAACAGGACTTATTTCTCTTGTTCACTGTTAAATTAGTGCCTGGCATATAGTAGATGTTCAGTAGATGTATATTGAATTTATGAATGAATCTATCTGTACAACTTTGGTCAAATTAAGGACTTGATTTACTTAACTGTCAAATGATGAGTCTGTTCAGGACCTCAGAGTGTTACAGTTTCTATGTGCGTAATAGGTTAAAATGTATAGATATCTTTTAAAATCGTTGGTGCATAAAGCTGGATTCACCATAGTCTTATATAATCATATGGCGTATTCTTATCACGCAAGGTTCATGCAAGGTTGGCTCTATAATTTTTATTTGGTTATTCTTAATTACGTTAATAATTTCCCTCAAACTCAATAACCAAAACAAAAGCCAAGACTTTGACAGTTAGGAGCTGCATGTAACTGAATTCTCTTTCTTCCCACATGCCGTCTCTCTGGCCACCATGCACCCTGAGCCCCATGTTTTTCATTCTCTCGCGGTTTTGTTTTAAGTTGTTTTGTTACATCTGTATGTATTCCTAAAAGTGAGTTGTATGTATATGTGTGTATGAAATTGTGATTTTAAAAGAAACATATGTAATCATTTAGTCATTTAGATCATTTAGATTTAGATACCACATGTTGTCCGCGCTGATGAGCATTGTTGCCATAATTCATGTGTTTTGATGACTGTAAACATTCCATCGTCTGACCATGCCACGGTTCATTCATTCAGTTTCCTATGTTTGGGATGTTTCCAGGTTTCTGCCCTTCTGAACCATGCCAAGGTGCATATCCTTGACGTCTCTTGATGAACATGTGAAAGAGTGTCTTGTGTGTATAAATAGAGGATTTAAATTGCTGGATCATAGGTATATGAATGTTAAGCTATAGGAAATAATGCCAAACTATTTTCCAGAGCGGTTGCAAATCCTCTGTGGATACACATCTTCTTCGACGTTTCCTATTCTCGGATGTAAAATTTTTTGCTTATGAAATGTTACTACATTGTGGTCCTGATTTACATTTCCATGATCACAGTGATATGAGCATCTCTTCATGTGATAATTGGTTGTTTCCATGAAATGTCTAGTCATATCTATTGCTCATTGTTCTTTTGGGTTGTTTGTACTATTATTGATTTGTAGAAATCCTTCAAATATTGTTGATACCTGCTTTGTTGGGTATATGTATGGTGAATAGCATCTCCCAGATTGTAACTTGTCCATTTTCCTTTAAAAGTATATTTTGATAAACAAAAGTTACTAATTTTATTATTTTCAAATTATCAATTTTTTTCCCCGAATTAGTGCTTTTTTGTATCAAAAGAAAATTTTCCTATGTCAAAGTCTCAACTGAGGTGGCTTCCGGTTATATTGGAGACACTGAAGAAAGGACCCTGTAACGGGGTTTGGCTTTAAATATAACAGAACTATAAAATAGCTAAATGCAAATCTTGCTCAACAGACCTGCATCCTGCCCGTGCTGGAAACAGCATTCGGGTAGTGGCTCCAACTCTGCCTTTCTTTTTTATTTTTTAACATCTTTATTGGAGTATAATTCCCTTACATTATGGTGTTAGTTTCTGCTGTATAACAAAGTGAATCAGCTATACATATACATATACATACATCCCCATATCCCCTCCCTCTTGCGTCTCCCTCACACCCTCCCTATCCCACCCCTCTAGGTGGTCACAAAGCACCGAGCTGATCTCCCTGTGCTATGCAGCTGCTTCCCACTAGCTATCCATTTAAATTTGGTAGTGTATATATGTCCATGCCACTCTCTCACTTCGTCCCAGCTTACCCTTCCCCCTCCCTGTGTCCTCAAGTCCATTCTCTACACCTGTATCTTTATTTCTGTCCTGCCCCTAGGTTCTTCAGGACCACTTTTAAGATAACGGTTCTTACAATATGGTCTGTGGAACCATGGAGTCCTTGACACTCTTTCAGGGGGGCCATGAGGTCAGCGCATTTTCAGAAGAATACTAACATGTTGTTTGCCTTTTTCACTCACTGTGCTGACATCTGTAGTAATGGTGCAAAAGCCACAATGTGTAAAACAAACCTGCTGGTACTTCAGCACAAATGAAGGCCGTGTACCCAACTGTCTGTCCTGTAGTCATTGCCTACCTTACGTCCATGCAATCTTAGTAAACAAACAAAAAAACAACAACACAAAAAATAAAAAGCTAAGTTAACTTTACAGTGACTGTGTTGAAGTAATACATATTGTACATTTGATTAAAGTGTGTGTCTTAAATATTTCACGTGACCTTATAGGAATGGTTCACAAAGCACTTCTGCTGTATATGATGGTTGTCTAGAGGAACAACACTTGAGTAAGTTGCGAGTTGAATTAGATGCTTTCTTCATGGAATACCATTTTTACTGGAACTAATGATACATAAACTATAGCAGTTCATACTTGAGTATTTGGCAGACATTTTCTCAAAATTGAACGAACTGAGCCTTCAAGTCAAGGAAAACAAATAGCATTACTTTCCAGTACTTAGAATGAAATCAGTGCCACTATTAATACTATTTTTTGATACTATATAATGAAAAGTATCTGTATGTCAAAATTCTGGATGAACCTCTCCAAATGACCAAGGATTATATGATATAAAATCTAGCAGGGGTAAAAGATTTCTTCCAAGACCAAGTTATGCTAAAGGATTTTAATGTAACAGAAATATTCATTGACATGAATTTAGTTTCTACTTTGCAAACAGCCTTTAAGAAACTGCCACTTTTTGAGTTTTGGTGTGGTACCAAAGAAGAAAATCCAGAAGGCTATTAAAATACTTCTTCCTTGTCCTGTTATATATCTGTGTGAGGCTAGATTTTCTTCTGTTTACTTTAACTAAAAGTACATTTTGAAACTGATCCAATGCAGAAGTGGATATGAGAATTTAACTGTCTTAGGCCAGATGTTAAAGAGATAAGCAAAAATGTAGGATAATGCCACTTTTCTAACTAAAACTTTTGGGGGGAAATATAATTATTTTTCACAGAAATGTATTATTCATGTTAACATTTGATGCTATTTTTAAAGCGAATTAAAAATAAATATTTTATGAATTTCAGAATTTAAATTTCTAATATAGTAAAGATTGCTAGGTATAACAACATAAAAGCTCTTTGGGCTTCTCAGTAGTGTTCAAGGGATCATGAGACCAGAAGTTTGACAATTCTTGGCTAAAATATATTTTGCTCTATTTTCTAATAAGGTTTTTTGGGGGTTAGTTTGCTTATTTTAATATGTCAGCTCTTAATCCGTCCAATATGTGGCCTGTCTATAAATACCAAAAAAAAAAAAAAAGACACCAGACCTTTATGAAGAGTGATTAAATGAAAAATGTGTATAACTTCCATCTCTCATTGTAACTCCTACACATCAGATATCTTTCTTTTTTTTTTTTAGGTTTTTGGTAAGGTTGTCTATTTGGTTATCCATCCATCCACCAAACATATGAATTAAGCAAATAATACCTGTCATGTCTTCCTCCCACCCCTTTCTGTATGGGACCACAACCTGTGGGGCTCATGGGCCCTGACCCAGATCTCCACGCTCCCTAGCTGTCAGGCCTACTGACTGTTCTGGCCTGGAGGGACCGGCCTCTTTGTTTACAGTGGTCACTGATGGTTAGTTGGCACTCTGTAGAGTGCCAACTAACAGGTACTCACTACTTGGGTACTGACATGGTGCCCAGTTTTCTGTTGGAATGACAGGAGGTAAATTGGGAGAAGTATTCATTTCCCCTTATTTTATGAGTTCTTATTTGGCCCCCTGAGTGTCAGAATCAACTCAATAAATTTCCTGTGGGATTTTACTCTTGCCAGTACTACCTCTAACTTAATAAGTTACTAGCAAGGAAGAGGGAGGAATTCCATTTTTACTGAGTAACTCTTAAGGTGCCGGGTATTAGCATGTCTCAGTTAATATCTTAGTAGCTCTTTGGGGTGACAGATGGAACAGAGGTACATCAAAGAGGCAAAGGAGCTAAAAAACAAAACAAAAGGTAGCTCAAGCTCACAGTAGATTCAAATTCAGCTGTTTGTCTGCAAAGTGCCTGCTTTTTCGACCAGGTAAAATTGCCTCTCTAAAAACTTGAGTCCCAATAATATTGACTGTTTCATACAATGTGATTACTGCCATTATTGTGTGAGTACCTAGTTAAAGGGCAGAGCAGTCCTGCACACTCTTGCATCTTCAGCTTTATTTGTGTATAAATCACAATTTTTATTGGACACATTTATCTCCTTAGGTCAGAGACAAGATGGGGTAGGTGAAAGGGCATTGGATTTGAGGCCAGATGACTTTTTCCTTTAAATTCAATCCTTGGTCTTTATTAGCTGTGTTATCCTATTTGAATCACTGAACCTCTCTGGACCCCAGTTTCCTAATCAGTAAAACAGAGCCAATGATAGAAGCTCTTTCCCAGTGTAATTTGGCTGCTGGAAACACCCGGTTTTGATAACAGAATCTGTGCAAAGGCTTTAAAAGCAGAGGAGTACCTATGGGGATAATTAGATGTACTAGGTCTTACTAGCATATAAAAATTATGTAACTTATTATTATTGATGTTTCCCTCACCCTTCGACTTCTGGGGCTACCTTTTAAGACTGTTTTCTTTTTTACTAGGATAAGTCATAAAATTGCTGATATTTGACTATTTTTTATCTGCAGAAAATGTCCATTTCATACGGTTAGGTTAATGCTGATACATTTAAAATAGTTTTTAGTAAAATTACACATGAACAGTCAAAATAAAATCTAAATAGTTGTACCAGAGGGCATAGGGCAAAAAGTAAAGAAGGCTAGATCTTGGTTATGTTTTACAAACCAAACTTTTACTCTGGATTTTTCTTTCTCATGCTATCTGATGACACGTGTGAATCCCTAGTAGCCAGTGAAATGTTTTGTGTTGAAGAAGCACTGAAGGCCATGAAGCATCTTCCCCAGGATGGGTGGGTCTGATATCGAGAGTTGGCCCGAATGGAGGAAAGAGGAGTTAGTTGCAAATGCCAGTCTCTTCATTTTAATTATGTTAAGTGTGAGATCTACCTATATGTCTAAATGTCTATACTGTGTATAAATAGATAGATTTTTTCCTGTGAATGCTTTCTTTAAGCGGGGAGAACTGGCAGGGAGGTGGTAGGTATAAAAATGAATGAGAGAAGACTTAAGAGGTTGCTGTTTCTCCATTTAGAGAGTAATTTATTAAGAAGGACGTCACAACTTATAACAAATACTAAATTTAGTGATTTTAAAAACTTTTGTTGGCGGTGGGGGGGAGCTGTTTGTCGTTGGTCAATTTTGCTCTAAACCTCCGCCTTCTTTCAGTTGCAATGTTCTTACAATTTCTCCAGTAAATGGGGCTCTTTAAAGAAAGATATTTTCTTTTTGGCTGGGAAATAAACTGGAATGGATTCTAAGCACAAATTAAGTTTTAAAATTATCTATTAGTTTAGCACAAATTAGGTTTTAAAATTATCTCTTAGTTTAGGTTCTATGGAATTTACTACTCAAATTTCTAGAAAAACAAGCAATAGAAGTTCCACAGGTTACATCCCTTGGCCCTGCCATCCACAAATTAAACTAAAAATGCTACCAATGATTGATATTTAAGTGTTATGTGAAATCTCAGAGGAAGAAATCAGAAGTTAAGAATCAAGGACATGAAAATCAAAACTTATAAGACATTAATAATAGCTAGAACAGCACCCATGAGGCTTATTTAATTCCTGTTTTTTCCTTTGAAAATCAGTTGTGACTCACCGTTAAATCCACACCAGTAGCCCAGGCATTTACCGTTTCAGAGAAGATTTAAAATGCTTCCTCGATTGAAGTGTTTCACTTTGGTTTCAGTTTTTAGTGAGGTTGTGTCCTTTTGTGCTCTTAAACCAAACCTTCTGTTTTTCCCTCCAGCATTTTAGTTCTTTATTGGACTCCCTCAGCTCTGAGGATTACATCATAACCCAGCTGTATTTGTGCCCTTTACCATATCCAAAACTGATTTTGACTCAATATCCACATACACACAATCTTATATTCTACAAGCAATAAGATTACAAATTGTTTAAAATAGGAATTTCTGAAAGCCTATGCATGAACTCATGAAAGAAAACTGTGCTTCATGAAATTAAAAAGAACATTTACAGAGAAAAGTTAATTGGACTTAGTTTAGTCTTTGAACCTGGAAAAGTCAAATCTCACCTCCAAATCTGTCACTGTTCATTCAAAAAAAGAATTTAGGACATTACGAGCACAATAAGCCGTTTTACAATGGAATCACAAATATTTAATCTTTAAATAAACCCTGATTGGATGGGCTTTTCTTACTTACCAATTTATCCAGTCTCTTGTGGTCTCTGAAGGCAAGACTGGATCAGCAACTGAGCATAACATCTGATGTTGAGGGAAATCTACTTTGCTTTCTGCCTGGACTGCTGGTGTTGACCGGTGGGAAATGCTGCATTAGCTCTCAAACCAAAACATTTAAAGTGCCCTCTGAAATGTTGACATCTCGCCAAAGGCTTGAATGTCTAGTACCACAGATGTCCAGTCCTCTTTGGAGCCCAGCTGTGCTCTGTGCTTCTGTGAGTTGAATCTGATTGGCGCTTAGGGTGACAAACGATCCAGCCTTGTCCAAATAGTAGCTGGTATGAAACTAGGTACTGAGAGAGAGGAGAGAGTGACCCGGTAAGCAAGAGCTCCAGCCAGCAGGAGGCTGGATCTTTCCCATGCCTGGCCATGACCTCTGCCTGTGATGCTGTTGTAAGAATAGCTTCTGTATGTATTGGGAAGTATTTTCAAGTTGTAATTCACACGGCTTCACCAACTCCTTGGAAATCGTTGGAAAACCAGAAAAAATAGTTGAGAGTCAACCAGACCAGAACATTTCTCACTTTCAGGGGAAGGCGTGGGGAGGCTGTGTAAGTAACATGTTCACCAGAGCGTCTTGACCAGCAGAGGGCAAGATCATAATCAAGTGAGATGAGAGATTGAAAGGACCCCAAAGCTCTCTCATTTGGACTTGGGTGATTTTCCTCTCGAGCCTCACCCTGTTCTAGGTGTGGGGGAGGACAGACACGTGATGCCTGCTGGTGCCCGGGCTACTCCAGGTGTTATCCTCACATATTCCCAACCTGGATTTCATGCTGTTGGGTCTCCTAATCTTTCTTCAGGTTTCCCTCTCCTCTTAAATTTGGTTTTGGAGCACCCTGTTTGACCCTAATTTCTGGATAGTTTGCTTATTTAACAAATTGTTGCTGGGATCCTTTACTTTTCTTACATAGTTCTCTGGATTAATGCAGTCATAATGCATCTCTTGGAGGAGGAGCCCGAGTCTCCCATACTCTGTCGACTTTATTTATTTATTTATTTTGGGGGGCATTTTGGGATTTTTTTAAAATTGGAGTATAATGGCTTTACAATGGTGTGTTAGTTTCTGCTTTATAACAAAGTGAATCAGCTACGCATATACATATGTCCCCATATCTCTTCCCTCTTGTGGCTCCCTCCCTCCCACCCTCCCTATCCCTCCCCTCTAGGTGGTCACAAAGCACCAAGCTGATCTCCCTGTGCTATGCGGCTGCTTCCCACTAGCTAGCTATTTTACATTTGGTAGTGTATATATGTCCATGCCACTCTCTCACTTTGTCCCAGCTTACCCTTCCCCCTCCCTGTATCCTCAAGTCCATTCTCTAGTAGGTCTGCATCTTTATTCCCGTCTTGCCCTTAGGTTCTTCTGACCATTTTTTTTTTCTTTTTTTAGATTCCGTATATATGTGTTAGCATACAGTATTTGTTTTTCTCTTTCCGAATTACTTCACTCTGTATGACAGACTCTGGGTCCATCCACCTCACTACAAATGACTCAATTTCGTTTCCTTTTATGGCTGAGTAATATTTCATTGTATATGTGTGCCGCATCTGCTTTATCCATTCATCTGTGATGGACACTTACGTTGTTTCCATGTCCTGGCTATTGTAAATAGAGCTGCAGTGAACATTGTGGTACATGACTCTTTGAATTACAGTTTCCTCAGGGTATATGCCCAGTAGTGGGGTTGCTGGGTCGTATGGTAGTTCTATTTTTAGCTTTTTAAGGAACTTCCATACTGTTCTCCAGAGTAGCTGTATCAACTTACATTCCCACCATCAGTGCAAGAGGGTTCCCTTTTCTGCACAACCTCTCCAGAATTTATTGTTTCTAGATTTTTTGAGGATGGCCATTCTGACTGCTGTGAGATGATATCACATTGTAGTTTTGATTTGCATTTCTCTAATGATTAATGATGTTGAGCATCCTTTCATGTGTTTGTTGGAAATCTGTATATCTTCTCTGGAGAAATGTCTATTTAGGTCTTCTGCCCATTTTTGGATTGGGTTGTTTGTTTTTTTGATACTGAGCTGCATGAGCTGCTTGTAAACTTTGGAGATTAATCCTTTGTCAGTTGCTTCATTTGCAAATATTTTCTCCCATTCTGAGGGTTGTCTTTTCTTATTGTTAATGGTTTCCTTTGCTATGCAAAAGCTTTGAAGTTTCATTAGGTCCCATTTGTTTATTTTTGTGTTTATTTCCATTTCTCTAGGAGGTGGGTCAAAAAGGATCTTGCTGTGATTTATGTCATAGAGTGTTCTGCCTATGTTTTCCTCTAACAGTTTGATAGTGTATGGCCTTACATTTAGGTCTTTAATCCATTTTGAGTTTATTTTTGTGTATGGTGTTAGGGAGTGTTCTAATTTCATTCTTTTACATGTAGCTGTCCAGTTTTCCCAGCACCACTTATTGAAGAGGCTGTCTTTTCTCCACTGTATATTCTTGCCTCCTTTATCAAAGATAAGGTGACCATATGTGCGTGGGTTTACCTCTGGGTTTTCTATCCTGTTCCATTGATCTATCTTTCTGTTTTTATGCCAGTACCATACTGTCTTGATTACTGTAGCTTTGTAGTATAGTCTGAAGTCAGGGAGCCTGATTCCTCCAGCTCTGTTTTTCTTTCTCAAGATTGCATTGGCTATTTGGGGTCTTTTGTGTTTCCATACAAATTGTGAAATTTTTTGTTCTAGTTCTGTGAAAAATGCCAGTGGTAGTTTGATAGGGATTGCATTGAATCTGTAGATTGCTTTGGGTAGTAGAGTCATTTTCACAATGTTGATTTTTCCAATCCAAGAACATGGTACATCTCTCCATCTATTTGTATCATCTTTAATTTCTTTCATCAGTGTCTTATAGTTTTCTGCATACAGGTCTTTTGTCTCCTTAGGTAGGTTTATTCCTAGATATTTTATTCTTTTTGTTGCAATGGTAAGTGGGAGTGTTTTCTTAATTTCACTTTCAGATTTTTCATCATTAGTGTATAGGAGTGCAAGAGATTTCTGTGCATTAATTTTGTATCCTGCTACTTTACGAAATTCATTGATTAGCTCTAGTAGTTTTCTGCTAGCATCTTTAGGATTCTCTATGTATAGTATCATGTCATGTGCAAACAGTGACAGCTTTACTTCTTCTTTTCTGATTTGGATTCCTTTTATTTCTTTTTCTGATTGCTGTGGCTAAAACTTACAAAACTGTGTGGAATAAGAGTGGTGAGAGTGGGCAACCTTGTCTTGCTCCTGATCTTAGTGGAAATGGTTTCAGTTTCTCACCATTGAGGACAATGTTGGCTGTGGGTTTGTCATATATGGCCTTTATTATGTTGAGGTAACTTCCCTGTATGCCTACTTTCTGGAGCGATTTTATCATAAATGGGTGTTGAATTGTGTCAAAAGCTTTCTCTGCATCTATTGATATGATCATATGGTTTTTCTTCTTCAATTTGTTAATATGGTGTATCACATTGATTGATTTGCGTATACTGAAGAATCCTTGCATTCCTGCAATAAACCCCACTTGATCATGGTGTATGATCCTTTTAATGTGCTGTTGGATTTGGTTTGCTAGTATTTGTTTCAGGATTTTTGCATCTGTGTTCATTAGTGATATTGGCCTGTAGTTTTCTTTCTTTGTGACATCTTTGGTTTTGCTATCAGGGTGATGGTGGCCTCATAGAATGAGTTTGGGAGTGTTCCTCCCTCTGCTACATTTTTGAAGAGTTTGAGAAGGATAGGTGTTAGCTCTTCTCTAAATGTTTGATAGAATTCACCTGTGGAGCCATCTGGTCCTGGGCTTTTGATTGTTGGAAGATTTTTAATCACAGTTTCAATTTCAGTGCTTGTGATTGGTCTGTTCATATTTTCTATTTCTTCCCGATTCAGTCTTGGCAGGTTGTGCATTTCTAAGAATTTGTCCATTTCTTCCACGTTGTCCATTTTATTGGCATAGAGTTGCTTGTAGTAATCTCTCATGATCTTTTGTATTTCTGCAATGTCAGTTGTTACTTCTCCTTTTTCATTTCTAATTCTATTGATTTCAGTCTTCTCCCTTTTTTTCCTTATGAGTCTGGCTAATGGTTTATCAATTTTGTTTATCTTCTCAAAGAACCAGATTTTAGTTTTATTGATCTTTGCTATCATTTCCTTCATTTCTTTTTCATGTATTTCTGCTCTGATCTTTATGATTTCTTTCCTTCTGCTAACTTTGGGGTTTTTTTGTTCTTCTTTCTCTAATTGCTTTAGGTGTAAGGTTAGGTTGTTTATTTGAGATGTTTCTTGTTTCTTAAAGTGGGATTGTATTGCTATAAACTTCCCTCTTAGAACTGCTTTTGCTGCATCCCATAGGTTTTGGGTCGTCGTGTTTTCATTGTCATTTGTTTCTAGGTATTTTCTGATTTCCTCTTTGATTTCTTCAGTGATCTCTTGGTTATTAAGTAGTGTATTTTTTAGCCTCCACGTGTTTGTATTTTTTACAGATTTTTTCCTGTAATTGATATCTAGTCTCATAGCGTTGTGGTCAGAAAAGATACTTGATATGATTTCAATATTCTTAAACTTACCAAGGCTTGAATTGTGACCCAAGTTATGATCTGTCCTGGAGAATGTTCCATGAGCACTTGAGAAGAAAGTGTATTCTGTTGTTTTTGGATGGAATGTCCTGTAAATATCAATTAAGTCCATCTTGTTTAATGTATCATTTTTAGCTTGTGTTTCCTTATTTATTTTCATTTTGGTTGATCTGTCCATTGGTGAAAGTGGGGTGTTAATGTCCCCTAGTATGATTGTGTTACTGTCGATTTCCCCTTTTATGGCTGTTAGTATTTGCCTTATGTATTGAGGTGCTCCTATGTTGGGTGCATAGATATTTACAATTGTTTTATCTTCTTCTTGGATTGATCCCTTGATCATTATGTAGTGTCCTTCTTTGTCTCTTGTAAAAGTCTTTGTTTTAAAGTCCATTTTGTCTGATATGTGAATTGCTACTCCAGTTTTCTTTTGATTTCCATTAGCATGGGCTATCTTTTTCCATCCCCTCACCTTCAGTCTGTATGTGTCTCTAGGTCTGAAGTGGGTCTCTTGTAGACAGCATATATATGGGTCTTGTTTTTGTATCCATTCAGCCAATCTGTGTCTTTTGGTGGGAGCATTTAGTCCATTTACATTTAAGGTAATTATTGATATGTATGTTCCTATTACCATTTTCTTAATTGTTTTGGGTTTGTTATTGTAGGTCTTTTCCTTCTCTTGTGTTTCCTGCATAGAGAAGTTCCTTTAGCATTTGTTGTAAAGCTGGTTTGGTGGTGCTGAGTTCTCTTAGCTTTTGCTTGTCAGTAGAGGTTTTAATTTCTCCATCAAATCTGAATGAGATCCTTGCTGGGTAGAGTAATCTTGGTTTTAGGTTTTTCCCCTTCATCAATTTAAATATGTCCTGCCACTTCCTTCTGGCCTGCAGAGTTTCTGCTGAAAAATCAGCTGTTAACCTTATAGGGATTCCCTTATGTGTTATTTGTTGTTTTTCCCTTGCTTTTAATATTTTTTCTTTGTATTTAGTTTTTGATAATTTGATTAGTATGTGTCTTTGCGTGTTTCTCCTTGGATTTATCTTGTATGGGACTCTCTGTGCTTCCTTGACTTGATTAACTGTTTCCTTTTCCATATTAGGGAAATTTTCAACTATAAGGTCTTCAAATATTTTCTCAGTCCTTTTCTTTTTCTCTTCCTCTTCTGGGACCCCTATAATTCGAATGTTGGTGCGTTTAATGTTGTCCCAGAGGTCTCTGAGACTGTCCTCAATTCTTTACATTCTTTTTTCTTTATTCTGCTCTGTGGTAGTTATTTCCACTATTTTTATCTTCCATGTCACTTATCCTTTCTTCTGCCTCAGTTATTCTGCTATTGATCCCTTCTAGAGAATTTTTAATTTCATATATGGTATTGTTCATCACTTTTGTTTGCTCTTTAGTTCTTCTAGGTCCTTGTTAAATGTTTCTTGTATTTTCTCCATTCTGTTTCCAAGATTTTGGATCATCTTTACTATCATTATTCTGAATTCTTTTTCACATAGACTGCCTATTTCCTCTTCTTTTGTTAGGTCTGGTGGGTTTTTACCTTGCTCCTTCATCTGCTGTGTCTTTCTCTGTCTTCTCATTTTGCTTAACTTACTGTGTTTGGGGTCCCCTTTTCACAGGCTGCAGGTTTGTAGTGCCCGTTGTTTTTGGTTTCTGTCCCCAGTGGCTAAGGGTGGTTTAGTGGGTTGTGTAGACTTCCTGGTGGAGGGCACTAGTGCCTGTGTTCTGGTGGATGAGTCTGGATCTTGTCTTTCTGGTGGGCAGGTCCATGTCTGGTGATGTGTTTTGGGGTGTCTGTGGCCTTATTATGATTTTAGGCAGCCTCTGTGCTAATGGCTGGGGTTGTGTTCCTGTCTTGCTAATTTTTTGGCATACGGTGTCCAGCACTGTAACTTGCTGGTCATTGAGTGGAGCTGGGTCTTGGCGTTGAGATGGAGATCTCTGGGAGATTTTTGCCGTTTAATATTGTGTGGAGCTGGGAGGTCTCTTGTGGACCAATGTCCTGAACTTGGGTCTCCCACCTCAGTGGCACAGCCCTGACGCCTGGCTGGAGCACCAAGAGCCTGTCATCCACATGGCTCAGAATAAAAGGGAGGAAAAAAAAGAAAGATAGAAGGAAGAAGATAAAATAAAGTTATTAAAATAAAATAAAGTTATTAAAATAAAAAATAATTATTAAAATTTTTTTTAAGTATTTAAAAAAAGAAAGAAAGAAGAGAGCAACAAAACCAAAACCAAATCCACCAATGATAACAAGCACTAAAAACTATACTTAAAAAAACCAAAACAAAACAAAAAAAAGGACAGACAGAACCCTAGGACAAATGGTAAAAGCAAAGCTATACAGACAAAATCAGTCAGAGAAGCATACACATACACACTCACAAAAAGAGAAAAAGGGGGGAAATATATATATATCATTGCTCCCAAAGTCCACCTCCTCAATTTGGGATGATTTGTTGTCTATTCAGATATTCCACAGGTGCAGGGTACATCAAGTTGATTGTGGAGCTTTAATCTGCTGCTCCTGAGGCTGCTGGGAGAGATTTCCCTTTCTCTTCTTTGTTCCCACAGCTCCTGTGGTTAAGCTTTGGATTTGGCCCCGTCTCTGCGTGTAGGTCTCCTGAGGGTGTCTGTGCTTCCCTCAGACAGGACGGGGTTAAAGGAGCAGCTGATTCGGCGACTCTGGCTCACTCAGGCCGGGGGGAGGGAGGGGCACGGAGTGCGGGGCGAGCCTGCGGCGGCAGAGGCCGGCGTGACATTGCAGCAGCCCAAGGCGCGCCGTGCGTTCTCCTGGGGAAGTTGTCCCTGGATCCTGGGACCCTGGCAGTGGCGGGCTGCACAGGCTCCCCAGAAGGGAAGTGTGGATGGTGACCTGTGTTCACACACAGGCTTCTTGGTGGCGGCAGCAGCAGCCTTAGAGGCTCCTTCCTGTCTCTGGGGTCCACGCTGTTAGCCGCGGTTCGCGCCTGTCTCTGGAGCTCCTTTACGCTGCGCTCTTAATCCCCTCTCCTCGCGCACCAGGAAACAAAGAGGGAAGAAAAAGTCTTTTGCCTCTTCGGCAGGTCCAGACTTTTTCCCGGACTCCCTCCCGGCTAGCTGTGGCGCACTAGCCCCTCAGTCTGTGTTCACGCCTCCAACCCCAGTCCTCTCCCTGCGATCTGACATCCGAAGCCCAAGTCTCAGCTCCCAACCCCGCCCGCCCCGGCGGGTGAGCAGACAAGCCTCTCGGGCTGGTGAGTGCTGGTCGGCACCGATCCTCTGTGCGGGAATCTCTCCGCTTTGCCCTCCGCACCCCTGTTGCTGTGCTCTCCTCCGCGGCTGCGAAGCTCCCCCGTCCGCCACCCGCAGTCTCCGCCCGCAAAAGGCCTTCCTGGTGTGTGGAAACCTTTCCTCCTTCACGGCTCCCTCCCACTGGTGAAGATCCCGTCCCTATTCTTTTATCTTTGTTTTTTCTTTTTTCTTTTGCCCTATCCAGGTACGTGGGGGAGTTTCTTGCCTTTTGGGAGGTCTGAGGTCTTCTGCCAGCTTTCAGTAGGTGTTCTGTAGGAGTTGTTCCACGTGTAGATGTATTTCTGATGTATTTCTGGGGAGGAAGGTGATCTCCACGTCTTACTCTTGCGCCATCTTGAGGCTCCTAACTCTGTCTACTTTAGACTCATCCAGTTGTGGACTGATGTCATCAACTTTACTCTTTTTACCAGTTTCCTTCCCTTTGTCCTGCGACAGCATGCTCATTATCAGTCATGCTTATTATCACTATCAAAATGAAACAAAACCCCTCAAAACATCCGATTGACCTTAAGTCCCTTTTATTTGGTGCTACCGTCCAGGGGTCGCCCAAGCTATAAACCATTAAATTCTGCTTTACTGTCTCATAACTATCCAATCACCAAAACCTGATGGTTTTTTTTTTAAACACCTAAATATCTCGTCTATGATTCCCACCAAACTCAACGTCATGTGTTGCCTGTATTCACTGCCTCCAATCTATTCCCCACCCACAATGTCTGCCCTCCAGTCACCCATGAGCAGAGTCCCTCTAAAATCCAAGCCTGTCCATGACCTTTTCGTGGGTCCTTATCACTTATAAGTTCATGCTGTTGAATCAAGTCAGACTTGACACCCCTCTCCGCTGCCACTGCTTGCCTTGAACTTTATGTCCTAGCAGCCCTGACCTCTTTGAACTTCCTGCAACTAATGATGGTCCTTGTGCCTTTCCCTCTGCCTGGAATAACTTTCTGGAATAATTCTCTTCTCCTTTCACCTGTTTCATCCTGAATTTGAATTGTGTCTCTAAAGTTTCAGCCATTCTTGTACAGTTTTCCCCGCTACCTGAAGGTAGAGCGTTCCTATGAAGCCTTTCATAAGCCGGAATGTCATAAAGTGAAAAAGCCATTACCTTAGGACCTATCTTGCTAATGGATGCACATAAGTTGAAGTAAAGCACAGATGCTCACAGATACAGTTCAAAGCTGTTGTGTCTTGATGTTGAGCAGCTGAGAGTAGTTCTGGGGGAGGATCTGGGTGTACCGCTCTCACTGCTCGGGGCTGCACGCTGCCTTTATAATGACTGCCTGCAAAACAAACGCTGAACGCTTTTCACTTTTCTCCTTTTTTCGTAAAAGCAAAAAGCTTCTTTGGATTTCTTTCGGTTATTGAAAACGGGTACTAAGTAGATCTTTCATAAAAGCGAAGTGGTGTAAAGCGAACTTATGAAAAGCAGGGGTGATACTTGTGTCGTAATTTTTATTATATCCATGTACCATCTGCTCTCTATATTATATTTGATTTTTGTTTATATGGAGTTGCCTTAAAAATTAAATGTTTAGCTTTATTCTAAGTAAAAAAGACTTTGAAATGATAGATTTTATGTATTTAGTCTTTTAATCAAAATAACTACATAACTGTTGAATAAATTTGTCTGAGTTCGATTCTCTTGAGTATTTCTCAGACCTGTGGGAACCCTGCTTTCAGACACTGTTCAGCATACCCTTCCCCTGGGAAGCTGTTCTTTCTTCCAAGTTTTATTTACAGTGTTTGGTATGTTTCATAAAGGAGACTTTTAAACAAGATAAAGGCCAGAGTAAACGTTAATGTGCTCACTTTTATTTTTGAAGGCTTGTGATCCATGACATAAAAATAAACTGACTTCTATAAATATTCAGTTTGACATGCAGGAGTGGGTTTGTTTGTCTGTAATCCAGTAACTGCTCTAACTGGCTCAAAGAAACCTTGAGTCAAATGCATATATTTTTAATACCAAAACTGGTAATTGGGGCTGTGCGGATCAAACGTGGTTCAATTTTATAGGATTAAATAATGATTGCAGGGCTTCCCTGATGGCGCAGTGGTTGAGAGTCCGCCTGCCGATGCAGCGGACATGGGTTCATGCCCCGGTCCGGGAAGATCCCACATGCCTCAGAGCGGCTGGGCCCGTGAGCCATGGCCGCTGAGCCTGCGCGTCCGGAGCCTGTTCTCCGCAACAGGAGAGGCCACAACAGTGAGAGGCCCGCGTACCGCAAAAAAAAAAAAAAAAAACATAATAATGATTGCAATGTTGAAAGTAACAAGTGCTACATGAGAATGCCAAAGGGGGGAAAATTTCTTTTTTAAAGGAACTTGTATCTTTATAACGGTATTCTATTTTGTAAGCCAAAGGGCGAACTGAAGGTACCTGAAACTCAAATCTCTAAGTCTTATGAGTTCTGTACTCTTGGGGAATTATAAGGGGAAATTATTGACAGAATCCACTAGCACAAAGCCACGGACTCGGGGACACCTAGGGGTATGACAGGATCCCTGAATAATGAAATAATTGTCAGTGTCTGGGATTTAAGAGTGTCCAACACGAAATAGGCCAGTTTAACCAAGGAGGATGTATTCTTACAAACTAGGTAATTTAAGAGGTACGCTCCCTCTTACTGTATTTTACTTGATCATGTCTGTAGTTGCACTGACCCATTAACCACTGAACTGGCTGTCTGTCCCAGGAGACGCTCACCCCTCCCTACACTCTCCCGAGTTGAAGTGGGGCAACAGCAGCAGGAGATGTGCATTTGGATGTGGCTTTGACCATGTCCCTTTTCCAAACACACCACCTCTTCTCTCACCGCTGGCCTTGTTCAGATTGTTTGCTGGAATGGCCCCTTTCTTCCATCTCTACCTGTTGACCTCTTGTGCATTCCTTAAAACCCAGGCCAGATAAGGAGCTTTTCCTTATCTTCCCACTAAGAATGAATGAATGGTTAGCCCCTCTCTAAATTCCTGTGGTGCTTAATTTGAGCTCTGATTAGGAATAATCACTCCTCAGACCTTGTACTGTATTGCTGATGGTAATGGCCGTCTCTCCTGGTTTTGGGGAAAGGCGGGTCTTTTGCTGATGCTCCCTGCGTCTGTCATTCATGCAGTCATCTGGCGTCTGTCATTCATGCAGTCATCTGGCCTGCTGGGCTGGAGGGCAGGTGATTTTTCTGTAGCCTCTGTCACCCCATATTGCCAGGTTTGCTTCCTGGGCTTAGCATGTTTACCCCTTTGAAATCCATGGGCACCCTCTCGCCTAAGACTCCAGCTCAGTGAGAAAGGAAGATCTTTCAGAGACAAGAATGTGGTTGTATTTAACGAACGAGGAACTCCACTATATTCCCTTCTTTCTTTTCCTAGTCCAAGAAATCTAAATGTCCTTTTAATTTTGATTTCTTTTTGTTGGTAATTCAAATTAAACTAATTTAAAATTAGTACCAAAGTCATGCATCTATGTACTTTAAAAAAATCAAATAATTTTTTATAAAACTTATAATGAAAAAAGTCCTGCCTTTTTCCTTTGCCCCAGTGGGGACCTTTTTCACTTTTTGGGTGTCAATCCCCGTGTTTCTAACATAACTGACAGTTCTCGTCTTCCACTAGTGTCTGTTGACACCTTTGTGTGGAAGATGAAGATTTAGTTTGCTTATTCTCCATACTTCTCTTCACCTAAATAATTGTGTCTATAATTTTTTGCTAACTATTCAAATAATTAGAACCATGTCAGTATTATTTGTAACCAAAGCTCTTCACTTGCACTTGCACTTGCACAATTCTCCAGCTGCCTCTAGTGACCAGGAGAAACTGTGCCCTTTGGGTCTAATGAGGGCAGGCTTCCCCCGAGTCCAGGCTGCACATTTTCCCACTTACAGTTAGTTAAGATATGTAAACAAGCTATATAAATGTTAGCTCTTGTTATCACGTCAATATTATAATTTGAGCCAAACCTCATTTAGTCCAGTTCTTAACTATATATGCGTATGAATAAGCTTAAAAGTACTTTTGCCAGCAGCTGCATTTAGAGAAAATACATAAAGTCCAGGCATATTTTTACCTAATACAACGTTTGCTGGATAGATACTTCTTAGCATTATACCTCAACAGGCAGAGGAAATGTGTGTTGACAAATCCTTGTTATTAATAGTTTTCTGTTATATTTCACTGAAGAGGCCTTCCAGCTTAATCCGCTTTAGGCATCTTGCTTTGGGCAGCTTGCAGTTATTGCTATCTTGGAAAAGTCCCATTCGCGATGCATACACACCTCCAGGACTGTGTTTTTGATTCTTCCTCGTCGAAACTTACCTGCTACCAGAAGCCTAAATCAAATCCTGACCCTTTGCTTTGCTGCTCTCTTTTGTAGTTTTCCCAGATGCCTTATATTATATTATACCTGATAAGCAAGGCCCTTGATTTTATTCATTTAAAAATACAGACAATCACTTAAAAGATAAAAGCTCCTGAGTCATAAATAGGCAGGCTGGGGATTGATTTCTGGAGTTGATGAGACTGTTGGGAGACCAGTTTCATGTAAGAGTAAGCAACCTGAGAAGAGAGCTACCAGCCAAATAACGGCAGATGTCCACATCTCAGTGGCTTCCATTAGCTTGTAAAGATCCTACTTTGAGGAGTCATGCTAATTGGTAACCCTCAGAGTGTGAGAGTGTGACTTAAATATCTGCCTAAACTTTTGTCACAGTTCAAAAGGGGAGGGTCTCTAGATAATGAGCATCCAGGAGAGAAGGATGTGGGGTGTAAGCAGTGGCTGCGCATCCGTGCTGCCATGTGCCTTTTGCAGACATCTGTGACTAATCACAGCCCATTTTCCTGTAGCCTTTCAGTCCTTCTCTAGGGGATCTCGAGCAATCTGTCAGAGCCTGCCCCTGAGATGAAGGCTTTGGTCATCTTTGGCCAGAGTTTCATCCAGGACAAAATGAAGGGGGAGAAAAACAAAAAACAAACAAAAAACCCCAGCAAACTTGTCTACTCTAGCATGGAGACAGTCAGGATTAGATTAATCTGTGTTTCTTGAGAGTTTATCCCACATAACTAGTTAGAGTTAACTTGGAGTACAAAAGCAACCTCTGCCTCTTATCAGCCTGGGGATTGTGGGCTAGTTATGTAATCTCCCTACATCTCGTCGTTTCCCGTCTGTAAAAAGGGTCTAGTATCACCTACCTCATTAACGTTGTTGGAAAGTTTCAATGAAGTAATGTATGTTTTCTTACTGCCATGCTCAGCCAAAGTAGGTGGTCAGTGAATGGCAGGGGCTCTTATTAATAGGATTACAGGCTAATCGTTGCTTCACAATTTTCTTGAAGTTGTGTTATCATTGACTCTATGGAAGATAGAGAGTGCTGTGCTTTGCAGTTTTAATAAATGTTGACTTTTATGGAAGGATCCAAATTTGAGCAGGTCTTTGGCTCAGTCACCATGGTTATGGGAAAGCTCTTTTATAACTTAGCCATCCTTAATCCCGGGAGAAATATTTCCAAACTGTCAACATAATTTCAAGAGGAACTGAGCAGTATGCGGTAGCCTGGAAGCCTTGAAAGATGGCGCATCTGATGGAGTACTTCAGTGCTTTCACTTCCCTGGACCCCTTGGTGAGGAAGCGGGGTAGCCATCCCCTTTCCTACCCCTTGTTCCACCCCTCCTTCCACTCAGTCTCCACAGGGAGTGTGAATGGAGCATGCTTCCGCCTTCTTCACTGTAGCCAACTCGAGAAGTTGTTAGGGTTCTGCTATGTTTTCCTAATGTAGACAAACCGTGTGGTCCCAAAGTACCTCTCCATTGCCAGGAATCTCATCAGCCCTCCACCCTTCAGGAAAGACTAAAGCTTATTATGCTAATGGCATTATTTCGCAATGTCTAGATGAATCTCTCTCATGAAAGGCCTGGAGATGAAGCTAAATCATAGTAAAGGCAGGAAATGTTTATTTTTCCCTAGGTAGGGAGAACAAAAGCTCATACAAGCAGAATATTTTGTATATATTTTGTTAGTTCAGCTGACTGGTTATTAATCTGTTCTGGTGTTTTGTGGGAAATGACAGAGGCTTTTTTTTTTTTTTTAATGGCCCATAGGAAGAAAATAATGTTTGAGTTTGCTAAATAATCTCTTGCCATTTGCCAAACCAAATATCACTTATCAACTCCACGTATGAAGTATATGCTATTTGCCCGAAGTTCAGATGCTTATTACCACTCTGTTGGAAGCACTTAGTTTCAAAAAAGCAGCACGTGATACAGCTGCTTCTGAAATATGTAAGAGATGGTGTGGTTTTAAAAAGGAAACGATTATGAGAGATTGTCGATGTTTTCGATCTGTTAAGTTTTCTCACAACCATTTGGAATGGTTTCTAAGTGATCTTGCCTGGAAGGCATCTTGATGCAGAGTCTTTTCTCTGTAGCTGTTATTTTACAACTTCAGTTTAATCCTCTTTTTACTGAATGCCAATTGGCGTGTTGTAGTTAGTCTAAATATTTATAGGATCTTACCACTGCATGTTTATCTTGTAGGCATTTGTAATCTTTCTTAACGTGTGGCTGAGAGGATGTGAGGGCAGTATGTCTCTGGAGTAGATTGTTCTAGTTAGAAGGCTGGCCGCTGTGAATCCTTAAGCACATTACTTAACCTCTCTGTGCCTCAACCGTCTCTTCCTGGGGATGAGCCGTACGAAAGCAATGGTAATATTTAACTCGGAATACTGTGTGAGTGCTATAGAAGAGCAGAATGAATGTTGCCTGTCAGAAGTATTATTTCCTAATGGAGAACTAAAAAAAGACTTGAAGGAGACTTGCATTGTAGGGGGTGTCTTATTATCTATCAAAGGTAATGATGGCTTGGAGAAAACATGATTTTGAAATGGAGCTTAAATATAGTATTTACGGTACTGTATTTTATTATAATTTTCCTCTGGCCTGTGTTCAGACAGTCTTCTAAGTGTCTCCGGATCATTTGGTGTAGATGAGATTCGCACACATTTTTATATTACAGGTTTCCTCTGCATAGGACAGCATTTTAATGGTAATTCGTATTTACTGCTTCCTTTCCCACCATTTTTTTCTAACTTGCTTTCGGCATTTTATATGTAGACAACATTAAGAATCTTAAGTTCAGTTTTTCTGGCATGAAGCTCTATTTTTTATAAAATAAGAGTGAAGGTGCACACTCAATATCCATACTTTTCCAATCTGTGGGTCCTTGTGGCACTGAGACATCTCTAGGCCAACTTTTGGGATTCATTTTCATTCAGAGGCACACCATCGAGTTCGTATACTACTTACTTGTAATGGATTAGAAAGATCTGGAAGCTACCTGGAACTAGCTCAGAGACATAATCAAATACTCCAGACCCTCACAATGATTATTTCTAATATAATTTCACTACTTCTTTAATTCTGTTTGTTGCTGACATAAAAATTTTTACTATGGCCCAGTATGAGCGCCACATACAAACCTGGTGAAGAAATTTTCTTAGTGTCTTCTTTGAAGGAGGGAAAAACAAAGGTTGATTGATGAAGTGTAGTCTGGGATTGGCCCTGGGTTAAGTTCCAAGGTACCCCTGGAGGCAGGAGAATGAGAATTTTCATTTTCTAAGTTACTTGTAGAGTCACGGTTGAATTGCCAGAGTTGTGACACATCCCGAGGAACGTGGGAAGTTTTTATTTGTACCTTGGTTCGCTTTAAATTTAGCATCAAAAGCTAATGTGCTTGGGCCGTTTCAGAGTCCTGAGGGCAGGTCTCTGTCTCTGCCTGCTGCAGGGTGGGGAAGGTGTGACAGGAGCTCTGGAGTCGGGTGTTCATCTCTAGGCTTCGCCTTTGTCACCTGGGAAATGGTGCTGATAATGGTGCCTCCCTGACTAGGTTGCTGTGTGCATTAGGTGAAATAGTGCACATGGAATGCATGCAGTTTGTGGCAGCAAGTAGAGCTAGTAAATATTAGTGTTATTTCTATTGATTTCTCCAAGTTAAGATAATTTAATTGTATTCTGCTTCTCCCCCCACCCCGCTTAGTAAGCATGTCTTAGAAACAGACTCTAGCATTTGGATTCCTGGAGCATTCGCCTGTGGGCTATAGATGCACCATCTCTTAGAAGCTGTGCAAATAGGATCTGAACACTTCGTGTCAGTGGTAAGGTTTGGGGGACTTTGGGGAGAGTTGTGGACAAAAAGTGGGCAGGAAGTGGGGATGGAGATGATATTGTGAGGATATGCTTTTTACTTATATGCTCAAGGGCTCACTTAATTCCTCAATTTTAATGAGTGAATTGTATGAAAACTTATCTAAGAACGTTTCCTCAAAGTTTTCAGACTTTTTTGGCAGTTCTTGTGGTATCTCTCTAAAGTGTTTGTTCAGTCGCTGGTTCTAGTAACATGTTGTAAAACTGTGTGTGTGTTCTGTTTTGTTTTGATGGGCAGAGACGTAGAACCCTTTTTTTTTTTTTTTTCCTGTTCAAATCTTAAATAGAACCCTAGTGGATAAAACAGATCACAGTGTACCTTTGAATGCAGATGGGGATGCAGGGAAGAGCTGGCCTGCCTGCTCAGTCTCTACCTGGTTGCTCCCAAGGTATGTCTGTGATTCCCTATGGCTAAGGAATACAGTTTTCAAACTGTGTCCTTCTAGAATACTTTTGTTCTTGAATAAGCTTATCCCACAAGGTGCAGCTGTGGGCTTCATAGATATTTTAGTAATTCAAAACCACTGAATTGACATTTAGAAGTTGAGATGGAGAATAAAGGTAAGAAGGAGATTGATGCTGATTGGATATGGTCCCTTTGGGAAGTTACAATACCAGGACATGCAAAACTCCAGTGAGATAACCAATTAGTTCAAACCTGGCTTTCCTTTCTGGCTTTACAGGCCTCCTTTACCAACCCTGGTTTGTTGGTATGAGGCCAGCAGGTCTGGGTGTTGTGCACTGGACCAGAGGTAGGCGTTTACCTGTTTACCCCAAGCTCCTCGGCCCTTCCTGGGACAGTGTGAGGTGCTTTCTGGGTCAGATGGCTTTGGAGGCTAGAGTGTTTAAGGCGGAGACAACCTCTGTAAAATCTAGACTGTCTAGTATCTTCACATTCAGTGCCGTATTTGAACGTGTCCCCCTTTTGTGGTAGTTGCAGTACCAATTACGCACTTCAGGCATTTCCGAGATGGGCCTGGAACACAGAGAGGGCCATCGGGCCAGGCCCATTATCCAGCCTGCAGGGACACATGTGGGCTAGGGAGCCCCACGGAGTCAACAGTAATGTCGCCACCAAAATATTTGCCTTTTCTTTGAATGACACTGCCTTCCTATTTTATGGTTTTATTTGGCGTGTGCATGTTCTTTTTTAAATGAGTTAAATTGTTTTGCTGAAGATAACTTATTTCCCTAACTCTGATATATGCACTTACATGTATATTAAATACATAATTATATATATTTATTATCACTAATCCAATTTATCCCCCCCCCCGCAAAAAAGCATTTGGCAATGCTTTAGAATGGAATGACATGGTTCGCCTGAGGCGCTGAGCTCTTTTTGTTTGAGTTTGATTGCGGTGCTGTAGGACTGTGACCACATACCTCGCTTTGCGAACAATGTTCTCTGTCATGTGCTATGACTATCTGGCTTTCCTGCAGAAATAGGCAGTCCTTTTGAACTGTGAAGTATTTCTCATCTTGGCTTTAAGATTAAGGAGAAACTTTTTGATCTGAGGTACCTTGCTCCAGGAAATACTTTTGAAGAGATTTCACTTACCAAAGGCTTAACCAAAGCAGGTTGGAATAGGGTGATCTTGTAATTTATTATTCAAACTGGGGCACTTTTGAAAGCAACAAGGGACATTAATTATCATTAGACCAGGACTGCAGGAGTGAACTGGGTCTGTCCTGGGCATATGGGACATATATTCACCCCACAGTAGGTACACTCTGGAGAGTCAGAATAGAAATGATAAATTCCCCAAATCATCTGAAAGCCCAGACTTCTGGAAAACCTTAAAATGAGCCTCAAGACAGACAGGTGCTACCTTGTCTCTCTTTGTAGTGAATGCTGCTATGGTAACGGGTTGGCATCTACTATGAGTCCATTTATTGAGCATCTACTATGTATAAGTACTCTGTGCTAGTCTTTAGGAGGATTCTTTCATCAACCACTTAAAAGAACACAGTGCTTTTCCAAACAAAAGTTTCAGGAGTCCTGGCTTACAGTTTATCCCCAATGCATTCTTTTTCTGCTCTGTTTATTCTCTGTTCTAATTCTGATTCCTTCATGATGTCTCTGTGCCAATATTTTAATTCTAAGTTATTTGGAACAAAATCCCTTTTTTGTTATGTGATAAATATTTCAGATTTGTAAGCACTCTAAAGGGGGAGCTCAGGGCATTTTCTAGTTTTTGGTCAACTATAGCATTAAACTCACTCCTGGGGATACAGTGGGTCCTCACTATATGGTTGGATATGGCTGATTATTATTAATCATTTAATAGTGATTCTCAAACTTGAACACACTTTCACAAGTTTGAGAATCACTGTTAAATCGACAATTTGTAGCAGCCTTAGGTTGTGAAGACCTTTCAGAATTTGATGAGAGCCAGAAAGCTAGAAAAATGCACAAACATATTTTATACAATAATGGGGTATTTGGGAACCGCTGATTCAGTACTCTGATGTAAACTAAGCACTTTAATTTTCAGAATAAATCCTATTAGAATTATTAGAGGAAGTCACACACCAGTGTGACTGGGAATTTGATGATTATTTATCTTTAGTAGCCTTGGCCTGTGGTTTGTCACCACCTTTTTTTTTTTTTCTTCAAGAGCTCATGCCCTGAGATTTCTCCAGGCATTAATCTAGGCCCTGTGGTGAATGTCAGCACGGTACCTGCTGGGTGGTCCTGCCACATTCTCACTCAGCCACACACTTGATGTGGCGGAGGCTTCTGGTGGGCCCCCCACCCAGCCAGAAGGGCGGGAAGGGACTTTAGTGAATCCCCTTTTACTTTTCTTTAAACAACTTAATTTTTGTATTAATTCTCTTTAATTTTTAGTGAATTACATTTACTTTAAACAACTAAAATTTTTAAAATTCCTAAGGAATGCATGGGCAACTTAGAAATAGAGATAAGTGAAAGGAAGAAAAAAGATTATTGGAAAATTTGTCCTTGGGTAACCAGTTATTTTCTTGTAAACGGCAAAATAAGAAGCAAAAGAAGAGTCTCTTGGTGACTGACACTGGAGGGGAGTTTATGCCTCCTAGCTATGCACTAGGGTAATAACAATAGCATTATTAATAATACCTAACATTTATTGAAGTTTTATAACATGCCAGATACTGTTGTGTTTAATTTCCCTATTTATATTAACTCATTAAAACCTGATAGCTGGTGTACGAGTAAATGCTGTTAATGTACCCCAGTTTAACACAGACAGTAAGCCTCAGAGTGGTTAAGCATCTTGCCCGAGGTCACACAGCCGATAAGGATTTGAGTTGAGGCAGGGAGATGCCGTAGCTCTCGGTCTCAGACGTGTATCCTCTTCTGGTCTTCTAGGATGATACGAAACACTGCTATGAATTACTGTTGGGTGGTGGTGGAGGAGAGGAGACTCCTGCATGAATGCTTTGGGGTTGAGGGATGAGGACTAGGACATTTCTCCGTGGGTCAGGTGGGTGCAGAGATGGAGCAAGGACTCAGGAGTGTGCACAGGTCCTATGCTTTTTGGACCCTTTAGTAATTAAGCTAATCATCAGCCTCACCTTGAAATATCTCTCATTCCTTTGTTATCAGCATGTGGAACAGCTGAAAGAATGTCTGCTGATTGGAACCTTCCCAGCTCACCTTAGAATGGTGGGCATCTGTTCAATTTTAAACTGGGGACCATGACGTTCTCTGTGCCGAACATTTGCAAACAGCTGGACTCAGAAGGAAATGTACAAATGTGTGGTGTTCACAGTTTACTAATATAGTGAGGGCTGACAGAATTATTATGGGTCACTGAGCCTTTAAATTATATTTGTTTGTAAAGTGGCCTTGTATTCTGATCTTGAGGCTAATGCCAATTTGGTCATATCGACTTTCCAAAATGTCACGAGCTTTGCATGTTTCATCATTAATTTAATTTTCCCTAAAATTGTTTCCCAGAACACTAAGTGGACATTTTTCCCTGTAATGTTATTTTAAAGAAAGAATCCAAGAGCGAATTGATTTAATACACTCAGTTCATAAGGACTTGTCTCTGAGAGCTGAGTAATGGAGAGGCTAAGGACGGGGCCACAGGGTTGAAATTCCTGGATTCAAATCCTGCCTCCCTCACTTAGCAGCTATTTGAGTCTGGCCAAAATACCTAACGCATCTGTTACATGGGAGTAACTCTCTGTATACCATAGGATTGCTGTAAGAATTCAGTGGGATGGTATTCATTACTCTCAAAGCACCAGTGCAATGTCTAAAGTGTGGAAAGGCCTCAGTAAATGTTAGCAGTTTTTAAATCCTGGAACAGCAGATAACTGTGGACAGAGGTTGGGGTCTCTTGCCGCTGGTCCTCCCCCCCACCCACTGCACAGTGTGTCTCCATGAATTTTCCATGTCAGTTCTTAAAGCTCCACATTTCTCTTTGGAATAGTTGCACACCATCCCACTGAAGGAAAGAATCATTCATGGTTGTTCGGATGATTTTGTATTTTCCTCATCATTATAAATATCTCCTACTCTTATTTCCCTCTCCCTCCAACATACCCCTCAAAACTTTGAAGGCTGTGTTTTGAGGTTGGTCTCAGTACCACTGCTGTAATTATTTCCATTATTTTGTAAACACCTGTTTGATGGGGTATCAGGGAGGGTTTGTGCTCACTTAGCCTAAAACTAAATAATTATTGGCCATCCTGTCCTGTCAGTCAAAGAACTGAGGGCAGTAGGAGTGAGCCTTACCGGATAAGACAGAGGAAACTGCCTGAGAGCCTTTACTGAAAACTTCTTATGGCCCCTGTCTCTCAGAAAATCAAACCTAAGCTCATTAGCTAGTATGTAACTGTGAAAACCCAGCATGGAGAGTTTTCTCATTTATATTCGACGGGACGCCCTTTCCCTGAAATTGTTCCTCCTCAAATTGCAGTTTAAACTGTGTATATAAAAACTTCTCTCAGGGGCTTCCCTGGTGGCGCAGTGGTTGAGAGTCCGCCTGCCGATGCAGGGGACGCGGGTTCGTGCCCTGGTCTGGGAAGATCCCACATGCCGCGGAGCGGCTGGGCCTGTGAGCCATGGCCGCTGAGCCTGCGCGTCCGAAGCCTGTGCTCCGTGACAGGAGAGGCCGCAACAGTGAGAGGCCCGCATACTGCAAAAACAAACAAACAAAACAAAACAAAACAAAAACAACTTCTCTCGGTCATAATCAGTGCTGGGAAGCTGGAGTCTGCTATCCGGCCTTCCTGCTTCACTCCCTCCCTCCACCCAACCCCCGCAGTCTCTTCCATCTCTTCCGCAGTCAACTGCAAGAACACACATCCCATCTGGGCACGCCTTTGCTCGAACCCAGCCCGGGGAGATTTGGATCCAGATTTGGATCCTGCCCTGCAAAGCCCTGGATGACCTGGCCGGCCTCTGCCCGGCTCCCTCACTGCACTTCCTGTGCTCTTGGCCTCACCCCGTCTGTTGCCAGAAGGAGTCGCCTCCTTGCCGTTGCTGCTGCTGCTGCCTCTCCTCATCCTCCCCCTCCAACGAGTCAGTCCCATCTTGGGGCCTTTGCATGTGCTCTTCCCTTCCCTCTGTCTTCCTCATTTCACTCAGGTCTCCTGTTCTGATCTCTCATCTTCACTGTGACTGCTCCTGGTCACCTCCTCCACGGGGGACGTCCCCATGATGTCCTACCCCCATTCTGCTTAGTGGTTCCTTCCCCAGGATTATAAGCTCCTGAGGTTAGGCGCTTTATCTCACTCACTGCCATGTCTCCAGCACCTGCTGGCACAATGGAGGTGCTCAGTTCTGAACTCTTGTTGGATTAATGAAGGAATCAAGGAAGTGGAGATACCTATAGAATTTAATGTATGACGCTGTCTTTTGAGGCTTTAGTCTGAATATTGATGGCAAACTAAGAGAAGAGCTTCTAACATTTTAAAATGAAACAGTTCATAAAAACTATCAGTCTTTCAGTTTATTTTTCAGAGCAGAGACATGTAGTTTCTGAGAAGTTTTCAAAAAGCAGAAGTACCGTGGATTGATTTCTCATCTCTGATCATTATCTTCTGCTTTTTGATTTTCCTCTTGTGTTTATGTCTTATATCATGAAAGCACTTTTGAGTCTTTATTCTCATCTTCTCAAACGCGCACTTGCAGACTGCTCACCCCCGTCGCATTAGTGATGACAGTCTTACAGGATATTCAGGGTGCCTTCTCTCTAGGGACTCAGGAAGTAGATGGCTGGCTCATCCAAGATCATCCCTCTCTCTACAGAGGGATCTGAGCAGTGGTTTCAAGAAGTTTCTTGGCCTCTGGGCTGGGCCCCAGGGCTTTCCAGGGGAGCTTCCAGGGAGGCTGATGGAGTTTTTGCCTCAGCTCCATCAGGAGCATTTCTGTATCTGTCTGTCTGGTGTATTAGCATTCCCTGTAAGATTTTGAGTAAGATTCACCTCATGAATAAAACAGTATCGGAACACTTATGATTTAGAGGGGTCTCTTCCCTTTTCAGGGAATAATGAGAGGGCTTGGAACAGGGCCTTGCATCCCTGAGAATCGAAGGTGGCAGACAAAGGCAAGGGCAGCCTGTTCTGGATGAGTCTGACTAGTTCTGACCCAAGGAGACGTTTGATTGATGTCTGGGCCTTGAACTTAATTACAGGAGCCCGTGAGCCACTGGCCTAGGTTTTACCGGGTGGTGTAGACAGGGGCCCTTGGCTTTGCTGCCACCTTACTTTGTCTTTTTTCAGTTCCTCCTTTCTCCTGAGTGTTTCTGTTTGTGGTATAACATTGCTATGGAAACTTTATGCTAATGGCTGCTCCTGGCACTGTGCGTTTGGAGAAGGCTCATCTGATTTCTGTTAAATAATTTGATTTCCCTTCCTATCCTCAATTTCCAAGGCATTTAAAATCCTCCATTAAAATGAGAACACGGACTCATCAAAGTCGAAATGTAAACAAACTTGTGAAGTATTTGAACCTTATCATTGAATGTATCTGGAAATCCCAAACCGAAGAAACTTTGGGCTCATATTCTCAGTACCCACCCAAATGGAAAGCAGTTTGTTGCTGAGTGAATGAACTTAAAGTAAACGCAGGGTGCCTAGACTCTAGACATTAATGCAAACTGTATTTGCACAAAAGTGCTTGTTGTATAAGAGTATAATCCCTTTTTTGGGGGGGGTGCATTTTTGACTTCCACGTTAGTCTTAGCTGTATGAGATGGGGGAGGGGTGCTGCGTGTCATTTTCCTTGAATATTCTTTTGTTATTCTAGCACTTCGCAGATTTTAAGTAAATGAAGGTGTGAATGAGTAAGTGACATGAACAAATCCGTAGAAGGGAACTCCAGCTGTAGGAGAAAAGCTTTGGGACTTGGTGGCTTGGCACAGGGAAAAACAAAGTATGCACACAGGGGCATTCGGGTGTCTGGTAAGGAGAAAGTCAAGAGTCAGAACACAAAATTGCTGAGATGTGACATGTGTGAAGAAAAAGTGACCTCTCTTAGGCAGGCAGTGGTATTCTCATGTCCAGCGTGCCAGAGGGTTCTGTCATTTTTATAAACTCCTTCCTCTCTGGAAATCAATCTAGCCACTCATGGGGTGCTTTCAAAGTCATTTAGAAGGGATTTTAGGGAAAACTAGGATTTACTTCACAGCTGACATTGGTGAATTGTATCGATGCTGTAAAGTACAAGAGAACTTTTCTAAGTAAATATTGTTTGGGCAGCTCCTTCTAGAGTGTATTTCTTTTTTTTTTTAAATTAATTTATTTATTTTTGGCTGCGTTGGGTCTTCGTTGCTGCGCACGGGCTTTCTCTTGTTGTGGCGAGCGGGGGCTACTCTTGGTTGCAGTGCGCGGGCTTCTCACTGTGGTGGCTTCTCTTGTTGTGGAGCACGGGCTCTAGGTGCGCGGGCTTCAGTAGCTGTGGCACGCGGGCTCTAGAGCGCAGGCTCAGTAGTTGTGGCGCACAGGCTTAGTTGCTCCGTGGCATGTGGGATCTTCCCAGACCAGGGCTCGAACCCGTGTCCTCTGCATTGGCAGGTGGATTCTTAACCACTGCGCCACCAGGGAAGCCCTAGAGTGTATTTCTTGCATGATAGAGTTTCTCACATTCTTTAAATGAAAAGTTTATTTTGACCATTATTGGAACCCTTAAACACTTCATGGAATATTTGGCTTAAGACAATATTTCTTACTGGGAGTTTTTTGCTACTTTTATTCTTTTTGACCTTCGGCTATAGAAAGGACTGTACATTTAGGAAGGCATAAAAATAATGGAGTGCTATTAAGGAAATGGTGATAATTGAAATATTTGATGAGAAAAGGCATTTAAATGCGTAACTTAACCAAATTCAAATAGCTAGACACAAAACCCTCTTTTCTCTTTAAAAAGAAACAATACCATGGGGGCTTCCCTGGTGGTGCAGTGGTTAAGAATCCGCCTGCCAATGCAGGGGACACGGGTTTGAGCTCTATGGGTTTGAGCTCTGTTCGGGGACGATCCCACATGCTGTGGAGCAACTAAGCCTGTGCGCCACCAACTACTGAGCCTGCGGTCTAGAGCCCGCGAGCCACAGAAAGAGAAGCCACCGCAATGAGAAGCCCGCGCACCGCAACGAAGAGTAGTCCCCGCTCTCAGCAACTAGAGAAAAACCCGCGTGCAGCAGTGAAGACCCAGTGCAGCCAAAAATTAAATAAATGAATGAATAAATAAATAAATAATAAAAAGAAACAATACCAGATTTATATGGTACTTTCTCTTCTTTTTGACCTAAATTATAAGCAGCTACTGTTGATTATTTCCAAGAGCTGTTAGCTTGTGAAGCTGGGTACTCATTAAAAACAGAGTACTTGCAAGCTACAAATGAGTACCTAGGTTTTTGTTTAGATGTAAAGAGTTTTCCTATGGCAGTTCCTCAACGGTAGTGTGGAAACTTAAGCTAAAGCAGAATAATAAGAAATGAGCCTTGCTAAGCAATGAGTGTGTTTTTGGCTCAAAACTATTAAGGAAGCAGCTGTCATAATATAGCTCTTTAGAATTATCAGCTGTATTACTTAGTACTTATGAAATGCTCTGTGCTCCTAGTTAATTTATTAATTTCTCCAAGCCTCAACTAAATGGGAAAGAGTATTTTTACTATTCTCAGTCCTATGTTTTCTTAGTAAAATCTCAAGGAAATAGCTCAAAATGCTCCAGTTTAAGATGCATGGGGTAATAGACTTTATCTGAATAGCAGGAATACTTCTCTTTATTTTTTGAGTTGACGTGTTTTCCAGATAAAATATTAGTAAAACGTTTTTAAAAGTCATCTAAATCCTATAAAATAATGTGAATGTTTCAGGTTATAGAAAATATGTCCCCTGAGAGTAATGTTTTTAACATTTATTACTCACTTTAAAGTAAGTTTTCAGTAGAACTGCTGTGTATCACTGACTGTTTTTATGGAGCCTAGTTCATTAAAGAGAATTCAGTCTACACTAATGACATTGTAATTGTTCTAATGTATATACAAAGAAGAAGAAAATATTGTGAGCAAAGTGTTCGGCATTTTTTTTTCCAATGCTGGGTTAAACTGTTATTTGTGCAGAAATAGAAACTTTTTATTATCCCTGTCCTAGTCAAAAGCTTATCATAAGGCAAGGCTATTATTATAACAGTTCTAAGCAGATGCTTCCGGTTTGCTCCTTTGGGCCACATTCATGACTTTATTCCTGAACATCTATCCAAGATGTTCCTGAGGCTGAGCACGTGCCCCTCCAACAGGCTTTAAAAATACATTTCTCTTAACCTGTGGGGCATTTATAAATGAATCAGCAGTGTTTATAGAGCACTTGTTCTCTCCAGAGATCTATTACCAGATGAAGTGGAGGAGTCGAAGAAGCAATTCAGGTTGGATCATACACTTCAGTGTAAAACTTGAAACCATAAAGCTAACAGAGGAAAATAGAATATGTTCCCAACGTTGGACAGGCAAGGATCTCTTAGGATATAAAAAGCACTAAACCATAAAATAAAAAATTAATAAATTGGGCTTTATCAAAATTTAAAACTTTCATTTTTCTTTAGACACTATTAAGAAAATGTAAGGCAAGCCATAGATTGGGAGGAAATATTCACAATTTATAACTCTGTTAAAGGATTCAGGCTATCTAAAGAACTCTCATAACTCTGTAATAAAAAAGACAAAGGACTCAAAAAAAAAAGACCAAAAGACTTAAATGAACAAATCACAAACGAAGATGTTTGACCAAGGAACAAATGAAAAGATGCTTCGCATCATTGGTCAACAGGGAAATGCAAATTAAAATGATGAGATACTACTTCATACCCATGAGAATGGCAGAAAAATAAAACAAACACCAAAAAGCTGATGATGTTAACTGTCGACAAGGAAATGGAACAATAAATAGTTTCATGCATTTTTGATTCGAGTGTAAACTAGAAAATACACTTTGGAAAACAGTTTGGTAACCTTTTATCAAGTTAAACATATAACTACCTGTGAGCTAGTAATTTAACTCCTAGGTGTTTACCTAAGAGAAGTGAAAACATATATCCACGAAAAGACTTTTACTGGAATGTACATAGCAGCTTTATTCATAATAGTCCAAAATGGGGAATGACCCACATGTTCGTTGACAGATGAAAATGAGTAAACAAATCGTGGTATCTTTATAGAATACCATTTAGGGATCAAAAGGAATCATACATGCTAATAACATGGATAAATCTCAAAACAGTATGTTGAGCCAAAGAAGTCAGACACAGTGGGGTATGTACTGTGTGACTCTGTTTAAATGCAGTTCCACTGCAGGTAAAACTAAGCTCTAGGGACAGAAGTCAGGAATGTGGACACCTGTGACTGGAAAGGAGCACAAGGGAACTTCTGTGCTGGAAAAGACTGTCTTGTAGTAACTGGGGTGGTGATTACGTGGTGTCAAACTCACTGAATTTACATTTAAAATGTTTTCCATTTTATTGCATGTCGTTTATACCCCAGCCCAAATTCAGTGGGGGAAAAAGTCAAAGCTGTACAACTTGCTCTTGGAGCAGTAACGATATGGAGCAGACATCCTGCATGTTATAAACCACACGTAAATGGTATATAGGATGTTAGGACTATGGCAGAGATGGCAGGAAGTAGGTACCACATGAACGCGGAGAAAAAAGCGTGTCGGATGGGAAAGGCTCTCTGGGCAAGAGAGGGTTTGTGTTGTGTTCTGAAGACAAATGGATAAATGTTAGAGATTAGGATGGGAGGGAAAATATTCCAAACGGGGTCAGGGTCTCAGGCCAAGGGGTCAAGATAAGAATAAAAGAAGACACGTTTTGAGGTCAATAAGCATGTTAACTGAAGTTGTTTCCCTATTCAGTGTATCATTTCCCAGCCCTCTATAGCTGCATCACTTTCCTCGTTCAAGACTTGGCCTAATTTCTGTCCACTAGATGCTCCAGCACACGGCGTTCTTTCCTGTTTCTCAGCTCCTATTTTAACTCCACAGCACACCACTTAAATTTTCCCAGGTTATACCCTACATGTTGAGTGTGTATTTTCTCAGAACACGTTTTCTGGGGGAAGGTGGTTTGTCCTTCACTGCCCCAAGTGAAATGCTGAGTCCATAATCAAATGCTAGTTAAGGCTCTTCGGATGGAGGTTTGATAGATGTGCAGGAGAGGACACCTGTTGGAATGTAGGTTTACTACATTAAGTGTGTGCGTAGGTTTTTACATATAAGCGTGTTAATAGCTGTAATCTTTTGACTGTTGACTGTGTACCAGGCATTATGATAACTATTACAATAGTTCTTCCTAGGTAGGTGTTCTTATTCTGTTTTTACAGATGAGTAAACTGCGCTCAGATGAGTAACTGAGGTTAAGTGACACACTGGAGTTTGAATATATCTCTTTGGCTTCCACCATTCTTGTAGTCATCAAACCAGTGTATTTGTGTTCCTGAGAAATAAGGTGATGACGGTGAGGACAACAGTAAACACTGCTTGTACTCTTATGTCATGCCAGTCACTCTTTGGGCACTTTATACCTATTAATTCATTTAACTTCCATGACAAGTGAGGGAAATTATTCATAGGGTCATTAAGTAACTTCATCAGGGCCATATCAGAGTAAGCAGTATGGAGTCAAGATCTGAACTAGTCTGATCCCAGAATACACGGTCTTTGCTCTGGATTATCGTGGTCTGCTCCTTGGCTTTGTGAGCACGAGGACTGGCTGTCTCCCTTAGCGAGAACAAGGCATGCACTTTTCCTGAGGTGGGGTAGGGATAGGAATGGATTTATTAGATAAAAACTAGTGAGGCAGGATGTTCTTTCCATGACATATTTAGTTTGTTAAAATAAGATGCTCCTTGGGCTTCCCTGGTGGCGCAGTGGTTGAGAGTCCGCCTGCCGATGCAGGGGATACGGGTTCATGCCCCGGTCCGGGAAGACCCCACATGCCATGGAGTGGCTGGGCCCGTGAGCCTGTGCGTCCGGAGCCTGTGCTCCGCAACGGGAGAGGCCACGGCAGTGAGAGGCCCGCGTACCGCAAATAAATAAATAAATAAATAAGATGCTCCTTATTGCCAACCATCCATGAGACGTCTGTGGAGAAATTTTACTGTGTCTTTTCCTTACTAGGCTAAGACAGGTTCCATTCTTTTGAGGGCTTAAGAGTCTAGGTCTGGGTTTGGTTTTGTTGTAGACTCTTGTGGCTGCTCAAGTCTTTAAAAATTCTCATACTACTTGAACTAAACTAAGAAACTGGACATGACTGGCAATGTGCTACAATTATAATTTATGAGGGAAAATTAGTTCCAGAACTGTCATCAGCGGAGCCATACTCAAGAAGCAGAATCTCGCCACAACACTAAAAGATTAGGCAATAAAGGTGGATTGTAAGTTACGGTAATGTATTTAAAGGAAATATTTATCCTTTTCTAAAAGTGATTCCTACTTAGTCTTGTTTCTTGGTTAACCGGCTACCTGCCTGAGTGGCCCTGGCGACAAGGACTACTGTCTTCACATTCTTCATAGGCTCAGTGATACAGAGGCAGCTAATCTTACATTTTAGGTTTTCTTTTCATCTCAGAGCATATCCTTTCCCTTCCTTTTTTCACTTCTATAAAGATGGTGCTTGCAGAGATATTTATAGTAGGGAAGGAAACGGTGAGATCCTTGTGCAGAAACATAGTTGGCAGTTTCAGGGGCCAGGGAAGAGAGAATGTGAAACACTACAGGCCACCTCCTAGGATATTTAATTGAGTTTAGTATTGTTTCCCATATTCCATTTTCATCACAGTGTGTGCAGGGCTATCAGCTCCTACGAGGGTTAGGTCTGAGATTTGGATCAAGTCAGTACATGTTGGTGGGCTTCTGATGAGATTAGGATCCCCTCCAAACCTCTCTAAAGAAAATAAAAATGTAACCTAATAAGTTAAAGTATGGCCAGAGATTGTTGTCATACTGAAGAAGTACCACTTTCTAGAGGAGAAAGATTGCCAATGGAAAGGTTGTCTTTGTGCCTATTAGAATGTAAGCTCCCTGAGGCGAGGGACTCTTGGAAGCAGAGTATCTCCAGTATCTAGAATCGTGGCTGCCACACAGTAAGGAACCATTGTTTGTTGAATGAATGAATGACTGAAATAGCTCTAGAATGAGAAGGAGATTTTGTTTATCCTCTGTAGCAGGATGGTACATTCGTTAGATGAAGCCTCCTGTGAGCTCATTTACCAACCTTTGACCTTAGGGCTGGAAGTGCCTATAAGCAGCAGGTGGGCCCTGCTTTCCAGCCAGGTATCTCCCTCACGATAAAAGAAAGGTTAACACACTTCAGGTCGGCTTGGTGTAAATTATACCTATAGTCCAATCACGTGATAAAAATAAGTGTGTGATCCTAGAAGACTGAGAATCAGATTCTTTTTCCCAGTGTTCACACCAAAGTGTAGTCTCCTTTGGGCCAAGCCTGAGAGGCCAAATAGCTGATCTTTCTCTTTTTTTCTTTGAGATTTTAGCTTCAACAGCAGATGTTACATAATTGAACAGAAGCCACCGACCCCTCTCTGACTTTTATCTGAAAGATAAAGGGTCAGAACATGATATCTGAAGCCTTTGATGCTTTTCAGAAACAGCAGATGGAAGACTTCAGTGAAGAATAAAAAGCTAGCAATTTAATTTAGGCTGAGTGAAGACAAAAGATTTCAGAGGAATGGAAAATGGATCAGATCCAAAAGCATGTGACCAATATTTCACTTTGCCTTTAAAAGAACAGGTGGCTTGAGAAACTTTGTGGCAAACTTGGTTTTTCTGTGAATTAATATTTCCAAGTTTTTACCACAAAAATAAGATGAGTAGTAAATTTCCTACTAAGTTTGTACTTTTCTTGGGTGCTAGTTGGGAAAAGAAAACTCCCTGTAGAGAAACCAAAAGATTTAGTAAAAAGGATTTTAAAGACCTGATGGAGGAGACTTGATCCCACATGCTAGAAATTTAAACCAGATTTTATATAGTTTGATGGTGGGTACTTTTTTGGTAAAGATAGGATACTTCTTCTGAAATGGGTTTCTGTAGCCACGATCCCTAGACTTTTAGGAGGCAGTGCGTCTTTCAGCATTCAGGGCAGCGATGGGTTTAGTACCAGGATGTAGTAGCAGACATGAACTTAATTTGAAATCCCAAGCAGTAAACAGAATCGAACCAACAAAACCCCTTTGTAGCATCCGATCTGAAGGGTAAGGATGACCATGTAATTTATTGGCCAAACCAGGACACTTCTGAGGTAGAAAGGGGGAACCATTTACAATTATGCCAGAAAGCGGTGAAAACTAGAGTTGTCTCAGGACTTAGTGACACTTTACCCAATGGAATTAAAAACTGAACGTGCAACACAATTACCTGGAAACCTATTAAAACACAGACTGCTGGGCTCCACTCCCACAGTTTCATATTCAGTAGGTTTGGGATCAAAAATGTGCATGTCTGACAAGTTCACTGGTGGTGTTGATGCAGCTTGTCTGGGGACTGCGCTTTGAGAACTACTGCTCTGCCTAGACAGGCGTGGCACTCTTATGCTGATGATGTAATTTTCAGTTGAAAGAAACTCTCCTTAGTGTTCAATCCTCCTCCGCTAGACAGCCTTCTGCAAATGAGGATACCCATGAAGGAGACGGCAGAAAAAACTTGCGTTGGCTTCGACCTATGTCTCTGTGGACTGGTCTATTCTTGGTATTCCAGAGACAGCTCACTGGTACCAACCTAACTTTCAAAGAGATGTTGAAACCAAATGGAAGAAACGTGACTTCTGGTTTCTTACCATACAGACTTTGGCTTGGGGAAGTCTCAGCACCTAAATTCACTCTAGAGACTTTTTTTTTTTTTAAGAAGATGTTGGGGTAGGAGTTTATTAATTAATTTATTTATTTTTGCTGTGTTGGGTCTTCGTTTCTGTGCGAGGGCTTTCTCTAGTTGTGGCAAGCGGGGGCCACTCTTCATCGTGGTGCGCGGGCCTCTCACTGTCGCGGCCTGCGTCTTGTTGTGGAGCACAGGCTCCAGACGCGCAGGCTCAGTAGTTGTGGCTCACGGGCCCAGTTGCTCCGCGGCATGTGGGATCCTCCCAGACCAGGGCTCAAACCCGTGTCCCCTGCATTAGCAGGCGGATTCTCAACCACTGCGCCACCAGGGAAGCCCTAGAGACATTTTATAGAATGAACATTGTTATGGGCAACCATGTTCCTCTGCCCTTTCCTTTTGCATCTGAAAAAGCAAGGTGGGTCACCAGCAGCTCTACTGGAGCCATCTGAGAAAATGTGGCCAGGGTTCTTGTTCTTGGTGCATCTGCTCAAACTGACACAGTCTGACCTGGAAACACAGCTTCACCATGTGCCACCAGCGTTGGCCATCAGTACTCCGCAGGCTTTGTCACATTGGACTAAGTGAACTTGCTAGAATTGCGTCATGCGGGACTCCTACCTAACTGCAGAAACAATGCTAGCTCTTTTTTTTTTTTTTGCGGTACACGGGCCTCTCACTGCTGTGGCCTCTCCTGTTGCGGAGCACAAGCTCCGGACGCGCAGGCTCAGCGGCCATGGCTCACGGGCCCAGCCGCTCTGCAGCATGTGGGATCTTCCCGGACCGGGGCACAAACCCGTGTCCCCTGCATCGGCAGGCAGACTCTGAACCACTGCGCCACCAGGGAAGCCCACAATGCTAGCTCTTTGTACGTTGGAAAAAAGACCCCAAACCTCCAATATTTCTCAGTTCAGCAGTTGACTTCAGAAACATCATAGATCTAATGGGAAATATGTTTGTTTTTCTTTTTAAATCAAAAATAATGGGGGGGGTGCTTTTGCTTTTTAAGCATTTATTCATTATTTTGCCCTCTCGTTAACTGACTTAGACTGAATGAGAAACACATAGGTAGATTTATTAGTCAGGCAGATGTGAATGTGGGATTCACCGTAGATCAGTGGTTTTTAAAGGGTGGACCCCCAGATCAGCAGCATTAGTATCACCGGGGACTTTGTTAGAAATGCAGATTCTTTGGCCCCAACTTACTGAATCAGAAACTTTGCAGAGTCGGGCCCAGGGATATGCGTTTCAACAAGCCCCCCAGGTAATTCTGATGTGTAGCAAAGTTTGACAGGCACTGTTGTAAATGGTTTAATGTTACATCTTATCTGTCTATTTTGGTCTCCAGAGGTATTGAAATGTCTGAATTTTGCTTTCCAGTGGTCTGATATGTAATTTCATACACATCTGCCTCGATTAAATGAGTCTTTGTAATAATAGTGAAAGCAATGATGATGTCAGCCAACATTTACTGGACACTTTGTACATTACTATGTTAAAGATTTTACAAATAATATCTAATTTAATCTTACAGTAGTCTTGTGCTGATATCATCACTGTTTTACAAATAGGGGAATGGGACTCAGGAGCTTGGTAGACAGGCCTCTTAGAGGGTGGTTTCTTAGTATTTTGCTGCCTGGTGTACCCATTAGCTGTTTTAATGTGTCTCCCCTCCACCCCACCCCACCCCCAAATTCTCCTGATTTTGAGAGACTGTCTTTTTCTACTCCTGTCTCCTTCCCCCTTTTGTATCCTGTTTAAATATGTCAAGGATAATTATAACTTTATGTTTTTAGAGTAATTTTTCTCCCCAGTATATGTGTGTGACACTAGATTGAACATTCTTCTCACCAGGGAATTAGAAATACCATCCTACAAATGCATGATTGAGGATGAAAGTAGTTGAACAGGATGGAAGGACATGCCAACTGGCGATCGGTGGGGCAGCGTGGCAGGGCCGGGAGGGGTGTAGCAGTGGGAAGGCTGGGCTGACTGAAACCCTGTGGGGTGCGGGTACCTTCCTTGTTCCCAGGGGCTCAGGCTCACTGTGATATCAACTGGGTAACCTTGGTCAGGGTGGTTACCTCCTGTCTGCCTACTTCCTCAAGTGTGAAATGGGCATTTTCACATCTCAGCAAACAGTAGTTTTTTCCCCACGCCCTGCCCACCCTCCCTTCCTGGGTCTTCACGCTTTGAGTATCTTGGTGTCCCCTCATTTCTTCCTTACTAAGCTGTAACAGACACGACAATCTATAGTTTATGTGTATATGACCAGTGTGTAATGTGTATATATGTGCATACTTTTATGTGTGTATTTATAGATTTTACTGAAGTATAAAATTTATTTGTTATGTTCACAGATCATAAAAGGTTATTTTGATATTTTAGAGAGTACATTGTTTTATTTATTTATTTATTTTAAACTTATCTAGGTTTTTTTTTTTAGTGCCAAAGCTGTTTTCAAGTCTGTACGTTTTAGGAAGATAAATATGCAAGCTATAGAGTATTTTCTGTTTTACCAGTGTGACCTTTGGTTCACTTTCTCCATAGAATTAGTCGTCCTTGCTTGAAAAAAATATTTCTGGGCTGGATGGATTGCATGAGATTGGTTCAGTGTGCTGACAGTGTGGATCTGTGCTAATTCCCCTGTGTGTCATTTAAATTTATAATGTTTAAAGTATTTTAAATAATTTAGCTGGTTAGTCCTAGACCATAATAAGTTAACATGTGAACTTAAAGTTTTGCTATGCATAGGATAGATGTTTGTGATTCACTTTCAAGGTAAATCCATACTTTACTAGGTATTAATAGGATTCATTTATCCCAATAACAACAAAGATAAAAGCTTTTATCTATATAAATATATGTACAAATAGATACTAAATGTATATCTATGCCTACATGAACTGGCCAGCCAAAACATACTCACACTGACTTATAGGTATTATTGTCATAATTGAGTTTGCAGTTTTTAGAGGCAATTTTGATATATATCTACAAGCTTTTGAAATGTTTGTCCTGGGTGAATACATTTTAAGCATTTTCTCTGATATCTCCTCATGACAGATGTATTTTGACAGCCACAGTCGGAAATCCTAAATAATCATTCAATGATAAAATTTCAGATTTGGATCCCCAAACCAGCATGAGCAAATATATTATTATATCAACCAATTATAGTTCTCAAACCCAAAGTAACTTACTGAGAATGGGGACAGTCCAGTGGTACTCAGCATCATTGCTGCCTAGCCCAGAATTCTCCTCTTCCATTCTCATGCCCCCTTCACACACACTGATGTTCTTTCATGGAAAAGCTGTTTCCTTACCTGTTCGTAGCCCTTCATGTGTGAGTCAGACAGCATTCATTTCAGAATATGTCTCAGTGGACGCTCCAAATGAAGACTGTTCTATGCAGAGTTCTTGCTCATCTTCAGGAATGGATGAAAATCAGGAGCTTGACAGAAACCATGAGATAGTAGGTCGACTGTCACTCTGCTGAACTGGTCAGTTAGAACTCACTCAAGGTTGGGAAATGGAAACAAAGAGGAAGAGAGAGAGATTTGGATCTCCGTGGGTGTCGGGCTGGCCTCCGTGCTAGTTCCTTTCCTTCAGGGATCCATAAAAAACCGTGGTCTTTTTTTTTTTTTTCTTGCCTTCTTGAACTTTTTTCTACTTTTTTTTTTTTTTTTGCTCCCCGACGTCGCCACGTCATCTGGCAAATGAACAGCCAGGCAACAACAACCTAAGTCAGTTTTCTTTTTAAACTTTGCCATTGCCAAATTCAACATGTGGTGAAAGGTGGAGAGCTGGTGGGGTCACTGAGGTAGGAAGACAAGGCTGCAGCTACCACACCCTCCTAAGAGGAAGCTCTTGTGGGGGAGGAAAAAACTTCCCTCTACCCTTCTAGGTTCCTGGAGCTGGCCTCAGAATTACGTTGACATGAGACCGACTAAAACGTTTAATAACATGTGTACATGGGAGAGACCCAGGAAAACTGAGTAACTCACCAAAATGGCAGAAGCCACCACCTCAACCCCCATCTTCTACCAAAGACAAGAGAAGATGTTGAGGTTAGTGGTCTGGGAATTCAAAGGGGAGGAAGGCAATTCACAGGAAGATGAAAGAAGAGCCAATGTTTGGTAAATAAACGTTTGCTGTACGGTACAGAGACAGTGGGACCCCGAGAGGCATTTTAACAAACAAATTCTGCTAGGTTTCTCCCTGTCTACACACCTAATTCATATTATACTGTAGGTATCTGTAGTGGTAGCTCCCTCCCTGGAACAGGCCCTCTACCTAAATTCTTTTAGGCAGTTAGGGGGGTAGGTCAGAGGTTCCTGAGTCTTTGGTGTCTGGATTGTTTCCAGCTCAAAATAATTAGCAGGCCTAAGAGACACATTTTGCGGGGGGCAGGTTTTGCTCCTCATTCCTTGTCAGCGGCCACACGGTATAACAAACAGGTGGTGAGCAGGGCTCCCCCAAAATGTGGAATTAGTATTTGAGTAAAGAAGCATTCTGGCATCCATGACCCCATCTGTTAGATAAGAGGTGCTGTTATTTTTTTCCACATTAATTTTTCCATATTTGAGCATTACTGACAAATCTTGGGTTGGCCAAAAAGTTCGTTTCGGTTTTTCTGTAAGATGTTATGGAAGAACCCAAACGAACTCTGGGCAACCCAACAGGTCACGAGTAGGACTTCAGATAAACTCATCATGCGTTAATCTTTTGCTAAGTGTGTGCTGCTAATGTTACTGTTTTGAAAGTGAGAGGCAGAAAATCTCTGTATTTTTGGTTTCTTTCAGGTTGTATAATGTAATTTGTAATGTTCCAAGCAGTGCTCCAGTGTCTTTCCCACTGAAAAATCGTGTGCAGTTAGAGATGGAAGTACTCAGAATTGGGCTGCAAAATCCCTCATCAGAGTGTGTGACTCAGAACCAGATAAGAAATTCTGCCCTGGAAGGCTCTTTATTAGGCTGCTACATTGCAGGTGTGTTCTCTCAGGTGGTTCCATGGCCGAATTGTGGGCTCACAGTTTAACGTGCCAGGTTCATTTTGACTTAAAAACATAACGTATGTTTGCAGTCACAGTAGTCAGTAGTACTTATTTCTATGCTTATGATATGCCAGGTGCTGTTCTAGGTACTTTACGTGCACCTACTGTGTGATGGGCTGTGTTCCAGGCACTGGGGATGAGGTAGTGACTAAGTCAGACCCGGGTCCCTTCCCTCATGAAGCATATTTGCTTATTTTGAGTCTTACGGACAAACCCAGTAGTCACTACCGATCCTTAATAGACTCAGCGGAGGCCCCGAGGGACCCAGGGCTGGTTTAGGCAAGCTTCCCACTTGGCTCTGCCTGGGTGCACCCATTCTCCCTCCCTCCCCAGTGCCCATAGAGTCCTGGCTGCTGCTTTGACCCCTGGGGCTCAGAGCACCCATTTGCCTACAGAGGCTTGCTAGCTTCAGCTTGCAAGGAGATCTGGTGGGCAAATACATGTAAGGACAGGGCTTCCCTGGTGGTGCAGTGGTTGAGAGTCCGCCTGCTGATGCAGGGGACACGGGTTCGTGCCCCGGTCCGGGAAGATCCCACATGCCGCGGAGCGGCTGGGCCCGTAAGCCATGGCCGCTGAGCCTGCGCGTCCGGAGCCTGTGCTCCGCAACGGGAGAGGCCACAACAGGGAGAGGCCCGCGTACCGCAAAAAAAAAAAAAAAAAAAATACATGTAAGGACAAAGAGACATAAGGACGATTACCAGGGCACATTGCAGAGCCCTTCACATGTAAACGTTATGCTGATTAAATGGACGATTTGGCATTAGCAGTCTCTAAACTGTGGCTCTCAAGTCTTCCCTGGCTTATTGCAGGAGGCTCTGTTTATTCTGACCGTCTCAGCAACACCCACTGTTTGTCCCCGCGCTCCCTTGTGCTTCTTGCCTTCTCCATGGGGTGCCCCATGTTTGTATGCAGCATGACTCAGGTGGAAATTATCATTAAATTAAATTCACCGGATCTGCTTGTTTTCCTCTTGATACCAGGAGTTGCAAAGTCCAAGGCCAAAGGGATAGCCCTACTGGTGGTCACCCGATGGCAGGTAGTCCAGATAAGTGAAGTAGACCCGGTGTGAGACCCTCGGGGACTGAGGAATGGTGGAGAAGTGGAGAGCTCATGGCCCACCCGGTGGGGGAGCAGCTGCTGAGCTAGACCTTGTCAGGGTCCAGTGTTGCCTCCTCTGTGGACTGGCCAGTGCTGTCAGAACCTCAAGTGGTGATGGCCCTGTTTTAAACACTTTTGTGTTTATGCGTTTTAACTTGTTGGGAACTCACAACAGCTCCATGAGCTGGGTGGGTTCCACCTCTTTCTTAATAGATGAGGAAACTGAGGCACAGAGATGTCCCACAGCCCCTCGAGTTGGGATTTGGACCCTGACAGAGCTGCTCCCGGAGCTCATGCTCGCAGCTGCACTTTTGTGTCTCTTCTGGTTTCACAGGCCGTCTAAGTCAGACACTTCTCAAATTGTGTAGGCCTAATGTCTCGTGGGCCGAAACGGACCTTGACTGACTGGCTCGTGGGAAGCCGGTTCGTGGCCTCTGCTTTATAGCAGTTGTATCGGCAGGTAGCCGGGGGACTCAGATGAACACTTGTCTGCGAGGACTGGATCCAAGCACGGATACACATCACACATCCTTTCCCGCACTTGATTGAGCAGCGCTTTCTTTGTACTAGATCCTTTCACCGCCAATTTACACAGGAACCATTTGAGGGACGGCTCTTTATATTTTTACAGATGAGAGAGTAGAACTTGGGAGAATGTAACGAAGATGCTCAAGCCAGGAGGTAGCTGGGCTGGACTCTGCAGCCAGAGTTTAGATTCAGAGTTCAGGATTCCTTCCCCAGTTCAGCGGCGCTTTTCTACAGCCACGTGAACCGTGAACGCTGGTTCATTAATTCATCAAGCACCTGAGAGCCGGCTCCTCTAGGCAGGACAGGCCTTGTTGGGAGCACAGGAAAAGTGTATTTTCTCATTAGGAAATGCTGGTTGTACGCATGCGTGCGTTTTAATCTGAGGTAAAGAGAGTGATGCCTGCAAGTAAGTGGCGAGGGTGATGATGATGGTAGATACCAAGGCGAGCGGCAGTTAGTGGTCAAGGCTGTGCTTGCCTTGGACCTGGGGAAGACGAAAACATAAGGATCCAGGAGGAACTTGGTGAGTTGTCTGTTCATCTCGTCTTCTCAGGATGGCATGTTTCAAGACCGAGTGTCTGCCTTAGTAGAGTTTTTGGCTATAGGAGCTTACTGCCAGCAGCGCAAGGGCATGCCTTGTGGTTTCTCTTCACATGTTTGGGAGACTTTTAAGAAAAACCTGGGGCTACCACCTCTTCACCCCTGGGCCCCTGGGTGGTCCCCCTTTGCCCTCTGCTCACCTGGGGACTCTGAAGCAGTTCTGACTCTTTTAAGCTCATTGTTTATATATACTTGACTGGCCATTGACACCAGCTGGGGAGCTTTAATCATGCAGATTCCAAGACACTACTTCAAACGAACCAGTCAGTATCCTTGTTTTTGGCTCAGGATTCTATATTTCCAAAAGTGTCTGGGTAAGTCAGAAATGTGGCCAGGTGTGAGCCTCCCTGCCTTGCTGTTTTGGAGCCTCTGATCTTACAGCCCTTGGAGGAACTTTTATCCTCCGGGCAGATGTCCTGCCTCCTGTTTTGTCTAACTCCCTCCAGCTGCCTGGCCCTAATCAGTTACTGCCATAGCTTTGGACGCCCGTGCAGACCTGTGCCCTGAGAGCAGAAATTGTGATGATCAGAGGACTGGTTGGGTGGTATTAGTGAGAGGAGAGATTCATAGGGAGACCTTGAGGCAGAGAAGAGGGCTAGAACATCCACAGATTAGGTGAAACCCAAGGAGGAAGTAAGAATATCATCAGGGGCTTATGTAGCAAAAACAATAATGTCTGACTTCTCCTGGGGCCTTGAGTTTTATATTTCAGCCTGTCTTCTCTTATCATTTTTTTCCCCTGTTGGATGTCAATGAATGATATAAATCTGTCCTTACACTGTCTTTAGTTACTCCTTCTCTTTAGCTGGGAAGTTTTAGGAGTGGAGTCTTCCTTTATTTATGCACCTCACCCTGTCACCCAGATTTTGAAAACTGGCCTCAGGTGTCCCAGAGTGTGGAGCTTGTGGAAACCTGGGCATATTTGTGAAAGACTCAGACGTATTTCAATGCAGGATGTAAAGTTGGCCCTGCAACCATTTTGTATTTCCTTGAGATTTATGCTGGGCATTTTGTGGATATGCCTAAATGTACAGATTAGCTTATATACATTTTTTTCTTTATTAGAAATGGAAATAAGTATCTTATTAATGTTTGCAAAAATATTTTATCTTGACAAACTATTGATCCTATTTTGTGTATTTTAAAAAATAGGTATTTTGTTCTGATGATTAACGACGCAAATAACGTGGCTTTATTCAACACTAGACACCCGTTTCAATACAAGATAAATAAAATAATAACGATGATGGTAATAATAATAGCAGTAGTAGTAATAATAATAGGTAGAGGGCATATTTCCTGCTTCCAGGATTCCAAAAAGGAAAAAAAACAACATACTGGATGTTTTGTTTTCCTTTTGTCTCTGATGCTTTGATTTATGCCGAATAGTTCTATGTTCCCTCAATTTATTCCCATTTCCCTTTGTGGAACCCTAGGATTAAAATACCACGGGGCTTCATCCTGATTAATCTCAGAACCCTCCACATAACCGGGTATGACTGCCACCCCCAGCCCACCCCACATGCTCACACATGCACACATTTCCTTTCCCCAGCATTGTTTCCAGGCGGGACTCTGCCTTGTCAGTTACAAGCCTGGTTCTATATAAACATTCCTTGTGTGTTTGTACTACAAATAGAGTGAGTCTAATACAGCGAGTCCTCCAAGGTCTGTTATTGTTTCCAGTCAGTTTCAGTCCAGCCTGGCAACGACTGCCTTAAAAGCTGGTTTACTTACTTCTATAAATGTCTTATTTTGTTCCTTACTCCAAAATCTTTTCTTCAGGTACAAAAACAACTTTATTGTTATTGCCTTATCCCCAATTTTTCCCACTTGCTTCACTGGATGGTGAGCCACACTAGAGCAATTTGCTTTTTCCCTCTTGCTGTCTTGGGGACTTACTCATGTTAGCCTATATAATTATACCATTTTTTCTGCATAACTTTGTAGTATCCCATAATTTATTTAGTCAGTCCCTATTGATGGACATTTAGATAGATATGAACATTTTCAATGAATCTATTTTAACTGCAGGAGCTCTTTACCGGGTTACATCGTTTTTAAAAAATAAAGCTTTGCTGACAAGTGATTTAGAGTGTGTGTGTGTGTGTGTGTGTGTGTGTGTGTGGCAAGGGGGTTATGTTTGCAGACAGGATTCCACTGGACATTAAGAGTTATACTGGGTTAAGGATACAGAGGATTTTAGTACAAGGCTCAATAGAAACATTACAGGAAAGTGCAGAGAAATTTAAAGGAAATGAATTTAGGGAATTCCCTGGAGGTCCAGTGGTTAGGACTCGGTGCTTCCACTGATGAGGCTCAGAGTTCAGTCCTCATGGCCAAAAAAAAAAAAAAGAAGAAGAAGAAAGGAAGTGAGTTTGGAAGTTGCCCTCTAAAAGGATCTGTGAAGGAGCTGGTGTCTGAAATGATGGCTCTTTTATGCCTAGAATGGGGTGAAAGTCAATCTGGGACGAAAAGAACGGTGTAAGCTAAGGCATCAGGGAAGGAAAGTCAGCAGAGGTGGGTGGGGCATAATGTGAGGATATCTTGATTGTCACGGTGAGGCATTCATAATTCACTGTACCATGACGCTTTCGAGCTTTATGGTAAAATAATTGAAGATGTGCTTTAAAAAGTGTGATCTGGTAGAAAAACATGGGATGCAGACATGCCTTTTTGTGTTTCTCTATGTGAAGCATCAAATCCTGCCAAAGTCAGTGCATTGATTTAGGGTAGTGGAAGAACGTGGCAGAAATTATGTCTTTAAAACATAATTAGTCACTATATTGTAAAACAGTGCTTTTTTGTTTGTTTTTTTTAACCTCTTGAAATGAGCGACAGGCTCGGAAATTCGTTGGCCGTTGTGTGCTTACCTTTATCTGAGAGTTATAATTGGAGAAACAAATGTCTGGTACAATATCTCCACCTTCTGGAAGATTGGCACCAGTAACAGTTCATAAAAAGAATTGATATGTGCAATATTTACATATTTTGTAGACGGCTAACAAAAACCTCACTTGGAGATAGGCACTGACGTTGAGTCATGAGTTGAATACCTAGTCTCAATTAGTTGAAATGCTCAAACAGGTTTTCTGTGTTGCTAATATTAGATTGGGTTTAACCTTAAAAATCAGAAGGAATGAATTTCAGTTGATGATATTGGCAAAGAATCAAAATTGAGAACTCATAGTCACAAAAATAAAATCTCAGTGCATGTATTTCCTCTTCTATGTGTGGATTTTTGGAAAGATGCTCATAAAGCCAAAGAGGCCATTTTCTTTTATCCCTCAGAGTCTCCAAAATGTATCCTTTCTCATTATTTCCATTCTGCTCTTAAGACTCACTTCACCTGTCACTGTCTCTGGGTGTGTCCCTGATATCTTGGCATTGTTCATATACTTCCCACATGGCCTGTGTTTTTATATCAGTCTCAGCTGGAGTGGGCAGTGGCTGCCTTGGTTGGCTTGTTTTGGTCTCACCAGTGCCCGCTCCTATAGCAGGCTCTCAGAAATGTTTGTTGAGTGAATGTGTGTTACCAAAACACACGGGAGAGGCAGGGAATATCCCACAACTGTATGCTCTGGTCCTGTAGGTAAAGATAAGAGAGACGATGGAATTAATCTGAAAACAAGGACTGTGAATTTTTTTTTTTTTTGCGGTACGCAGCCCTCTCACTGTTGTAGCCTCTTCTGCTGTGGAGCACAGGCTCCGGACGGACGCGCAGGCTCAGCAGCCGTGGCTCACGGGCCCAGCCGCTCCGCAGCATGTGGGATCTTCCGGGTCGGGGCACGAACCCGTGTCCCCTGCATCGGCAGGCAGACTCTCAACCACTGCGCCACCAGGGAAGCCCTGTGAATATTTTTAAATACTGTTATCCCAGTGGCATCAAATCATCTACTCACTTGTATCTGCCCACTTTTGAGTTCCTTCCGTAGGTTTCTGGACCCCCGACCTGCATAATGATTCATCCTAGGATGGGTCCCTTAGAGGATTGTGCCCTGCTTTATAAGACGGTTTATTTGCTTAGCACTCTGACTGCTCAGCTTTTTTAGTAAATCGTTACAACAAGTTAGGAAAATGAGCCTTCAGAAGTCACTGAGAGAAGCTTCGGCTAGAATGAGAATCTTCGGCCGGAATGAGACTCATAGAGAATGAATACTTCATTTTTATTATGTCAATGAAAATAATCCATAAACAATCTGGAATAGGAATAGAAAAATGTTTTATTTGAGCCAAACTGAGGACTTAAGCCCAGGAGACAGCCTCTCAGATAATTGAGGAACTGCTCTGGAGAAACGTGGTTTTCAGCACAGTTTTATGTCTTCTCAGAACAAAGAGCATCAAACAAGTCAGGGATACATTCCTTCATGGTTTCCAAAAAAAGATCAGCACATACACAGTGAGTCAGTGTGGCCTTGGCACCTGGGAAGGGAGTCTTGTCATGGAAGGAGGACCAACGTTGGCACCCCAGGAAGGGAAGAATTTAATCCTTATTTTTAACAAGGGCCTTCTTTACTTCTGGTCTGTGCACCCTTTTCTTTAATAATTAAAGCAGATGTAGAGTGTATGTTTGATAGGCCACAAACAGGCTGTTCTGTTAGCACGAAATTCAAGTCAACTCATGTATAAGGCAGAATGACTTCCCCACGCCTCGATATCAGTTAGATAAACCTTGTATCAGTTAGATAAACTTTCCCAGAGTTCTGATAAATAGATATCGCCAGTGCAGGCTGCCTGATGTGTGAAGAGCAGGCACTAGCATGCTTAGGGGAAGGTTTTGTGGTGGGGAACGCTTCAGGGAACTTGCCTGAGGTTAACTGAATGCTGTGGGTGAGCTCCTGCAGGTTTTTGTTGTTGTTGTTTCCCCCCCACCCAAGACTAAGCACACCTGAAATTTGTAGACTCAATCTTCTTCTGTGTCCAGCAAACTGTTGTTAGCTAAAGCACACTTGTATGTGCTTCTGCGTTGTGTGAATGTTGCGTGGTCATCTTTGGCAATTTAGTTTCCTTGGCAACGTGACTGAGAAATTTTTCTGTGGTTTTAGGCCATTAATGCAGAGAGCTACGTACCTGTTTAGTTCATATTTGGAGCACAGCAGTGATTCTTAGGCTGTTTTGCATGGACCAGTTGGCGTCATCAGAATGAAGAATCAGTGAGGCCAGGTTTCTGTGTTTAGTCCTCAAATGAGCTGTGCAGGGAGCAGCTGTGCGTGTTGCCCTTGTCTTATTCCCAGGGATCACGAGGTGGGTTGAATGGGGACGTGTGGTTCCACTTGTGTGACTTCATTATGACCGGAAGGCTCGTTCGGATCCCATGTTCTACTCCTCCTTCGGGAGCCTGGCAGGCTTCCTGGAGGGGGTGTTTATCTAACCCGAGTTGTAGTTCGTTGGTGACGTCAGTGCCCTCAGTGGCCCAGCCTCCCGACCAGCCTTTTTGTTTATCTGTCTCCATGGAGGCCTGTGTGTTGGAAGGACAAATGCAGCCGCCCTCTCTAAAATCCTGTCGAAATCATACCAATCATAAATTTCGTACTTAGTCGTTAATAGTGGGACAAAAGATTTGTGATGGTTTTGCTGTAGAGGAGAGAGAGAATTTAAATTAGAATTTAGCTTATGTGTTCCTTCAGGAAGCCAAGGCAAATAAAAGTACTCAATTTGGGTGAGCTGGGTTCTTTCCTGTGGCGTTGAACAAAGCCGCTGGCAGCAAGCACTAACCTAGAAACCGTTATCCACCCACCCAGGAAACCTCCATTCGAGATTTTTGTTGAATAGCTGCTCATCCAGCATCCAGGGCTTCCCGGGTTGTGTTAGTAAACTGGATGGAAGAAGCTTCACTGTGGGGCCTCTCGCTGATGAAATGGCTGGATTCCCTGAGCCCTTTTTCCTCGTCCTAAGCTGCTTGTTGAACTGGGTAATGCAATCCTAACGTAGACGCGAATTTTCAGATGTGCTGTGCCCACAGGTTTGCCCACACTGTCTCAGTTTACACCCGTGCCAGCTCAGTAAGTGACACTTTCATTCTCAAAAGTTATCTAGGTTTTGGGCCTCCCTGGTGGCGCAGTGGTTGAGAGTCCGCCTGCCGATGCAGGGGACACGGGTTCGTGCCCCGGTCCGGGAAGATCCCACATGCTGCGGAGCGGCTGGGCCCGTGAGCCATGGCCGCTGAGCCTGCGCGTCCGGAGCCTGTGCTCCGCAACGCAGTGAGAGGCCCGTGTACTGCAAAAATAATAATAATAATAATTAAAAAAAAAAGTACTAGGCAAGAAGAGTATATGAGAGCCTGGGACAGAAGGGAGAACTTGAGGCCTCTAGCAGCAGTGCCGGCAGTTTAGAATCATGGTGCAGTTGGTTCATTTTCTCCTCTCAGCTGGGCGTACGGTGGGAGGTGGGAGCCAGGTTTGCTGTGCTCCCAGGTCCTTGCTGGTCCATGAGACGACACAGCCTCCCCCGGCCCGAGGCAAGCCCGATGCAGGGCCAAGGCCGGGTGGAGGCCTAGCTTGCCCACTGTATCTGAGGGCGAATCTGCAAGATTAGGTGCAGGGCTGCTAATAGGGGTGAGCAAAAGACGGGTCATAGGATGACTCAGAATTTCCAGTTCAGGTGCCTGGGTGGATGGTGATGCTGTTAGTCAAGTTCAAGGGTTAAGGAACATCCTCCTTGGATGAGGTGGAGAAAGTGATGCAGTCCATTATTTTTATGGTCCCACACTACCACGCAAAGTGAGGTCTGTGTGTGTAGATAGGTTATATTATGTCTGGCTTTCGTATCACTGTACTAAAAATAGGTTGAAATATATCCCACAGAAAGAGTGCATTGGGTTTGATGGGGTTGAGAAGCCCTGATCTAGATGATTCCAAATTTATATCATGCAAGTGTTCTACCCAGTATTCATGTCCTTATATATTTATTCATTTTTCCATTGTGTTTAATGGTGGCATTTCTCTAGCTGCATAAAACAGCACATAAAAATCTAAAGACACTGGTGATATGGTTCAGGCTTTCTGAAGAAACACAGAGATATTTATTTTAGATACTTGACAGATGGCTTCACTGTTACTGAAAGTATTTTGGTTTGGGCTAGTAGTAACAAGCATGGGTTGTGATGTTTAAGGTCTGTTTCTAAGGACTATTTGAAAACTATCATAGGTTAAGGAGCTGAGTCATGTTTGTTATACTAAATCTATTAGCCCTAGTTATACATGCTGCGTGTTTATATGTGTGTCCAGGTAAACATGTCTATAGAGTGTTGTTGGAAAGTCTTGTTTATAACATTTAAACCTAAACTTAGACTTGGAAGCTTTGGGCAATCTGGTGACTAATTCTAGCTTCTTGTTCATAAGCTAGGCTGATTTAATCAGATGTGTGGCTCATTTCTGAGAACTGCTGCAACCAGTGGATATTCTCTGGCATTATTCAAAGAGAAATTGGCCACTTTATCAAGAATGCTTGCCAATGAAGCTGTTTGAAAGAAAGGCATTTCCAGTTTAGTTCCATATCTTGCGTTTTCAAATGAGGAGAAGAAAAGATAGGTGGTCTAATAGCCACATTACACCATTATAAAAATCATTTTAGATGATTTCTTGTTATTGTAGCTTATAAGAAAAAGTTTAGAATATTCAAAATAAAAGTTGCCATTTGAATCCCATGCATTTCTTGACACGTTAAAAATTTTAACAGAGTCTTATTCCTCCTTCTTCAACTCTAAGTAAACTCTAATAAATCATTTTATATTTAATTAAAATTTTTTTATATGCCAAGAAAGAGCAGTCAGTATTTGTTCCATTTTCCCTGTGAAATCCATGTATGTTGCAGCCTTTTTAGTTTTTTTAACATCTGTAAGATAATTTCTTATAGGTATTAATTATTTTTTTAAACATTTCCATCATACATTTGTCTAGGCAGCTCCAGGACTGTTTTTGGTGTACATTAGCATTAAAGATGACTGAAGGAAGACTCGGGAAGGGTTAGGCCGTGTTATTGTGTTGTCAGTCGCAAGCAGTAAATAGGACAGGAGTCGTTTTCTTCAGTTGTTTCATGAATTTTACCACTAGATGGTGCTAGAGGGCTGGGGACGGGAGCTAAGTCAGCATCTACCAGATGTTTATGTTGAAATTTGAAAATGTTTGATCTTAAAAAATATTTACTTTTATAACTCACTTAGATATAGCCAAAGATTATTGTAAATATAATGTTAGACATATATATTTTTTTTACATGGTATGTGCCTAGTAAGTATTTATTGATTTGATAGCTGTCTTCTTGCGGTGTTCTGTCTGGGAGAAAACTCTCTATTTATGAGATTTAAGTGACCCCCAAGCTTTATTTTGCCCTTGTTTTTTTTTTTGTTTATTTTTTTCTTATATATCACATTTCTCCAAAGTGATCATAAAATTTGTGTTTTAGGTTGTACTGTCTCTGTGCACAATTTTGGCTTAGCTATTTACCTAAATTTATGGATTTTCCTTGTTACCATTCCCTTGAAACTTTAGTTGAGAAACAAATTCTGATATACTGTTCGGAAATAAGAAGAAAATGGTATGAATGGTATAATGAATATAACAGAGTTAGTAATCCACTGAAGATTTTCTATTAGGTCAGTTTCTTTGCATGTAAGTTTTATGAGTAATAGAAAAATTTCTTTTTGAAAGTATCTGAATATGTTTCTCATTTGCATAAAATAAAGAATAACTTTGTTATTTATTGCTGCCTTAAGAGGGTCCTGAAATATTGAATATAATCCAAAGGCTCCATGTAAGAAATTTTAGATTTCAAGTTTAAGATTGTTGCTAAATTATCAACTAATTGAAAACCAGTCAAATAGAATTCGTTTTCTTCAATATTAATGCAGTAGTTTGTATTAATTTATGACACCAGCACAATATTTTATGCTATTCATGTTGATATTATGTTAGTCATATAAATGATTCATTCTTGGTTGGCCTGGATAAGTAATTTTTGTGATCACAATGTGAGCATTGGTGTAAAAAACAAGCAGTGTGATTCTGATATTTTGGTGATATGGCTTTAAAAAAATAGGGATAATCCTTTCTATTTTTTTCCTAAGTCAATGTTTTAAGATGTCCCATTGATTTAATCATGTAATTTCAGAGAATAAAGCCACCCTTACATAAAATGTACCCACTAACTCTACAGCAATCCAATTTTAGAAACGTGAAAGTGGGATTGAAATATTTTAAGGACCTCTTAGACTGAGGCCTGAACTTTAGAGGATTAAATGAAGTCTGGGGTTTGGTAAATTTCAGAGCACCAAATGGAGCCATTTGATGCTATTAAAGATGGTAGGTTCTTAGTTTTTAGGTTCTAAGGTGAACATGCCTTTAACAGAATACACACACACAGGGAAGTGGGTAGTATCACTTTTGAGTGGGATGTTTGACTTCTTTTTTGCTCACTTTAGCTTTCTAGAATTTCGCAGATCGTTTACAAGAGTCTAAATAAGATATCGTACTGTTTTGCATGTGTATGTCTGCTTTGTCTCCGTTAACCGGTAATGGTCCCTTTTCCTCAGCAAACATGCCTTCACTCCTGTTCTTTTAATGCTCCCCTGGTTCCTTGTTGAGTGTTAGGAACAAATCAGGCATCTAGTCAGTGGTCAAGCAGCTGAAGGCTTTGAAAAAGAATGAAGGCTCAAAGGTTTATATCGAAGGAGAAACTATTCTAAGATTTTAAAAGCTACTCAATCTTTTTGGACTTGATTTATTGAGCTCTGTTCTTCAACTGAAGGTCTTACTTTTAAACGAATGATATCCCTGTTAATGATGGGATATAGCTCAAAAGGAAGACTATTTTAAAATAGTCTCTCATTAGAGAAATGCAAATCAAAACTACAATGAGGTATCATCTCACACCAGTCAGAATGGCCATCATCAAAAAATCTAGAAACAATAAATGCTGGAGAGGGTGTGGAAAAAAGGGAACACTCTTGCACTGCTGGTGGGAATGTGAATTGGTACAGCCACTATGGAGAACGGTATGGAGGTTCCTTAAAAAACTACAAATAGAACTACCATATGACCCAGCAATCCCACTACTGGGCATATACCCTGAGAAAACCATAATTCAAAAAGAGACATGTACCAAAATGTTCATAGCAGCCCTATTTACAATAGCCCAGAGATGGAAACAACCTAAGTGTCCATCATCGGATGAATGGGTAAAGAAGATGTGGCACATATATACAATGGAATATTACTCAGCCATAAAAAGAAATGAAATTGAGCTACCTGTAATGAGGTGGATGGACCTAGAGTCTGTCATACAGAGTGAAGTAAGTCAGAAAGAGAAAGACAAATACTGTATGCTGACACATATATATGGAATTTAAGAAAAAAAAAATGTCATGAAGAACATAGGAGTAAGACAGGAATAAAGACACAGACCTACTAGAGAATGTACTTGAGGACATGGGGAGGGGGAAGGGTAAGCTGTGACAAAGTGAAAGAGCGGCATGGACATATATACACTACCAAACGTAAGGTAGATAGCTAGTGGGAAGCAGCCGCATAGCACAGGGAGATCAGCACGTGCTTTGTGACCGCCTGGAGGGGTGGGATAGGGAGGGTGGGAGGGAGACGCAAAAGGGAGGGGATATGGGAACATATGTATATGTATAACTGATTAAATTTGTTATAAAGCAAAAAGCAAAAAAAAAAAAAAAAAAGACCCACTATTTTTGAAAGATAGTTACTGTTGATATTCTGTCCATTATTTGAGCATGCTTTCCTTATTTCTTTATTAATGAAGGTAAGGTAATTATAAGAGTTTTCATAAGCTCATATATTAAAGCAGTGTTTGGAAAAAAACAAAACAAAAAAAAACTCTCATTTTTCTAAAATAAGGACTATTAAGTGGCTTTTGAATAAACTGTATATACTTGATTATTAACCAAGCCTTCCCGTTCTCTTCTCTACCCTTAGTACAGGAGGATTCAAATGCAGCATAGGGTATAATAATGGCAAACATAAGTTCAGAGTGTTTTATCCAAAATCTGCTTGTCTTAATACTCTTTTTTTGTCACACTTTTTTTTTTCTCTGAAATAATCTAAGTTTAAAATCAGTTAATTGACTTAAGTCTTTCAAATGCGTTGCTTAAAAAGAACACAGTTGAACTTTCTTGCCTCCCCCACCCCCGCCCCGCACTGTGCAAGTTTTTCTCGTGTGCATAAGACATAAATAAACACAGACAGGGGATAATGGCTAAAGGTTGTGTATGGGCCATAAATACAATGACAGAAAGACCTAGCAATCCATATTTACTCAGTTACATCTGCAGTGAATGAGCTGTGTTGAAAACAGCATTTTCTTTCCCAAATCTTAGGGATCAAGGTTAGATAGAGCTCTCTCTACTTCCTCTTCTCTCAGAAGTGGCTTCAGAGCACCAGCATTTCCTGGAAGCATTTCCTGCAGTGCGCTGGCATTGCTGTGGCCTTTTCTGCACCTGTAATCTGCTCCTTCAACCCTGAGCCATGATCCCTGCCACTCAGCGACACACCACCTCTTGTTAATTTCACTTTTTGGTATGCCTTAATGTTTTTCTCAGTTCCAAATTATACCCCAATTTCATATCATTTCAGTTCTCTTTTCATCCATACTTCGATGGGCTCAAGCGAGGGTAATCAAAAGACAAATTTATTTACACTTTGTACATATTGACTTCAACAAACAAGAGAAGGCCTGGTGGCCTTTAACTCCTATACATCCGTATAATCATAGTATATGCGGACCTCTGATCTTCTGACACTTTGCAGTGATCGGATGCTTTCACTCCGTGTTCTGATATTTGATTTATTGAACAGCCTTCTTGAAAATGAGCGACACATAAAAAAGTAAATTATTGGATCCAGGCACACGTTGCACGCAGACAAGAAAAGTGTCATTTCTTTGCAGTAATACAGGATTTTGTGTGCCGATTCATCTAGAAGTCTGTCCAAGTGACTAAACGTAAAAGGAATCCTGCACAAGTGATAGGGTAGAAAACAGGTGAAAAACACAGCCACGACCACTCTAATGCTCTGGTTATGTTTTCGCTTTCGGCTTGACTGGCTTATGAATTGCCTGCTGGATTTGTGGATGTACCTGGATATGGCTATGTAACATCCTATCAGCATCGCTAGCACAACCACAAACAAGCAGCTATTGACATAAATGATGGCCTTATGCCATTTCACTCCCAAAGGACTCTTAAGTTTCATGCACTCATGAATATTTTCCCTAGTTGGTTGACCGTTCGTTAGGATGATGTTGGGCAAGGACAGGATAGCCATGAGCACCCAGACACCAAGAGATAAAATCTTTGTAAAGGTTATGCTGTACATGCGCGAGTCGCCAAATGGCTTTACCACCTTCAGGTAGCGATCAATGCTTATCAGCCCAAGAAACACGATGGAAGTATACATGTTGGCGTAAAATAAAACCGACGTGTATCTGCAGAGGATAAACTTGAAGTACCAAGGTCCAAATCCTGCATCGTGGACTATTCGAAATGGAAATGTCAACGTCATTATGAGGTCAGCAACCACTATGTTCTTGAGATAAAATATGAAGCTGGTTTTATTCCTAATGTGGAAGAAGATCCACACTGCTAGACCATTCAGCAAGAGGCTTGCCACAAATATAACGAGGTAAAGCCCGGGCAAGACGACTGTGTCAAATTCGTTGTTAATGGTGGTGTTCTCTCCAGGTCCATCGCTTGTGTTACTTGGGGTGTGATTCCCTGGACCGTGCAGCTCATTATCTGTAGGAGAAGCGGGGAGACATCACTTCAGTGCTTTGCATGCATGCCCTACAGAGTGCTGGGCTTCCTCACAGGCTGCACTATTGCCGTTTCGGGCTAGTTAAAAAATGTCTTTAGTAATTTAAAGACTCAATTTATTGCACTTTGAATATTTTGAGTGCCTAAAGAATTGGTGGCCTCACACAACGAGGTCCTACTGTATGGTGCAGAGAACTATACTCAGTTTCCTGTAATAAACCATAATGGAAAAGAATATGAAAAAGAATGTGTGTGTGTGTGTGTGTGTATATATATATATATATATATATATATATATATATATATATATATATAGAACTGAACCACTTTGCTATACACCAGAAACTAACACAACATTGTAAATCAACTATACTTTAATAAACAGACGAAAAAAACATTAAAAAAAAAAAGAACTGGTGACCTCACCCCTAAATCCCCCACCCCCACGTCCCTTGACTAAAATGTGAATTTCTGGTTCTCTATGCTAACTGTTTGAAAATGAAAATAAATATACCAGTGAAAATTATCTTGATTAGATTTCTAATTCAGTGTTTGATATCCTTACAAATAGAATCAACAAAATTTGGGAGCAGAAAATTAGAATTTTATATAACAGAATGGTAGCATGTGGTTATTCTTTTAGTGCAGTCTTTGGCAGGCTCTTTGAAATATCTTTTTCTCTCTCTTAGTTTTAAGCTATTTAATCATCAAGAATTGGGAAAGAGTAAAACTAGCAGGTCATTTTGAATTTTTTGCCCGTGACTTTTTTTTTTTTTAATAATACTTAAGAAACTTTAGGGACCATCGTTAGGAAGAGAAATAAAAAGGAACAATTGTCATTAATATTTAAATTCATTATCAAGGAGGACAGTTATTAAAAATAATTGCAGTCTGGTACCTATTTTAATTTACAAGTCTAGATTGTACCTATTGTGCTGAGAATATGAAAATTTTAAACCTTTGGCTATTTTGGAATTTTGAGTTCGTGTTTTTAAAGACCTGCACCATACCACTCTGTCATATAATGAATGAAATGGTTTATGAACATTGGATTTGCCTGACAGCCATGAGAACGGGCCTCTCAGATCTCCTACTGCAGGGAGTGTAATTGATGGGCAACTCCAGCTCAGTGTTCTGAACCCAGCACTGTTTTCTTGCTGATGCCCCGCTTCCCATGGACTGCTCCCAGCCAGTAACTGAGCACATGATACTAAGACAAGCCTGTTCCTGGGACAGTAGAGGTTTCTCTGATGACTGACTTTGGCTGGAGGACTTTTCATCAGTCTGGTCAAAACTTTCTTCAGGGCTTCCCGGGTGGTGCAGTGGTTGAGAGTCCGCAGGGGACGCGGGTTCGTGCCCCAGTCCGGGAAGATCCCACATGCCGCGGAGCAGCTGGGCCCGTGAGCCGTGGCCGCTGAGCCTGCGTGTCCAGAGCCTGTGCTCCGCAACGGGAGAGGCCACAGCAGTGAGAGGCCCGCGAACCGCAAAAAAAAGAAAACTTTCTTCAGACGACACTGAAGTCTGACTCTGCCCCCTCTGCCTCCTTGCTCCCCTCTCTCTACCACAGATGTCAGACCTGCACAGCTGTCAGCAGTCCCTCTGGGCATCCCCCCCATAATTCTCTTGACCATCCAGTTACGGTTTGTCTTCTTTTTTTTAAACTGGCACTAACAATTTACAAATGAACTGTTTGGATGTAAGTTGACAAGGAAGGTCATTTCTGAATTTTCACGTCTCACTAATAATGTTTACTGTAGTTACAGTTATGTTTTGGAATGAGTTTGTTTTAGAGCTAACAGCACGAATTCAGCCCTCATTTCCCTACATGACAGGCGGCGAAGTATATATTTTGTTTCCCTTCTTTGAAGAAGTGAACCCAGGAAGAGAGTTTTGGTGATTATAATCCAAAACAGGTTCTTAAATTGCTGCCTGAAATATAAGTGTAGGCTCTTCCCGAGTAACCTCTTCCCCTTGCTGATTCTTCCCCTTTTATTCTCTGCTACAAGTGTTTTTGTTTGTTTGTTTGTTTGTTTTTGCGGTACGCGGGCCTCTCACTGTCGTGGCCTCTCCTGTTACGGAGCACAGGCTCTGGACGCACAGGCTCAGCGGCCATGGCTCACGGGCCCAGCCGCTCCGCGGCATGTGGAATCTTCCCAGACCAGGGCACGAACCCGTGTCCCCTGCATCGGCAGGCGGACTCTCAACCACTGCACCACCAGGAAAGCCCTACAAGTGTTTTTAAAAACTGGTTTTCCTGGCTTAAACGTCCTTACACAGGCTGGTAACTTATACCTGGACTAGCCTGTTATGATGAGACCCACAGTATTATTAAGCTTTACAAGTTTAAAATGCCTGATTCAGCTGCCATCTGTACTACTGTTGCCAGTTTCAGATATTGTCTTGGAACAGGATCGTTCAAGCCTATCTTTGACTTAACGAAGTGTCTCAGTCTTGGCTGCTTCTGCTCCACCAGATCTACATCATCATCCATGCCCTTAGAAGCTTCTTAAGATGTGCAGCTTTACCTGGGTTAAGATATCTGCTTGACTTAGTTTCCCCAATTAAGTTAGTAGCAGTGACTTTCGTCTAACCCAGAACAGAACCCTAAGGGAAGTAGAGAGAGGACAAGTAACTTTTAATCAGGATAAGTGGTCTAGCTGAGGGGCCCAGCCTGAAAGGGGGCAGCTACATCACCTCCTGAAACACTGGTTATACCTTGTAACAATTACTAACGAATGGTTTTCAGAATCATTGTAAATGCAAGTAGAATGGTTCACGAACCATAGCATAATAGGCATGGAGTATTTCCACCCTTAGTGTTGGCTCCCTGGATCTGCTGTGCTTATCCACTGTGGAACGGAAGGACCCATACTTCTCAGGGTTGGGAAGGGATTTTGTGTCTGTTTATTATATACTTTAAAGTTTTAATTGTATGAACAAGCACTCTTACTAAATGACGATTTACTGATCAGTTATGTTTATTATCAAACACAGTCTTAAATCAGCACATCAGAAATAGTCCTTAAAGATACTCTGAGTCATAAATAATATCAGGTACGAGTAACTTTGTTCCACAGTGATTACTGGACCGTTTCGTGGCTTTGAGACAGTCTCTGATCACGTCACCTCACAGTTTTAGCAGTTTTACTTCTTTAGTTTATGTATGGGATTAATGTTTTAGAATATAGGACTTCTTAATTCAATGGAATAGGCTTGGGCTTGTTTATTACTTCATTTACAAATTCTACATTTATGAGGCAGCTTAAACAAGTTAGTGGTTAAAGCCTGTTACGGGTTATCCTATGCAATAATATGGTAGTGGAGAGAAAAATGGTTTCTGAGAAGCAGGAATAGCCATCTGTGGGTTGCTCTGGAAGGTTCAGATCTTAATATAGAGAGTTCTGTGTGACATCCATTTTTTTTTTTTTTTTTTTAGAATTAAGTCTGTGGTATATTCTTTCCTGCCAGCCTTTCTTCTCTTCTGTATCATTGCCCCAGATTTTCCAAAGCCTGTGGCTATGCCCAGAAGCGTTTCTCTGCAATGTTCCCACTCAGGAACAAAGACCATTAAAAGTGAGTGGCTTTCTTTCCCCAGGAGGTTTTATCATGTTGTTCTTTGCTGTCCGTAAAGAGCTTGGCCAGGTTAGGGAACATTTTTAAGGACACGTAGTTTGGTGATTCAATTAAGAAAACCTAGAAGCTGTTTCTACAGTGTAAAGGCTGTTTTCTCACAGCTCACACACTCCTTGTCTCCCAGGATGTTATTCGCTGTTTGTTTAGTGCAGAGCTTGATTACAGGGTGATAATCGAGGGTCGAAATCCCTTTCTTATTCCCCCCTCTGCTCCCCCTCTTCCAACTCCTTTTAAATTAAATTAGCAGAGGCAATGACATACGAACACTGGTTCCACAGTAAATCATCATTTTGTGCCCGTGGGTTTGTGAGAGTGGTTTTGTGGTATGTGTGTTGCGGCTGTGGCTGCCTGTGTTTGTGTGTAAGGGGGATTGTGTGTACGCCTGTGTGTGCTGGAGAGATGTGTGGGCTTTGTAGCCAGATATTGCATTAGCCACATGTGGCTCCTGTGTTGGACAGGGCCGATAGAGGGCATTGCAGACAGTCCTCTTTGACAATGCTGGTTCAGTCACTTCATGACTTTGTAAGATGGGATAAATAGCGGCCCTTTTGCTGGATCTTCTGAGAGTTAAATGCTCTGCATACATTTCAAGCACAGTGTCTAGTACTTAGTAGGTGTTCACTCTCTGACTTTTGTCTCATTAATAGCAGTCACATTCTGAACGATATGTGTTGAAGAATCTTGGTCCTTTTGCTTTTGGTGAAGCTGCATTGTTGCTCGTTGGGGCACGTCACACTTTGGCACAAAGTGTGAAAGTATCAACGATATATCACTGCTCTACCTGCCAGGTGGGAATGAAATACCAAAGTCACGCACATTGCAGGGTGTCACTCCCCTGGCACAGCTGCCCTTGCATGATCATTTTCTAGCTACCCAGTAGTGTAGGTAGATGTTGTCTTGACCTCTTGGGGAATCTCAGTGAACCTTGATCTAGACTGTTACATCTGAAAAGTAATATGTACTTTAGTTTGGGTATGAAAAACTTCCCCAATTATTAGTTTAATCTTTCTTGTTCTTTTAGAGATGGTCTCTAGATGAAACAAAGCTTAAAAACAAAGTGACGGCAAGTTAAATTTCTCTCAGTGATGCCACCCTGCATGTCTGCTGTTTTACATTTAATGAAAGGCAAGGATACATGCTGGTTTATTTTGTTAGTTGGTTGGTGACTGCTAAAACCCCTAAATGGCCACATAGTGTAAATAACAGTTATTGATCAAGTAAGATTTTCTTTGCATTTTTCCCTACAGCTTACCTGGTAATTTTGCAAGTGTCAAGTTGAGCCCCATCCTTTAGTTCTGAGGGACTGTAAGCAAAAATACGTGTCAGGAAACACTCGGGGATGATCGAGGCAAGGGCTCAGCATAGGTTATTCCTGGTTTGATTTCTGGGGACCGGGGTGGGGGGGGAGAGAAACAGTTAGGCAGGAATTTGAACACACAGTATTTCGATCTTTACTTTTAAAAAAAGGAAAAAAAAAAAAGATATCCCCACGATTCAGAAAAGGTCTTATTCTTTGGATAGGAACGACTGTGCCCTCTAAGAATTGTGTGTTTTTCTGTGCTCTCTCAGTGTGCCAGGAAGCATGGACCGTTTTCTATGTATGCTCTCTCCATCTGAATGCCACCGTGTGGCCCTGGGAAAGTTACTTAACACCTCTGTGACTCAGTGTCCTCATCTCTGAAAGGAGAATAATAGCAATCATACAACAGGATTGTGATAAGGATTACGTGACATAGGCCAGCAGGCGCCTATCAGAACCTAGGTCAAAGAATGTTCTCAGGACATATTAGCCTGTGCCTTGCCATCCTGCTTCTGCCTCATTCTACACGCTCCAGCCCCTAACCTCAGCACATGTACTTACATACACGTATGATGAGACTTTTTAACAATCTCCAGTTGTATATAAATTAAGAGATCTAGCACTGATATATGCAAAGCGTGTTTTATAAGCTCAAATACATTCAGCATCCAATCATTCCTGTAATCTCTAGGGTTCTAGTTTTGGCTTTACACTAACCAGCTGTGTGACCTTCATCGTCACCTGACCTTTTTGGAATTCCGGACTGAAGGCCCTAAAAAAAAACCCCTATCAGGACTCAGATTTATGCGGGCTTCTACGTTTTCCTCAAACATAGGTTCCCATTAAGAATGTATTACCATTTGAACGTTTGTCTTGTAAGTCCCTGTATTTCTCTGTGCTAACTGTATTCCATCCAACCTCAAAGTTTGGCTAGGAGTGAATAATTAAATTAGCCTTGAGTGACTGGTGTGTGATTTTGGCTAAGTACCCTACCTTTTCTGAGCTTCAGATTCCTCACAACCTTTTTATCAGGATTACCTGAGACCATATGTGCACGCGACATTGCTTGGAATGCTATAGGACAGTTCCCCCCAGTTCTCCTTGAGCAGCCTTCTCTGTGTCTAGTCCCTGTTTTCTGACTTCCCTCGGGTGTTGATCAAAGAGAGAAGAAATCCTGGGAACTGTTTTCATAAGTGTGCTGCTGAAGTCAGATGTATTTCGGGAACGGTTCACTGTAGGGAAGTCGCACTGTTTCTCACGAAATGAAACCACGTGAGGCCTTCGTGTCCCCTCACTGATATTGCTTCTATACCACACAGCTGCAGGGAGCCCCCAAGTAAGCTCGTCCCCTCCAAGTACAAGGCAATCTTCTGGTTGCATCAGCAGTTGCATCTGCTGAGTCAGCAGGGAGAGAGCACTTTGGAGGCAAAAGTATATTGAAGAATTGGGCCGCAAGTGGAGAGGCACATGTTTCTTTCTCTGTTACTTTGTCCTTCTCTTCTTCTCCCTAGTAACACGTGAAGTTCAGGGGCTGGATTGGTAGTAGATGGAAAAAGTGGTGTCCGAATTTTCAGTGATTTCCTCCCCTCCACCAATCATCTCTTCTGAGGGTTTAGAAGCCCTGTCCATGCCTCTCACCTTGAATCGCTAGGGTAGGTGGTATATAGTGGGTGGTCAAAAGGTATCCATTGGTTAATGAATCATAGACGATAATTAGGGCTCTTAGACTCCCGCCTTTTTGAGTGCCAGTGTTGCCGTGTTTTTAAAGTAAGGCAAGGAGGTAAAACCCTACTTTTTTTTTTTTTCCACTCATTAAAGTTTACTGGGATTGAGGCAGTTTTCTAAACTTCATAATAATGACCCTTGGATTTCAGCAAACCTTATTTTCTTGAATCCAACTTCTCATGGAAACATTTCAAGGAGTTTACATGAAAGACATCTCTAATTTTCTGTTCCTCTGTGGGCAAGTTATATGGTTTTCCATCTTTCTGGCTTCACTTATACCTTACTTGATAACAGGAAATCCAATATGGCTTATCCACCCTGGAGGAAAAGCAGTGTCTAGAAGTGGGTGAGCCACAGCAGCAGCAAGAGATAGCAGACAGCCATTAAGGAGGACATGGAAAAGAGTCTGGGAGAAAATATTTGCATATCGTGTTTCTGATGAAGGATTAAATTCAGAACATACAGAGAACCTTTACAACTTCCCAATAAGAAGAAAACAGCCCAACTAAAAAGTGGTCTAAAGATTTGTATAGACATTTTACCAAAAGCACATGAAAAAATGCTCAATATCATTAGTCATTGGGGGAATTCAAATAAAAAACAGTGAGATACTATTTCACATCAACCAGAATGTCTATAAATAAAAAAGACAGTTAGAAATGTCACCGAGGACATGGAGAGATAGGAACCCTTGTACACCGCTGGTGGGAATTTAAAATCATATGGCCACTTTGAAAACAGTTTGATAGTTTCTTAAAAAGTTTCACCTAAATTTATCTTATGACCCAACAATTCCACTCATAGGTATCTACTCAAGAGAAATGGAAACATAGACCTATGCAAAGACTTATATTCAAGTAGCATATAAGTTTTTAGTAGCATTATTCATAATAGCTAAGAGTTGAATCAACCCAAATGTCAACTGATGAATGGATAAACCAAAGGTAGTAAAGTCACATAATGGAATACTACTCAGCAATAAAAAGGAGTGAAATACACCTATAATATGGATGAATTCAAAAACATTTTGCTAGGGAAAGAAGCCAGATACAAAATACCACTGAGATGAAATGTCTAGAAGAGGCAAATCTATAGTGGTGGAAAGTAGATTAGGGCTAGGGGTGGAAGTGGAGACTGACTGTAAGGGTATGGGGGGTTTTATTAGGGTGATAAAAACTGGATTATGATAATGGTTGCACAGCTCTATAAATTAATTAAAAATCATTGAATTGTACATTTAAAATGGATGAAAATTATGGTATGTAAATTACATTTGAATGAAGTTAAAAAGGAATGAATAGTATACAGAAAAGGAAAGGAATAGATACAAGCTAGCAGCTCACTGTGCAATAATGGATGAGTTTTCAAGGCCGGGGAAAAGTACCTAATAAGCACATTCCCTATCAACCTCTTGAAGAAGATAGTGAAATGCAAAATACGTTTAGCAAGAGTTTCCACCCCTTGAAGTAGGTGAGGGGTACTGGATGATTCATTTATGAGTTTCTTCTTTTAGAATTCGGTTCAAAATCCAGAGACCCTGGCTATGGGTGATTATTTGTACTTTGGGGGCATCCATACTCCCATTTTCTTAATTCCTATTGAAACTATATGAGAGAGTTGGATTTTAATTAGTTCAGACATGGTCTTTGGATTTTTCTGGAGTCAAATTTGTTTTCCAGGTTTGGGAAATGAGATGTTTTATTCTCCTCAGCTGGCTTATGAGAGTATCCTCTTGCCTCCTTCGTCTCTTTTACTACCTTCTCTAGATGAGATGCTTCCCCTAATTTAGGCCACGGCTCCTCATTTTTGCATTTTCTTTTTCTCACGAGCGTTCATGTCTCCTTGGATGGTCGGCCATCACCTCTCTTCTGCAATCTTCCCTTCCCCAGACTTCAGTCCACTGTGTACGTTGGAGTGTGTCATCTGTCTGTGTTCCTCAAACTCAGCATGTCTAAACTTTAACTGTCTTTCCTTTCTTTGGCACAAATCATTTTCCTTTCATCCCTGTGTATGAATATTTGGTTCATCTCTTAGTCGAGAGAGTTTAAGACCTCAGTACTGGATTGGATCTTTCTCTCTTCCTTGCCCCCATCTAGCCAGTCACTTATCTAGTCTTTCTACTTCTTCTGTTATAATATCATTCCTTTGTTTCTGTCCTCACCTTGCTACTCCCAGTCATCTTCCAGATCCAGGCCCTCCTAGTGTCATGTGTGGCCCTCTACTGACCTCCTCTCTGGTCTTCCTGCTTCTTGCTTCTCTCCTCTTGAAGCTGTCCTGCTTCTTGTTGCTAGATTCTTCTTTCTAAATTACCCATGTCATCATGTTCTCTAACCCTGAGTATGATAAGACAGGGAACTTCTTGAATTACAGTTACTAATGAAATATAAGGAGTTTTTTGGTTTTTTTTTTTTGTGGTACGCGGGCCTCTCACTGTTGTGGCCTCTCCCGTTGCGGAGCACAGGCTCCGGACGCGCAGGCCCAGCGGCCATGGCTCACGGGACCAGCCACTCTGCGGCATGTGGGATCTTCCCGGACCGGGGCACGAACCCGTGTCCCCTGCATCGGCAGGCGGACTCTCAACCACTGCGCCACCAGGGAAGCCCAAGGAGTTTTTTTTTTTTTTTACTGTTGGAGATCGTGGAGTGTGGAAGCCAAAAGATGCTGGATTCTGATAATTAAAAGTTGGCACTCAACTTTGGGAGAAATCTTCTTGTCCCATAATTAATCCTCTGAATCAGATGAGAATAATACCTATAGAATCATTATGAGGTTAAATTAGAATATATGTTTTGAATTATGTGCTTCGTGAACGTAGTTTTTTGCTTGTGTTCTTTCCACTAATCCTTGCCTACATGAAATTCAAGATCATTTTCATCTGACCGGGAATTCTCTCCGTTGACCTAACTGTTGCCTCTCAGGGGCGTGCCTGGTGTTTAGCCCCCGATGTTTCTTCATTCCCATTCCTACTCCTGAATGACCTCCTCTCTCCCTCCTCTTTCCCTACCTTGGGAATCTCTACCTCCCCTTCAGTGTCAACCAGAACCTGACCTTTTCTGTGAGGTCATTTTCTCAAAGTCTACTCATGGTCCGCGCTCTAGGATTATAAAGAGGGTAAAGGGGAGGGTAAGTTTCTGCCCTCAAGGAATTTAGAATCTACTTGAGGATCCAGACGTAAAACAGACCACAAAATACAGAGTGAGAGGTTGGGAAGCTATAGAAATCCAGAGGTAGAGGTGTCCCCTGATGAGGGGAAGCAGGGATCAGGGAGGTTCCATGGCAGCTTCAATGCCTGGGTTGTGGCAGGTTTGCTGAAGGTCCGATGGGAGAGGATCATGTGGAAATGCTGAGCATGGCCCAAGGTAACATGCAGTAGTGTGCTGGGGAGATGATGATGGCCTTGAGCGGTGGAGAGATGTGACAGATCTGATGCATATTGAGCAGTGAGTGGCTGACTGATGTTGGTGCAAAGGGACGAGGAGTGTTGCGTCCTCCCAGTATCTGGCAGTGGGTGTGCGTCTCTTTCACTGACGTTAGGGCCCATGAGAGGAGGAGCACATGAAAGAATGGGTGGAGTTCAGGTTTAGATTTGTTGATTTCAGGATGCCCGTGTAGCATCCATGTGGAGATGTCTACTAAGGAATTGAAGATAGAGGTCTGGAGCCTGGGGAAGTGCTCCTGGCTGGTGAGGTACATTTAAGATCAACAGAAGATCTGTGATAGAAAAAGCGATGGGAGTGGCTGAGGTTGCCCAGGATGAACCTGCCCAGTAGAGTGAGAATAGGAGAAGGCTGACTTCGAAGCTTTTAAGGAGCAATTCTCAGGAAAGTGAAGTTGCCTGAAGGAGTGCTCGGAGAATTGGAAGGATTATCGGAAAAGATGAATGTCCTGTGAACCAAGATGGGAGTTTATGAAATGAGAAGTTGTAACTAGTTTTCTCCTTCAGGGAAGTCAAGAGACCTCGGACAGCGAAGCGCCATTGGATGGGATTTAGTAACAGGTCATTGTTGGTCTTTGCCGGGGCTGCATATGTCGTGCTGCCTGAGTGCAGGGGCTGGGGAGCGGGGAGGAAGTAGGCGCAGAGCAGAGGGCTGATGACAGCGGGTTGGGTAATGCTTGTGAGGAAGTAAGGGAATGGTTTCAGACAAGTCTTTCAAAAAAAAAATAGAACAAAACACTATGCTTACCATGGGAGAAAGAGAGAGAGGGTGGCGGGTAGAGGTAGATACGGTACTGATGGAAGATTCTGCTAAGCTTCTCATGTCACGTCTTACATTTTAAACTATTTTCCTCACGTGGCTTAAAAACAAACAAACAAACAAACAAACAAACCCCTTGCTCCTACCCCTAGCCGATATGGCGGCAGTGTGGTGCCGACCCCAGCTCTGTTGCCTTTCAGCTTTCTGAGCCTCCATCTCCTCATGTGTACAGTGGGTGTGATGATATATCCATTATGGGGTGAGGTTGAAGTGAGAATGTTTATGAAGCATCTGGCACAGCTGTGCAGGGTATGGGCTAAGTCTTACAAGCCCCTGTTGCATGTTGTAGGTACACGGTAGAATGCATTTAGTGATTGACGGGTGGGACACAGGGTGAAACCCATTTCTCACCACCTGAGAACTGTTGCATGGTTTGTGGTTTCAGCCGCCCCGTGAGGAGTCATTTGATCTTTTTGCTCCAAGAGCTTCGCGCCAGTTGCCTCTGAGCCTCATCTGCCTGCTCTTTCTTCAACAGCAGCACCGAAGCTCCCGGGCCCCCCCGTGCAGTTTACAGCAGAGCCGCTGCGCATACTCTGTGCGTCCCAGCGCCTGCAGGGTGTTGGAATGAGCACTGCTTCAGCTGTAGTCATGAGCTTGGGTCCAGGACCTCACTGACGGGCAGGAGCCCTGTCGTGCCACCTACTTCTCCCCTAGCTGAGAGCTGATGAAACCTCTCAAGAATGTGATGTCTGTGGCAGTCCTGGGTTTCACAGCCATTCCTGAGGTTAGATAGCATCGAGGCTTAGAGGAGACCTTCTAGGTTTTTTCCAGCCAACCATTGATAAGATCCTTTGACTATTAACTGTGTTGCGATGTTGTTAGTTGTAAGCTGGCTTTTTAAATGAGTGAAATGAAATGGTAGAAAAGGATGAACGTGGGGCTTCGCTTGTGGCACAGTGGTTGAGAGTCCGCCTGCCGATGCAGGGGACGCGGGTTCGTGCCCCGGTCCGGGAAGATCCCACATGCCGCGGAGCGGCTGGGCCCGTGAGCCATGGCCGCTGAGCCTGCGCGTCTGGAGCCTGTGCTCCGCAACGGGAGAGCCACAACAGTGAGAGGCCCGCGTACCGCAAAAAAAAAAAAAAGGCAGATTTGGATCCTATCTTGGAAAAGAAGATCTGCCCGCAGTGAGGGTGAACAGTCCAGCAGCGTTCGCTGCCTCTTCCCTTTGGAGAACATGCTGTCTGGGTCACCAGCTCACGGCATCCTCTGCTGACGCCCCCGGGCCTCCTCACTCGGGAGCATTGCTCGCCAGATCCTGTGGACGCTTTGATTTTGCAACTCTTGGTGCGTTTATCGTTTACTCTTCTATGACGACATTTGACCTATATGGATCATCAAATGTTCTACGTTGACTATAAATATGCCTTTCTTCCTCCCTCTCTACCAACTCCTGATTTCTCTTGCTTCAGTGACCAACACTTAGCATTCTTTAAAAAATGACTTTCCTGGTACCTCTTAGCAACCCAGAAAGAATAGTGGCAGGAGATCTTGTTGTTTAGTGCACACCCAAGAATTAATTGTCACAGTGGAACTTTTCTCTGTGCCCAGCCCTCTGCTGAGGCCTTTAAGTGAAAACCCTAACTGGTCGTATTGTTAAACTGCTTTTATGGTTGGAAACATGGAGATTCTGTTTCTCAAGGAAGGAAGGGTTTATTAACGGGGGAGCGGAGGCTTGATTGAACCCAGGTGTGCTGGATGCACAAGCCTCCGCTGTACCCTTTAAGGGCAGTGGGAAGACCGGGGAGGCATCAGCACCCGGGGCTCCGGACCTGCTGCGACGGGCACACAGCTTTGTTCTCACCGTTCCCGGGCTAGGTCTCCACACGGGCGGGCAGCTGCTGTGCCGGGCTGGGGAAGTCCCTCCTCAGCAGGCAGAGCCGGCAGGTGTGTGCAGCAGGCCATGCGATCCTTAATTCTCCCCGGCTTCCCAGGGCCTCGTTATTGCTGTTCTGGTCAAGATTTGAAAGATAAATGCCAGTTAAATGCTTGCTCCCCAGAGCAAGCTCCGTAGAGCTTGCTGCTCATGATTTTTTGGACTGATTATTTGGTGATGGTGGTTCTCAAATGACAGTTGTAGTATAATTCTCTCTCTTATTTGTCCTCCACTTTTCAACATGTTCTTAAGAAGCTCACATCTGGAACTGCAAGAATTTCAGATCTGAGGGGGTATTTTTTGGTGGGGGGGTGGAGAGGGGTCACTTTCTTGTAGAAAAGCTATACTAAGCCAGTAGAGCATATGGGAATACTGCTGTAGTCCCTAAAGTTCAGTGGAGAGATGTAATGTTCACAAGACCCACCTAATGCAAAGCTTCTGGTGAAAGGTGCAGCCTTTCTTGCATTTTGGAATCACCTGTAATGTAAGAATCTTTCCCAATTTAAGCCTGAGAGAGGGAGCGAGAGGGAGAGAGAGGGAGAGAGAGAGGAGTGTGTGTGTGTGTGTGTGTGTGTGTGTGTCTTCGTCTTCCAATGCTGCTAAGATATAGCTCTGCTGAAGGCCTTGGGAAAGAAACAAGTTACCTCACTGGGTATAATTGACTTCCTTCTGTGATAGAATTAGGTCACTGTATTCATAAGGCACTTCATTAATGCAGGCTTGGAGTCAGTGACCCAAAGGTGTTGGAATGCAAAGCACACAGCCTTCATTCTGGTTTTTCAGGTACTACCCTAAAGTTCTCTTTGCCAAGTTATGCTTGACATCTGTAGCTTACAATTAAGCATATTTTGGCTCACGTTTAGATTTAACACTTTTTTTTTCCAGGTGACATCTGATTACTTACTTAGTTACTTACTCACTCACTCACTGATTGATGTAGGGAGGGGGGAGGGTGGTGTGAACTGGGTTGTAAACCCCTTGAAGGCAAGGTTTGTGTCTAATGCTTCCTTATAACCTTACCCCAGACCTGGTCATTGTGCAGGTGAGGGGCCCCAGTGAGCTTCAACAACTTGCCCAATGTCACACAGACAGTGAGAAGCAAAGCCAGGAGATGAGCTCCAGTTTTTGTGGCCCCAGAACAGGCTGCCTCTCTGCTGTGCTACTTCGCTTGATCAGTGGCACCTCAGAAGTAGCCTGGATGGTGTCCTGGACCTCAGTGCAATCGGCAGGTGTTAACGTTTTTGACTGAGTCTTTGGCTCTGACCCTGGGCAGAGCATTTTAGCTCTCGGAGCTTGAGCTCGCCTGTCTGAAATGAGGAAAATAATAAATACCTGGCCTGGCTCCCAAAGGCACTGTGAGAATCTGGAGAGATAGTATATGCAAGTCCATTTTATATTGTAAGTGCTACAGCAATGTAATTCATGGCAAATATATATATATATATATATATATATATATTTTGCGGTACGCGGGCCTCTCACTGCTGTGGCCTCTCCCGTTGCGGAGCACAGGCTCCGGACGCACAGGCTCAGCGGCCATGGCTCACGGGCTCAGCCACTCCGCGGCATGTGGGATCTTCCTGGACAGGGGCACGAACCCACGTCCCCTGCATCAGCAGGCAGACTCTCAACCACTGCGCCACCAGGGAAGCCCCATGGCAAATATTTTTTCTGCTTAACAATAAGAATCTTATTACTCATATAGTCAAATTTTATCGTTTCCTTAATTGAAATGTATATTTTTATGTTCTGCTTAGGGAAAGTCTAATGTATACGCAGTGAAATTCTGGACTATTAATACAGAGTTAGCTGGTCAGAGAGGTTACAGGCTACAGTCCCAATAGACAGAGTAGTGGTTTTGAATGAATATGTTCTAACCCAAATGCATTTCAAGTGACTTCTGGTCCCTTAAAAAAGAATCTCAGAATCTAAGACCCCAGGTAAAGTCTTTAGTTGTTTGATTACCATTTACCAACCTATTAATAAAGGAGAGTACTTTTCACAGGCTTATGGAGATGTTGTTCCTTGTTTTCGAAGTGTCATTCCATGGCTTAAGCATTCCATGACCATTCCGTGGTCATTCCATGGCTTGAGCATTATACTTAAGGGTCGTAATTATTATTCTTGATGATGGTGGTTGTCATGGTCACCATTCTAATAAGGTCATCACTATGGTTATCTGGGTTGTGGATGAGTGGGTAGGTGTCCTCAAGGCCACTCTCAATAGAATTGGGTGTCAAGTTAGCTACCCTAATTTTTCGCATCACAGTTTAACGACACTGCAATGCTTTTTATTTAAATTAATGAATTAAGACAGGTACTTAAGAGAAAAGTCTTCCTTCAGTTTCAACCCCTACCATCAATGGTAAAGATTCTTTAGGGAGGTCTTGAATGCTAGCGGATATTGTACAGTTTTTATCGGCATCAAACCCTCACTGTCTCATTTTTTTCCTCTCATAAAAACAAGAAATAGGAATTTTGGGGATTAACAGATACACACTGCTATATATAAAATAGATAAACAACAAGGACCTACTGTGTAGCACAGGGAACTATATTCAATATCTTATAATAGCCTATAATGGAAAAGAATCTAAAAAAAAAGTCTGTCTATAACCGAATCACTTTGCTGTACACCTAAAACATTGTAAATCAACAGTACTTCCATTTATAAATAAATAAATCCCCCCACCCCACCCCCACCCCCACCCCAATGTAGTAAAACGATCTGGCATCACAGATAATTTATTTTGTATAATGTGTGTGGTGTGTGAATACATACACACCCACATACATACATATATAACATTTTCTTTAAAGTAGTTCCTGCTGTCAACTTCACTGGCATTAATTATCTTTCTTTTCTTTATGAACGAAGTGGAACAGTACAACCTAGGAAGGGCAGAGAGAATAGGAATTGGCAGGTGATCTCGTGTAAGGCATGGCCAAAGACCAGGAGAAAAGCTGATCAAACACTGGTCCTCTGATGTTCTAAACAGCTCAGTGTGAAGTGAGGGGGCTAAAGCGACAGATTGCAAATTCAACTAGAGCCCCAAATCTAATGTCAGTGAGGAAAGTGATCCAGGTATAAGAAGAAATAAGCAGCAGCACCATCAGGCCAATAAAATACAGCTAACAGCTTCAGTGTTAGGAAAAATGATCAGGAAGGCTGGGGGCTGTGGTGAACTGGGGAGTGTTGCCCCACTCCCAGGCTCTGGGTTGTTGCCATGAGATGTGTGGGTCACCTGCCATGAGACTATAAAAAATGGATTTTTATATAAAATTGCATGAATTTTAAAAATTTAAATTAAAAAAAAATCTGGTTTAATTTTATTAAAACAGACCAAATAAAGCTTATTTGTGGGTTATAGTTTGTGACATCTAAATTCATGGTGGGGCTGCCCCAGGTCTCTCCATGGGGTTTCTACCAGTACCCTGGGGGACCTAGAGCCTTGTTACCCAGTGCCAGCTCCAAACCTGCCCCTCATTTTTAGTAAATTTCCCCCTCACTTAATATTTTCCTTTTCACCTGAAATTGATGAGCTTGTAAGACAAGAGAGTTCGTTATAGGATTTTAGAACTTAATGGCATTGTATTTACTTTGGGATGAGTACTTTCTCAAAAGCTCCAAGGTTTCTTCTTCCTTGATGCTGATGCATTAGGTTGAACTGAAATGGAAATGTTTTTATAGATGGCATTTTCATATGGTCTAAGGTAACATGTCTAGCACTTGGGAAATTTTGGTAAGTGGAATCAGGTATACTGGGGAGAAGGCGGCAGAGAGATTCTGCTTGATTAATTCTGAAGAAACAGCAATGTGGTAAAAGTACGTTCTACCATCTGCCTCCGTAGGATGGCTTCGACTGAGCTTCGAGCTGCTATCTCCATGCGGTTGCCCCTTTTCGTAGTCGTACTGGTGGCTATAGGCACTGTGTGTATACTGTTTTTTTGTACCACAAAATATACATAGATATTTTGTTTCATCTTTGCAACAGGAAATTAGAATGTTTTGGGCTAAAGGGAAAAGAGAATATTGATGTTGAAGAGATGAAACCGTAATATTTTTTGAACAATGATCATAATTACATTGATCACTGATACACTGATATAGTAGTTACCTTTTTGACAGCATCCACTGTTCTTTTATTTATTCATATTGCTATGTATCATATGGGTTCTACATAGACAGTTTTGACACGGTGCGAGACTTTGTTTAAAGTTTTCATTTTCCAGGACTTTAACATGCTTGGTTGAAATAACCAAAAAATAATGTAGCTGTTATTATTTGAGGCTTACATGTTACTGTGCGCCGTGATTAGCCGCAGGGTACCCGGTCATGATATGAAGGACCGGCCTCTTTATAAATACAACCAGTAAACAATTAATTTTGCAGCTTTTCCAACTTGTCCTTTAGTCAATTTATCTAATTTGCAATGAGCTTTGGGAGGCTCATTGATGATTTGTTTTCAGTTTCATGTCTAACCTTTGAGTTTGGCAGTTACGAAGAGGAACAGCTTTGCGCAGGCAGGGCTTCCACCCCAGAAGGAGTGTGGCAGCCCCAAAATGCCTGCAGTCTTGAGGCAACTCGTGTCCATGAAGTATTTTCTTGGGTCTCTTCTGTCAGCTCTCAGCCCGAGAGCCACACAGCTGAGTGCTAACAGCCCAAGTGTTTTTCTGTTATGATTTGTCTTTCTTCAACTAGATCATAAACTCCTTTAGTGCAGGGACCTTAGAATATTTTGTTTCCGCAGCCCCCTGTTATACTGACTTACACTTTGGAAGCAGCCAGAATCTTGATATTTTTAGTAAAGGGTTCTCTTTAGAATCAGGGACTTGAAAAGTGGAGTTTCAGAAGACAGTTTGAGAGCCAGTAATATCTCTAACCTTGAGAACATGTCCAGACTACAGGCAAACCCTCCTCTGGTAGCTGAAAAGTCTGTGTTTCTGTCTTGCTAGTCACAATAACAAAAACAACAACAAAGTTAATAAGAGTATGGGTTCAGCAAATGCTGACTAATATTATTTTGTGCCTAGGACTGTTCTAAATTATGAAGATTTTTTTTTTTTTTTTTTTTTTTTGCGATATGCGGGCCTCTCACTGTCGTGGCCTCTCCCGTTGCGGAGCACAGGCTCCTGACGCACAGGCTCAGCGGCCATGGGTCACGGGACCAGCTGCTCCGCGGTATGTGGGATCTTCCTAGACCAGGGCACGAACCCGCGTCCCCTGCATCGGCAGGTGGACTCTCAACCACTGCGCCACCAGGGAAGCCCTGAGATAAATTTTAACCGATCAAAAAGACATTGGAATCAAATTGCAGATCTGCCACTTACTTAGGCAGGTCATCTAACCCCACTATGCTTCAGTTTCCTCTTCTGTAAAACACTCATATAGGATTGATTTGAGGATTGAATGAGGTATTACCACAATATTATGTCATTCAAGCCTTATAGATCTTTTATTGGAGCTTGGCATCTTGGAAAAACTCACTGTATAGATGCTTCCTGAGTGGTAGTAAGGATAGTACGCCCATTTTTCAAATGAAGAAACTGAGGCTTGCAGAGGCTTCTTCAGCAGACATGTGCCACAGGAGCTCACCCAGGCTAGCACACTTGGTGAGGGCACAACCTGGATTTGAACACAGGTCGGTCCAAGTGCTGGGCTCTTAACTACTCTTTAGCTCTTATTTCTGTGCAACCTGGGGCAGGTGGTTCATGTGTTGATTATAATCTGATGTCTCTCCTTTGGGCAGACTAGGTAATCAAGTAGCTCCAACTTGATTGTAGGGCACGATGTGCCCAAGACAGCCACTTATCTACTTCAGTCAAGTAGTACAGTAAATAAATCACAAATCGGTACAATTTTACCTGTTAAGTTACTGACCAAAAAAAAATAAAATAAAATAAAGATCCCAAATAGCAAATACCGAGTTTGCTTAGAACGCTAAAAAGTAGTGACTGAGAGCATGGTTGACTGCAGGCAGACATGGTTCAAGGTCAGAGCTCTGCTGCTTACTTGCATACCACTTAAGCCTCAGTTTGCTCAGCTGTAACACGGGGGTAACAGCAGTATATGTCTTCAGGTTGTGTGAGGTTTTCTAAAAAATATTATCTATGTTAAAATGTGAAGTAGTCTTGGACGTATATTAAGGTATCAGTGCGTGTTAGTGATTGTTGTTTCAATAATAAGGTTTAGAAGGACAGTTTGTGTCGTACGAGTTCTATCTAATACATTAGAAAAAGTCACCTTCTTCCAAAATGTTGGAAATTATTATTAGAAATTGCCTTATAAGAGAAATTATGGAATCGCTGATACGTATGACTTAATGTGATGGCTTATACCAAGTGAAATTTTGTCAGAAATTTTATCTCCTTCAGATGCATTTTTAGTGTAAGTTTTTTCACATTTGGATAATAAGAATGTCCATGAAAGTTAAGATGTGCTAATTACGTACAAGAGGAAGAATAAATGTTCTGTTCTGCCCGTGTATGAGGAGGTTAGAAAGTTTGGAAATTGTTGCCAGGTTGGATGGGGGCTTGGCTTTAATCAATGGCCTGAAGCAGAAGGTTTGCCTCTCGTTTCTTGTTCACCTTGATGTTTTCCACGCGGTTCATCTCATCTAGATTTAAACCACAGGGTCTTGGTTGCCTCTGCCCTCTCCTGTCTACTTCAGATAGTCAACAGCCATAGGCACTGCAGTTGGCCCTTCCACTTGTACTAATGCAGAGCTTCCCACCCGAGGAAGCAAGAACAGACTGTCTTCATCTCTGTCTTGCAGAGGAAGAATCTGGGGCCTCTAAAGAGGTTGAGATTTGATTAACGTCCCGTAGCTGTCTGGGACAGAAAGGGGGAGGACCCGTCTTCCTCCTCATCACTGACTCTACAGTGTCCCCTCCAGCATCTGCACTTGGTTCAAGCCTTGGGTTCTTGTTAACCAACCCTAGTGCCTCGGCACCTCACCTGGATCGTGGGAATCTAGCCATACAAGGGGCCTCTAACAGCCATCCGACCTAATCCCCTCATTTTACTGTGAGAGGCGTCAGTGAGCTCCCGAGGAAGTAAGAGACTCAAGTCGCACGTAACGTTTGACATCGTCAACGCCCAAACCCCGGCTGGCCTTTCTGCTCTAAACCAAAGTCCTGTCCCATCCTGTGCACACAGCAGCCCTCTGGAGACTGTGGGATGCTCCCGGGGGATTTTGCCTAAATTTCACCTCCCTTCTATCCTGCCTTCACCACCATTCCTTTTGTTGGGCTCTGAGGGCATTTCATGGGTTTTCCTAGTTTTTCCTCAGCTTATAGGAGTACAGAGAACAAATGGCCATTCGTGTCTCTTCTGTCTTAAGTTTCTGTGGCATTTTTTCAGAGGACAGGGCTAAGGGTGACATTTTTTGTTCTTAAAGGAAGTGAAACCCTGAGATATCAAGGAAGGAAGGAAAGTAGACGGACTCTGAAGGGGGGCACAGATACCACTAACCTAAATAAAAACATCCATTCTAATTGAGTTTTCCATCTCCCACCCATATCCCGGAGTGTAATTAGCCCTCTCAACATTCTGTCTCTAGCCAGGAAATTTTTGCCTGGGTGTCTTCATGAAATAGTCAGGGTTTTCTGACTAATCGCTCTTTCTTTTCTCGGCTACTTCCTTGAATATATGGTACTCAGCAATCTAACTGCTCCCCCAGCCCCTTCTTAACCCACATATACCTGGAACACTTTTTGAATAGGTGTTGGAAACAGTAGTCTTAGGATAGGATTTTGCTGATGGACTAAGATAACAGGTCCCCTTGATCCCTAGCTTCAAGGAGGGAAAAGACTGTTAACCTTGAACTGGCAGAAATAACAATACAGTATAAATAAGAGAATAGTATAAAATAAAAAGTGTCTGGCTCTGTTTGGCAATATGGAACCAAAGTTTTTGTTGTTCCTTTTGCTAGTAAATCGGAGTCTCTAATCAGAATTATGAAAGAAAGTCCACAATGATACATTTATATAATCGAATCACTTTTTCCTATTTGTAATTAATTGTAATTAATTTTAGAACTTCCAAAACATTTCCCAGAGACTCCAAGATTTTCTTGAATGCGACATTCAAACAAGTAAAAGAAATGAAGAAAATGTCACCAGATGAAATCAAAACTTGTTACTATCATGGATGAAGAGAAAGAGAAATGAAAAAATGGTAATATACCTAACTTGAAAGCAGATTCACTTTGAGAATACGATAGAAGACTCCGTAGCAGATAAATCTTAACCTAGTAAATCGAAAAGTCACCCTACCTTAGGCTCACCTATCTTTCAAAATCCTTATTATAACTTAGAAGAGTTCAGATCTCCTTGCTGGCTTCTTGATTCCCTCAATGAAATAAAAGCTTCCCCACGACTTTGAATGTGAACCAGACCTAAGCTGTTCCTAAGCCATTCGTCACTAGTTAGGCAGTTTTCTCAGTGACTTTCCTGACATGTTTTAACATGATCTCTTAAGGAATCAGAAAGAGGATTGCCCTGTTCTTTGTGTTACAATGAAACGATTGAGATTCTTTTATCAAAATGAGGCAGTTAGGAGAGAAAAATCATCTTTTTTTCTTTTGATCTCTTTTTAAAAGAAAAGTGAATGAAACCAATTTCAGTTTGGGGTCTTGGGAAGCAATTATAAAGGACTTTGGATTTTACTCAACTAATAAAGCAAATGTGATTTAAAAATCCACTTAGTAGAAGTGATTTCCAAAATATCGTTTCCACGGTTGAAGGCACAGCGCACGGTTTGCATTACCCGCCTGCCTGAGCTGGAAACCGTGAAGTTCCATGAAGTATGATGACTCTTGTTTCAGAAAGTGGTTCCTCCCAAAGAGAACTTGTGGGTCTCATTCACTTAGCATTCTAACCCCCACTTTTTCTTCAGACCTCAGATTTAAGCAGAGGTATAATTACACTCTTAATCAGTGCTGCATCCTACCAACCATGGCTTTTAAGAAAATTAAAAACAACAACAACTGCATTTACCTTTCATTGCGGTAGCTGGCTCTCCATTCCCCTGATACGGGTGTCTTCAAGTCGAAACAGGCTTCTCAACTCTAATTAAGAATAAACCTAGAAACTAAGGTTGGCAGGGAAGTTGTTTTTTTGTTAAAGCGTAAAAAATAAGCATTTTTTTTTTCCCCTGCCGGAGAAGGTAGGTGCTCCCCTACCCACCTTGAGACTGTCCTTTGGGGCACCCTTTCAAACTCTGCTGCTCGGAAACAACTGGAGCAACTTGCTCTCTTGCTAATAGAAATGATTCACACCTGAGAGTAGGTGAGATTTGTAGACTGGGGAAGAACATTTCCTGAACCTGCAGGAATCAGATGGTGATTCACCAGAAGGGAACACGGAGGGCTGGAACCCACAGTGCCAGAGGGCTGTTTAAGGAGGAGGAAGGCATCAAGCCTCACGTCAGGCCCTGAATCAGACCCAGTGTTTAGGGCTTTTTGGGGGCTGGGGGGGACTCCTTATTACTAATTAGAAAATATGCATTTACAAACCTTCCTGCTAATTAAATTTTGGATTAAAAGGAACCAGAATATCTTTTATAGAAGACAGATCTTTCACGGTATTATTCTATATATTAAAGACTTAAATTAATACGTGTTTATGCTGGTGATCGATACCTTGGGAAACCTGTTGTCTTCTTCAAGAATCTGCTGAATTCCATATACCTGCTTTCACCTACGCAAAAATATTTTAAATCAAGTTATTTAGGGGGCGAGTTTACCTAATCTCTTGAATCCCATAAGACAACTTTGATTCTTTTAAAAAATCTTCCCACAATGATACATTTATATAATCGAATCACTTTTTCCTATTTGTAATTAATTGTAATTAATTTTAGAACTTCCAAAACATTTCCCAGAGACTCCAAGATTTTCTTGAATGCAACATTCAAACAAGTAAAAGAAATGAAGAAAATGTCACCAGATGAAACCAAAACTTGTTACTATCATGGATGAAGAGAAAGATAAATGAAAATAATTAAGGTGGAACATTTTTTGAAGTTAGTAAATAAATAATAGGTGTTACTTAGCGTTTACTTATGCCTTAAGGAAATAATGTATATGTACTAGTTGGGTTTTTTTCCTGTGTTTATGCAGAAAAGCAAATGTATTTAATTTAAATCCCAGTAGTTGAATATCAAAAGTTTGTTTCTTCTGTTGCCTTTTCCTAAACAAACAAAAACAGACAACTAAAATTGAATGGTTTTCCATTCCATTCTATTTAGGGTGGATTAAGTATGTTGTAGATGAGTAGCTGGCCCTAGGGAAAGTCTCTGAACAAAAATTAGCCAACTTAATAGTGGCTCAGTCGTGTAAGAAATTGCCATATTTACTAAACCATCCTTCATTTAGGTTGGATTCTGCTTTGTGCCATTTGGTGGTACTTCTCCAGGGATTTCGCTTTGAACATTTAAAGCCAGTTCCCTGCATCTTGAGGGGTTGGAGTTATGCCATGCAGGCCTGAGTTTGAGAGACTTGTTTTTGGGGGGTTGCACTTCTTGCCATTTGTCACTATGATCCATAAACAGTAAATGACGCACTGCTCAAAATGGGAACTCTAACTGCCAGAATAACCAACTGCCAGTCTTAAAAGCATCACTTCAAAGGAGCACATCCCGTTTAGCCTCCTTAAAAGTATGTTGGGCAAAGACCTTCTCTGCAAGTTCTGAAGATTATCACCCCACAGTTCCAGTCGTGGGCATGAATTCGTGTGGAGGAGCTTGTGTGGACAAATATTTCACAAGCTCCTATTGAGGGAATAAAGGCAGTTCTGTTATCTACCTTAAATTTTAATACATTTGTTACCTGGGTTGACTTCATCCTATTACTGTCAACTAACTTAATATGGTTCTTTTCTTTTTTAATGTTAAAGAAAATACCTTTCCTTTGTTACATCGCTGCTGATAATATTTTTCATATACTATTCTGTTTTGAATTTGAAGGGAAATGTTTTGATAATTCAGGGTTATACACCTTGACTTTGTATGTGTTGGTTTTGTATTAAGATTTCCACAAGGAGGAGGGAAGGAAGTGGTGTCCGTGCAGTAGGTGGCCCTATTTTTCTCCTCCTGAGGGTGGGCTGGGCATGGACTAGCCTTTTCCTGGCCTCAGTCACAGTGGGATTGTGTATTTAAAAGCCTCTTTGGCTGGCGATGCAAAGTCTAGTAGTGAGAAAGTTAACATGAGGCACCCTTTATGCATTTGTCTTAAAGCACGTTATGCCGATCTCAAGTTGGGACTTGTTAAAGCTGGTCTTACATAACATTCAAAAAGGGAAGTAATGCAGGTTTAGTCAGAGAAGAGTGTAATGCTTTGATGAAAAGAGCAGCTAAGAACCAGTCCATAACTTTATTATTGTGCAAATCACCAAAAGTTTAACCTGCATAATTTTTTTTCTGCCGATTTTTATAGCAAGTCTCACATTTCATAAAAGCCACAGGAGACTTTATAACAATAATTATCTTGCTGCTTCAGTGGAAGATCCTATTAAATGCAAGGAAGCTATTTTAATAATATTGTTTAGCTATTACAAATTCCAAATTTATTTTGAATATAGGAAGATGTCCTAGGATGTGCATTTGTGTTTCTCTACCACCACAATGTTTAAAAAAAATTTTTTTGTTCCATGTTTTATTACAGGTGATTTTTTTTCCTTCTATAATAATGTTACTTTTAAAGGTGTTCAACCTAGAGACAAGTTGAAATTATAGTTCAAGCAGATTTCATCTAAATTTTCCCGTTGACATTTGTCTCCCCCTCCTCCCCGCCTCAACACACATATTTGTGGGGAGACCTGTTTGAAGTTGCAGTCATTGTGACAGATGTCCCATCCCTAACTACTTAAGTGTGTATTTCCTAAGAACAAGGATATTCTCCTACCTGGAAATTCCCAGGTGGTCCAGCAGTTAGGACCCCGTGTTTTCGCTGCCGAGGGCGTGGGTTCAGTACCTGGTAAGGGAAGTAAGATCCTGCAAGCCACACAGCACAGCCCCAGAAAAAACCAACAAAAAAAGGGTTTTTCTCCTACCTACTCACAAATATTCAGTCTGAATTTTACTCTTTCCCTGTAACATTCTTCATAATTTTTTGAGGCAGAACTAATCGGTGGTCACACATTGTATTTTTCTAGTTTACTCTTTTATTCTTTAGAATAATCTTTCTGCTTTTTAAAAAAAATCTCCTTGGCTTTTGAAAATTGGTTTGCTCTGTATTTGCTAGGTCCATCCTGTGGGTCACTTAGTAAGGAGATGCTTTCAGATGTTTCTGAGGCAGTTTGAATATATTAACCTGAAGTCTACCTTGGGGTTTGGAACTTTGAAATCAAATGGGGATATCTATACTCTGGTTTTGGACAGAGACCTGGTTCATGGATCCAAACTCACTTTTTCTCTGGGATACTGGACAAACTCATTCAACTTTTCCCGGCTTCCGTTTTCTGTAAAACTAAGATTCTGGTTTAATCACAGAATTTTAGGTGAGAATTTCTATAATCTTTCAAAATATATTCTTAAAGAGACAGAAGCACTCAAGGAGAGAATGTTTCTAATGTTTCATCCCTTTAAAGGAATGAAAATAGGTAATGGTGTTGATAAGTCTTCCTAAATCCCAGCATAAACTTGTTTAACCCTATTCCTACCTTCCCCCCCTTTTTAGTGTGAAGCATTGGCAAATGCATTGCTAAGGCTTACCTTGGTCTTCTAGTCATTTCTGCCTTGCATGTGACCGCCTGCTTTCTCCTCCCTTTATTTGGCTTCGCTGCATTGGCCTGGACCTGGGCACAGTGTTGCTTCCTCCAACGCTGCTAGGCAGAGAATTGGTACTGCAGTCTAATTTTCTCTGTCTCTATAATCTCTGATGTATCCATTTTTTCTGAAAGGAAAATGCACACACGAAGGAGCTCTTAGTCCTTCACAGTACATGAACTCATCATTACAAGACAAAGATGAGCAGGGATCTAATTGAAACATAGCTCAGATGATCTGTCTGGGATGCCCATGTCTTTTGTATGTAGCCAGAACATACAACAAGGACTGCAGTAAAATCCTCTCCAGATCTTCCTGTTCCATCTCTCTGTACACAAAAATCGCTCTAACTGTGGCTCACCATCCAGTTGCTGAGAATTTGTGCTGAGTATAATTATTACAAACCCTTTAATGTTTCCTCGCGGAGATTGGTATCTTTAGGTCCCTGTGCTTGAATTACTGTGTTTAATCTGTCATTTGACATGATTTGTATCTATTAGGTCTGCTTTCAATAAAACAGTTACCTTTTTCTGGTATGAGAGCTTCATGTGTAATGGTCAGTTAAAGGGGAGAGATGGTTTGGCGATTGACTCTGGAGATGTGCCTGCATCTGACCTCCGCCCTCATGCTGACACTCTCTTCTATACTCGGCCAGTTCCTCACTTTGGAAATCTTGTGAGGGGCGGTGTCAGCCTTGATAAGAGCTCAGTAACTGGTGTCATATAGTTTCCAGTGTGGATTTCAGCCTCTCCACTTAGGAGCTTTCTTACTTTGGGCAAGTCATTATTATATCTGAGCGTCAATTTCTTCTTCTGAAAAATGACTACCTTGTAAGATTGTAAAGTTTAAATGAGATAATATACTATAGGATAATTCCTACAGTGTTTGAAACTTGGTTGGTACTTAGTGAACAGTAGCTTTTTTTTTTTTTTTTTTTTTTGGTCAGAGGGCAGAGGAGAGTAAGTAAATGAATACGAATGGGGGTGTTTTTATGAATATAAAGTTGGAACAATTAAAAATTTAAAAACATTCCGCAACTAGAAAGTCAAGGTTAAGTTCATAATATTTTGATTGCCCTTAGGTAACCCAGGTAACGTGGATGTCTGACACATCTGACACATGGGTGTTGTCACACCCATTTTCTGACTGAAGCTGGTTCTCTGGGTCGTGTGGTTACACTCACCATGTGATTTGCGCCTGTGCTCTGTGGGCCATTTCACGTGGAGCATCTTCACACTGTACTGCATAGGAAACAGGGCAAGGAGCTACTATTCCACCTGTTCTTAGAAACCCTTGGAAAAGGCCGAGCTAATGTAACAGCTGTTCTCATTTCCTCCTTGGAACTCTTGTGAACTGACTGGTCCCTCATGGCAAGAGGAGCTTGTCGTCCCGCCCTTCCTATTGCAGACTGGGGCTCTACGGCACTGCCTTCTTAGAGTGACCACTGACCTCACAGTTGTAGATTCGTCGCATTCGACCTTCCCAAAGTGTGGGATTCTGCTGACTCTCATCTCCTCCTCGAACCTCTCTTGTTCCTCAGTTTCCCAAAGAACGTCTCGGTGCTCCTTGTCGGCAATCCCTCCCCCCAATCCCAGGCATCGCTCCTCTCTTTCTATCTCGTCTGTCCACGAGACTGGTGCAGCATGGCTTCTGAGGTGCTTAGCTCATTCCTTGTTCTCTCCCTTTCTTAGAAAAGATGATTCCCTCGGCTTCTGATCTAACCCTGTCTTCAGAGCCCTGGATCCATATTTTGCTCCTACTGGCGTGATTCCTTGACCCGGCTCTCACACTAGTACTTCATATTCAACACACCCGTCACGATCAAGGACATCACCCAAGCTGATGTTCTTCAAAGCAATGACTCTCGATTGGGAGGGGGTGTGATGGGGATTATGGACCCCATTGAGAATACATTTTGTATATCAATCACATACGTTTTACATGTAAACCCATACTCTCCAGTGATCTTGGACTCAAGACCTTTGTCTCTTTTTGAAAATGTCTCTGAGTTCCATGTCAGATTTCTTTCCCCTTGGCTCTTGCCTGCATAGATGGAAGACTTCTTTAACTGCTTTCTTGGCCTCAGTGGCTCCGTTAATTCAGAATTGCCTATTGCTGGCAAGTTGATTTTGCTAAAGCATGGCATAGAACACAGTAGTCTTCACTTCAGCCACCTTCAGTGGCTCACAGAGAACTCCGAACACCCCAGCAACCCTGAAGTGCTGTGCAGTGAGGTCCCAGTTCCCTTCCCAGGCTCGTCTCCCCCGCGCGCGTGCTGCAGCCTCAGGCCCTCCGCCCCTCTCGCTCGGCCATAGCACAGCGCCCACCCTCACCTGAGCCTTCCTCCAAACTGCTCAGAGCACCGCAGGGTTCCCTTTCAAAGCCTCTGTTTTTCTCCCCGGGGTCCAGTTCACACTTCCATCTCCTGTGAGCCCTTGCTCAGTTTCTCCATTTGGCATTAGCTGCCTTTTCCTCCGAGCTTCTTTGGTGAGCTAATTATGTCTCTTATTCCACGAACCACGTTTGGATTCAATATGGTCTGTGTGCGGCTTCCAGGGAGGCCAAGGGCCCCGCACGATGAAGGAATGATGGGCTAAATGAGCGAGTCAACCCACTCTTTGGGCTGTTACTCCTCTTAAGGACCAGAGGGGCCCCCAAAGGGCTCAAAAGGTCCATGGTTGGTCTGTTCATACCCCTGAGCTATTGAAACTTCTTCTGTGTTGAGACCTCTCCCTCCCTCTTCAGGAGCCCCCTCCTCACCATTCTCACAGCTGGGGCTTGAGGTCACCCCTTGAGGAATTAGGCTTGTCCCGACTGTCAGAGAGGCAGTGCAGCAGAGCCATCGAGGTGTGGTCTTGCGGCCACCTTCCTGGGTGTCTGTCCCAGCCCTGCCTGTGCTTGCTGGTGGGGTCGTGGGCACCAGGGTCAAGGTATCTGTTCACTTGGTGCCTCAGTTTTCTTTTCTTTTTTTCCTCCCCAACAGGGAGCCCTGTAGTATCTGTCTCCTGGGGTAATAGTGAGAAATAGAAAGATGATAACCCTTGTAAGGTGCATACATAGCATGGTGCATGGCACATAGCGAGCACTCAGTAAAGGAGTGTAAGGTTCTGGGAGGTGCTTGTCAGCTTCTAGGTCAAAGATAATTAGCTGGCAGCATGTGGACCACTATGGTCCACACGTGAAGGTACTGTTTTGTGGGGTTCAGGGAGTGTGAGGGGTGACTACGGAAGCTTTGAAAATAACAGGAAATATGGCGGAGTGGACTGGATTTATGATTTCTCTTGAAAACATTAGAAGATCTGCGATTGTCAATACAGTGGTTAAAAATATGAGCTCAGGGGCTTCCCTGGTGGCGCAGTGGTTGAGAGTCCGCCTGCCGATGCAGGGGACATGGCTTCGTGCCCCAGTCCAGGAAGATCTCACATGCTGCGGAGCGGCTGGGCCCATGAGCCATGGCCGCTGAGCCTGCGTGTCCGGAGCCTGTGCTCCGCAGCGGGAGAGGCCACAGCAGTGAGAGGCCCGCGTACCACACACACAAAAAAAAACAAAAAACAAAAAATATGAGCTCAGAAGCCAGAGTCTGAATTAAGAGTCCTAGCCTTGCTACTTATAAGTCGTGTGACCCCGTGCAAGTTGCTTAACTTCTCTGTTCCTCAACTTCTTTATCTCTAAAATGGAAAAAACAATAGCACTTGATAGGCTTCCTGGGATTATTAAATGGAACAGTCTATTTAAAGCTCTTGGCATGCTTGCCTGGTACATAGTAAATAGTAAGTAATGTGTGCTGTTTTTGTTGTTGCTGATGCTGGTTTTACTACTGCCGTGGCTACCAGCTGGCAACCCTGGGCCCCAATTCCCTCCCGTGCCAACAGCTGGCACTGAGTAGTAGATGCTCCCCTAAGTAGGACATGAACTTTCCAGGTAGCTGTAGTTCATGCCACTGCCTGTCACCTTATATCTGTCCTGCTGTCTTTGTAACAATGTTGTTTGTCTCCTGTTGACAGATCTCACCCTTGGGCATTCATGTCCAGGAGTGCAGTGCTGTGCTGTGAATCAGTCCTTACGGATGTATAAACGTCAAGGAACTTTTAGCACAGTGGTTCTTAACATGTGGCCCAAATCGATGGCATCCTTATCTCCTGGAAACTTATTCTCAGGCTTTACCCCAGACCTACTGAATCAGAAACTCTGGAGGTGGGCCTTGCAATCTGTGTTTTAAGAATCCTTCCACCTGGTTCTGGTACCTGCTAAAGTTTGAAAACTACTGATTTAACACATGTGTCCTATATTCATATTACCTACATTTGGTTTCCATGTAAAATTTAAAATGTGGAGTTGTGTTTCCAGGCATTTCAATTGATTTGTAAGGGCTGCTGTCTTGTCAGTGTGTACTTGCTTAGCTATTAAACACAGCTGGGTATGGGTTCCTCTGCTGTGGTGCTTTTGTTCTGTTAAGATCTAATCTATGTGAGCTTTGATCTGTTCACTTACTGGAAGAGTACAGTTTACCTGGGGTGATGGTCAGGCATTTTTAGAAAGAAGACTTTAGAAAGTTATGGAATGAGCTGCTTTCAAATGCATATAGAATATATGAAGTGATGAGATGAGTAAGACTGAATAATTATTTTAGATTCTGACATCATGATCACTTTATCAGCCATCTAACTTCTTTGAGTTGGGAATTCACACTGCTTCTCTGCCTCTTCCTCCCCAGCCCCCGCCTCTTTTTTCATTATTTTATTTTTTTAACTTTTTATTTTATATTTGATTAACATAATCAGTATAGTTGATTAACAATGTTGTGATAGTTTCAGGTGTACAGCAAAGTGATTCAGTTATACATATACATGTATCTATCCTTTTTCAAATTCTTTTCCCATTTAGCGTGTTACATAATATTGAACAGAGTTCCCCATTTAAAATATAGCAGTGTGTACATGTCAGTCCCAAACTCCCAATCTATCCCTCCCCCAACCCACCCATCCCCCCTGGTAACCATAAGTTAGTTCTCTAAGTGTATGAGTCTGTTTCTGTTTTGTAAATAAGTTCATTTGTATCATTTCTTTTTACATTCTGCATATAAGTGATATCATACACTATTTCTCTTTCCCTGTCTGACTTCACTCAGTATGACAATCTTTAGGGTCCATCCATGTTGCTGCAAATGGCATTATTTCATTCTTTTTAATGGCTGCATAACATTCCATTGTATATATGTATCACATCTTCTTTATCCAGTCATCTGTCGATGGACGTTTAGGTTGCTTCCATGTCTTGGCTATTGTAAACAGTGCTGCAGTGAACATTGGGGTGCATGTATCCTTTCAGACCATGTTTTTGTGTGGATATATGCCCAGAAGTGGGATTGCAGGATCATATGGTAGCCCTACTTTTAGTTTTTTAAGGAACCCTCATACTGTTCATCATAGTGGCTGTACCAATTTACATTCCCACCAACAGTGTAGGAGGGTTCCCTTCTCTTCACACCCTCTGTGGATTTTTTTGTTGATAGCTATTTTGACTGGTGTGACGTGATATCTTATTGTAGTTTTTATTTGCATTTCTCTAATAGCGATGTTGAACACCCTGTCATGTGCCTCTTGGCCATCTGTATGTCTTCTTTGGAGAAATGTCTATTTATCTGTTGCATTTTTCTACACTAACAGTGAGCGATCAGAGAGAGAAATTCAAGAAACGATCCCATTTACCATCTCATCAAAAAGAGTAAAATACCTAGGAATAAACCTACCTAAGGAGACAAAAGACCTGTACTCTGAAAATTATAAGACACTGATGAAAGAAATCACAGACACACAGACATATACCATGTTCTTGGATTAGAAGTATCAATATTGTCAAAATAACTGTACTACCCAAGGCAATCTACAGATTCAGTGCAATCCCTATCAAATTACCAAAGGCATTTTTCACAGAACTAGAATAAAAAAATCTTAAGATTTGTATGGAGCCACAAAAGACCCCAAATAGCGAAAGGAATCTTGAGAAAGAAAAAAGGAGCTGGAGGAATCAGGCTCCCTGACTTCAGACTATGCTACAAAGCTACAGTCATCAAAACAGTAATGGTACTGGCACAGAACATAAAAATATACATCAATGGAACAGGATAGAAAGCCCAGAAGTAAACCCATGCACCTGTGGTCAATTAATCTATGACAAAGGAGGCAAGACTATACAATGGGGGAAAGACAGTCTCTTCAATAAATGGTGCCGGGAAAACTGGACAGCTACATGTAACAGAATGAAACTAGAACAGTCTCTAATACCATACACAAAAATAAGCTTAAAGAGGATTAAAGACCTAAATGTGAGACCCGGACACTATAAAACTCTTATAGGAAAACCTAGGCAGAGCACTGTCTGACGTAAATCGCAGCAATGTTTTTTGATCCATCTCCCAGAGTAATGGAAATAAAAATAAAAATAAACAACTGGGACCTCATGAAACTCAAGCTTTTGCACAACAAAGGAAATCGTAAACAAAATGAAAAGACAACCCACAGATTGGGAGAAAATATTTGCAAATGATGTGACTGACAAGGGATTAATCTCCAAAATTTATAAACAGCTCATGCAGCTTAATACCATCACAGCAAACAACCCAATCAAAAGATGAGCAGAATTCCTTCCCCTTTTACAGTGATTTCTCTTGGTTTCTGAAGACGAATTCTGCATGGGACAATATCCTCTCTCACTTCCCCTGCATCAGGGGTATTTGGAAGGCCTTATCCAATAAAAATGATGACAGTTTAGCTTTTGACAGAAGCCCTTAATTGTGCTCTGAGCTTACAGACTTTATCAAAGCTTCTAATGTTTTTTTTCCCCTTTTTCCTCTCTTCTATGTCTCATTAATGGCTATGGTATAGTTCCCCGTTCTGTAAGTATTCTAGATTTTAGTATTTGTGATTGCTAGTCTGGGAAGCTCTCCTCAAATAGTTGCTTTTCATTTTGTGAATGTGATTTTAAGCTGACTCTTCTCTAAGTTTTTGGTAGATTACTTCATTCTACATGTCAGGAACTCTGCTTTTGACTGTAATATTATTATAATGGAATGGAATATTTGCATTTATGGTGGACACATTTCCTATTGAAATTTTATCTTGAAAGATCTTTCTAAAAAATTATATTCATTATCTATATCCATTCAGTGTATTTTGAAAATATTATTAGAGCTGAAATACATGGATTATATTCCCAAGCATAGTTTGAAATGTGGCTTAGATGCAGTTACTTATAATACGTTATTAGAGTCTGCTCATGATTGTATAATGTACTCAGTAAAGGTAACATGGATTTAGTGACATCTCTAATAGTTATTATGACTTAATTCTTTTATTTTAGCAAATGAAAATCAGATGTCAAAGTACTTTCTAAGAGTTTTGGTGATGGTAATATGCTACAGTTACAAATTTTACTTAACCAAAACCAACAATACATAGCTAAAGCATTTTGTCAATAGCTTTAAAACTGAAATGATGATAGACGTTAGCCCCCAAGCTATACGTGTACTGTTTAGTAATCCTGCTTCCTTCCCGGTCATTCACTAGTGAACCCAAGAACACCCGCACTTACCAGGCCCCTGTGTACATGCATAGGAGACCAACTAAAAAGAGCTTGAGCTTTCAAGAAGTTTATATTATCATTTGATAAGGAAAACATCAGTGAAAATGGGCTTCCCTTTTGCTTCTCTAGTATGTAAAAATAAAGCCACTTTGGTATTTTATCAAATATTTATTGATTGCACAATGAGACACAATCTCTGCTCTCAAAAGTACACATAGGGTATTAAAAGAGTAGATACGTGTACGAGCCAGTAATTACAAAGCAGTGTGATCATTATAATAATTGAGGTGTGACAGCATACAGATGATGGAGTGATTGGGTTTGAGGTGGTGGTGGGAATTTAGCCAGATGAGATTTCATGGTTTAAGTGATGGCAACTTAGGGTTCCACAGATGGATAAGAGTTTTCTTGGTGAGTCAGAGGGAAATTTACAAGTGCAATGACATGGGGGCAAAAAAGGAGCATAGCATTTTCTGATAATTATAAACTTATATGAGAGTGTGAATTTCCAAGGATGGAAGAATGCTTAGGAAAAAAGGCCAGAAAGGTGGGCAAGTTCCAGGGCCTTCAGGGCCTTTGAGGCCATAGAAAGAGGCCTGGGGTTCACAGTCTGATGGTTGTATTGGAACTAGTGGCACATCTACAGAACATGACTACTCCTTTGTACATTTTATCTAGAAGGTGCAAATCAGCATCTACAATTCCAGATAACCATACTTTAGCAGCTCTTTTTTGAACCACAGAGGGATTCAGGAAAGCATGGAGGTAAATAAATACAAGTAGGTCACCATCCTCTAAAAATTTCCCAGTATAGATGTTACTGATCGTGGGTCAGCAGTTCTATCTATATATGTACCAAGAATGGCATAACGATGACATATTCTATTTAAAACATTTGTAATTTATCCTCTGTGGGAAGTATTGTGGGAGATACCAAGAAAACATGACATATTTTCTGTCTTCAAAATATGTTGTCTTTCTTAAAAAATCCTAACCATCTTTGGGGGATGCAGTCAAGAATACACCAAGCTAGGGACTTCCCTGGTGGCACAGTGGATAAGAATCTGCCTGCCAATGCAGGGGACACGGGTTCGAGACCTGGTCTGGGAAGATTCCACATGCCACGGAGCAACTAAGCCCACGCGCCGCAACTTCTGAGCCTGTGCTCTAGAGCCCGCGGGCCACAACTACTGAGCCCGTGAGCCACAACTACTGAAGCCCACGTGCCTAGAGCCCGTGCTCCGCAACAAGAGACGCCACCGCAGTGAGAAGCCCCCACACCACAACAAAGAGTAGCCCCTGCTCACCGCAACTAGAGAAAGCCCACTTGCAGCAACGAAGACCCAATGCAGCCAAAGATAAATAAATAAATCTATTAAAAAAAAAAAGAGAGAATACAGCAAGCTAGTAAAAGGAACTCGACATTGAGGGCCCTAACACATACCCAAACAGTGGGAGAGGTAATTATTTTCAACCAGAGACATGAGGAAGGAGCATGGAAGTGCTGGCCCAGGAAGGCTTTGCTGAGTAGGTGGAATAGTCAACCACCGTTAGAGTATTTGCTGGGCAGAGGGGGGATTCCAAAGAATAAGAATACAGTATTCTCGCCCTTGAATTTGTACACACTCAGGATGTAAGCAAAGTATTACGGTACAGTGTTTTATGTGGCTTAGTAATGCTGCTTGTGCCTCCTATGGTGTAGCATACTGGGGAAGAGGCTGTAACTGTAAGAAGAAGCGCCTTCATCAGGTATCTGGGCTTTCTGACCTATTCCCCAGACGTGTTACATCTAGCACCCCTTTCAACCTCTAGCCTCAGTTTTCACCAAAGGACTCGCAAGGTGGGTTTTTTGGGTTTTTTTCTTTTTAAATCAGCAGGTGGGATACAAAAGCAATAGCATTGTTTGAATTACATGTGCAGAAGAATGTGAGGTGTTTTAGAGTGGAGGAATATATTTTTTATAATTAGAAAATATGTATTTTTAGGAATATACATTTCCCCATGGTAAATCTTTTCCAGAGTGTAAGTGAACGCTCTTGAAAAGGTGACTTCTAGTGGCTGTTTGCTTCCTGTTGCATTCTCTTACGGATACTTCATTTCAGCTTATGAATAGATCTACGTGGAATTAAAATTTATATAATCCTTTCTGTACGCGAGGATAGTAAAATGTAAGAAAGCATTTGCTCGAAGCCATCTTTTCTTTCACTGCTTACATTTGATTTCCAAGTAAATTGTCTTTTGAAGTCTTGTCAGCCAATCGTTAACCATGATAAAGTTATCAGCTTAGGGTCATATTGTCTGACTGACTCGTATGATTTTCCTGGGTGGATGCTGCAATCTTTCTCCCTTTCATACATGGTAGCCTCTCTGTGAATTTTTTACATAAGAATATATATATTAAGGGATCCATGCAAATGTTAGTTGCTGCCAAAAAAAGGGTTGTTTCTTTAGCTAGAAACAGTTGATTTTGCAATCGACAGTCAGTCTTACGGTTGGTTTGACTGTGAGTATATGGGACTCTGGCGAAATGAAATGGAGCGAAACACACAAAGAAGACAGCCACGACAACAAATACTTTACCTTCTAGCCTTTTGCTGCTTTTGCCGCCCTTACTCTTGGACTTTCTATAAGAATTGTATACCTTTTTTGCAATCACCATGTAGAATAGAAGCATTAGGACAAAAACAGTCCAGAAAATGAACTGGGAAATGTAGTTCACCACTTCATGCCATTTCAGCCCAAGAGGACCCTTTAAGGAGGCACACTTTTTCACAGATGACGGCGTTGCTTCCTTGTTGCTTAAGAGCATATTTGGCAGGGAGAGGACGAACAAAAAGAGCCAGATGAGGGTTGAGACCACTTTTGCAAAAGCAGGTTTTTGTACGAAAAATTTTCCAAAAGGTCTGGTGATCTTGAGGAACCTGTCAAAGGCTATGAGCCCCAGCAGTGTGATGCCCACATACATGGTCTCGTAAAAGACGACGGCAGAGAAACGACACACAAAGGCTCTGAGCTGCCAGGGTCCAAGGCGCGCGTCTGAGAGGATTTTAAACGGAAGCATGAGCGTCATTATCAAGTCGGCCACCAAAGTATTTTTGAGGTAGACAACGAAGGTGGAGGAGCTGGGGATGTGAATGAACACCCACAGGGCCAAAGTGTTCAGCAGGGCGCCCATGAAGAAAACCACAGTGTAGATGGCTGGGAACACCAGGTGTGCTGCCTGCAAGTCCCTGGGGCACCTCTCAGACCCGTTGAAGCCCTTCATCACTGTGTCGTTCATGGTTTCCAATGTCAGCTGTTACACAAAACATACACACACAGTAAAACAAGAAGCATTTCATGATTTCAAAACACTACTTGTTAAAAGCAGACTTTAGGTTTGCAGCATAGTAGCACCTTACACGTATTCATCCCATTTAATAGATCATTTGAGAAGTCACATGTTTCTGGCCAGAATTTTTAAAGCACATAGTACCTTTTTGGTACTTGTAACAGTACCATTACTTTCACACCCTTATGAAATCTAAATAACCAGTTCTACCCCATTCACAAGTTCGACTTTTGGCATGGCAGTAAAACAAAGCTGGCTAAGAGGTAAAGTTATTCATGTCAGATTGCTGTACATTATGTAATTTCCTAGGCTCATAATCTAAGGTTTGTAGAATGTTAACCTTAAAGCATTTTTTTCCCCTTGAACATATTCCATCATTTATAAGCAAGCCACTCATAATAACAGTTGAAAGTCACCTTTGTTTGGGAGGTTACTCAGCTCAGTGTCTTCCGATCGAGGCAGTCATTAGTTCAGCCCATGAAGGGCATGTGAAGCAAATGTCGTTCTGCTTTCTTATACCCAGTTTCCTTCCTCATTTTCACGTGTGCAGTGTGATCCATTAGAACCTCTTCATATGCAAACCTTTGGGGGATTTTCTAATAAGGAAGCTCTCTCATTTTAAACTTGTATACTGTTAATCTACTCTGGTTTGAGTAAGTCGGTTTAGTTGCAGTTGTTTTTATATTTTCTCATATAATAACTTTCCTGCAGTTTAATCTTCTCTACATGTTCAATGGAATTTTTAGTGCCTTTTGTATATAATAATAGGGAGAAATGTAAAGAAAACAGCCCCAAATTGTAGGAGAATAAGAGTTGACTCTAAAATCAGACAGCATCGTCATCTGCGTCCTTGTAGCCTGCTTTTTTCAGAAATGGGTGTTCATTAGGTATGACCTGATTATTTCTGTAGACATGTATCTTAGTCTTTTGGTCTTTCAATCTCTGAGAGATAAAAGGATGTATTGTCTAAGAGTTAAGGGCTATAAGACCCAAATTTTGGCGGGTTAGAATTCCAGATTCACCAATTACTGAGTAGTAGATAATAGACAAATGATTTAGTAGCTCTGTGCCTCATTTTCCCCATCTGTATAATGGGTTTAATAATAGTACATACCTCAGTGTTGAGAGGCTGAGATGAGTGCCTAGAATAGTGCTGACTATATATGAAGCGTGAAAAAAACGTTAGCCACTCACTGCTCTGGTGAGCGAATTGCAGATTTAAATGGAGATATACTATTTCACTTATTAGAAAGCCATTTTTGGAAGTCTTTCTGTATTTGTGATTGTATGCAAAGTGCTGAAAACTTCAGGAATTTCATCAGTCAACCTTGGGTCGAATTCTATAAAATTTTTGGAAGTATGTAATTGCTGCTTTTGTATAGAGAAAGCTGTTGTCTGTGAAGAAATGTTTGCTCGCCAGATAGGTAAAGGGAAAGAAGAAATCAGAAGATCCTATGAGGGAATGTGGAGTTCTCCATGGTGAGTTTCACTTCATATTTCTTTCTATGAGTTTTGCCACAGAATTGGACCAGACTGTCGCGTTGGCTTGATCGAGCATTTTGGGTGACTTAGCTTGGAATTCTGAGAATGAAATTACATATCCCACCGGACATTTTTATGAGGGAATAGGATGCCTGATAATTTTGGTTGGAACTACCCAGTGTGGTGGCACAGTCTGAAAAATTGGTGTTTGATTCAAATAAATTGATTCTTGGAAAATACAGATTCTGGATTGTATTAATGTAACGGAACATAATTTAAACATGTATCCTTTTATTTGCTTCAGTAGAGAATAAAAGCAAACTTAAAAAAATTTAAGTAGAGGAATTAGACCTATGTCAATTAAGTATAAATTTCCTGATGGCTCCAAATCCATTATTTAGACGCAGGTGTGGAATAGTTTCAATTTCAACAAGGGAAATGCTGTACAAGATAGTTTCATAATATGAAAACTGGAAATCACTTTTTGGTCAAATTTCAAAATGCCGAAATGTGGGAAACCTAAGAAGAGGAACTGATTTACAGGGGCATTTCTAGAGTTACAGAAGTATCTTCTCAAATGTAGTAGGTTTCAAAATGTTTGACTGTAGTAAGTATCCAACAAATCACTCACTCCTTTATGTCCATGTGCTTCAAACGTATTAGCCAACAGTCTCTTAGTTCACAGTGGTGCTGGTGCCCCCTGAGGGAGGGTGCTTCACCCTTGTTGCCATATCTTAGAGGCTGTGATGGGACAGGAGCACTGCCTCAGGAGCCAGAGAGCCTGGGTTCATTTCCTTATTCCACCTTTACTTGTGACTTTGGTCAAGTTACTTATGCTGTCTGTGAAACCAGTGCCCCCTTTTAACAATGAAAATAAGTAATAGTATTTGCTTTATAGGGTTGTTAAGGGGATAAAATGAGTGAACGTTTGCCAGGTGCTTTGAATAATGTCCGTCAAATGGTACGTGTTAGTAAGTTTCTTATTAAATGAAATTAAAAGAAAAATGGAATACCATGTGCACCTGTGGGGATAGTGCACAAAAGACAGGAGTGAATCACAGAAGATAACGGATGAAGGGTCCTAGAAATTATTCCGATTTGGCAAGCTCCTAAACTAAACATTTAAAGTCCTATCAAGCTCAAAGGGAATTTAGTCAAAACCAATTAAATGACACTAGCTATACTTTCTAAGTGATTATCTGGTCTTATTTAATTCTTACAGCAGTCTCAGAGATCTGTCCCATTTTACAGATGAGAAAATGGAGGCGCAGACGTTAAGCAGTTTGCCCAAAGTCCTGCAACCAAAGCCCACTGTAAACCCTCATGGTCTGGTTTCAGAGCCCCCGCTTGGAACCAGCCTCTCTCTCTCCTGTCTTCCAGAAGCCAGAGACAAGGTGAATGTGGAATTGTTTACCAAATTCTGGAGTTTTTGAGCTGGGTATTACTGATTGATGAGTGAGGAGATACAATCCACTGTAAAGTTTCAGGGACTTGTGAGACTCTTAGTCTCAAAGTGAGGTGCCAGGTTGAAAACATAAATTGGTTCATAGCAGTAGGATCAGGAGAGAATCAAATATGTAAGGAAAAGTCATAGAAATTAGAAGCCTGCCAAATGGGAATAAACTACTTTTTGCATTTGCTGTCTCCTTAGGGATTGTCTTTTGGATCAGAGTCAACAGTATAATGTTCATGTTGATGTAACCACTACCATATAAATGACAATTGAAAAGGTGTGGAAGTATTTGCTTTCATTTGGAATGAAAGTCAAAGTGGGAACTCCTGTACTCATAGAAGAGCCTTTTACTTCCCCTCAAAGGATACCATGGTACTTTCTCAGATTATATGAAAGTGTTTAAAATCCCACAGTGAATTAACCCACGGTGGTAATAATCTAAAATAAATTATGCAGTTTAACATTAACTGTAGTGATCTGTGTATAAATAAATTTAATATTAGAAAATCTCTACATATAACTGGAAACAGGCAATAAATTCACACTATTATCTGAAACACATATATTAATATCCAGTTTCATAATTTTATTATAAAAGGAAAACCAGTTTAAAGAATTCAAATATAGACATATATAGTAGAAAGTGAAACTTAATTCCCTTTACATATACATACCAGTGTGTGTGCAAATATATATATTTATGTATTGACATATTAGATCTTTGTTTCTTTCATTCCATGTTAGTACATGAAGATTTGCTAACAAGTTTTTTTTTTTTAAGTTACACTATATAAAGGTACCATAGTTTAGTTAAGCTGTTACTCCTGGATGTTTAGTTTCTTTTTTTCCCCATTTTTCCCCTATTGAAAACATGCTGTAGAGCAAATACCTCTCCATGTATTTTTGTATTTTGTTCCAATATTTATAGGAAGTTTCCTAGAAGTGGGATTACTGGATCAAAAGCTATGCGTTGCAATGTTGAATGATATTTTCAAAAAGCTTTCCAGAAAGACTGTACCCATTTATAGTCTCACCAAGTAGGATTATCCAGCATTATTACTAAAAATCTTTTAAATCAGTTCTAAACTTACAGGTGAAAAAAGCCATGTCATGTAAATATAAATTTATTTATTAATGAGGGTATATATCTTTTCATATTTTCATTGCCTATTTGTATTTCTCCTGGAAATTGATTTTTTTCTTGCCCTTTTCCCATTTTCTAAAAAAAAGTCAGGCTGTTTCTCACTTATTGGCTTGCAACTATACTTGCATATGTTTAGTTCCCACCAGCCTCATTGTAATCCCAGTTCCCACTTTGGGTGTTACCAGATCATCTAGGTCAGCCGTAGGAACCTGTAGGTGTTTTCAGTGCAAAACTGCTGAAACATCGAGATGCATGCATGAAGAGGGGGTTCTTTCTCTAGATAGGGCCTTTCTCCCTGTTTTTAGAGTTCTAGTCCAGGGGTTGTCAATCTCTAAATAGCCAGTTAGTAAATATTTAGGTTTTGTGACCCTGCAGTCTGTCACAACTATTCAACCCTGTTGTTGTAGCAGGAAACCAGCCATAGATAAAACCTGAGTGGGTGTGGCTTCTGTGCTAATAAAACCTTATGGACACAAAAACTTGAATTTCATACTTTAATGCAGCGTAAAGTTTTATTCTTCCTCCTGATTTTCCTCCTGCAAACATTTGAAAATGTAAAAACCATTCTTAAGTCACAGGCTGTACAAAACAGGTGCTAGGGTAGATTTGGCTTGTAGGCTAGAGTTTGTCACATCTGCCTTAGACTGTTTATATAAGAAACCACTGAGAGAAACTTCCAATAACCAGCATCCTTAGCACTTGTTAGCCACTAAGGCTATGGGCGAGACTACATTTTGTTTGTCTCATCTTCTGAACCTGAATCTACAAAATTTGGCATCTCCCTCTCTCCCTGTCTCCCTCTCTCGCTCTCTCGCTCTCTCCCTCTCTCTTTCTGTCCCTCGAAGTTATTGTGAAATGTGACATGTATTGTGTATATTAAAATTATTAAAGCTAGAGATAGTGACATTTTCTGTGTATCATGAGTGCTCCATAAATACTGATCTCTCAGTCTGTCTTGAATGGGATAAGTTTGATGTTTGATATAGAAGTATCAACAAAGTGTGATTTAGAGTTTAATGTAAATTTTTCATGTTATATATAAAAACATAGATAATTCCAAACATTTTACAATTCCCCCCCCCCACAAAACTATTGTAATACCATTAGCTTTTCTGTTTTTTTAATTTTTTCTTTCTCTTGTGGAAATCGTCATCTCAGTGAATGAGTTTAATCCAAAATGAAAGATTATTCAGGAAATCTCTGCCCATCCTGTAGTCTCCTGACACCTCATGTGATCCTGGCACCGTGAGGTGGCCAGCTTTCATCCACTCTCTGCCCCTGACTTGACTGGACTGAGGAGTAAATCTGTCCTTCACTTTTCCCATATACAAAGTAAGATGGTCAGGTTAGTTGATCCTTAGTTTCTCTTCCAGCTCAAATATCCTGGTATTCTTACAGAATGTGCTTACTCATATGACATTAGAGTTAATTGCATTGGTTTACCTGGCAGAAATGGCTACTGCCTTTGCCCCAGCAGTAGGTCGAATATGCGTCTTTTTTGATGCATGCCTCTATGTGCATCTCCACTGGCATCCAGTGCTTGCTTGCAGAAGTGCCAGAGAAGGAAATGTGGCTGCTCAAGAAGAGATACCATCTAGAGAGTTAAATGAGTTCAACTGTGTACTGAAATTTAACTCAGCAGAATAAAATAGATTACTATTGGAGTTCAGTGAACTTCCTTTTACTACAACTCACCATTTTTATTTCTTCTCACATTATATTTAGATATTGGTTTCCATGCCTTGTATTTGGGAATCACCTCTGAGGATCCTAAATAATTGAGATAAATCCTGTCCACTTCCAAGTGTGTTACGTATTTTTTTTATAATAAAAAATAATATGGCTTGTGGGGAATCAGACTACATTATAAGTTTGACCTATTTTTTCATTTACATATGAACTAACTGATGTGAGGTGTCACCTTCAGAAGAGATTTTGCCCAATAGTGTGTAATAAAACGGATTGTGTTGGCAGCTATCTTTTCTTAAAGGGGTTTGTTTGATGTAGGCGTATATGAAAGATGAGTCATAGCATCTATTATCTTTGAACAAAGAAATCCCCACAAAGTATGTTTTAGAGTTTAATGTAAATTTTTTATTATCTACACAAACAGGTAATTCCAGACATTTTCATCACTTTCCTGCTAATAGTTATACTGTTCAACTGCATAATCATATTTAACTTGTTTTTCTCATAAGGGAAATGTTCATTAACCCAAATCACAGGCAGTTTCTAGAAGCTAGTTAATAATGATAAATATTGATGATGGTATTGTATTTACTAAAGTTGTCAAAGTAGTAGCAAACTGGTTTCTCTGGTGTTAAGGATATATTCATAAGTTTTTGGTATTAGAATGTCATAAGGCAACTATTTTAATAACTGTGCTATTTTTGCTCTTTTTCTTGAGAAGGTAGTTTTAAAACTTCTATCTTCTTAATGAAAAAAAATTAGTCTCATCAATTACCATTTCAATTAGTTTAAATCCCTTAAGTTTTTGCTTATAATTAAAGGTTAGTAGTTACTGTTCTTTGCATGTCCCAGTTACTTATGAGTATCACAATAGGTCAGCATTTGGTTAAGGGACTGGGATATATATACATATGTAAGTACATGTAAGTATATATACATATGTAAGTATATAAGTATAATATTTGGTCAGAAGATTTTATCAGATTTATCATTCTTAGTTGATTATAGTAAGTTGACAATAGCATTGTGATCAGTAATATATTTTAAAAATTACCGGAAATGTTATTATATGGTTACCCATTTTGCCAAAACTCTACACGTCTGACTTCTGTGTAGTTTTGCAGGTGGCATGGTGAGTGGGTGCAGTTTGTTTTGCTACACAGCTCCATGTTCAGTTACTTTTCTGCATTTTAAGATTGCTTTCAGTACCGGACAAGTAAACGAAAATTGCTTGTGTCACCTTCTGTGACCCGTTTCAAGAGTTATCGTTACTAACTCAGCTACTTCTTAGTCAGTATTAATATTTTCACCTAGTGCTTGCCTGTTAGGAGCTCCAAACACTAATAGACTTAAATATTACCTCAGTTTGTTTACATTGGGGTCTCTTCACTTGGGTCACCACCATCCTGTCCTTTTTTCCTGTTTTTATGGGATGGAGATGATGCCGAATTGGAGCATCTCAGCATACTCATCAAGGAATTTTTGAAGGATTTGCAAAGGAAAAAGTAGATGAATGGATCCAGGCACGCGTTTAAGGAAGTTAACCAGAGAGTGCTTTCTTTGACGTAGAACAGAGTATTCTCAGCGGAGCAGTCAAAGACGTCCCGGGTTTGACTCAGGGTGTAGGGAATTCGGGCAAAATGGAAAGGAACGAAACAAATAAAAAACACAGCAATGATAATGAAAACTTTGATGTTTACCTTTTTCTTGGGGACTCTGCCGACGCCCCTGGTTCTCACGTATGACTTGTACAGTTCTTTTGTAATGAGCGTGTAACATACAATGACAATTAGAAAATTAATCCAGAAAATGACTTGACAGATGTAGTTGACTATTTCATGCCAGACCAGACCAAACTCTGATTTCAGGAATGAGCATTTCTTCACATTCTTGTCACTCGGCCTCCTGTTGGTCAGAATCATGTTAGGCAAGGAAAGTAAGAACATGAACGCCCAGATGATGACAGAGAGAATCTTAGCCCCCAAGAGATTGTTGGGGTTGGATGTTTTAAATGGCCTGGTGGTCTTCTGGTAGCGATCGATAGTTATCAGTCCTAGAAATGAGATACTGATGTACATCGTGAAGTAAAATACAACGGAGGTCACTTGGCACACAAAGGCTCTCAGCGGTCCTGTTCCCAGTTTGGCATCGCTGAGGATTTTGAATGGAAAAGTCAGAATCATGAGAAGATCAGAAATGACTGTGTTCTTAAGGAAAATAATAAAGTTGGATTTACTGTGGATTTGAAAGAAAATCCTCATTGCCAGGCTGTTTGTGATGAGTCCAACGAAAAACAGCACGGTATAGAAGAGCGGGAAGAGGACCTGGGTGATTTTGTAATCTCTGGTGCACAGGCTGCCATTCCCAGCCGCAGTGGTGAGGTTGTCCATGGCTTGTGTTTCTTCTTTGCTACCTAGAGGGGGACAGAGGGGATGATTATTTTCAGTCCCAGATATTTGATTTCACTCTCATCTCTGTGGGTAACATTTTTGGACAAAAAGTGAGGTGTCTGAGCCTCACTGGGACAGTGAGAACACAGAAAATTAAATCTCAAAATATTTCATGGTGACAAATATTTTATCTGTAGCAAAATAAAATAGCCTGAAGAACATTGTGTGAAGGCATGGCTACTTTGTGTTTCTTATTTTTTGAATGTTTGCCTCTTGTAGGACATCTTTGATCTTAGGCAAAAGTGCACCTACGTAAAAACTAGAAGAGAAATATTCGGGCTGTGCTTTATTCTTCTGCAGCTTCATTTCCACGCCTTCTAATTTTTTTGTTTCTATTCACAGTCACTTTTCCTACACCATCCTGTTCCTGGACTTCATTTCCTCTAGTACCTTCAAAGGGTTCTAAGGAGAAATGACTGATAATTGCTGAGTAGAATTTTAAAAGTAAAAAGTGAAAAGAAATTTGTATAACATCACTTGTGGAAAAATTATTGTTAAATAAAAAGCAGAAAACATTTTTTTCTTTTATAATTGGAAGGTATTTCTGCTTCTGTATTGCTCAGTCATCCATTCGAAAATCAGCCTCATAGAGACTATTCTTTAGCTCCAAATATTTTAACCCATGTGTATCTCTTTTCCAACTTTGCTCAGTAAATTTTAAGGTTTTACATACGTTTTCTTGAATATCATTCAGTGCAAATTTTTAAATGCTAAAAAAATAAGGAAATGGCTTCTGTATGTAGTCATCAGATGGCATTCCTCAGAACAGCCTGGGCATACTTTCTAGATTTATAGAGTGTATATAATGGTAATTAAAATAAAATACCAAAATCATGTCCTTGTCTGGTTCCATAGGTTGTTATACCACAACAGGCAGCTATAAAGGAAATTAACACTTGACTTGAATACATTATTTGGCATCTAAGTTTTGAAATTTAAAATGAAATTTGTAAAATTTTAATTCATCAAAAACAAATGGAATTGATTCTATATAAAATATTATTCCTAAATATAAGACACAGTAATGTTAAAGTACAAATGTCTAAATTAAAAAAAAAATGCTTCCATTTAAAAGATTGAAATATAACAAAGGCAGCACTAAGTTCCCCCAAATGTCAGTGGAATTCTTTTTTCCATCCTTTAATTACTGAAAGTAGAACAAGTTAAGATTCGTGTCACAATATGGCTTCTATTTTCAATACCTCCTCATCTGTTTAAGTTAAACAAACAAACAAAACCTAAATAAACCCTAGTATTTGACACAAGATCACTGATTTAACCTTCCTTGCTACTGCTATTTGCCTTTGTTTATGCCCTGATGGTTTTGGAAATTCTACTTTGGGAATGCTCATTTTGCATAGACTGTAACTTATTTAATAAGTATTCTTGGTATTGAGAATTTCGGCTCCCTCTATCTATATTAAATTTCATTTTACACTCAAGGTAAAAATAAGTAAGACCATTTGAATTTTATTTCCATGTTCTGTATAAATTTTTTTTTTTTAGTGAAGAAGTTAATGGTTATCTCTAACATCATTAATGCAGCTTATATTTTAATTTATATTCCATATAAGTAACCTGCATTTATATTGCTATTAAAGTTTTCCAACTTTAAGAAAACTTGAAAAAATTTACACACACATCATAGTGCAAATACATATACTTGTCAAATACTTCTAGAGATAAAGTTACCTGGTTACTCTGTTGATTCTGAAGGATTTGAATGTATCCAGTATGTGGTAGTTAATAAAACCTGCAGAGTGGCATCTGGTTATTTTCCTTTTAATGTCTTAGTTTAGCTGTTTACACTCTTTATGATAGACAATCTTCTGAGCTTTCATCAGTAAGGTCTTGAGTGTTCTGGAGAGAAATAGAGGGAGAAAGGAAGAGGACTTCACAATCAGAAATTACCTTCAGACACCGTGGACTCAAAGCTATGCAGACGCTGTGTTTCCGTCTGGCTGCTTTTAGGACTTCTGCTTCTATTTCCTTGGGAAATATGGGGCAGGGAGGTGAGAAGTCATCTGTTAAAAAGCAATTTAAAATCTTGTGGTTTTTTACTGAAACCTGCCATAGAGTTGATGCTTTGTGAGTTCTTTGGGTTATTTCCCATGAAAATGATAAATCCAAGTGGAGATCAAGCCTATCAATGTCTGCTTCCTGGAGAAGGTTGCAAACTTGCTTTCTCAGATGTTTATTTACCTGGAAACATATGTGCTCAACACTGGGTGATATATTGCCTTTTAATAAGTAATCACATTTTAACTCGTAATGTGTGCTCCTTAGGAATGTTAGGTTTCTTGCTCTTCGGTTTTTTCCTGGTTAATAATGTCATTATTTTAAATCTGTGTTTGAGCATCTCTTTGTAGGCGACACAGTTTCCCCCCATTATAAATTTTAAGATTCTAAAATTACATTAAGAAAGAGAAACAGTTGTATCCATTGCCAGGCTTATTATATAGTGTCCTTCATGCTTTTCTTGAGTAGAATTTAAATATAAACAAATTATTATTACTTTTCTTTTGACTTTGCTTTTGTTTTTTTGGGGAAATATATCATTAAATGAAGGGGCTGTGGTATCACTATTACCTTTATGTAAATATTGTGGGCACTCACGCATGTGTACACACTCGTACAATATTTCAAACTGTAGTGTCCTTCTGTTACCAGCAGATCCACTTGGGTAGGTGTCTTTGCTGTGAACATATGTTTTGGTTATTTCTTTCTTCTGAGTTTTGAGTGTGTCTGTCTCTGTGTAGGTTAGATAATCTTCAAGGATGGTTTTTAAAGTACAGAACAGCAGCTCAGCGTCACCTGGGGAATCAGGAGAAATGCACTTTCTTGGGCACCAACCTAGCCCCAGTGGATCAGAAACTCAGGAATGCACCCCTCACCTGTAGTTTCATGAGCCTTCCAAGTGATGCTCATACACACTCAGGGTTGAAGACCACTGATTTAAACTACCTGAGAATTTTGTTGGCATTATGGATTTGAAATCAAGCTATGAATTTGGGTAATTTCAGTTGGAAATGTCAGTCACGTGATGATCCCTATCTGTTATTCATCTAGAGGTGTCAGTTTGATGCTATACTTTTATTTATTTATTTATTTATTATTATTTTTCTTTTTGCAGTATGCAGGCCTCTCACTGTTGTGGCCTCTCCTGTTACGGAGCACAGGCTCCGGACGCGCAGGCCCAGCGGCCATGGCTCACGGGCCCAGCCGCTCCACGGCATGTGGGATCTTCCCGGACCATGTGGGATCCTCCCGGACCGGGGCACGAACCCATGTCCCCTGCATCGGCAGGCGGACTCTCAACCACTGTGCCACCAGGGAAGCCCTGATGCTACACTTTTAGAAAATTAACTTATTTGTTGGTTTAGAGAGACAGCACACTTTTTGAAAAACCTTTTATGCTACATACACTTCAGAATAGTAACGGCCAAATTTGATTTCTTATGTTGTCATGAATTAACTCATTTTATGATCTCAACTGTTCTGTGAAGTAGATAATCATCTTGTTTCTATTCTCTGGATGATGGAAACTAAGGAGCAGAACAGCAAAGTTAGAGATCCTGTTCAACCCATACTGTCTGATTGCAGAGCCTGCATCTGTGACCACTGTGTACAAAAATCTTCCCCATCTCACTGTCTCCACAACCCCTCCCTACACGCCCCACCCCTACACTGAGGCCCAACAGTAAGAGGTCAATGCCATGAATGGTGAATGGAATGGCTACACTGTTAAGAAGCTAGGAGTCATGCTTGCCTTCACACCAGATTGTCAACTTTAGAGGATGTTTGTGAAGTGCTTCTAAGACCTTTGGATGAAAAAAGGCTTTTGGGAAAAAAAAAGAAACATCATGACTATTTTCAACAAGTTAATATGCCATACTAAAGGAACACTAATTCATGCTACTTTATGGAGAATTTATATTTCCAAATTCCTAAAGGGCTCTGACTAGGGATTTGAGGGGTAAATGAAAGGCTCCGGTTCTTGATCTAAATTAACTTTCTCTTTCCTCTGATTTTAACTCACAACCGCACCTATCTGTAAACCTTCTCTAATAGTATGTACTCAGTGGAGGATGACTGGAAAAGTGAAGTAATTCTATATACCCTAGAATTTTTACATGCAAGTGGTTTAATTGGTTTCTTTATTTCATCGAGTCTGTTTATCTGAAAATATGTATTTGCTTCAAATAGGATTACTGTGAACAGAGAGGGCCATGCCCTGAAATGGAAGGACCCTGTGGTCCTTGTGAAAACCCGTGTTGGGACAGAAAGATGGAGAGGTAATTAAGCCATTGGATGAGCTCTTAGGCTGTTTTAGTTCTAACATCTGACAGTTTTGTGATGCAGTCCTTTTGACATTGGTGAAGGTTTTGATGGAGTACATGCACTTTAAGGCAGTTCTTACATCATCTAGCTTGGCTTTACCTGTTAGAGTGTACAAATTCAGGTTAGATATAAGATAAATTCCAAAAGTAAGGAGTCTTGGGCATTGCAGTATTTAGCAAGAAAAGAATACTCCCTCTGGTGATCCAGTTATTTGTCGTCCTTGTCTTGAGTGTTTTGCTTGACCGTAGAGGACTAGTGTATCTCGTTAAACTGCTTGACAGCCATTATGCTCCTAGGATGCTCTGAGTTTGTTGGATAAGGGCCTCATTTTGGCCACACTGTGGACTATAAGCTACTATTGAACAAAGCTTTCGTTCACAAATCTAAGTAAAGGAGTCTCCGATTTTCTTGAATTAGAAAGAGTTACTCCAGGTCAGGTGTAGTTATACTGAGAAGCTGCTGATTTCCTTGTTCCTTTCACACAGCCTTTCCACAGTGTGCACACCCATCTCCCCCCACCAGCCCAAGGCTTATTACTGCTGTAACATTGATGTGAATTTATTTTATTCTAAACAGAATAACGTGGTACATTGAAAGCTTCAGCTGAAAGAAATAATGATTGGAGGTGAAAGGAGAGTACCTGGCTCTAATAATCTCACCACCATTATCACATCCTTGTGAACACACACACGTTTTGGCAACATTTCTAATCACTTATTTATTTATTTATTTATTTATTTTTGCAGTACACAGGCATCTCACTGTTGTGGCCTCTCCCGCTGCGGAGCACGGGCTCCGGACACGCAGGCTCAGCGGCCATGGCTCACGGGCCCAGCCGCTCTGCGGCTGTGGGATCTTCCCAAACCGGGGCACGAACCCGTGTCCCCTGCATCGGCAGGCAGACTCTCAACCACTGCGCCACCAGGGAAGCCCTCTAATCACTTATTTTAAAGAAATGAAGATGACTAATATTAGGCTTCAGTTAACTCCAAGTTTTCCCTTTTCAGGACATTTGGCTCAAGAGACATCTTTTAATTTCTGTAGTACAACAATCCTTCCAGGGTTTTTGGATGTGCATCCTCCTAAGTTTTTAAAAGATCAATTAAGTGTGAATGTGAGATATTATCTGAAGAAAGAAAGTGATTGATCTGGAGGATGAGATTTTCAGAACTCAGTTTACAGGGGAGGTGACCTGTTTAACCCAAGGACAGCAGGGAGCTAGCGTGAAAGGGGTTAGCTAGATTTCCACGGACTCTCCTATGGATTCTTTCTCCACCCCACAAATGTGTCCTTCAGGGTATCAACAAGAGAATAATTCTTTGGTACTGATCTTTTACAACTATGCAACTTGAGGGTGTTTTAATACCTAGTTTAAAAAGTAGAACTCATTGATACCTTTGGATATATTTGGTCCATTTTCTGAGATTGACCTTATTCTCATGTATAAGTTGCTATTTAAAGATTTGTGCATTTTCTACATGCACAAAAAATTGATGTAAACCAATCTTGTAGGCTATTGAAAAAGAGTTGCTTTGAAACTGTGTTTGCCTTTCCTCTTTGAAGACTAGTAATGGCTCTCATGGTTTCCCTAAAAACTGTTAACTATCAGAAACACAGTCTTCATGCCCCATATAGAGGTTGACCAGTGATTCCCCCCACCACCCCACCCAGCTAACTGCAGGCTTCTCTTGCTTTTTAATTCCATCCCCTTACTCTCACCTCATGACTTTGCTTTGCTTCTGGCCCAATTCCCTGAACATAACAGAGCCAATGAACTAATACTAATACAACTAATTCAAGTTCCTCACTTCTTCACCTCCAGATTTCCCTGTATTTTCACCCATTTTCTTTTTTGTCTGTGGTTAAGTAGAAAGATGTCCTAGTCTTTTGAAGTTAATCCAGACAGGAGGTCACTGTTGCCCATCTCCTTTGTCAGTTATCTGCCCTCCAGTCCGGATTTCCTTTATGGAGACTCATTTGAAACATAGCTTTGAAGCCAGTTCGTCATTGGTTGTCCTGATACAATGATCACTTTTCTCTCAAGCTGTTGCTCTTTATACCCAACTACTAGTAAGTGTGGTTTACCTCCCTCACCTTCACCATTTCACCATCTGCTCTTACTTCAGCCTCCTGTTTCCTGCCATCTGCCCCTACTACTCTAGAGAAACTTCTCTTTTGAGGTTCACACGTGTGGTTTTTTTTAAAGAAACAAGTCAGAGAAGCCAGCATCCATTGTGATTTCTTAACCGTATTCAACACTGTTGATGACCCCTGTTGCTAACTGACCCTTCCCTTGCTTTTGTGACCTTGACTTGTCCGATTATTTATTAACTACGGAGAGTGTGTGTCCATCATTTGATGGTCTATTTATCCTCTTCACTATCGCAGCTGTTTTCCCTCCGAACCCCTGCCCAAAGAGAACATGGGGGTTTTGAATCCCTTTCAGTTACATAGTGCTCTTATCCGTAAGCTGTCACTTCTGCATTAGACCTGCCGTCAAACCACCTACTAGACATTTGTAATACATTTCCACCTACCCCTTGAATTCCTCTCACCTAACGGTGAATTCATGAGCTCCCAGCCCTTCCCCCTCCCCGCCTGGACCCCAACAAATTTTATCTGGTGAGTCCGTCTTGAAATCCAGTGAGATGCACATTCACTCAGATGCCTGATCCTTTCCTAACTTCCTCAGATACCTCTTGATTTTGCTGCTTATTTTTTATTCCCACCACTAAGACCTAGTTTACACCCTACAGATTCTTTTGGTCTAAACTTCTCTCTGCCTTTCATTTTTCCTCTTCAGGTTTTTTAAGCACTTAGTTATCAGGTTAAGTTTCCTACTAAACTAGTTTTTTTTTTTTTTTTTCTTATCTTCATCCCTGCCCTATTCTTTTAGTCACATGTTTCTTTATTAATCCACTTGTTTATTCATTATTTCATGCATTCAACAAATATTAAGTGCCTAGTCAGTGCCATTAAGGAAAATATAAATGTGAATGGTCTAGTGAGGAAGACAGACATTAAACAGATACCTAGAAAATAGGTGAATTACACAGTGATAGATGCTCCAAAGTCACTCCTCCCCCACCTCCCTCTGCAGTGAGGGCCTTCGCTAAACTGAGTTGACAGAGGGAGGGACCTGACGCTGTCATCATGCATTGCATTTCCACAAGTGCAGTTGAGGCTGTTGAGAGTATTTCAGGTGGTGGGAGGAGACCAGCAAAGTAAGGAAGTGCCCGGCACCTTGGGAAATGTTGAGCAATGCAGCACAGCGCGGCTGTGGGGTGCCTGCAGGGGAGGCGTGGAGGTGCAGTAATATCAACGGACAGCAGGGGGTGCTGTGTCTGATATGCCGCTAAGCATTTTACCGACAGATCCCCACTCTCACCAAAACCTTATAAGGTATGTAGTGTTAACCATTTTTCAGAGGAAGAATCTGAGGCTCAAAAAGGCTCATCCTCTTGGACCATGGCGTTGGCAAGTGACACACCCTGGAGGCAGTCACAGCTCTCTCTCACCCTGAGCTTGGGCTGTTATTGGGCCAGTATGGAGCCATAGTACCCCGTGTTCATAGAACACATGGATCTTTCCAGGATACCTTCCCTCCCCATCCCTGTTTGGGGTTCGAGCTCTGTAGATACTATCTCTATGATACTGAATCTGTACTCCTTACATCAGGGAACATTCGTCCTTGCATTTTCTCAGAGTTCTTAGTACCTTGTCTTGCTGTAGGTTCTCCATAAACAGCTGTTGCTAACATCTTTCCATCAGCCCTCACACAACAGGTTTACATTATTACCATTTGACAGGTGCCTTAACTGAAAACAGTCACCAGGGCACATGACTGGCATCTGAGTTTTGTGCAGTTTCCTCATCGCCTTTCTGTCCCCTTTATAGGGCTTGCTTATATGTACACACCCCACCAGGAAGTATATCAGTAATGCTGTGTAACAACAACAAAAATTGGAGATTGACAAAGTAGCTCAGGTCACTGAGATATAGCAATCACTACCTAGGTCAACTTTATCCTGTGGTTAGGTCTGCCTTTTGAGACTTTGGAGGAGATTTTGAAACTCAAGGTATTAAATAACAGCTTCTAGAAAAGACTTACTCGGTTTGAACAACCTGAAACATTAATTATTGGGGGACATGGTAGCAAGATAGATTGGCAGAGTATGCAAATGTATATTTCTAATAGAATGTTATAAAAAAGGAACCAGTGCAAGAAGTGGTGCCTTGAATGCAGGCAGGTGAGAGAAAGACAGAATGACAAAAAGAGACTGAGAGAACAGTGACAGAAACTGAGAAGAAACAGGCTCTTACTTCAAGGCTAAAGAAGCAAAATGCTACTTTGTGCAGAGTACACACGTGGAGTACTCCAAATTGAACATTGGCGTTCTCCAGGTCACAAGGACTTCGCTCTTTTTTTGCAGCCATTACTAATTTACGTGCACACAGTGCAGTTTGTTTTCCCTGAGACAAAACTTTCCTCATGTGAGCTCCTTAGGGATAGATACTGTTAGGGAGAGTAAGTACCTCGCGTGGGCAAACATGTACCAATGGTAAGAAAAGGAGATGAACTGAAACATAGAGCTAGGAATTTCACTAAGAAAATGGAAGAGTATAGGATCCAAGAGAGAAATTTAGATAGAAAAATTCAAAACCAGGCATAAGAGAGGACACATCCTGGACTATTCAACTCTGGCTAAAGAATGTGTTTAGCAGTGTGTATGTTTTTGTGATGCTGTGACTAAGTAATTTCCTCTCCCATGTGGGAAAAATAGTGCTTGAATTCACTGTGTCTGTGGGGCAGGTGTGGGGAGGTGGTCCAGAAGAGGAAGGTGGTGTCAGAACGTGTTTGCATTTCCAGCTATTTTCCTCACACCTAATGAGACCCATGTTGTCTGTCGTTTTCCATTTGGAAAGAAATATACATGTGTCTTACACAGTCATATTGGAAGTAAATGGAACTTTTTTTTTTTTAATAAAAGTACTTGAGGATCCTCTTTTTTTCTAAATATAAAATGTTTAATGATGTTTAATGTATGCAGAAAACTGAGCTTGCTAAGAAATAACATTTTCCATAAGGAAAAATTTTAACTAGATAGTATGTAATAGGATGTGAAATTAATACCATGTTAAATTTTAAACAATCAAGAGTCAAAACTTACTCTGTAAGGTACGCCCACATCAACTGCTTCTATTAAGACTTCAGGTCAGTTGACACTTTTTTTTTTACTTTAGCAAGTTCCAAACTGGAAAAACAAGCGTGTTGCCAGTGGAGGTTGAGGTGAATTGAAAGGTGGGCGGGATGCCACCACCGCACGAGCCAGCATGGAGATGCTGTGGTCAGCGCATATCATGTCCATGAACCCCACCCTTTAAACAGGGGTTTCAAAATGCATTTTCTGTTTTTCAGGATGAATCTTCAAGTCATGAGTATAACCAGCGCACAATCCTTCTTTATGGAGTGGGCAAAGAGCGTGAAGAAGCCAGGCATCAGTTGAAGAAAATTACCAAAGATATTTTGAAAATCCTAAATAAGAAAAGCACCACAGAGACCGGGGGTAAAGAGCCCTAATGCATTTGCCCCCATTGTGCTGCCGTTTGTCGTCCCCTCAGCACAGTCTTTATCAAAGTCATACATGGCACTGTCAGCAGAGTGTTTCCTCCCCCGAATGACTGTCACGTTGAAATATGAATAAGCACATTGAAATTTTAAGGCCTTGGTTCCATTTATAGTAATGCTCGCATGAAAATAACACCTTCTATAGATAGATGTAGGTGATTTTATTTGCCCCTCTTTTTTTCATATTTCCCAAATTTTCCACAGTAGTCATACATAAAGTATTGAAGAATGAGTTGGAAAACCCTTAGGCTGGAAGAGGTCCATTCCCGCAGTTCCATCCTTTTTCAAGCTTATAGTTGGCTCTGGGTCCTCATATTTACATGATAATTAAAAATCATGACATCGTAGTGGCTGATCTTTTCTTACATTATTCAGAAGAATAATTGCAGTAAGCAGTGGAGGCTACCCAGGTCTCCAAATGATTCCAAGTAAAAAGAAAACTGGGTCTTTACTCCATAATGCCTTCACTTGGAATGCTCTGTCACCAAGCTTTTTACATAGTCTTACGGTGAAGTTATGCGTTTGTACTATGTCACCATATAACATAATTGGAACGTTGTAATTATCCACTTCACATTTGCCTAATTACTCTTCAAAGTTTGTTTATTTTATTAGACAGTCGTACGACTTAAAGTATGCTATCATTATGTATACTCCACTACCACCACTGGTATTTATCTCTCTGTTACTTAAATAATATAATGGGGAAAAAAAGTTTGGATTTTCCCTGTGCAAACAGCACGCTTCCTATACATTGGCATAAACCATCTCTAGGGACCCTGCTTTCTTGTTCAGTACAAAATAAATACTGTTTTACGAACCTCTCCACAGGGGATCCAGTCTTTAGGACTTTAACTGGATGAATTACTAGAGCTTGCCCACACTAGATCTTTCCCACAGAAAAGGACAGATATAACTATTGCAAATAGCTCTCTTTCCTCTCCATCAGTAAGGGTGCAGATGCAGAAACAAGGTACGAGGGCAGGGCGAAGTGTTTTTAGTCTGAATGTGTGTTTTGGGTGTCTGATGTCTTAGAACACAGTGGAAAGGCTACCTTCATGTTATTTGCATCACATTCCCTACCTCACTTCTGTGGCCTCTTAAAGAGTTAGTGCTACACAGGCACCATGAGGTTTTGGAAGGGAAATGAAACCCTGTTGTCCTTATTGAGATCGGGGAGGGGTGAAGAACTGCTCTAGAAAAACTGTTGATCTGTTGTTTTGCTGTTTTCTCTGTTGGAGAAAAGAGGAAATGGGCTGAATCCCAAAGCCCTGCAACTAGCTAGCAAAGTATATTTGAAGCTACTTTTTTTTTTTTTTTTTTTTGCGGTAAGCAGGCGTCTCACTGTTGTGGCCTGTCCCGTTGCGGAGCACAGGCTCCGGACGCGCAGGCTCAGCGGCCATGGCTCACGGGCCCAGCCGCTCCACGGCATGTGGGATCCTCCCGGACCTGGGCACAAACCCGTGTCCCCTGCATTGGCAGGCGGACTCTCAACCACTGCGCCACCAGGGAAGCCCTGAAGCTACTTTTTGTATATTTGGGAATGGGATGGACACTGTCTCCTTTAGAAGATTCAGTAATATGGGCTTTTACCTAAATTACTTTTAGAGAGTCTTTTCAGGTCCTGTGGAATGTTTGGTTTTGGAACGCTGAGAGGGGTGGGACGGGGAAGGAAGCAACTGCGGTTTCCTTTTCTGCTGAGTCTACTTCCTTCCTTTATAAAGAGTTTTTTTAAAATGCTAGACTATTGTCTGTCCTATCTTCGTACCAGTCTCTTAAATAGGCAGTTCTTGCTTGTGAACTCAGCAGGAGAAAATCATTGTTGTTCCACGCTAATTTTTGAGATATCCAGTACAGTACTAGATGCACCCCTGAGGAGAGGGTCATCTTCAGTGGGGATTTTTGTCTTTCCCACGTTTTAGATAAAACTCCTCAACCAGAAAATATGTTTGTTAATTTGGGATGTAGTGAGCTGCCTTCTGATAAAGAGGCTGGTGAGACAGGAAAACAGAAGTTGTCTTAGCATGTATTTGATTTCTGGCTACACATAAAAACATGATTTTGAGGACCTCATTAGGAGTGCTATCAGATCAACCAGACCTTGCCTGGGGGCGGGGGGAGATTTATCATCTAAAGCTGAAATGACATTTCCAGTTGAACACGTTCAAATCTCATTTTACATTTACATTGACTAGTCACCTTTGGGTGTAAATTTTCAAAACATTAATGAAGTTTTACCATACCAATAAAAGTCAGAACTTCCAGGATTAGAGATTTAAAAAAAAAAAAAGGAAAATCAAAATTAAGCAACAAGAGAGCAATAATATATATTATGAAAGCAAATTAACATAAAACAGATGGAAATCTATAAATTATGACTATATTGTTATCATAAATGTCATTAACATATTCCTTTGAGAACCACCAGTAATTTCTTAAATTTTTCTCTCAAAGTGAATATAAATTGCCAAGAGTCAATTACATCTTTTTTTATAAGAGGTCTTGAGAAGTTAGCTATGTGTAAGTAAACAGAGCCTATTAATATAGACAAGCCAAACAAAGAGGTATTTGTGAGTTGTCATGCTGGGTCCACGTCCTCCGGTCTGTTACTTTTCTTGGTAACAGACTTGGTTTTGGTCCCAGGAAGGACTGATTAAATATATTAACTTCACTTCCAAAGCTCATGGTACCCAAGACTATTGGTGTAAGTTTTCAGCCTTGGACTAATGATGTTAGTAAATGAAAAATCCAAAACTGGGATATTTTATACATGCTCATGACATGCAAACAGCTGTATTGAAGGCAAAATGCCACTTGTACCTTTGAGAATAGATGTTGAAAAACAAGTAGGTTTCATGAACTCCTTTCTTATTATTTGCGTTACATTTGGTGATATTTGACAACAGTGACACACAATCTTGTACCTTATGTTAGTCAGCACCTTTTAATTCTAAGTTTGTTTGTTTTAGGAAGCACAACAGCCTGGGTTTTTTGCTTGTCTTTTGCCTATCTATAAACCACAATTGCTTATTGTTGAAAGAGAAGCCTCCTTTCTTGTTATTTTCTAAATCCATTACATTTGCCATTAGCAAAGCCTTTTGAGTTTAGTGAAATCATTCTTGAATCTTTAATAGAAAAATCAATAAAGTGAACTCTGTTCCCCAAATTAAACTTTCCCAAATAAGATGATGTGAGTTAGAGGGCTTTTTTCTCAGTAGCCTTTGACTGCTTAGAATGATAGTGTTGGAAATGATCTTTCGTGGAGATTGTATAATCCAACATTTCGTTTTTGTTTTTAGATTTGTGTTTGTAAATACATATATTAAAAATATTTTAAAATAGGACCTAATTATTTCTGGATCTTATCCTTAGAGCTGTTAAGAGCAAGAGTCCCTCTGGAATAAGCAATGTTTATAGTATTTCTTATTGATATTTTCTCCAAACTTCTTTATGCTAAATTGATAAAGGTAGCACTTTTCCATCAAGGTGGAGAGATTTAATTCCTTTCTACCCCTAAAAAAGTTAGGAATTGTGTAAATTTCCTTTTTTACGTACTAAACTGTTTGGGAATCTCCTAAGAAAATGCCAGTGAAGTTTTTCCTATTATATCAATGTGAGCCTCGGTGACTTTTTTCCCCCCATTCATTGTTGATATTGTATTTTAAAAGTCAGTGGGTAAGAAGCATTTATAGAGGGACTTCTCATTAATAGCCAAAAGTTTAGGTAGAGTACATAAATGAGAATTGTTTTTTTGTTTTTGGGGGTTTTTTTTGTAATTTTATGTATGTATGTATGTATGTATGTATGGCTGCATTGGGTCTTCACTGCAGTGCGTGGGCTTTCTCTAGTTGCGCCGAGTGGGGCTACTCTTTGAGCTCAGTAGTTGTGGTGCACGGGCTTAGTTGCTCCGTGGCATGTGGGATCTTCCTGGACCAGGGATCGAGCCTGCGTCCCCTGCATTGGCAGGCGGATTCTTAACCACTGCGCCACCAGGGAAGTCCCGAGAATTGTTAATTTTTAGAAAAAAAATAAAATTACCTCAACAATATGAATCAATCTCAGAAGCATAATTTTCAGTGAAAGATGGCAGATGTAAAAAGTACGTATCATATGATTCCATTTGTATAAAGTTCCAAAGTGAGCAATACTAATCCAAGCCATTAGAGGTCAGGATCTTGGTTCTCTGAGGAGGAAGAAGTGACTGGAGGGAACCTGAGGGGGCTTCTGGAGTTTTGGTACGTGATTTTGTGATTTGAGTTTCATTACATAAATTTATTTTGTAGAAATTCAGTGAGCTTGTACAATTTTCCATTCGTATGTTATACTTCAATAGAAAGTATCCATTAAAGTCAAGAGCTTCAATTAAATGGAAAATAATGTACCTACTGTGTGTTTATTTAGTTGGAGATGAAGGACAGAAAGCCAGGAAGAGCAAACAGGAGGCATTTCCAACACTGGAGACTGTGTTCACAAAACTTCAACTCCTTTCATATTTTGATCAACATCAAGTGACATCTCAGGTAGCCATTAAAGCTGTTTTATTACGCATTTGGGATATTTCCTTAAAAATCTTTTTCATGCAATATATGTTTTTGGCTTTACTTGTTTTATAAATACATTTTTAAAACATATTTGGAGGCATCTTAAACTATCAAGCAGTTCAGTTTTAAGTGTCAGGTTGCCTTCCTCAGAGGAATTAATTTTAATCATGGAAATATTTTTACCGTATGATAATAGTCAACACTATATAAAATAATCTATAATGCAGTACTTATATTATTACATTTTAGTCGTACATTGCTATCGATAAGGGAGAAATCTGTTGATGACTGAAGAAAAATTACTATGCCATGGAGAAGAAACCAAATCTGTTTTGTTTTACAAATCCATTGATAGTCAAATAAATGTCATCTGGAAATTAATTAGCATTTATTGTTGTTCTACCTTTAGGAGAGTTGGGTATAGATCTGAATGACAACTCGGCTTATTTCTTCAAATTATAGTTGTTTTAAGGATGTTATTTCATTTGTACATGGTTTTGTTTTCTGTAGAAATATGTTTCAACTTCTAAGTAGAATCACGTATAAATTCACGTTTTTTACCTTAAGAATTGAAGTAATTTAATAAATAAAAGTTATTTGGACTGTTGGTCTTATGATTACTTTCACTTTTTTTTTTTTTTTTTTTTTTTTCCGCACAGATCTCTAACAATGTGCTGGAACAAATCACAAGCTTTGCATCAGGAACATCGTACCATCTCCCATTGGCTCACCATATTCAGCTCATCTTTGATCTCATGGAGCCAGCACTGAATATCAATGGCCTCATTGACTTTGCCATACAGGTGTCAAAGGGATCCTGCTTCTCTCTTTTTTCAGAAGGCAAACCTACTAGGCATTGTACAGTTTAAAATGAGCCACCCAGTGCATTTTTGAATAGTTGGAACATTCTGAGTCAACAGTATTCAACTAGCATTTTCAACTAGCGCTTTAATTGCATCTGTGTTCATAATTTTCAACTAAATAATTAAATTGGTGCTAAAATATAGTAATAGTCACTTTAAAACGTGAGAACTTTGAGGGTATTTCTTGTTTGTCTTTTGTTTTTTGCTTAGGGAAAGGTGAAAGTTTGTTTGCTATTTATAATAGAGTATATTTTAGGGAAGAGCAAAAAATATGAAACATTATTAATTTGTTCCACTATTTTTCTTATACACATACTTGAGTTCATTTGTTATGTCACTAGTGAGTAGACATAAAACTTGGTTTCTTTTACTTATTCTATTGGAGGTGTTAGCTTTGTTAATAATAAGAAAATGATGATAAAATCTTCCATTTATTGAAAAGGAGGGGAAAGTGGAAAAAAAGTCAGAGGTGGAGATGTTCTTCTCTGAAATTATCCAGTCCAGAACTTTGGACCACCATAAAATTTTGATAACTGTTTCAGTATTGGGTACCTCTCGATTGCATGGACCATGATGCCCACACAGAAGGAAAACTCTATAATTTGATAAAGTATTAAAAATAAAAACTAGTTAATTCATTGGGGTGCCGAGACTGTGGTTGTATATGTGCATGTTCCTGAGGCAGGACAAGGAAGGAGATCAAGTAGTTTTAGAATGACTCAGTATATCCGTGGTTTGTAAAAATAAACATCTTTCCTATTTATTTTGGCAGCTACATTTTTCTTCGATCTTTTCTCCCATTGTAGCTCCTGAATGAACTGAGCGTTGTGGAAGCCGAACTGCTCCTGAAATCCTCCAGCCTGGCAGGAAGTTACACAACGGGACTGTGTGTCTGCATTGTGGCCGTTCTCAGGCGATACCACAGTTGTCTGATCCTGAATCCCGATCAGACGGCCCAGGTGTTTGAAGGGTTGGTATACCCTAGAATGTGTAATTTGTGATGAAATATGATAGTGGTTTTAAGACAAAAATAGTACTGTTTGTTTCATAAAAAGGTATAACACAGTTAAAGAATGCTTGTGCCAGGAGACATTTATCGGAAAGGAGATAAAAGCATGAAAAGTCCGCCTGCCTGCCTGGCTACTTCGCTCCCCCTAGTTGCTGTCATTTCTGCTACCCAGCATCCTGGCTTATTATGGATGGTGAATAAGTGACTGCTTCTTCGCTCATGTAATTTCAGTTTCTATTTGGAGAATACAATGCCAAATAAGCTTTGCACATACATCATCTTATAGATTTACCTTTTCAATTTTATTTCTTTTATAAATTAAAGGAAATTTTTGACAAGGGTTAATCTAGAATAAATGACTTTTTTGATTCTTAGTCTTTTTTCGGTTTGTGTGAATCGTAGGCTAAGATTTTCTCTACTACTGTTAGGGAAGTTGGGCAAAGTAATTACATCACCCCCATTAAATGAGGCCGAGGCTACTGGGACCAGAGAAGTATAATGAGCTGTCAGAAAACCTATTCTGAGCTCCTTTTTGTCCACCGCAGACTCCTTTCTCCAGAGCTGTATATACTTAAAAGAAAGGCAACCCTCCTGGGCTCAAAAGAAACATGGGGTTCACAGTGCCTTTTTTTGGTAATCTAGCACATGTAATCAACATGTACTCTATTCTAGAATGTCATCCATTTAACAGCAGCTTTTTAGGAGAAGAGGAAAAGCTGCCACATTAATTCTACACACATAGATTTATTTTTTTTTAATTTGAATTTTTTTAATAATATTCTTTATGGTCTCAAAGATGTTTCTGTAAAAAAACATGTAAATCAATAACCATAACCAAATTAAATCCAATTATTGTTACATTCAGTTTGTAAAAGAGGCTGTCTCTTAATTATATGTGCTTTTCTTTAACTGCAGTTCCTAAGATAAAACATTTTTACTTTGTAATCTTGGGGGAGAAATACATTCTTCTTTTTTCTTTAAAAAACATTTTTTTAACATCTTTATTGGAGTATCATTGCTTTACAATGTTGAGTTAGTTTCTGCTGTATAACAAAGTGAATCAGCTATACGTATACATGTATCCCCATATCCCCTCCCTCTTGCATCTCCCTCTCACCCTCCCTATCCTACCCCTCTAGGTGGTCGCAAAGCACCAAGCTGATCTCCCAGTGTGATGCAGCTGCTTGCCACTAGCTATCTATTTGACATTTGGTAGTGTATATATGTCCATGCCACTCTCTCACTTCGTCCCAGCTTACCCTTCCCCCTCCCCGTGTCCTCAAGTCCATTCTCTATGTCTACATCTTTATTCCTGCCCTGCCCCTAGGTTCATCAGTACCATTTTTTTTTTTTTTTAGATTCCATATATATGTGTTAGCATATGGTATTTGTTTTTCTCTTTCTGACTTACTTCACTCTGTATGACAGACTCTAGGTCCATCCACCTCACTACAAATAACTCAATTTAGTTTCTTTTTATGGTTGAGTAATATTCCATTGTATATATGTGCCACATCTTCTTTATCCATTCATCTGTTGTTGGACACTTAGGTTGCTTCCATGTCCTGGCTATTGTAAATAGAGCTGCAGTGAACATTGTGGTACATGACTCTTTTTGAATTATGGTTTTCTCAGGGTATATGCCCAGTAGTGGGATTGCTGGGTCATAGAGAAATACATTCTTGACTTCAGCTTTTAGCCTTAAGTAGCATTTATGCCCTTAAACTTTTGCTAACATTGAGCTTGATTTAAGTTTATTATTTCTGTGCCTCTTCTCTGTTTACACCCTTCCTCACCTAACAAATATTATCTTATCACTTGGAGGCACCTCGTTTAATATTTTCCTAATCTTTCCTTCTACCTTGTCTCTCCTATTCTTGGTTCTTTCTTCAATTTTTTTCTCTGAGATCAGAAGTTAGCAAACTTTTTTCTGTATAGAGCCAGACAGTAAATATCTTAGCTTTTGTGGACCATAAGCTTTCTCTTCATATGAGAGCATAGCCACAGATAATATACACTTAGATTATTATTAAGTGACATCTGAAACATCCCTGATATTTTTAAATGTAAGGAAATGACCATCTTAGAATCCAGGAAATATAGAACTATTTTATAGCCCTCCACTACCCTGTAGGGTTGAATGATTAGTACTATTTTATAAGTCAAGAAACGGAAACTCAGGCCTGTTAAATGGAGTGGTAGGTGAAGTGATGTACCCAACATCAGATAGCTAATAAATCTCCCAGATTGTTAAAAGTCTTTCTAACTAGGAGCTCATTCATGCTGTTTGATTTATACCATACTTTTTTAAACTGTGTATGGAACCATCTCTAGTTGGTCATGAAATGAATATAATAGGTTTTCACAAGTATTTTTTTGTTTTTGTTTGTTATTTTGGAATTTATTTCATTATCATTTATTTTGACATTTTAAATTTGTGTTCTATTAAATGTTCATAAAATCATATTTGATATTCAGTTTATTATATTTGTTCTTTATCATGTATAGTAAGGATAAGTATTTTCCCCAACACTATTATTTGGGGTTTTTTTCTTTTTCTTTTTTTTTGCACTTACATGAATAAACATATTGGATCTCGATGTAAGATGTTTTTCTTACCTCGAGCAAGTGAAACAAACACTCAGTATTTACTACGATACAGTAAATGCCTAGCAAACTTTCAATAAATGTTTGTTTACTTTAATCACAAAATAATTCTTTGCTTTTCAGGGTATACCTGGAATTTTTTGGTTTATATAGGTAACAACTGATTGAATCACCTACTTTTCTTCTTAACTGTGGGACAGTTTTGCTATAATTGACAGCCTTTATCAGTTGCCTGCATCTGCTGATGTCAGTTCACAGGGCTTGGGATGCCACATGGCTATTTCTTTGCATAGTTTCCTAGGTCCCACCTCTGATGTTTGTGACTCCAGTGTCCTTCTCAGCCTTGACATGCTAGGCTCCCTCCCGTCCCCTAAACAGTGGAGAGGGCTCCAGACTGGGGTTCTGGAGACCTAAGTTCTCCTTTTGGATTGCTGTGAAGTAGCTCTTTGCCTTGTGGGCAAGATACATCACCTTTCTGAGGCTCAGAGCCCTCTTTGTGAAATGAAGAGGGTGAATCAGATGATTTCTAAAGCCCTTTTCAGCTTCAATAATCTGAGTCATCTGTGACACTGTTGTAGGAGTACCGAACCCTGTAACAGAATGCAAGATGACAGTGGAATCAGACTCACAGATAGGTGGATGGACCACTAGTGTTTACTTCTGTGTGGTATGAACTTTTGTTCTGTATGAATTGTGGCCCAAAAGGCCATCTTTCTGATCTGGGGAGTTGGAGTAGTAGTGGTACTTCTGAACCACACGTCTTATGGACAATGTCACTAAGAAGAAGGGGTTTTAAATTCTTATTAAGATAAACTAAAATAAATTTGTTTCTAGTTTGGAAAAACAAGGAGAATGTGACCTCAAACCATGAATTCTTCAAGTTCATGCCAGAACCAGCTCATGGTCTTGAAAATAGATTTCCCAGACTTACTGATATGAAGAAATTGCCCTTTTACATAGTGGACATGGGGCCTTTTGCAAATTTCCAGAATTTGTCAGTCTTCTTACTGATGAGAGATTCTCTCCTACAACTTTTGTGTCCTAGTCACAGCAACTTTATTGGTGGATTCCTCCCTACGTATCTCCTGTACAGAGGCATTTCTTTCATTTCTTAATGTTAATGGCATTTCTGAAGTTTTAAAAAAATATTTAGTGTTTCAATATCATGACAGAAAACTGATACTTTATGCAGTTATTTACTTGGTGTAATGATTAATGTTAACAATCTGGTATCTTTTTTCTTACTTGAGTAATACGTGGACACATTCTCACTCTAAAAGTTCCAAGCAATAACACATATATTAGCAAAGTGTCTCATTTCTTCATATATTTTTCTCCTCAGATTGTGTGGTGTGGTAAAGCATGTGGTGAACCCCTCAGAATGTTCTTCCCCAGAAAGATGCATCTTAGCCTACCTCTACGATCTCTATGTGTCATGTAGCCACCTCAGAAGTAAATTTGGAGACCTCTTCAGGTGGGTAGAAGAAAGTCAAAAGAATAGGAATAGGATTGCGCCTATATTTGTTTGTGTACCAAATTGTCATCCTTTTAAATAATGAAAGTTAATCCTAATTATATCTGCCAGAATTCCTATTGAATTATCTTTCATTGTAGCTCTAACCTCCTATTCCAAATCACTATGCATGTTTAGCTCTGATTGCAGTTTTGATATAAGAGAAAATGTTCTGTATTTTGCAGTTGCTGTTACCTCCCTTGGAACATTGTCTCCCCACTGTTTGCATACCTACTTTCTCCCTGCGTTTGCTTCTCTGACTCCTTGAACTTCCTACTTCACAGAGCATCTCTGACTCCCTGTCATTCTCTGCACCTTAGCACTTGTACCCGCGACAGGTAGACAGATGCTGGAGACTCTGTACTTCCATAATGGTGTTTGAGGAAATTTAGGTGATTAACTGTAAGTTGGGGGAGGGAAGGGGGCAGTAATAGCTGGCAGAATAAATTTGGAATCTGGAAGCAGGCAAGGAAAGAACAGTCACAGTTTTCTTTGCTCTCTTGTATCTTGCATCCAGCTTGTTCATAAATCCTATGAACTCTGCCTTCCAGGTACATCTAGAATCTGACCACTCTTCATTGCTTGGCAACTACCACCATCTCTTGGTTGGACCATCGTAGTGTCCTTCTAACTCGTTTCTCTGCTTGCACCCTTGACTCTCTTAAGTGTATTCTCAACATGTCTTCAAAAGTTATCCTTTTGAAACAAGAATAACTTGAAGTTTTCCAGTGGCTTCTCGTATCTACTCAGAATAGAATTCAAAGTCCTTACCTAGCCTTTAAGATCTACTGGATCCAGTCCTGTCTTCCACCACTTTCTCTCTGTCCATTCTCATCACATGGACCTCTGTCTTGGTCTCCCAACACTCTAAGCACACTCCCACCTTGGGGCTTTTGCACTTGCTGTCACCTCTCTTGTGATGCTCCCTCACACGGTTCGTTCAGGGCTCTATCTCCCTGACCACCGCACTGGAAATAGCCCCTCCCCCCGGTCTCCATCATTCTCTGAACTTTAGCACTTTGCCCCTCCCCATTTCATACATTGTGTATTTATTTATGGCCTGGCTCCTTTCTAGAATGTAAGCTTCATGAGAGCAGAAACTTTCTCTAGTTTCTTCATTGCTCTATCCCAGTACCTTGAAGAGTGTCTGGCTCATAGTAGGCGCTGCAAAAAAAAAAAAAAAAAAATCTGCTTAAAGAATGATATATACCAAATCAAAAACCATGATATTTTTAATGGTATTGATAGGGAAAAATGTGAAAGTATGTTCTTTATGAAATGAATTAGGTTTCAAAATAATCCCTTATGGAATGTCTGAGTGGGTCTTAGGAACCATCTTTCCACAGAAATGTTGTAATAATAATACCCCGTATTCTTTTTTTTTATTTTTTTTGCGGTACGCGGGCCTCTCACTGCTGTGGCCTCTCCCGTTGCGGAGCACAGGCTCCGGACACGCAGGCTCAGCGGCCATGGCTCACGGGCCCAGCCGCTCCGCGGCACGCGGGATCCTCCTGGACCGGGGCACGAACCTGTGCCCCCCGCATGGGCAGGCAGACCCCCGACCACTGCGCCACCAGGGAAGCCTCCCCCCCCGCCCCCGTATTCTTCTATTACTTTACAGAGCGCTTTCAGTTTCAGTTTACAGTTTTCAGAGAGCTTTCTCATACAAGATTCGGTTCTTGCGACTGCCGTGTAAATTTCCCAAGGAAGCCACGTATATTTGACCTCTAATGCTCCTGCAGCGTGGTGAAGCATGTTAAATGAGTTAATTCAAGTAATGCACACTGGCTGTGTGGAGATTTAGGAAAGCAACCATGAACTGAGGGGCTACTTAACATCAGCACCATGGCGTTTCACAAGGGGTTACCCGTCTAAAATTTCCTGGATTACGCCATGGAAGAGAACTGCGTTTCTCTCAGGAACCTTCAAGTCAGGCGTTATTTGTAGCTTGGGATTACGAAAAATGGTCAAACAAAAGCTAGATATGCAGAGACTTCTGTTTGTATACTAATAGACCAGTTTTAATGATTAGATCAGAAACGTCATCTATAAAGTTGTGTAAGAATCATATTTGGAGGAAGTAGGGCACTAGTCACGTCTGCTTCTGATTGAGCTGCTGCTTTGTGCCAGGCACTATGGCGGGTTATTTCCATCAAGATCTTTAATCCTCCCAGCAACCCCAGGAAGTAGAAATGATTTTTCCTATCGACAAATGACTGTTCCTCATTATAAGTTAATAAATGATAAAGCCTGGATTTGAACATAAGTCATTTTGGCCTCAAGGTGGTGTTGCTTTCATTACTCTATCAGTTTTTTCTTATACATGCAAGTTTCAGAAGGAAAATGTCTTGAGTTTTTGTTTGTTTGGTTTTGGTTTGGGGTTTTTTAAACTCCATGTACGCCTGCAACAGAGAGTGCTAAGAATTTGAGAGTGACCTAGATGGCAGCTAACATTTCACTAAAACCTAGAGCTCATCTGGAAAGAGTGTAATAAGTGAAATATGAAGCCTAGAAATGAAGGGACACGAGACTTCACCATGAACCACAGAGTTCAGAAAAACTGCCAGAGGAGGTAGGAGGGCATCAACTTGAGAGAAGTCTCTATACTAATCGAAAAGTAAGGCTGACTCTTATAAAAATTAGGAAAGAAAAGCAGAATTCTTTTGGTTTCTAAAGACAGACAGGGGTAGATTGTTAGAATTAAATGGAAAGTTGAATAAAAAGAGATGCTGCTTTGCTATTTGCAGAACTCTGTTTCCTTAAAGACTCAGAGTATTGGGTGGTGGAGGAAACCAGGGACGTGGTATTAGGGAGGGAACCGGCAGAGAGCAAAATTTGTTTTTGTTTCATTTTTAGTGGGAAAATGAAACAAATTAAGAACTATTGCTAAGTGAGAATATATGCAGCCTGGCAGGGTTAAGACAGGGAAAAGGGAGATTCTTAAAAACACTGGGGACTGTATAATTCTGTCATTTTGAATAGGTCATGACTTCAGATTGCAAACTTGTATCCTTCAGCCACCCCTGACAAGTTTTTATATAAGTTGTAGGTGAAGAAAAAGAGTATAGAAGATTGTACTTGCTGCCACTTAGTGGGTGGCTTTAGTCCTCTCTCTTGGCCCAGTGCTTCCCACGCATATTTGGTACTTAGTTTTACCTGGGACTACTTTTTTTTTTTTTTTTTTTGGTGGTACGCGGACCTCTCACTGTTGTGGCCTCTCCCGTTGCGGAGCACAGGCTCCGGACGCACAGGCTCAGCGGCCATGGCTCACGGGCCCAGCCGCTCCGCGGCATGTGGGATCCTCCTGGACCGGGGCACGAACCCATGTCCTCTGCATCGGCAGGCGGACTCTCAAGCACTGCACCACCAGGGAAGCCCTGGGACTGCTTTTTAAGCATACAGATTCAGTACACCTGCAGTGAGGCCCAGGAGTCTTTTATTTTTAACAGGTGCCCCAGAGGTGATTCTGAAGGAGGAAGTCTAAAGTCACTTTTTGGTAAACACTGAACTGAACAATCTCAGTTTTCTTAAAGCAGTTGTCAATGTTAACAGCTTAGGGTGAAGAGTCTGTATGTCTTTTCATTTTTGAGGAAATCATTCCTGGCTACTGTTTATGTAGGTGCATAAGACTAAGACATGTGTCGCCTTGATCACAAATAGATTTGCTGCCAAAACTTAATCTAAAAGGAAAAGAGTCTCTGCTGCTTAAAAGAGCTCTTGAATAGAGAAGGTGAATTGTGGCTTATGGATTTGTTATCCACAGCAATTGGGCTAGAATAGCGAAGTGTACATGGAATCTGAGCTTTGAAATCAGGTCATGCTTCAGCCTCATCTGCAGAGCAGGATTAGAGGGGATGTTTTCTAATTCCCTTTATAAATTTATAATATTCTGCATTTTCTTCAGATGTAACTCTGAATGTGGTAGACCATGCTCTTAAAAAACTCTCGATACTGCTGAGAAGTACAGTGAGATAAATTTTTAGGAACAATGTAATAGTTTCTGTACTCTCATAGAATGTATGTATTCCCCATATCCCCCTACTAGAATTTAAGCTCCTTGAAGGCAGGGAGTGAGCCTCTCTTTCTCAGCTGTACCATGGTGCCCAGAATAGCCGTGGCACTTGAACCCCCCAGATACTTTGTACTGAGAGGAATCGCTTTACAGGATGAATGATTAGGACTAAAATACCAAGTTGTTCCTGATGTGTAATCCAATCCATTTTTATTATTCTTAAGTAATAGCACTTTCCAACCACTGTTCAGAGACAGTTGTTGGAAGCCATAGTAGATTCTTTTATTTTTTTAAAGCATGTAAGATGTAGAAAAGACTTAGAAACTTATTAAGATTAGTACCCAGATGTCTTATTCTTGTTTTGTTCTTCCATCCATTCAGTAACTATTGAACTAGCACATTCCAAGCACTGTGTCCGGTGCTGATTATTAGGAAGTTGGAATCAAGAACCCATAATGCAAACCTTCTCTAGGAATACATTACAGCTGCCATTTAATCTGTCCTTAAATGAAATACCTTTCTAGTTATTTTAGTTTTGTTTTGTCTTTTAACTCTTCTTCTTGTAACCTCAGTAGTGCCTGTTCAAAAGTAAAGCAAACCATATATAATAATGTGATTCCTGCAAATTCTAACTTGCGATGGGATCCAGACTTCATGATGGATTTTATTGAGAATCCCTCAGCCCGTAGCATCAACTACTCAATGCTGGGCAAGATCCTTAGTGACAATGCGGCCAATCGCTACAGCTTCGTCTGCAACACACTCATGAATGTATGTATGGGCCATCAGGATGCTGGAAGGTGAGCTGGGATTCACGATTAACCACACAGTTGTTGCATGGCTGCTCCTTTGAAATTAAGGGCTTTAATAATTGCCTAAGCAGACATTTGGCTTTTGTTTGTTTGTTTTTAAATCTTATTTTATTCCTGCATTTACTTCTGCTCTATTCCATGATTTTCTTAACCTGGCTTATTGATCTGGTGTGAGATGCTCTAGATATAATCTGTAAGTTATCTGGTATGTTTTCAAAAACATATATAACAAAAATACAAATGAAAAAGACACAGATTTTGAAAACACTGGATTTAGACTGACCTTTTAATTTTTTTGATGCCCTTAAAAATGTGAATTTACAGGTCAGATTTGTTCACAGAACTAAAAATATGTTAATTGACATCTATACTGGTTATTGTTTGTTGCTCAACAGCATTAAATATTGGCTTGCTCAAAAAGTTCATCCGGTTTTAAGTAAAGATAAAAGATACATTTTTCATTTTCTCCCAGAACTTTATTGAACAATGTATTCATTAACTGAATGAACTTTTTGGCCAAACCAATAGCAACCATTTGAAGACATTTCCTTTCCCTTCTGCTCCAGGTTCTACTAGGTTATTGGACAAGTGGATTTTTATTATATCCTTGAATCTAAGAAATGACCGCCATGTTTGATTATATTGAAATTATGTGTTCATTAAGTTTATCATATGTATTTCTCTTTTGTTACTTTCTTCTATATTCTTTTTCTTCTTTCTAGGATTAATGACATAGCCAATTTCTCCTCCGAGCTGACGGCCTGCTGCACTGTTCTCAGTTCAGAATGGCTGGGAGTCCTGAAGGCTCTTTGTTGTTCTTCAAACCACGTCTGGGGGTTTAATGATGTACTTTGCACTGTAGATGTAAGTTTTCTTTTTCATTTAAAAACTCAACTGTGCAATTAAATATTTAGCTAGTAATTTTTTTTAGTTGACTCAACTATTAACTGAAATATTGTAAATTATTTTTTCTTTCTCTCCCTGAAAGCAATAAACCAGAGTGTGGTTGCCAAGAATAAATAAAGGGAAAAAAATCAACATAAAATAGATAGCCTAATCTAGAGTGGAGATGCCAAGAGTTTCCTTGTTGTTAGCTGAGATTTCTTCTGTATGGTCTCCTCAGAGTGGTTTGTTCATAGTTTTTACCAAGTGCCTTGGGTTCCTCATGGCATAGGACGTAATTTAACTAAAGCAGTTTGCATTCTGAAGACAACCAGTTTGTTTTCTTAGAATGAAAAAAAAAAAAATCTAAGAGTATAGGTTCTTTTGTGTGGAATCAGGACATCCAGGCTCAGATTCAGAGGGGTGTCCAGTCTTTCTTAGTGAATAGTGTCTGGAAGCTTATGAAGAGATATCCTTTATGGATCACAGATATCCTCGGATAGCATATTGCATCCATGGTGTGTGAATTTCTTAAAAATCCATCTGGATTCTTTATTTCCGCCTATCACTTCCATCACTTCTTGCAGTAATTTGTGTTGCATATTAGTATATCTCATGTATAGAAGAACTTTATCATTTTAAAAACTGGCTCCCCGTTGAAGGATTATTTCCTAGTTCTGGTATCTGAAGACCAGGTGGACAATCCTACTCCATTCTGTGGGCACCTAAGATGTAAAACTCATATCTGTGACCTGCTCTTCCAGACAGAAAAAGACCCAAATTTTTATCTTTAACGTAGTTCCTTAATCTCTCAGTTGTTTTTTGTTTCACTTTACCTCTGCTTGTTCCCTCATTTGTAAAGTTGGAATTAATAATAGTATGAACCTCACAGTGGTGTGCCCTTAAATGAGGTGATCTTTGTAAATCTCTAACCGTAGTCACTGGCATATAGGACAACTTAATGTGGAGGCTGCTATTACAGCTGTTTTTCTTATTATTTTCTGTCAAAGTCTTGTGAGATCTGTAAAGGGTAGAGGTTTCCACTCTGAATGAATTAATTTTCCTCCTCTTTCTCCTCTTTCATTCTCTGTCTCACTCACCTTCACTCTTTCTTCTTTAAATTTAGGAGTTGGGTGGGAATTTTCAAAGTTGTTTTTAAAACTGATTTAATTATATTACAAAATCATTATTGGTTATTCCCAAAAGGGGCTCTAAAACATTAATAAGGCTTGTTTTTCAATTAGGGGAACCTCCTTGTTTTCTGTTGCTTCCTAAGGGTCTTACCCTGCAACACTAGATTGTGCTGCATTCTGCTAAAAAGGCTTATTTATGCTGCATCTTTCAGGGATTTCTCGATTCTGCTGTTTTATTGTTTTGTTTTTCAGTTACATATACTCAAGCTAAAGCTTAGTATCTTCTTAAAGCATTGGGGGTGTGGGTAGACCTCATTCTTCGTCTTATAAAGTAGAAGGAGGCCTAGAGGATAATAATTATAAATCATTTCACTCTACCGGTTCATTTTGGGATTTGAGATCTTATTCGTATTGCCTACATTCTCTTAGATATTAATCTTAGATGTTACTTAAAAGGGTGTTAGGTATTAAAACGTGTCAATGTTTTTCTTGAAGGTGAGTGACCTTTCATTCCATGATTCATTAGCTACTTTCATTGCTATTCTGATAGCACGACAGTGTTTCTCCCTGGAGGACGTCGTGCAGCACGTCGCTCTTCCCTCTCTCCTAGCCGCAGGTAAGGCTGCATCCAAGAACGCCGTCGGTTATTTCATTGTTGTCTTGGTGCAGTGGTTTCTAACTATTAAAAGGCAGTGAAAAAGTAGAATTTAAGGGAACATGCATTGGGCGGTGATATGGCATCAAGGTAGAGATGGTAGAATTTATAATAGTTATTCCAAACAAAGTCACATGGATCCCAATGGAAGAGGTTGGAAATGACACTTTCAGAACTTGCTTTTAAGGAAGGATTCAGGTTTCTCAGAAAAGCATAGACCGTGTCTTACTTTTTACCGTAAGGAGCATGTATTTAAATTATTCCAGAAAATTCAGCATAATAGAAATGTGGAAGACGTGTTCTTGAATATGTTAGAAAACTTGCTTTTAAAATCCCTCTCTCCTAGCTTGTGGAGATGCAGACGCGGAGCCTGGGGCGAGAATGACATGCCGACTCCTACTTCATCTCTTCCGAGCTCCCCAGGCCTGCCTATTACCTCAAGCAACCGGTGAGCTGACAGCTGAAATAGCTCTGATAACACTTTCATTTGGAGCCGTATGCTTAAGTTGACCAAGTAGGCTGTCCATTCTGTAATTTCCTTCCTGATTTTGGTGGGCTTGCTTTGAGGCGATGAAGGCATGGAGTATGGCCATTGAGAGGGCTGTCAGCACCTTTCATGTAGGTAATCTCAGGATGTATTGAGAAACTCACATCAAGAGTTAATAAACAATAAAAATAACTCTTCTCCTCAGCCAAGCCAAGCTGGTGGGCAGCATGATCCTCCAACATACTGTGTGTGTTGCTTATGAAACACACCATAGCAGTTTAGGGCAATGGTGATGCATTTATTCTTTTACTAAGGTGAAAGGAATAAGGTAAGAATTCTAGGGGTGTTACTGCATTCTTTTCCTAAAGATCATTTCCACGTGTGTGTGTGTGTGTGACAGAAGTGGATAAAAGTCCTCCTAATTTTTTTGATACATCTCTCTAAAGAACAACACCATTGTCTTAATATTTAAAAAGAAAATGTTAAGTAAGGAATACTGGCAGTGTTTCTTAGTGAATCCATGAAGCATCAATTAAAGCTAGCTAATAGCAATTAAGCGCCCACAGTCTGACAATGAAAGGCCCTGCTGACTGTAAATGGTTACAAAAGATGGTTAATGATGGATATGAGACTATTAAAGGTTTGTTGTTTTCCTCATAGGCAAACCTTTCCCCGGAATAAGATCATCCTGTGATAGACACCTCTTAGCCGCTGCTCACAACAGCATTGAAGTGGGAGCGGTGTTTGCTGTCTTAAAAGCAATTATGATGCTTGGTAAGACTATCCTGGCACTCAGCTTGGTTAATCACCAGAAACTGAGACAAAATAATTTGTATTCAGGTTTAACTCTAATTAATATTATTAGAAACATATTTTTGTTTGTTTGTTCTCCTGGAAAAATTAGTTGGCATTTTCCAAGTTCATGTTCAGTTGGCCTTGGAGGAGTCTGTCCCTTATCTACAATTTTGGGGGAATTTAAATATAATACTTTTTTTGTGGCATTTTAACTGCAGGATGTCTCATTCTGATGTACTATAGATCCTTAGACCCACAGGGTTGTTTTGACTTCATTTGTTGGCAGAAGTCACGCTTTGTGATGGACACAGTCGATTTGGTAATCTATCTAAAGGTTTAAGTTTCATATTATATTCTAGGACTAGAGCACCAGAAAATCTGGGTTTTAATCTTAGTTATTCTGCTTCCATTGTGACCCTAGACAAGTTTATGTCCATCTGCCTTAATTTTTTTCATGAATGAGGTGATAATTGCAATGATATTGATACTGTTGATAAATCAATATTGGATATCACACTTTTGTTTTCATTTAATTTGTAATGTCCAAGACATCCTTATATCTTTATTGATATTTATTCTCCAGGAGTAGTAGTATTGTCTTTTCTGTTCATTTACAGTGCAATTCCTTAAGACATTTTTATCCTATAAATCATTTAGGATTTGAAAGATTAGGAAGTCTTGAATTCACACTGCCTAATTTCAACTTTGGGCACTCTCTTATGTTCTTGACTAAATAAAAGTTGTCTCTAATGTTCCAAGGGGGCTTCCTTTGACTGGAACTAAATTTACTGAGTGGATAGGAATTGTTTTAGATGAGTCTTAAACATGTTTTAGAATATACCCTGACCCTTTATACTCCTGCTTGAGAAGTGTTATTTGGTGATGATGAGGAAGCATAACAGGGTTTTCATAAAACAAACTACTAAAAGTTTGCCTTAACACACACACACACACACACACACACACACACACACACACACACATTCCTTTTGCAATGCCCATGGGTTTTGTAGTAGAAAGGGAAAGGTAGAGCCACACGGAGGGCCACACCCTCTCCTCTGAGCTTGTAATATTGTGCAGCCAACATTAAATGCTCATTTCAGTCAGATTTCTCTACTCTGATTACGTTTGAAAGGAAAGCTGGCTGGTCAATTCTATTTAATAAATATATGTACGTACCATGAAGTCAGGGACTCACATTTTTGCTGTGGTATCTCTTATGCCCATGAGAGAAACTAAATAGTAGGTTTTCCATACACGAATGTTGGAAGTGTGAATGCATAAGTGATAGATATTTTAATGGCAGAAACCAAGACACGTCCCATCTAGACATTATCCCCTTGATTTGTAGGACTGGTCTAATTCCAAGTACAATTTGCCAACCTCTTTAAATATCCAGATAACCATATTTTAATCTCAATGCATAATCACCTGTTTATTTTTCTTTGATTGCCTTTCCTTGACCTTTTTAATTGGCCCCAGTTCTTGGTAGATTTTACAGCTTCCTAAGCAATGGAGGGTTCTTCAGGTCTGAGAAGTCAGGATCAGGCTAGTTGAATGTCATCAGACCCTTGGACCAGGCAGTCCCTGAACACTGTGTTTGTTCTATTGTCTCTACCATTACAGAAGGTTCTGGCACAGCCTTCCAGACCTTCTCTGTCATCCTAACATCTAAACTGAATGAGGATCTCCTAGACTAGGACTGGCAGAGGTGTTTGTTTCTTTGTTTTGTTTTTGCAGTTTTATCTACCTCACCATGTCGTTCTCAATGTTCTCTCAAGTCCTATCCACTAGGATCTATTTTGAGTTAGGGAGATAGGGTTGTTTTATAGAATCTGGATTCTAATTTCTGTAGTAGTTTACCTCAAGGTGTGGAAATAGTTGTTTATACACCTAAGGTTGGAAAAAGCATGCTAAATGTTGGTACATGTAGAATTTGGTCTTTGTTTCAGCTCCTGAAGAGCTCTGTTGAATTAAATAAACGTCTGTGAGTGGAGTGAACTCGGTGCTTTTTTGTATGAGTATTTGAATGAGAAATGTATAATACGTAATAAGATATTGATGAGTTGAAATGTATTATTTATTCCTCCCCCCCTTATGATTTTATAAGCAAATATTCACTAAGCAATTCTGATTTTCTGAAATTTTTTCAGCACAGTCAAAACTTTTTCTTGGTTGACCTGTGGGTTTTAAAAGGCTTTTTGCACTGACCCGACCTTGGTTTCACTTACAGTGAAGCAGTGAGGGCCTCATCTAAACTCATTTGTTGGTTCCAGGAATTTTTCCTGTTCAATGCTTATGATCCTGTCGGTAAACAGGCAAGAGTTTGGAGGCTCTGTTGTCATTTGGCAATCTTTATTACCAAATTATATTAATTTCTCACTTTTAAAATATGACAATTACTTGTCTTTCATGGCTAGAGAAGATTTCTTATTTCCAGCTATTCAACCATTCTGCTCAGTTCCCCTCCCCGGCCCCAGAACTTTGTAATGAGGAAAACACTTTCCTGAGCTTCGTTTTATTGAGTGTATTAGAGGTTGATCAGGTGAGGTTTTGTAATTTGGATGTTTACAGAGAGGAAAGTGAAAGACATGGGTTATTCAATGAATGCCCTGTTTTCCAGGGCTTCCTTAGTATGCATTGCCCTTTTCCATTCCCAGGGAAATAAATCTCTCTTGTCAAGAAGTTGCTAGTAAGGTGGGCTAAGGCAAAACTTTTCTCTTGACCTATGGATAGAAAATAAGTCATTGTAAGAGAAGAAATGGAAAAGGGACATCTAGAAGGGTGAGTAACCCATTTTTTCCTTGTCTATAAGTCAAATGAATTTGAATACGTTCATGCTTGAAATATCGGTGAAATCAATGTTCTGTGATTATTAAGTGTGATTCATAATGGCCTTGCCAAGTTTGGTGAAAGCATACTTAATTCTGTAAACGAAATAAAGAATGAGCCTTGAACATGTTTTTGTTTGTTTGGTTGGTTGGTTTTTTTTCCCATGTCTGATGAAACTTCTCAGGGTTCTAGCATTTACTCTCTCAATCCCTTCTCTCTATTGCTGAACAACTGACTATGCAATGATGATCCCATTCATATATTTTAAATCCCTGAATGCTTGCCTCATTTATTTCCCAAATATTTGGCAATATTTTGAACGTCTATGATTTTGCTTTTGTGATTCTGTTATTTAGGAGATGCCAAAATTGGCAGTAACAATGTCAGCTCTTTAAAGAATGATGACTTCACCATGAGGGGTTTACGACGTGATGGAAATGCTGATGATATCTGGACTGCCTCACAAAATTCAAAATCCTGTGGGAAAAGCATTTCCATAGAAACTGCCAATTTAAGAGAATATGCTAGATATGTACTGAGGACTATTTGTCAACAGGTATTCTTCAGATTTAATTTGCCTTTAACTTTGAGTATGTAACTGTTCTTTGGAGAGAAATGCCCAATATTGTAGGAAACTTGTACATATGTGGTCCTCTTTTTCCTGCTAACTTTATTTTGAAATAATTTCAAATTTGCTGAAAAGTTGTAATAATTATAAAGAACTCTAGTATGCCTTTTATATGGATTCAGTAATTTTTTACATTTTACCACATTTGCTTCATAACTCTATTTGTGTGTGTGAATGTGGCCTCGTATACTTTTAAATTTTTTTCTTTTTACTGAACCATTTGAGAGTAGATGGCATACATTATTCTTCTTTACTTTTTAATATTACAGCATTTATCAACATAACCAAAATACAGTTATCAAAAGTAAGGAAATTTAGCATTGGTATGGTAATTTTTTCTCACCTATAGGCCACATTCCAGTTTTGTCAATTGTCCCAGTATTGGCTTTGTCTGAAGTTTCCTGTAGAGTAGCTTCAGGTTATGCTTTCCTGGCCAGGATACTGTAGAAGTATGTTACATTCTTCTCAGGTAATCACATCTGAAGGCAGATGAGCTTCATTTGCACCTCACTGGAGATGTTAATTTTGATCAAGTTGTCTCCATTGTATGGTTTTTTGATTTTTCTATTGTATAGTTATTATTTTTTCCCTTGCAATTAATAAACAATTTTGGGGAGACACTCTGAGACAGTGCAAGTTTTCTGTTCCTCATCAAACTCCCCCACCTCACATATAGCATCCATTTTGATTCTTGTCCACACCAGTCTTTACTACAATGGTTGCAAAATGGCTTTTCCCGACTCTTCCACTCCCTCCACATTTATCAGTTTGCATTCTACTCTAGGAAGAGCCTACCCTTTTCCTCCCTCCCTCCCTTCCTTCCACTCATTCATTTTTTTTAATATAGGTTATAATATACTGTCCTCAGTTATTTTCATGTTCAAATTATCCCACATTTGTCCAGTGTGAATCGATCTTTTCATGCTGACTCTTGTGTTATTTTGACACGTCTCTCTCTTTTTTTTTTTCTTTTTAAACAAGTATTTTCTTACTTTCTGGCCTATCTTATACTGCCCTGCCCCAGACCTGGAATTACTCATTCCTTCATGGAACCCTGGTTCCATTTAGTAGAGGATGGTATTTAGAAACCAAGATCCGAGCACTATGTGTGCTCATTGCTATGCGCAATGTGTGTTCATTGCTTCTAGGCCCTTTCAGCAGACAGATCTAGGGGGAAGAAAACATCCATGTACATAAATGTGTGTGTGTATAATCATGAGTTTATACCGATACCTCCAATTCCAATCAAACTGCACAAATTTTTGTTTGCATTCCCTCATTCCATATTAATACCGCCTTCTTCCACAGTAAGAACCCTGGCTACCAATAACATCAACCATTTACTCATTGGTTGAATTCTACAAAACACCTGAAGTAGTTTCAGAATTACTACACCTATACCACTATGAAAACCAGCCTACTAAAAGGAGTTGAAGATTTGTTTGTAGCTCTTTTTTCCCTAAGCGTTTACAGTATTATGTTAAAAAGTTATTTGACCTTTCTCTTTCAGTGTGGATATATTATTCACTTGAAATAGAGTTGATTTCACTTGGTTTTGTTTGTGTTCAGTTTAGATTTCTTTTTCTACCCTAGCTCTGTCTTTAGAGTAACATACTTCCAAAGGTCAAGGAGCAATAGTGTGTATTCAGAGAGATGTACATCTCCCTCCCTCATCTTTTCTACCCTGGGTTCCTCCCTGCCCTAGGTGATCAATTTCATTATTTCTGGCTTTTCTTTCCATTTTTTATTAAATTCTCCTTCCTTCTATAAAAAGGCCTACCATATATACTCTTTTTCACTTTGCTATAGATATAATGTTGACAGGGTCATGTTTTTCTTAAGGTATACTGTAACCGTGGTAAAAGTTAGCTATTAGTCATATAGATGTTGAGAGTGTACTGAGCTGTGCATTGGTTTCTAACTGTGGGTACACATTGGAGTCACCTGGAGAGTTTTAAAAAATTTTTGATGCTTAAAATATTGCTGATGTCTGGGTAGCATTACCTGAGATTGATTTAATTGCTCTGATATGGGGCCTAGGTTTGGAAGTTTAACAAACTCCCCAGGTGATTTTAATGGACAGCCAGCATTGAGCCACTGATAAAGTGGTTAAGAAACAGGTTTCATCAGAAACATCTCAGTTCAAATTTGGCTCTAGTACTTCTGATGATTTCTTACCCCATTTAGTACAAGAATTTGCCTTTGAAAAAATGATGAAGAAAAGCTGTTTAAAAGAAGTTTAATTTGGTGGAAACTCCCCAGAGGTCAACTAGCCATATGCATCAATAGCCTTAAATTTTTGCTATCCTCCTTGACCCAGCAATTTCACTTCTATGAAATTTTCCTAAGAAAATAATTGCACAGAGAATAGATGTGCACAAATATTTATTTACAATGGTAACATTATTCATAATGATATCAAAAAAGGAAGACAATTTTCTAAATGTTATACTATGTCCTATCTATTCAGTGGAATATATTATAGTGCATTCCATAAACATGAAGAATACATATTATAATATAGAATCACTACTGTTATATAGCAAGTTAAAAAAAATGATTACAAAACATTACTTAGAGCAAGGCCTTATTCTCCAACTGAAAACACATACCAGTATTTTCTTTATTTCGCTCTTTCTGCCCCTGCTTTATTTTTTCATATTTCTTTTTTTGCATTCCTTTTTAAAAATTTTCTATAACCAAGATTCTACTTTGTATTTTTAAGAAGTCAAAATACTAGAAAATTTGCTTGTAAGCCTTTTCCCTCCCACTTTTTCCATCTAATATTTTTTAAATTGGAAGATTCCTGTCCACTTTCTATTGTGCACCATGAGTTTAGTACATATTACGTATACCTATTGAAAGTCTCTGCCTGTCCATATAACTGCCGCATTATTTTTAGGAATGGGTAGGAGAACATTGCTTAAAAGAACCTGAAAGATTATGCACAGACAAAGAACTTATTTTGGACCCTGTGCTCTCAAATATGCAAGCACAGAAATTATTGCAGCTGATCTGTTATCCTCATGGCATTAAAGAATGTACGGAGGGGGACAACCTTCAAAGACAGCACATTAAACGCATTCTTCAGGTGAGCGGTAATAATGTAAAGACTGTGTTTTTGTCATTGGACACATTCTTTGTGTTTATAGCAAGAGTTACTGCGCCTCTTTTTTTTTTTTTTTTTTTGTCATTGCTAAGTAATTCTTAACTTCAATTAATTCTATTTTTGGGATTTGAAAAATTGGGATTTTTATTCCCCCACTTTTCTGTTTTGTGTAATTGCCACACTTTATTGCTGGGTAGTACAGATACTGCAAATTGTGTATAACCATTATATAAATATTGATATGTTAAGTCAGTACTGTGTTTACATGAGAAATTAGCTTTGTAGAGGGACTGTCTTAAGTATATTATTAAAAAAATATCGAAACCATTTTTTTATGTGGTTGGTTAGATAGATTTTGGGAGAAGACATGTTTGCCTTATTCATTTACAGTGCCTAGCTGAGTAAGGCACATTATTTTAATGTTCCTATTTATTTCTTTGTGTCTTTAATGAGCATATGTAATAGACTTGGAAGCCTTTTGAGTCATATAAATCCCTTTATTGTGTGTGATCATTCCTCTGTTTCTTGAGAAAGAGAATAGTGTGAGGAATTATTATATTTTAAAACATGTTCAATATTCTTAATGTGTTAACTCCATTTTCCCCAGAATCTTGAGCAGTGGACACTGAGGCAGTCCTGGCTGGAACTTCAGTTAATGATCAAACAGTGCTTGAAGGATCCTGTGAGTATATATTGAAAGCATGTATGTGTATAAAATTTTATGAAAAGCAAATCCACGTTGGTGTTTGAGGATAAACTAAAACACATGTGTGCTGGTTTTCTTGCGTCTAACTCCAGGGCTCTGGTTCAGTGGCTGAAATGAACAACCTACTGGACAATATTGCCAAGGCAACAATAGAGGTATTCCAGCAGTCGGCCGACCTGAACAATAACTCTTCTAATTCGGGTATGGGCCTCTTCAATCCAAATGGGATTGGAAGTACCGATACGAGTAGCACAAGACAGAATGGAATAAAGACATTTCTAAGGTATTTTTTTCTGTAGTTTTATGAGGCTATCATTAATTTTTCACATGTAACCGTACATTTTATTCTCATAATGCAGTTATTTTTTTCATAAAGCTGCAGGATTGTGAAGAAAATAATTACTTGTAAGTGTACATTATCATTATTTAATATGTTAAAGGGCCATGCTGCTGGGGTGGGTGATATCTTAGTATTCTAAATATTAGGTTGAGCAGGCCCCGACTCCTTGGAACCACAGATGACATTCAGGACAGAAGAATTTCTCTAGTGTGCCCTGAGGCTGCTCTATTCCATGGTATTCCTAATATGTTTATTCCTAAGAAACACTCTGCCATCTTTATTAATTGGCAGATTTGCTCAAACGATAATCACAAAAGGCAGATAGACCTGTATTTCATCATTTAAGTGTAAAGTATAACTAGTGAATTTTGAACCTTTAAAAATTGGTTATTTACATGCTTAAACGTAATCAGAACATTTCATATTTTAATCATGACAGAAAAGTGTATCGCTTGTTAGACGAAAGGACTGTTACTGCTCAGAGAGCCAGAATCATAGAAAAACACTTTTCTAGATTTCAAAAAAAGTTTAGTTATAGTATCCTCTCAGAACCCCACCTTTTATTGCTTTCCATAAGCATGACTGAAAAGTGTGTGCAAATGTCTGGTATCTGGCAAGAGGAAAGATAGTATAGGAGTAAAAGGGGGAATGTTAGAATAATCTGTGTCTTGTGCATAAAAGTTATGCTCTGGAGTTTCTATTAGAACCGTGAGAGCAGAGAAAAAGGATGCCTCCTTGGGTATAACATCTTTTTCTGATTTTAGTTCCTCTGAACGCAGGGGCGTGTGGCTGGTAGCCCCCCTAATTGCTAGGCTGCCGACTTCTGTGCAGGGAAGAGTGTTGAAAGCTGCTGGGGAGGAGCTGGAGAAGGGACAGCACTTGGGTTCTTCTTCCAAAAAGGAAAGAGACAGACAAAAACAGAAAAGGTACGTCTGGAAGATGTGTTTCTATGTGAGAATTTAAAGAACAGTCGAGAAAATCCAATGTTCTACAGATGTACAGGCTCATTGTACTCAGAGTCCATTGAAATTTCATCTTTATATGGAACTGAGAATATTCTGTTAGGCAAATCTCTGTGCCTCAAAGATCCCAGATTGGGCTTCCCTGGTGGCGCAGTGGTTGGGAGTCCGCCTGCCGATGCGGGGGACACGGGTTCGTGCCCTGGTCCAGGAAGATCCCACATGCCGCGGAGTGGCTGGGCCCGTGAGCCATGGCCGCTGAGCCTGCGCGTCCAGAGCCTGTGCTCTGCAACGGGAGAGGCCACAGCAGTGAGAAGCCCATGTACCGCAAAAAAAAAAGATCCCAGGTTATAATATTTAGTACACTAGCTCTCAATTCTGCCTGTGTACCCTAATCACTGCTACACTATTAAAAATACTGACTTCAGACCTGCTGAATCAAATCTGGATATCCACTTGGTCCCTGTATTCAACAGTTCTTTTGTTGTTGTTGTTATTTTTCTTGTTATTTAGGTACTTATGCTTCAGTTCCATAGAATAATTTATGATTCTGTCATGCTGGACCCTGAAATAGTTACTAATCTTTTTAACATTTAGGACTCTTGTTCTAGTCTAGATATTAACTTATAAGCCTCCAAGTTGAATGTTTTTTAAATTTTATGCCCTAGAAAAGGTTTCAAGTAATGTTATTGGATAACTGACCATGTTACTGAGAAAGACCATAAGCACACTCTAATGTGAAACCATGATGAATTTAGTGCCCCGGGAGTAAAAGGAAATTCCTAACATTGAAAAACAAAAATTCTGAACATACAGGTTTCTTGCCCCCTAATCAGTAACATTTTTTAGTAGCTGCCATTTACTGAGCCCTTATGAAATGCCAACCTCTGTATAAAACTCATTATACACATACGTGGAAATCTCACAGCAATCATATGTGATAGGTGCTCTCATTATATCCTTTATAAAAGATGAAGAAACAGAGGCACTGAAAGGTTAAGTAAGTTTCTCAAAGACACACAGCTAAGGAGGTGCAAAGCTGGGGTTGAAACCCAGGTGGTCTGGCCTCTGAGTCTGCGCTCTCCTTTCTTAACTGAAGTATTGGTACCTTTTGGTGTTGACCTAGCTTTGCGTGTATTGCCGTTTGGTGGTTTTGTCATCTTTGCCAGTATTTATTAATCAACCAGATGACTCAGTTTTAATTCTCACAGTCGATTTGCTAATGGGTGATGGCATGTACATTGCCACAGTTCCCACAGGGAGCAGAGATGGTGTGTCAGAGCTTGAAGATGGCTCTTCCCAAGTGAGTCTCTGTCAGCTCTGCCAGTGTAAGATGAAGCAGATGGAAATATTTTGACCTCAATCTCATTTTAAGAAACTTTTCCTTTCCGGTGTAGCAAAGTCAGTTTGTCAGTATGCTTTGTCAGTTGTTCCTGTCATGGAAGAAATACTACCAAAATGACAATTGAAAATGGATTTTTTATCAGATGTCTTAAAACCACTTTACAAGTCAAGCCTGTGCGATGTGGCAGAGCTGTGCACTCGCTCACTAGCAAGCCTTCTGGTGTTGGAGTGCTCAGACCTCAGTGCGCGCCTTACTTATTAGCTGTACCCATACCCAGCTCTTTGGTCTTGAGAAATGTGCTGAAAAACAAAGCAAGCAGAACAATCGTATAGGCCTATTTCCTGGACCCTAAAATACGAATACTGTGTAGGAGAAGTTTAAATGTTTTTCATCTTATTCTGTGTATAAAGTGATATTCCTCCTGATGTGTACCTTTAAATTCAGTTTACTGATGGAAACTACACATTCTCTTCTCCCTGCACCCCCCGACACACTCGTATGCAGTACGAATTTATGCTAGTTTGCGAATTCCTTCGAGGGCAAGAGAACATATTAACTTATTTAGAAGTATTACAGTGACTTTTAACCATATTAGTTAGAGACATGATTTAACTTTTCAAGTAGTCCTGGCTATTAACTACTCCCCTCCCTTTTGTAACAGTAAAATAGATAAGAGCCAATAACCCGAGGGCAAGACATCAATGTTGCACGTGAAGTAATCCTTTCTTTCTAACTATATCTGCTATTATTACTTCCTTTGTAGTATGTCTCTTTTGAGTCAACAACCATTCCTCTCACTGGTCCTCACCTGCCTTAAGGGACAAGATGAACAACGAGAAGGCCTCCTAACATCTCTGCAGAATCAGGTTAACCAGGTAAAGTACAGTAGAATATTGAGCCAGGCAGGTATTTTCCTAATGGCATTCATTTGTTTTCCTTTCAAATACTGAGCTTAAACTCAAATACTGCCCTTAAAATAAGGGCACAACATGTTTTGATTAGAAGCAGGAAAACACCATCCATGCCCCGTTCTCCTACCTGGCATTCTAGTCACCATGAGATTAACAATAGTATGATATTAATTATGTGTTGGGTGAATGTCTGTAGACTATAAAAGTCACATTTTGCAGATTGCCCATAATTTTGTCATATCTGCTCCTCTCCTGACCCTGCCTCCCGGGAGAGGTCCTGGAGCAATCTGTGTTGCAGGGGACATTGTAGTATGACAAAGGGTCCTCTCTCCAGTTCCTCTGCTGGGCTTGCATGTAGCAGGCAGGGTCTCAGCTTGAGCTATGTAGGTTCAGAAACTCAATTTTACTGCAAGAGCCAGACTGATGCTGGTCAAGTGCACAAGATACTCATTTATAAATCAGAAGGCATTTTGGTTCATTTACAAAGACTTTGGACTTTGCCTTTCCACCAGTCACAGTTCTCCTGGTCACTATTCAGAGCACCTATATTCTGTGAACCGCAAGGAAACTGAGTGATCAAAGTGGAATTAGAAAGTATAGAATGGAGCACAGTGGGTAGATTTGGTTATATGGGATGTTTTGTCCTGCGGTAGCATCTAATGGAGGCCTCCCGTGGGCCTCTGATTCTGTGACACCGTGTCTTCTTGTACGGTACTGGATGAACATGAACAAGACACTTAACTCATTTGGTCCTCTTGTCATCTGCTACCTTTTGGATATGTGAGACTTATTCTCTAGACAGCAGCCAGAGTGATCCTTTTTAAGTGTAAACCACATATTTTTTCCAGTGCCCAAAATGCTGCAGTGTTTCTTACTATACCTAGAATAAAACTTCCCGGTCTAGGCTTATATGGCCCTCCATGATTGGGCACTGGCTCCCACCTCTACCTTGTTTCCTGCCCGTCATGGCCTTGCTCACTCCATTCTGTACGCAGAGACCACGTTACTGTTCCTTGAACTTACCAAGCAAATTCTTATTGCAGAGCCGTTGCGTGTTTTCTCCCCTTCCCTGGAAGTTATTAGCATGGCCAGTCCCTCACTTCCTCAGGTCTCTGCTCAGATGTCACCTCCTTAGTCCTTCCCCCCACCTCCCCTGCCCGCCCCAATCACTCTCTAAAAGTAGGACCACAGTCATGCTCTATCCCCTTGCCCTGGTTCATACCACTTGTTCCACTTATTTTTATTTGTCCTGCTATCAGAATGTCAGCTCCATGACAGCTTGTGTGTCTTGTTAACAGCCTTGTACCCTTCACCTGCCTTGGGGGAGGTTCATCCATATCTTTTGATGATATTTGGGAAGTGCTCTCCTTTTACCATGAAGTGTACTTACAGGTGATCTCTTGGGCTCAGTTACTTCTGCATATGACTCATTTCAACTCTTTTGAGATGATTCTCATTAGGTGCCGTATTTCAGAGCATAGCAGTATGGGTTTGTTTGTTTGGTTTTTTTTGCTTATATCATCTGATTCTGGGTGCTCCCCACTTGTGGTTTGCCTTCGCTAAGCAACCCTTCCCTTCCCAACATTTGTCCGAATCAGTGAGGAAGCAGTTACTTAATAAATTGATATGCCACTGATGTCCAAGATGTCATATTTTTCAAAATAGGTTACAATATCTTTATCAAGGAAGACAAGTTTATAAACTAGAAAGCCTTCAATGAAACATCAGAATAATACTTTTGCTAGGGTTCACAGCATGTACCTAGAAATATAGGACAAGACTGATATAAAATGTAATTCTCTCTGTCTTTATCTTTATACTTATCTTTATAAGACCAGTTTAATGATGCATTTTTAAAATAATCTTTACTTTTGTTAATGCTTAACTTGATGACCCTCTACAGCATTTTCTAAGACTTAGTAACAGGATATGTAATTAGATAAGATTTTTCTTAACAGGGTATGTAATTAGATACCAAGCAAAGAAATAGCCAGATTTCTGTCTGCGTGGAGGAAGGGGAGGAAAGCAGAATTTTATTTTCCCCTTGGTTTTCAATTTATTAAACTAAGACGTTGTTTTTGACTGTCAGTAAAAAAGCTCAACTTCACTTTAAATATGAGAAACATCCAATTTAACAGGGAAAACAAGTTTTGGGGGTTGTTTTCATTCATTTTCTGATTTAGATTTTAAGTAATTGGAGAGAAGAACGGTACCAAGATGACATAAAAGCACGACAGATGATGCACGAGGCATTGCAGCTCCGCCTCAATTTGGTAAGAGACGCCTCTAGCATTATCCCTTCATTACACGTATCTAAATGTGAACATAACCCCAGCTCTCCACTCCTGCTAAGGTCACAGTTTCCATTACCAGGTGAGGCCCGCTGTTTGCTCTCTCTACTACTTCCTTATCCCTCAAACCTTCTGTTTTCCTGGCCACTGTCCTTCCTGTCTGGTCTGGCTTCTGGACAGCAGTAGGTATTTTAGGCATTGGCTTGCCTTCTGCACCTCACCCCCAGTGAATCTCTCTCTGTTTTCCATTTGTGCCAAGAGTAGGTCTTAGAGACCTGCTCATTGGAGATGTGTTAGCTTTTACCATACTTGCTTAAAAACTATTAAAATGTCCTTTAAGGCAAAATTTTATCCGACTTTCCATCAAATTGGTCATAAGGACAAATCTCACAGGGAGGTTTTATAGAAATTTCAAATTCCTTGCCCACTGCACATTCCTTTGACTTTTCCTTTTCTCAGTGTACAGCCCAGATAAAAGCTACTCTGGAAGATGGCTTGCCTGATATTTGATATTAATTCCCACACGTGAACAAGCAGTCCTGGGGGCCAAGCCTCCCGCTCATCTTCACTCCTCTGTTACTGGGTATTTCCAAGTGTTATTACGACAACAGGCTTAGATTCAATAGTAACTGACAACACAAAGTTGTAGATTATTGAGTCACAGCGGTTTTGATCTACTCAGCTTTAATTAGATGAAAATTACATCATGAAACTGGATATCATGAAATTTAGGAACAAAAGAAAGCTAATTATACTAGTATGTAATTCATATTGATGACATGTCTACACTAGAGTACCCCTTTCTTTTTTTTTTTTTTTTTTGGAATGACCAGTTGCTGTTCTGATGGAACCAAAAAGAGTGGCACATATATAGCTAGGTGAGAGAGAAGACAGGATAATCCATAAACTAGAGCACCTTTTAAAAAAGTTTTTAAACCAATCACAATTTGGTTGCATAAAGTGGTGAGGGTGGTATTTTCTCTGTAACACCGTGCATATTTTTTCATTGTATTTTTTATGTGCAAGGTGGGAGGAATGTTTGACACAGTGCAGAGAAGCACCCAGTGGACGACAGATTGGGCCCTTCTTCTCCTTCAGATCATTACTTCTGGAACTGTCGACATGCACACTAACAAGTATGTTCTTATTCATTTCACACTGATTCTGCTGCATGCGTGTGTAGTGAAGCCTTTGATATACTGACTACAAATTCTTCCACATCGTATATTCTTAGGTACCGCTAATAATTCTGTGTCTTAAATAAAAATGCTCAGTGAGTGAAGAGTGTCTTGGTTTTGCTTTAAGGTGCCAATGCTTTCTTTCTCCTCCTAGTGAATTATTCACGACAGTTCTTGACATGCTGGGTGTTTTAATCAATGGAACATTGGCCTCTGACCTATCAAACGCATCCCCAGGGGGATCTGAAGAGAACAAACGTGCATACATGAACTTAGTAAAGAAACTGAAAGTAAGTTTGTGACCTGCTTATATTGTGAGTTCTCATTGTTTATGGATTTGTTATTTAGTGAATGTTATCTTATTACTCCTTAAATTAGATATTATTTATTGCATTCAACTTAATGTAATGTAATTACTTTGCTATTTGCTTTACCTCAGCTTCCCAGTACCCAAAAGTTGTAAGTATATATAACTTGGAGATTTTTCTTAAAATAATTATATTCATGAAACATTTAATTTCTTAAGGAACTTTAGAAATCCCTTATCAAATGTATAACCAAAATGCCAACATTAGATTTAGGATAATTTGGCCTTCGACTGGCAACACGCAGTTGAAAAATAAACATTTGCATTGATATTTCTAAATTCGATTCATTTGACCAGCCACTAACACAGTCTTCGAAATAAACTGTAAACAAACAATGCAGGAAAAAAAATTAACATACCCGATGACCTTACTAATAAAATAACCAATGGTTACCTTGAGGTCTGACCCTGGACTGGGGAATGTGTTCCGTGCTGCAGCTCCTGCCTTCTGGTTGCAAATACTACTCTGGATTTTTGTCATTTCAGCACTCTGATGTTTGTTGTGTAACAAGGGTGTCTTTATATGTGTTCTATTTTCTACTTAAATAGAAGAAATGAAACATACTCACCACTCTCAGTGAAAGCTGCCCCATAGACCGTCTTCAAGGTTAAAGAACATTCCAGCTATAAAAAAGGAAATGGAACTTCCTTCTTGTTAACTTTTGCCTTTATTGTAATTTCTGTCTTACTTCTCTCTCCCTTTTTTTTTTAGAAAGAGCTAGGAGACAAGCGGTCAGAAAGTATTGACAAAGTTCGACAGTTGCTACCTTTGCCAAAACAGACATGTGATGTCATCACTTGTGAACCTATGGGCTCCTTGATTGACACAAAAGGAAACAAAATTGCTGGATTCGACTCTATAGACAAAAAACAGGCAAGAGTAAATGTTTGTTTCTTATATATAAAAATGCATGAACTTACAAAGACAAAATGCATTTTCTTGTCTTCCTATAGGGCATGTAAAACATCTTAACTTTATTGTTTCTTGATTTTTTAAAACATATCCTTGTCATTTAAATGCAACGGTTATTGGCATTATCATACAGATAATGATCTTTGAAGATCTTCATTTAAAACTGTTCCTGAATTTAAGTGAATTTCTGAAGCCCACCAAGGGAAAAGTAAGTAAAACCTTAATGTAAAAAAAAAAAAAAAAAAAAAAGCAAAGATCAGGTTTGATTTTACTGCAGAATTGGAAACAGAATACGTTTAATAGATGAGAAAGTTTTTATTGGTAAAAGTCTTCATGTAATAAGCTGTTTTGAGTAAACAAATTTTTTTTAAAGTGATGGCACTTTATTTCCTTATCAACTGAACAGTATTTAATGAACACTTGATTTATATAAGATATTAAATATGGTTCTCTAAAATATGAGAAGAGTGGTCAGTTACTCTTTCAATGAACATTGAGCAGCCACAGATTTCTGAGATCACAGGGATGAAAGACAAAGTTCCTACCCTTAAGAGGAAGTAGATGATTACAGTGTGGTGAGATTTCTGTGTCCTGGTACGGAGTGCTAGGGGAAGCTGAGAAGTAGCCAACACATTCAGATGTGGGGTAGGTAGTCAGAACAGGATCCTTAGGAAAATTGACACTTGAATCATTTTAGAAGATTAAGAGTTAGCCAGGAGTTAAGGCAGGGTGTGGTACAGGCACAGGGAAGCGTTTGTGCAAAGGCATGAGAGACTCTCGCTTGTAGGCAAAATGCAGCGCTGCAGTAAATCAGAGCGCCCTGAGTGCTGGTACCCGCACGGTTGTGGAGAGAGGCAAGGCTAGAGTCAGGGGCAGGTTGACTTCGCAGTGCTGGTGGGCTCTCCAGTGGTGACACATTTGGATACATGGTCTTGGCACCCAGGAAAGAGGTCTAATGTCAAGACAGATATTAGGAAACAGTCAAAATACAGATGGTAAGTGAGCCTTGGTTTTAGATGAAGCCACCGTGGAATAGTGTGTGTAGTTTTGGAACAGGAGCATTCATAAGTTATTCAAAGTAACTTGAGCAGTTATTTTCAGGGTCACTGGGAAGAAAATTTTTTCAGTTTGGTGTGCCAGGGAAAGGACCAAGGGACAGTGCCAATTAATGTTAAAAATAAGAAACTTTTATTTTCAGAAACAGAATAACATTTCTTCTTCTACACTCAGTAGAGATAAGCTTGAATTGAAGGTCTTTATTTGTACCTGTTGGTACAAGTTAATTCTGTAATAATATTACTTAACTATTCAGAGACTGCCCAAGTAAGTATCTGAAAGGTGCCTGCATTGAATCAAGTCCAACCCAATTAGAGGTTGACGATAACTTGACTCCTAAGTTTCGTTTTATCGTAAAAGCAATAGATTCCAAAGGTTTACAGTTCAGTATAGTAAGATCAACTTTGCAGTGTTTTTTAGAAATTTTTTTTTTTTGCTAAGAAAAAAAAACTAAATGGAAAAAAATGCCATTTACAGTCAAATATACTGTACTGTCTGGTGTCACAGCCCGAACAGTGTGGTATAAAGGACCGTAGAACTGGAGTTAAAGGTCTGGATTGTAGCCACTGCTGTCAGTGATCTAATGTCAGCCTGGACTCATCACTTAGCCCATCTGCCGTATGCTAGAGTTCTCTAAGGCCCCCAGGAGGCAAAACGTTCTCTGAATCCATGTCCTAAGCAAGCCTCCGAATCAGGCAAAGATCTGAGCATGTGGTCATAGCGCATTATTTCACCACAGGGTCTCCAGGTCTCCACGAAGCAGAAGGTGTCCCCGTGGGATTTGTTTGAGGGTCAGAAGAACCCAGCTCCTCTGTCCTGGGCCTGGTTCGGGACTGTCCGAGTGGACCGGAAGGTCATCAAGTATGAGGAACAACATCACCTCCTCCTGTATCACACACACCCCACGCCCAAGCCCCGAAGTTACTACCTCGAGCCGCTGCCCCTGCCCCCGGAGGAGGAAGAGGAAGAGCCTACATCTCCCATCTCTCAGGAACCGGAGAGGAAATCAGCTGAGCTGTCAGATCAAGGAAAAACCACAACAGATGAAGAGAAGAAGACAAAGGGAAGGAAGCGCAAGACGAAATCCAGCTCGAGAGTTGATGTGAGTACGGGAAGTAGAGAGAGGTCTTGGGCACGTTAGCATCTCATAGAAGATTTACTAGTTCCTGAATTATATCCCTAAGAAACATTCCTAAGCTGAGTATAAGCCTATTTGTAAGCTATCCTAACGGCTCAGATGTCATCAACAGAACCTCCTCTACTTTTTCATAACTTTGTTTAATTTAGGCTTCAATTGTGAATAATATTAATATTTCACTGTCTCGCAATTTCTCAAATTTGAAACTTGAATTTTTTGACCTATAAAATCTCATCCTCGTACATATTTTTATTATGAGGTGTCTAAAATATTTTTTGTATTTTGGGCAGTTGATATCTATAGTAAATTAACATAGAAAACTCCTTGTTTTCCCTAGATAAAACCCCATCTAATATATCTAATAGGATGATTCTGAGATTTCCTAGTTTACCATTCCATCTTACTCTCCTTTATATTCTACTTCTTTACCATATTTTCAGACTTTATAAGAAATAAAATAAACATAATTTAAAACAGTTTTACTTCTTGTTTCCCTGTTAGCCTTCCCTACCTAGAGCAACCTTTTCTGAAAAAAACAGAAATCTATGAGATGGTAACTTAGGAATAATTTTGTAGAATTAACATGTAAAATAACTTTCCATTTAAACTCACCTGAAAATATTTGAGAGGAAATTTGTGACATTTTTCTATAAAATTCGAGAGCATTCTTGTTGTCCAGTGGAAGAAATATTCACAAGTTGTTGTTCAGTCATCATGACTAATTATTGTTATTGTTCACCTGTGTCAAAACCAAAACATTTTTTTCCTAGCTGATAGCTTGGTGATTAATATTATTCTAGAAATGACCACCATCGCTTTTGGATGCCACTTGAATGTCAGTGCCCTCTTCTCGTGTAGCCTTCCTACCAATATCCCTCTGTTTTGCAAAAGGTCCAGACTGTTTTAATAAGGTTCAGACTGCCACTCCCCCGAGTCTGGGTCTCCTAGCCTGTCTATCCACATGGATGCATTTCTGTTCTTTTCAGATGCTTTAAAAGACCTCAGACTCATCTCATTCCCCAGGTGCATCCTGGTCATGTCCCTTTCTCCCATACTTTTCCTGAAGCTGCCTCTTTTCAATCAGGTATATTGCAGGGAACTGAGCTTTTATTTTTCCTTCATCCTTCAGGGCTAGAGAAGGAGGAATTGAGGCATTCAGGTGTGATCCTTAGAGGCTTTGCAGTTGCTCCAAGGAAGAGAAAGCCCTGGGCAAGAAGTGTGGTGAGGGGCGGAAGGGGACAAGATGGAAGGGAAATCTACTTCTTTAGAGTGCTGTACTGAACGTTGGAACTAAGACACCGTCTAGGCTGGAGACTGGTTCTGAAGTCCTGTGGGCCTTTCTGGCTAATTCTCATCCAGGTACAAGGTATCAGGAAAGCCTTGTAAGATGCAGTGAGCGGGAGATTCAGCCACTAAAGACGCTTTCTCGGCTGTGGGCGATGGTCAATACTGGTGTTCTAAATGTGCTTTTAGTATTTTAAACACAGAGTGCAGAAAAGATCCTTTTCCAACTTCCCCTACTGTAGCCAAGTACATTTTAAGTCAAGGAAGAGTTTTAACTTAAATGAGTGTTTTGCAGCGAATATGCTGACTGCTGGGATAGGAGCTCTCTCAAATAATGTGATAGGAGGAATTTGTGTTAATTATCTTTGTGACGTGTGGAGTTAAGTAACTGTTTTTTTTCTTTAACCCCGTGTTGAAGGAGTATCCACAGAGCAACATGTACCGAGTGCCTCCCAACTACTCACCCGTCTCCTCCCAGATGATGCATCACCCACAGTCCACCTTGTGGGGCTACAACCTCATGGGTCAGCCCCAGCAGCCTGGCCTTTTCCTTCAGAGCCAAGCTCTCACTCCAGGTATGTGAAGACGGAGCGTAGTCAGGGGACTCCGAGGTGAGAAACAGCTTGGGGTTCTCTTTGGTTTAAAACTGAAACCTGGGCTTCCCTGGTGGCGCAGTGGTTGAGAGTCCGCCTGCCGATGCAGGGGATGCGGGTTCGTGCCCCCGTCCGGGAGGATCCCACATGCCGCTGAGCGGCTGGGCTCATGAGCCATGGCCGCTGGGCCTGCGCGTCCAGAGCCTGTGCTCCGCAACGGGAGAGGCCACAACAGTGAGAGGCCCGCGTACCGAAAAAAAAAAAAAAAAAGGCAAAACTGAAACCTCCACACAACTTGTACATTTCCAGAAGTGAGCACTCAGTGGACATGTCTGTAATTCCCTCCACTCAAGGTGTTTTTTCCTTCTTCTAAAATTTCAGTTTCAGTGACTAGTTCATGTGTCCCTTTTGGAATTTTCATCCAATGTCAGAAGGAAATTAGCCGCTGATGCACATCTCAGCTATAAGATATAAAGTTGATAAAGTTTTGTGTTGTGAAGTTTGCGTGTGCTTTTATCAGATAAAATTCTTATGAGCATTTTGAAAGATTAGACACTATTGTAGTGTCTTTTATTGTTTCCTCATGTTACAACTTTTAAATTGTCTATACCACGAAGGATCTCAGAAATTTGATGCAGCAAATAGATATCAGTAAGAAATCCTACCGTATTCACAGTAAATGTTAGTATTGCTTTGATTCGAGCCCAAGTAGATTTTATATCTAGAATAAAGATTTTCTGAATAAAAAAGTCTCTTAATTAGAAATGAATTTAATTTTTTCTTTCTAAATGAAAGTTTGCCTGTTTCTGCGAAACAGCTTATTTTGAGATCTCAACCTGCATGTTGTTAGGATGTGACATTCTAACAAATAATAATTTTTCCTTATTGTGTTCTGTATTATATTGTGATTTTTATTGTAATTGGAGTATGACATTTTGATTCGTGGCTTACAGTAAAGAGAATCCATATTTTGTCCTCTGAATCAGTGGTTAAGAGAGCTGGTCTGGGAGTTACAGTTCTGCTTCAACTCTGGCTCTACCACCCTCTTACTGTATCATCTCCACCATGTCTTAGCTTCTCTGTGCCTCAGTCTGATCATCTGTAAAGTGGATATGCTAACATATACCCTCATAGTGTGGGTGATTCAATTATCCGTTCAACAAAATGTATTGAGCTTCATTCATCATGTGCCAGATCCAGTTTTAGTTGTTAGGGTATTGCAGTAAGCAAAATGGATGAAAATGCTCATTCTTTCTTTGAAGGATGAAATAAGTTTTATATTACATACGCAGACGAACATACATATATAATTTAAAGTGAGTTTTTAAAAATGTAGCATTTAGAAGATAGCCTGACACAACAGACAGGTTCAGTAAGTGATCTTAACATATCCTACCTCAGGGCTTTTGTGCATGCTGGCCCCTGCCTGGAGTGGGCTCCCTCACATATCTGCATGCTCACTGCCTGCTTCCTTTGGGTTGAGGCCTGCACTGACCACCCTGTTTTAAACTGTAAACCACACCCTTTCCCTGCCCACTCTGTTCCCCTCCTCTTCCTTCAGTTTCTTTCTAGCATTGGCACTTGTTTATAGACTCCATCTATATTTTACTTACTTCCTGGTTTATTATCTGCCTTCTCCAGAATGTAAGCTCCGTGAGGGCAGGTATTTTTTCTGATGGCTCACTATAGTGTGCCCAGAACTTAGAGCAGCGTCTGGCTTGTAGTGGGGTCTTAAAAATAGGTTATTGAGTGAATAGAATGTAGACGACAAAAGAAAGAACAAACTAGGCAGTGGTAAATTCGGAAAATAATAAAGGCTCATCCTCTCTTTTTTTTTTTTTTTTTTTTTTTTTTGCGGTACACGGGACTCTCACTGTTGTGGCCTCTCCCGTTGCGGAGCACAGGCTCCAGAGGCGCAGGCTCAGCGGCCATGGCTCATGGGCCCAGCTGCTCCGCGGCATGTGGGATCTTCCCGGACCGGGGCACGAACCCGCGTCCCCTGCATCGGCAGGCGGACTCTCAACCACTGCGCCACCAGGGAAGCCCTCATCTTCTCTTTTGACTTTCTCTCTTTAATTCCAAAGTCCTTGTGAATTTAAGCATTTTTAAACTTTTTAGATATTGAAATCAAACACAAGGACTGTCTATAAATTGAAGGCTAAGTATTTTAAAAGGCACATACCCTTTTCCCCCTAGAATACTGTAAAAGGTGTTTATAAGTTGAGGAACTTTAGGTATTAGGTAAGTCTTAGGTATCATGACATGTAAGAAAAAGAATTGAAGAAAACAATTATGAGGATTTTACGTGTGTGAATTAATAGATTTTCATAAAGTTTTAAATCCTATGGAGTTGAGGAAGAGTATGTATCATCTGCTTGCATTCATACATTCTTAAAAATGCAAAACAGTGCCCTTCTCCCCCAACACACAAACACACACACACACACACACACACACACATATCTTTAGCAATCTCTCTCTTTCTCATGTATTTATACTCCAGGATGGTAAAGTTATAAGGAAATGCATGTGAATAATAAAGAGCATTTGGTGAGATATGGGGAGAAAATTAATTAGGTAAGACTATAGAGAGAGCTTCAGTGTATTTATTATATCCTATTTCTTTAGCTGACTCAGAGGTATAAGATTATAGAAAAGTGAGGAAAATTAGAAGTAGATCATAGTCTAATCTTTAAAAAGAATGTCTCTTACTTATAAAATGAGTCAATAAAGTTGTATTAGTATATTTCCAATTCTTGCTTCAACAAACGTTACCTTGTCATGTTACTCAAATTGACCTCCCACTTTTTTCCAAACGTTCTTCAAATGCTGCTGAATGACTTCATAAATCATATTGCTGATTGTGACACTGAGTCTTAAAATGAATGTGGGTTTTTCCAGTGATCAGTGTTGAAATGTTTGTTTCCATCATACAAGTTGGTTTAAAGAAAAAATATAACATTTGTAAGTTATTTATATAGAAGTTTTCTTATTCACATACATTAAATAAACTATCTGGTGAGTGAAGAATTGGCACCTACTTGAAACCAGTAAATGTTGAAATTTTTTTTCATCTTAAAGGCATTTGGCAGATTATGCAAATATGTTAAGGTTTTCATTTGTTTTTTTAAGCTATAATTAATGTGTCTTGTTTATTTGACGTCTACCCTTCAAAAAAGATGTGTTTTGTCTTTAGAATCACGGTATTTGAAGCTTCCGAGCATTTCAAGTTTTTAAAGTATTGTCATGCTTCTCTACCGAAAAACAGGCATTTTTATTTTGCTGTGGTAAAGAAGCTTAAATACCATGAACTTCAAAAGGGTTTAAAATTACAAAAGGGTCTCTATGCCTGGCTTAGCACACTTGATAAAATACCCCACGAAGGCAATACATTTTGTGCAAGTAACATGTCCCCGGGGCGCCTCGCATAATTTAAAACCCACATGATTCTGAAATTGTGCCAGTGACTCTGCATCTCGGGCGTTTCGCTTTACCAACCAAAGTGGGCCCTCTGTGAAGTCATTCAAATATTATCATTCACTAGACATCACCCTCCCCATCATTTGGAATTTATGCAACTCTTAGGGATCTTTGATACTTGTAGAGGGTGGGGCAGTGCCCTACTTGCCACTAAGCTCCTCAAGTGAGGCTCAGGAGGTGAGACTTCTGTGTTTTAATAAAATAAGGAAGACCTATTGCATTAACATGTGCAGAAAGCCCTTCCTTCTGGTTGCTTTTGTAGGTGGCTCCAGGTTGGACCCCGCGGGCTCCTTTGTCCCCACCAATACCAAGCAAGCTCTGTCCAACATGCTGCAGCGGCGCTCGGGGGCCGTGATGCAGCCGCCCTCCCTTCACGCCATCACGTCGCAGCAGCAGTTGATACAGATGAAGCTTCTGCAGCAGCAGCAGCAACAACGGCTTCTCAGGCAAGCCCAGACGCGACCTTTCCAACAGGTTTGTCCAGATCAGCAGTGTCCTCCTCCACATTTCATTAGTTCCTCTAGCTAGGGGTGAGAGTGGGGATGTGACAGGTTCTTGCTGCACGTGCATCCCTGTTTACCTGTGCACGTGTATCTCTCTTGTACAGGTTGATACATACTTCTCCCCCCTTGTATCTTGCTATTATCATGGATCAAATAAGAACTTGAAATGTCTTAGGTTCATTAAAAGTATGCCTTAAAACAAAAAGAAGAGCTAATGATTTTCTAGTCACTTGGAAGCTGCAGGACTTTTATCCTTAAAGTGACCTGCTCTGAGCACTCATTCCCTATTATAATTATCACCATATTCCATACTCCTTTTAGCTCTACTTTCATGTATTATTATTTGATGTATTACTTTGAGGTTGTAGCTCTGAAGCCCTGATGATTCCTAGGTTTTCTCCTATAGTGCCCTGTACTGCACAGGCTCTGTTTTTAGTATAAACTTCACAAGATCTACAGTAGGCAAAGAATACACTACAAGTGACAGTCAGTATATGGATATCTTTAACTCTTGATTTATATTATTTCTATTTTTATGCCCTATAACCCAATTTTCTATAGATTTTAAAATGATAGTGATTGTTTAACATTGGTGGAAGTCACACAAAACTTAGTATAGACTCATAGATAACCCACCGATCTGTACAAATATGTTAAAGTAAAAAGAGGGAGGTGAGAATGTGACTTTTTCTTCCAGTTTCTCTATACTTTTTGTGTTTTCCGGTTTTTCTTAGAACAGTTGCACTATGGTGATGCTGATGATAGATGCTAACACAATGAAAGCGCTTACTTTTTGCCAAAACGCTTCTGAGAACCTTAATGTATTGATTGTCTTAGATCTCACAGCAACCCTGTGAGTGAGGTACTTCATGATCCTCAAAGGAAGTAGCCAGTCTACAAGTGTATCCTGCTCTAAGAACAACCACAGATTTTCAGATTTGCAAGGAATTCTAACGCTTTTAAAAATATTCTTTGTATTTCGAGTAACTTTCAGGCCGTGTCTCCATTGTACAACTTATGGCCCTTCTGCATGAAGTCCACTTAGTGATTTTCGGGATGGGAGTGGTAGGGCTAGTTACGCAGTCTTAAAAATGGTTCTTTTCCTTTTTTTAATGTATTATTATTTTTTAACCTGTGTTATAAGAAGGACAGGAGAGAGGAATCTAGTTTGAACCACATGCGAATACAAACAACAGTCACTCCATGCTTGTCTCCCCCTGAGCTCTCAGAGATTTTTTTTTTTTTTTTTTTTGGTATGCGGGCCTCTCACTGTTGTGGCCTCTCCCATTGTGGAGCGCAGGCTCCGGACGCACAGGCTCAGCGGCCATGGCTCACGGGCCCAGCCGCTCCGTGGCATGTGGGATCCTCCCAGACCGGGGCACGAACCCGTGTCCCCTGCATTGGCAGGCAGACTCTCAACCACTGCGCGACCAGGGAAGCCCTCTCAGAGATTTTTGATCCCTCAAACTCCCTGGGTGTCAGGAAACACAGGCCTAAGTTACTTCTTACACAGAAGTGATGAAGATTTGATTAAAATACTTAAGAAGCCTTGATTTTTCTCTAACTAAGCAGCATGTTTGGAGTCATTTAAAACCTCAGTGGGATTTTAGCTCTTCTTGGGGATGAATGAAAATAAGTTGCATCACTGTTTCAAATCCTTATCAAGAAAAAATTTACTGGAAGTCGAATAATTATTCTACTAGAATGAATTCAGTTCCCTTTTAAAGTAATTTAAGCCTAAGTAAAATTTACCTTCCAATAAGTAATGTTTATTTTTTCCTATCTACCTTTTTATCACAAGGTAGAATTTGACTTTTTTTTTTATGCAGTACGAGGGCCTCTCACTGTTGTGGCCTCTCCCCCGTTGCGGAGCACAGGCTCCGGACGCACAGGCTCAGCGGCCATGGCTCACGGGCCTAGCCGCTCCGCGGCATGTGGGATCTTCCCGGACCGGGGCACGAACCCGTGTCCCCTGCATCGGCAGGCGGACTCTCCACCACTGTGCCACCAGGGAAGCCCAGAATTTGACTTATTAATAGCCCACTTTCAAACTATTACTGCTGGATTCAGTTTTGAATTTCTCTAATTGGGCAGGAGCTTACTGTGTCATTTATAGGTGAAACACCTGTCCTCAGAAGTTCACTTCCTGACACAAGCCATGACAAGCTATTTCCCCTAAAGCAAAAAAAAAAAATTTTTTTAAGGGAATTCAATAGAATAATCTTCACATATTCAGAAATATCTTTGCATATTTGGAGAAGGTAGACTTACAACCTAAAACGTCACTGTAGGACCCCATTGCTCACAACACTCAAAATTACCTGACTCTATTCTTTCATACCATCTAGGGTTGTACTGCTTGTACCAATAGGAATTAACTGATAATGGATTCTATGTTTTAACTGATTCTTTTGTAGCAACTCTGTCACACGTTGGATTTTTCTTTTCTTTCCTTTTATCTTTCTTTCTTTCTTTTTTTTTTTTTTTTTTTTTTTTTCCTTTTGAGAAGTCAGGAGTTCTTTCTTCAAGTAATAAAAGCTCAACTTAGTAACCGTGATTGTACTGGCATACCTTGTTTTACTGTGCTTTTGCTTTGTGGCACTTCACAGATATTACACTTCTTACAAATTGAAGGGTTGTGGTAACCCTGCATTGAGCAAGTCTCAGCACTGTTTTTCCAACAGTATTTGCTCACTTTGTGTCTCTGTGTTACATTTTGGTAGTACTTGCAATATTTCAGACTTTTTTATTATTATATTTGTTATGGTGATCTGTGATCAGTGAGTTTTATATTATTACTGTGACTCACTGGAGGATCAGATCATGGTTAGCATTTTTTAGCAATGAAGTGTTTCTTTTTAATTAAAATGTAGTTTTTAAAAGACATAATACTATTGCACACTTACTAGACTACAGTATAATTTAAACATAGCCTTTATGTGCACTGGGAAACCAAAAACTTCAAGTGACTCTCTTTATTGAGGCATTTGCTTTATTGCTGTGGTCTAGAACCAAATCCGCAGTATCTCCAAGGTGTGCCTGTATAATAGTCACCTCTCCTTTTCCCCCATATTCTTTCTTTAACTGTTGAAACTTGCTTTAGAGTTCCTGAAGGGCTTTCAGAAGCAGACATGTTTTTTTTCTCCCTCACCATTCTTGAAGTGTTGGATAATTGAGAAAAAAAGAATTCTTTAAAGGAAGAGAAATGCATACGTGGTGCAGTCACAGGATGGAGTGGTCCTCTGTAGAGTAGATGAGATTTGTCTGTAGCATCTGCTAGAGTGCCTGCACTGAGGAGGTTCTGAGGGAAATGTTAGCCCCTTTCCTCTCTCCCAGTAGATCATGGATTAATATACCTAGAATCTAGCTAAATATGGTATCATGGCACAAAAAAATTCTCCTCGTGGTAATCTTTAAAAATCTAGAATAAAGGCAGAATTATATGGAATATAAGGGATATTGATACAGTGTTTTTGTATATGATTCTAGATGCAATTTGTTATTTTTCTAGTAAGCACTGACCCATATCCTTCATAGTAAGAAATGTTGATTCAAATTTTGGCAATAGCATTTTCTCGGGTTAAATGCATACACAGAATGTGACTCTCTCTAGCTACATACAAACTTGTGGGTTTTTTTTTTTTTTCTTTCAGTTTTTGGCTTCTTATAGAGAAGATGAAATAGGTATCATTTTCCTCCTTATCCTACAAATTTTCTAATTACAGAATCCATTTTCTTAAATGTAACAAACACGTTGGAGAATTTCAAATTACTTAACCTTCAAAACTTATCTTGGAATTGTAGCAGCTGCTTTTAAAGACTGACCAGTTGCTCCAAGCCTTGGATGTGACTCTAACTTCTCAGGCTGGTTGTACAGTGACCCCCGGCTGGCCCCCTCTTCTTAGGTCAGGCATTGGGTCTTATAATACTTTGTATCATCTTTCCACCTACTGAGCAGAGGATAGAAATCTATGAGATGTTTATTGAATGAATTCATGTTTTGAGCAGCTATTTCCAGAACCCTGGAGTTTCTTAGTAGCCTTGATCCTTAGCAACCTGATTTTTATCCACAGACTCATCTCGTACCTCTTCCTCTGAGTGTTTCCAGAAACTTCTCCCAACAGCAATCTCTGCTATGGTTGTTTTGAAAACCTATATGGGGCAGAGAGGGCACCAATTTCTGAATTCTGGATACATCTCAGACCTTGCAGAGTCCCCTTAGCCTCTTTACATGTAATGGAAAGAGTTGATGTGTGTAGGAAGATCTAGCCTTAGAGGGTGCACAATGAAAACTAGAGAACCATTATAGAATAATTCTAATTCTGCTGCAGAGACTGAATATCAGCTTCAGTTGGTCATGAAATTTTCTGTTATGAACCATCTTACATTTCCTTAGGAATGTATCAATAGTGTCTAGAAAACAGGTGCTAAATAGCATGGATATTGTTAGGTATTGTTAACCAAATTGTTTGATGTAGTGACTGTTATTATAATCAGGTGTATTTTCTTACAGCTTTAGTGCATATTAACATGCACAAAGATGTTAGGTGAGGAAACTTGTTGTCATTTTTCTCAGTTACAGTCTTCATCCAAGGAAGTAGAAATTCTCCCCCCGTCCATTCCTTACTCAGTGTCCCTTATTTAAATGGGACCCAGTATAGTGATTTTGTCACCTTTCTGTGCCTCAGAGGCTCATCTATAAAATGGAGCTAAGGCAACATTCACTCCACAGGGTTCTTGTGAAATTAATGATTTAACGTCTGTAACAGCCCTTAGAACAGTGGCTGGCTTATAGTATGTGCTTTACTTGTATAATTACATTAATTGTCCCTAATATGATTGGTGTTCAGTGGCCACCAGTAGCAGAGACCAAGAAAAAGGAATGTTGAATATTGTTTAGTTTTCCTAATAGCCATTTTGGTTTCTTAGAGCAGTATGTTTTTACCATCTAAATTCTGTGATACAAACTTTAGAGGGACTGATTCCAATTTCACTGTTAAAAATATCACTGTAATATTTTCTTTTCCACATATCCCATGAGAACTATCATAAAATATAGAATGTTGGTTATAATAATGCCAAATGCTGCTTAAATTGTTTTCCAGTCACCTTTTTCTTATATCTAATATTTTTCTTCTGACACAAGGTAATTTCTTCCCCCCCCCACCTTATCAGTATTCTAGAGAAGGGGCTTTTGAAGGGAATCTTAAGTTTTGACACAGGAAGAGAACTTAATTTTGTGCCTTGATTTATGATATCACTTTATCCTGATTTCTCCCTTTCAATGCACAAAATCATCTTGTGTTCTTTGTAATAATCAATGCTAGACAGTTTATTTTGAGAGACCAGTGAAAGATAAAAGATACGTTTAGCTTAATTTTATTGAGACACATTTGGAAGGAAGCAATTGATTGTTGGCTACAGATAATGAATCATAAGGATTTTCATTATATTAAAGAGGAAGATTTCTGACAGACAGAAATGATGTGCTCAGTTATAGCTGGTGGTTACTGGTAAGAACACTTGGTTATCTAACCATGGAGCAGGTGCCGCCATTGTATATCCAAATAAAAGAATTAAGTAACTTAATGGAAGAACACTGGCTGAGTCAGAGCCTTCCAGAGTTGTCAGTTCCTTGGCAAAAATGTCTCTGTAACATCCTGAAAGCATGCCTCTTGGATTGATGAAGCCCATTTAAGTTGAGCAGCCATCCTTTTTGGTCTGGCGATTGATCTACCTTCTGGATATGGTATCACCTTGGAATATCTGTTTCCTTCCTTTTGCTCTTTCCCTCCTCCTCACTCTTTAGCAGTGTTTTTCAAACATACAAGAATAGACAATAATATAGCAAACACTAATGTACTTACCACCTAGCTTTATTAAATAGTAATGTTCGGCCACATTTGCTCTAGATCATTCTTTTATTAAATAAAACTTTACAGACATGGATGAGGCCCCTTGTCTCATAAAGATAAAGAGGTAATCACTATCCTGAATTTCATGTTTTTCTTTCTTATGAATGTCTTTTATATTTTTACTACATATTTTTGCATCCATGGACATAAACATTATATAGTATTACTTTCAGATTTGAAACTTTACGTTATGATAGTCTCACACAGGTATTATTGTATTGTTTTGTAACTTTTTTGTTTTGACTAATTTTTAATTATATCTACTGTGTTATACTTGGTTTTATGTATTTGCTTGTCCTGGTTGGATACTCTTCCATTATGAGTATTAACATTTATCCATTCTGTTGATGATCATTTCAGTTATTTCCAATTGTTTGTTACTGTTAACCGTGCTACAGTAGACATTTTTGTCCGTGTCTTCTGCACGTGCCAAGTTGTAGGGTACATATGTGGAAGTGGAAATGCGGATTTAATTTCCAAAGCGGTGGTGATTCCCGTCAGTTATAAATGAGAGTTTTCTTTCCTCCACATCCTCACTAACCCTTGATGTTATCAGACCTTAATTTCCTCATTCAGAGCAGGTGAAACCGTGTTGTGTTACATCATTTTAACTTGCATTTTCTTATTACCTGTGAGTTTAGGCATGTTTTATAACTTTACCAGCAATTTAAGTTTTCCCTTCTGTAATTTTCCTGGTTCTATAATTTGAGCATATTTTCAAAATAATTTGGTTCTTAGTTGGTAAAGGTGTACAAAATGGACTTGTTGAAACAGATCTTGAGTTTTGACAAGAATCTTTAATGCAATTACTCAGAGAGTACAATTTTCATATATCTCAGTGACAAAATGAACTTAGGAGGACAAAAAACACTGAGCTAGTAAATATGTCCTAAACCCTGTCATTTTGTTCCTTGGGTGGAAACCATGTCCAGGAAAGTAGATGCTCTGCTTATTACTTAATACCTGGTATTTTGCTATTTACTTGAATGATGAGGAGGGCACCCATGTCGTTTGCTGACATTATGATTGTGCAACTATTGTGATCTCGTAGATAGTGTACACAGCTTGATGTTTATGAACGGGGAGAAGATAGGGGTAGAGGGCTGAGAGTGAACCACTAATATAAAGGTGGTAGTTGGATATAAAGACAAATGAACAGATGCAATGAATTATGTACCTACCCCTAAAATGGTGAGAACAGATATTATTTGCTTGGGAAATTCCTCCTATGATTTCTCATTCTTAGTATAATAAAATACTTTTATTTTTTTCAATTAGGGTTATGAAGTTTTTGCCTCATCTCTATTTCTAAAATTCAGTGAACAGAAAAATTATAATGTCTCAGACTAAGCGTCACTTAGAATTCATTCCTAAAGATGATTAAGCAAGGGGATCATTGACCTGAGAAACAGGAATATTTTTCCCCAGCATATAGTTCCCTTTTTCTAAATCAGACTCCCTGTTAGCATGTCAACATCAGTGGCACTATAAATATTTGTTGTCTATTTTGGTTGATTGAATGTGTGGTTGAACTGATGCTCTGTTTTCATTTGCATTCACTGGGGATGGAGCTATCTAATGACATCCTCCAATACTATATGACTTGTTCACTTAATGTCTTGTGTGTTTCATGTGACCCAAATGTCCTGAGCGCTTCTCCCCCGGCTCTGGGCTGGGAAGGACTTGAGCGCTCTTTTGCTTACGCCGAGGTGCCAGCATCCCTTAGTTTCGGGAAGTTATCTGGGTCCGATCGCTCCCCTACTTCTTGTATGTCCCTGTTCAACCTTCAGGATGTGCTGTTCCATTATATGACTATTGCCGTACTATTTGTCTGTGTCCCAGCCTATGGTGATATTGTTTGGCATATAAATTAATATGAACTCTTAGGGCCTGGGGTTTAAGTCTTGACTCCCTGAAACCTTGTTTTAAAATGAACTAACTCTTATGTATTTTGGCTACCCACATCATTAGGCTAAACAATCTTATCTGTATTGTCTGCCGTTTTCTTGCTGTCCCCTTTCTGTAGGACTTCTGTAACTCTGCTGTCTCCCTTCTGGAAGACTTTGACAACATAATGGTAACACCCCTGCTGTCTGTCATTCCTTTTACTTTCTTTTTTTTTTTTTTCTTTAAGTAAACTTTTATAGCATTATTCTTTGAACATCAGAACGAGAAGCAGGTTATTCCCCTCCAGCTGGTAATTATTATAGTCTTCATTTCACTGTTACTCACTTGGTTTATGTTTGAGACTGTAACACAGAATCATGAATGCATTGACCATGTTCACTTTAACGGAATTTATTTCTGAAAGTTGTCCCCTTTGATTGCCTCATGATTTTCATCATATACGTGTATGGTATAGAAACCAGTGGACGTTCATGGCCTGGGCTTGGGAACATAGGCCAGTTCGTGTACCTTCATCTCAGTCCCAGTTTTGAACCCATCTGTTCCTGAGCTCTCGCTTCTCTCTGCGATAACTCACCTCATTAGTAGGGGAACGCATGGCATGCTGACTCACAGGCCAATGCAAGATAATGAAAACTGTGGTTATGAAACATGCCCTTCTCATCACATCCCACTCACTGGTTCTTCCTAAATTCTCAACAGAACGCATCATCTCTCTTTTCTTTCCGGTATGGAGAAGGTGTTCTTTTTGAGCATAGGTCTTGTGTATGCATGTCATAAGACTTCATCTCTACTGCTTTGCCTGGGCTAGCGAAGAATGCATGTTTTGCATTAAATTACTTATAGGTTTCTGTATCAGATAGCCAACCCACAACATAAACCCAAGACGCATTAGAATAAAAAAGAACACACATCTCAGATGTGAATGTAAGTCAACTCGTTTCACTGCCAATTTAATGGGTAACAGTTTCTATACATTGGTGAAAATATCCTTAATGGCATATACAAGCTTTGAAAATATTTCAGTTATGAAATACTGTCATATAGGCAATTTCTTTAATAGTTAGTTCTTTCAACAAAGGAAAGTTTGGAGACTTTTCTGAAAGCAATCAGTTTTTCTATCAGTTTTTCTTGACACTTGTACAGAGAGCAGGCGAGGTTTTTGTTTTTTTAAAAACTTGAATTAAACTATCAAATTAAAAAATATCTTTCAGGTAGCTTATGTTTGCTGTAGGGTGTTTATTGTTCAGATGATAATGTAATTTGAACAGAATACAATTTGCATCTACCATTGATTTTACTTTTTTTAAAAATAGACAAAATATTTTGTTCGTCAGGTATTTAAAATCAAAAGGTTATATGATCTATATACTCATTCAAATAAATGGAAATGTGTATATATATCTTTGCTGTCCTTTTCACCATTCTTATTTTTCTTTAATATTCTCCAATATCAGGAATTTAATGAATGTGTATGTATGCTCAACCAATCAATATGTTATATTCCTCCTTTATGGGCTTGTTAACAGAATATATTGTAAAGGTTCACTATTGGATGAGGCGTGTTTATTTCAACATGAATCAGGTCGTTCCAGCAGTTAATGTTACTGTTAATCGATTGCCAACCAAGTTATATTTGATGGAAAGCTTTATAAAAGAATTAAGCATAACTGGTCAACAGGACCTCTTTTAATTATAGAATTTTCTGTGTATCTATTGTCTGCAATCAAAATACACCGGTATAATGTGACGACCAAAACTCGGGGTTCACGCCATTTGTTGTTTAACCTTGGGCACCATTACCCAGTACCTTCCAAACCAGTAGTCACAAGCAAAACCCTTTTTGCTAGTTGACTCATAAAACATTACCCACTGGTTTTCATTGGGTGACTTTTATTATTATTCCTAAATCAGCATTTTCAGAAACAGAGTCACAAAATCTGGCTGTGGTTTTTCAGGCACAACTTGTCTCTCTACTTGCAACCCTTAAACACTATTGGAAAGTTACTAAATAAGGATTTGAAAAAAAATCATTACTAGTGAATTGAGTGGATAGAAGATCCCTGATTCTGAAATGCTGCTGATTGTAACTGTCTGCTAATTGGAGCTATAACCAATTCTCCTTTAGAAAGAGACCCTCACATTTTCTCAGCTGACTGAGAGAGTGAACTAATGAAGAGAACAAGACCCGGAAGATTGAAAATTATCTTTGAGGATGATTTATCAAAAATTTTTTTAACTTACTGGATGTATTCATTTCAAATTATGCAAGAGGTTTTGAGTCTACATCTCTTTGAGCTCAGATGCTTCTCTTGTCTAATTAAAAATAAAGCAGTAAGAGAGAGAATTGTTCTTATAAAGACCAGGAAGATGAGTCAGTATTGAACAGCACAGCTTTTAAAAAAGTTTTTAGGAAGTGGAAATTTTAGAAAATATAATAGATTTCTGTTTCTTACCCAGAGGCAAGCCTAAAGCAAAATGTATAAAAACAAATGAGACAGACCACATGTAGGAATTTACCCTGGGTAGCAATGTAGAGATGGGTTCATGTAGCTATCAGAATTTCCCAGTTAACTCTGGCTTACTCTCTTAGCACATGTAAGTTCTTGGGTACCTGAGCCAGGGGAGCTGGAGCTGGAGCACAGTGTGGCTCCTGGCTAGACACAGGTATTCCCTCAGAAACCAGCCTCCATTATACCCGCAGAAGTGTGAAGTTAATGTTGCCTCTGATTGTTGCAGTTAAGCAGAATAAATCAAGAGGGGCAATTGAGCTACTCTTCAGGTATTAATGAAGGCAGAAAGAAGAAATCATTAGAATGACAGATGATAAAAATTAAATTAAAAAATGAGTTTTCAAAACAAAAGATGGTACTTAAAAATATGGGGCAATTGGAAAGCACTTGGTAAACTAATTTATCCTGAAATATAAATCTCAATTTACCTCTGGAACTCTTGTTTAACAGATAAGCTAAATTAAATCTTAGGTTTCCTCAATAGATGTTTATAGAGCACTTACTATATGCCAGACACAGTGCTAGGAACTGATTAAAAAAAAAAAAGTCAAATAAAGCTTAGACAGTTTTCAGAAAATAACAGAGAAGTAGATTATGTGTGACGAAGGGGACCGTAAGTCACAATTTGCCAGGCATGGTCTCACTTTGCCCCCGTTCTCCTGGCCTGTCCCAGTTCGGATGATACATTATATAGTCCCTTCTTGAATGCAGCAAAACCATCCCTACTAACATTTTAAGACTCTTACTAAATTTCAATTTTTAGTTTTCTTACCTATTCCCGCATTATGGTCCTCGTTTAGCATCTGTAAAATCTTCCAAGTTACTAAAGAACTTCTTGGTCATTCATTCTTTATTCAACAGATTGAACTATTTCTACAAATTGAAATAATTTGTTCCTGGCATTATTCTGGGAAAACCAGAGAGCAGGAGGAGGTCCTTTTGGTTTGGGAGAAGAGATGCATATTTTTCATTCAGGGCAAATATGACGATAAAAGCCCTTGGCGAGTGCTGGCCAACGTGAGGTGTTTGTGATTTCCTCAGGGAGGTTATTGAATGTTAGAGCCCTTACCTACTGTACTTAAGTAGCGAGTTGGGGGGGAAAATGGGGATGGGAGGGAATATAGTCTATTTACATATAAATAGTTTACCTTTAGACTAAAAATGGTTCACTGAAGAGTACATGAATTTTAGAGTGTAAAACTGATTTGAAATTTTTCACCCCTTTCTTCTTGTTTTTTCAAAGTTATAGTGTTTTTCCTTAAATGTTAATTTGTGATTTTTAGAAATGTAGATGGTTTTTAATTCGTATTTCTTAAATTTCCAAAATCTCAACTGTTCTTTGTCAATAAAAGAGAGTTGCCCAGTAACTCAGATACCTACCGTATTAGTGTTCTAGTCCCCCTCCATCACATGTAAGTCATAGTTTGTTTCCTAAGTTTCTTCAACAAGCAAAGGAAGAGTAAAGAGTTAAAGAAGATCTGTTTTATGTATCCGCGTGCCTCTGTCACACGCACATCACATCTTGTTTCCCTCCAAGGCAAAAAAGGGCATGGGTGTTTTAGACTACTTAGGGATCTCAAGATTCTGACTCACAGAAATAATTCATTTTTCTTTTCTTCTGTAAGAATGATAATATACATATATTTATCCCCACCAAGAGGCACAGCAGTATGTTTCAGGCACAGCAGTATGTTTCAGGGACCTTGGACAATGCTGTTGGGGAGCACCAAGTCGAGGAGTGGCATGTAAAGATCTGGTTGATTTAATGACTCCCTGGCTTAGTGTTTGGAGGATCAAGGGCCATTTGGATACTTTGGGGCAATACTTGTAGGCTCCAGATAGCCACACTCCCATGACATGAGCTCTCCTAGAGGGAGTTTGGGCTATTTTTCTTAGACTTAAGCAAATAGGGATATAATTGCACTTAGATTAAGCAGCTAAAGGCTCAGAGTATCTTCATGGTACCCTACGCTGGAAAGTTAGATTCTTGTTGAAGCTGTTACATATAGATACCATAGTAGATGCTCCCAGAAATTTGTGTTTGGTCCACGTATGGGTGGATAGCCACCTTCGGAGAGGCCGAAGTTTCTTAAATGCCCTCAAGTGATTTTATGTAGGGATCAGAGAAAAGGCTTCACCGTCTAATGTATATGTTTCACTTCAAAATCTCATTAGCAAGTCTTAATAAAGAGTCTCCTTTTGGTTTCTTATTGGGGTGAGTTTACAAGGCTCTATGTCCCTAAAGAATAAGCACCAAATGAAATCTTAAATATTTTCATCCTTGATATCACATATGGAGGCATCTCATCATAATGGAAAAAACCCTAGGCTTTGGTGGCAGAGTTACCTGAGCGCTCATGGCTCAGCCAGGTCTAGCTGGGTGAGCTTGCTAAGCTACCTAGGCTCTTTGAGCCTGGCTTTTCCTACCTGAAGAAAATGGGGATGATGTCCCCTCCCTGCAGAGTTCCTGTGAGAAAATGGGGATAAGAACAAGAAGCCCAGTCCCTGGCACATAATAGATGCTTAATAATTGTTGGTGTTCTCTCTCTTAAGCTAAATGTTTATACCTTTCTCCCTGCCAGAAATATCTGTACTACTTTCCCAGAACATTAAAATTGGTTTTTAATATAACTGTATTTTAGCACTTTAAAAAAACGAGGACATCTGTGATATAAAACAGTGGTGAAATATCCTAGAATAAACCCCATTTCTTTGTTATTAGTAAGTCCTGAAAAAACCAAGGGGTGGTCGGAAGCTTGGCCTCCTTCTGTGATTAATACCGCAAGCTTCTGTGAAATAGCTTCTGCCGCCAAAACGTAAAATACATACAGCTGCTCTTAGGAATATATTTATTTTTCCTCAGGCCAAAACATGTATTAAATTAAGACTGGTGAACAGATGTTAATTGGTTTTATTTTACATTGTAGTTGGTTAGAACTGTATTTGATATTAACTTATTATACATTTTAATTGATTATATTGATTATTAGAGTCATAAGAGACCCCAAATTCATCCCTTGCATACATGGCTAAATAGGCAATTTTTAGGTCCCTCTGAAGAAACAGCATTAAAAAGTCATGAAGGTAGTATATGCCATCTGCGTGTACCACGTGTTCTCTTACTTTATGGGCACAGGATGAGGCAACTCTGTGGTTTCAGATTTCACACTTAGAGACTCATGCCTTTTACTCTAGAGGGACACTTGTACCCTGGAGTGTACAGGAAAGCTGGCTCAGAGCCTCTCTGATGAGCGGACCATTGATTATTTTGGCTTGTGTTTATGTATGTGTTATCATTGGGGACATCTGTAGTCTTCTTTGGAAGAAATGGTAAGGGCAGCAATCTCTACTGTTAATAGGAAATGGATGAGAAATAGTATTCAGTGCAGGTTGGAATCTGCAAGTGTTGTTCTCACATAGGGTGCGGTGTCAGGGGTTTTGGGGGTAATTAACCAGGAGCTCGGATCATGCCCTTGCTGTTATGATCAAGAGCCGCCTCGGCTTTGTCTTCCAGGGCCAGCCGGGGGACCAGGCTGCTCTCTTTGCTGCTCAAGCACGGCCCTCCCCTCAGCTCCCCCAGTATCCAGGTCTGCAGCAAGCACAGGTACCCATGTTTGCTTTGTAGGTGCTGCTGGGATTTTTAATGCTCTTTATTTGAAGGGGGGAACTAGGTAAGTAGGGTATCAATTCCCTCATAGGGTATAGAACTTAGTCACTTCTGCTTATAGATTATAATTGACATTTCAAAAATAAAGCTTTACCAGGGATTATTCAACAAGTCTCGGGATTGAATTAACGGGCATAAAACATTTTAGGAAATTCTTGAATCAGAAATATCAATTCATATCTTTCTGTTAGTGATGATGGTAGATATTGAAATGGTGAACAGTCCCAGCCAGGGTACTTATGTTATAATGTATAATGATGTAATTCATGATTGAATTTATGATATTCAAAGATAGCTTCGAAGAGGAATCATGGTAGAATAAGAAGATAATCAGCCTTGGCATCAGACCTTGACAAAATTCCTGACAACCTACAAGCTGTGTAACATTGTGCGAGTTACTCCAAGTCTTGGTTTCCTTCTCTGTAAAATAGAGATGAATATTGTGGGGATTTAAGACAACCTATGGAACTAGCAAAGCACCAGATACACGGTAGTTATTCAGCCAATGATAGATTTGCCTTAATATGATGCAAATCTTGAGCTATTTTTTCTAATAGTTTTGTCATTTCTGCTTCCATATCCTGGTACTCTATCCCTCTCATAATCAGGAGGCCGAGGATGTTGGCAAGGCCTCTAGTTAGGCCAGCAATTCATACCGTGTCCACAGCTGAAAGGAAGGCCAAGGCTGGCCTTCACAGGCACCGAGCCACACAGCCTGCATCCCTGCACGCTGCCTGCAGGAAGGTCATTGTCCATCACTGTGTCTTCCAAGTCAGAGCCATTCAACTACCTTAAAATGTGGTACTTTGAGGACCTGAAGAGCAGTCCTCTTCTATTTTAATCAGCACTCTGTTCTGTAAATTGTAGATAGTGACGCAGCAGAACCTGAAGCTTTTCATTTACATTGGGTGTCAAGATTTGGAGAATCAGCCACTCATATATTAACGGTTATTGGTAGAGTACTGAAACAGGCTGCAGTCCAACCAGAACTAGAGATTATTGAATAGTCACCAATGACACCCTTATTCTGTGGTTAAGGTAATTGATTGTTTTTGTTGTTTTTGTTCTTGTTAACTGGTTGGTTACTACAGACAAGTTCATTAGATCCGAGGAAGCGTAGTTACATACTAGGAAAGTGTACTCCATGATTTTAATTTACATTGAGCATGAGTAACTCATCTGGTTAATTTTGGAAAAAACATAGTGATGCTTGGGACCTGTTGAACATTGATGCCATCTGGGCACTAAAGGTAGAGACGCTCGCCGGATTCCTTCTGTGAAGAAACCTGCCCTTCCTTTCCTCAAAATAAGCAACTGAGCTTAAAACTGATCTCTTAACCAAGTGAGGATTCATTTTGCTCTTTAATGGAAATCTCTGGTGAATCATTACACAAACAGTTCATTCTATAACTTTCGGGCTCTTCTCTCTGCCTCCAGAGTGATCTTCCTCATATTTTGAGTTAAAAAGAGTCTTTGAGAATCGGCAACTTCCAGGGGGCTCCTCCTGGCTTTGTGTTTGCCCTCGATATCTTAGCGATAGGAAAGCTGGGGGGCAAATCAAAACGTTGACTTCCTTCCTTGTGCCTGCCTGCAGACCATGCCCCAGGGCTATACGATGTACGGAACGCAGATGCCTTTGCAGCAGACCCCTCAGCAGCAGGCTGGCAGCGTGGTCCTGTCTCCTACCTATAATTCCAGAACCTATCCGGCTGCGCATTCCAACCCGGCGCTAATGGAAAGACTCAGACAGATGCAGCAGCAGCCGCCGAGTGGCTACGTTCAGCAGCAGGCGTCGCCGTACCTGCAGCCCCTGAGTGGCTCTCAGAGGTGATGCATGGGGAAATAATGATGGCAGTGGTGGACGCTCATTCTCGCCTTTACCGTGCTTCCTCTAGGACATGGTGCTTTATATTTGTTCCTATGAGCTTGCATATTTGCATACAATTTTCATCGTCATCTCATCTTTAGCATCCAGATTGTGGTTCGAAAGAAGCAATGCCCCATCTTGTTTATTCTGTTCAAGTCCCTTATTGTTTGACTCACATGTCGCATAGTATTTGTGCAATATTTTTCAATGATACCACTATGTTAGCTCTAATGTTCTTTTTTTCCTCCTCTTTTAAAAAGGTTTTTTGGCAATAAATATCTAAGATTAAAAATTGTTGATTATCCTTAGCAGTGCCTTACTAGAATATGTTGATCGGAGCCACAAAGCCTGTGATTGCAATACTCCTTGTGCACAGTGCCCGTAACACTTTTGTTACATGTCTTAGTTTCTACCTTTTCCACCTCAGGAATGGCTGGCAAAACCGGATCATGAAAAACTGTTACTCAGTTTTTGCTTTAATTGGATCTTGTAGATGTAGTATGTAGTGTATAACTGCACTGTTCACTATAGCAGCTACCAGCCACGTGGGCTATTTAAATTTAGACTAATTAAAGTTAAGTTAAAGCTCCTCAGTTCTCTGTCGCACTAGTCACATTTCAAGTGTTCATTAACCACATGTGGCCAACAGGGCCAGCTTCGCAGGTGTGTGACCTGCGCAGTCACATAGGGCGCTGTGTTTAGAAGACCTGCATGGTTGATCGTAATGCTCTATGGTCACCCGCTTGACATTCTTACTGATTTTTGATCAGAGAGCCCTGCATTCTTGTTTTGCACTGAGACCCAGAAATGATACAGCTGGTCCTAGTGGCCAGTGGCTATCTTATTGGACAGCACAGGTGGAGACATTTCGGTCACAGTAGAAAGTTCTGTTGGATGGCGTTGGTCTAGGAGAACTCAGTTTCATGCAGATTGCTGCACTACAGTGGACAGCAGCTGGACTCCCATGTGTTACCATCAAAGATTGCAGGTCATACTAAGTAATCACTGTTTGGAAAGTTGGCAAGGTCGTTGGTAACACATTTGGGAAAATAAATGAATTTGGAAACCATGCATCATGTTTATGATTTGTCTAATAAGTGGCAGCATAGCATATTGCCTTGAACTAAGAACTTGAACGTCAGAGCCCTGAAGTTCTGGGTTTAAATCCCACCTGTGCCATTTGCTGTCTGAATACCTGTGATACCATGTGTCCCTGGGAATCTAGATTACCTTAACCACTGGTCTTTATTGCATTTGAATTGTACATAGTGATTATTGAACATGATGGTTTCTTTGTGAGTGTGTGCAGTGTGCCAGTGGCACTGATTATAAACATTTGACAGTATGCTTGGGCCTGAAAACAAGTTCTTTATTCTTGACCAGACTGAATCATCAGTCGCTTCAGCAGAGCCCTCTGGTGGGTGGAGGACTCGATGCGGTGCTGACTTCCGTGCATCCAAACCTTCCCTCGGTGTCCCTGTCTCAGGACCCAGTGAGGCCCAGACAGCCACAGGTGCGACAGCAGCAGAGGCTTCTCCAGGTATGGAGCTGGGAGTGAGTGCAATGTGTGTGGGGTCCTCAGCAGTCATAAGAAATAACAGACACTTCAGACTTTAATTGCCAGATTCCAGGGAATCTTGTGTATTTGACACTGGGACCTAACTGGTGTAATTTAGTTCCAGTTCGGCAGGGGTCTTCCTTTCTCTGTGCATCTACCAGGTCGTGGACAGAAGAGTACATTTTGCAGACCATCCTTGCCCTTTCACAAAGATTCAGGAGGGTAGCTGGATGCCTTTATCTTAAGAGTGTAAGCCTCAGCTTCCTCAGTCACTGTTTAACTAGAGGCCATGCAATTTGAGTTCAAAATTTCTTATATGTGTATTTTTTTAGAAACAGTCGAGCTTTCCAGAGTTTTTGTTCAGATTTCTAGAGGAGTCTGTAATCCAAAAAATTTTCTGTTTAACACCTCTAGTCTGATTGGGCTGTGAAGTTGGAGTTACGTAGGTAGGATACTTTAAAGGCATATTTCATCCTGTCTCTGGTAGAATCCAGAGAGCTGTCCTTCACTTATTTGTCATAAATATTTGAGTCTCCTAGATAAAGGGCTCCTCCCCTTAACACATTCTGGCTTCTCCCTCCCTTGTTTAGGGGATATAGGCTGTTATGTTTATCTGTTCCATTTGCCTTTATTATTAGCAAGCTTATCCTGTGTTGTTGGGTTGGAAATTGCCTGATGAGTCTGTACAGTGGACTCTCATCAACAATCCAACTTGAGATGCACTGTCCTTTTATGTATTTCTAAGAAAGGAAAAGAAAGCAGCACCAAGAATGGGAACTCTAGTAGAACTGGGGTACCCAAGGGCTATACTCTTTGTATGAGGTCAGTGAGATATAAACCTGTCATGCAGAAAGGGACAGCAAAGGAACTTGCATGTCTCAACCTTGACACTGGTGATGGGAAGAAAATATTTGAACCATTAGCTCAAGTGGGTTTGAGGTCTGTATTCAGTATGACCCAAAGAATTCTGGTTGGCAGTGCCAACACTTCGACAGACCAAAGCCACCACAAATCTTCAACAAAACTGGGCTTCACAGTTATAAGATGCCATGAATTGCATCCCAGTTTTTGCCTGTTAAAATGTGGAAAAAACTGTATCACAAAATTGAACAACATATGGTAATTGGTTTGGGAGGGAGTGTGGCCTATAGATGGCCAATCCCACTCATTGCATATATAAAATCTCCAGCGTGGTCAAAAACCCTCTAATCCTTAATTTTGTCATAAATAAAATGGAACTAATTCTAGTGCCCACCTCTTAAATGTATAGTGAAAATTAAATATGAAAATGCAAGTGAAGCACCCATTTTGTAATACTACCATTATTATGACTATTGATACTCATAGTGATATTTTCTTAAAATAATTATTTTCCCAAGTGCTAAGTATAGGTTTCAGAATTTTTTAGGACTGATACTTATATTTCTCTCTGTTTTAAAATTTCTCATTTCCAGATCACTGAGGAAAGTTATTACCTTATTTTTTTATTTACCACTTCCTATCTTACACTAGCATTTTTTTAAAGCTGCAAATTTTGAAAACCTTCCTTATTGGTTAATGTGTACTTTTTATCCCAATTAACATGATGTGTCCTTCTGATAATTTTTGCATTACCAACACATTCCTGGGAGATAAGGAAAAATGATATGCTTCTGCATCTGAATTATACTTATTCCTTTTTTGGTGACTGACTACCTCCATAAAGGAACAGATTAATAATTACAAAGTTGGGGTGACTTTTCCTGAAAGGGTTCGCAGAGAGTCCAATGGAGAATTGGCTTCCTATCGCAGTCGCTGTGTTTCTGGTCCAACGTGCATTGTTCATGTTGGGAATGGCCTGCCCAGACCTCAGCTAGGATTCCAAATCCATGACCCTTGTCACTTAGTGAAAAATGCCTTCTGGCAATAACTATTGATTACCTTGCCCTAAAGAAGACAAAGAATTTGAGGGACAGTATGCAAACCAAGTTGGAAAAATGCAGAGGCTGAAAAGAAGTCTGGTGCTGTCATTCTCAAGATGAAGCGTTTGGGTGGAGGAGACTTTAAAGGTCATTGAGACAAACCACCTCTTAATATTTTCCTCTCCTCTGTGATGTTCCCCCTGGTGGACGTCTAGTCTGTGTTTCTCTTGTGACTTGCAAGGGTTTTCCAAGAGCCATGTATTTGAGCCAGCGTTCACGGACGCAATTTATGACTTTAGGCTGGTAATTTAGGCCAGAACTTCTCACGTCTACATCTTCCTTTAAAAAAAAAAAAATCTAAATTCAAGAGTTCCTCTGGGTACCATAGGGAACGAAAAGATAACTTGCGAGCAGTCCTTGTCTCACCCGATAGCGTAAGGTGGAATGAAATATGTGGAAGGGCAAATGGCATGAAAGGAATTAAGACAGTGAGTACAAAGCATGTCCCTGGACAGTGTAGGGTGGTTTAGACTGTGAACACTGTGACTAGCAAAGAAGAGATCCCTGGGGTTGCAGTAGTCTGGAAGCACACGGAGCAGATTTAGGTCTTGCCCTTGAAGGAGGAACGATGTTTGGGAAGACAAAGACAGAGGAGGCAGGTGTGCGTCATCCTTGTTCGAGCAGACTAATTAGATCAAAGGCGTATGGGGAGAGGGAACTGGAATGACGGACGTTAACCTCCTATTTTCACACGTATAATTCTTTTTCTTTCTTTCCAGATGCAGCAGCCTCAGCAGTCCTCGCAGCCCCAGGGTCAGACCCTCGGTCTCCAAACCATGCAGCCCCAGCAGCCTCTGGTAAGGCCTGGTGTTCTGAAACCAAACATGTGGGTTTCTTCTTCCTTTTTCCCTTTTTTTTTTTTTTTTTGGTGGTGTTCTTTAAAGGCAGATTGCATTTTTCATGTCCCGTGAGATTGTTAAGAACTGAAAAAGCCTAAATACACCCTAGCAGTTTCTCCCCAGCACTTCATCAGAGTAGGGTTGTGTTACTGTTGTAGTCAGTATATTTGTTTTCCTAGAAAGTATAAATAAATATTTGGGGTTCAGTAGGTTATGTAATTTTTCCTCTTTAAATTTCTTCGGACTTTTCCGTTCCATGGACTAAATATTTATATTGAGAAACCAAGTTTTATTCTAAACAGTGTTAAAATGATAACTTAGTATGGATATGTTTAGAAGATTATCTTAACTTGGCTTTGAGTTTTCACTATAATCCCAAAGAAGCATGAGAGTACTTTCTAAAATATTACCTTTACTGACGTAAAAGGACCTCCGAGTTTAGCCAGTTAGCATTTGCTGCAAGAATTTTCATGTAATCCATTTCATATAATTTCATGACATTTTCATGTAATCTTATAATTTGCTTCTGTAGCTTTGTAAGTCACATTTCGAAATGTTATACGCATAGCACCAATCAACGTGGTCCAAGCCTCAGTACCTTTTACTTTTGCTAGTGCCACATCCCTTCTTTATTACTTACCTGCTACTTGTCTTTAAATTGCCTCTTTTCCTATTTCCTTAAATAAATGTTTTCTAAAAAGAAGCATTTGATCACTCCTCTCAGTGGTAGTGGTCACATCGCTTGTCACACATTGGAACTATCTGTAAAAATAAATACCAACTCTGCAGGGAGCTCAGCAACCTGAGTTGAGTGAGTACCTCCCCTCAGACGAGCTGTGTTACTGCATGTGTCTCACACTTTGGAAAATACTGACGTAGACTCTTTCCAGGACAGGATTTGAGAGATAGATGGTTTTTCAATTTGTAATAAAGAAGGAACAGTATGGCCCGGGCTATAGTATATTAGTAGGGATAGAGTAGAGTTAGGTGGTAAAGGGCTGGGAATGCCCAAAAAGGACTGGAATAGGACACCTTGAGGATATTTTATAAGCCTCTGCCTGGGCCATCTTGATCTTCATTTTTAAGGAAATTCTTCCTTATCATGAAATGTACTCGTTATTTTGGGTAGGGTAAAAAAATAAACATTTGATTCTGTCACAAAGTTAAATTTACAGGACTAGGATAGACGTTGCCTTCAGACTTCCTCGTTATGGTTGGAAGCAGAAGATCAGCTTAGGCAGAGCTGAGGGGAGACCCTGCCCCCACGCTCCACTGGAATGAAGCATATCTCATGCAGCAGAACTTAGTACCTTTCTACTCTCCTAATAGTGTCATAAATATTTAATAATTTTTGGCGTGTAGCGAGTATACACCGCACATTCAGTTTTGACTTCTAAGACAGTATTGACATGTTTTAATGCAGTAGGTTGTATTTCCCTCACTGGCTTAAGACACTTCCATCCCAGGGACTGAGTGGGTCAGTCAGGTCAGGCTCATGATTGTTTCCCAGTGTATTCATAGGAAAGTAGTTCCAGAGAAACAAAGACCTTCATCCACGGTAATCGTAATGGATAGTAAAATGCACACTAGGCTTTTTATGGCTTTTTTATTTCTTTTAAGCGGAAATTTTTAAAAGCTACCTTGAGAAGCATAGTGTCTTATTTTGATATTTAGAGCAATATATTATAATCTAGGCAGCAGCTATATGTACAAAGGCAGGCATGTTGTACGTCGTGAGTCTTAAGATGGGCTAATTGATCGCTTAGAGTAATAGATTTCAGGTAATTTCAGAATTAGAAGTTATAGGGATGGCCAGTGATCTTGGATTTTTGTATTATCATAATTCTTCTTTTTTGTGCCTACTTTTATTACAGCATACTTATTTATATATCCTTTTAGTCCACATGTTTGTAATTTTGAACAGCTGTGAAGTCAGTCCATTGTCTTGCTCTGCTATTACTTGTTTAACCACCCCACCTACTGTTGAATATTTAGATTGTTTCCAATTGCAGAAATAGTGCTGCTGGGGATATTTTGATATGTATTCTGTTGCTCTTTTTCTTTCTGTCTTCTCGCAATAAAATAAAATAGAAGTATCAGAAAAAAGTTCTAATTATATATCTTCAGAAGAGCAATACCACAAAGCCTCAGCAATATTTACAAAAATATTATATTTCTTTTTATCATTAGGCACTGTTCCTTTTCTTATTAGTTCTACTAAGATTTATTATAGATGTTATAAATATATTGATTATAAACAGCTCCAGCAGATCCAGTTTTTGTTACTGGCCAGTGTTCTTCCTTCTCTGTTTGTTTCTTTGCTGGAGACTGGAGTGGTGAGCCAGCTGTTGAAGAGACGCCAGCTCTGATTCATTCACAGCTGCGCTTCATGCAGTCTCAAGGGAGGAGGGATGGCGCTAACACAGCCACCACCTTCCTCATGACTTGCCCTCTTGCTATCTGGTGACATCCACAAGTTGACAAGTGCTTACTCAGTATGTACAGTGGAGGCTGGCCCTCTGCCCAGGGTCATGGAGCACAGCGATGACATGCCAGGCTTGCTTCCTGCCACCAGATGGCTTAGAATCATCAGAAGCTGTCAAATGGAAAGTAGTAGAAGCATTAGTGAGGTTGTATTTGTTTGCCAGGGCTGCCGTAATGAGGTCCCACGAAGTGTGTGGCTTAAACAATCAGAAATGTATGGTCTCACAGTTTTGGAGGCTGGAAGTCCAAGATCTGGTAGGTGCTTTCTTCTGAGAGCCCTGAGCCACACCTCTCCCCTAGCTTCTGGTGGTTTACTGGCAGTCTCTGGCACTCCTCAGCCCGTAGACACACCACCTGATCTTTCCCATCAGCCTCTCCTGACATTCTCCCTGTGTATGTGTTTGTGTCCAAATTTCCCTTTTTTTATGAGCACACCAGTCATCAGGTCTCACCCTAGTGACCTCGCTTTAAATTGACTACCCCTGTAAAGACTACCTCCAAATAAAGTCACTTTCTGAGGTACTGACGGTTAGGATGCCAACATATCTTTTGGGGCGGGGGACATAATTTAACGCATAACAGAGGTCAAGAGGAATATGAGAAGTTTGGGAAGCTTTGGAGGAGGAGGTTGAATGCAGGGGACCTCGAAAGCCATTTGCAGTTGATTCGCTGCTTTTTGACTAGTCCCTTGTCACTCTGTTTCCTTGTTGACAACAGCAGCTGGGCCTTGTGGGACAGTGATCATCAACACCCCTATAGGCAGGTTGGTCACTGCTATGAAAAATGTGTACCTAAGTGACAAAACTAACTTAGAACAGAAGCTAGTGCTTTTTCAGAAAGGGTCATCAAAAAAACAGAGAGAACTTTTCTGTGAAGAAAAAGAAAGTGTAAGAAAAGCCCGTGCTTCCAAATTAAATCTGGAGTTGTCATTTGCTTACTTAAGTCACTTATCTTCTGTGAAGGAAGAGCATCTGGAAAGAGAATGGGTGCCCTTGCTGGAGAATTATATTTGACATCTCTAGCTTTGGTCTAAATTATGGTTCTTGACTTGAAAAATACCTTTTTATTTTTTTAAAGGGCTTCAAATGCTTGGCTATTTATTTATTATTGATTGATTGATTGATTGATTGGTTGCTGTGTTGGGTCTTCGTTTCTGTGCGAGGGCTTTCTCTACTTGTGGCAAGCGGGGGCCACTCTTCATCGCGGTGCGCGGGCCTCTCACTATCGCGGCCTCTCTTGTTGTGGAGCACAGGCTCCAGACGCGCAGGCTCAGTAGTTGTGGCTCACGGGCCTAGTTGCTCCGCGGCATGTGGGATCTTCCCAGACCAGGGCTCGAACCCGTGTCCCCTGCATTAGCAGGCCGATTCTCAACCACTGCACCACCAGGGAAGCCCGAAAAATACTTTTAAAGCTCATGAGTTGTTATGATTAAATTGACTCAACTATGTTAGCAGGCCACGATTTTTTCTTTAAAGCTGCTTCCAGCTTTTAAGAAAATAATGTTTACACCATCCTGCTCTGTCATATCTTTTCATTGTAAACTTAGGGTGCCCTAGTTGGGTGACCTGGAAAACATGCTAACAGAAAGCTTTAGAAAGTTGGCTTTTTAAATTGACTGATCCTTATGTCAGTATCATATTATATTGAACATATACTTTAAAAAATTTGCATAATAGCAGCAGTAGTTACTTAAATAATTTCATTAACTTTTAGTCAAAGGTGGGGTAGAATTGTCATATAATCTTCCTCAAGGAATTCATATGTTCCAGTCAGAGAAATTGAGAAAATTTTCAGGATGCCTCTGGAATTCAGAATTAGCCAGAAAATCTTATTCTCCTTTTCAAATGGAAGAAATTTGGTCCATAGAACTTTATTGAGCCAGGTTGCCTTCCTTTGCATGAATTTGGAATTTTCTTTTTTTCTTTTTTGAAGAGAAAAGAGAAGTAGTATTTATGGAAGGAGGTTGGGGAAGACGTTCTTGGGAGATTTGTGGTAACAGGCCAGATACTTTTTAATTTTTTTTTTCCCTCACTAAATACTATGTGCAGATCAAAAAAGAAAAAAAAGGCTCAGTTGAAGTTGCTAGTTAACTTGCAAATCAATGCGTACTAAATACTCTGAAACCCACCAGCTGCTGGTCCTCTGTGAGTGTGCCCTCCGGAGCACGTGTCCTTCCGTCCAGGCCCTCCGTGGAGGGGCCTGGGCAAGTGCTACAGTCTATTGTGCTAAAGCCGATATGGATGAAGATTTGTGTTCTGTCCATGAGAGGAACCGCGGATCTGCCTGTGGATCCTGTCAGTTGGCAGTGCGGGTTTAAACTAAATGTTGCCTTGGTACTTTGTGCCTTTGCTGACTGGTAGTGTGGTCACAGGTGTCAGGACACAGCAGCAGGAGGCAAGGACTGTGTTTACTCACTTCGGTGTCCCTGGAATCCAGAAAAGTACCTGGATTTGGATAACTCATTTGTTGGATGTCACGGCGATGAAGGAAAAAACCCCACCCATTATCCATATGCAAAGGAAAACACAGTTCAGAGGGCGAGATGTCTACACAAGCTCTGAGGCAGCTAAAGGTCCATCACTAACTGAATCAGCCCTGCTGCTGCTGGTCATGATTAGTCAGTGTCTGCTTCTGCTGCTGAAAGGATGAGCCCCCGTAAGTCAGCTATTCTGAGACGAAAAAGATTCAGTGACATTTATTTAAATAGAAATTATTCGTTAGTGATGCATTTTTACCTTAGTAAGGATTGAGTAGAAAAGTTAAGTGTTCTTGAATAAACGTGTTGTCACAACAGGGACTGGTCAAAATACATCAAAGACATTTTTAAATTCCTTTTTCGGTTCAGCAGAGAATGGTTTGCTGGAGAGTGCCTGTGCCGCCTTGGCTGATGTGTGACGGACGTTACTGAGATCTGTGTTTTGTGCTTGAAGCTGAAGCCCAGGACAGCTCCTGCCTCCGAGAAGCTCAAAACCCAGAACCCTAGAGAGAGAGAGGCAATTGTCCTGTTATGCCATATTTCATAATAAAGGCATCTACACGGTGCTGAGGGTGCAGTGATTCACTCTTCAAATGCCTGAGGGAGTCACTGAGTGCTTGAGCTGATCTTTGAAGGAGGAGTAAGATTTTTAGGAGTGGGTAGGGTAGGGTTAAAGGGAAGGAAGGGTATTCTAGGAGGAGAGATTAACATCTGCAAAGGTACAGGGGTAAGAGAAACTGGGACCATGTCCTGTATGCAGAGAGTCCAGAAAAATCGTTCCCTCTTCATGTATCACACTTAAGCGGCGAAGATTCAGTACACACAGATTGTGGTTTTTCGGGCCTCTAGTAAACCTCAGTTGACCTATTTATTGACCTGTTTTAAATAAATGTTAAATATTTATGCACTGTGTACCTTTAATCAGCTGATAAATTAAGATTAGATGCCTTTGCAGCCAACCATTTAGAAAATCTGATTATTTTCAAATAAATTAATATTTGGAAGCTAAAAGTTCTAACTAAGGATAGCACTGGATCATGGTTATTGAGCTCTGAATCCAGAAAGCTGTCTGAATTCCAGCCCCAATACTTAAAACAGGGATCACGGGCAAGTGACAGAAGCCCTCAGAGCCTCAGTTTCTTCACCTGAAAGTGAGAATAACAGCAGTAAACGTTCACGATCCCTTATATTTATTTCCGAAATTCAGACACCTCTAAAAATGGAAATTTTCTTTGCAATTTCACCGAACAGGCAAACCTGACCTGAATTCCTTTGGTAGGAAAAGCTCACCTGAACGGACTTGAAGCTCTTTTCATTTATTTTACCTGATTGGACTATTTGTGTATTTTCCTGCAGAAATTAGTATGTTTGATTATGGAGTACTTTGTAGACCTTGATTAGTCTGTGTATTATGAATGTTTCATAGTTAAGTCTATCCACAGTCACCCATAGTCTAATGGGAGAGAAATAGTTGAGCCAGTAGTCATGCCAAATACTTGGTTTTAAAAGAATTAACCCAGCAATGCCTTCTAATTTAGGGTTGCCAAATAAAATACAGGACTCACAATTAGTTTGAGGTGCAGGTGAACAATGATTAACTCTTTAGTAGAATTATGTCCCAAATATTGCATGGGACATACTTATACTAAATGCAGTATTTGCCCTATGCAATATTTGGGACGTACTTAGAACCAAAAAATTATTTATCGTTTATCTGAAATTCACATTTAAGGACATTCTGTATTTTCATTTGCTCAATCTGGCAACCCTAACTACGGTCCTGGGCTATCTTCAGCCATATTTGCAAGCTCTGAGTAGGAAATAGATATTGCACTCGTATTGGGTCATTGAGTTTTTAAAAGAAGACTATAGAGGTATGGGCAGGGTTAAAGGACACTCAGGATGATGAAACAGCCGGGGCTGGAAGCAGTTACTACCCCCAGGTCCCAGAGGGCCAAGAAGGAAAGAAACAGAGAGGGCCACTGACATGGCCATCCCAGGGTGAGATGCGTTCCACCAGCACAGACCCAGTAGGAAGGAAATTGGCAAAAAACCAAACAAACAAACAAAAAACCCTAAAACTTTATTCTGCTCCCTCCCGACTTCACTCTGCTCCTGTCCTGCAATCTTGGGGGTGCTCCTGCCCTCACTGGAGGCCGGGAGGCCAGGGGGCCGGCACTCCCTACCCAGGTGGGTAGGGGATGGGCCTATGGAGGTACGTTAATTCATTCCGATGTGTATCTGATTACGATACCCTTGCATCAGAACACATCCTTTGCTACGACAGTGATAAGCCAGGGGGAAAGAAGGTGGGGAGGGCCAGAAAGGAAAGAAGAAAAGGAAGGACAGAGTGACGTCTGAAACGTGAAGGTCAAGGAAAACAGTGAACCAGCGCTATGAGTGATTTTAGTCAAAGGTAATTTCGTTTCCGCCAAACAGGTTCTTTTTCCCCTCTTTGGAGTAACCACCTCGATTTCCTGTATCAACTTAATGGCTAGAACTGGGGCCCTTGGGCCCTCACATTGTGCTGGCACGTGTACGAGCCTGGAAGGCAGCCCCGCCTTAACGTGTGGTCCTCAGCGCCTCCCTGGGCTCGCACCCCCCCACCCCGACCTTCATCCTCCATCAGGCAGGAGGGCACAGTCCCAGATGAGTCCAGGCCCCTGCGCCGCTCACCACGCTCTTGCCTCCATTCGCCCAAGGCCAGGCCTCTGGGGCTTAACCCAATCCTCCCACCAGACAGCTTCCAGTTTGCTGGTGCAAGTGGTGTGTAACATGGTGATACTAACTAGCCAACTGGTGAAGGATAACAGGGATATGTGAACCACTGGGCACGGCTGGGCCCCTTCCTCAGGGCTCTCCCAGCAAAGGCTAGGTCACCGCCCGGAGACGGGTTTTGGAATGGATGGGGCACTTTCATGTAATGCCCAGGTGTCGACCAGGGTTGGCTGAAGGTCAGTGTCCACGCACTGGGCTTCAAAGCGTGCTGCAGACCTTCTGCTCTCGTCTGTGCTGAGCGCTGAGTTCCCTCCTTTCTCTGGATTACAGTTTCCCAGGCAAGGCTTGCAGCAGACCCAGCAACAGCAGCAGACGGCCGCTCTGGTGCGGCAGCTCCAGAAGCAGCTTTCCAGTAAGTACCCTCCGTCAGGAACAGATGGCTCCCAGGACGCGAAACACAAGCCAGTGAGCAGAACACAGGTGGCAGCTCCTCAGAAACGGCATGCACACTGCCTTCCTTGGTGCCGTTTTCGGGTTCGTTTTAAGTCCGGGCCATTCTCATTTTCTTCGTGTTGGTTTGAATGCTTCTTTTCCGGAAGAGCCCCAGTCTTTTCCTTGAGTTCAGCCAGGATGTTTTCCTGTTGCTTCTCTTTGAATCTGGGAATGTTTCTTTCCAGTCGGGGTCCCTGTGGAACGGCAGGTGCTTTTCTTATAAAGCTAGATGTCCCAGAGAACAACTCGGCTGATACCCTCCAGAGTACGATGGAACAGGATAGGTGCCTCCCCACTGCCCCCAAGACTCAGATATGGAGAGGCCAGCACCAGACCTGTCCCCTGGTCACTAGGGCCGTGACTGCTCTTAGCACGGCACCACCCTGCCCTTCCTGATAGCGACTAAGAGAAAGCCAGACCTGTAACGTGGCAGGCGGCATCGCAGGACAGTGTTTCTCCCCAGTTAACCTTGCTGCCGTGCTGCCGTGCTACCTTTCTAGGGCGCATGCCGACAACCCACTTCATCGGACCTCACCCCAGTGCCAGCAGCCTGCTCCCATGAATCCAGTCGCCCTGTGCTGGAGTCACAGAATGGGCAACTCTTTTAGAAATGGGAGTGAGGCCCCTGTGATGCAAAGAATATTGGCCTGGAAGTCAGGAGACCTAAATTCTGCTGCCAGCTCTATCACCATTATCTGGATCATGCAGTTGTTCATCCATACAGTGGGCAGGGAGACCAGCAATTTCTCGATTCTGTGCTTCTGAGGTACAGAGTGACGAGCCACGAGTTCTGAAGGCAGTGGTGTGGCTCTGGTGGGATATTGTAGGGAAAAGGGTCAGTTTATGACGGAGAGGGAGGGGCGGCTTGGCTCTGGTCTTAATTTCCTGCCTGGCTGCTGTCCGTGTGTTTCCCTGGGCAGAGGGAACGCCTCTCTTACACCCTGTGTCTCCGCGGGCACAGCTAAGGTCTGTTGTTGTTGTTCTTTTCCTTTAAAAATATTTCCCTCAGTTAAATCATGTCAGTCTTTTCCAACAACTGTTCAATCGGTGTGGTCTATTAAACACACGTGTAGTTAAAATTTCACTGTGTTTCATCAGCTCCAGAGTTCACATTTTTTATTTCTTTAATTTTTTATTTTTGGCTGCACTGGGTCTTCACTGCTGCACGCGGGCTTTCTCTAGCTGCGGCGAGCGGGGGCTACTCTTCGTTGTGGTGCACGGGCTCTAGGTGCGCAGGCTTCAGTAGTTGTGGCGCACGGGCTTAGTTGCTCCACGGCATGTGGGATCTTCCCGGACCGGGGCTCGAACCCATGTCCCCTGCACTGGCAGGCGGATTCTTAACCACTGCGCCACCAGGGAAGTCCCCAGAGTTCACATTTTTGCATGGCTAAAGAGAGGATATAATTTTAAGGTAGAGACAACATGTTATATTTTAATTTTTGTTTCTAGTGATTGGAGGTATGTACCTACGATTTTTATGGAGTAGCACCTATCTGGGGAGCATACTCTTGGTTCCTATTTCCAAGGGCTCACAGAATGCAGTTTTTTGTTTTGTTTTTTTTGGTTTTTTTTTTTTTGTTTTTTTTTTTGCCATCATTTCTGGAGCACTTTCTTGTACCCATGACTTTACATGTATTAATTCACTTGATTCCTAAGCCATGCAACGAGGTATTATGGCTATTCCCGTATTACAGATGAGGAAACAACTAAAGAACGGACATTTTCCCGTTTGCCCAAGGTTACTCGGCTAGCAGCTGGGACTAAAACTCAGACTGTCTCCTTCCAGAGCCCACCTCTTAACCACAACATATATTCTAATGCCTGACATGAGCAGTGATGCCGGCCTCCTTTGTTGAATAAGGGCAGCTAAGTTGAGCTGCCCACTGCACAGTTCCAGCCAGCTGCATTTATGCCATAATCCATGTGAATGGGGCCTTTGGATTTGAATAGTCCCACCAGAGTTGTGCAAGCAGTAGCTATTTCTAGGCCTGTGTCATTTTTTTGAACCTACTCACTGTTCTTTATTTGTCCAGGTGTGCACAGGGACACATGTGCACAGGCACACACTCGTGTCACACACACAGCCTCTCTCCCATGCATACACTCTTGTGCGGTTCTCTCTGATGTATCCGTGGCCATTGGCAGAAAATTGCCCCTTTCAAGCTACTTCTTTCTCACCTATTATAACGTCAGTGTTAAAGTAGAATCTCTGATGTGCTTTTATGAAGTTTCCAGAACTTTTCATGTTTTATGATACTTACAGTCCTTTATGTTAGTATTGAGATGTTTCTTAGTTCAGGGATACAGACTTTTGATGGGCCAATGACCCTCATCCCAAGGCCTCTTGCTGGCCATTGTGGGACTCTGAGGTAGAGGTGGCCCCTCTGCAGAATGAATTGAGCAGTGGTATGAAGACCTTGGCCACACAGGTGTCTGGGCTAGTGTTATACTTCCTGACCAGTCAGTCTTTGAGTACCAGCCTCAGGAATAGAGGAACAGTGACAAGAACGTGCCATTGATCTGTGGCATAATTTTGCATCTGCAATTTTATTGGATTTTCTTTTTCTCATTAGGTAACCAGCCACAGCAAGGAGTGACTCCCTACGGGCACCCTTCACACTTCTGAGTCTGGAAGAGGACAAAGACATGAAATTTTTTGTTTGCACTGAAAAATAGAAAATCACATTTAATGCATTAGTCATCTTTAGAGATGTCCCTTTGTTCTTTCATTTCTTTGGCGTTTTCCTGTATTTTACACTACATTTCATACAAAGGTGTTTAAACAAAAAGTAAAGGAAAAGGTGTGGTTTGGTTTTGTTTCATTCAATTTGAAAGTAGGTTTAAAAACGTGGATCATGTGGGCCTATGCCAGGAAGAGTTTGGTAGCAGACCTTTTGAAATTGGTGCTTTTATTGAATCTTGTAGTTATAGAGAGAATGGATTATGGTGGATTTAAAATATTTATGTATTCCTTAATGATGAAGTTTGGTATTTTTGTTTTGGGGTTTTTTTTTGTTTTTGTTTTTGGGTTTTTTTGCACACTGTGCCGGACCAAACTACTGATTTGAAAGGCATGTCAGATCTTGACAGGAAAGCGACCCATTTATTCTGCATTCACCTTTGGTGGCGAAATGGACATTTATTTGCATCGCTCTAATTTGAAATGTTTGTAATTTCTTAAGCACTTTATGAACTTTGTTCTTATTTATGTAGGATTTTTCTTTGCTTTTGTTGTGGTCAAAAGGTGCTGAAACAGATTGTTGCTTAGTACTTAAACTTCTTAGACCAAGAACTTAAACCAAGGCTTCTGTGAGAGCCACCCTAAGGTACGTGGAAGCCTGTTAGAAGTAGCTGTACTACTAAATTTGTTTTCAGTGGCGAGATCATTGACCAGAGTCTTTGTGAAGGTACAACATGTAAATTCTAAAGGCAGGAACGAACCACAGTGGAATTGTTCCAATTATTTGCCAGATTTGGCAAAAATGACTCTGTCCAGTTTTGGTTCTCCTGAACCTTATGCCAACTTGAGAAAAAAATCTCGCAGCTGGCCTGAGATTCCACAGTGCTCAAACTTGACATGGTTTCCAGAGAATCTGGCCCCCAAGTCCAGGGGGGCTCTGGTTTTCATAAGAGATGTATTTGCTGTTTATTTTGTATGGTAAGTATTTGCTATTTTGAATTTAACTATTAATGTTGGTGTCTGTCTTGGTTGTGTATTGCATATACTGTATTTATAAATTGGTGCAAAAAGCACAAGTAAAGTAAATTGTACATCAAATTTATTATAAAGAAATAGTAACTATTTTAACTTTGTTCAAGTATGTGGTAATTTGCTCCTATTAGAGTAAAAAATACAGTAAATTATTATCAGTTTGTGTAACTTAAGAGTATTCCATATAATATTTTTTTAGATTTAGATGCATAAAATTTTGAATGTGAAAATTGCAGGGCATTTTAAAACATGTGGGGGATATTTTCCCATGTTTTGTGTTAATTCATTTTCTTTTGCCATATGAATTTACATGTAATGTAGTCGAGCATACTGTGAATAGATTTGTCTATAATGAGCAAACCATGTAGAACTACTTTTTTTAAATGTAGCTGGTACAAATTTAGTAGATCATTTCCTTTGCAAATCATTATATAAATAATTTATATCTTCCCAGGTGAGTTACTCATTGCAAAGTTTGACTCATGCAAATGACCTCAAATACATGTCCGCTTACTTTGCTGTGGCAGCATCCATGTGAACTGCTTTGTACACTGTGAAACGATTTCGCTCCAGCCTGCTCATTTCATGTTTACTCTGGGCTGGAAAAGACTTTGCCAAAACATTAAAGACCATTCTTTTCACTAAATTAACATGTTCTATCTGCTTTCAGAAGATGAATCTTGACATTTCAGCTGGTTTTGTATATCAGGGGTTTTTTTGTTTTTTGGTTTTTTCCCTCTTGAGAGTCATACTTAGAGTTCATGAAGTTATTTTTTTCTTCAGAGTAATCTGTCATATAATGACTGCCTTGGCAAAACAACTGAAATGTGAATGTCGTGCCTAGTGAGTACCAGTCATGTTCTGTCCTGATTGTTGTTTTACTTTTTCTCAAGAATCACTGGTGTTTAAAATGCCACTTTTCAGTTTGAACCATATATATTTGTAGCTCAATATTGCAAACAGAAGTAAGACTATTTCAAGAATGAGTGTTGTAATTGCATAGCATTTGTATGCACTTTATATTTTGCAGAAGTTAGTGAAATTAATTTATTAATCATTTTGCACTTGAAAGCTGTGGGACATAGCTTTTTGTTGTTGTCGTCTCCTTTTTTTTTCAGGTGAGAAAGCTAAGATATGGTTATGCCCTATAATTCGACGATTCTACAGAGAGTTGAGCAAAAACCTAGAACTGGTTTTCCCCTGTGTCCTATACAGAGAAAAACTGGAATTTTCAATCCATTCTTATCATATTTCCTCCCATTTAATCCTCTCTACTGAGAGTTTTCTTTTTCTTTTTTAGAATATGCATTGATTTGTCTTGAAATGATCACAAAGGAAAGCCCTATCCTTCGGCAGAACCTGGTAATTTGCTTGGTGAGACAAAGAGGAAATTATCTTAGGATAAGGTGGAGACCCCAGTTCCCCTTAAAGACTTTGAAATAGAATGGAGTTGGACATAAGAAGGCCTTAGATATACCTGTTTACATAGTAGACTTCTTCCTCATAGGGTTACATTTGTCCTCTTCTTTTTATTCCTCTTGGTCCGGAAGTAGAATGAGATCACTGTTAGGACGAGTATCCCTTGACTGCTTGTGGCCACAGGATACCAACATCAAAGAACGTAGGAATCAGGTCACCTCTTTAGGTGGGGCAAGCTGAAAGTTGGTGTGATGAAAACAGAAAGAAGTGAGTCCCCCCGTCTTTCTCAACTGATTGACAGGGAAAAATGTCGTTCTCAGTTTTGTGTGCTGATATCTGAGCAAGACCTATGGCATTTTCTTCTTTTTCATTTATTAAGTCTCCTATAAGTCTTCTTAAATAATAGGCAAATATTTGAATAGATGCTGGAGAAATTACACTGGAAAATCCTAGCCTCTAGAGTTAGAAAAGCTGAATCCTACTGTCCCTTAAATTAATTCAGGTTGAATTAAGCATGTAATATAAATAAATTCAGTGAGTTACAAAAAGCAACATTTTGTATAGCGTTGATCAAATTTTAACTACAGTGAAACTCCATTATATGTATTCGGTCTAGATTTTCCCAAACATTTCCCTGTCACAAAGGATTATCACCTTATAGAATAAATGCTCATAGAGCAATGATTCCTCCTAAGAAAATTTTTCCTTATAAAGAAACAGTTCCAAACCAGGGGTGCCTGAGCTAGATTTTGAAGTTATAAAGAAGTTTGTGTGTTTTAAAAACTTTTTAATGGCTTTATTTGGGATAGATGTAATCAACCCCCTTTTCACATTTTATGATGTGCAGGTGTTAAGTTGCTTTCTTACAAGTGGAGATTCGGCCTGCATTTATTTTTAAATGCAGTTATTAAAACTTTTTTTTGTATTCCCCATCAATGAAATTTTTCAATGTGCACAAAATGGTGAATCATAAAACAGTTCAGTGCTTATTTTCTGTGGGTTTTAGTAAAATATTTATAAACTGACTACCGTATTTATATATCAGGATGGCAAATTTACATCGACCGCAAATTTAATCACCTTTTCCATTGTGTCTATCCTCGGCGCCATGCTTGTAACATTGATTAATAGAAGGTGGACACTAGGCAAATGGTAATGAAAGAAAAAAAAAGTCCACTCTTTAATGAAGAATTCAGGTACATTAGCCACTTGTTATTTTATGGTCGATCGTTTTTCTCTTAATGTTCATTGTTATTTGTTGGCAAAATAAAAGTGCCTTAAGTTAAAAGTTTGTTTTGAGATCCATTATAAAAAAATCAGTATCAGTTCATAATGCATTTATTTACAAGTCCTTTTTTTGCATGTCTATTATAAATTTAATATTGTAAGTGTATTCAAGTTCATTTACATGCCTATGGCTGCCTTTGATTAAACTTCTTCCAAAAAGTAAATTCTGTCCAGATGTTGACTTTGTTCAGGTAGTTTTATTTTCTGTCAGATTACCTGGATGTAAGTTGTTGCGTAATCACTTCCAAGTGGATTCTTTGCTGTGCATCTGTATATCCCAGAATCTGAGGTTTGAGGATTCTGAATGACTAGGGTACCTTGTGGGTGAAAATGTTGAATTCCACGTGTCCTCCCTTTGTGTACCCCTGAGAGCAGGGAGTGGTCAGGCATCTCCCATGTGATTTCTGGCTCGGGGACTCCCAGGGCCACACAGCGGAGCTGAACGGCCACGCCTGTCCTTGTGAGGACGTTCCTGGGTAGGCGATTTGTAATTCGGGGAGGGTAGGCCACAACCATTACTGGAACAGTAATCAGCGCGTGGCCAATACTGTTTTGAGCCTTACAAACATAGCTTCCTCTGTCATAAGCTGTTGCCTCTTTGATGACCAAGGTGCCGTTTTCATGCAGTATGTATTTTCCATTGATCTGAGGCCTGTCTATTACATAACCACTTGGCACAGTCCATTTGATACGTGGCTTAGGGCTTCCATCAGAGACACAGTGCAACGATAGAGTGTCTCCAATGATACTGTAAACTGTTCCTTGTGCATAAGTGACAATCACTGGCTTTTGGCCAATTTCTAATACAATTAATTTCTCAATATAGCCAACTTTATTTCTTGCTGCACACCGATATTTTCCTGCGTCGTCCCGAGTCATTTTATAAATGATAAAAGAGCCGTTACTTGCTATTAGATACTGAGAATTTTTTGGTCCATTGGGAAATTGTGTGCCATTTGGTAAAATCCAGATTATTTCAGGTGGTGGGTTTCCATCAACAGAGCAATTCACTGCTGTGGACTTTCCAAGCTGGGCAACGATTTTTTCATTATGTGGATTTCTGAATGTCGGTCTTCTCAGCATTTCCAGTACTTCTAACTGTACAACCAGCACACTCTCTCCTCCTTCATTCCGAGCCACACAGGTAAAATTGCCTGTATCTGAAAGCCTCACATTCCTAATTTCCAAGGTTCCATTTTTATGGACTGTGATTCTGCTTCCATAGTATGGAACTGTGAGGAAAATATTGTCTGGCATGATCCACATGATTTGAGGAGATGGTGTCCCTTTGGCTCTGCAGTCAAAGTGTTTTTTGGAATGCCTCACTGCCGTGGCTTTAATGATGGTTTTATCTGTATACAGACCATTGATTAATGGAGGTTTGGAGACAACGTCCAGTTTGTACATTTTGGTGTCATCCCCACCGGGATTTCGTGCCACACATACGTACTCTCCAGAATCGAGCAGTTTCACTCTGTTGATGGACAAAGACCCATTGGCATGAAATGTGTACCTGTCCTTAGAGAATGAAATCATGTCATTGGAAGGCAGCAACCAAAATATTTTTGGCTTGGGTTCCCCAGTGGCCTCACAGTCAAGGACGGCTGTGTCTCCAGCCTTGACTCTTGTGCTGGTCTTGTAACCCTGCCGGATCCGTGGGGTGGCTGTTATGACTGTTAGGTGGACTTTCATTTCATCCTTCCCTAGAGTGTTCTGGGCATGGCAAGTGTAATCGCCTTCCTCTGCCATCCCAACTCTGTTGAAGTATAAGGTTCCGTTGTCGAAGAGGGTGAACCTCCTGGTGCTGTGGCCACTGTCGTCGGCCTGCATGGCGTTATTTATCATTGTCCCATCAGGTAGACTCCAGGATATCTCGGGCACTGGTGAGCCGGAAGCCATGCAATCGACTTGGAAGTCTTTCCCGTGAAACACTTGCTTTTTAAAATGTTGCTTGTGGTCAATTTTGGCAGGTTTCCGTCTTAGGCTGACGTGCATCAGGGTCAGATCGTCCCCCATCTTGTTTCTCGCCACACACAAGTAGTCTCCACCGTCTTTTTCTGTTACTGATCCAATAAGCAGGGATCCATTTGGGTAGACTTGGATGCGGCTGCCCATTCTGAGGAAAGAAGAGACTGATTGAGTACGCAGGTATTAACAAGGGGTGGGAGACTTATTTACACAGGATTAGCTTTATGGACATTTTCTTAAACTGTTGCAATGGAATTAAAATCACTGTCTTTTAAGCTATTCTGAAAGATGGAATTAGCTGAACAGATATGATTTAGTGCAGACAAGCAGTATGTCTTAGATGGACTTCAAATGAATCTCCTTTGCATTTCAATTAAAAAGAATTTTAATTGTGACGAGAATATTAGAAATACCAGTTTCCTAGACCCATGACTGTCTTGACCACTTCACACATCAAATGATCATTTTGTGATATACGTCAGTAAAGAACAACTTTCACACAAATTTACTTGCTCAGAAAAGATACCAGGTTTTCCTTTTTAAAGAGATATTAGTAATCAGTTATTTGGTTAGAAAATGAGTTTTACTTTTTTTTATAAAGAGAGAAAATGCCAAGGTAAGGCACATTAGAAGCTTACCGAAGTATCTGTCTCTGCAGGCAGCTGTACCGTGACTCTCGTCTCTGCATTATATTGAACTGCGTGAAGACCATTTTTCTCTCTGAAGCCACTACACAGCCTGCTATTACCACATGGAACCATCAGGTGGCAGATCTTTCCTGGTAAAACTAAATCTAGTTTTTCAAAAAGACCAGTGGAAACTGAGTAACTGCTAAAAACGCAATCAAAAACACCCATAGGTGGAAATCTCCGTACATGTTTTTCTTCCTAGTGTTTTTGGCAACATGAGCTAAGCAGGTGGGTGAAACAAGAGACAAAAGTGTGGATGACCTTTCATAGCATAACTGCTAAGCAAGTCAAACAGCCTCAAGTCATTTTTTACCTTCAAGAAAACATACCATAAGTAGGAAGATTGTTTGTTGTAGGACAACTTACAAGTGCTGATTTTTTTTTTTTCCCTCAAGCCTGGAAAGAAGTTGTCTTGCATATAAACCAAAGGAAGGTCACCATAATGGATGCACTTAATAAAAGGAATGGGAACTACAAGGGTCTTTGCATTCATTTTTTAATCTTTAGGTAGTTCCCCACTATACAGCCAAAAAGAAAAAAAAAGATACTTAGACGTAGTAACTTGCCCTTTTCACCACACTCCACTGCCACCTGCTATCAATCATTCTTTCCTAATGCTTTCTAAGAGCTCTGTTTCTCAAACTCGGGTGCACATTAAAATCATTTGTATAAAATAGTGCTCTTGCCTGGGTCCCACCTCCAGAATTTCTGACTTAATTGGTGTGGAGTGTGACCTTGGCCTCAGGACTCAGTTTTCCAAATGACTCTCATGTGCAGCAAAGTCTAAGAACCACTGCTCTAAATCTTGGTATTTAAGGCAGTTCCCTGCATCAGAATTACATGGGGTCTAATTTAAGATGCATATTTCCTGGTTTCACTGTTCAGAGATTCTGATCCAATAGATCTAGCCAGGGATCCGGGAACCCACTGTTTGACAAACTTCCCAGGAGACTCTATGAACATTAAAGTTTGCGAAACAGTCTCAAATTTGAGTGTGCGCTATAATCATCTGGACAGCTTTTAAGAACACAGATTGCGTGTCAAAACACAGAATCGGAATCAAGTTCTCAGGCGATGGTAATGCTCTTGGTAGGAGGACAACGCTTTGAAAAACAATGACTCAAAATGACCTTTTCTCACTCCAAAATCTGATGCATCTGGAAGTTGTAATATATAAAAAGAACTGTGTTTCCTTTATAAACTGATATTTTTAAGGGAAAATTTACTTTTGAAAGTGGAAGTTTTCCCTGAGTAAAAGAAAGGGAATTCTTTATGAAAATTAATGCACAGGCAAGCATCTGCAGTCCTTTAGAGCAGTGTTTCTTGGACCTTATTGTGCATGTGATTCACCTGGGGATCTTTTTAAAATGCAGATTCTGATTCTGCCCATCTGGGATGGGGCCTGAGTTTCTGTTCTTGTAACAAGCCCCCAGGTCATGAGAAGCAAGGTTCCAAAGAAGAGGAAACACAATTATGTCCTGAAACATAGGTCACATAAGTCATATTTAAAGTCATGGAGGTAGACCAGTAGTGCTCTAAGTCTGAGATGGTTAAAAAAAATCAGAAAAGGCAATGTTCAGCTGACAACTAGGCTTTAAAAAAGTAAAAAGTTTTGCTTATTTTGTTGATGGTGGAATAGACTTGGATGAGCATAGCTATGATGAAAATTTTAATTTTTAGAATCTAAAATAAATTCAGACTTACAGAGCCAAGAAGTGGCAACAGGAAGGACTTTTTTTTTTTTTTAACAGCAGAAGTGCCCTTTTAATTTCTCTTGACATCTAAAGCATCTAAGTAAAGAGTATTCTTGCCTTTCTGAGTGGGTTAGTTGCAGAATAATCACTGAAGCATTCAGTTAGCATATAAGTTTAGTTCATTAGAAAAGAATGACAGTACCTCTAGTGGACCTGTGATAGTATCTGTGATCTTACACACTCTGTTGCCTCTTCCAAAATATGAACAATCTTTCTGTGTTCCATAAGTGTTTTCCCAAAACAAAATATAAACAGCCTACCTAATATCTTTGCTATTAAACTCTGAAAGATTTGTTGGACTACCTAGGTCAAGGTTTACTGGTCGAGATTTATTCTGAGATGCTAATGTGTTTTAGACATTCCTTTGGATTAACTTTTTAAGACATTCCCTTACATTTTTTTTACACCTCTTCCATTCTTAAAAATTGACCTAATGCCCAGTAAATATTTTAGACATTGTTTTTACAACCTAAAATTAGAAATTTATCTGTTATTCCCATCACAAGTGTAATGCCTTCTACACTTCTTGCATTGGTTTCTGCATGGGTAGTGAAATTGTATTCAGAAGTACACAGAATAATGAGCAGTCTCTGGGTAAATGAGAATCACCTTCATGTGCTTCAGGGTGATTAAATAGACATACTGATATTATTATATACAAAAACTGGTAAGCTGTTGAAAATATTTGATGCTACAAATGGGTATACGTATAGTAGATAACAAGCATAAACATGTGACTTGTGAAGTTTACATTTCATAACCCAGCATTTTTAAATTTTAAATCTAAATTTCAATTTAAAATTTAGGTAATTTTCATGACTTATTTGAAAATTAACATTTACTTTGGAGTTAAAGATCACAAGTTAAATTCCTTAACTATATCCATTACCAACTTATAGTTTGACACTAGAAAAAAATCTATTCTTTTAAGCATAAACTCATGTATAATTTCTCTTGCATGGATATTTTCTATTAATAAATAAACATGGAGGCGGAGTCAAGATGGCAGCGTGGGAAGATGCAGAGTTAGCATTTCCCCACAACTATGGCACATACTGGCCGCTGGTAGGGGACTCTGACACCCAAGGAGACGGGAGGAACCCCAAAGTGAACCGGTAGGATGTAGGGGGACTGAGGGGAGGAGGTGAAGTAGAGGCCAGACAGGATCAGTGACCCTGAGGCCGGGGAGATCAGGAGAGGCAGGCAGGAGGGGCCACCCCAGACCGGAGGAGTGGAGGGCAATTGCCCCACCCACTCGGGCACAGGGAGCATGCTGAGCTCCCAGGCCGACCCCCTGCCCTCCACACCCCACTCCAGGCCACGTGGGTCCTTAGGGGCATAGGAGGGAGGCTGGGGAGATCAGGAGAGGCAGGTGGGAGGGGCCCTCTGGGAGGAGCGGGAGAGGAGCAGAGGGCGTTTGAGCCCAGAAAGCCTGCTGGGCTCCCAGGTGAGGTCCCCTGCCCTCTGAGAGCAGGGGTAGGGAGCACGCCTGGGCCCCTTCTGTTCCTTGAGCCTAAGCTCCACCCCCCACACACAGCCCCCAGGGCCTTTTCCAGCCCTGTCAGTGGTCCTGAGCATTGGCCCTGCCCACCACCCAAACCTCAACCTTGCTTAGATCCTGCCCTCCACAGCCAAGGCCTTTTCCAGCCTTTTTTTTTTTTTTCCCTCCTCCTCTTTTTCACTATTGTGGTACTGTTGTACCTTCTGGTTGTTGATTCATCTATCCTTTTATTTTTATATTCCTAACATATCTGTTAGTTTCCTAGTCTAATTTTTTTACTTTGTTATTGTGGGGTTTTTTTGGCCACCCCAGGCAGCTTACAGGATCTTGGTTCATGAGCCCACGGGTGGGCCAAAGCTCCTGCAGTGGGAGCTCTGAGTCCGAACCACTGGACTAACAGACAACCTCAGACCCCAGGGAATATTCATCAGAGTGAGGTCCTACAGAGTTCCTCATCTCAGCACCAAGACCCAGCTCTACACAGTAGCCTACAAAGCCCAGTGTTAGAAGCCTCAGGCCAAACAAACAGTAAGAGAGGAACACAATCCCACTCATAAAAAAAAAAAATGAGATGGCAAAAAAATATGTCACAGATGAAGGAGCAAGGCAAAAACCTACAAGACCAAATAAATGAAAAGGAAATAGGCAATCTACCTGAAAAATAATTCAGAGTAATGATAGTAAAGATGATCCAGAATCTCAGAAATACAATGGAGGCACGGATTGAGAAAATACAAGAAATGTTTAACAAAGATCTAGAAGAACTAAAGAACAAATAAACAGAGATGAACAATGTAATAACTGAAATGAAAAATACACTACAAGGAATCAATAACAGAATAACTGAGGCAGAAGAACGAATAAGTGACCTGGAAAACAAAATAGTGGAAATAATGGCTGAGGAGCAGAATAAAGAAAAAAAGAATGAAAAGAATTGAAGACAATCTCAGAGACTTCTGGGAAAACACAAAATGCACCAACATTCGAATTATAGGGGCTCCCAGAAGAAGAAGAGGAAAAGAAAGAGTCTGAGAAAACACTTGAAGAGATTATAGTTGAAAACTTCCCTAACATGGGAACGGAAATAGTCACCCAACTCCAGGAAGCACAGGATAAAACCTAGGAAAAACACACCAAGACACATATTAATCAAACTAACAAAAATTAAAAGGAGAAATATTAAAAACAGCAAGGGAAAAACCAAACATACAAAGGAATCCCCATAAGGTTATCAGCTGATTTTTCAGTGGAAACTCTGCAGGCCAGAAGGGAGTAGCAGGATGCACTTAAAGTGATGAAAGAGAAAAACCTACAACCAAGATTACTCTACGCAGCAAGGATCTCATTCAGATTCGATGGAGAAGTCAAAAGCTTTTCAGACAAGCAACAGCTAAGAGAACTCAGCACCACCAAACCAGCTTTACAACAAATGCTAAAGAAACTTCTTTAAGCGGGAAACACAAGACAAGAAAAAGACCCACAAAAACAAACCCCGAACAATTAAGAAAATGGTAATAGGAACATACATATCAATAATAACCTTGAATGTAAATGGATTAAATGCCTCAACCAAAAGACACAGACTGGCTGAATGGATACGAAAACAAGACCCATCTATATGCTGTCTACAAGAGACCCACGTCAGACCACTTCAGGGACACATACAGACTGAAAGTGAAGGGATGGAATAAGATATTCCATGCAAATGGAAATCAAAAGCTGGAGTAGCAATACTTGTATCAGATAAAATAGACTTTAAAATAAAGACTGTTACAATAGATAAGGAGGGACACTACATAATGATCAAAGGATCAATCCAAGAAGATGTAACAATTATAAATATTTATGCACCCAACATAGGAGCACCTCAACACATAAGGCAAATGCTAACAGCCATAAAAGGGGAAATTGACAGTAACACAATAATGGTAGGGGACTTTAACACCCCATTTACACCAATGGACAGATCATCCAAACAGAAAATAAATAAGGAAACACAAGCTTTAAATGACACAAGAGACCAGATAGGTCTAATTGATATTTATAGAACATTCCACCCAAGAGTGGCAGAATACACTCTCTTCTCAAGTGCACATGGAACATTCTCCAGGACAGATCACATCTTGGGTCACAAATCAAGCCTTGGAAAATTTAAGAAAATTGAAATCGTATCAAGCATCTTTTCTGACCACAATGCTATGAGATTGGAAATCAATTTCAGGAAAAAAAACAAAAAACACAAACACATGGAGGCTAAACAATATGTTACTAAGTAACCAAGAGGTCACTGAAGAAATCAAAGAGGAAATCAAAAAATACCTAGAGACAAATGACAATGAAAACACGATCCAAAACCTATGGGATGCAGCAAAAGCAGTTCTAAGCGGGAAGTTTATAGCTATACAAGCCTACCTCAAGAAACAAGAAAAATCTCAACTAAATCTAACCTTACGCCTAAAGGAACTACAGAAAGAAGAACAAACAAAACCCTAAGTTAGCAGAAGGAAAGAAATCATAAATATCAAAGCAGAAATAAGGAAATAGAAACAGAAAACAATAGCAAAGATCAATAAAACTAAAAGCTGGTTCTTTAAGAAGATAAACAAAATTGATAAGCCATTAGCCAGACTGATCAAGAAAAAAAGGAAGAGGGCACAAATCAATAAAATTGGAAATGAAAAAGGAGAAATCACAACTGACACTGCAGAAATATAAAGCATTATAAGAGACTACTACAGGGCTTCCCTGGTGGCGCAGTGGTTGAGAGTCCTCCTACCGATTCAGGGGACATGGGTTCATGCCCCGGTTCGGGAGGGAAGATCCCACATGCCGTGGAGCGGCTAGGCCCATGAGCCATGGCCACTGAGCCTGCACGTCCGGAGCCTGTGCTCTGCAGCGGGAGAGGCCACAACAGTGAGAGGCCCGCGTACTGCGAAAAAAAAAAAAAAAGACTACTACAAACAACGATATGCCAATAAAATGGGAAACCACAAAGAAATGGACAAATTCTTGGAAAGGTACAATTTTCCAAGACTGAACCAGGAAGAATTAGAAAATATAAACAGACCTATCACAAGTGATGAAATTGAAATTGTAATTTAAAATCTTCCAACAAACAGAAGGCCAGGACCAGATGGCTTCACAGGCCAATTCTATCAAACATTTAGAGAAGAGCTAACACAGATCCTTCACAAAATCTTCCAAAAAATTGCAGAGGGAGAAACACTCCCAAATTCATTCTACGAAGCCACCATCACCCTGACACCAAAACCAGAAAAATATATCACAATAAAAGAAGACTACAGGCCAATATCACTGATGAACATAGGTGAAAAAATCCTGAACAAAATGCTAGCAAACAGAATCCATCAGCACATTAAAAGGATCATACCCCATGATAAAGTGGGATTTATCCCAGGGATACAAGGATTCTTCAATCTATGCAAATTAATCAATGTGATACACCACATTAACCAATTAAGGGATAAAAACCATATGATCATCTCAATAGATGCAGAAAAAGCTTTTGAAAAAAATCAACACCCATTTATGACAAAAACTCTCCGGAAAATGGGCATAGAGGGAAACTACCTCAACATAATAAAGGCCATATATGACAAACCCACAGCAAGCATCATACTCAATGGTGAAAACTGAAAGCATTTCCACTAGGATCAGGAACAAGACAAGGATGTCCACTCTTGCCACTCTTATTCAACATAGTTTTGGAAGTCCTGGCCGCAGCAATCAGAGAAGAAAAAGAAATAAAAGGAATAGAAATTGGAAAAGAAGGAGTAAATCTGTCACTGTTTTATGATGACATGATACTATACATATAAAATCCTAAAGATGCCACCAGAAAACTACCAGAGCTAATCAGTGAATTTGGTAAAAGTGACAGGGTACAAAATTAATGCACAGAAATCTCTGGCATTCCTATACACCAACAATGAAAAAAATCAGAAAGAGAAATTCAGCCAACACTCCCATTTACCACTGCAACAAAAAGAATAAAATACCTAGGAATAAACCTGCCTAAAGAGGCAAAAGACTCGTACTCAGAAAACTATAAAACACTGATGAAAGAAATCAAAGATGATATAAACAGATGGAGAAATATACCACGTTCTTGGATTGGAAGAATCGATATTGTGAAAATGAGTATACTACCCAAAGCAATCTACAGATTCAATGCAACCCCTATCAAACTACCAATGGCATTCTTCACAGAATTAGAACAAAAAAATTTACAATTCGTATGGAAATACAAAAGACCCCGAATAGACAAAGCAATCTTGAGAAAGAAAAACGGAGTGGGAGGAATCAGGCTCCCTGACTTTGGACTATACTACAAAGCTACAGTAATGAAGACAATATTGTACTGGCACAAAAACAGAAATATAGATCAATGGAACAGGATAGAAAGCCCAGAGATAAACCCACCCACATATGGTCACCTTATCTTTGATAAAGGAGGCAAGAATATACAATGGAGAAAAGACAGCCTCTTCAATACATGGTGCTGGGAAAAGTGGACAGCTACATGTAAAAGAATGAAATTAGAATACTACCTAACACCATACACAAAACTAAACCCCAAATGGATTAAAGACTTAAATGTAAGACCAGACACTATAAAACTCTTAGAGGAAAACAGGAAAAACACTCTTTGACATAAACCATGGCAAGATCTTTTTTGACCCACCTGCTAGAGTAACAGAAATAACAAAAATAAACAAATGGGACTTAATTAAACTTAAAAGCTTTTGCACAGCAAAGGAAACCATAAACAAGACAAAAAGACAAACCTGAGAATGGGAGAAAATATTTGCAAATGAAACAATAAACAAAAGCTTAATCTCCGAAATACACAAACAGCTCATGGAGCTCAATATCAAAAAAACAATCCAGTTAAAAAATGGGTGGAAGACCTAAATAGACATTTTACCAAGGAAGACATACAGATGGCCAAGAGGCACATGAAAAGATGCTCAACATCACTAATTATTAGAGAAATGCAAATCAAAACTACAAGGAGGTATCACCTCACACCAGTCAGAATGGCCATCATCAAAAAAATCTACAAACAAGAAATGCTGGAAAGGGTGTGGTGAAAAGGGGACCCTCCTGTACTGTTGGTGGGAATATAAATTGAAAAAATCACTATGGAAAACAGTATGGAGGTTCCTTAAAAAACTAAAAATAGAACTACCGTATGACCCAGCAATCCCACTACTGGGCATATACCCTGAGAAAACCATAATTCAAAGAGAGACATGTACCACAATGTTCATTGCAGCTCTATTTACAATAGCCAGGACATGGAAGCAACCTAAGTGTCCATCGACAGATGAAAGGATAAAGAAGATGTGACAAATATATACAGTTGAATATTACTCAGCCATAAAAAGAAACAAAACTGAGTTCTTTGGAGTGAGGTGGATGGACCTAGAGTCTGTCATACAGAGTGAAGTAAGTCAGAAGGAGAAAAATACCATATGCTAATGCATATATATGAAATCTAAAAAAAAAAAAAAAAATTGGTACTGATGAACCTAGTTGCAGGGCAGGAATAAAGAGGTAGACATAGAAATGGACTTGAGGACGTGGGGTGGGAGTGCGAAGCTGGGGCGAAGTGAGAGCAACATTAACATATATTCACTACCGAACATAAAATAGTTGGCTGGTGGGAAGCAGCCACATAGCACAGGGAGATCAGCTCGGTGCTTTGTGATGCCTAGAGGGGTGGGATAGGGACGGTGGGAGGGAGGCTCAAGAGGGAGAGGATATGGGGACATGTGTATGCATGTGACTCATTCGCTTTGTTGTGCAACAGAAACTAATACAGTATTGTGAAGCAGTTATACTCCAATAAGGATCTATTAAAAATAAATAAACAAACATATAAAATGGAAATGTTCATCCCAATCTTTTCTGTCATATTATGAAACATCATTGTATGAAGTCATGTAAATGGCAAAAATTAATACTTATAAACTTATTTTTCAAAGAGATTTAATCTGTATAGAAAACAGTTAAAATCACTATTAATATGCCTGTAACAGGAGATATTAGAGAAAGTGTGTATGTGTATATATGTGTCTGACACTGTCAGAGTGATTGGAGGTCCTGAATACATTTCACTTTGTGAAGGCCTTAATGTTGTGACTTTCATAAAGTGCTTTGCAGTTTTAGGGTAGAATAAATTAAGTGTAGATTGCACTAAAATTGAAAATGCTTTACTAGGAGACTCTGAAGAGTGAAATAATGAAGTGCATCTCTCCAGAACTTGATTGCTTTACAACATTCCCTCTTATTTTTGGATAGAAAAATTATAAATACATTTACACAGGTACCATTTTAAAACTGTCACAAGTATGGAAGCAAATGAGATTTTTTATCCTTCTTTTTAACTATATAAACTCAGGAAGAAGCTGGCCCTTAGAGTATGGCATGTAAGAAACTTGGTTTTTATATAATTTGTATTATTTTGTATTAGTCGCAAAACGATTGGGTTTTCTTTAGAGCGACTTACTTTTCTGTGCAGAGTCTGGGCGCTCTCTAACACAGCTGCTACTCTCACCCCTTTTACCACTTCAGAAGTTGTACGGCTAAATAAAGAAAATAATCTCAACAGAAAGGTATGGTTTACCTGTGCCACTGGTCGACGACAGCCTTGGATGGTAGCCTCCAGATTATTTTCGGTTTTGGCTCCCCAATGGCTGAGCAGTTTAGTAGTAATTTGTCCCCCAGATTCACCTCCGTCCGTTTCTGGGATGCAAATTCTATCCTGGGGATGGTCTCTCGTTCTTCCACTGTAAGAATTACCACCCTTCTCTCTGAGCCAGTGGAGCTGGTAGCAATGCATTCATAAGTGCCCCGGTCTGAAGAGGCTATGTTTCTTATGAACAGAGTTCCATTTGAAAATAAGAACTTGGAATTGATGAACTGTAATGGTTTCACTTCGGTGCCATCAGAGAGGACCCAGTGAACACCGGGCTGAGGAGTTCCTTTTGCAGTACAGGGCAGTTTCAAACTTTCACCCCAAGTCCCTGCAATAACTTGCCTCTTTTGTTCTAGAATAACAGGTGGGGCCGCAATAACTTGTATTTTAACCAGCAGTGCATCCTGGCCCACTGGGTTGCTGGCCACGCATTTGTAAAAGCCCCTGTCATAAATGCTGAGATTGTGGATGACCAGCGTTCCATCAGATGTCACCAGGGCCTGCCTGTTCCCCTCGGATGATTCAGAGACCACTGTTTGGTTTGCAAGAATCCAGGAAATTGTAGGGCTGGGCCTGCCTTCAGCTCTGCACTTCAGTTCCACTGTGCTTCCGGAATGGACTGTGATCTCCTTAGTATGTCTCTCCAGGATCCTGGGGGGATAGGAAACCACGGACAAGGTGACATGAAGGCGGTCTGTGCCAAATGGATTGGATGCTGAGCACAGGTACTGTCCACGGTCCTGAATGTCCACCCTCTGTATGGACAGGGTGCCATTGGGGAGCACCTGGAACCTGCTATTCTGTTTCCTCTTAGACAAATCAAGTCCTGATAAGAAGAAAGAAATTTATAGCCATAGGTCATCAAAGTTTAGATAGTAAACATAAATTGCTCACATGGAAGTCTCAAGAGGAAAGCTATCTTTTTGTTATGCTACTGGGAAAAAATATATTTAAAATTAAGACACCTGGTCTTCAGATTACTAAAGTTATTTCTGGATTTTTTTTAAACCCTATTTTTAATGTAAAAGCCAGATGCTTCAACACAATGACCATTCACAATTTCTTTGTATCTGCTTTCAAAGCATTTCAAAAAAATGGTCTTAACATATGTTTTAAAACCTTCTAATGAGCAAAAAGCCATGCATATATCAAATAAGGATATGAATTGTTTGAGGCTTGGAGAAATCTGATGTTGATGTTGATTATTTGGATACATAAACCCAAAACATAACACAATGTTTTCCTTGTTTTGTAACTAAAAAAGATGAAGCATAAAGAAACAGTTTCAAATACCTGATGAGACTCTGGTCCAGTGGATAGTGGGCATGGGATTCCCAACAGCTTCACAAGGAAGAAAGGCATCTGAGTTAGCTGGAACAGTAAAACTTGCCGCTCTTCCTCCAACTATTCTGGGCCTTTCAAATATATTCCTAGATAAAGAATCAGAGGGAAGGAATTTGGAAGTTGTTATTTTCTGAATTGGTGTCTTATCAAAGCTACTTTTCTTTGCATTCTTCTGTATATCCCAATTTGAAGCTTGAGTGGTGTCCTCTGGCAGATCTGGAGTGGGCAGTATGCTCACTACTGGCTTTTTGACCTTTTCAGCCATTTCTGGGTGTGACTTGTGCCAAAAGTGGTTTTCTGACCAGGGAGAGGGAGTCAACTTAGAATTCTGTGATTTAGCTGTTATTAGTGCTGGCAGAGAAGTAGAACGTAGCAGACTGGAGTAGATAAAGTGGGTGATTCCAATTGTGAACTTGGCATTTGGGAGAGTTTGGGGAGATGCTACTGCTAATTGCTGTGGATGAGCATTATGCTTTGAGGATTCATGTGACTTGACCACTGTACTTGTCATCATCCTGAAAATGGGAGTTGCCATATTGTGAGCAACTGCACTTTGGTTACTCAAGGGAGGGGAGGTGGGAATTGGCATTGGAGTGGCACTGGCGCTCAGGAAGGGTGGCACATTTGAGTGTCTAAGGATTGTGTTCCTAGTGGCGGCACTCTGGTGTAGTTTGCTGGACAAAGTGGTTTCAGAAGCAGCTGTGCTCTTCAAAGTCCGACTACTCTTCTGGGGTGGTTCTTCAAGTACATCTGTCAGACTAAAGGTTCTCGGACGAAGACCAATTGTGCTTGAAATTTCTTTTATGTTTTCTAGAAGAGAATGAGTGAGAGCAGACACACTGGGTTTGGTTGAAGTTTCAGCTGCGGTTAGAACAGGAAGCGTCACAGTGGTGGGTGTAATGAAGCCAGAAATCTGGCTGGGAGAGTTATTTGGGTCATTCCTATTCTTTTGAGGCTCCTTTATTCTTTGTACTTTTCGTGCCCTGGGTCTGGCTATTTGGGGTTTGTTGATAATGACAGATGCAGGGGCAGTAGGAGTAGCTGTCAGCATGGCTGTTTTCGGTGATATGAAATCTGTACTTGATTCTTTGCTTGAGCTACTAGGACGTGTAGGGTAAACAGGTGGGAAGAGCAGCTCCTTCACTGTTCGGAGACTTATACGACTGTGTGTTTTAGTGGTACTGTGGTGAGTTGTAGCTGATGTTACGGATGGAATTTGCATCACACTTGCTGAGAGTGTTGTGAAATGGAAGGGGGAAACTTTATCTGTGGGTAAAGCAGGAGATATTTTAGGGAGAACCAAGTCTGTGCCTTTTTGTGAACCAAATTTTTGCTGATTCTTTAGCTTTTCTTTTTGGATATGGTTATTTACAAAGATATGATGCCAGGGAATTTTCCTTCTTGAAAATCTTGTAATGGCTATAGTAGTAGGCATAGGTGGCTTGATGGTGGGACCTGGAAGTGGCGATAGAATCACTGAATCTCTTTTAGCTTCACTGGCTTTAGACACGCTTGGGTAACTAATATTTGTTGCATGAGTCATCACTGCACAAGTTGGAGTCACTTGGGTACTTTCAGCACTGAAATATTTTATTGTCGGTGTTGTTTTCTCAACATCTACATTTGGTTTTGTCTCCAATAGTAATGATGGATTGTGGACTAGAGTTGTAGATTCTTCTGCTATGACTCTGGCAATTTTCGCTTCGGGGAGGGTGATGGGGGAAGACCTTGGAAAAGGCAATGCTGCTGCAGCAGTGGTGAGTCTTTCTCTGGGGGAACAGGATGGGCATTCCACATGGTGCTCTGTGGCTGAAAATGCAGTGGTTCTTTCTACAGAAGAACGTCTGAGTGTTGGCCTCACAAAGCTGTATCCATGCTGTCGGAAGATTGGAGTTCGCCCCCTGCTCCAAATTTTCCTCTGTCTTCCAAAGTGTTTGGACAGTGGAGTGTTAATTGTACTATTTCTACGAATGTGTAACTGAGAATGAGCAGCAGTGTATGGGTCTGAAGGGAGCTTAGAGGTGTTAGGTTTTTGAGTAACGTGAGAATGGGAATGATGGCTCCAGGGTTCGCTGACTCCTATTACAGACGTCTGATGACTATTCGTGGCATTTACTGATCCTAATAATACATCAGCTTTGCTGTTAGCACTGCCCAGAATTTTGATATGGACATCTTTGATTGTAGTAGCCCCCGCTGTTACTGGGGGTGCACTTTGCAAATGCTCTCTTTTTCTCTCCATGTCGTCAGCATCCTGAAATTGACTTGCTTCAGGTAGTAGAGGAGAGATAGTAGATAAATTTCGGTTGGTTGTGCCTTGTATTTTGCTTGATGTGTTTGCGTTCATATTCTTTGACATGGCTTTAGTTTTAATAGTAGTAGATGGTTTGAAACCTCTTGGTTTTTCAGGCAGTAGTATCTGTGGACTCACAATTGGGGAGACTTGGGCGCCAGCAGTTATACTTGTCACAGGGCTATCAGATGATTTTCTGGAATCAGCAGTCACTGTCCTTGCCAGAACACTGGGAGCTTTAGTCGCCAGGACCATAAATTCCTCATCTGGAGGGAGCATGCCTGATGAGTCTACTTCCTCACCAGGTATTTCCAGGAGTTGGGTGACCGGTGGAGGTGGCTTTGTTATGGTATTTTCTCGTTTCTCTGGCATCATATTCTTTTTAGCTTTCTCCAGTAGTGCTGCCCAGTGTTGTGGGTCAATTCTCTGGGCAGAGGGAGGGAACTGCCTCCTGTGTTCTCTGAAACGTCGGTTGGTTGCATCTCCACGCCGCTGGGCTATTAACACCCCATGCTTAGGATTCTTACTTGTGATTGAGACTTGTTTTCCAGCCTCAGCCCTCACTGGAGCAGGTGTGGGGAGTTGTGCAGCTGGTGGGTCCTTAAGCTGAGCAATGGAATTGGGCTCATCAAACCCAGATCCATCTGTTTCTACATTATGTTCCACTGGCTGTTGCCCTTTTATTTTGACTGAAACTTTGTTAATTAAAAAATCGATCCCTGATGGGTTGGCTGCTACACAACGATAATGACCCTGGTCTTTTTGAGTCACCTGTAATATTCTTAACGTGCCATTGTTAAGAATTTGCTTATCTCTTGAGGACTGATGGAGCACAGTGTTTCCTGGAAGAACCCAGCTGACAGAGGCATCTGGGATACCCGTAGAATGGCATGGAAGGTCAAGTGTTTCACCAATGGAAACTATATGACGAGCTCCATTTTCCTGATAAGCTTCTATGTAGGGCTCTACCACGGTAATCCTATAGGTGAGAATATCTGCATCATCGTAATTGGTGCTTATGCAGTGGTATATGCCTGTGTCAAAACTATCAGCCATCTGGAGTTCCAGTTTTCCACTTTTGTCTATCAGGATTCGTCCATCCTCACTAACGTAAGGGGCTCTCACTTTACTTCCATCAGCTAGAAGCCACTCCAGTTGTGGGGGAGGGTCTCCTTGGCTGGGGCAATCTAGGTCAAAGGTCCCACCGACCAAAACAGTGCGTTCCTGCCTAGTATTGTTATCCCTGGAAATCATGGTCCATTTTTGTTTCTCTGGCTTCACCTCTGCCCTTGGTAAAGTGACTTGGGCATCGCTGGAGTACTGGATCTGCAGTGTACTGAGTGTGGTGGCAGTTCTGTTTAGCTGCAAGGAAATTTGGTCTTGCATTAACCAAGAGGGATCTGCTCTGAGATCAGCCTCGATGTTGGTAAAGATGTCTTCAGGCTGCAGTACCACCTGTTTATATTTGTAGCAGAGTTGTGGTGTTTCAGTGAGCAAGTGGCTCCTTTCTAGGATCAGAGGAGAGTCACTGTACAAAGCCAGCACTTTCCACACTGGCTGAATGTGGCTGTAATCTATGTTACACACCAGATATGTTGAAAATGATGCATTTAGCATGATGTAGTCATTTTCTGCAGTGAATGCAGTGGATGATGTCGTTGAGGGCTTTTGGATACTGCAGATCATGTTAGCTTCGTTTCCAGACTGGTCTGTCATATTCAAAGTCAGGGAGCCGAAGGGTGCCATGAAATCTTGGAGAGAGATGGACACAGAAACACTATCTTCCAGAATAGTCAGGCTCTTCAATTTCAGGGAGGGGTCAATGGTTGGCTTGGCACACAGGAAAGCTGCAGCTGGGACCATAACTAAGGGCCTGCCTTTAGAGGTCCTGGGGTTCATGCAACGTGGACATTGCTGAGGACTGGAGGGACTTCTGTCTTTTTTGCATTTTATTATATCTAGAAAAAATGACAATTGAATTATTGCCAGTTGTGGCTTCTTTATGAATTAACATTTAAACATTTTGAATAAGTAGCTTTTGCTAGAATTTAAAACAACGATTTAGAAATTTTAGTGTTTCGTCCTTTTTTTTGTTGTCTTTGGATTGATTTCTGAAAACAAATTGTCCATATACCCTGCCACAATATCATATCCATAGGCACAAGGATTTTGTCTGTCTTGTTCACTGCTATATTTCCCATGCCTATAAAGTACCTGATATATATTTAGTTCTGTTTCCCCATTTTAATGTTTTAAGACTCAGAGACCTTCACTGTCCTTTAAATGATAACCTGTTTGATAAATTACCATTTATAAGTCCTTGGATATCATTAAGAACCCAAGTTTCTGTCCATTACCAAAAAGAACAATGAGTGAATTACAAGGTTTCTTGGTGTGGTCTAGCTTGGCCTCAGTAGAAATGGAGACAACAAGATGGTTGCAGAAGATAATGAAGTCAGTAGAACCAATCAATAAGAGGTGAGGATGTGGTTGAACAGAGAGAGTGATTAAGAAGAAGAGTGAAGGGGCTTCCCTGGTGGCACAGTGGTTGAGAGTCCGCCTGCCGATGCAGGGGACATGGGTTCGTGCCCCGGTCCAGGAAGATCCCACATGCCACGGAGCGGCTGGGCCCGTGAGCCATGTCTGCTGAGCCTGCGCGTCTGGAGCCTGTGCTCCGCAGCGGGAGAGGCCACAACAGTGAGAGGCCCGGGTACCAAAAAAAAAAAAAAAAAAAAAAAAAGAAGAAGAGTGAAGGAAGACACAGTATGACTTTGGTAACTGAGGTAGACTCAATGGAGGAGGATCAAGTTTAATGGGGAGAGAGGAACATTGTGCCCAAGCAACAGAGCAGCCCATTAAAGGACTGACATTTTGGTGAAGTCAGAAGCCTGAAAAATCTTATAGCTCTGGGAACACCCTAAGCCTTTGCGAATCATAGAAACCTCCTCTTTCAGCTATTCAGATATCACGTACCTGGTCATTTAAAAATACAGCTCTGGGTGGGGGCCTGGGGGAAGATGGCGGAAGAGTAAGACGCGGAGATCACCTTCCTCCCCACAGATACACCAGAAATTCATCTACACGTGGAACAACTCCTAGAGAACACCTACTGAACTCAGGCAGAAGACCTCAGACCCCCCAAAAGCCGGGTGGATGAAAGGCTCTTGGTGCTGCAGCCAGGAGGCAGTGCTGTGCCTCTGAGGTGGGAGAGCCAACTTCAGGACACTGGTCCACAAGAGACCTCCCAGCTCCACATAATATCAAATGCCGAAAATGTCCCAGAGATCTCCATCTCAACACCAGCACCCAGCTTCACTCAACGACCAGCAAGCTACAGTGCAGGACACCCTATGCCAAGCAACTAGCAAGACAGGAACACAACCCCACCCATTAGCAGAGAGGCTGCCTAAAAACATAATAAGGCCACAGACACCCCAAAACACACCACCAGACGTGGACCTGCCCACCAGAAAGACAAGATCGAGCCTCATCCACCAGAACACAGACACCAGTCCCCTCCAAAAGGAAGCTTACACAACCCACTGAAACAACCTTAGCCACTGGGGACAGACACCAAAAACAACGGGAACTACGAACCTGCAGCCTGCAAAAAGGAGACCCCAAACACAGTAACATAAGCAAAATGAGAAGACAGAAAAACACACAGCAGGTGAAGGAGCAAGATAAAAACCCACCAGACCTAACAAATGAAGAGGAAATAGGCAGTCTACCTGAAAAAGAATTCAGAATAATGATAGTAAAGATGATCCAAAATCTTGGAAATAGAATAGACAAAATGCAAGAAACAGTTAACAAGGACCTAGAAGAACTAAAGATGAATCAAGCAATGATTAGAAACACAATAAATGAAATTAAAAATAGATGGGATCAAGAGCAGAATAACTGAGGCAGAAGAACGGATACGTGAGCTGGAAGATAAAATAGTGGAAATAACTGCTGCAGAGCAGAATAAAGAAAAAAGAATGAAAAGAACTGAGGACAGTCTCAGAGACCTCTGGGACAACATTAAACACACGAACATTCAAATTATAGGGGTTCCAGAAGAAGAAGAGAAAAAGAAAGGGACTGAGAAAATATTTGAAGAGATTATAGTTGAAAACTTCCCTAATATGGGAAAGGAAATAGTTAATCAAGTCCAGGAGGCACAGAGAGTCCCATACAGAATAAATCCAAGAAGAAATATGCCAAGACACATATTAATCAAACTGTCAAAAATTAAACACAAAGAAAACATATTAAAAGCAGCAAGGGAAAAACAACAAATAACACACAAGGGAATCCCCATCAGGTTAACAGCTGACCTTTCAGCAGAAACTTTACAAGCCAGAAGGGAGTGGCAGGACATATTTAAAGTGATGAAGGAGAAAAACCTGCAACCAAGATTACTCTACCCAGCAAGGATCTCATTCAGATTTGATGGAGAAATTAAAACCTTTACAGACAACCAAAGCTGAGAGAGTTCAGCACCACCAAACCAGCTTTACAACAAATGCTAAAGGAACTTCTCTAGGCAAGAAACACAACAGAAGGAAAAGACCTACAATAACGAACCCAAAACAATTAAGAAAATGGGAATAGGAACATATATATCAATAATTACCTCAAATGTAAATGGACTAAATGCTCCCACCAAAAGACGCAGATTGGCTGAATGGATACAAAAACAAGATCCATATATATGCTGTCTACAACAGACCCACCTCAGACCGAGAGACACATACAGATTGAAAGTAAGGGGATGGAAAAGATATTCCATGCAAATGGAAATCAAAAGAAAGCCGGAGTAGCAATTCTCATATCAGACAAAATAGACTTTAAAATAAAGACTATTAGAAGAGACAAAGAAAGACACTACATAATGATCAAGGGATCGATCCAAGAAAAAGATATAACAATTGTAAATATTTATGCACCCAACACAGGAGCACCTCAATACATAAGGCAAATACTAACAGCCATAAAAGGGGAAATCGACAGTAACACACTCAAATACTAACAGCCATAAAAGGGGAAATCGACAGTAACACACTCACAGTAGGGGACTTCAACACCCCACTTTCACCAATGGACAGATCATCCAAAATGAAAATAAATAAGGAAACACAAGCTTTAAATGATACATTAAACAAGATGGACTTAATTGATATTTATAGGACATTCCATCCAAAAGCAACAGAATACACATTCTTCTCAAGTGCTCATGGAACATTCTCCAGGATAGATCATATCTTGGGTCACAAATCAAGCCTTGGTAAATTTAAGAAAACTGAAATTGTATCAAGTATCTTTTCCGACCACAATGCTATGAGACTAGATATCCATTACAGGAAAAGATCTGTAAAAAACACAGACACATGGAGGCTAAACAATACACTACTTAATAACGAAGTGATCACTGAAGAAATCAAAGAGGAAATAAAAAAATACCTAGAAACAATTGACAGTGGAGACACAATGACCCAAAACCTATGGGATGCAGCAAAAGCAGTTCTAAGGGGGAAGTGTATAGCTATACAAGCCTACCTCAAGAAACAAGAAAAATCTCAAACAAACAATCTAACCTTACAACTAAAGGAACTAGAGAAAGAACAAACACAGGCCAAAGTTAGCAGAAGGAAAGAAATCATAAAGATTAGAGCAGAATTAAATGAAATAGAAACAAAGAAAACAATAGCAAAGATCAATAAAATTAAACGCTGGTTCTTTGAGACGATAAACAAAATTGATAAACCATTAGCCAGACTCATCAAGAAAAAGAGGGAGTGGACTCAAATCAATAAAATTAGAAATGAAAGAGGAGAAGTTACAACAGGCACTGCAGAAATACAAAGCGTCCTAAGAGACTACTGCAAGCAACTCTATGCCAATAAAATGGACAACCTGGAAGAAATGGACAAATTCTTAGACGGGTATAACCTTCCAAGACTGAACCAGGAAGAAATAGAAAATATGAAGAGGCCAATCACAAGTAATGAAATTGAAACTGTGATTTAAAATCTTCCAACAAACAAAAGTTCAGGACCAGATGGCTTCACAGGTGAATTCTATCAAACATTTAGAGAAGAGCTAACACCCATCCTTCTCAGACTCTTCCAAAATATTGCAGAGGAAGAAACACTCCCAAACTCATTCTATGAGGCCACCATCACCCTGATACCAAAACCAGACAAATATACTACAAAAAAAGAAAATTGCAGACCAAAATCACTGATGAATATAGATGCAAAAATCCTCAACAAAATACTAGCAAACAGAATCCAACAACACATTAAAAGTATCATACAGCATGATCAAGTGGGATTCATCCCAGGGATGCAAGGATTCTTCAATATACACAAATCAATCAATGTGATACACCATATTAACAAACTGAAGAATAAAAACCATATGATCATCTCAAAAGATGCAGAAAAAGCTTCTGACAAAATTCAACACCCATTTATGATAAAAAAAACTCTCCAGAAAGTGAGCATAGAGGGTCCTACCTCAACATAATAAAGGCCATATATGACAAATCCGCAGCAAACATCATCCTCAATGGTGAAAAACTGAAAGCATTTCCTCTAAGATCAGGAACAAGACAAGGATGTCCACTCTCACCACTACTATTCAACTTAGTTTTGGAAGTCCTAGCCACAGCTGGACTATCACCTGACACCAGTTAAAATGGGCATCATCAGAAAATCTACAAACAACAAATGCTGGAGAGGGTGTGGAGAAAAGGGAACCCTCTTGCACTGTTGGTGGGAATGTAAATTGATACAGCCACTATGGAGAACAGTATGGAGGTTCCTTAAAAATCTACAAATAGAACTACCATATGACCCAACAATCCCACTACTGGGCATATACCCAGAGAAAACCATAATTCAAAAAGACACATGCACCCCAATATTCATGGCAGCACTATTTACAATAGCCAGGTCATGGAAGCAACATAAATGCCCATCGACAGACAAATGCATAAAGAAGATGTGGTACATATATACAATGGAATATTACTCAGCCGTAAAAGCAATGAAATTGGGTCATTTGTAGAGACATGGATGGATCTAGAGACTGTCATACAGAGTGAAGTAAGTCAGAAAGAGAAAAACAAATATCGTACATTAACACATATATGTGGAACCTAGAAAAATGGTACAGATGAACCAGTTTGCAGGGCAGAAATTGAGACACAGATGTAGAGAACAAATGTATGGACACCAAGGGGGGAAGTGGTGGGGGTTGCGGGTGGTGGTATGATGAATTGGGAGATTGGGATTGACATGTATTCACTGATGTGTATAAAATGGATGACTAGTAAGAACCTGCTGTATAAAATAAATGAAATTCAATAATTCAAAAAAAGCAACACTAGTAAATAAATTAAAAAAAAAGATCAGAGCAGAAATAAATGAAATTGAAATGAAGAAAACAATAGAAAAGATCAATGGAACAAAGTCAGTTCTTTGAAAAGATAGACAAAAGTGATAAACCTTTAGCCAGACTCATCAAGAAAAAAAGGGAGAGGACTCAAATCAATAAAATTAGAAATGAAAAGTGAGAAATTACAATGGACACCCCAGAAATGCAAGGCTCCTAACAGACTACTATCAATACAAGCAACTCTATGCCAATAAAATGGACAACCTAGAAGAAATGGACAAATTCTTAGAAGGATACAATCTCCCAAGACTGAACCAGGAAGAAATAGAAAATATGAACAGACCAATCACAAGTAATGAAATTGAAGCTGTAATTTAAAAACTCCCAACAAACGGAAGTCCAGGACCAGATGGCTTCACAGGCAAATTCTATCAAACATTTAGAGAAGAGTTAACGCCCATCCTTTTCAAACTCTTCCAAAAACTCGCAGAGGAAGGAACACTCCCAAACTCATTCTATGAGGCCCCCATCACCCTGAATCATACAAGATACCACAAAAAAAGGAAAGAAAATTACAGACCCATATCACTGATGAACATAGATGCAAAAATCCTCAACAAAATACTAGCAAACCAAATCCTACAATACATTAAAAGGATCATACACCATGATCAAGTGGGATGTATCCCAGGGATGCATCCCAGGGATGCAAGGATTGTTTCAATATCTGCAAATCAATCAGTGTGATACATCACATTAACAAAATTGAAGAATAAAAACCATATGATCATCTCAATAGATTCAGAAAAAGCTTTTGACAAAATTGAACACCGATTTATGGTGAAAACTTTTTAGAAAGTGGGCATAGAGGGAACTTTCCTCAACATAATAAAGGCCATATATGACAAACCTACAGCCAACATCATACTCAATGGTGAAAAGCTGAAAGCATTTTCTCTAAGATCAGGAACAAGACAAGGATGTCCACTCTCGCCACTTTTACTCTACATAGTTTTGGAAGTCCTAGCCACGTCAATCAGAGAAGAAAAATAAATAAAAGGAATCCAAATTGGAAAAGTTAAAACTGTCACTGTTTGCTGATGGCTTGATACTATACATAGAAAATCCTAAAGGTGCTACCAGAAAACACTAGAGCTCATCAATGAATTCAGTAAAGTTGCAGGATACAAAATTAATACTCAGAAATCTGTTGCACTTCTATACACTAACAATGAAAAATCAGAAAGAAAAATTAAAGAAACAATTCAATTTACCATCACATCAAGAAGAATAAAATACCTAGGGATAAACCTACCTAAGGAGGCAAAAGAACTGTACTCCAAGAACTATAAGATGCTCATGAAAGAAATGGAAGATGGCACAAACAGATGGGAAAATATACCATGTTCTTGGATTGGAAGAATCAATACAGTAGGTCCCCTACATATGAATGAGTTCCATTCCAAGAGCGTGTTCATAAATCCAGTTCATAAGTCCAACGAAGTTAGCCTAGATACCCAACTGACACAATCAGCTTTATAGTACTGTACTGTAATAGGTTTATAATACTTTTCACCCAAATAACACATAAAAAACAAACAAACAAAAAATAAAACACTTTTAATCTTACAGTGCAGTACCTTGAAAAGCACAATAGTATAATACAACAGCTGGCATACAGGGGCTGGCATTGAGTGAACAGGCAAGAAGAATTACTGACTGGAGGAGGAAGAGGAGGTGGGAGATGGTAGAGCTGAAGGATCGTCAGCAATAGTATAGAGGGCAAGCTGCAATTGCACTCATGCTTGACATTGATAGCACAGGTTCTTGTTCCTTGCTGGATTCAATTCTATCTACCCTATTGAAAAACATGATCCAGTGATGTCTGGGTAGTAGCTCTTGTTTTCTCATCATAGATGATAATGGTAGCACTGGATTGCATCCTGAATGGCTGCTGCAACATTCATGTACCATTCTACATTCAGATCCTGTGCCTCAAAAACTAACAGTGCCTCCTCAAATAAATAAAACCCCCTTGCCATCTCCTGCACTGTGAATCTCTTTGGTTCTTCAGTTACTTCTTCTTTCTCTTGTCTCTCTTCATCCTTTCTCTGGTCCTCCAATTCCATCAGGCCTTCAACGCACGTTCAAATCTTTGAAAGTTCACAACTTGAAGGTTCGTATGTAGGAGACTTACTCTATTGTCAAAATGACTATACTACCCAAGCCAATCTATGGATTCAATGCAATCCACATTAAATTACAATCCCTATTAAATTACCAATGGCATTTTTCACAGAACTAGAACAAAAAAAGTTTAAAGTTTGTATGGAGACACAAAAGACTCCAAATAGCCAAAGCAATCTTGAGGAAGAAAAACAGAGCTGGAGGAATCAGGATCCCTGACTTCAGACTATACTGCAAAGCCACAGTCATCAAAACAGTATGGTACTGGCACAGAACATAAAAATATACATCAATGGAACAGGATAGAAAGCCCAGAAATAAACCCATGCACCTGTGGTCAATTAATCTATGACAAAGGAGGCAAGACTATACAATGGAGAAAAGACAGTCTCTTCAAAAAAATGGTTCTGGAAAACCTGGACAGCTACATGTAAAATAATGAAATTAGAACACTCTCTAACACCATACACAAAAATAAAGTGGATTAAAGACCTAAACATAAGAGTAGGTACTATAAAACTCAATAGAGGAAAACATAGGCAGAACACTCTTTGACATAAATCGCAGCAATATCTTTTTGGATCCATCTCCTAGAGTAATGAAAATAAAAACAAAAATAAACAAATGGGACCTAATTAACTCAAAAGCTTTTGCACAGCAAAGGAAACCATAAACAAAAAGACAACCCACAGAATGAGAGAAAATATTTGCAAATGATGAGACTGATAAGGGGTTAATCTTTACAAAATTAACAAACAGCTCATGTAGCTCAATAACAAAAAAAACAAACCCAATAAAACAAAAAATGGGCTGAAGACCTAAATAGATATTTCCCCAAAGAAGACATATAGATGGCCAAGAGGCACATGAAAAGATGCTCAATGTTGCTAATTATTAGAGAAATGCAAATCAAAACTACAATGAGATATCACCTCACACCAGTCAGAATGGGCATCATCAAAAAGTCTACAAACAATAAATGCCTGTAGCTTCCCTGGTGGCACAGTGGTTGAGAGTCTGCCTGACAATGCAGGGGACACGGGTTTGTGCCCTGGTCCAGGAAGATCCCACATGCCGCTGAGCGGCTGGGCCCGTGAGCCATGGCCGGTGAGCCTGCGCATCCAGAGCCTGTGCTCCACAACGGGAGAGGCCACAACAGTGAGAGGCCCGTGTACCGCAAAAAATTAAATGAATGAATGAATGAATAAATGTTGGAGAGGGTGTGAAGAAAAGGGAACACTCCTACGTTGTTGGTGGGAATATAAATTGGTACAGTCACTATGGAAAACAGTATGGAGGTTCCTTAAAAAACTAAAAATAGAGCTACCATATGATCCAGCAATCCCACTCCCAGGCATATATCCAGAGAAAACTATGGTTAGTAAGGATACATGCACCCCAATGTTCATTACAATAGGCAAGACATGGAAGCAACCTAAATATCCATTGATAGATGAATGGATAAAGAATATGTGGTACATATATACAATGGAATAATACTCAGCCATTGAAAAGAATGAAATAATGCCATTTGCAGCAAGATGGATGTACATGGAGAGTATAATACTAAGTGAAGTAAGTCAGACAGAGAAAGACAAATATGTTCTCATTTATATGCAGAATCTAAAAAAATGATACAAATGAACTTATTTACAAAACAGAAACAGACTCACATACATAGAAAACAAACTTATGGTTACCAAAGCTGAAAGGTGGGGTGGAGAGATAAATTGGGAGTTTGGGATTGACATATACATATACTGTATATAAACTACATAACCAACAAGGACCTACTGTGTAGCACAGGGAACTATGCTGAATATTCTGTAATAACCTAAATGGGAAAATAATTTGAAAAAGAATAGGTATATGTATACATATAACTGAATCACTTTGCTCTACACTTGAAACTAACACAACATTGTAAAACAACTATACCCCAATTTAAAAAAAGACCATAGGTGGCTGGTGGACTCATTTGTATTCACCATCCAAATGGCTATTTAATTGATAAAATCTTAACAAAAACTGAATACTATGTTCTAGGCACTTTCTAGGGGATAGAGACAGGTAAATTAGACATAGGAAAGGCAACACACCTTCCTAGTAGGGATGAGTGCTGAGCAGCTTGTGGCTGGGAGCCCTTCAGGCAGAAAAGTGCTCCATACAGGGAAGGAGCAGGTATGAGGTGGTAAAACTGTGCGGTGTGTCTGGGATGAGAGCTGGAAAAGAAGGAGAAGAGGCTGAGAGCCAGCAAGGAGCGTGCTGGGAAGACCTGGCATGATGGGCCAACGAGCTTGGGCTTTGTTCCCTAGGCCAGGGTAGCAAACTTTTTATGTAAAGGGCCAGACAGTGAAGGTTTTATGTTTTGTGGACCAGAGGTCTCTGGCAAAATGGCTCGACTATGCCACCATGGCACCAAAGCAGCCATAGATGATATGTAAAGAACTGGGCATGACTGTGTTCCAATAAAACTCTACTGATGAAAGCTTGTACAGGGCTGGAATTGGCCTGTGGTCTGTAGTTTGGCAATTCCCGGGCTCTATTAGGTCATTTAAAAAATTCTTTAGTATGTAAAATAACTGGATATCTAACAGTCAGTGGCATACTCTACCTGATGAAATGTTAGCTGCTAACCATATATATTAGCCTGATTTTATTATCAGAGCATGTAACTAGCAAAATGGCAAGTAGGTTTAACACTTTGTAGGAACTGAGCACAGAATCACTTCTCCCTATGGGCAAAATCTTATTTCTTCTTTCACTTCTACCTTTCTCAGATGAGTTTCCCCATTTGCTCACCATCCTCTCCCTGTAGTCCAGCTAGCAACCGCATGAAAGTTCTTTCTCATTCCTCATTCTCCTTTATCTCTCCATAACATTAGAAACTATTGGGAAAACCCCGCTCAGTCCCTACTGCCTGTTAGGTGTCTGTGAAGCTACTTTCAGGTGTGGTCACCTCATAATTCAATTTCTCATTCCCCAGACATGAAACACCATGAGCACTTCCTAGTTGGGTTCCCATTTCACCCCCCTTCCCCAGGTCCATCCTCTCCACTGCTCACAGATTGGCCATCCCTAAAAAGCATTTCATTGGGAAACACTGCATTCAAATCTTCCACTGTAAAATCTCCCTTTTGTCGATAGGATAAAATAAAAAAATTTAGTCTGGCATACAGCACTCCCCACAGTTGGGTTCAAAACAGTCTATAAATAATAAATGCTAGAGAGGGTGAAGAGAAAAGGGAACCCTCCTACACTGTTGTAATTGGTGCAGCCAGTATGGAAAACATACTGGAGATTCCTTAAAAAAACTTAAAACAGTTACCATATGATCCAGCAATCCCACTCCTGGGCATATATCTGGAGAAAACTCTAATTCAAAAAGGTACGTGGGGCTTCCCTGGTGGCGCAGTGGTTGAGAGTCCGCCTGCCAATGCAGGGGACACGGGTTCGTGCCCCGGTCTGGGAAGATCCCACATGCCGCAGAGTAGTTGGGCCTGTGAGCCATGGCCTCTGAGCCTGCACATCTGGAGCCTGAGCTCCACAACGGGAGAGGCCACAACAGTGAGAGGCCCACGTACCGCAAAAAAAAAAAAAAAAAGACAACAAAAAGGTACGTGAACCCCAGTGTTCATAGCAGCACTTTTTACAATAGCCAAGACATGTCCGTTGACAGATGAATGGATAAAGAAGATGTGGTAAATATATATACACAATGGAATATTATTCAGCCATAAGAAAGAATGAAATAATGCCATTTGCAACAACATGGATGGACCTAGAGATTATACTAAGCAAAGTAACTCAGAGAAAGACAAATACCATATGATATCATTTATATGTGGATAATCTAAAATATAACACAAATGAACTTATTTACAAAACAGAAGCAGACCCACAGACTTAGAAAACAAACATATGGTTACCAAAGAGGAAAGGGGGTATATAAATTAGGCGTTTGGGATTAACAGATACAATACTACATATAAAATTATCAACAATGTCCTACCGTATAGCACAAGGAACAATATTCAATATCTTGTAATAAACTCTAATAGAAAAGAATATGAAAAAGGATATATATATACACACACGTGTGTGTGTGTGTACATATATATATACATATATATATATATAACTGAATCACTTTGCTGTACACCAGAAACTAACACAACAAATCAACTCTACTTCAATTAAAAAAGACCAAAATACCTTGCCAGTCTCTACTGACTCCATGCCAGGCAAATTGGGCTGTTCACTGCCCTCTTCATGAGACTTATCCTATCTGTTTTTATGTACAAAGCAGTTTCTCCATCCCAAATACGTTATAGAAAAAGGTCTGGACTTTTCAGTTTCTACTTTCTAGCTGTGTGAGCTGGGTGGCAATGAAAATCATGTAATACTTCACGTTTGTTGAGTGCTTACTTTGCATCATATGTTGTGCTAAGCACTTTATATGTATTATTTTAATTATTTTTTCCAATTATTATTATCCATATGTCACAGGTGAGAAAACTGATGCATAAAAGAGTCTAAATGACTAGCTCAAGATACCCAGTTTTTCTAAGCCTCAGTTTCTTCATTTGTAAATTGAGGATTATTGTGAGGATTAAATAGAAAGCATCGAGCACAATGTCAAACACAAAATGAGTATATGTTACCTTTCTGCTCACTCCCTATTATTCCTTCCTGTCCTTTCGGTATACCTTTTGTGCCCCAGCACAATTTTCCTCCATTTTAGTCAAGGCAGAAGTAACTTACTGACTCTGGCTCCTATAGAACTAAATCTTCAATATAAGCATTTTGATGTTTTTCATCCATAGCCTTATTATCTTTTTATGTGTTCATCGTACTTACCTACAAGACTGCAAACTCTAGAAGAGCAAAGGTGGTGCCTATTGGCCTAAAGTAGTTCACTTTTTGACTAATTATATTGACTGACTACATATATATACATACATATATACATACGATTGTGTATCTATATATATATACACACTATATATATATACACACACACCACAATACATATATTTCACCACAGCAACTTCAAATTTTCCCACTTTTCTCAAGCTTCCGACCTTGACCCCTTCCTAGCACCCTCCTCAGCCACCTCTCCTACAACGTCACAAAGAAGGAAAAGCCATCAGATAAGAACTTTCTTACTCTCCTCCACTAGACCCAGGAACTTGCCTCTGTGCCAATCTAGTCCTTCTCCTACCTCCTAAGGAAAATCCCTCCCCTATGGCTGGGACTTTTGCCCTCCAGTCATCTCAGGGGACTTGCTCCATTGATGATCTGCTCCTTCTGCAATGTTGCTACCTTCTCCTGCTCAACAATCTCGTCTCACCTTAAGCATGCTCAGGTCTCTCTGATGCTCAGAGTCCTGAGTGATGGCACATTTCTATCTAGCGGCCACCATTCCTCCCTCGCCTCAAGCCAAACCTCTCCAGAGTCAACTGTGGCCCTGACTCCCACTCCCCCCTGCACAGCAATCCAGCTCTCATCGATCTTTCCAAAGTAACCAACCACCCCTTTGATGCCAAAATCAATGGGACTCCTTTCAGTCATTACCTAAGGACTTGATTAACTGAAATGATTCATCAGATTTTAACAATAGTGCAATTAGTTGTTTGTCCATTTTCCCCAACAAGAATGTAAGCTCCATGAAGGCAGGGACCTTAATCAGTTCTGTTCACTTTTGGATCCCTATGTTCTCTCTGGCCTCTTGTACATAATAAGTTTACAATAACTACTCAGTGATTGAATGGATCTTGCCCACTTCTTGGTAAATTCTACTTTCCCCATCAAAGCATGTTTTACACTCTGATTGTCCGCTTATCTGTATCACACCAGAAGTGTAGTTAGAGCAGAGACAGTGCTCTTGGTAGTTGCATCACTGGGCACAGGGCCTTGAATAGAACTCCAAAACATACGTATTGATCGAATGACTGAAGGGAAGATAAGAAGAGGGAAGGGCTTTTATGCCTTGTGGTAAGTAGGGAAGAGTAACACACAATACATTCTTATTTCCCAATCTTGCTAAAAGCCAGGAGTGATGATTGGATAGTTGACCGGAATTGATGAAAGATTATTCATTAATGAATTAAGAGAGTTCATTCTCATTGAATTATTAAGCTTTCATTTTCTTTCCAGCTAAATTACCTTGGCACTCCCTACTTACTGGTGAAACACCTCCAGGCAGATTTCTTCTATTGAATTAGGACAAAGAAAGAAACAGTCCACGTACCTGGCTTCTCCCGTATCCAGTCAGACAACCATTTCAAATGACAATCACAGGTCCAGGGATTCCCATGAAGATAAAGGCTTTCCAGATCAGGCATATAGGTGACCATCTCTTGAGGGATGGAGCTCAGAAAGTTATCAGACAAGTATAGGTACTTAATGAAAGATGTTTTAAATATCCGGAGGTAGCACAAGGAGACAAATGTATCTGGGTGAAGCTTAGTGAGCTGGTTCCCTTCCAAGTGCACCAGTCGGAGAGAGGTGAGTCCATAAAAAACCTCTGGGTTTATAAACTCGATATTGTTGTGGTCCATATGCAACCGTGTCAAGCTCCTGAGACCATAGAAAGTGTCCTTCTGAAGTTTTCGAACTTTGTTATAGCTCATTTTTAAGACCTAAGAGTAAAAAGAACACACTTATTTTGTCAAAGGAATTATCACAAAAAGGAAAATCATATCCATAATAAAACATACGTTGAGATTAATCCAATGCAGTGTGTGTACCTTGTTTGGATCCTAATTCAAACAAACCAGTTGCAAATCAAGTATGAGAACATCAGGGAAATTAGAATATTCATGAACAGTTTATGATATTGAGGAATTACTGCTATAATTTTAAGGTATAATACTGATATTATGGTTCATTTTAAAAGATTCCATAACTTTGACATATATATTGAAGTACTTATAGATGAAACATGATATCTCAGATCTGTTTCAAAACAATGCAATGAAGTAGAAAAATAGTGGGTGGAGATACAGGTGAAACAAGATCTGTTATGTGTTGATAACTACTGAAGCTGGGTGATGCTGCATTGGGGATCATTATATTATTCTATTTTTGTATATGGTATAGTTTTTAAAAAACGTATTATGGAAATTTTCAACCATATATAAAAGTATCTTGACATTTCAAGTAAACTTAAGATTTCTTGAACCTGAATTTTTCATAAGAAATATGATTTTATCTTTCACATTTAAAATGGCTTTGGACTTCCCTGGTGGCGCAGTGGTTAAGAATCCACCTGCCAATGCAGCAGACATAGGTTCAATTCCTGGTCCGGGAAGATCCCATATGCTACGGAGCAACTAAGCCCGTGCGCCACAACTACTGAACCTGTGCTCTAGAGCCCGTGAGCCACAACTACTGAAGCCCATGCACCTAGAGCCCATGCTCTGCAGTAAGAGAAGCCACCGCAATGAGAAGCCTGAGCACCACTACAAAGACCCAACGCAGCCAAAAATAAATAAATTTAAAAATAAATAAATAAAATGGTTTTACTGAGATATAATTCACATGCCATAAAAATCCACCTTTCTATTTATTTTTTTAAAAGATTTCTTTTTGATGTGGACCATTTTTAAAGTCTTTATTGAATTTGTTACAATGTTGCTTCTGTTTTTTTGTCTTGGTTTTTTGGCCACAAGGCATGTGGGCTCTTAGCTCCCTGACCAAGGATCAAACCCGCAACACCCCCTGCATTGCAAGGTGAAGTCTTAACCACTGGACCACCAGAGAAGTCCCCCAAATCCACCTTTTTAAACCGTACAATTCAGTGGCTTTTAGTATATTCACAAGGTTGTGCAACCATCTCCACTATCTAATTTTAGTACATTTTCATCACCCCAAAATAAAAACTGATACCCATTAGCAGTCATTCCCTGCCTCCTCCTAGCCCTAGAAAACCACTAATTTACTTTGTTTCTGTGGATTTGCCTATTGTCAACATTTTAAATAATGGATGATATAATACGTGGTCTTTTGTGTCTGGCTTTTTCCAATTAGCATAATATTTCCAAGACCCACCCCTGTTGTAGCACGTATCAGTCCTTCATGCCTTCTTATTACTGAGTTGTATTCCACTGTATACATGTAATATATTTTGTTTATCCATTTATGAGTCAATGGACATTTGGGTGTTTTTTATTTTTTAGCTATTGTGAGTAATATGATTTTTAATTGATTTTGAATTGAAATTAAAAGTTTTTCAATATTTCAATAGTGTGTGGGTATTCTCCAATTCCTTCTCCAGTTACCACCTGAGCACGCTCCTTCTCCCAGAAAGAAAAGAAAAAGAAATGCTAGCTAAAACAATGATTTATCATCATATTTTCCTAATTTGACCTAATCTGTCATCTCTGTTGAGAATGTTTTTCTGGAATGCCAAGTTTCCTAATAAGCAAAGAAAATTGAAATTGACAACATGGAACAGCTTTGCCCCAAATATTATCAAACTCAGTGTTCATCAATATCTCTGGAAAACCTGGTCAACAAAACAAATATGTGTGAATTCCATGAACGAAATGTATTCCATCTAATCCTCTGAAGATATATATTCCAAATAAAGCCTGATTAAGCCAAACCAACAGAATCACATATCTAGACTTAAATCTATGGTTTTACAGAGGCTTAGTGTGATGTGAAAAGGCTCACACTGCACACTGGCATTTTATCTTTTCTAAGGATAGAACTGACTTTATTTTATTGCACTGTATCTCTTCTATGAGGAGCTTCAGGAAACATTTTTATTTTCTAATTTAAAATCAGATGTGGTTGTACTTTTCCTGAACAGTAGTTTTATTTTTTAATTTACTGAAAACTTGAGTTAGCTTCTCAAAAGCCTCAAGTCCTACTTAAAGCAGACATACTGATCTTTATGCCTGCAGTTCCCTGCATTCCCTTTGTTCTTGTTCCTAAGATTTCTTCTACCTTTTGCTTTCTTTCCTACTGGAGTGGTAATTCTTACAATATTCGATGCATTTTTGGAAGTCCCCGTAACTGTAAAAAAGTTTTTGAGTAAGGCAGTGCGTAAGTAAAGTGAAACTTAAAAGTATATTGCTCTATAGAAAGCTAACTTCTATGTAAAGACAGCAATTAATTTTAGAAACTACATTCAATTCCCAGATGAACATGACTAGAAGTGGCCTTTTAGGATTAAATTTTAAAGGTTTAGTAATCCTTGGGCATTGATAATTTTTTTCTTTCTATGAACCTGAGGTATGAGAAAATCAGAATTTTCTTATTATTCTAATTTCCACATACAGTTGCATTTAAAAAGAAATCAGTTATTTGACATTTTCCCTGGATGTCTACATCTAATTTACAGAGTGTTGATTTGGGGGTTCTCTAGGAACAGGTAGCTTTTGGAGGCACATCTCACCTCATTAACCTGCCCCTCCCCCACATCAGTCTCACCTGCAAGGCCTGCAAATCTGAGAAGGTCTTAGGAAGGATTGTGTGAATGCCATTGCTGTGTAGCATTAGTAACTCCAACTTGTTTAGGCCAGAAAAATCCGTTTCTGTCAATCTAACCAAACTGTTGTACCTGAAATAAAAACATCATTCTAGGCATAAGCTAAGTCTGTCAACTAAAGTTCAAATGTCAAAGCAAAACCCAACAAACACACACATAGAACTGAATTTCACTCCCCGCCCCCCTTTTTATTTCTCGTGCTCTAAGGAGATAATCCAATGCTTGAAATATTGTTGAAATTCATCAGATGCCACAGAAGGTCAGCCCCTCCAACCCAGCCCTTGCAGTCTCAGTTACAATCATCTTACTCAGATTCCTGGAAAACGCCACATGCCTTCTCATTTTCAAACCTTTGTACATATGCTGTTCCTGCAGGTTGGAATGCCTTTGGCTCTAGCCCTATTTGTGAACACTGTTAAGACCCAGCCCATTCTCTAATAACATGGCCCCCTTGTTCTCCCAGGTGTAATTCATCATTATGAAGTAGTGGTTAAGAAACCTGGGCTCTGAAGCCAAATGTTTTGGGTACGATTATCAACTCAGGTACCTGGGAGCAGGGCTGACCCTGGGTTAAATCAGTAACCTTTCTGTGCCTCAGTTTCCTTATCTATAAAATGCAAATAATAGAACCTACTTCAAACGGGTTATGAGGATTAAATGAATGCATACATGAAGAGTGCTTAGCTCAATACCAGGACACAATGTTAGCTATTATTATTAGTGATTGTTCCCAAGGCACTTCGTATGCTCTATTATAGTTCTTATTAAATTGTACTAATTATACAACTGTCTTCTCCCTTTAACTATGGTTTCTAGAAATGAATAATATATCTTGTTCATCATTGTATCCCTGGTACCATCATTGTGTTTGGCCCATAGTAGGCGCCCACTAATGTCAAATAAATGATGTTAAGTCTGCTTGTATGTGCATTCACACACACAGCTTTTCATCGACTTTTAAAATACAGTTGCCTTTTAGCAGATTTAATTTACGCATTTTTAAAGCCTTTTAAATAAGTCAGTTTCTATGGAGAAAAAATCCAAGGGCCTTAAGAAACGATCTAGTTGAGTTTTCATATATATATCTTTTATGTATAAGAGGACGCTTCCAGTTGTCCCGTTACCTCTTACTGATATAATGCTAATTCTTAACAAGAGCTATATTATTATCCAGCAAAAATGTAGCCAGAATGAAGCTTTTCTATAATCATGGGACTCTCAGCCTACCATGAGTGACTATGGGCCTCTCAGCCTACCAAGAGTGACTACGGGTTCTAGAAGAACTTTCTCTTAGTAAAAGTTTAACAGAAAAAAACATTTTATTGCCCCAGCAAGCTTAAGATCCTCATGTACTCATTTCAGAAGAGAAATATTGTTAAAAGAATTGTGGTTAATCTCCCAAAGTCACAAGTGTTTTGAGGACAAGTCACCAGTGTAATCAATCCCTCCTTGAGAAGGAAGCAAGACAAGGGCCCCTGCGCACCCTAGATTGATACGTTCCACGTTGGGCGGGATGCTGTGTGGGATGGAGGTCAGGTACCGAAACGTGCAGTGCACCTCTGTAGACACGTAACAGGCACAGCGGCGAGGACAGGCCCTGCCCCCGGGGAAGACCACCAGACAGACTGCAGCGAAGGAGACCAGTAAGCTGGTGCTTCCCATGCTTTTCACCTTCATCCTGAAAAAACATCATACCTCGGAGTTATAAATATGGTTTGAGCAAAGTTCCAGTAGACCACACACAGTAACTGGTAATCCGGGAGACCTTCCTAAAAGGTCGTAAGGGGCCAATTTCATTCACAACTTTTATGGTAAAGCTTACTCTTTACAAAGCCATAGTGTATGCTGGCCTCATATGGACCCTTGTGATCAAGCAGGATACTTATTGTTGTGAAATTCCTTTACAGCTTTTCACTTCTTAATGAAAAGCAGCAATCCCTATTACTTAGAGATTCATTAAAAAAGGAAAGTGGAAACCATAATGGAGATATTGTGACAACTGAAGTACATAAAGCTTAGTTTCCTGTTTATGCTTTAGTTTTTTAGACTTTAAAAAACTGATTATAAAACTAATACCTGTGCAACAGAAAATTTAGACGCTGTAAAGAAGTAGAAAAAAGAAAATAAAATTACTTATACTTCCCACCACCCAGATATAATCAATAACATTTTGCTGTACTCCTTCCAGGCTTTTACATATTGGGTCGTATGTTACTGCATATATATGATCAAATGAAATTTCATAACACATTTTTATCATTGAACATATGTTTGATTTTTCATTTTATTAAACCTCCTTCAAAACCATTTTTAAGAGCTGTAATAATCCACTGAAAGGATGAATAAATCTCTTTCTAACACGTCCTCAAGTTCTTGACAAAAAAGACACATTGTACCTGTCACTGCCAAATGATGACCGTAAGTAATCGTAACTGACCGGCTGAGAGGGCTTGAGCCTTGCACCTGCGCCGCAGTGGGCCACGCTGACCCCTCGCAGGCATTATGCTGTCTGCTTTTGCTCTGCTTAGAACATTCCTCTGCCTCTCTTCTTGGTCCCTTCTGCTCCTCGTCCTCACGTCTGCCATGGGGGTGGGGGCGCATAACCAGGGAAGAAATATGCTCAGCTTGTTGGAAAAATGGTATCTGTTACCCACATGTGGGTCAAGCCCAAGGATCCAAACCTCGTTTTTGCCTGAAATTCAGAATATACAAAGATTGTAATAACATCTTTATTATGCTTCTCTAAGAAAAGTGACCTTCATAGAATGGTTTCTTTTAGATTCTACCAGCAACCATCCTTTAGCTATAAACCACATTTAAAATAACATGAATGCTGAATTGCTTGTATCTCCATATAGATAGAAAGATAATGGAATTATTAGAATATGGCCCCAATTAAAATTTACTATAGGATTAATCACATGACAAATTTTGTCACTGTAACCATCTGGTTACAAACATTTTAAATAAATGTTGTATGATTGGAGACAGCATTTCCACCTTCTTATCATTAGGTAAGCAAAGAAAGGAATAATAGGATGAAGCTAGTTCTCTCATCCAGCTAGAAAAATAGAAGTTACGGGTATGCCCCCTTGAGAGTGATTGAAAAGAGAATCAAAAGTCTAAAAGAACACGTGGATAGTGGATTCCCACAAACTTGAACCTGAAAATGTATATAATGAAATAGATAGAAATTGACAATACCTGAGCTCTTCTGTCCTGGTCCTAAATGCTCTCCTGACACAGGCAGAGACTGAAAATCTTCCCAAGAAATGGAAGATCGTATCCAAACCTGAGTAAGGAAAAGTTCTCTGCTCCAAAGTGAAGCCAGTGGCTTGGTCTTTCTGGCTTGCAGCTCAGGGGTATTACTCTGGAGAGAGACCTGGAGGCACCCCGCAGCCGCAGCTAGATAACCGGAGCTCACGTGAATCAGCAGCGTGCCTTTATAACTGTTGCTACAGAAACAGGAAGCAAAGTGGAGCTTTTAAAATGTCCTTTCTCCTCCCTCAACGGTGTGCTTAAATTCCCCCTAAAGTTGTCATTTAAATATATGTATTAATATCGCTCCCTTTTGCCCCCAAGTCCCAGCAGCTTCTCCTCCCTTATCCTTTTTGGGCAAATCTGTCATAAGCGCCCACAATAAGGGTCTCCACCTACTGGTGAATCTTTGCTCAGACTTTGTCTTTTGCTTGGCATCAGTCACCGAAGACACGACCTTCTCCTGTTTGCTCTAATCCTCCTCCCTCTTTGGCGCGCGCTCTGCTGGCCCTGCCCTGGCTCGGGCCCCAGGACTAGCTGCATTCCCACGCCAAGCCCCCTCTCCGCTGCCCCTGGCCCGGGCATGGGTCCTGTCCCCTTCCCCGGGAAGGACTGCCAGAGCCGCTCACCTCTCTGCCCAGGTGACCAATGGGCTCCCGCCGCCAGCGTGTCCTGGGTTCAGCTGCCCGGGGCGCAGGGACCGCCCAGAGCTGAGAGAGGGAAGGCGAGGCGGGGCGACGTTGATTTATGTGTCTGAGGACTGCGCCGAGGCTCCATCGCACGCGGATTATAAACGACCACTAGACTCCTCTTTATTTTTCAGAACGCGCGGATCTCTGCTCGCCTTCTGTCTTGTTTCCTCCTCTTTCTCTAATTTCCTGGATTTCTCAGGCGCGTCCTGGCTGGTGGGCAGGTCAGTTTCAGCCGCGGGACCTTTACTCCCACGCTTACCTCCTCCACCTGTTGACAGGTGGTGGGTAAATCTTTTGGTTTAAGGACTTGCTTGAATCACCACAAGCTGTTCTCAATTCTGAGGTTCATCAAAGTGCTGTCTGAAGGCTGAGAGGTAGCCATGATAACCTATGATACCTGCAGTTCGAATTTTCTGTTTGACCCAACCGGAGAAAGCTCTCCTGTGCGCGGGATTACCAGAGCCCTGGGTTAAATACGTTTTTCTTTTCTTTTTTTTTTTCTGTTTGAGTTGCGTCCCCGCCTCTCATCTCCACCCGCGCCATCCATGAAAATAGCCTCCAGAATCGCCCCTAGCAACTCAGACCTCATTTAATAGTGCCTGCATTGGAGACAGGGCTCCCAGTCTCTTGACTCATAAACGCTTAGTATAACTAAAATGACCCTTTTCACTTTAGTTACACTGCATTTAAACTTTTGATGAAAATTTGAAATGAACGTTTTTGAGCAGTGATTCTCAGCGTGTGGTTCTGGGCTTAGCAGCATCAGCGTTATCCTGGACCTTGTTAAAAAACACAAGTTCTGGGCCTCCCTGGTGGCGCAGTGGTTGAGAGTCCGCCTGCCGATGCAGGGGATACGGGTTCGTGCCCCGGTCTGGGAGGATCCCATATGCCGCGGAGCGGCTGGGCCCGTGAGCCATGGCTGCTGAGCCTGCGCATCCGGAGCCTGTGCTCCGCAACGGGAGAGGCCACAACAGTGAGAGGCCCGCATACCACAAAAAAAAAAAAAAAAAAAAAAAAAAAAAAAACACAAGTTCTCAGGCTCCATCCCAGACCCACAGAATCAGAAACTGCAGGGATGAGGCCTGGCGTCTGTGTGTTAACAAGCCTTCCAGATGATTCCCATGCAGCAAATTTTGAGGATTGCTAGTTTAAGGAAATAACTTCTTATAAGGACAATGGGGCTTACCCTGTGGCAATACTACTATAAGCATTTTACAAATATTGATTCATTTAAACCTCACCCAAAACACGAAAAAACCTAAAAGGAAAATGCTTGTGTCATTTTCATTTTACAGGTTAGGCACATCAAGGTAAGTGACTCACCACGGGTCATTGCCAGCTTGTAAGTAGAGAAGCCGAAGTTGATTCAAACCCAGGCACCTGGCTCTCCAGCCAGACTGTTTAGCCACAAAGCTGCAGCTGCCTCACTCAGCCAGACATCGGGAATGTCCCGTATCCAGTAGCTAAACATTCAAGTGATTTATAGTTAGTAATAAGTGAGTCAGTGACCATGGTCGAATTCTAGAATCAGGGACTCAGAAGTAACTCTAGAAGTATGTGTGATGTGAACATCGTCTTTAGTTCTGCAGAGCTGACAAGGTTCTTTAAGTTAAAAATTCACATGTGATCTCTAGACTTAGAAGCTTGCTTGGGAAATACGGCATATTTGTGGATTCTTTGCATCCACAGTTTTTCTTCCAAAGCTCCTTGGTGACCAACCTCATGGCTTCATACTCGTCTGTCAGTTTCTAACCAAGGTCTGGACTCCCAGACCCTTGCTAGGATGAATCACAGAAAGATGACCGTAGCATGTTATGCTCCTTTTTTTCCCCAGGATGGTTACATGGGGTCATTTTTTTTGCTGTCAGTTTCAAAAAGAACTCCTGTTAGGAAGGTTTGCTTGTTTTAAGGGTTTTAATGAGAGATATTTCTAGAACTGCTTTGTGTCAGAGTTCTCCCTGTATTTTCTACTTTTTATTTAATCTGCCAGAATTATTAGAAACTTGAAAGGCATGTTGGGACTAATTCTAGTTCAACTTGCCCTATTTAATAATAATAATAGTAATAATAATCATTGCTATTGTAGTCAGAGCATATACGTGACAGAAGCTTTATATGTGTTGCTTAATTCTCGGACATATTCTTATGAGGTAGACATTAAAATTATAAACATTTTCAGGTGATACTCAGAAATAATTAAGAGCCAGAATACAATACTGAATTACTTTTAAACCTCTCAGGCCCCTGTTCTTAAGCCCTACCTTTCCCAGCCTCCTCCACTTCTGTTTACATTTGCACTGTTGTAAAATTTGGAGGCTCCACAGCATGTCAAGGATTAAAGTTTGACCAGTCTCCTTTCTAACCATACTTAATAATGCAATTTGTTTCTATAGATTCTTACAGTGTACAAATCACTTTCATGTTTGAATATGGCTACATTTAATGTTTCCAAGAAATAAGTAAAACTCAATGATAATAACTCTATTTTATAGAAGCAGCAGCTGAGGTTGACTATGTATATGAATTGCCAAACTCACATCTGGAGTTGACCTGAACTCCTAACCCTGTGCTTCCTGGACTAAACTGTGTTTCACCTACGTCTTCAGGATGGTTTGCCATTTTCATTACCTCTCACTATAGTTTACCTAATATTTTTCTTTAAATCACTCCTCCCTTCTTTTTTCTAAGTCTTTCCCTAAACAATAATATCAGTAAATTCACAGGTTTGATATTTTTTTCTAGTAAACATGACAATAAATATACATCTTTTTGGGCTTCCCTGGTGGCGTAGTGGTTGAGAGTCTGCCTGCCGAAGCAGGGGACACGGGTTCGTGCCCCGGTCCGGGAAGATCCCACATGCTGCGGAGCGGCTGGGCCGGTGAGCCATGGCCGCTGAGCCTGCGCGTCCGGAGCCTGTGCTCCGCAACGGGGGAGGCCACAACAGTGAGAGGCCTGCGTACTGCAAAAAAAACAAAACAAAACAAACAAACAAACAACATATATATATATACACACACACATCTTTTTGGTATTCATTTCACCCCTAAGTCAGAGCAATTAACACCAACAAATCCAGTCTAAGATTTTACATCATATATCACCTGACAATCATAACAATTCAGGTTTTGTTGTTGTTGTTGTTGTTGTCTGGCCACTCCCTGTGGCTCACGGGATCTCAGTTCCCTGACCAGGGATTGAACCCCAGGCCATGGCAGTGAAAGTCTGGAATCCTAACCATTAGGGCACCAGGGAACTGCTGAGCTCATGTATTTTGAAACTCACTCATATGCATATCAACGATAAACAAATGCTAAAATTGTTACATATCTATTAATCAGGACCGATCATTACTAGCTCCCAGCCCCACAATTTTCTTATTAATTGATTAACCAAACAATCAAGTCACCTGCTTAGTGAATACAACAGCAGTGAAGTAGACCTAAAATCCTGGTCACTTTTTTTTGTTTTTGAAGTTACAGCCTACTGGTGCAAGTGATAAGTGCCACGAAGAGAAATAGTGCAGAAAAAGGATATCAAAATCAGTCAGTATCAGCCCTGATCCAATACAATTGCATCTCAGCCAACGGAAGTCAAGCTGCAGATCCTAAGGCACTTATTTTTCAATGAACAATTAATATTCCACACTCTTAACCCTTTAGTCATTCAGAATGCTATGTATAGGTACAATTCTGGAAGATTTAGAGACATTTTGAAGCCAATGCATAGTTCTCTTATGAGTTCATAGGCTCCAGATTATAGGAAATAGACAAACTACTTAGGAGGCAATTGTAATAGTACAGCCTCAAAATGACAAGCTAAGTTAGTGGTTTTGAGAGTAAAGAAAGATGTTAGGTAGAAGAGGCATGTAGGAACCAGAATTGTTAAGAATGTATTTGGGGAATAAAGGAGAAATAAAAGAGAAATGATGCATGAATCTTAACATTTTTCGTCAATGACTCCCAAGGATCCTGGGAAAAATAGGGCAGAAGCAGATAAAAGTGAGAACCCCACATAGATGCAGACCTAAGAAAAGATCAAGGCAGAAGAAGCACTATAATAACCAAGTATCCACAGCTGTCAAGACTTTAAGAGATGTCTAGAGGTTACCCTTGCTGACTGTAACATTGTACACTGGTCCCTGTAAATGCTACATGTTGCTTTTCTAACAGGTACTGTATCAAAGGTCATCATTGGTGGATATTTACAGAATTCGTCATGATTTCTTAAGTATGGGCAGGAGATACATCTAAGGATTCTCAGATCTATGAGATGAAATCTTAGAGGTTGTCCAAAGGTGAATGTCCTATGTGTGAAAAGGGGATGGTACCATGTGGTAGTAGTAAAATGTTGGTAGAATTTCATGAGCATTTTCTAAGAGCAAACAGAGTGTGAGCTAGTACATAGGGAAAACTCAAGGGCACTATAGTCAACCACACTAACAACCCTAGAAGTTGATTTTCGAGGAGGAACAACTTCGAGGTGGTTTCTGAGGTCAGCCACTGGGAAGAGGAGTGAGGAATCCAAAACTATAATTATGGGTAGATCATACACAATGTCTAGTTAAGCCATTGGCCACTGTATGAAGCTTTCCATAACACTGAGGTATTCTGAGGTACTGAGTTTTGGAGTAGGGATACTTTTGTTGTCCTGACACACATGGCAGGAATTTTGGAAGGGGTGAGTTCTAGAGAATCACATCCTTGTCAGATGATGCCTTGAAAAATTATTTTTTTTAAGCCAACAACTACACTACTTACATTCTTGTTTTTTTTCTTTAAATAGAACTTTATTGGAATATAATTGCTTCACAATATTGTGTTAGTTTCTATTGTACACCAAAGTGAATCAGCCATATGCATACATATGTCCCCATATCCCCTCCCTCTTGAGTCTCCCACCTTTCCTATCCCACCCCTCTAGGTGGTCACAAAGCACCAAGCTGATCCCCTGTGCTATGCGGCTGCTTTCCACTAGTCATTTTACATTCGGTAGTGTATATATGTCAATGCTACTCTCACTTCACCCCAGCTTCCCCCTCTCACCCTGTGTCCTCAAGTCCATTCTCTATGTCTACATCTTTATTCCCGCCCTGCAACTAGGTTCATCAGTACCATTTTTTTTTAGATTCCATATATATGTATTAGCATACGGTATTTGTTTTTCTCTTTCTGACTTACTTCACTCTGTATGACAAACTGTAGGTCTATCCACTTCACTCCAAATAACTCAGTTTTGTTTCTTTTTATGGCTGAGTAATATTCCATTGTATATATGTGCCACATCTTCTCTATCCATTCATCTGTTGATGGACATTTAGGTTGGTTCCATGTCCTGGCTATTTTGTAAATTACACGCTTACATTCTTATCTCTCCCTTCTACTGTTCTCTTAGCTCAGTTTGAGTCTTTGACTTAATTCTATGTTTTATTAGAAACTTGCCCTTTCTTCACAGATAACAAATGCAATATTTTCCAGATCCAGTCTCTCTGATGATAGGGAAAAGTAATAAAGCCATATGCCTGTGTATACATACACACACACACACACACACACACACACACACACACACACAGCTGCATTTTCAAGTACTTTACAGCATTAAACATAGATAGGATAAGTGGAGTTTCTTAGCAGTGCAGTGTCGTAGAATTTTAGGATTTGTTTTACATATATCATAATAACAAAAAAATAGAAGTTTTCCTTTTTATTCTTCATTGTTATTTTAAGTCACTGAACATAGTTGTAAAGTATATTAGACATTCTCTTGGAATAAGCTACAGACATGTTAGGACATTATGAAAGAACAAAGATTTATGTGGAAAGATTCAATAAAGATTCCAAAGACCACAATCATCACACAGAAATTACTCTGTCTTTTCACTTCTCCTAATAGAAGTTTTAATTAACACACTCTGAGAACAGCCATGGAACAATGCAGAGGAAAGTCTATGGTTTTACAGCAGGGTCAGAAAACTTTTTCTGCAAAGGGCAAGTAGTGAATATGTTAGGTTTTATGAGTTATAGGATTTCTATCACAAGTACTCAATCCTGTCATTGTAGTGAAAGCAACCACAGACAATATATAAAAGAATGAGCATGGTTGTGTTCCAATAAAATTTTATTTATAACCACTGAAAATTAAATTTCATATAATTTTAATACATATAATAATATATCAAAATACTATTATTTTGATTTTGTTTCGATCATTTAAAAATATTAAAAAAAATTCCTAACTTACACACCATACAGAAAAAGGCAGTGGATTGGATCTGACCATAGTTTGCCTACTTTTGCTTTAGAGTTAAGCATTCCCACTGGGTCCTTTGTGGTGGAGATGTGATCTGAACACTGGCATTCAGTGTCACATGTGATCTAACATATCAAATACAAAAGGGAAGAGTTTGAGGGTTTTCTTTCACTTCAAAGTCTAGGATTGAATGGCCAAACATACTTTAAGAGATTTATCTTCAGCAGTCAAAAGTCACTTTCTGGATGGATCATAACTGTTTTGTAATTTGGAGTTTCTTCATGCAATATTCTGTGATAATCTTGCCCGAACACAGCAGTGACATATGCCAGCATGGTCAAGATTTTGACATAGTGCTTAAATGAGGCCTAACTAAACAGATAATTTAAAACTCTGCAGTTCACAAGAAAATGCCCCTTTTCTTCTTGGAATTCTATATTTAGGAAAGGGAGAACTTACTTCTGACCATTATAAGAAGACAATCAAATTCCAGTGCTCCATAAGAATAAACCATTTTGAGACTCTGGGAGGGCACATGCCAAGGTGTACTTCCCAGAACTTCTGCTGCCAGTGTCCCTGTCCTCACAGTGAGACAGAACCATCCACCACCTCTGCAGCAGCAGAGCCTTGTGGATGAAAGGCTCTTGGTGCTGCAGCCAGGAGGCAGTGCTGTGCCACTGAGGTGGGAGAGCCAACTTCAGGACACTGGTCCACAAGGGACCTCCCAGCTCCACGTAATATCAAATGGCGAAAATCTCCCGGAGATCTCCATCTGAACACCAACACCCAGCTTCACTCAACGACCAGCAAGCTACAGTGCTGGACACCCTATGACAAACAACTAGCAAGACAGGAACACAACCACACCCATTAGCAGAGAGGCTGCCTAAAATCATAAAAAGTCCACAGATACACCAAAACTCACCACCAGACGTGGACCTGCCCACCAGAAAGACAAGATCCAGTCTCATCCACCAGAACACAGGCACTAGTCCCCTCCAGCAGGAAGCCTACACAACACACTGAACCAACTTTAGTCACTGGGGACAGACACCAAAAACAACGGGAACTACAAACCTGCAGCCTGCAAAAAGGAGACCCCAAAGAGAGTAAGATATGCAAAATGAGAAGACAGAAAAACACACAGCAGATGAAGGAGCAAGATAAAAACCCACCAGACCTAACAAATGAAGAGGAAATAGGCAGTCTACCTGGAAAAGAATACAGAATAATGATAGTAAAGATGATCCAAAATCTTGGAAATAGAATAGAGAAAATGCAAGAAACATTTAACAAGGACCTAGAAGAACTAAAGATGAAACAAGCAACGATGAACAACACGATAAATGAAAGTAAAAATACTCTAGAAGGGATCAATAGCAGAATAACTGAGGCAGAAGAATGGATAAGTGACCTGGAAGATAAAGCAGTGGAAATAACTATTGCAGAGCAGAATAAAGAAAAAAGAATGAAAAGAACTGAGGACAGTCTCAGAGACCTCTGGGACAACATTAAGTGCATCAACATTCAAATTATAGGAGTTCCAGAAGAAAAAAGGAAAGGGACTGAGAAAATATTTGAAGAGATTATAGTTGAAAACTTCCCTAATATGGGAAAGGAAATAGTTAACCAAGTCCAGGAAGCACAGAGAGTCCCATACAGGATAAATCCAAGGAGAAATACCAAAAATTAAATACAAAGAAAACATATTAAAAGCAGCAAGGGAAAAACAACAAATAACACACAAGGCAATCCCCATAAGGATACCACCTGATCTTTCAGCAGAAACTCTGCAAGCCAGAAGGGATTGGCAGGACATATTTAAAGTGATGCAGGAGAAAAACCGGCAACCAAGACTACTCTACCCAGCAAGGATCTCATTCAGATTTGATGGAGAAATTAAAACCTTTACAGACAAGCAAAAGCTGACAGAGTTCAGCACTACCAAACCAGCTTCACAACAAATGCTAAAGGATCTTCTCTAGGCAAGAAACACAAGAGAAGGAAAAGACCTATAATAACAAACCCAAAACAAGTAAGAAAATGGGAATAGTAACATACATATCAATAATTACCTTAAATGTAAATGGATTAAATGCTCCCACCAAAAGACACAGACTGGCTGAATGGATACAAAAACAAGACCCATATATATGCTGTCTACAACAGACCCACTTCAGACATAGAGACACACAGAGACTGAAAGTGAGGGGATGGAAAAAGATATTCCATGCAAATGGAAATCAAAAGAAAGCTGGAGGAGCAATTCTCATATCAGACAAAATAGACTTTAAAATAAAGACTATTAGAAGAGACAAAGAAGGACACTACATAATGATCAAGGGATTGATCCAAGAAGAAGATATACAGTTGTAAATACTTATGCACCCAACATAGGAGCACCTCAATACATAAGGCAAATACTAACAGTCATAAAAGGGGAAATCAACAGTAACACAATCATAGTAGGGGACTCTAACACCACACTTTCACCAATGGACAGATCATCAAAAATGAAAATAAATAAGGAAACACAAGCTTTAAATGATACATTAAACAAGATGGACTTAACTGATATTTACAGTACATTCCATCCAAAAACAACAGAATACACATTTTTCTCAAGTGCTGATGGAACATTCTCCAGGATAGATCATATCTTGGGTCACAAATCAACCCTTGGTAAATTTAAGAAAATTGAGATTGTATCAAGTATCTTTTCCAACCACAACACTATGAGACTAGATATCAATTACAGGAAAAGACCTATAAAAAATACAAACACATGGAGGCTAAACAATACACTACTTAATAACGAAGTGATCACTGAAGAAATCAAAGAGGAAATCAAAAAATACCTAGAAACAAATGACAATGGAGACATGACGACCCAAAACATATGGGATGCAGCAAAAGCAGTTCTAAGAGGGAAGTTTATAGCAATAAAATACTATCTAAAAAAACAGGAAACATCTCGAATAAACAACCTAACCTTGCACCTAAAGCATTAGAGAAACAAGAACAAAAAAACCCCAAAGGTAGCAGAAGGAAAGAAATCATAAAGATCAGATCAGAAATAAATGAAAAAGAAATGAAGGAAACGATAGCAAAGATCAATAAAGCTAAAAGCTGGTTCTTTGAGAAGATAAACAGAATTGATAAACCATTAGCCAGACTCATCAAGAAAAAAAGGGAGAAGACTCAAATCAATAGAATTAGAAATGAAAAAGGAGAAGTAACAACTGACACTGCAGAAATACAAAAGATCATGAGAGATTACTAAAAGCAACTCTATGCCAATAAAATGGACAACCTGGAAGAAATGGACAAATTCTTAGAAATGCACAACCTACCAAGACTGAATCAGGAAGAAACAGAAAATATGAATAGACCAATCACAAGCACTGAACTTGAAACTGTGATTAAAAATCTTCCAACAGGGCTTCCCTGGTGATGCAGTAGGTGACAGTCTGCCTGTCGATGCAGGGGACAAGGGTTCGTGCCCCGGTCCAGGAAGATCCCACATGCCACAGAGCAGCTAGGCCCGTGACCCATGGCCGCTGAGCCTGCGCATCAGGAGCCCGCGTGTCCGGAGCCTGTGCTCCACAATGGGAGAGGCCAGAACAGTGAGAGGCCCAAGTACTGCAAAAAAAAAAAAAAAAAAAAAAAATCTTCCAAGAAACAAAAGCCCAGGAGAAGATGGCTTCACAGGCGATTTCCATCAAACATTTAGAGAAGAGTTAGCACCTATCCTTCTCAAACTCTTCCAAAATATATCAGAGGGACGAACACTCCCAAACTCATTCTACGAGGTCACCATCACCCTGATACCAAAGCCAGACAAGGACGTCACAAAGAAAGAAAACTACAGGCCAATATCACTGATGAACATAGATGCAAAAATCCTCAACAAAATACTAGCAAACAGAATCCAACAGCACATTAAAAGGATCATACACCATGATCAAGTGGGGTTTATTCCAGGAATGCAAGGATTCTTCAATATACGTAAATCAATCAATGTGATACACCATATTAACAAATGGAAGGATAAAAACCATATGGTCATCTCAATAGATGCAGAGAAAGCTTTCAACAAAATTCAACACCCATTTATGATAAAAACCCTCCAGAAAGTAGGCATACAGGGAACTTTCCTCAACATAATAAAGGCCATATATGACAAACCCACAGAGAACATCGTCCTCAATGGTGAAAAACTGAAAGCATTTCCACGAAGATCAGGAACAAGACAAGCTTGCCCACTCTCACTACTCTTATTCAACATAGTTTTGGAAGTTTTAGCCACAACAATCAGAGAAGAAAAGGAAATAAAAGGAATCCACATCGGAAAAGAAGATGTAAAGCTGTCACTGTTTGCACATGACATGATACTATACATAGAGAATCCTAAAGATGCTACCAGAAAACTACTAGAGCTAATCAATGAATTTGGTAAAGTAGCAGGATACAAAATTAATGCACAGAAATCTGGCATTCCTATACACTAATGATGAAAAATCTGAAAATGAAATCAAGAAAACACTCCCATTTACCACTGCAACACAAAGAATAAAATATCTAGGAATAAACCTACCTAAGGAGACGACCTGTATGCAGAAAATTATAAGACACTGATGAAAGAAATTAAGGATGACAGAAATAGATGGAGAGATATACCATGTTCTTGGATTGGAAGAATCAACATTGTGAAAATGATTTTACTACCCAAAGCAATCTACAGATTCAATGCAATCCCTCTCAAATTACCACTGGCATTTTTCACAGAACTAGAACAAAAAATTTCACACTTTGTATGGAAACACAAAAGACCCCGAATAGCCAAAGCAATCTTGAGAACGAAAAACGTAGCTGGAGGAAGCAGGCTCCCTGACTTCAGGCTATACTACAAAGCTACAGTAATCAACACAGTATGGTTCTGGCACAAGAACAGAAAGACAGACTAATGGAACAGGATAGAAAGCCCAGAGGTAAACCCACGCACATACGGTCACCTTATCTTTGATAAATGAGGCAGGAATGTACAGTGGAGAAAGGACAGCCTCTTCAATAAGTGGTGCTGGGAAAACTGGACAGGGACATGTAGAAGTATGAGATTAGATCACTTCCTAACACCATACACAAAAATAAGCTCTAAATGGATTAAAGACCTAAATGTAAGGCCAGACACTATCAAACTCTTAGAGGAAAACATAGGCAGAACACTCTATGACATAAATCACAGCAAGATCCTTTTTGACCCACCTCCTAGAGAAATGGAAATAAAAACAAAAATATACAAATGGGACCTAATGAAACTTCAAAGCTTTTGCACAGCAAAGGAAACCATAAACAAGACCAAAAGAGAACCCTCAGAATGGGAGAAAATATTTGCAAATAAAGCAACTGACAAAGGATTAATCTCCAAAATTTATAAGCATCTCATGCAGCTCAATAACAAAATAACAAACAACCCAATCCAAAAATGGGCAGAAGACCTAAATAGACATTTCTCCAAAGAAGATATACAGACTGCCAACAAACACATGAAAGAATGCTCAACATCATTAATCATTAGATAAATGCAAATCAAAACTACAATGAGATATCATCTCACACCAGTCAGAATGGCCATCATTTAAAAATCTATGAACAGGGCTTCCCTGGTGGTGCCGTGGTTGAGAGTCAGCCTGCCAATGCAGGGGACACGGGTTTGTGCCCTGGTCCGGGAGGATCCCAGATGCCGCGGGGCGGCTGGGTCCGTGAGCCATGGCTGCTGAGCCTGGGCATCCGGAGCCTGTGCTCCGCAACAGGAGAGGCCACAACAGTGAGAGGCCCGTGTACTGCAAAAAAAAAAAAAATCTAGAAACAATAAATGCTGGGGAGGGTGTGGAGAAAAGGGAACACTTTTGCACTGCTGGTGGGAATGTGAATTGGTACAGTCACTATGGAGAACAGTACGGAGGTTACTTAAAAACTACAAATAGAACTACCATATGACTCAGCAATCCCACTACTGGCATATATCCTGAGAAAACCATAATTCAAAAAGAGTCATGTACCAAAATGTTCATTGCAGCTCTATTTACAATAGTCCGGAGATGGAAACAACCTACGGTCCATCACCGGCTGAATGGATAAAGAAGATGTGGCACATATATACAATGGAATATTACTCAGCCATAAAAAGAAACGAAATTGAGCCATTTGTAATGAGGTGGATGGACCTAGAGTCTGTCATACAGAGTGAAGTCAGTCAGAAAGAGAAAGACAAATACCATATGCTAACACATATATATGGAATTTAAGAAAAAAAAATGTGATGAAGAACCTAGCGGTAAGACAGGAATAAAGACACAGACCTACTAGAGAATGGACTTGAGGATATGGGGAGGGGGAAGTGTAAGCTGTGACGGAGCAAGAGAGAGGTATGGACATATAAACACTACCAAACGTAAGGTAGATGGCTAGTGGGAAGCAGCTGCATAGCACAGGGAAATCAGCTCGGTGATTTGTGACCACCTAGAGGGGTGGAATAGGGAGGGTTGGAGGGAGGGAGATGCAAGAGGGAAGAGATATGGGGATATATGTATATGTATAACTGATTCACTTTGTTATAAAGCAGAAACTAACACACGATTGTAAAGCAATTATACTCCAATAAAGATGTAAAAAAAAAATCAAAGAGGAAATCAAAAAATACCTAGAAACAAATGACAATGGAGACAAGACGACCCAAAACCTATGGGATGCAGCAAAAGCAGTTCTAAGAGGGAAGCTTATAGCAATACAATCCTACGTTAAGAAACAGGAAACATCTCAAATAAACAACCTAATCTTGCACCTAAAGCAATTAGAGAAATAAGAACAAAAAAAAACCCCAAAGGTAGCAGAAAGAAAGAAATCATAAAGATCAGATCTGAAATAAATGAAAAAGAAGTGAAGGAAATGATAGCAAAGATCAATAAAACTAAAAGCTGGTTCTTGGAGAAGATAAACAGAATTGATAAACCATTAGCCAGACATATCAAGAAAAAAAGGGAGAAGACTCAAATCAATAGAATTAGAAATGAAAAAGGAGAAGTAACAACTGACACTGCAGAAATACAAAAGATCATGAGAGATTACTAAAAGCAACTCTATGCCAATAAAATGGACAACCTGGAGAAATGGACAAATTCTTAGAAATGCACAACCTACCAAGACTGAATTGGGAAGAATACAAAATATGAAAAGACCAGTCCCAAGCACTGAAATTGAAACTGTGATTAAAAATCTTCCAACAAACAAAAGCCCAAGACCAGATGGCTTCACAGGCGAATTCTATCAACCATTTAGAGAAGAGCTAACATTTATCCTTCTCAAACTCTTCCAAAATATAGCAGAGGAAGGAACACTCCCAAACTCATTCTATGAGGCCACCATCACCCTGATACCAAAGCCAGACAAGGATGTCACAAAGAAAGAAAACTACAGGCCAATATCACTGATGAACATAGATGCAAAAATCCTCAACAAAATACTAGCAAACAGAATCCAACAGCACATTAAAAGGATCATACACCATGATCAAGTGGGGTTTATTCCAGGAATGCAAGGATTCTTCAATATACGCAAATCAATCAATGTGATACACCATATTAACAAATTGAAGGAGAAAAACCATATGGTCATCTCAATAGATGCAGAGAAAGCTTTCAACAAAATTCAACACCCATTTATGATAAAAACCCTCCAGAAAGTAGGCATAGAGGGAACTTTCCTCAACATAATAAAGGCCATATATGACAAACCCACAGCCAACATCATCCTCAATGGTGAAAAACTGAAAGCACTTCCACTAAGATCAGGAACAAGACAAGCTTGCCCACTCTCACTACTCTTATTCAACATAGTTTTGGAAGTTTTAGCCACAACAATCAGAAAAGAAAAGGAAATAAAAGGAATCCAAATTGGAAAAGAAGATGTAAAGCTGTCACTGTTTGCACATGACATGACACTATACATAGAGAATCCTAAAGATGCCACGAGAAAATAACTAGAGCTAATCAATGAATTTGGTAAAGTAGCAGGATACAAAATTAATGCACAGAAATCTCTGGCATTCCTATACACTAATGATGAAAAATCTGAAAATGAAATCAAGAAAACACTCCCATTTACCATTGCAACACAAAGAATAAAATATCTAGGAATAAACCTACCTAAGGAGACAAAAGACCTGTATGCAGAAAATTATAAGACACTGATGAAAGAAATTAAAGATGATACAAATAGGTGGAGAGATATATCATGTTCTTGGATTGGAAGAATCAACATTGTGAAAATGATTCTACTACCCAAAGAAATCTACAGGATCAGTGCAATCCCTATCAAACTACCACTGGCATTTTTCACAGAACTAGAACAAAAAATTTCACACTTCGTATGGAAACACAAAAGACCCCGAATAGCCAAAGCAATCTTGAGAACGAAAAACGTAGCTGGAGGAAGCAGGCTCCCTGACTTCAGGCTGTACTACAAAGCTACAGTAATCAACACAGTATGGTACTGGCACCGAAACAGGAAGATAGATCAATGGAACAGGATAGAAAGCCCAGAGGTAAACCCACGCACATATGGCCAACTTATCTTTGATAAAGGAGGCAGGAATGTACAGTGGAGAAAGGACAGCCTCTTCAATAACTGGTGCTGCGAAAACTGGACAGGTACATGTAAAAGTATGAGATTAGATCACTCCGTAACACCATACACAAAAATAAGCTCTAAATGGACTAAAAACCTAAATGTAAGGCCAGAAACTATCAAACTCTTAGAGGAAATCACAGGCAGAACACTCTATGACATAAATCACAGCAAGATCCTTTTTGACCCATCTCCTAGAGAAATGGAAATAAAAACAAAAATAAACAAATGGGACCTAATGAAACTTCAAAGCTTTTGCACAGCAAAGGAAACCATAAACAAGACCAAAAGACAACCCTCAGAATGGGAGAACATATTTGCAAAGGAAGCAACTGACAAAGGATTAATCTCCAAAATTTACAAGCAGCTCATGCAGCTCAATAACAAAAAAACAAACAACCCAATCCAAAAATCGGCAGAAGACCTAAATAGACATTTCTCCAAAGAAGATACACAGACTGCCAACAAACACATGAAAGAATGCTCAACATCATTAATCATTAGAGAAATGCAAATCAAAACTACAATGAGATATCATCTCACACCAGTCAGAATGGCCATCATCAAAAAATCTAGAAACAGTATATGCTGGAGAGGGTGCAGAGAAAAGGGAACACTCTTGCACTGCTGGTGGGAATGTGAATTGGTACAGCCACTATGGAGGTTCCTTAAAAAACTAAAAATAGAACTACCATATGACACAGAAATCCCACTACTGGGCATATACCCTGAGAAAACCATAATTCAAGAAGAGTCATCTACCAAAATGTTCATTGCAGCTCTATTTGCAGTAGCCCGGAGGTGGAAACAACCTAAGTGTCCATCATCAGATGAATGGATAAAGAAGATGTGGCATATATCATCCATGAGATGCAGCAATAAATAGAAATTGAACAGCCATAAAAAGAAACGAAACTGAGCTATTTGTAATAAGGTGGATGGACCTAGAGTCTGTCATACAGAGTGAAGTAAGTTAGAAAGAAAAAGACAAATACCGTATGCTAACACATATATATGGAATCTAAGAAAAAAAAATGTCATGAAGAACCTAGGGGTAAGATGGGAATAAAGATACAGACCGGGCTTCCCTGGTGGCACAATTGTTGAGAGTCCGCCTGCCAATGCAGGGGACATGTGTTCGTGCCCCGGTCCGGGAAGATCCCACATGCAGTGGAGTGGCTGGGCCCGTGAGCCATGGCCGCTGAGCCTGCGCATCTGGAGCCTGTGCTGCGCAACGGGAGAGGCCACAACAGTGAGAGGCCCGTGTACCACAAAAAAAAAAAAAAAAAAGATACAGACCTACTAGAGAATGGACTTGAGGATATGGGGAGGGTGTAGGGTAAGCTAGGACAAAGTGAGAGAGTGGCATGGACATATATACACTACCAAATGTAAAATAGATAGCTAGTGGGAAGCAGCCTCATAGAACAGGGAGATCAGCTCGGTGCTTTGTGACCACCTAGAGGGGTGGGATAGGGAGGGTGGGAGGGAGACGCAAGAGGGAGAGATATGGGGATATATGTATATGTATAACTGATTCACTTTGTTATAAAGCAGAAACTAACACACCATTGTAAAGCAGTTATACTCCAATAAAGATGTTAAAGAAAAAAAGAAAAAGAAAAAAAGAATAAACCATTTTGCATTTGAAAAGAAGGACAAACCCTAAAAAATAAAAGGACAGCCAATGCCCATCCTTAGGGACTTAAAAAGAGTGTGATATGGGAGGAAATGTTTAAGTGATAGAATGAAGTCATAGAGTCAGCTTTGGATGATATAAAATAAAGCCCTTTCATATTGAATTAAATTGGTATACACTCAGGAAACATTAGCCTAAATCAATAATATCAAGGGAAAGACTAATCAAATATTCAAAAAGCAGCATTTAATTTGCTATAATCTCCTAACACCTGAGCTCTCAGGCAAATACTCTTTACAATTTAATATGTCTTATTTTTGTGCAAAATCTGATTTAAGTTAGTAAAGTCATATCTGCAAATATAGAGCAGCAAGACTTTTCCACATCACGTAGTCCAGATCAAAGAAATCCTAGTTGCAGCAGTTCTAAGTGTTGAAAGAGCTGAAGTTGAAAAAGTTCACATAGATGAACTTTTCTTTTCCTATATAAAAATTAAATACAATGCTGGAAGCAAAGTAGGATGTTGGTCATTCATAAGCTGGGATAGATTCACCGCAAGTCTTGATGAGGAAAATAGCTAGAAACTGGGTGACTCCTGCATATATTTAAACCAGATGTTCTTTCTGGTTAATGTGAAAACAAAGTTTAAATGTATTATTTAATTTTATTTTCTACTCTTTATCCCTATTCCTCAAAGGAATATAACTAAGTAGTCTACTTACTACTCACTATTTAAAGTTAAATTCTCCACTTAATAGATATAATATAGTATAGGAAACTCCTGGCTAATTTTATGGACATGTACACAGAACAGTTCACCAGTTAGCACAGTGTTTAAACATGTCCTCTGCTAAAGTAAAAGCATAAAACAGACCTTTCCTTGTTAGGACCAAGAGTTTTTACTGGGATCGGAGAACTCTAAATATATAACTTGTAAATATGTCACTTTCTAACAATGTCAGGGAGACTTCCCTGGTGGCACAATGGTTAAGAATCTGCCTCCCAATGCAGGGGACACTGGTTCGAGCCCTGGTCCGGGAAGATCCCACATGCCACAGAGCAACTAAGCCCGTGCACCACATCTACTGAGCCTGCACTCTAGAGCCCGTGAGCCACAACTACTGAGTCCATGTGCCACAACTACTGAAGCCTGTGTGCCTAGAGCCCGTGCTCCACAACAAGAGAAGCCACCACAATGAGAAGCCCGTACACTGCAACAAAGAGTAGCTCCCGCTCTCTGTAACTAGAGAAAAGCCCGCATGCAGCAACGAAGACCCAATGCAGTCAAAAATAAAATAAAGAAAATAAATAAATTTTTAAAAAAGTTTTTTTTAATTTAACAATGTCAGGGAATACAGAAAACACATCTATGGAGTGACTTCAGAGTTTGGAAAGAGGTCTATTTACGTATAAATTATTATATGGAATGTAATTTGAATCCTCCTCTTCAATGCCATCATTACCTGCATCAGCGATGCACGATGCACCATGCACTCTACAGAAAGAGTTACATCATGAAGAAGCACAGTCTTTGCTTTGAGGAGTTAATAATCTAATGAAGAGAACAAGATAAATGGTCAATCATCACCTTTATCACAGTTACCTATAGAGGAGTACACACATAAATGGCCATGTGTGAAGGTGGCCATATGTTTATTGTTGCTTTGGTTTTTAAAAATAATACCTGTTCAGGGAAGTAGCCAAGATGGTAGAGTAGGAAGACCCTGAGCTCACCTCCTTCCATAGGCACAGCAAAATTACAACTATTTACAGAGCAATTATTGATGAGAAAGACCTAAACACTAGCAGAAAAGATCTTCTACAATTAAAGATGTATAGAAGAAACAATAACAAGACGGGTAGGAAGACTGCAGAGATGCAGTATAGTCAAAACTCATACCTCCAGGTGGGTGGACCCACAAATGGGAGGATAATTATAATTTCAGAGCTTCTCCTCAAGGAATGAGGGGTCCAAGCCCCACACTGGTCTCCCCACGTTGGGGCTTCCTGCACTGGGAAGATGAGCACCAGAACATTTGGCTTTGAAGGCCAGAAGGGCTTATTTTTGGGAGAGCCAGAGGGCTGTAGGAAACAGAAACTCCACTCTTAAAGGGTACACACAAAATCTCACTCACTCTGAAACCCAGGGAAGAAGCAATAGTTTGAAAGAAGCCTGGGTTAGACCCATTTGCTGATCTTGGAGAGTCTCCCAGAGAGGCAGGAGGCAACTGGAGCTCACTTTGGTGGACATAGATGCTGACAGCAGCCATTGTGAGGGGCTCATTCTACCATGAAGGCAATGGTGCTTGTAAGTGCCATTTTGGAGTTTTCCCTTGAGCTTATTAGCACCGGGACCTGACCCCACCCAGTGTCAGAACAAGTACTTGGATGCCTAAGGTCAGCAGCTAGCTGGGCAGGGACACAGCCCCACCCACCAGTAGGCCAGCTGCACTAGGACTCCCTGAGCCCCTAGCTGCCACCAGGATGTGACCCATCTACAGAGGGCCCAGGACACAGCCTTGCCCAACAACGCACCAGCACTGGCCCCAGGACCACCGGGGCCCTGGCCCCACCCAACAGTGGGCAAATATCAGCTCTGGGACACCTTGGGCCTCAGCCATTGCCTGAGGATCTGACCCCACCCACCAGCAGGCTGACACCAGCTTTGGGATACCCTAGGCCTTGCAGCCAGTCATGTCAGGAACCAGCCTGCTCACCAGCAGGCCAAACCAGCTACAGGACCCCCAGGGCCCTGTAGCCAGAGACCACAAGATACAGCTCCATTCACTAGTGAACTGGCACTAGCCCAGGGACCCCCTGAGACTTGATCCTGCTAACTAGTTGGCCAAAGCCAACTCTGGAGCACCAGAGGCCTGTATCCAAATACCACGGAATTCAGTTCCAGGCAATAGTGGGCCAGCACTAGCCTCAGGATCCCCAGGGTCCTGCAGCCGGAAACCCTGGGACACAGCTCCATCCACTACTGGGCTGACACTAGTACTGGGACAAGCCTCATCCACCAGAGGACAGGCACAATCTCCAAGACCCCTAGGGTCCAGCAGCTAGAGACACTGGGACCTGGCTCCACCCAACATTGAGCCACCCAGAGGGTCCCCAAGCCCACCCACCAGTGTGTAAACACCAGCTCCAGACACCTGGGCCCAAAAACCAAAGGCCCCAGGACCAAGCTCCACCCACCAGAGGACGAGTACTATACCCAGGACCTAACCTCACCCACTATCAGGCTGACACCAGCTTTGAGACACCTTAGGATCATCAGCCAGCCACTCCAGGATCCAGCCCCACTCACCAGCCAGTCTACACCAGCTTTGGGACACCCTCTGACCCTGCAGCCAGCCATGTCAGGAATCTACCCTGACCATCAGCAGGCAGACAGTAGATGCAGGACCCCTGGATCCACAAACACAAACCCTAGGACCTGGCTCTGCCAACCAGTGAGCCAGCACCAACCCTGGACCCTCAGGGGCTCTGAACCAGCAGTTCTGTGACAGAGCTCCACCTACCAGTGGCCAGTGGCTTCCACACAAGGCAGGGTCTGACAACCAACCAGACAGGGGGCAGCCATGCCAACTGGACTTCCCACAGTAGTCAGCCACCTATAACAGAAAGACCCATGCAGCCCACCAAGGGGGTATCCCTAAAACATATAGTTCTGGTGACTAGAGGGGAGTACACTGCTGCGACACATAAGATGTCTCCTACAAAAGGAGAGTTCTCCAAAACTAGAAAATGTAACCAACCTACCAACTACATAGAAATAAAAACAGTGAATTAGGCAAAATGAATCAATAGAAGAATATGTTTCTAACAAAGAATATGTTTCTAACTTTATCTATCTATAATGATATGTTTCTATCTATCTTCTAAGATAAAACCTTAGAAGAAGAACTAAGTGAAGTAGAGATAAGAACTCTACCCAACAAATAGTTCAAGGTAATAATCATAAAGATGCTCAAAGGCCTCAGGAGAAGAATGAGTGAACACAGTGAGAACTGTACAAAGAGTTAGAAAACATAAAGAACAAGCAGAGCTGAAGAATATAATAACTGAAATTAAAAACACACTAGAAGGAACCAACAGTAGTATAGATGGTAAAGAGGAATGGGTAAGCAAACTAAAGAACAGAATTTCAGTGGAAATCACTGAAACTGAACAGAAAAAAGAAAAAAGAATACAGTAAGTCCCCTACATATGAACCTTCAAGTGGTAAACTTTCAAAGAGGCAAACGTGCATTTGCATGTTCAATCATGTAAGTTATTTCACGTGTCTGGCATACATTGTCACCTGTGTGCATCCTCTACAACTGGTTGTGCTTTTGTGTACTTCACTGTACAGTACTGTATAGAGTACAGTAGTATAGTATCTTTATTTCAAGGCCAGGATGTCCGGAAGCAAGTGTAAAAGCAGCGGTGATGTAGCTGGTACTACTGTACTTTTCAAGGTACTGTACTGTAAGATTAAAAATGTTTCCTTGGAGCTTCCCTGGTGGCGCAGTGGCTGGAAGTCTGCCTGCCGATGCAGGGGACGCGGGTTCATGCCCCGGTCCGGGAGGATCCCACGTGCCGCGGAGCAGTTGGGCCCGTGAGCCAGGGCCACTGGGCCTGCACGTCTGGAGCCTGTGCTCTGCAATGGGAGAGGCCACAGCAGTGAGAGGCCCGCGTACCGAAAAAAAAAGTTTCCTTTATTTTTTGTGTTTGTTTTTTATGTATTATGTGTGTGAAAACTATTATAAACCTATTACAGTACAGTACTATATATGTGACTGTGTTAATTGGGTGCCTAGGCTAACTTTGTTGGACTTACAAATTGGACTTAAGAATGTGTTCTCGCAATGGAACTCATCCGTATGTAGAGGACTTACTGTAAAAAGAAAAGAGACCTCTGAAATGACATCAAACATACTATCATTTGTATTACAGAAGAGAGAGATAAAGGGGCAGAGAAATTATTTGAAGACATAATAGCAGAAAACTTCCCTAATCTTGGAAAGGAAACAGACATTCTGGTCCAAGCAGCACAGAGAGTCACAAACAGGATCAAGCCAAAGAGGACCATGCCAAGCACACTATAATTAAAATGGCAAAAATTATAGATAAAGAGAGAACATTAAAAGCAGCAAGGGAGGGCTTCCCTGGTGGTGCAGTGGTTGAGAATCTGCCTGCTAATGCAGGGGACACGGGTTCAAACCCTGGTCTGGGAGCATCCCACGTGCCGTGGAGCAACTAGGCCCGTGAGCCACAACTACTGAGCCTACGTGTCTGGAGTCTGTGCTCTGCAACAAGAGAGGCCACGATAGTCAGGAGCCTGTGCACCGCAATGAAGAGTGGCCCCCCACTTGCCACAACTAGAGAAAGCCCTTGCACAGAAACGAAGACCCAACACAGCAAAAATAAATTAATTAATTAATAAACTCCTACCAGCAACATCTTCTTAAAAAAAAAAAACCTTTGCCAACATAATAGTACATTAAAAAAAAAAAACCTTTGCCAACATAATAGTACATTAAAAAAAAAAAAGCAGCAAGGGAAAAGCAACAAGTTACATACAAAGGAACGCCCATAAGGCAATCAGCTGACTTGTCAGCAGAAACTCTGCAGGTCAGAAGGGAATGGCATGATATATTTACAGTGATGAAAGAGGAAAACCTACAACTAAGAATAATCTACCTGGCAAGGCTTTCCTTCAGATTTGAAGGAGAGATCAAAAGTTCTACAGACAACCAAAAGCTAAAAGAGTTCAGCATCATGAATCCAGCTTTACAAGAAATGTTAAAGGGACTTTTCTAAGTAGAAAAGAAAAGGCCACAACTAGAAATATAAAACTTATAAAAGGAAAAATCTCATTGGTAAAGGCAAATATACAGTAAAGGAAGTAAATCAACCACCTATAAAGCTAGTAGGAAGGTTAAAAGAAAAAAGTAGCAAAATCATCTATATCCACAATAAGTAGTTAAGGGAGAAACAAAACAAAAAGATACAAAATATGAGGTTAAAAATAGTAAACGTTGGTTGGGGGGAGTAAAAATGCAGGGTTGTTAAAATATGTTTGAACTTAAGGGATAAGCAACTTGAAATAATCATGTATACATATAGATTGCTACATATAAACCTCATGGTAACCACAAGCCAAAAATCTATAATATATACAACATACAAAAAAGAGAAACAATCTAAACATAATGTAAAGATGGTTACAAAATCACAAGAGAAGGGAGCAAAAGAAGAAGAACAAAAAAGAACTGCAAAAACAACTCCAAAACAATTAACCAAATGGCAATAATACTTATCAATAATTACTTTAAATATAAATGAACTAAATGCTCCAATCAAAAGACATAGAGTGGTTGAATGGACACAAAAACAAGACTCATATTTATGCTGCCTACAAGAGACTCACTTCAGATCTAAAGACATACACAGACTGAAAGTGAGAGAATGGAAAAAGTTATTCCATGCAAATAGAAATGAAAATAATGCTTGGGTACACAATATTTATATCAGACAAAATCAAATTTAAAAGAAGACTGTAACAAGAGACAAAGAAGGACATTACATAATGTTCAAGGGAGCAACCAAGAAGAAGATATAACAATTATAAACATATGCACCCAACACAGGAGCACCTACATATATAAAGTAATTATTAACAGACACAAGGAGAGAAATTTACAATAACACAATAATAGTAGGGGACATCAACACTCCACTTACATCAATGGACAGATAATCCAGACAGAAAATCAATAAGGAAACACTGGCCTTAAATGACGTATCAGATCGAATGTACTTAGTATATATAGAGCATTCCATCCAAAAGCAGCAGAATACATATTCTTTTCAAGTTCACATGGAAAATTCTCCAGGATAGATCTCATGCTAGGTCACAAGACAAGTCTCAGTAAATTTAAGAAGGTTGAAATCATATCAAACTTTTTTTTCTGACCACGAGGCTATAAGACTAGAAGTCAACTATAAGAAAAAAACTACAAAACACACAAACATGTGGAGGCTAAACAATATGCTATTAAACAACAATGGATCCCTGAAGAAATCAAAAAACATCTGGAGACAAATGAAAACAAAAACACAACAATTAAAAATCTATGGGATGCACAAAAGCAATTCTAAGAGGGGAGTTTAGAGCAATAGAAGTCTACCACAGGAAACAAGAAAAATCTCAAATAAACAACCTAACCCTATACCTAAAGGAACTAGAAAAAGAATAACAAACAAACTGAAAGTTACTAGAAAGAAAGAAATAATAAAGAACAGAGAAGAAATAAATAAAAATAGAGACAATTTTACTACACAAAAAGCAAAGGAAAATGAAAGAATGAAACTAAGAGCTGGTCCTCTGAAAAGATAAACAAGATTGATAAAACTTTAGCCAGACTCATCAAGACAAAAAGAGGGCCCAAAACAAAATCAGAAATGGAAAAGAAGTTACAACCAACACCACAGAAAAACAGAGGATCATAAGATATTACTATGAACAATCACACATCAGTAAAAATGACAACCTAGAAGAAATGGACAAATTCCTATAAATATACAATATCCTAAGACCAATCCAGGAAGAGATATAAAATATGAACATCTCAATTACCAGTAATGAAGCTGAATCAGTAATATTTTTTAAATCCCCCAAAACAAAAGTCTAGGATCAGATGGCTTCACAGGTGCATTTTTCCAAACTTGTAGAGAAGAGTTAACACGTATCCTTCTCAAACTATTCCAAAAAATTGCAGAGAATAGAAAGCTTCTGAACTCATTCTACCAGTACAGCATCACCTTATACCAAAACCAGACAAAGATATCACATACACACAAACACACACAATTACAGGGCAATGTCACTCAAGAACATATAAGTAAAAATCCTCAACAAAATATTAGTACACCAAATTCAACAATACATTAATAGGATCATATACCATGATCAAGTGGAATTTATCCCAGGAATGCAAGGCTGTTTCAATATCTGCAGTTCAATCGATGTGATATACCACATTTACAAAATTAAGAATAAAAACCATATGATCATCTTAATAGATGCAGAAAAAACTTCTGACAAAATTAAACAGCAATTTATGTCAAAAACTTCCAACAAAGTGGATATAGAGGGAATATACCTCCATATAATTAAGGCCATATATGACAAGCCTATAGCTATCACCATACTCATCATACTGAAAGCTTTTCCTCTAAGATCAGGAACAAGACAAGGATGTCCAGTTTTGCCACTTTTACTCAACATAGTATTGGAAGTCCTAACCACAGCAATCAGACAAGAAAAAGATAAATAAAAGGAATCCAAATTGGAAGGAAGAAGTAAAACTGTCACTGTTTGCAGATGACATGGTACTATACATAGAAAATCCTAAAGATGTGACAAAAAAACTATTAGAATTCATTAATGAATTCAGTAAAGTTGTGGAATACAAAGTTAATATACAGAAATCTGTTGCATTTCTATACACTAATGATGCTCTATCAGAAAGAGAAATTAAGGAAACAACCTCATTTACAATCACATCAAAAGGAGTAAATCACCCAGGAGTAAATCTAAGGAGGTAAAAGACCTGTATTCAGAAAACTATAAGACACTGATGAATGAAATTGATGACACAAACAGATGGAAGGATATACTGTGCTCATGAATTGGAATAACTAATATTGTTAAAATGACTATTATACTCAAGGCAATCTACAGATTCAATGCAATCCCATCAAAATACCAATGGTATTTTTCACAGACCTAGGACAAATAATTCTAAAATTTGTATGGAAACACAAAAGACCCCAAATAGCCAAAGAAACCTTAAGAAAGAAGAACAAAGCTGGAGGTATAATGCTCCCTGATTTCAAACTATGCTACAAATCTACAGTAATCAAAACAGTATGGTACTAGCACAAAAACAGACACCTACATCAATGGAACAGAATATAGATCCCAGAAATAAACCTACACTTATATGGGCAATTAATCTATGACAAAGGAGGCAAGATATACAATGGAGAAAAGACAGCCTCTTCAATAAATTGTGTTGGGAAAACTGGGTAGTTACATGCAAAAGAATAAAACTGTACTACCTTCTCACACCATGCACAAAAATAAATTCAAAATGGATTAAAGACTTAAAATCCTTTTTGTCTAATATAAGCGTTTACTGCTATAAATTTACCTGTAAACAGTTTTAGCTATATTCCAGAAATTTTAATAAGTTGTATTTTCATTTTGTTAAAACTATTTTATAATTTCCCTTGAGAACCCCTTTGATCCATGAGTTATTTATAAGTATTGTTCATTTTCAAATATTTGGGGATTTTTAAGATATCTCTTTTTGATTTCTAGTTTAATTCTGTTACGGTCATGGAACATATTTTCTTTGATTACAAGTCTTTTAAATGTGTTAAGATTGGTTTTTATGGTCCAGAATTTTTTTTTGTAAATGTTTCATGTGCAATTGAAAAGAATGTATATTCTGCTATTGTTGGGAGGAGTATTCTTCTATAAATGTAACTCAGTTTCAGTTGGTTGATGATATTCAGGTCCTCTATGTCCTTGCTGATATTCTGTCTTCTTTTTTTATTGTTTATTGAGAGAGGAGTGTTGAAATCTCCCACAGTAATTTTGGATATGTTCTTCCTCCTTCCAGTTCTATAAGTTTTTCATCTGTGTATTTGGAAGCTCTTGTATTAGTTTTCTATTGTTATGCAACAAATTACCACAAAATTAGCATCTTAAAATAACACTCATTTATTGTTTCCCAGTTTCTGTGGGTCAGGAGTCCAGGCACAGCTTAGGTGTATCTTCTGTTCATGGTCCCATAAAGCTGAAATCAACATGTTAGCCAAGTCAGTGTTGGCATCTGAGACTCAAGGTCCTCTTCCAAGATCACTTAGGTTATTGGCATAATTTAATTCCTCGATTTTGTATATCTGAGGTCCCAGTTTTCATGCTGGCAACTGACTGGGCATTACTCTCAACTTCTAGAAGCTCCTACAGTTCCTTCCATGTAGCACTTTCACAGATCCTCTTGTAATACGGCAGCATACCTCTTTCAAAGCCAGCATGCAAATTTCTTTCTTCGTGAAGAGACCAATTACCCCTTTAACGAGTTTATCCTGACTAAATTAGACCCACAAAGGAAAATCTTCCTTTGATTAACTTAAAGTCAAAACTGACTTGGGGGGCCTCCCTGGTGGTGCAGTGGTTGGGAGTCCACCTGCCGATGCAGGGGACATGGGTTCGTGCCCTGGTCCAGGAAGATCCCACATGCCGCGGAGTGGCTGGGCCCGTGAGCCATGGCCGCTGAGCCTGCACGTCCAGAGCCTGTGCTCTGCAATGGGAGAGGCCACAACAGTGAGAGGCCCATGTACCGCAAACAAACAAACAAACAACAAAAAAAAACCTGACTTGGGAACCCTAATTACATCTGCCAAATCCCTTCATCTTTGCCAGGCAGTATAACGTAATTCCACAAGTGATATCATAATGTAGTTGCAGATCCTGCCCACATTTTGAAGGAAAGGATTATACAGTTGTGTACACCAGATTGGGGATGCCAGGGAGGGTCATTCTTTGCCCTGAAATCTTTGTCTGGTATTAATATAGCCACCACAGATTTCTTTTGATTAGTGGTTGCATGGTATACCATTTCCATGCTTTTAACTTACCTGTATCATTCAATTTAAAGCAAATACATTAAATATAGCCAACCTGACAATTTTGTTTTTCACTTAGTATGTTTATTTACATTTAATGTGATTATTGGTATAATTAGATTCACCATTTTATTATTTGCTTTCTGTTTTTCTCCTTTGTTTTTTGTTTCTCTTTCTACTTTCATGCCTCCTGTTGGATTATTTTAATTTTTAATTCCATTTAAATTTATCTATTGGATTTTTGTCTATCTTTTTTATTACGTTTTTAGTAGCCTATCTAGGGATTATAGCATATATATGTTATATAACATATATATATGTGTGTGTATATATATATGTATATCTTACCCCTTACAGCCTTCTTAAAGTTATAATTTTTCAATTTCAAATAAAATGGAAAAGCATCACAATCATTTAGGTCTCTACTTTCTACTCCTTATGTTATAGTTGTTATATGTTTTCATCTACATACACTGAAAATCCCACCAGCAAACATTATAGCTTTTGCTTTTGTCATTCATATTGAAAAAAAGTAAGAGGAGAAAATATAGTCTACTTTATTTACCCTGATATTTACCATTTCTGTTTTTCTTTCATTCTTGAAGTTCCAAGTTTGCTTCTTTTACCATTTTCCTTCAGCTTGAGGAACTTTCTGTAGTATTTCTTTTAGAGAAAATCTGTTGGAAAATAATTCTTAGTTTTCCTTCCTCTAGAATGTCTTTATTCTTGAATATTTTCTCTTGGTATAGAAGTTGATGTAAAACTGTTGACAGTCTTTTTCCAACAATTTAGTGATGTTTTCCTACTGTCATCTAGCTTCCATGGTTTCTGATTGAGAAATCTTGTTCCCTTACAAGTAATGTGTTGTTTTTCTTTGGCTGCTTTCATGATATCTTCTCTTCAGTCTTCAGCAGTTTTATTAAGATATTTCTGAGCATTGTTTTAAGTTTATTATGTTTAGAATTTGGTGAGCTTCTTCAATCTGAAAATTTATGTCTCCAAACTTGGGAAGTTTTCAGCTATTCTTTTCCTAAACCAATTCATGTTTTCTCTCTTCCAGGACTCCAATGACACAAATTTTAGACATTCTGTCATTCTCCCACAAGTCCCTAAAACTCTATAAATTTTTTTCAATCTTTTTTTCTCTACGTTCCCCAGAGTGGGTAATTTTCATTTTACTATTTTTCAAGTCCAGTGACTTTTTCTTCTGTCATCTCCTTTCTGCCATTTAAGATATCTATGGAAGTTTTTATTTCAGTGTCATATTTTCAGTTAAGATTTTTAAAATATTTATTCTATTTCTATATGTCTAGAAGTTTTATATTTCCATTTACTTCAAGAGTGTTCAGATTTACCTCATGGTACTTTAAAGTCTATCCGATACTTCCAACATTTGAGGAATCTCAGAGTTTGTGTCTGTTGACTGGTTTTTCCATTGAGAATTGGTCATATATTGTTTGTAAAATTTTTATGTCAAATAATTTTGAATGTTGTTATGCACACTGTAAATGTGTTGTGAGATTCTAAGCCCCATTAAAATCCTCAGGAGAATGTTGATTGTTTTGATTAACAGGAAATCTCGCCATGTAGGTTCTGACTGCAAGTTCTGCATCCCTTTCTGTGGTTGTTGGTTCCAATGTGAATTCAGTTTTTTAAACTCTTTGTTGCAATGTCTGGGTCTTTCACTCAGGGGTTAGTCTGGGACATGGTGCAGTTTATGCGACAACAAGAGTTCTCAAAACATTTGCTATGCTTCTTTTGTGTCTGTTCCACTCATGTAACCAACTCATAGCGTTAAGTCTGGGACTTGTATCAGTTCATACACAGAATTATGGGACCTGTTTCTCTACCTCTCTCTTCTCATGGATTTTCCTTCACATTCTAGGCCCCATTTCTCTGAAAAGAAAAATGGCTTTCTCTCACCGCTTTAGGCTCCTCCCACTGTCATATAATTCTATGAGATTTGGGCTGCCCTCAGGGCAAAGCAGTGAATTAGAAGGAAAAACAAACTAACAGGATGCCCCCCCCACAATCATCTTACCACAAGAGTCCCTTTCATGGATCCTCTGACTAGAGGAACATATTCTCTCAAAGGGCTTTAGGTGTCTGTGCCACCCCTTTTGGTATGGCAGTGCAGCTCACTGTCTGGGGTTCACCTGTTGGCTGAACTAGAAAAGGAAAAGAGAGAAAAAAAAAGTGGGATTTCCTTGATTCCCTCTCTGGGGGCCACCTGCCACATCAGAAGGACATTCAAGTAACACTTTGCAGAGACTCACATGGTGGGGAACTGCAGTCTCTGGCAACTAAAATCTCTTGTCAACAGCCATAGAGTGAATTTGGGAGCTGGTCCTCCAATCCCAGTCAGATCCTGCTTCCCTTAAGATGATGCAGCTCCATCCAGCATCTTCATTGCAACCCGGTGGGAGACACTGAGTCAGAGTCTTACAGCTACATGGCTTCCAAACTGCTGATTCACAGAAACTGTGAGATGATAAATGCGTGTTGTTTTAAGCCACTACATTTTGGGAGGTAATTTGTTACACAGAAATAGAGGATTAGAGAATAGTATGCCTAAGGGAGCATTACAAAGAAGAGAGACAAAACCCAGAATTTATATTGTAGCTCTGAGCCTAAGTTATTACTAATGTTTAATAAAGAAATGTTTTATGAAAAAAAGAGAAAAACACTGGGAATTTTCTAATTGAGTAGCTTTAATTTACCACAACTATAAACTCACCTTCTCCAAAGTACCTTATAAAGTTTTATTCCTTGGAAAAAGATACAGAATTCCAGGTTCTCAAAAGTATATTTTGGTTGATGTAAACACTAGTTTGACTTTAACTCTAAAATGCTGTTTTCTATGAAATAAAAAGAGGAAGAAGAAATAATGATTTACTTAGAATTTTCTATCTAGTTAGGGAGGAAGATGGGTGGGTGGAGGGGAAGTGGATATGTACAAAAAGGTTAGGCAAATCTTGAATGAGAAGGCTTCAAATTCCTATTAAAACACTAACTACTGGATTTCCCTAGTGGTCCAGTGGTTAAGACTCCACACTTCCAATGCAGAGCCCACGGGTTCCATCCCTGGTTGGGGAACTAAAATCCCACATGCCGCACAGCCAAAACAACAACAACAACAAACCCACTAACTGCATAAAAAATAATCATAAAGGCAGTCTTACTAATTCAAGTAACCCAAAACTTGCACTTTTCCCCCCATTCTGTATTGTTTAGTGATGGCTTTTGCTTATGGAAGATTAGGAATGACTTTATGAGCAAATAACAAATATAATTCAGGAATACAATTCTTTTTACTTTGGTTCAGTACTTAATAATCAACTTTTGATTATAACTACATTTAATTGTACTCACAAGATGATTATCCTTTAATATTAGAAATACTGGAAAGTTTATGTTTTACTCACAGATTCTGCCCAAAGCACAGCTTACATTAATGACAACTTTCTTGCCTCTTAATGGTAATGAATTATATTACACCTCTGTGAAACACATGTGCCAGTATTTGCTGGCAAAACAAGATAATTAGCAGGGTTTGTCTAACAACTGTATTTTCTTTAATGCAGTGCCATTAAATCACAACCACATTTCAGGTTAAAATATTCCACATGTTTCTCACCAGCTTTCTGGGAAGGGCTTAGTACTTTTGTAACTCAATATTGGGGTTTTTGAGAAGCATAGAAACAATTATTTGAGAGCACACTCAGTTACGCAAGGTGAGGAAGAACATTCTCCTGGTCTGGCTACTCACTAGCACATGAAGGAAAAACACCAATGCATATGCTGAAGTTTACTTGGAAAATAGAAATGACACTCATACTTTCCATCACAATTTAAGACATACATAACTTCTTTTTCTTTCTTTTAAGTGAAACTTATTCTCCGAGCATAACAGATTTAGTACAGGTTACTCTAAAATGGCTGTCTCTGCAATTTAGAAGTTATGCTTGAAATGGAAAAATTTCTGTGCTCAAAGTACCAAATCCTAAATATGTCCTTGTATAACACAGAAGGTCATTTACACAGATACAGTTATGTAAAAACTAAACAGGGACCTTGGGAATGAAACCTGTTATGACTAAGAATATGATCTACCATGAATATTAATGAATATTCATGACTTAATCAATAAAAACAAGCCAAGCTTGGAAATTGTGACATTTGAGCAGTAACACCAATTCTACATTATCCATGAAAAATCAGAGATAAAAATGAAGAAATTATGGAGGCTGACAACCCACAAATCTAATTTTCATTGTTTTCTCCATCAAACCTTCCTAAGAGCTAATGACAAGCAGGCCAAATGACTAATTTGATATTCACCATTTTTATTCCCCCTGACGACTCATAGCTGGAAATATTCCTGAGGAGTGAAATGGCCAAAAGGCATCTAGCCAGAAAAGAAGGGGGACACTAACCAAGGGTGTGGATTGCTCACAAATTGGTTACTTAACCACCAAATAATAGAATTTTCTGGAAATTGATGAACTGTATCTAGACAACATTTTTTACTGTGTGTGTACATGTATGTATGTGTATATTTATATATTCCCACTTCCTGCCACATCTACACTAGGCTGAGTAGGACCAAAGTTTCATCTTGTACTTCTGATCTTAAGGCTTCTTTGTGTTGAGATTTGATGGATTATTACTATATTTGCTTACATCTACAATACCACTGGCCAGTATTGGCCTATGATTAAGTTTTAGTATGATGCATGTGTCAAAATCTATATGATGCCATAACAGTAAAGAACTTATGTAATACTTTGAATATATGGCCCTTATAGAAGCCATCCTTGACCCTGAAAGATAAGACAAATTCCTTGTTGGCTTGTATGCATGCTTCCAGCAGGTAGATATTATTGGAAGGCCACATAGCTCATCAGCAGTTCTGAAGTCAAGTACTATGAGCTACACAATGTTTAGGACATGAAGCTGTAAGCGTAAGCATCAAAATTTAAAATTCAGACACATTTTAGGTTTTGATGGGAAATGAGCTAAAAAGCAGGTAGCCGGTTCATAAATGGAATAAGCAGGTCACGGCAGGGGAAAATGAGGTGGAAATTTTCCCCACGATGGACCAAATGCTCTGTGTATTTTCAGAAAGTCTACTTAGACCTGAACATCCTGATTATTTCAATTCCAACAGCTCAGTTTCCCTCAATAGAGGCTAATATTGGTTCAGGAATGGGCTACTAAAATGGACATCTTGGCTCACATTGTATTTGTTTTTAGTAAGATTTTATTTGGAAAGATGTTTCACTCAAATGTTTACTTTTAAAATTCCTTAATATGCAAAAGGGAGCCACAGGATGCATTTACATTTAAAGTGGTAGGAAGTGATACATTTTACTTTTGTACAGGTTTTTCAGCACATCTGCAGATAATTAGTTAAACATTTGTTCAAATGAGAGAAAGCATACAATTCCTTTGGCTATGTATTTCACTTGAATTATTAATCTTGTTGAGAGAGTCTGGCAGCAAGAGCATTATACCCAAAACAATTCTTTCATTTTATTTGACTTAAAAAAGCTTGCCAGTGCTCACAGTAGATCTTTTACTAAAAGGTAATGCTGACAGAGAATTGAGTGAAAGCATACATTTAGAATACTTAATTAAATGATGTCAGTTTGCCACTGGCAGGGAACTGTATTGTTTTCTGCCATAAAAAAACACGGGGCAATACACAGTAAATATTTCCAAGGATTTCTGATTTCACTTCTTCTCACCCAATTCTCAGTAATAACAATCAAGGATTACAATATAGTTTTTGCTATTGAACTCGGCCGAGTTCTTTGAGGTCAGAGAATGTGCTTTCAGTATCTGTGGTACTCTGTATAAGCTCTCTACAAACCAGGGTGTTGTGTTCATAGTAAATGCCTAATTAATGTTTTTATTTTAATAAATAATTTTTGGTCCCTTGAGAGCCATAGAGATGGGATGCTGTACCTGGGCTCCCAAGTCTCAACTGGTGATGCTCTTACCTCTGCACATTGCACCCATGTGGTTCAGCTCACACAGTTCGAGTACCTCATTCACTCCAAGTCTATGGCTTCTGATGGGATGGAAATGCACTTTGTCACGTGTCTGAGCTGTGAAAAATAACAAATAAAACATGAAACCTGCAGGCAAAGAAATGTACTTCTAAAGGCTTGATAAATGTGCTCACTGCCATGTTATATATAACAGCAAGTTATAATCAATTCCTAATTTAGTGGTGAGGAACTTGGTGTTCTTAGATTTGGATTGGACTGAAGTTTAACCTTTTTATTTTGAATGGATGAAATGTGTAGTGTAAATAAAATGTGAACTAGACTATCTTTTTGAAAATGGTTATTTAAAAATATTAATATTATTTAATGTTAGTGCTGTTATTAATTACTAATAAATTCTGTTTACCCATTGTAGCAGACCCAATCAGGTATCTGTTTAGGCACACTACCTTGATGGTTTGACTTATTCTTCTAGAAGGCAATATACCTGTATTAAAATAAGACATGTAATCCCAACTCCTAGTTTATCCCTCAATCTGTAAAGCTTTAGCTCACTACCAAAGTTTAATAAATCCACTAGATTATCTGCACTTTAGGGAAAAAACCTGAATCTGTGTGTGTGTGTGTGTGTGTATGCATGTGTATCGCCTAAGTACTAAACACAGTGCCTGATACATGACAGATAGTTATTAACATTGGGGGAATGAACTAGTGTATTTTGCTCTTATTATTTTGACTTGCAAAGAAATTTTTTGCTACCAAATTTTACATGGGGATGATATCTTCATTTTGTTAGGGGGCAGTCTATCCCAGAAATAAGAAAGCTCAGATATACCTGATTACTTGTTTAGATAAATATAGTATTCAACTCTAGAGTAGGGAATAATAACTACCAGGTATTGCATATGTCAATGTGTCTAGTTCTTTAACTCCATTTTCTTAAATAATTCTTCCAATGTTCACAATATAAACAAATGGGTATTATCATACCATTTAACAGATGAAGAAATCAAGACTCAAAAAAGCAAAAGCAATGATAATAAATGACTCAAAGTCTTTGTGGTTTCAACAAAGAATTCTCTCTCACCAACATTACTTGTCCATCACATGTTTGCAGGTATACTCCCTATCATCTGTACCCTGGTACTCAGCCTTAAGCAGTAGCCCCTATTATCGTTGTTGCCAGACTCATGACAGTGATTAAAAACATCAAAGCAGATCTTGAGTTGCCTCTTAAGTGTTCTGTCACTTTTGTTCATATATCACTGGTCAAGACAAGTCCTGTGGCCAAGCTGGTTTCAAGAAAGCACAGATGTATAATCTTCCCATGGAGAGGGGCACCTCAAAAGGGGGAATGGATATTTTGAACAAGAATACAATCTACCACCGTAGTAGCAAGAGCTGATCTGATCACAAGCCTGCTAATAGCAAAATAAAAAGATCCCTGTCCAGAAATGCAAGGGCTGATTACAGCCATGGAGATGAACTATGAGGCAGTTTGAGGCATTTTTGTCTTCTTTTCTTTTCTTCTTAACTTTGCCTCAAGCTTCCTGTCTTCTGCACTTCTGTTACATAGACTAGGATTTGAATTCCAGCTCACTTATGAGCTGAAACAAGTTAGCTTCTCTGATCTGTTTTTTTTTCATCTGTAAAATAGGGATCATCATAATACCTACTTTCTAGGATTAGAGATATTGAAAATAATGCACTTTGTATAATGCTTGGTATGCAGAAGGCATTTTAAAGAATGGTACACAATAATGGTACAAGGAACTACTGTCAACCAATCATCAGGAAATGGAATATTCCTCAAATTTGAAATATAAGAATGTCATGACAATACGTCTGCACACCCCTTTAAGAAATGTTGAGTTACTGGTTTGACCAAAGTGTGTAGAATGCAGGTAGATAGATGGAATTTTAGAAGAATAAACACAAAATGATAATCAATAGATCTGTGTCTCAGCAACGGTCAACCAAGCCCTCATAGGAACATTGAGTGTTTGTGTAGGTAAAAACGTCTGAAAAGTACAGGTTCACAAACTTCTGTTTCCTTGAACTTTTCACATATATTTTAAAATATAATTTTAACATTATTTTGGGGAAAAAATAGCCAAAGAGTCCTTTTGCTCTTGCCAGTAAAGTTACACAAAAAATGATAACAACAGCTCAGCATTTATTCCTCAACATATTTTTCTTTAGTTCTTCTCTACTTTAAATCAGAGTCCCAGATTAGATCTGTATAGAGTGATGAATCCAAACACTGCTAATATAATGGGAAATTATTTAACAGGTTCTCCTCTTCACCCCATGTATCCAGCCACATGACTGCATGTGTGGCTGTTTGCCTTGTCTAAGTGTTCATATGACACTTATGACACTCCACAGCCATGTCTCATGGAGCCAAAGGTTCAGGAATTTTTTTATCTGTAAAGTATCAAACAACAAGTTTTATCAGTTTTTTTTTTCATTGTGTGAGTATGTAGAATTGATGACTTGGCCAGAAGGTTTTTTGTTTTCAACAAAAATGAACTCGGGAGAAAACTTAATATTCTGTAAGTAAACCCTTCTTTATCTAAAAATATGAATTATCTAGGAGTTTAGAGAAAGGCATGGATTCAAGTATAAGGGAAGGTGGGTAGGGAGAAGAATCTACGGATAACATGTATTTCAGTCACTCTTTGCCTGATATTTTGGCATGGTATTCACAGGACCTCAACTCTACTAAAAAACAAATAAACAAAAGCAGTCTCTATAGATTTTGCTACACCCATGTCTTTTATTTTTTTTTCCATGCTGTGTGGCATGTGGGATGTGGGATCTTAGTTCCCCAACCAGGGATCAAACAGTGGAAGCGTGGAGTCTTAACCACTGGACCACCAGGGAAGTCCCCCTACCTCCTGTTTTCAGCTAAACCTTAGTAGAGAAAAATCCAGAGCACAGGGTATTTATTTCAACCTAGTTTTATGTAATGCCCCAATTCTCCATTTTAATAGCGATATTATAAATTATTATATATTATCATTACCTTTCGAATTGCTTTAAAATATTTTGAGACTTGAAATGAGAAGACTTCAGTTTCCAGTATTGGCAGGCTTGCTTATTTGGACCAACTCTCTTACTGAAAAGAGCTACCAAGCTCAAATAAATTATTAAAAACAATCCTTCTTAAAAAACATGAAGAGCTGACAATACAGAAAGGAAGTACCAACCAAAAACTGAAAGGAAAACAGGACCTTAGAGAAAGAAGAAAACCGGGGAGCTGCTTTCCTCCTGAAGGCTCTGTGACTTTAGCAAATTTGAACTTTCATTCTGAAAGCCTCTTTAGTGAGAGTAATAGAAATTAAATGCCCATGTCTGACTGAAATGGGAATCTAACTGCAGGCTGTCTCCAAAATAAGCTGGGACTCCAGCATCACTCAGAGTAAATCAGAGTAGAAGAGCCCTCACATGCCCTTGCAGCCTGAGATCATATTACAAAGGAATGAATTTCAAGCCCTGAACATGAAATAAGGGGTCCCAACTCATAGTTTCAAAGCAAAGTCAAATCCTCTCTGGAGAAATAAACTTTCTCTTAAGCCCCAAAATAATCCTTAAATAAATGTTCAAGGACAATGAACAATATACAGTCAAAGATTATCAGGCTCAGTAGGAAGTAACTAACATAGCAGGAGTGAAAACAAGCAGAATAGCTTATGTAAACAGCTGCCCTAGCTATTTAAAGGGATCATAAATGGAAGATAGATAAAATTTATTCTTTGTGATTCAAGTAGATATATGACTTCTGGAAGGAAGTCAGGGAGAGGCCACTTTTGATCCAATAAAATGAACACATTAATTGGAACTCTTAAAAAACAGACTGGACACATTTCCAGGCAGTGAATCTACTTGCACTGAAAATATCAATATATAAGAAGATACTGGAAATTCAAGTTACCATTGTAAAAGAGTCACTGAGTGACAGGTTGAACTAGATAACCTCTCAGCTTCCTTTCAAGTTGCAACATTATTTCAAGAATCAGATTAAGACCAGGAATTAGGCACAGTGGATGTGAATACACAACTGATAAGGCAATTGCTTTGCTGTAGTACAAGTTTTATTACCTAAATATACTATTCAAATATGTTTGTTTGTTTTTTTGTCTGCTGTGGTATCTATAAGCTAGAATTCATTGTCTACAATGTAGTTTAACTATGGAATACTTATTTGGAAATATTTTAATAAACTGAATTCACAATAAAATTCTTGTTTACAGAATTGAAACATATAGATATTATGAGGTTTAAACTGTTTCCTTTCCAGATATTAGTATGTATTATTTCTCTTTATTTAGTCTTGACATTATTTTACAACATAAAAATATATCTTCAGATTAATATTTTAAAAGTCTAAAATATAATTCTACATGTTTAATTGGGAAAGTAGTAATAAAATAATATCCTTTTCCCAAGACAAAAAACAAAAAAACCCCAAAAAACCAAGCAGAATCAACAGCAGCAGACCCACAGGAGCTTCAGATGTTAAAAAAAAAACAGTTAAAGACAATAAACAAACTACAATTATTATTGATTATTATCTTTAAAGCAATAAAATGCAAACTTAAAGATATTTGCAGGAACAACAAGCAATACAAAGTGACATAGATTTGAAATTGATTCAAATAGAATTTCTGGAAATGAATATATAATAAAAATTAAGAATTCAATGACTAGATTGGACACAAAGAATTAATATACTGGAAGATTGGAAGAAATTATACAGAATGCAGCATAAAGATGGAAAGAAACAGAAAGAGAATCTGTGACATGGAGTTGGGAATGAGAAGGTCTAACATAATTAATCAGAATTCCAGAAGTTCCAGAGAGAGAATAAAGCAAATGTAATATTTGAAGAGATAGTGTCTGAACGTCAGCAGGATGGAGGGCTAGAAGGTGTCAACACTTATCTCACTCACAAAAAAACAAGAATGAATAAACAACTAAAAACTGAAGAAAACAGCTCAGGGAGAATTTTAGACTATAAAGAAGTAGCAACAGGGGCTTCCCTGATGGCGCAGTGGTTGAGAGTCCGCCTGCCGATGCAGGGGACACGGGTTTGCGCCCCAGTCCAGGAAGATCCCACATGCCGCCGAGCGGCTGGGCCCGTGAGCCATGGCCGCTGAGCCTGCGCGTCCAAAGCCTGTGCTCCGCAACGGGAGAGGCCACAACAGTGAGAGGCCCGCGTACCGCAAAAAAAAAAAAAAAAAAAAAAAAAAAAGTAGCAACAAAAACCCTGCAGAGCTCAAAAATTAAGGATGGCCACATAAAAAAGGACAGGAAGTGTTTTGCCTGCATTACTCCATGCCCCAGTCTGGAGCTGCTGGACTCTAGGAGGAATCCCCTCAGAGGAGTTTCACCACGTGGAGAGAAGGAGAGCGAGAGAACCCCAGCAAGCTTCACCATTGTGGTTGTTTGCAGCTTTCGCTACAGAGGTCTCCCACAGTCATCATGGATGCTGATCCTAGATAATAGAACAGCCAGGAGTGCCCCCCTGTGCTTTTACTCCCAGAGGCTGGAGCTGTTGCTGAGGTTAGATTTGCCCTCAGGGGCCCCAGTTGCTGCTGTGGTCTGCTCTCATGGTTAAGGTGCCATAGCACCTTACCATATGCAGGAGTGGAGCTGCCACTGCTCTGTGCCCACCCCTGACCCCTGGTTAGGGCTTTGTCCCACCATTACCAAGCTCCACTGCCCTGAGCCATGCCCCCAGGGTCCGAAGTCTCTCTTTGGCTGTCATTATCTGATGGTGTTGTCTCCCCCTTAGTCCCACTCACTGAGTTCCAGGTTGCAGCTCTGAATAGCCATTTCCAGAGGCACTGATGCTGCCCTGAGGCCCATCCCCCTATCCTAGGTCAAGACTCTGAACCATCATTTCTGAGACTGATCTGCTGCTGCCCTACATGCTACCTCCTGGGTTCTTCTAGGTCATGTCTCTGACCCAGCAATGCTATGACTAGACTGCTGCTGCCCTGATCCCTGCCCCTAGATGAAAGTCATAACCCTGACCATCAGTGCTGAGACTGTGCTGCCACTGCCCTGAACCCCACTCCCCAGACTCCAGCTCACATCTCTGACCAGTCATTGCCAGGGCTGTGTTTCCACTGCTCTGAGCCCAGTTCCCCAGGGCCCAACACATGGCATTAATAGACCACCAACAGAGTCATGCTACTGCTGTGACTGCATCCTGTGACTGCCCCCAGGGGCCAGAGTTGAGACTCTGACCCACCACTCCTAAGCTGTGCTACTATTACTCCCTATCTGCTGGGCCTGAGTCACTGCTGCACCTTTTCATCTCAGGACCTGTGCCACTGCTGCATTCCTGCCTCTCTCCACCCCCACCTGTCAGCTGGAGTCACAGCGGTGAGCCCCTGAGACCCAGATATTATTAGTTGCATGGGATATCTGTGCATCGCCACACCATAGACACCAGTGCTGCAGTTACAGCAACTGCACCTACGTCCCAGGACCCAGACACTGTGGTGGTTCCACATGCACCTGATCCTAGGACCCCATCTCTAATACCACTATGAGTGCACTGAGTGTCAGCATGCCAGATTATGCACCAAGAAGGACCCCCCTCAGCTAGACCTTCCTCCCATAGGCAAACAATAACAACAACAAAAATAATAGGAAGACCCACCAGATTTCACTTCTGAAGATCCCAATAACCTTGGCCAAAGAAGACTTCCACAGTCTGGCCAATGTCAACCTCAGCCAATGGAGTGCATGGAGATTGGGCCATTTTGCCTTCCTAGGAGCCAGACATGCTGCATCCCACCTGGTTGGCACCTTTACAGCTACCTCTAGGTGAAAATCTTTCCCTACTAAAGCCAGTCTGAAATAAGTAGGATGATTGTGCCCTCAAATGCATACACATCAACACAAACCCATCAGAAACATGAAAAAGGAAGGAAACATGATATACCAAAGGAAGACAATAATATTCCAGTAACCAACCCCAAAGAAATGGAGATAGGCACGTTATCTGAAAAAGAATTCAAAATAATTATTTTAAGGAAGCTCAGTGAGATTGATGAGCACACAGACAAACACTGAACTTAGGAAATATGAACAAAGCAAGAAACTTAACAAAAAAATAGAAATCATAAAAAAGAACCAAACAAATTTTGTAGATGAAGACTCCAAAATGATAAAATGAAAAATGCAATAGCATCAACAGTTGGCTCAATCAGGGAGAAGAAAGAATCCGTGAGCTTGAAGACAGATCTCTTGATATGCACCAAGGAAAATAAAGAAATTAGAATTTAAAAAAGAGCAAAAATGCCTAAGTGAACAGTGGGACATCATCAAAAGAAACCATATTCACCTTAAGGGAGTCCCAGAAGGAGGAGAAGAGAGAAAGGGATAGAAACCTTATTTAAAAAAAATAATGACTGAAAACTTCCCAAATCTGGGGAGAGATATGGCCATCCAGGTATAGGAATTTGAAAGATTCCCAAACAGATTCAACCCACAGAGATCTTCACTGAGACACATTATAATCAAGCTCTCAAAAATCAAAGACAGAGAGAATCCTGAAAGCAGCAAGAGAAAAATAGAATCATTATATACAAAGGAATCCTGAATAAGCAATCAGCAGATTTCTCAGCAGAAAACCTGTGGGCCAGGAGAGAGTGGGATCATATATTCAAAGTGCTGAAAGAAAAAAAAAATGCCTGTGAAGCCATCTGGTCCTGGGCTTTTCTTTGTTGGAAGATTTTTAATCACAGTTTCAATTTCAGTGCTTGTGATTCGTCTGTTTATATTTTCTAGTTCTTCCTGGCTCAGTCTTAGAAGGTTGTGCTTTTCTAAGAATTTGTCCATTTCTTCCAGGTTGGCCATTTTATTGGCATAGAGTCGCTTGTAGTAATCTCTCATAATCCCTTGTATTTCTGCAGTGTCAGTTGTTACTTCTCCTTTTTCATTTCTAATTCTATTGATTTGAGTCTTCTCCCTTTTTCTCTTGATGAGTCTGGATAATGGTTTATGAATTTTTTTTATCTTCTCAAAGAACCAGATTTTAGTTTTATTGATCTTTGCTACTGTTTCCTTCATTTCTTTCTTATTTATTTCTGATCTGATCTTTATGATTTCTTTCCTTCAGCTAACTTTGGGGATTTTTTGTTCCTCTTTCTCTAACTGTTTTAGGTGTAATATTAGGTTGTTTATTTGAGATGTTTCTTGTTTCTTGAGGTAGGACTGTTTTGTTATAAACTTCATTCTTAGAACTCTTTTACTGCATCCCATAGGTTTTGGGTCATCATTGTGATTTGTTTCTAGGAATTTTTTTATTTCCTCTTTGATTTCTTCAGTGATCTATTCACAGGAAAATTCTATCAAACATTTAGAGAAGAGCTAACACCTATCCTTCTCAAATTCTTCAGAAGTATATCACAGGGAGGACTTCTCCCAAACTCATTCTACAAGGCCACCATCACCCTGGTACCAAAACCAGACAAAGATGTCACAAAGAAAGAAAACTACAGGCCAATATCACTGATGAACATAGATGCAAAAATCCTCAACAAAATACTAGCAAACAGAATCTAACAGCACATTAAAAGGATCATACACCATGATCAAGTGGGCTTTATCCCAGGAATGCAAGGATTCTTCAATATACACAAATCACTCAATGTGATACACCATATTAAAAAACTGAAGAACAAAAACCATATGATCATCTCAGTAGATGCAGAAAAAGCTTTCAACAAAATTCAACACCCATTTATGATAAAAACCCTCCAAAAGTAGGCATAGAGGAAATTTACCTCAACATAATAATAAAGGCCATATATGACAAACCCAGAGCCAACATCGTTCTCAATGGTGAAAAACTGAAAGCATTTCCTCTAAGATCAGGAACAAGACAAGGTTGTCCACTCTCACCATTATTATTCAACATTGTTTTGGAAGTTTTAGACACAGCAATCAGAGAAGAAAAAGAAATAAAAGGATCCAAATCAGAAAAGAAGAAGTAAAACTGTCACTCTTTGCTGATGACATGGTACATGGTACATAGAGAATCCTAAAGATGCTACCAGAAAACTACTAGAGCTAATCAATGAATTTGGTAAAGTAGCAGGATACAAAATTAATGTACAGAAATCTCTTGCATTCCTATACAGTAATGATGTAAAATCTGAAAGAGAAATTAAGGAAAAACTCCCATTTACCACTGCAACAAAAATAATAAAATACCCAGGAATAAACCTACCTAGAGGGACAAAAGACTTGTGAGCAGAAAACTGTAAGACACTGATGAAAGAAGTTAAAGATGATACAAACAGATGGAGAGATATACCATGTTCTTGGATTGGAAGAATCAACATTGCGAAAATGAATATACTACACAAAGCAATCTACAGATTCAATGCAATCCCTATTAAACTACCACTGGCATTTTTCACAGAAATAGAACATAAAATTTCACAATTTGTATGGAAACACAAAAGACCCAGAAGATCCAAAGCAATCTTGAGAAAGAAAATTAGACCTGGAGGAATCAGGCTCCCTGACTTCAGACTATACTACAAAGTTACAATAATCAAAACAGTACGGTACTGGCACAAAAACATAAATATAGATCAATGGAACAGGATAGCAAGCCGAGACATAAACCCACCCACACACATATGGTCACCTTTTTTTTTTTTTTTTTTTTTTTTTTTTTTTGCAGTACACAGGCTTCTCACTGTTGTGGCCTCTCCCATTGCAGAGCACAGGCTCCGGATGCGCAGGCTCAGCAGCCATGGCTCACGGGTACAGCTGTTCCGCGGCATGTGGGATCCTCCCGGACAGGGGCATGAACCCGCGTCCCCTGAATCAACAGGTGGACCCTCAACCACTGAGCCACCAGGGAAGCCTGGTCACCTTATTTTTGATAAAGGAGGCAAGAATATACAGTTGAGAAAAGACTGCCTCTTCAATAAGTGGTGCTGGGAAAACTGGACAGCTACATGTAAGAGAATGAAATTACAACACTCCATAACACCATATACAAAAATAAACTCAAAATGGATTAAAGACCTAAATGTAAGGCCAGACACTATAAAACTCTTAGATAAAGGGTTTCCCTGGTGGCGCAGTGGTTGAGAGTCCGCCTGCCGATGCAGGGGACACAGGTTCGTGCCTGGTCCAGGAAGTTCCCACATGCTGAGGAGCAGGTAGGCCTGTGAGCCATGGCCACTGAGCCTGCACGTCCGGAGCCTGTGCTCTGTAACAGGAGAGGCCACAACAGTGAGAGGCCCACGTACCGCAAAAAAAAAAAAAAACAAAACAAAACTCAGAGGAAAACATAGGCAGAACACTCTATGACATACATCACAGCAAGATCCTTTTGGACCCACCTCCTAGAGAAATGGAAATAAAAACAAAAATAAACAAATGGGACCTAATGAAACTTCAAAGCTTTTGCACAGCAAAGGAAACCATAAACAGACCAAAAGACAACACTCAAAATGGCAGAAAATATTTGCAAATGAAGCAACTGACATAGGATTAATCTCCAAAATTTATAAGCAGCTCATGCAGCTCAATAACAAAATAACAAACAACCCAATCCAAAAATGGGCAGAAGACCTAAATAGACATTTCTCCACAGAAGATATACAGACTGCCAACAAACACGTGAAACAATGCTCAACATCATTAATCATTAGAGAAATGCAAATCAAAACTACAATGAGGTATCACCTCACACCAGTCAGAATGGCCATTATCAAAAAATCTACAAACAATAATGCTGGAGAGGGTGGGGAGAAAAGGGAACCCTCTTGTACTGTTGGTGGGAATGTAAATTGATAAAGCCACTGTGGAGAACAGTATGGAGGTTCCTTAAAAAACTAAAGTTGGAACTACCATATGACCCAGTAATTCCACTACTGGGCATATACCCTGAGAAAACCATAATTCAAAGAGATATGTACCACAGTGTTCATGGCAGCACTGTTTACAATAGCCAGGACATGGAAACAACCTAAATGTCCACTGACAGGTGAATGGATAAAGAAGATGTGGCACATATATACAATGGAATATTACTCAGTCATAAAAAGAAACAAAATTGAGTTATTTGTAGTGGGGTGGATAGACCTAGAGTCTGTCATACAGAATGAAGTAAGTCAGAAAGAGAAACACAAATAGCATATGCTAACACATATATATGGAGTCTAAAAAAAAAAAAAAGTTCTGAAGAACCTAGGGGCAGGACAGGAATAAAGACACAGACAGAGAGAATGGACTTGAGGACACGGGGAAGGGGAAGGGTAAGTTGGGATGAAGTGAGAGAGTGGCATGGACATATATACACTACCAAATATAAAATAGATAGCTAGTGGGAAGCAGCCACATAGCACAGTGAGATCAGCTCAGTGCTTTGTTGGAGGGAGACTCAAAGGGAGGAGATATGGGGATATATGTATATGTATAGCTGATTCACTTTGTTATAAAGCACAAACTAACACAGCATTGTAAAGCAATTATACTCCAATAAAGATGTTAAAAAAAAATTCCAACGAAGAATAGTTAACCCACCAAAGTTGTCATTCAGAAATAAAGAAATAAGACTTTCCCAGACAAACAAAAACTGAGGGAATTTATCATTACTGTGCCTGCCCTCCATGAAATGCTAAAGGGAGCGCTTCAAGCTAAAACAAAAGGACAGTAATTAGTAACATAGAAACATAATAAAATATAAATTTCACTGTTAAAAGTAAATATATAATCAAATCCAGATACTCTGGTACTGGGAATTCCATGGCAGTCCAGTAGTTAGGACTCCGTGCTTTCATTGCCAATGGCATGGGTTCAATCCCTGCTTGGGGGAACTAAGATCCCACAAACTGTGTGGTGTGGCCAAAAAAAGAAAAAAAGAACAGTACAAAAAACTCTGGTCCTGCTTCATGGTATGTAAATTTCTTGGAAATCTAGCATATAGAGACAAAAATGTTGAAAATAACTCTAACTATAAAATTATATTAATAGACACACAAAAGAAAAAAAGATGTAAATTACGAAGACAACATTAATTGGCGGGGGCAAGTAAATGGGTAGAACTTTCTTATGCAATTGAAGTTAAGTTGTTATCAGATTAAAATAGAGAGTTCTCACAATAAGATGTGTTATGAAAGTCGCATGGTAATGACAGAGCAAAAACCTGTAACAGATATTGTATGTAAAAGAAAAAAAATAAAGCAAACCACAACAAAAAAATCATCAACTCTTAAAAAAAAGACAATAAGGAAGAAAGGAATTAAGGAACCACAAAACAACCAGAAAACAATGAATAAAATGTCAGTAGTAGGTCTTTACCTATCAATAATTACTTTAAATGTAAATGGTTTAAATTTGCCAATTAAAAGACACAGAGCAGGGGCTTCCCTGGTGGCGCAGTGGTTGAGAGTCCGCCTGCAGATGCAGGGGACATGGGTTCGTGCCCCGGTCCGGGAAGATCCCACATGCCGCGGAGCAGCTAGGCCCGTGAGTCATGGCCGCTGAGCCTGTGCGTCCAGAGCCTGTGCTCCGCAACGGGAGAGGCCACAACAGTGAGAGGCCCGCATACTGCAGGAAAAAAAAAAAAGACAGAGCAGCTGAATGAATAAAAAAATAAGATCTATATGCTGCTTACAAGAGACTCACTGAAACATTAAAGACACTCACAGGCAGAAAGTGAAGGAATGGAAAAATTATTTCAAGCAAATGGAAACCAAAGGAGAACAGGGACAGCTATACTTACATCAGACAAAACAGACTTTAAGTAAAAAATTGTAACAAGAGACAAAGAAGGTCATTGTATAATGATAAAGGGGTCAATTCATCAAGAGGGTATAACAAGAGACGAGGGGAAGATGGCGGAAAAGTAAGATGCGGAGATCACCTTCCTCCCCACAGATAGACCATAAATACATCTACATGTGGAACAACTCCTACAGAACACCTACTGAACGGTGGCAGAAGACCTCAGACTCCCCAAAAGGCAAGAGACTCCCCACATACCTGGGTAGGGCAAAAGAAAAAAGAATAAACAGAGACAAAAGAATAGGGACGGGACCTGCACCAGTGGGAGGGAGCTGTGAGGGAGGAAAGGTTTCCACAAACTAGGAAGGCCCTTCACGGGCAGAGACTGTGGGTGGCAGAGCGGGGAAGCTTCAGAGACACGGAGGAGAGCGCAGCAACAGGGGAGTGGAGGGCAAAGCGAAGAGATTCCCGCACAGAGGATCAGTGCCGACCAGCACTCACCAGCCCGATAGGCTTGTCCTCTCACCCCCCGGGGTGGGCGGGGCTGGGAGCTGAGACTCGGGCTTCGGAGGTCAGATCCCAGGGAGAGGACTGGGGCTGGCAGCGTGAACACAGCCTGAAGTGGTTAGTGCACCACGGCTAGCTGGGAGGGAGTCCAGGAAAAGGTCTGGACCTGACGAACAAGCAAGAGACTTTTTCTTCCCTCTTTGTTTCCTGGTGCGTAAGGAGAGGGGATAAAGAGCACTGCTTAAAGGAGCTCCAGAGACGGGCGCGAGCCGCAGCTAATAGCGCAGACCCCAGAGACGGGCGTGAGACGCTAAGGCTGCTGCTGTCCCCACCATGAAGCCTGTGTGTAAGCACAGGTCACTATCCACACCTCCCCGCCCGGGAGCCTGTGCAGCACGCCACTGCCAGGGTCCCAGGATCCAGGGAAAACTTCCCCGGGAGAGCGCACGGCACGCCTCAGGCTGGTGCAACGTCACGCTGGCCTCTGAGGCCGCAGGCTCGCCCCGCCTCCGTGCCCCTCCCTCCCCCCCCGCCGCCTGACTGAGCCAGAGTCCCCGAAGCAGCTGCTCCTTTAACCCCATCCTGTCTGAGCAAAGAACAGACGCCCTCAGGCGACCTACACACAGAGGTGGGGCCAAATCCAAAAGTGAGACCCAGGAGCTGTGAGAACAAAGAAGAAAAAGGGAAATCTCTCCCAGCAGCCTCAGAAGCAGCAGATTAAAGCTCCACAATCAACTTGATGTACCCTGCATCTGTGGAATGCCTGAATAGACAACAAATCACCCCAAATAGAGGAGCCGTGTGGATGAAAGGCTCTTGGTGCTGCAGCCAGGAGGCAGTGCTGTGCCATTGAGGTGGGAGAGCCAAGTTCAGGACATTGGTCCACAAGAGACCTCCCAGCTCCACGTAATATCAAATGGCAAAAACCTCCCAGAGATCTCTATCTCAACACCAGAACCCAGCTTCACTCAACGACCAGCAAGCTACAGTGCTGGACACGCTATGCCAAACAAGTAGCAGGACAGGAACACAACCACACCCATTAGCAGAGAGGCTGCCTAAAATCATAATAAGTCCACAGACACCCCAAAACACACCACCAGATGTGGATTTGCCCAACAGAAAGACAAGATCCAGCCTCATCCACCAGAACACAGGCACTAGTCCCCTCCACCAGGAAACCTATGCAACCCACTGAACAAACTTAAGCCACTGGGGACAGACACCAAAAACAATGGAACTACGAACCAGCAGCCTGCAAAAAGGAGACCCAAAACACAGTAAGATAAGCAAAATGAGAAGACAGAAAACCACACAGCAGATGAAGGAGCAAGATAAAAACCCACCAGAACTAACAACTGAAGAGGAAATACCTGAAAAAGAATTCAGAATAATGATAGTAAAGATGATCCAAAATCCTGGAAATAGAATAGAAAAATGCAAGAAACATTTAACAAGGACCTAGAAGAACTAAAGATGAAACAAGCAACGATGAACGACACAATAAATGAAATTAAAAATACTCTAGATGGGATCAATAGCAGAATAACTGAGGCAGAAGAACGGATAAGTGAGCTGGAAGATAAAATATCGAAAATAACTACTGCAGAGCAGAATAAAGAAAAAAGAATGAAAAGAACAGAGGACAGTCTCAGAGACCTCTGGGACAACATTAAACACACCAACATTCGAATTATAGGGGTTCCAGAAAAAGAAGAGAAAAAGAAAAGGACTGAGAAAATATTTGAAGAGATTATAGTTGAAAACTTCCCTAATATGGGAAAGGAAATAGTTAAGTCCAGGAAGCACAGAGAGTCCCATACAGGATAAATCCAAGTAGAAATACGCCAAGACACATATTAATCAAACTGTCAAAAATTAAACACAAAGAAATCATATTAAAAGCAGCAAGGGAAAACAACAAATAACACACAAGGGAATCCCCATCAGGTTAACAGCTGATCTTTCAGCAGAAACTCTACAAGCCAGAAGGGACTGGCAGGACATATTTAAAGTGATGAAGGAGAAAATCCTGCAACCAAGATTACTCTACCCAGCAAGGATCTCATTCAGATTTGATGGAGAAATTAAAAGGTTTACAGACAAGCAAAAGCTGAGAGAGTTCAGCACCACCAAACTAGCTTTACAACAAATGCTAAAGGAACTTCTCTAGGCAAGAAACACAAGAGAAGGAAAAGACCTACAATAACGAACCCAAAACAATTAAGAAAATGGGAATAGGAACATACATTCGATAATTACCTCAAATGTAAATGGACTAAATGCTCCCACCAAAAGACACAGATTGGCTGAATGGATACAAAAACAAGACCCATATATATGTTGTCTACAAGAGACTCACTTCAGACCTAGAGACACATACAGATTGAAAGTGAGGGGATGGAAAAAGATATTCCATGCAAATGGAAACCAAAAGAAAGCTGGAGTAGCAATTCTCATATCAGACAAAATAGACTTTAAAATAAAGACTATTAGAAGAGACAAAGAAGGACACCACATAACGATCAAGGGATCAATCCAAGAAGAAGATATAACAATTATAAATATTTATGCACCCAACACAGGAGCACCTCAATACATAAGGCAAATACTAACAGCCATAAAAGGGGAAATCGACAGTAACACACTCATAGTAGGGGACTTCAACACCCCACTTTCACCAATGGACAGATCATCCAAAATGAAAATAAATAAGGAAACACAAGCTTTAAATGATACATTAAACAAGATGGACTTAATTGATATTTAAAGGACATTCCATCCAAAAACAACAGAATACACATTTTTCTCAAGTGCTCATGCAACATTCTCCAGGATAGATCATATCTTGGGTCACAAATCAAGCCTTGGTAAATTTAAGAAAATTGAAATTTTATCAAGTATCTTTTCTGACCACAATGCTATGAGACTAGATATCAATTACAGGAAAAGATCTGTAAAAAATACAAACACATGGAGGCTAAACAATACACTACTTAATAACGAAGTGATCACTGAAGAAATCAAACAGGAAATAAAAAATACCTAGAAACAATTGACAGTGGAGACACAATGACCCAAAACCTATGGGATGCAGCAAAAGCAGTTCTAAGAGGGAAGTTTATAGCAATAAAATCCTACCTTAAGAAACAGGAAACATCTCGAATAAACAACCTAACCTTGCACCTAAAGCAATTACAGAAAGAAGAAAAAAAAAACCCCAAAGGTAGCAGAAGGAAAGAAATCATAAAAATCAGATCAGAAATATATGAGAAAGAAATGAAGGAAACAATAGTAAAGATCAATAAAATTAAAAGGTAGTTCTTTGAGAAGATAAACAAAATTGATAAACCATTAGCCAGACTCATCAAGACAAAAAGGGAGAAGATTCAAATCAATAGAATTAGAACTGAGAAAGGAGAAGTAACAACTGACACTGCAGAAATACAAAAGATCATGAGAGATTACTACAAGCAACTCTATGCCAATAAAATGGACAACCTGGAAGAAATGGACAAAGTCTTAGAAATGCACAACGTGCCAAGACTGAAACAGGAAGAAATAGAAAATATGAACAGACGAATCACAAGCACTGAAATTGAAACTGTGATTAAAAATCTTCCAACAATCAAAAGTCCAGGACCAGATGGCTTCACAGGCGAATTCTATCAAACATTTAGAGAACAGCTAACACCTATCCATCTCAAACTCTTCCAAAATATAGCAGAGGGAGGAACACTCCCAAACTCATTCTACGAGGCCACCATCACCTTGACACCAAAACCAGACAAGGATGTCACAAAGAAAGAAAACTACAGGCCAATATCATTGATGAACATAGATGCAAAAATCCTCAACAAAATACTAGCAAACAGAATCCAACAGCACATTAAAAGGATCATACACCATGATCAAGTGGGGTTTATTCCAGGAATGCAAGGATTCTTCAATATACGCGAATCAATCAATGTGATACACCATATTAACAAATGGAAGGATAAAAACCATACGGTCATCTCAATAGATGCAGAGAAAGCTTTCAACACCCATTTATGATAAAAACCCTCCAGAAAGTAGGCATAGAGGGAACTTTCCTCAACATAAATAAAGGCCATATATGACAAACCCTCAGCCAACATCGTCCTCAGTAGTGGAAAACTGAAAGCATTTCCACTAAGATCTGGAACAAGACAAGGCTGCCCACTCTCACCACTCTTATTCAACATAGTTTTGGAAGTTCTAGCCACAGCAATCAGAGAAGAGAAGGAAATAAAAGGAATCCAAATCCGAAAAGAAGAAGTAAAGCTGTCACTGTTTGCACATGACATGATACTATACATAGAGAATCCTAAAGATGCTACCAGAAAACTACTAGAGCTAATCAATGAATTTGGTAAAGTAGCAGGATACAAAATTAATGCACAGAAATCTCTGGCATTCCTATACACTAATGATGAAAAATCTGAAAATGAAATCAAGAAAACACTCCCATTTACCATTGCAACGAAAAGAATAAAATATCTAGGAATAAACCTACCTAAGGAGAAAAAAGACCTGTATGCAGAAAATTATAAGACACTGATGAAAGAAATTAAAGATGATACAAATAGATGGAGAGATATACCATGTTCTTGGATTGGAAGAATCAACATTGTGAAAATGACTCTACTACCCAAAGCAATCTACAGATTCAATGCAATCCCTATCAAACTACCACTGGCATTTTTCACAGAACTAGAACAAAAACTTTCACAATGTGTATGGAAACACAAAAGACCCCGAATAGCCAAAGCAATCTTGAGAATGAAAAACGGAGCTGGAGGAATCAGGCTCCCTGACTTCAGGCTATACTACAAAGCTACAGTAATCAAGACAGTATGATAGTGGCACAAAAACAGAAAGACAGATCAATGGAACAGGATAGAAAGCCCAGAGATAAACCCACTTACATATGGTCACCTTATCTTTGATAAAGGAGGCAGGAATGTACAGTGGAGAAAGGACAGCCTCTTCAATAAGTGGTGCTGGGAAAACTGGACAGGGACATGTAAAAGTATGAGATTAGATCACTCCCTAACACCATACACAAAAATAAGCTCTAAATGGATTAAAGACCTAAACGTAAGGCCAGAAACTATCAAACTCTTAGAGGAAAGCATAGGCAGAACACTCTATGACATAAATCACAGCAAGATCCTTTTGGACCCACCTCCTAGAGAAATGGAAATAAAAACAAAAATAAACAAATGGGACCTAACGAAACTTAAAAGCTTTTGCACAGCAAAGGAAACCATAAACAAGACCAAAAGACAACCCTCAGAATGGGAGAAAATATTTGCAAATGAAGCAACTGACAAAGGATTAATCTCCAAAATTTATAAGCAGCTCATGCAGCTCAATAACAAAAAAACAAACAACCCAATCCAAAAATGGGCAGAAGACCTAAATAGACATTTCTCCAAAGAAGATATACAGAGTGCCAACAAACACATGAAAGAAAGCTCAACATTATTAATCATTAGAGAAATGCAAATCAAAACTACAATGAGATATCATCTCACACCAGTCAGAATGGCCATCATCAAAAAATCTAGAAACAATAAATGCTGGAGAGGGTGTGGAGAAAAGGGAACACTCTTGCACTGCTGGTGGGAATGTGAATTGGTACAGCTACTATGGAGAACAGTATGGAGGTTCCTTAAAAAACTACTAATAGAACTATCATATGACCCAGCAATCGCACTACTGGGCATATACCTGAGAAAACCATAATTCAAAAAGAGTCATGTACCAAAATGTTCATTGCAGCTCTATTTACAATAGCCCAGAGATGGAAACAACCTAAGTGTCCATCATCGGATGAATGGATAAAGAAGATGTGGCACATATATACAATGGAATATTACTCAGTCATAAAAAGAAATGAAATTGAGCTATTTGTAATGAGGTGGATAGACCTGGAGTCTGTCATACAGAGTGAAGTCAGTCAGAAAGAGAAGACAAATACCGTATGCTAACATATATATATGGAATTAAAGAAAAAAAAATGTGATGAAGAACCTAGGGGTAAGACAAAAATAAAGACACAGACCTACTAGAGAATGGACTTGAGGATATGGGGAGGGGGAAGTGTAAGCTGTGACGGAGCGAGAGAAAGGTATGGACATATATACACTACCAAACATAAGGTAGATGGCTGGTGGAAAGCAGCTGCATAGCACAGGGAAATCAGCTCGGTGCTTTGTGACCGCCTGGAGGGGTGGGATAGGGAGGGTGGGAGGGAGGGAGACGCAAGAGGGAAGAGATTTGGGAACATATGTATATGTATAACTGATTCACTTTGGTATAAAGCAGAAACTAACACACCATTGTAAAGCAATTATACTCCAATAAATATGTTTTAAAAAAGAGGGTATAAAATTGTAAATATATACACACCCAATTTTGGAGCACCTAAATACATTAAATAATTATTAACAAATCTGAAGGGAGAAATAGACAGAAATGCAACAGTAGTAGGGAACTTTCAACAGTATATAGATAATCCAGACAGAAAATCAATAAGAAAATAATGGATTTGAATGACACTTAAGACTAAATGAACCTAACAAACATATACAGAGCATTCCATCCAATAGCAGCAGAATATGCATTCTTTTCAAGGACACATAGAACATTCTCTAGGATAGACCATATTATATGTCACTAAACATATATTAGCAAATTTAAGAAGATTGAAATAATACCAAGTATCTTTCCCAACCAGAACAGTCTGAAACTAGAAATTAGTAAGAGGAAGAAAGCTGGAAAATTCATAAACATGTGGTGATTGAACAACATGCTCCTGAACACCAGTGGGTCAAAGAAGTCAAAAAGGAAATCAAGAAACATCTTGAAACAAAAGAAAATGGAAGCACAACATATCAAAACCTATGGAATGCAGCAAAATCAGTTCTAAGAGTCAAGTTTATAATGATAAATATATCAATATATTGATATAAATGTCTTCTTACAGTAAGAAACAAGAAAGATCTCAAAGACCCTCAACTTTACTCATCAAAGAACTAGAAAAAGAACAAAGCCCAAAGCTAGCAGAAAGAAAGAAATAACAAGGATCAGAGCAGAAATAAATGAAAAAGAGACCAGAAAAACAAATAGGAGAGATCAACAAAGCTAAGAGCTGGTTCTTGGAAAAGATAAACAAAATTGACAAACCTTTAGTCAGATTAACTAAGAAAAGGAGAGGACCCAAATAAATAAACTCAAAAATGAAAGAGGAGACATTATAACTGATACCACAGAAGTACAAATGATCATGAGAAACTACTATGAAAAATTATATGCCAACGAACAGTATAACCTAGAAAAAAATGGATAAATTCCTAGACACATATGACATACCAAGACCTTATCATGAATAAATAGAAAATCTAAACAGACCAATAACAAGGAGATTGAGTCAGTACTCAAAATCCTCTCAACACAGAAAAGCCCAGGCCTAGATGGTTTTACTGGTGAATTCTACCAAATATTTAAAGAATTGATGTCACTTCTTCTCAAACTTTCCTAAAAAATTGAAAAGGAGGGAACACTTCCAAACTTATTTTTCAAGGCCAGCATTACCCTGACACCAAAATTACTACAAGAAATGAAAATTACAGACCAATATCCCTGATGAACACAGACGCAAAAATCCTTTACAAAATATTAGCAGATTGAATTCAATACCACATTAAAAGGATCACTCACCATAATCAAATGGATTCTCACTTCTGAAGGGGAAATGAAATGACAAGTTCCCCAGATATGCCACCGTACTGTGAATGATGAAGAGCCACTGACCACAAGGCCTTGGACCTCGTGGGCCTGCTGGCTGCTACTTGCATTCTTTTAATAAAAACCTCCTAGTGGGCTTCCCTGGTGGCGCAGTGGTTGAGAGTCCGCCTGCCGATGCAGGGGACACGGGTTCGTGCCCCGGTCTGGGAAGATCCCACATGCCGCAGAGCGGCTGGGCCCGTGAGCCATGGCTGCTGAGCCTGCACGTCTAGAGCCTGTGCTCCGCAATGGCAGAGGCCACAGCAGTGAGAGGCCCGCGTACCGCAAAAAAAACAAACAACAAAAAAAAACCTCCTAGTGAAAGCAATATTTTGACATTGCAAGCTGAAAGATTAATGTGATTATCTTGTTGTAACACATATTGAGGATTTAACTTTCTCATATTGAAATAATACCTGAATGTTTAAAAAATTCTAACAGTACTAAAGGATGTAAGAATGACAACTCAGTCATTTTTTACCCTGACCTTCAGTCCACAAGATTCCCTTCCCATATTTTATTTTTTCTTTTACTTTTAAAACTTTGTATCCTTCCAGTGATATCCATGTAAATATATACAATTGACCTTTGAACAACATGGGGGTTAATCTGTGTATAACTTATAGTCAGCCTTCCATATCCACAGTTCCCTCACATCCTAGAATTCAACCAGCCATGGGCCATGTAGACTATAGTATTTACTACTGAAAAATATACAGGTTTAAGTGGACCCTCACAGTTCAAGCCCACATTGTTCAAGGGACAACTGTACTTCATAGAACTCCTGGCTTCATAAAAAATGGTAGGTTACAATAACACATTGTGACGTACCTTTTTCAGATATTCAGAATTTTATTTTGATTTACTTTGTAGCTACCAGCTAATCCTGACCAAACTTATGTCTTAGTACACTGAGTTTATTAAAATAGATGTTTTATAAAACACTGCAGAGGCCATAATTGTTAACACAATTTGCCAAAGTGTATTTAAGTGGTCTAGTTTGTTAAGCGTATCTTGGATAGGAAAGTAAATACCAGTATTGTGTAAGTACTTCTACTGCAGCTTAGGGAAATGAAAGAGAAATTACTTCTCAGACATATAAAACAGGCAAATAAAATGGATCAAAAATTTCCTTCCCCTGATGAAAAGCTGCATTCATAGAAATATTCTGGTAAATAAAAACTATACTTTTTGCATTCAAGAGATTCCACATGCTGGTTTGAGATATGTAGAAATGGCAAGTTTCAGGTTCAACGTAGTAGATTTTGATATTTTCTTCCTTCCCCCTCCCTTCTTTCCCTCCTCCTTCCTTCTTTCTTTCCCTTTTAGCATCAAATAAAATGGTCCTTTCAGCTGTAGTATTTTCACTCTGAAATAAATGATCTTTGTATTGCATCTTTTAAATCCTTTCATTCTCCTTTAAGACAAAACCATTGCAGTTCTAGGTGCACATCACATGTGCTTATTACAAACAGCTTTTCCTGACATGTTTTCAAGTAGTTCAGAGAGGTACAATTAAGGCTGCACTAAAGAACAAGGCTCACATACATCCATATTGTATGTTTTAGTTCCAATTTAGTAGCTGCTCCCGCTACAGAGAGCCACAAGGAAAACAAGATTGTTTTTTTAAAACAATATAGTAGCAAATGAATTTCCTAATTGTATCAGTTTTCTCTTGCTGTATAAGAAAACTTAGCCGCTTAAGAACAATAAAACAAACCTATTATTTCACAATCCATGGGTTAGGAGGAGTCTGGCACATTTTAGCCAGATCCTCTACTAAGGGCCTCACAAGGGCTGAAATCAAGGTGTCAGCCAGCTGCATTCTCACCTAGAAGCTTGACTAGGGAGCGCTCTGCTTTCAAAATCATTCAGATTGCTGCAGAACTTGGTTCTTTGGAGTTGTAAGACAGAAGTCTCAGTTTTCTTGCTGGCTATTGGCTGGGGACCACTTGTAGCTCCTAGATGATATTCTCATGTTCCTACCACATGGCTCTCTCCATACATTGAGATGCCACATGGCCCTCTCACACTTTCACCCTTTTAACCCCCTCCTTCAGGAAGAAACCAATCCTTTTAAAAAGCTCATCTGATTAGGTCAAGCCCACCAAAGATAATCGCCCTTTTGAAGAACTCAGAGTTCACTGATTTGGGACTTGATTACATCTGCAAAATCCCTTCACCTTTTTTATATAAAGTAACCTTATTACAGGAGTTTTAGTCACATTCACCGTCTCACTGACTCTCAAGAGGAAGAGATAATACAGAACATATACAGCTGGGGGAAGAAATCTTGGGATCACAGCATTCTCCCTGCAATGTCAATTTAACCCTCTGTTGCTCCAAGACCCCTTGTCACTTGAGCACCTTAGTGTCAAGGAACAAAATGTCTAGCATATGACCACAATACTTCTAACATTTGGCAAAACCCAAAGCACAAAGTTTAAGCTACATGTTGAAGGGATTGACAACACAGTGAAGCCATTAGAAGATGAAACGTCCGCAAATCTTGTTCTTTTTCTTCTCAAGAGATGCTCAGTCTTTCAGATTGTCTGGCCCCAAACCCTTGCCCATGCCCCAACCCCCACCCCTCGCTCCAGGATCCACACCTTTCTTGTTTGGCTCACTTTGCCTTTCTTGTTTCTTTCTTTCCTTCTTTTTCAAATTGTGTAACTCTGTCAATGAATTGGTAATTTTCATGAAATTGTCAATTTAGACTGAAATATACTTATTTCAAACTAATTCTTCAATCTTGGTAAAATGTAGAACTTTTTCATATTGTGTTATCTTTTAGTGTCTTTTAAAATGTGAAGTCTTCAAGATGGGTTCATAGCATCTATTCCATAGAATTTATAATTACCACAAAGATTTTATTGTTAATTGAAGTTTAGCCTCTTCCTGTAAGTTTCTGATCTATGGTTTATCTGTTAATCTTTTTTCTACGTAAAGAACTTACGTAGGGTCTTCTTGGTCCTCTACTACTAAAAAAAAATTGTCATTTCTTCCCTTTATGTTCCTTCTCAATTGATCTCATTTTCCTTTTCAGAAATATTTGCTTTCAGATTTACTTCAGTCTTCTTCATTTCCTTCATTCTCATCATCCTGGCTCTCTCTAATGAGGTTGTACTTCATTACCTTCACACAATCTCCACTGGATGACCTTCCTCCCACCTTCTGATCAGATGCTTTGTGGAGGATGTGTGTGCTTTCCTGCTGCCACCATCTCAATCCAAGTATGACATGTGTGAAGGGGCGAGCAAGAGAGTGACAAGTGAGCATTATTAAGTCACTGAATTTGCTTTTTTTTGACCTGACCTAAACCCAATACAGATCTGGTCTTTCTAAGTTTTAGTAGAATTTGTAGAAGAGATTTAAAAACAAAAATAGCTAGCAGCACTCTATCCCATTGGCTGCAAAACCCACTACTGATTCCAGAATAGTCACTTTACTCTTTGGAAACTTGCATCTGTCAGAATTCTTTTGAATGTAAATGACAGAAAATTCCTTCCAATCTGACTCAGGCAAACAGGAAGATTTTCATTTCACTCTGCTGAACAGGCCCAGAGGACACCACTGGGAGCTGGGTTCACTCCTCTTCTGGCTCATTTATGCACCATACTGCTTCCATTCTCAGAATTCTCTCAAAGATGGCTGCGAGGGCATCCATTCCCAGTGAAAAAACAAAATCCCAGAGTTTCTTCTGGGACAATACACTTTTGAAAAGTGGGTAAGGGCTTCTCTATATAGCAGCAAAATGAAAGATTTAACTGTCCCTGTAAACGCCTTTGGGTTTAAGGTAACTTTTCAGTTACTTTATATGGTACATACCCAATAGAAGTGTTAACTGAGTGATAAAGGAGCACATGAATATTTACATCCCAGTGTTAATTGCTCCAGGAAAAAAAAAAAAAAGATTTCCAGTGTAAAGAAAAGGAAGGTGAATGAGAAGAAAGAAGGAGAGGAAAAGGTATTATTTTGGTGACCTCGATTTGGATTTTATCTCAAGCTGTTAATAGATGTATAACCTGAGCAAATTACTTGATATTTTTAAGGCTCAGTTTCTCTCCACCATGGAGATAATACTTATAGAGTGCTTTTCTCCCAGTACCATGCTGATGAAATGCAATGCTGTAGGTTAAGCTCTTTACACAGCTTGCATGTAGAAAGCTCTTAATAAATATCAGTTATCATTATTAGTTTAATTATCATCAAACCCAAAACATAATAATAGACTCTCAGGTGCTGGTTTCCTCCATTTTTACTCTGTTCTTTGTTTCCTTTAGCTGTAGTAGTTAGTTTTATTCTATTAGTTTATTCTATTCAAGGACTGACCCAGGTTTTGTGGGGCCTAAATCTCATACAGTTTTGAAGGCCTTTTAAGAGAAAGCATATAACATTGTGAATAAAAATTAGAGACACATGTTTAAATTTGGAAATTTAAATTTAAAAAATAATAAACTACAAATACATAAATAATGGTAAATCTTGTTATAAATATCACAAATCCAGAAAACTGATAATATTTTAATTTTAATAAATTACCTCCAGACACACTTCTAAACTACTTATTTTTCTTCTTTGGTTGTACATTCTTTGGTTGCTGTATCCTATCACAGCAGTTTTGTTGTTTTTTGTTTTTTTTAATAGAGCAGTTTTATAATGTTTTCAATGGGGAGAATAAAAAAATAATCCAGTCTTTTCTTAGGATGGTCAGTCAAATTCATTTTTAAAGTACTGATGGTTTAGCAAAGTTTCTTTCAGCTTTACAGCTCGTGACTGATAATGCCACACATGTAACTCCAGCTCCAATTTCGCTGAGATGGCACTATGTTTAGGGGCGGATCCTCAGATGATTGAAGCGCTTTGATCTCGATCTGGATGTTCCTTGGTAGCTTCGATTTCTAGGTTGGCCAAGTCCTAGCTACTGCTGTTTCCTGTCGCACCGCTGCCACTCGTCCTGGTGTGGGTGGGGGGAGGAGGTGGTGAAGACCCATGAAGCCCTATCAGTGAGAGACCCTTGAGTGGGGAGCAGGCCAGAGTTTCATTCACGCCCTTTTCCTTGGCATCAGAGAGTCTGGATACTCTTTGAGGTTTTCCTGGGACAGGGTTGTCACTGGGCCCTGGAGGATGTAGACGTAGGGTAACCTGTAAACCTCATCTATGTATCTAAGACCACCAAGAGGGCAGAGAGGATGATGCCCCAGTCTGGGGTGCTGATTCTTCCCTGTGTAGGATTTAACTAGCAATTAAAAATATAGGATGCAGGCAATATTGGGGAACAACTAAAAAATTATTCACTGTTTATCTGAAATTCAAATTTAACTGGGCATCCTGTATTTATTTGGCAACACTAACACTGTGGGCCTACATGGCAGCTTTGGAAAGCATCCATGCAAATAAGAGGCCCTGAAAGTTAAGTTTCCTCGGCCTCATTTTAAATCCGCCCTCTGATTCTAGTGTAAAGCTTAACATTTTTTCCTGTTAAATGGGATGTTGAATCTAAAGTACCTGATTTGAATAGAAGCTCAAAAAGATGTTTTTTGTTTCCTTTTACTTTCTCCTTTAATTTTTTTCAATTTGGCTTATTATTCCAACATGTTGATCATTTAGGGTCTTAATTCTATAGCACATTATAGTACTAGTTTTGTCTGATCCTTAAATTATGGTCAGTCAGCCCCTTCAACATTACAACACAGGCAAATTATCTCTGTTGTTGAAGATTGTAAGAACTGTCAATTCTGGGTCCTACTGCATTTGTAAAACAGAAGGCCTAATAAGGGCTAGATTCCCAAACTAGAGAATTTAAATTTATTCTTTGATTATGGGAATCCTTTCACAATGTATACATATATTAAACCATCACATTGTACACTTTAAATATATTACAATTTTATTTGTCAATTATACCCAATAAAGCTAAAAAATAAAACAACACTTGAAAGCAAATACCTCACTTATGTGGGATATAGTCAAGAATTATGTTCAGTTCTAGTTGTGGTTATCAGCATTTGGCACCTCAGGCCATAAAAGAAACAAATGTGGAATGTATTAGACCAGCTGGAGAGAAAAAATAATTCTTGTGTAAGAAAAGCTTACATAGCTTTCTATGTAAAATGTCGTTGCTTATAAAAATGACAATTTTTAAAAAAAAACTGTAGTCTTGAAAAAATACAAAATTTAAGAGAACAAAAAACTTAGAGAAATTTATTTTCTATTCTAGCATTTATTATTTCCAATGACAATACTTGATTGGGTCTATTTGTTCTATTTGTGTGGATTTAATATGGGAAGCCCCTAAGGGAAGATTTTTTTGGGGGGTAAGCCATCTCAAAGGTGGTCTTTCGGGCCTCCCTGGTGGCGCAGTGGTTGAGAGTCCGCCTGCCGATGCAGGGGATACGGGTTCGTGCCCCGGTCTGGGAGGATCCCATATGCCGCGGAGCGGCTGGGCCCGTGAGCCATGGCTGCTGAGCCTGCGCGTCCGGAGCCTGTGCTCCGCAACGGGAGAGGCCACAACAGTGAGAGGCCCGCATACCACAAAAAAAAAAAAAAAAAAAAAAAAAAAAAAAAAAAAAAAAAAAGGTGGTCTTTCTGCCCCCATAGGGTTGATTACATGAATAGTTGCTTTGGCTCATGCACTGTGACCTTGGCCAATCAGCTATGGCTAGAGAAGAAGGTTTGGATTTACTCAGTACACAGCATAATCTATAGCAACTTAGGAGTAAAGAATTGGCTTGGGTCACTCTCTCAATGGTAGACAGATGCCTTAAGATTTATAACTTCCACCTGAAATCTGATAAGAACAACAGGTTATTGATTTTCATCAAAACCATAGAAAAATATTGATGAAGATGAGGCCAGGAAGAGAGAACTAAAGCCCATCATTAGATTAGTCTGCACCCTTTGGATGGGGATATCATCATTCAATCACTCACAGCTAACTGTTCTAATATCTAGACCGTCTCCCCTTCCCCACTGTGTACACGAGGCTATCATGAAAAAGTCTGCTAGTAACTTGTTAAAATCTAGTTTATAACATCTTCTTCCACTTACCAAATTTAGTAATACTGTCAAAAACCAAGCAATGATGTTGGTCTGCGGTGACTTGTTCTTGATGAAGCCATTCTAATTCTGGTCTTCACAGCTTCCTTTTCTAAGTGTTCATGTATTTAAAAAAAATTATCTCTTCTAGGATTTTTGTCAAGCCCTATAATCTGTAATTCAATAAATCTACCTTCTTCCTCTTCTGAAAACTGTAGCAACACTTTCCATTCTTCAGTTTCCTGGCATGTCTCCTGTTTTCCATGGTTTCCCGATGATTACCCACAGTGGTTCAGTAATTACAGCCACACATTCTCTATGTTCCCTGAGATGCAGTTTAGCCAGGCCAAGAGATTTGAAATAATCAGAGCAACTAGGAACTCTCTCATGATTTCTCCTGCTTCCTAGGTTTCAAATCACTCTAATATTTACTCTCCACTTTTCCTGATTCCATGAGTTGGCAGAGATAGATGCTTATGGGATCCTTAATAGTTGCCATTGGTCACATCTAGTTCCAAGTCTTTGGAAGGACCTGCACCTAATTTTCAGAGGCAGAGTCAAAGGCACATTCTGAGGCACAACTAATAAACACTTAATATTTTATACTCTTAGAAGTTGCTTACAACTGTGATGCTTCACTTCTGTGACCACCAGAAGCACGAAGACCATGGAAGTCTATTATTTCATGTTCTATTGTTTCCTGAGTATATTTATTTAATGATGATGAAGTAAAGCTTAAAAAGCCTGGTGCCGGCAAGTTCTAGTTCAAGATGGCAATGTAGGAGTATCCTAAACTGACTTCCTCTCACAGACACACCAAATCTACAGCTACATATAGAAAAATCTCCTCTGAAGGAAACCTGAAAACTAGGTGAGCAATTCCTATACATCAGGTAAATGAGAAAATCCCACACTGAAATAGGTAGGAGAGGCTGAGACAATCTCACTGTAATTCCCACCCCTGGCATGGCAACCTACAAGTGGAAGGGAACTCACAACCCTGAGTGTCTCCCTGAGGAGCTAAAGATTTGAACTCCATATCAGGCATCCCAACTTTTAAGACCTGATCCTAAGAGATTGGCCCCCAAAATATCAAGCTTTGAAAGCCAAGAGGGCTTGTGTCCACAAGACCCACAAGGCTCTAGTGAATTGAAAAACAATTCTTTAAGGGCTTGCATAGAATTATTTGGCTACTCCCAAGGACCAGAGCCGAGGCAGCTGACAGAAAAATACTCAGTCTTCCTGTGAAAGAGTCCTATTTGCTTATCTTCATAACTACAGCCTGAAAACAGACTTCTAACTAAAAACATAACTAAGGGCCTACTATAATCCTCTCCAAAGACCTCAGAGAGTGGGTACTATCTTCACCTTCTCCCTTGGCCTCACTCCCAGTCACCAGTATCTCTTGGAAAGGAATTTGTACACACATCTGGTGCCCCCTTTTTTGCAGCTTCTACCCAGGGAACACCCCTTGATCACCTGCCTCTGGTGGCCAGCAGGGCCTATGTTTGTAGGTCTCATAGCACTGTAACAAATGGAGAAAGTTTTTTTTTTTTAGATTTTTTTTTTAATTTATTTTTTAGATTTACAGAAAAATTGCAGAATTTCCATAAACCCCACACACAATTTCTGCTATTATTATTATTAACATATTATTAACATAATATTAATATTATTAACATATTATTATTATTAACATCTAACATTAGTATGGTAATTTTTTTTAAATTCTTCTTTTATTCTTGAATTTTATTTTATTTTTTATACTGCAGGTTCTTATTAGTTATCTATTTTATACATATTAGTGTATATATGTCAATCCCAATCTCCCAATTCATCTCATCCCCCCCAACCTTTCCCCCTTGGTGTCCATACATTTGTTCTCTACACCTGTGTCTCTATCTCTGCCTTGCAAACCAGTTCATCTGTACCATTTTTCTAGATTCCACATATATGCATTAATATGCATTAATATGCATTAATATGCATTAATATACAATATTTGTTTTTTTCTTTCTGATATACTTCACTCTGTATGACAGTCTCTAGGTCTATCCACGTCTCTACGAATGATCCAATTTCATTCCTTTTTATGGCTGAGTAATATTCCATTGTATATATGTACCACATCTACTTTACCCATTTGTCTGTCAACGGGCATTTAGGTTGCTTCCATGACCTGGCTATTGTAAACAGTGCTGCAATGAACATTGGGGTGCATGTGTCTTTTTGAATTATATATTTTTTCTGGGTATAGACCCAGTAGTGGGATTGCTGGGTCATATGGTAATTATATTTTTAGTTTTTTAAGGAACCTCCGTACAGTTCTCCATAGTGGCTGTATCAATTTACATTCCCACCAACAGTGTAAGAGGGTTCCTTTTTCTCCACACCCTCTCCAGCATTTGCTGTTTGTAGATTTTCTGATGATGCCCATTCTAAGTGGTGTGAGGCGATACCTCACTGTAGTTTTGATTTGCATTTCTCTAATAATTAGTGATGTTAAGCAGCTTTTCATGTGCCTCTTGGCCATCTGTGTGTACAGAACTAGGACAGAAAATCTTAAAATTTGTATGGAGACACAAAAGACCCTGAATAGCCAAAGCAATCTTGAGGGAAAAAAATGGAGCTGGAGGAATCAGACTCCCTGACTTCAGACTATACTACAAAGCTACAGTAATCAAGACAATATCGTATTGGCACAAAAACAGAAATAAGTCAATGGAACAAGATAGAAAGCCCAGAGATAAACCCATGCACCTGAGGTCAATTAATCTATGACAAAGGAGGCAAGGATATACAATGGAGAAAAGAGTCTCTTCAATAAGTGGTGCTGGGAAAACTGGACAGCTATGTATAAAAGAATGAAATTAGAACACTCCCTAAAACCATACCCAAAAATAAACTCAAAATGGATTAATGACCTAAATGTAAGACTGGATACTATAAAACTCTTAGAGGAAAACATAGGAAGAACACTCTTTGACATAAACCACAGCAAGATCTTTTTTGACCCACCTCCTAGAGTAATGGAAATAAAAACAAAAATAAACAAATGGGACCTAATGAAACTTAAAAGCTTTTGCATAGCAGAAGAAACTATAAACAAGATGAAAAGACAACCCTCAGAATGGGAGAAGATATTAGCAAATGAATAAATGGACAAAGGATTAATCTCCAAAATATATAAACAGCTCATGCAGTTCAATATTAAAAAAACAAACAACCCAATCAAAAAATTGGCAGAAGACCTAAATAGACATTTCTCCAAAGAGAAACAGTTTTGAACCAGAGCACAGTACAGAGATAGCAGACTAAAATACACCCCCAGTCTTTCTGTGAAAGCCTATCATCTTCCTAGATGTGGCCTGATGGTTTATAATTAAATACAGATTTAAAGGCTTAGTACCATCCTCTCCAGAGACTGGGAAGACAGATGGTGCCATCTTTGTGCTCTCCCTTTGCCCCAACCCAGGTTGCTGGTATCTCTGAGAAAGGAGCTTGTGTACACATCTGGTGACCTGGCTTTTGTGGCTGTCACCCAGAAGACACATCCCTTGACAGCCTAGATTTTGTGGCAAGTAGAGCTTTGTGTTCACAGTTTCAACAGGATGGTAGAAAACAATAAAACAGTCCTTAACTGGCTGTTACCCCAGAGCTCAATTCAGAGAGGGCAGTCTCTCTGCATTGTCCACCTCACAGTCTTCCTCTTAAAGAGCTTTATTTGCATACTTTAAAACCTGCTGTCTGAGGGTCTGGTTTCTAGTCAGCCTGCATCTAGGTGCCAACTGAAATCCTCCCGTTTGGGACACTGACAGGTCTTTGCACACCCTCAACTATGGGGAGCCACCAGGAATAAAGTGGCTACTTGGGTAATCAGAGAGACAATCAAGAGCTAGGACAGGGTTGAACACCTATATGAGGCCATTCCTTCAAGACTGGAAGACGTGGTTGTTTTATCTAATCAGAGAAACCAGCACAGAGAGAGAAGGAAAATGAAGAAAGAGGAATATATTCCAAACAAAAGAACAAGACAAAATTACAGAAAAAAGACCTTAATGGAGATAAGTGATTAACATGACAAAGAATTTAAAATGATGGTCATTAAGATGCTTACTGAGCTCAGGAGAAGAATGGATGAACAAAGTGAGAATTTCAACAAAAAATTAGAAAATATAAGCAAGTACCAAATAGAATTCAGAGCTGAAGGATACAATATCTGCACTGAAAAATACACTACAGGGGTTCAACAGCAGACTAGATGAAGCAGAAGAAAGGATCCACATACTCAAAAATAGGGCAGTAGGACTCAACCAGAGCAGCAGAAAGAAAAATGAAAAAACGTGAAGATAACTTATGGCACTTATAGGGCAACCTCAAGCAGATCAACATTTTAATATTATAGGGATCCCAGAAGGAGAAGAAAGAGAGGAAGGGGCAGAAAACTCTGAAGAAATAATGGCTAAAAACATCCCTAACCTGGGAAAGGAAACAGACATCCAGGAAGTCTAGAGAGTCACAAGTAAGATGAACCCAAAGGCTCACACCAATACACACTATTGTTAAATTGTAAATAGCTAAAACAAGGAGAGAATTTTGAAGCAGCAAGAGAAAAACAACTTGTTACATACAAAGGGAACCCCAAAGGACTACCAGCAGATTTTTCAGCAGAAATGTTGCAGGGTGGAAGAGAGTGGCACAATATTCAAAGTGCTGGAAGAAAAAACTGCCAACTAAAAATATTCTACCCAGCAAAGTTGTCCTTCAAAATTGAAGGAGAGATAAAGTTTTCCAGGTAAGCAAAAGCTAAAGGACTTCATCAACAGTTGACTGGCCTTATAGGAAATATTAAACGGACGTCTTTAAATTGAAAAGGAAGAATGCTAATTAGTAACTGGAAAACATATGAAAGTATAACTCTCACTGGTAAAGGTAAGTATATAATAAAATTCAGAACAATCTACTGTAAGACTGGTGAGTTAATCACTTATAGTGCTAGTGTGAAGGTTAAAAGACAAAAATAGTAAAAATAACCAACACTAGAAAAATTTGTTAATGGATACAAAAGATAAAAAGATGTAAATTATGACCTCTAAAACAAAATGTGGGGGGGAATCCGAGTAAAAATGTAGAGCTTTAGAATGCATTCAAACTTAAGTTGTTATAAACTTAAAAGAGACTGTTTTATATAGCTACATGGTAACCACAAAGCAAAAACCTATAGTAGATACACAAAAGATAAAGAAATCTAAGCAAACCACTACAGAAAATCATCCATTTACAAAAGGGAGAGAGCAAGAGGAGAAGACAGGAACAAATGAATAACAAAACAGCCAGAAAACAGTTAACAAAATGATAATAAGGACATACCTATCAATAATTATCTTAAATGTAAATGGCAAGCAAATGACACACAGTGGATGAATGGCTAATGAAAAAAAGACCCATCTATATGCTGCCTACCAGAGACTCACTTCAGATGTTAAGGATGCACAAAGACTGAAAATAAAGGGATAGAAAAATATACTCTATGCTGATGCAAACCAAAAGAGGCTGAGGTAGTTATACTTGTATCAGAAAATAATAGATTTTAAGACAAAGACTGTAATAAGACACAAAGAAAGTTATTATCTGATAATAAATGGGTCAATCCAAAAAGAGGCTATCAGATTTATAAAAATGTATACACCCAACATTGGAGCACTTAAATATATAAAGCAAATATAAAAAGACCTAAAGGGAGAAATAGACAACAATACAACAATATTAGGGGACTTAATATTCCACCTTTCTTCGATGAATAGATCATGAAGACCAAAAAAAAAAAAAAAAAATCAATAAGGAAACATTGGCCTTAATGAGATGTTATACCAGATACACTTAACAGACACATACAGAAAATTCCATCTAAAAGCAACAGAATATACATCTTAAGAGCACATGGTACATTCTCTGGGATAGGTCATGTTAGGCCACAAAAGAAGTCTTAATAGATTTAAAATCATAATCTTTTTTACCACAACATTATGAAACTAAAAATCAATTATAAGAAGAAAACTGGAAAATTCACAAATATGTGGAGATTATACAACATGCTGTTGAACAACCAATGGGTCAAAGAAAAAAAAACAAAAGAGAAATAAAAACATATCTTGAGACGAATGAAAATACAACATACCAAAATTATGGGTTTCAGCAAAAGCAGTTCTAAGAGGAAAAGTTTCTAATGATAAACGCCTACATCAAGAAACAAACATCTTGGATAAACAACCTAACTTTACACCTCAAGAAATTAGAAAAGGAAAAAAACTAAGCCTAAAGTTACTAGAAAAGTAAACAAAGATGGAGTGAAAATAAATGAAATAGAAACTAAAAAGACAACAGAAAATATCAATAAAATTTCGAACTGGCTGTTTAAAAAGATTTAAAAAAATAGACAAACCTTTAGCTAGACTCACTGAGAAAGAGACAGAGAGAGGACTCATATATAAAACCAAGGTGAAAGAGGAGACTACAACTGATACTACAGATACAAAGGATGATAAAAGACTACTATGAACAATTATATGCCGATGAATTGGACAACTTAGAAGAAAAATTTTTTAAAAGCCTAGAAACATACAACCTACCAAAACTGAATCATGAAATATAGAAAACTTAAAACAAACCAATTACTAGTAAGGATATTGAATCAGTAGTCAAAAAATCTCTCAACAGAAGTCCAGGACATGATGGCTTCACTGGTGAATTCTACCAAACATCTAAAGAAAAATTAATACTAATTCTCAAATTCTTCCAAAAAACAGAAAACAATGGACCAATCTAAATGCATTTTATGAGGTCAACATCACCCAAAAACCAAAACTAGATAAGGACCATACAAGAAAATTATAGGTCAATATCCCTGATGAACATAGATGTAAACATTCTCAACAAAATATTAGCAAACCAAATTCAACAATATATTAAAAGGACCATACACCATGATCAACTGGGATTTATTCCAGGGATGCAGTAATGGTACAACATCCACAAAACTCAATGTGATATGCCACATTAACAAAAGATAAAAATCATATGGTCATCTCAGCAGATGCAGAAAAATATGTTGACAAAATTCAACATCCATTTACAATAAAGACTTTCAAAAAAGTGGGTAAAGAGGGAATGTCCCTCAACATAATAAAAGCCATATATGACAAGTCCACAGCTAATAATATACTCAACAGTGGTAAGCTGAAAGCTTTTCTTCTAAGATCAGGAATAAGACAAGGATGCTGACTCTCACCACTCTTATTCAACATAGTATTGGATATCTTAGCTACATAAATCAGACAAGAAAAAGAAATAAAAGTCACCATAATCGGAAAGGAAGAAGTAAAACTGTCACTATTTGCAGATGACATATTATATTATAGAAAACCCTAAAAACCACACCAAAAAACTATTGGAATAAATGAGCTCAGTAAAGTTGCAGGATACAAGAATCAGTTGCATTGCTATACACTAAGAATGAACTATTAAAAAGAGAAATTGAGAAAACAATCTCATTTATAATTGCATTAAAAAGGATAAAATACCTAGGTATAAAATTAACCAAAAAGGTGAAAGACCTATATGCTGAAAACTATAAGATATTAATGAAAGAAATTACAGATGACACAAATAAGTGGAAAGATATTCCATGATAATGGATTGGAAGAATACTGTTCAAATGTCCATACTAGCCAAACTGATCTACAGATTTAATGCAATCCCTATTAAAATTCCAATGGCATTTTTCACAGAAATAGAACAATCCTAAAATTTGCTTTGAACCGCAAAAGACCCCCCAATAGCCAAAGCAATCTTGAGAAAGAACAAAGCTGGAGGCCTCATGCTCCCTAACTTCTAATTCTATTACAAACTACAATAATCAAAACAGAATGGTACTGGCATAAAAACAGACACACCGATCAATGAAAGAGAACAGAGAGCCCATAAATAAACCCACATTTATATGGGCAATTGATCTATGGCAAAGGAGGCAAGAATATAAAATGGGCAGAAGACAGCCTCTTCAATAAATGGTGCTGGGAAAACTGGATAGCTACATGTAAAAGAATGAAACTGGACCACTATCTTACACCATACACAAAAATTAACTCAAAGTGGATTAAAGACTTGAATGTAAACCATGAAACCATAAAACTCTTAGAAGAAAATAAAGCAGGGACTTTCCTGGTGGCACAGTGGATAAGACTCTGCACTCCCAATGCAGGGGGCCCAAGTTCGATCCCTGGCCAGGGAAATAGATCCCACACGCATGCCTCAACTGAGAGTTCGCATGCCACAACTAAGGAGCCAGAGAGCCACAACTAAGGAGCCCACATGCTGCAACTAAGACCCGGCGCAACCAAATAAATAAGTAAATATTTAACAACAAAAAAAGGAAGAAAACAAAGCATTGAGCCCCTTGACATTGGTCTTGATGATTTCTTGGATTTGACACCAAAAGCAAAGACAACAAAAATAAAAATAAGTGGGGCTGCATCAAACTAAGAGGCTCCTGCACAGCAAAGGAAACTATCAACAAAATTAAAAGGCAAAAAATAAAATGGGAGAAAATATTTGGAAATCATGTGTCAGATAAGGGCTTAATAAGCAAAATATATAAAGAACCATACAACTCAATGGCAAAAAACCCCAAGCAATCTGATTAAAAAATTGGCAGAGGATCTGAATAGACATTTTTCCAAAGAAGACATACAGATGGCCAACAGGTACATAAAAAGATGCTCAACATCACTAATCAGAGAAATGTAAATCCAAACCACAATGAGATATCACCTCATACATTAGAAAGGCTATTATCAAAAAGACACAAAATGTGAAGCATTGGTGAGGGTGTGGAGAAAAGGGAAACCTTATCCACCATTAATGGGAATGTAAATTGGTGCAGCCACTATGGAGAACAGTATGGAGGTTCCTCAAAAAATTAAAATTAGAACTACCATAAAATCCAGCAATTGCACTTCTGGGTATTTATCCAAGGAAAATAAAAACACTAACTGGAAAAGTTACCTACACCCTCATGTTCACTGCAGCATTATTTACAATAGCCAAGACACAGAAACAACCTAAGTGTCCACTGATGGATAAATGGATAAAGAAGATGTGGTATATGTATATACACACACACACAATGGAATATCACTCAGCCATCAACAGAAGGAAATCTTGCCATTTGCAACATCAATGGATATTAAGGGCATTATGCTAAATGAAATAAGTCAGACAAAGACAAATATTGTATGATCTCATTTATGTGTGGAATCTTAAAAACAAACAAACAAACAACAACAAAGCTCATAGATACAAAGAAGGGACTGGTGGTGGCCAAAAGTGGTGGGTGACACTACTGGGCATATACCCAGAGAAAACCACAATTCAAAAAGACACAGGCACCCCAATGTTCATTGCAGCACTATTTACAATAGCCAGGTCATGGAAGCAACCTAAATGCCCACCGACAGACGAATGGATAAAGAAGATGTGGTACATATATACAATGAATATTACTCAGCCATAAAAAGGAACAAAACTGGGTCACTTGTAGAGATGTGGATGGATCTAGAGACTGTCATACAGAGTAAGTCAGAAAGAGAAAAACAAATATCGTGTATTAACGCATATATGTGGAAACTACAAGAATGGTACAGATGAACCGGTTTTCAGGGCAGAAACTGAGACACAGATGTAGAGAACAAACGTACGGACAACAAGGGGGGAAAGCGGTGGGGGGGCAGGGGTGGTGGTGGGATGAATTGGGAGAATTGGGATTGACATGTATACACTGATGTGTATAAAATGGATGACTAATAACCTGCTGTTTAAAAATATAAATAAAATTAAATTAAAAAATTAAAAACAATAGGGGGGTGGGTGAGGGGTTGGTAAACTGGGTGAAGAGGGTCAAGAAGTACCCCTTCCAGTTATAAAATAAGTCCTGGGGATGTAGTTCACAGCATGGTTACCATAGTTATGATACTGTATTACATATTTGAGAGTTGCTATGCTAAGAGAATAGATTTTAGAAGTTCTCATCACAAAAAAGAAAAGAAAAAAATTTGTAACCATATGTAGTGATGGTCATTAACTAGACTTACTGTGGTGGTCGTTTCACAATATACAAATTCCTAATGTTGTACACCTGAACCTAATATAATGATACCTGTCAATTACATCTCAATTTCTTTAAAACAAAGGGCTGGTGGGGACTTCCCTGGTGGTCCAGTGGTTAAGACTCCACACTTCGGCTGCAGGGGGTGCGGGTTAGATCCCTGGTCGGGGAACTAAGATCCCACATGAGGCCAAAGGAAAGAAAAAAAAAAAAGTCCTGGTGCTCTTTTCTTCATGAAAAGAACCTGAACTGTTTTTGTTTGCTTGTTTCTTTGTTTTATTTTGTTTTTATTCTCCCTCACTTATATAATGATGTGATAATGGTTTATAATGATATCTCATTTCACAATCAAGTGATAGTAAAGAAACGTTAAGATTACAGCCTAATTGGAATGAGAAATCTAAATCTTTGTGTGATACATTGGAATATAAAGTGAAAAAAGAGTATCTAGTTCCCATATTAAACAAGCACAGTCAGCAAGCCTTTGATACTGTTTTCTTCCGTTAACATTGCTGATATCAGAACCTGAAATGAGTTCCCACAAAGAAAATTTGATAAAAAGTGTTCAGGATACAAGCACTGCTTTGATGCCCCAAGTCTAACACAACGTCAGACACTTAGTAGCCACATAACAATGTTTGCTTAATTGAGTTTACATGCCACATGAAAAAAACGCAAGTTAAATCTGAAAAACGTTATAATTATTTCACAGAAAGCAAGGGTTCAGGGAAGGAGAAAGGGGATTAGGACTGAACATACATTATGGGGACTGTAACGGTAACAAATGGAAATATGTTGCATAACAAAATATTTTAGCTTTTATTGGCATTTGAAGCAGCACAATAGGGAGAAAACTTTTTCTTTCTGCCAGTGTTCTTTAAAAACATGGGATAGAGGGCTTCCCTGGTGGCACAGTGGTTGGGGGTCCGCCTGCCGGTGCAGGGGACACGGGTTTGTGCCCCAGTCCGGGAGGATCCCACATGCCGCAGAGCGGCTGGGCCCATGAGCCATGGCCGCTGGGCCTGCGCGTCCGGAGCCTGTGCTCTGCAACGGGAGAGGCCACAACAGTGAGAGGCCCGCGTACAGCAAAAAAAACCCCCCAAAACATGGGATAGAAACAGAAATTTCAGGCAGATAGGAGATAAAAATCCCAGCTTCATGGCTAGTGGAAACAGGCTTTGTTGTTGTTAAGAGCTTACCTGCTGGTACAGATCTGTAGAATTAGGGACTTAATTCTTACCTTTTCCCAGCTGAGTTCATATGAGACTACAGAAGTCACAAGTCACAAGCAGTCCTCAAAACTGATGGCTTCCCCACGGAGGCTTGCTTGTAACCTCGAAGGAGACTAAGAATGTGAACCTCCTCGTACCTGTTCTCGAAAGGAATGGGAGGAGAGGAGTGAGCTAAGCCTGCCTGGTTCTTTATTTCAAGCTCATCAGCTAGGTAAACGCACTCCACCTGGAAGTTTGCGTGCAAAGGGCGGAGCATGAGACTACTGCCTGGAGAAATTCTTCCTCGTGAAAACCTGAGAGTCAGAAAATTGTTTGGGCTCAAGAGTATTTGAACACTTTTTGCCTTACAATGTGTTTACATATTCAACTCCTTCCCAAACTCTAGAAGGCAAGAAGGGCACATATTATCTCTATTTTTGTAATTACGAAGTTGAGATGCAGTAAACGATGTCTCACAGTCACCTGAAAGTCATTACACCAGAATGAATCTGTAATCTAACACCCACCCTTCCCCAACACCTAACTGGTAGTTCCCCAGGAGTCAGATAATGAGGCGTAATCCTTGACGATTCCCAGGTTGTAATCCTTTCACCTAAGATGATTTCAACAGCCTCTATCTACCTATCATCTACTTATCTATGGGAGAAGCAGAACAGTGAGGGAATTTGGAATGAGGAGCCTTTGGCAGAACCTGTGTTAGCTCCAGCCCTAGTGACGCAAATAAGTCTCTTGTCCCCTTAGCTGAGTGTCAATAGTGTAATTTTGGGGGGTGGAAGTGAGGAAGACTTTTTAAAAATAAATGCACACATCATAAGCATAGCACTCAATGAATTTTTACAAGAAATCTCATCTGCAACAATGAAGCAGCATCGTTAAAAAATTTTTAACAGGATTGTAGTGTATATATCTTATAAGTGAACAGCTCAATAAATTTTCACAAATTGAACCTGTGTGTAACCAACACCAGATCAAAAGACAGAACGTTACCGTCTCTTCTGATCTCTTGCTCTCTTTTGATTACCTCCACCCAAGGGTAACTTTATCTGAACTTCTAAGATAATATATTCATTTTTAAACTTTTTAGGAATGGGCTCATATAGGATGTATTCTTGTGTCTGGCTTCTTTTGCTTAACATTATTTTTGTGATATGTATTCATATTATTGTGTGTATTTGTAGATCATCCATTCTCATTAGTGTATTGTACTACATTGTGTGGATCTACCTGTTTAGTTATCCTTTCTACTTTTGATAGCATCTGGGTAGTTTACAATTTGGAGCTATTATGAATAGTACTGATGTGAACATTCTTATTCAATATCTTTTGGTGGACAAATGTACTTACTTATCCTGGGTCTATGTCTAGAGTGGTATTGCTAGCTCAGAGGCACGCAATTGTTTGGCGTTTGTAGGTGTTAGCCATTTTCCACAGCATTTACTAATTTATACTCCCACTGCAATATATAAGACTTCATTTGCTTCACATTCTCACAAGTTGTTGCAATAGGCCTCCAAAATGTCCACATCTTAATCCTTGGAAAACGTAAATATGTTATCTTTCCTGGCAAAAAGAACTTTGGAGATCCATACTGGAAATCCACTATTAATTCAGTTTCTTTCTGAGGATCTTCTCAGTTCTTTACTATTAAAATCTTGAATAACCCTCACATTGTAAGCATGAAGATTATCAGAAAAAATTATTTGAACCACTGCAGAGGGGAGACATCTGAGGGACTTTGGTTCCAGACAGTGGGAATCATGGTGAAGTTTTTATAATGTGTATGGAAGAAATGATTCAGTTTAAAGTTGAAAAAACCAAAACCTCAGAACACCTGGGGTACATTTTAAAGTTATTTATATGACATGATAAGTAGTAATTAACATTCATAAACTATCAGTTTCTCTTACATTAGTCATATTTTGGATTTTCTATAGCTATTCAAAATATTTTATGAACCTCATGTCAGAAAGTCTGTTAAAGACAGACATGTCTGTTAAAGCAGAACAATTTTTAGACAGCATATCTTCACGTTGAATGGGAGGCTAACAAAATAGTGAAATCTGCAATGATACAAAACTGAATTGAGTCATATATAATCATACTTCAGAACTTCATGTCAATAAGATTAGCTCACCAAAGTTCTTCGTTTAATTTACTAGGTCATAAATTCAGTTTTCTTGTAACAATATAGAAGGGACTTAAACACATTATGTGAGTACTTTTAGATATTTCCTCATAGTTGTGCATTCATTAAAGTCAACGCTCTTCTTTAAGGAGGATGATGTTTCTGATTTTATATTTTTTATTTTTACCAACTGGCTTTTCTCTCTGTGCATATGTCTCAGTTCTTTTTCTTCAAAGGGTTTATATTTCCTTATTACTTCATCTTCCTAATACCTCCTATGCCCTCTTCTGAAATCCATGGCTGTTTCCCCTCTCCCCCGCCTCTCAAGCACGTATAGAAAGTAGAATACATGTATGTGTGTGTGTGTGTGTGTGTGTGCATGTATGTATGGATGGGTGGGTGGATGGATGCAGGTCTGGTGCCCATGTGGAACCAATCAGCTGTGGAGGGGAGAGGAATTGGGGGCCAATGAGAGTTAAGCACTACTACTTATGACTGTCCCTTAAGCAGGGCAGCTTTCTTAGAGAGAGCAGTGTATGTGAAGCTACTGTGACTGATATCCTTAACACATTCTTTGCCTTCATCTCAATCTCTTCTCCCATGCTGTTCTTTAAATTACTGTTACTTTCACCAACTCCTTTCACTCTTTAAATTTTTCCTGGGTGACCTCATGGCTTTAACAGCACTTGCTCTATCTTTAGCTCAAATGACTTAAATGGACTCCAGATTCTGGATATCACATAGGCTAAACTCAGCATATTCCAAAAGAAACCCATATTTTACATCTCCATGCTGTAAACTGTTCCTTTTCCTGTATATCTTATGTCAGAACTATGAAATGCATATAAATATTTGTTTGACTTATATATAATATTTAACATGATATAAAACACACATGCTATAATTAACTTACTGTGTTTTATCACCATTGCCAAAATCTTCCTTACTTTAACATAAATCCAATTAGTTCATAAAGATATTATAAAATAAGAAACACAAAAATGTATATAGAGACAAGGAAGTCTTCCTCTCATTTCTGACCTCCAGACTACAGTTGTCTTCCTCATAAGTAACCATCGTTCCCAATATCAGCTGCATCTTTGCAAAGATATCCCTCGTATAAATTTATACGCATGCATATTTTTCTTAAAATGTACATCCTGCATTATATTCTTCTAAAAGTTTGGGAATCATTTGTGCATACTGTTTTTTCCTTGCTTTTTTTTTTCACTAACAATATGACTTGAATATTTAAAAGTAAAATAAACAGAAATATTTATAGTTAGAATTTACATAAGAGAAACTGCTTATAGTTTTCTCTTTTGGGTTCTTAAAACTAATTGTACTTTAATCGTGTTAAAATGTATCCTTTCAAGGAGGAAGTACTTTAAGCTACTGGTGATTTGAAGTTTGTTTTATATACTTTTTATTGTTAAACTAATATATTTTTATTAAAGATATGCATGTTTTCACTTATTATCTAAAAGCTATACATTTTTACATCTTTAGCTACTTTTTTTCATATATACCACTCTATTTCTAAACAACAAGCTCATCTTTATTTATTTTATTTATTTATTTATTTATTTATTTTGCAGTATGTGGGCCTCGCGCTGTTGTGGCCTCTCCCGTTGCGGCTCCGGACGTGCAGGCTCAACGGCCATGGCTCACAGGCCCAGCCGCTCCGCGGCATGTGGGATCTTCCCGGAACGGGGCACAAACCCGCGTCCCCTGCATCGGCAGGCGGGCTCTCAACCACTGCGCCACCAGGGAAGCCCCCAAACTCATCTTTAAAAGTACGTTCTATTTCACCAATTCCAGACATCATCCACTGACATTGTTTTTGTTTAAAAAAATGGTTTAACTCTCTTACACAGTCCTTCTTCTATTAATTCCCCTACTCCAATCTTCTAACATAATAATATAAGAATTTTGATTAAAGAGGTCAAGGTGGTGAAACAGGAAGATGTGGAACTCATCTTCCCCCATGAACACATCTTCCCCCATGAACACGTGGAACAATGCTCACGGAAACCTAACTGGAGACTGGCAGAAAGATTCCTATACAACCAAGGCTGTAAGAAAGATCCACATGGAATCAGGTAGGAAGGGAAAAGTGATTAGGTCAGGACTTGTGCCCCTGGGAGGGAACTTACAAGAAGAAGGAGATTACACAGGTAGAGATTCTCCCTGGGGAGTGAGCAGTTTGAGCCACATATTGGGCACCCCAGCCCTGGGGTCTGACACTGGGAAGATGAGTACCCTTGGCTGATTGGAGGGCTGGTGGGACTAACAGGAGTGCTGTGAAAAGCTTGGACACCACTTGTGAGGAGTGCACACATGCTTGCTTACTCCCAAAACAGGGCAGAGAGGGCAGATTGAAACGACGTCTAATGTTTCCCACGACCACTCAGCTTGCATCCCTGTCTGAACCTAGCGACTGCTCTGGCTGCACTTGCCTCATGTCGCAGTGCCACACTGGGGTGAGAGCTGCTGCAGCCAAGGGGAGAGCTTGGCTGTGAGGCACAAAGGTGGCTCAGACCTCGAGCGGCATCTGAGCTGAGTGGGGCCAGCCCCTACTGGTGCTTACAGGCAGCACATCAGAAGTGGTTCTAGTTGCTGACTGTAGCTGGGGCTGACACAGCCTGTGCCCAGACCCACATCAAGTGCCCACACCAGCCCCTCTTATTCCAGCACTGTTCGCCTCTGAGGAGAGGGTGCTAGTGCTGAGAGAGGGGAGAGCACACACTTAAAGGGAATGGAGCCATCTCAAACCTGACCCTCAGGGTTTCTGCTCCAGAAACTTGGAACCTGCCTCCACACCAGGCAGGGCAATGACAGCCACTGGGCAGAGGAGAAGCCCCAGCTCACATCTGGCTCTGGCCCTAGCCTCTTCATCTCAAGCCCCAGTTCCCGCCAAGCTGATAGTTGCCAGCACACCCTGCGGAAAGACATGACTTGTGTTCATGTCAGATCCAGCTCTCCCGCCAAAGCCACAGGGCACACACAGACTGTATAGGAACACTCCCACACAAGTAAACCCCTTCAAGGCTGCATAGAAAAATGGTTCACCTAATTTCATAGAGACAGAGAAATACAAGCAGAATGAGAAGACAGAGGAATTTGTCTGAAAGACCTGAAAGACCAAGAGAAAACACCTGAAAAAAATAACTAACAGGGCTTCCCTGGTGGCGCAGTGGTTGAGAGTCCACCTGCCGATGCAGGGGACACGGGTTTGTGCTCCTGTCCGGGAAGATCTCACATGCCATGGAGCGGCTGGGCCCGTGGGCCATGGTCACTGGGCCTGCACGTCCGGAGCCTGTGTTCCGCAGCGGGAGAGGCCACAGCAGTGAGAGGCCCGCGTACCGCAAAAAAAAAATAATAATAATAACTAACAAAACAGAAATAATTTACCAGAAAAAGAGTTCAAAACACTAGTAATAACAATGTTAACATAATTAAGGGAAAAGAATAGATGAACAGAGTGAGAATTTTAACAAGGAACCAGAAAATATAAAAAAGAACCAGTCAGAACTGAAGAATACAATAAATGAAATGGAAAACACACTAGAAGAAATGAACAGCAGACTAGATGATAAAGAAGAACATATAAGTGATTTGGAAGATAGAATAATGGAAATCACCCAATCAGAACAGCAAAAAGAAAAACAAATTAAAAAATGAAGACAGTTTAAGGGAACTCTGAGACAACATCAAACATACCAACATTTGCATTGTAGGGGTCCCAGAAGAAGAAGGAGAGAGAGAAGGGGGTTGAAAATGTATTTGATAAAATTATGGCTGAAAACTTTCCAAACCTGAAGAAGGAAACAGATACTCAGGTATAGGAAGCACAGAAGGTCCTAAACAAGATGAACCCAAACAGACCCACACTAAGATATTTCACAATTAAAATGGCAAAAATTAAAGGTAGAGAATTCTAAAGGTAGCAAGAGAAAAACAAAGAGTCATATACAAGGGAACCCCCATGAGGTTATCAGCTGATTTTTCTGCAAAAACTTTGCAGGCCAGAAGAGAGTGGCATGATATTCTCAAAGTGCTGAAACATGAGATACTCTTACCAGCAAGATTATTATTTATAATTGAAGGAGATATAAAGAACTTCTCATATAAGCAAAAATCAAAGGACTTCATCAATATTAAACTGACCCTAAAAGAAATGTTGAAGGGTCTTCTCTAAGTGGGAAAGAAAAGGCTACAACAAGAAGTAAGTATCTATAGGAAAGGAAAAATCCCACTGGCAAAGGCAAATTTATAGTAAAGCCTGAGGATTAACCATGTAAATAAGCTAGTACAAAGATTAAAAGACAAAAAAATGCAAAATCTAAGCTAGTACAAAGATTAAAAGACAAAAAAAAATGCAAAATTAAGTATAACTACAATAATCAGTAAAGGGATAAACATGGAGATGTAAAATATAACATCAAAAACACAAAATGAGGGGGAGGGAAGTAAAAAATGTATATCTTTTAGAATGTGTTTGAACTCAAATGACTACTAATTTATAAGAAGTAGATATAGTTATAAGTCAACATATAGGAATCCCATGGTAACCACAAATCAAAAACCTGCAATAGATACACAAAAACTAGAGAGAAAGGAGCACAAGCATACTACTAAAGAAAATCATCAAACCACAAGAGAAGAAAATAAAAGAAGAAAACAGAGAAGAACTACAAAAACAACCAGAAAATGAGTAACAAAATGGCAATAAGTACATACCTATCAATAATCACTTTATATGTCAACAGACTAAATGCTCTAATCAAAAGACCTGAAGAGACATTTGTCCAAAGAAACACATGAAAAAAAGGCTCAACAGCACTAATCATCAAATACAAGTCAAAACCACAAAAAGATATCACCTCATACCTGTTAAAATGGCTATAACCAAAAATTCTACAAATAAAAAATGTTGGCAAGGATGTAGACAAAAGGGAACTGTAGTACACTGTTGCTAGCAATGTAAATTGGTACAAACACTATGGACAACAGTATGGAGGCTCCTCAAAAAACTAAAAACAGAACTACCATACCATTCACCAATTCCACCGGTAAGTATATATCTGAAGAAAACGAAAACACTAATTTGAAGAGATACATGCCCCCCAATGTTCATAGCCATATAATTTACAATTGCCAAGATGAGTAAGCAACCTAAGTGTCCATCAACAGATGAATGGATAAAGAAGATGTAGTGTATATATACAATGGGATATTACTCAGCCATAAAAAAGAATGGAATTTTGCCATTTGCAACAACATGATGGACTTGGAGGGTACTATGATAAGTGAAATAAGTTAGAGAAAGACAAATATTGTATGATATCACTTATATGTGGAATCTAAAAAAACCCCAAAAAACTAGTGAATATAAAGAAAAAGAAATAGACTCACGGATACAGAGAATGAACTAGTGGTTACCAGTCGGGAGAGGGAAGGGGGAAGGGGCACGATAGGGATATGGGATTAAGAGTCACCAATCACTATGTATAAAATAAGTAGCAATGAAGATATGCTTTATAGCACAGGGGAATATAGCCCTTATTTTGTAATAACTTTAAATGGGGTATAATCTATGAAAATATTGAATCACTATATTGTACACCTGAAACTAATATGATATTGTAAATCAACCATACTTCAATTTAAAAAATAAAGAAAAAAGAATTTTGGTTAAATTGAGACTAAGTTTTACATTATTATTACATTGTAAGAATTCTCTTCTGTGCCAAGTGATGGTCAATGATTATCATTTAGTTTTTTCCTGGAATATACAATAAATGTCTGTTTCCTCATTTGCTTATGTTCTATGTGTCTACTGATTTTTTTCTCCGAATGCTAAAATATGTCTGTCAAATTCTATTAATATTTGCTGCCTACTCAAACACATCAGGGCAATACTTACCTTGGAGCACATCCTGCAGAGGCCTCTGATCTGCCCTAGGTGCTCTTAGTAGCTCTCCAGGCTGCTACAGCACAGTGGTCTTACTCGGATTTCCTTCATCGCTTTCCTTCACAGGGTTTCCCGTCTTCTGTATCTTACATCTTCCTTCTTTTGGTACTGCAACCTCTAAAACTTTTTAAGAAAGAGTGCATGGGATGTAAACATGTTGCATGTTTGCAAGTATATAGTCAACTCCCATGTCTAAATGACAGTTTGGTGGGGTAACACTTTTAAATCAAAGACTATTTTTCATGGAGAATTTAAAAGGCATTGCTCTGTATCTCCCCTTCCCCTACATTTTAGGTTTGCTGCTGAAAGTCTAATGCTATTTGATTTTCCATTCCTCTCTTCAATGAGCTGTTTTCTTTTCCTAAAATCTTTGCGGGTCTTCTCTTTTTTTTTATAACCCCGGGTTCTATAATTTTATCATTATGTGCCATGTTGTATATCATCCATTGTACTGTGTATGAGATAAACCCTTCCCATCTGGAGATTTTTGTCCTTTGATTCTGGAAACTGTCTTATATTAGTTTTGTAATTTTCTCTCCTTTGTTTTCTTTGCTTTTTCATCCTTGAATGATTATTTGAGACGTTGGGTCTTCTATACTGATTCTCTAACTTTCTTAACTTAAAAATTTTTTTTCTGTCTTTTTGTTCTAGCTTTCTGAGAAATTTCCACAACTTTATCTTCCAAATCTCCTGTTGAATTTTTATTTTAGTTATTCTACTAATTGTTTAATTGTTTTAAAGTTCTTATTTGGTTCCTTTAAAATAAACTTTTATTATTGCTTCGTGATTGAAATACATTCTCTAATTTTTTGAGATAAATGATATATTTTTGGAAGTTTTCTTGTGCTCCTTGCATATGCTCTGTTTTCTCTGGCCTCCATTTCTGTTATTTTTGGCCTGCTCTTATATCAGAGACTTTTCTCAAGTACATGGCAATGCTTGGCTCCCCACTCGTATTTAGAAGGAGACTCTAAGAAGCAAATGGAATCATGGAGTGTAAGCACAGTCGGCTAGTAGACTTTACTGTAGGTTAATAAGGCAGCAAGGTGGTCTTATTACAGGAAACATGATGTGTATTCTCTTGAACTGTTCAGCTTCACAGTGAAAACTCCTATAATCCTCTGCCTTGGGGTTTTGAGAGAGTGAGGCAAGGCCCACAGCTCGAGGAGTATAGGCTTTGCCTTACCACGCTTACGTGTGGCTTTAGCTCAGTTTCTGCTGTGCCTTCAGGTCCTGAGGCCTTACAGGCTTCCAGAGGGCATTTTGGCTCAATTCACCCTTGTAATCCCCTTAGTAAGTGCCCACATGTTAGCTTTCTCCACTTTGCTTGGCCAGGTGCCAGTTTCCAACTATTTGTTAGTCATTTTTCTTTTCCAATGATTTATTGACATTCCTCATCTGCTGCCATCACCTCACCTTTCTCACCTTTGCCTTTATATTTGTACCTTTAAAAATATTTTACTGTCAACTTAATAAGGTTTCCAGAGGGAAAGGAAAACAAACTTATGTGGAGAATATATAATGTTTAATTGAAATAGCCATGAACAGGGAGGAAGCAAAGGGTACTAGGTGCTGAAGGATAACTGGGTAGGGATCTCTAGCACAGGGCTTAGCCAATTACTGCCTGCTGGCCTAAACCTACCCTGCTTTTGTATGGCCCATGGGCCTGCTTTTGTATGGCCCATGAGCTAAGCCTGGTTTTTACATTTTTAAAGGGTTTTTAAGTAAAACAAAAACATAGAGGAATATGTGATAGAGGCCATATGTGGCCAAACAAAGTCTAAGTAATTATCTGTCTCTTTACAGAAAAATCTTGCAGACCCACCTCTAGTGCAGTGGCTCTCAACCTGGGAGCTTTCGAAACATACCTAGGGTTATCTCCCACTCTAGGCGATTAGCAAAAATCCCTAGGGGTGAGCCTCAGGAATGGGGTGGTTCTAATGTTTAGCCAGACTAGTATGAAGAGTCTCCCTACTGAAAAATAATATCACCCAACCCACCAAAACACCACCACAGCCACTAGCAACAAGACAACTTAAGACCCTGAAAACCTGCAGAGACATATTTGACTATTTGATAAGTTTCTATGCCCATTCTTTTCTATTTATTTTTGGCAATATTATAGGTGCACACAAATTGTCTCTGCAAGTTTTATTATAAAATAATAATAATTTATTATTTATTCCCCTCTTTCCCATTCTGCAGGAACAATCTCTTCAAAATTTTTTTGGCTGATTCTTCGCTCCACATTTCTAAATAATATGTTTAAATTGCTTGTTCAGTATTTTTCATTTTTACACATTTTCTATTAACTCCCACCATGGAGAAAGAGGATGTTGCTCTCTTTCACACCCTCGCACTACCACACACATGAAAGCTTCCTATTCCGTACCCCATCCTTTTTAATTTAATGTTTTGTTAGAACAATATACGTTTTGTTAAATGTTAATTAGTATGTAAATACTATTCACAGCTGAGCAATGTTGTATCCAGTGATTTTTCCTGCACGCTTTTATATTCTTTCTGAAATTAGAAAGATTTAATAATAGTAATTATCTTGCTATTATAGCTTTCCTTAGTTTTCCATATACATGTAGTAATTTTAATACCAAATTGTTGCCAGTTGTGTAGACCTCCTGTCAGTAAGGACATCATGTGTTCTACCAAGCTCATCTTTGTGAAACAAGGTGCATAGCTGTCATCCTGGACTCTCTCTTAAACTTCCTCTGGGACTTCCTTTGCCTCTGTGTTGTGTGAAGTCCTCTGGTTTCTAGAGCCCACATCTTCCTCTTTCTTGGTATAAGACTTCATTTTGGAATATATCCTTCAGTAACTTCTTGAGGAAAAGTGCATGGGAGATCTCAAATGCTTGAGATGTTGTGTGTCTGAAAATGTCATTATTTCATCTGCACGTTATTGATAGTTTCCTTACAAATAAAATCCAGGTTAAAATTTATTTTCCTTTATATTTTGATGGCATCATTCCACTGTCATCCAGCTTTCACCCTTGCTGTGAGAATACTCATTCTAATTTCTTATGTTGTGGTGTGGTAGCTTGTATTTTCCAAAAATGGCTGCAAAATATTTTTTTATCTCACAAGCTCTTCTACAGTATGAACTTTTCACCCTCTGATTGAGTTGTGTGTACTTTTCCCTTGAACTGGGGTGGCTAGTGATTTGCTTATAATTAATACAATGTGATAGAAGTGATGTTGTGGGAACTTTGAGGCTAGGTTAGAAAAAGCAATGTATTCTCACCTTGTTTGTGGGGACAGTCGTTTGTGGAACACTGAGTTGCACTGTAAGAGTTTGAATACCCTAGGGGGGAAAGGCAAGATAGGGGAAGGGGAGTAAGAGGTACAAATTACTATGTATAAAATAAATAAGCTACAAAGATACACTGTATAACACAGGGAATATAGCCAATATTTTATAATAGCCATAAATGGAATAGCCAATATTTTATAATAGCCACAACCTTTAAAAATTGTGAATCACTATGTTATACACCTGAAACTTAGATAATATTGTACGACTATACCTCAATAAAATTTTTTTAAATTAAAAATAAAATGTAAAAAAAAAAAGAGTTTGAGTGCTCCAGACACCATTTTCTAAGGAAACCCAGGGCAAAGAGAGAGGCCACAGGGACAGCTTCTGTCAAGAGCTCCAGCTGAGGTTCCAGCTGACAGCATCAAATGCTAAATATGAGAGTGAATGAGACTTCAGATGATTCCATCCATCTACTGGATTAGCTCTAGCTGTGAGTCTTCCCAGATGAAGCTGCAGATGTTGTGGAGAAGAAACAGTGATTCCTATTGCACCCTGTCCAATTTTCTGACCTACAAAATCAAAGCACATAATAAAATTGTTTAACTCACCAAGTTTTGGGAGAATTTGTTGCATGATACTAGTAACTGGAAGAATATGTGACTTTAAAATTGTTTTCTGCAAGTTTTTAGGGTTTTATATTTGTTTTCAGCATTCTGAAAGTTTATGATGGTCATTTTACTCATTATATTGGGCACTATGTGTGTACTTTCAATCTGAAAAAAGTTCTTATCATTCAATTCCTGGAAATTTTCTTGAATTGCATCAGCAGTAATATTTTCCCTCTATTGTTTCTTTTTCTGGAGCTCCTGTTATTTAGATGTCAGACCGCCCGGGCTAATCGTCAATTTTTCCCATTTCTTATTTATTTTATCTTATTTTCCAGCTCTTAATCTTTCTATTCTAATTCCTGGGATACTTCCTAAACTTTGTCTTCCCTATACATATCATAGTTTTAATATCCAGGACATTTTTTTCAGGCAACCTATTCTTTTTTAAAATGTATGTAATTTCTCTTCTTATCTATACTAGGATATTAGTAACCAACTTTTGTTTGCTTTTTTTTTTTCCCCTCTTTAACTCAACTAATCTCTGTTGCCTTTTATCTGTTTGTTTTGGTCTGTTCCTTTGATGTTTGTTTTGATCTTTGGTTGTTTTCTCATATTTAAGAATGGGACACTAAAATCGGGGAGAAGTGGTTGATTGTGGGCTTACCGCTTGATATTCTGGGTGGGTCACTTCATTGGGGAAATTTCTGCGTCATTATTTTAATCTTATTTTTGGGAGGGGGAAGGGCTGGTCAAATTCTAAGACAGTGATTGACCAACTTCCTATCTGAGTGGAAAGGCCTAGCTATCAGCATCTAGGAATCAAGTGGGGAAGAGGGTTGAGTGACATTTTACTTGACACTCTTATCTTCATCTATGTGCACTGTGTCTTCTGAGAATAAGCCTCTAGCCTCCAGGGGGAGAGGACAGTTGTTTAGTTATGTGGAATGGGAGAGGTAACCTGGCATCTAATTTAGAATTCAACCATCCTCCAGTTTTTAACCCTAACTTTTTCCTCTAGAAGAACCTGATGTCTTCAATAACTGTGGTTTTAAGGTTTTGCAGTATGAATTTTATTTCCTAATTTTTCCTACCTGGCTTAAGATTTAGCTTTTATGACTTAGTTTTGCTACTGCTAAGTCAGTTATCACTTATGCATCTCTCTTATAGCTTCTGAAATTTTGTGACTGGCATTTTTTTTTCCTTTTCTCTTTGTCCTTGGATGATATGCTTTTGAGACAGCTCTTTGATTTTAATGGAATCCAGGGAGGCAGAGAAAATAAATGTATGTATTCAATCTCCTATCCAAACATCTATCTAAATCTGCACATCAACAGATTCTCTGCAGCAAAATTTAGGATTTGTTAGCTAATCTAGATATGCCTTATTAAAGTTCTTTTCTCAAAAGATTATTACAAACTTTTATGCTGTAGTTTCTTAATTCAATAATAAGAAGCACTTTCAAATTAGTAACAGCTTCTGAGGAAGAAGAATATTTGCAATAAATATACATGTGTGTTGTAAGAGAGACTCTGATTTAAGAAAAACCAAAGTGTAAAATACCGGAAATCTTTGAATTGAGAAACTATCATAATTAACTGTAAAAATAAAATTAAGAAAAAATTTTAGCAACAAAGAGAAGAGAGAAAAAGACTTGTAGTACTTCATTAACTGTTTGTCTTATATTTTGACACTACTAATAGTAAGAAAAAAATGAATAATCATGGACTTATACAAACTTTAAAGTTTTACCTCAAGTCAAATGAAATCATGTTCCATTTTATTTCTTCATTAACATCTCATGAGTAGTGAGTTTGACATTTTTAATCCTGAATTTTATGTGGTCAAACATTTAGATTTCATTTCTATTTGCTATTAAGGAGTTGAAAATGATGACATGTTATGAAAATTTCTAGAGTATCTTTGATAATCCTTAACTGAGAATTCTGAAGTATTACTGTACATGTGCCAATATAAAAGAGCAAATTCCAAGAGCTTTGTTGTACAAGAAAAAGGGCATATGAGGTTTCTACACGTATCCTCGGGTTACAGTGAGGGAAAGTATCCAACTTGGCAAAGTTAATTCTTAGAGCATTTGATTTCGCAATGACTATTTAAAATGTTCCTTTTCTCGGGGGATGATTTTTAAAGAAGAGGATGGGCCATATGGCTGCCAACTAAATCTTTTTCTAGATATATTAAGAAACCTGATTTTTTAAAAATCGGAGGGTTTTAAAATTTTGTTTTGTGTGTTTTTTTGTTTTTGTTTGTATTTTTACATTTCTACTATCCGACCACACCCTGAGTAATTAACTCGGCTAATCTGTTATCTCTGACTTCATATGGCCAGCACCAAATACAACTGTAGCCATGGACCCTAGAGTTGATCCTATCATTTTGTCCTTTCTGGGGGTAGTGCATCTCCTGATTTGTTCCTGTTCTTGGTTTCTGACCTCTTGCCTGGTCTGCTGCCTGTTGTTTCATACTCACCCCTTAAATCTCAGGGCTGATGTTGCTCCTTTTGTGCTTATACTTATACTTATACTCTGCTTATACTTATACTCTGTATAAGTATACTTATACTTATACTCTGCTCCTTGGAATGGACTTGCCTATAGCCCTGCATGATTCAGTCTGGCTCCTGAAACACAGACCCAGGATTGCCCACTTTGCTTGTGTGTTACCAGGTTTAACTTGGCCCTGTCATCCAAACTCACACCACACTGGCAACTAGAGATAAAGAATGGTTTGTTGGATTGCAGGGTGTTTGTTGTGTAACGGATAACATCTCTTTTATTCCCTTAAACACAAAAGTTAACTACCTTTTATACATAATTATAAGCCTGTGATGAACTGAATGGTATCTTATTTTTTTAATACTTAAAACATTTATTTATGTTTATTAAAATATAGTTGACTTATGATATGTTAGTTTCAGGTGTACTACTCAGTGATTTGACATTTGCATACATTACAAAGCGATCACCATGGTAAGTCTATTAACCATCTGTCCCCATACAAAGTTCTTACAATATTATTGATCATATTCCTTATGCTGTCTATTACATCTCCGTGGCTTATTTATTTTATAACTGGAGGTTTCTACCTCTTAATCCCTTTCATCTATTTTGCCCAACCTCCCATTCCCTTCCTTTCTGATAACCACCTGTTTGTTCTCTGTATCTATGAGTCTGTTTTCATTTTGTTTTGTTTTGTTTGTTTTGTTTTTTAGATTCCACATGTAAGTGAGATTATATGGTATTTGTCTTTCTCTGTCTGACTTTTTTCACTTAGTGCAATACTCTCTTGGTCTATACATGTTATTGTAAATGGCAAGATTTCATTTTTTTATGACTGAGTAATATTACACTGTATATTTGAACCACATCTTCTTTATCCATTCATCTATTGATGAACACTTCCGTTTCTTGGCTATTGTAAATAATTCTGCTGTGAACATTAAAGTGGATGATCTTTTCAAATTAGTGTTTTTGTTTTTTCAGGTTAATACCCAGAAGTGAAATTGCTGGATAATATGACAGTTCTATTTTTAATTTTTTGAAGGACCTTCATACAGTTTTCCACAGTGGCTGTACCAATTTACATTCCCACCAGCAGTGCATGAGGGCTCCTTTTCCTCCACTTCCTTGCCAACTCTTGTTATTTGTTGTCATTTTGATGAGACCCATTCTGACTGATGTGAGATGTTACCTTATTGTGGTTTGGACTTGCATTTCCTTGACGATTAATCATGTTCAGCATTTTCCATGTGTCTGTTGGCTATCTGTATGTCTTCTTTGGAAAAATTTTTATTAAGCCTTCTGCCCATTTTCTAATTGGTTTGCTTTTCATTGCCATTGAGTTGCATGAGTTCTTGGTATATTTTGAATACTAACCCCTTATGAGATATATCACTTGAAAATATCTTCTCCCATTCAGTCGGCTACCTATTCATTTTGTTGATAGTCTCTTTTGCTGTGAGAAAACTTTTTAGATGTATATAGTCCCATTTGTTTATTTTTGCTTCTGTTTCTCTTGCTTGAGGGGACATATCCAAAAATATATTGCTAAGACCAATGTTAAAGAGCCTACTGACTATGTTTTCTTCTAGGAGTTTTATGGTTTCAGGTCTTACATTTATGTCTTTAATCTATTTTGAGTTTATTTTTGTATATGGGGTGAGAAAGTAGTCCAGTTTCATTCTTTTGCATGTAACTGTCCAGTTTTCCCAACACCATTTATTGAAGAGGCTGTCTTTTCCCCGTTGTATATTCTTGCCACATTTGTGGTAAATTAACTGATCGGGTAAGTATAGATTCACTTCTGGGCTCTCTATTCTGTTCCATTGATCTGTGTGTCTGTTTTTGTACCTTCCTGTTTTGATTACTGGAATTTTGTAGTATAGTTTGAAATCAGGGAGCATGATACTTCCAGCTTTGTTTTTATTTCTAAAGATTGCTATGGCTATTCAGGGACTTTTGTGTTACATACAAAATTTAGAATTATTTGTTCTAGTTCTATGAAAAATGCCATGGGTATTTTGATAGGGATTGCACACTCCTTGGGGATAATGGTCATTTCAACAATATTAATTCTTCCAATCCTTGAGCATGGTATATCTATCCATTTATTTGTGTCATCTTCAATTTATTTCATCAATGTCTTATTATTTTCAGAGTACAACTCTTACCTCCAGGGTTAGACTTATTCCTAGGTATTTTATTCTTTTTGATGCAATTGTAAATGGAGTGGTTATTTTAATTTCTCTTTCTGATAGTTTGTTATTAGTGCATAGAAACACAACAGATTTCTGCATATTAACTTTGTACCCTGCAACTTTACTGAATTCATGTATTAGTTCTAATAGGTTTTTGGTGGCATCTTTAGGATTTTCTATATAGAGTATCATGTCATATGCAAAGTGACAGTTTTACCTCTTCTTCCTTTCCAATGTGCATTTCTTTTATTTCTTTTTCTTGTCTGATTGCTGTGGCTAGGACTTCCAATGCTATGTTGAATAAAAGGGCAAGAATGGCATCCTTGTCTTGTTCCTGATCTTAAAAGATATGTTTTCGGTATTCCACTGTTGAGTGTGATGTTGGCTATCGGTTTGTCATATATGGCCTTTACTATGTTGAGATAAATTCTCTTTATACCCACTTTGTTGAGAGCTCTTATCATACATGGATGTTGATTTCTGTGAAAAGCTTTTTCTGCATCTATTGAGATAATCATAGGTTTTTTGTTTTTCAGTTTGTTAATGTGATATATAACATTGGTTGATTAATGGATATTGAATCATCCTTGCATCCCTGGGATAAATCCCACCTGATCATGTCTATGATCCTTTTAATGTATTATTGAATGTAAGTTGCTGATATTTTGTTGAGTATTTTTGCATCTATGTTCATCAGTGATATTGGCCTGTAATTTTATTTTATTTTTTGTGGTGTCTTCATCTCGTTTTGTAATCAGGGTGATGCTGGTCTTATAGAATGAGTTTGGAAGCATTTCATCTTCTTCAATTTTTTGGAATAGTTCGACAAGAATTGGTGTTAACACTTTGTTAAATGTTTGGTAGAATAATTTTGAAGCCATCTGGTCATGGACTTTTGTTTACTGGGAATTTTAAAAATATGGATTCAATTTCATTATTGGTAATTTGTCTGTCCATATTTTCTATTTCTTCCTGATTCATTTTTGAGAGATAGTATGTTTCTAGGAATTTATCCATTTATTCTAGGTTGTTTAATTTTTTGTCATATAATTATAGTAATATCTTATGTTCCTTTGTATTTCTGTGGTGTTGGTTGTAACTTCTCTTTCATTTCTCAGTGTTTGGAGGCTGCTCACTTTTATTCTTTTTTATTAATTTTTATTTTACATTGGAGCATAGGTGATTAACAATGTTGTGTTAGTTTCAGGTGTACAGCAAAGTGATTCAGTTATACATATACATGTATCTATCCTTTTTCAAATTCTTTTCCCATTTAGGTTATTACAGAATATTGAGCAGCATTCCCTGTGCTGTACAGTAGGTCCTTGTTGGTTATCTACTTTAAATATAGCAGTGTATACATGTCAACCCCAAACTCTCAGTCTATCCCTTCCTCCCACCTCCCTGGTAACCATAAGTTCATTCTCTAAGTCTGTGAGTCAGTTTCTGTTTTGTAAATAAATTCATAGTATCATTTTAAAAAATTCTGCATATAAGCAATATCATAGGATATTTGTCTTTCTCTGTCTGACTTACCTCACTTAGTATGATAATTCTTGATGAGTCTGGCTAAAGGTTTATTAATTTTGTTTATATCTTCAAAAACCAGGTCTTAGTTTCATTGATATTTTCTATTGTTTTTTAGTTTCTATTTATCTCCACTCTGATCTTTATTATTTTCTTCCTTCTACTACGTTTGGGCGTTGTTTGTTCTTTTTCTGGTTCCTTAAGTGTAAGGTTAGATTGTTTATTTGAGGTTTTTTTGTTTGTTTGTCTCCTGAGGTAGCTTTGTATAGCTGTAAACTTCCTTCTTAGAACTGCTTTTGCCATATCCCATACATGTTAGATTGTTGTGTTTTTGTTTTCATTTGTCTCCAGGTATTTTTCATTTCCTCTTTGATTTCTTCAATGACCCATTTGCTGTTTAGTAGCATATTGTTTAGCCTCCACATGTTTTTGTTCTTTTGCAGATTTTTTCTTGTAGTTGTTTCTAACCTCTTGCTTTTGTGGTTGGAAGTGATGCTTGATACGATTTCAAACTTCTTAAATTTGTTGATACTTTTTTTGTGGCCTAGCATCTGATCCATCCTGGAGAATATCTCATATGCACTTGAAAAGAATATGGGTTCTGCTGGTTTTGGATGGAATGTTCTGTATATATTTATTAATTCAATCTGATCTAATGTGTCATTTAAGGCCAGGGTTTCCTTACTGATTTTCTGTCTGGATGATCTGTCCATTGACATAAGTGGGGTATTAAAGTCTCCTATTATTATTGTATTACTATCAATTTCTTCCTGTATGTTTGTTAATGTTTGCTTTATATATTTAGGTGTTCCTATAGTGGGTGCCTATATTTTTAAAATTGTTATATTTTCTTGTTAAATGGATCTATTTCTCATTATTTAATGTCTTTCTTTGTCTCTTGTACAGTCTTTGTTTTGAAGTCAACTTTGTCTAAGTATGCTCCTTTGGCTTTCTTTTTATTTCCACTTACATGAAATGCCCTTTTCTATCCCTTTACTTTCAGTCTGTGTGTGTCTTTAGATCTGAAGTGAGTCTCTTGTAGGCAGCATATACATGAGTCTTACTGTCTTTTAATCCATTCAGCTACTCTTTTTCTTTTAACTGGAGCATTTAGTCCATTTACACTTAAAGTAATTATTGATAGATATGTATTCATTGCCATTTTGTTAATTGTTTTCTGGTTATTTTTGTTGTTCTTTTCCTTTCTTTCTCTTTCTTTTGCTTTCTTCCCTTATGATTTGATTGCTATCTTTAGTGTTATGTTTAGATTCCTTTCTTATTTTCTGTATCTATTTTTGCTTTGTGGTCACCATGAGGTTCATATATAACAAGCTTTATATATCAATATTTGTGATGATTTTAACTTGATAATCTCTTATGTTCAAACACATTCTAACCACTTTACATTTTAATCCCCTCACCACATTTAATGTTTTTAACATCATATTTTACATCTTTGTATTTTGTGTATCTCTTTACTTATTGTGGATACAGATGATTTTCCTACTTTTGTCTTTTAACCTTCCTACTGGCTTAAAAGTGGTTGATCCACTATCATTACTGTATGTTTGCATTTACTAATGAGATTTTTCCTTTTGTTAATTTTGTATTTCTAGTTGTGGCCTTTTCTTTTCCATTTAAAAAATTCCCTTTAATATTTCTTATAATGCCAGTTCAGTGCTGAACTCTTTTAGCTTCTGCTTTTCTGTGAAACTCTTTTTCTGCATTTCCAATGTGAATGATAGCTTTGTTGAATAGGATATTCTTGGTTTTAGTTTTTTTCTTTCTTTCATCACTTTGTGTATATTATGCCCCTCCCTAGACTGCAAAGTCAGATGTTAGCCTTATGAGAATTCCCTTGTACATAACTAGTTGCTTTTTCCTTGCTGCTTTTAAGATTCTCCCTTTATCTTTAATTTTTACCACTTTAATTACAATGTGTCTTAGTGTACACCTCTTTGGTTTGATCTTGTTTTGGACTCTCTATGCTTTCTGGGCCTGAATGTGTGTTTCCTTCCCCAGGTTAAGGAAGTTTTCAGCTATTATTTTTTCAAACAATTTCTCTGCCCCTTTTCCTGTCTGTTCTCCTTCTGGGACCCCCTAATATGGAAATGATGTTGTCCCAGTGGTCTCTTAAACTATCCTCATTAAAAAAAAATTCAGGGGCTTCCCTGGTAGTGCAGTGGTTGAGAGTCCGCCTGCCGATGCAGGGGACACGGGTTCGTGCCCCAGTCTGGGAAGATCCCACATGCCGCAGAGCAGCTAGGCCTGTGAGCCATGGCCGCTGAGCCTGCACATCTGGAGCCTGTGCTCCGCGGCAGGAGAGGCCACAGCAGTGAGAGGCCCGCGTACTGCCAAAAAAAAAAAAAAAAATTCGGGGGGTTCAGTTTGGGTAATTTCCACTACTTTGTCTTCCTGACTGCTGATTCATTCCTCTGTATCATCTAACCTACTGTTGATTCTGTCTGTATTTTTTAATCTGTTATTTTATTTTTTAGTTTGGTTTGGTTCTTCTCATATTTTCTAACTCTAGAAATTCTCATTGAGTTCATCCATTCTACTTCCCAGTTTGGTGAGTATCTTTATGACCATTACTTTGAACTCTTCATTAGGTATCTCCACTTCATTTAGTTCTTTTCTTGAGATTTTTGTCTTGTCCTTTTTTTTTTTTTGGAATGTATTCCTCTGTCTCCTCATTTTGCCTAATTCTCTGTCTTTATTTCTATGTATTAGGAAGGTCAGTTACACTTGGAGAAGTGGTCTTTTATAGTAGGCATCCTATGGGGCCCAGCAGCACACTTCCTTATGGTCACCAGAGCTATATGCTTTAGAGGTATCCCCTATGTGGGTTACATTTTCCCTTCTGTTGTGGTGAGGGTGACTACTGTGGGCATAGGTGAGGCTGCACCCTAACCCACCTGGATGTGAAGTCCTGCCTCTGGTGGCTGTGGGCCCCACTGGTGAGTGGGGTTAGGTCCCCATGTGGCTGGCTGTGTGACCTGGGGATGTGTGGCTGCTTTAGGCTTGCTGGTGGGTGGGGCAAACCTCCGATGCTAGAGGGAGGATTACAAAATGGTACTTCTCAGGTGACAGTATTGTTGAGATATTGAGCTTCCCAAACTGCGGCCAGCATCTCCATATTCAGTGGGAGTCCCAAATGCCTCCTTCTCTCCAAGATCAGCAAGCAGGTCTGACCCAGTTTTCTGTCAAACTACTGCCTCTGTGCTGGGACTCGGAGCGTGTGAGATTTTGTGCATGCCTTTTAAAAATGGAGTCTGTTTCTTATTGCCCTTCAGCTCTCCCAAACATAAGGCCTTGCTTGGGCTTCCCTGGTGGCGCAGTGGTTGAGAGTCCGCCTGCTGATGCAGGGGACACCAGTTTGGGCCCTGGTCCGGGAAGATCCCACATGCCTCGGGGCGGCTGGGCCCGTGAGCCATGGCCGCTGAGCCTGCGTGTCCAGAACCTGTGCTCCGCAACGGGAGAGGCCACAACAGTGAGAGGCCCGCATACCGCAAAACAAACAAACAAACAAACAAACAAAAAACATAAGGCCTCGCTCATTTTCAAAGCCAGATATACTGGGACTCATCTTCCTGGTGTAGAACTCTAAGGCTGGGGAGCCTGATGTGGGGCTCAGACCCCTTGCTCCTTGGGGAGGACATCTACAGTTGTGATATTCCTCCTGTTTGTTGATTGCTGACCCAGAGGTATGGGTCCTGACCATACCATGTCTCTATCCTTCCTACCCATTTTGTTGTGGCTTCTTCTTTATATCTTTACCTGTGGAAAACCTTTTCTGCTAGTCTTTAGGTTGTTCTCAAAGATAGTTGCTCTGTAAACAGTGGCAATTTTGGTGTGCTTGTAGGAGGAGGTGAGCTCAGGGTCTTCCTACTCTGTCATCTTGGCCACACCCTTCAGAGGTGTCTTACTATACTGTGTCTTCTTTTGGAATGAATTATTTTAACTTGAGGAAACATTAATCATATATCAAGCAAAATAACTAATTTTCAACCTGAAAATTATTAGAACAGGGCCACCTATACACACACACACACACACACACACACACAGATACAGAATTTAAATGAAGCTGGACAGTAGAAAGAAACTTATTACAGGGTTTGCCTGCTCTTTTGCCATCTTGTTGGTTTCTCTAAAATTTGCCTTTTTAGATGAAATCTGAAGGCGTATTTGTTGACGAGATATCCATTTTTCATGGAAAAATTGTATAATTAATCTAAGAAATTTTATATTTACTATTTAAATATTTATTGAGCTTCCTTCTTGTAATTTAAGGATATTTAAGTTATAAAACTAGAGTCTATATTCAAACATATCATTATGTGAAAAAAACTGGGAATTTTAGTCTTAGCTGTGATTCAAACAAGTTGTGATTTCTTTGGACAAGGCTATAATTCCATCTGGCATAATGTCTAAAAGGAAATGGAAACTGTGTATTTTCTAAGCAGTCCCTTAGTCTATGATTCATCCATATCTATGAATCCCACTGATGACTTCTTAAGCTTTATCTCCAGCTCCTACCCCAGCCCTAACTTTTGAGAAATAAGTATACCTTCATAGCAATAATCTTATAAAATATGTACAAAGATATGATTCTCATGTAACTGAAAATATAATGAAAGTACCATCATAATATAAATATACCTTCATCACACAAAGTACAAAATTATGTATAAATCTATAGTTTTTATATAACTGAAATTAGCAACATATTAAAGATGACCTAGCCAAAGCAATCTTAAGAAAGAAAAGTGGAGCTGGAGGAAATCTGGCTCCCTGACTTCAGACTATACTACAAAGCTATAGTAATCAAAACAGTATGTTACTGGCACAAAAACAGACATATAGATCAATGGAACAGGACAGAAAGCCCAGAAATAATCCCCCACACCTATGGTCAATTAATCCATTACAAAGTGGGCCAGTATATACAATGGAGAAAAGACAGTCTCTTCAATAAGTGGTGCTGGGAAAACTGGACAGCTACATGTAAAATAATGAAATTAGAACATTCTCTAACACCATACACAAAAATACACTCAAAATGGATTACCTACATAAATGTAAGAGCAGATACTATAAACCTCTTAGAGGAAAACATAGGCAAAACACTCTGACATAAATTGCAGCAGTATATTGTTGGATCCATCTCCTAGAGTAATGGAAATAAAAATAAAAATTAAAAAATGGGACCTAATTAAACTTAAAAGCTTTTGCACAGCAAAGGAAACCATGAACAAAATGAAAAGAAAACCTACAGAATGGGAGAAAATATTTGCAAATGATACAACTGACAAGGGATCAATCTCCAAAGTATATTGTATAAACAGCTCATGCAGCTCAATATCAAAAAAACAACCCAATTAAAAAATGAGCAGAAGATCTAAATAGATGTTTCTGCAAAGAAGACATACAGATGGCCAAAATGCACATGAAAAGATGCTCAACATCTCTAATTATTAGAGAAATGCAAATCAAAACTACAATGAGGTCTCACTTCACACTGGTCAGAATGGCCATTATCAAAAAGTCTACAAATAATAAATGCTGAAGAGGGTGTGGAGAAAAAGGAACCCTTCTACACTGTTGGTGGGAATGTAAATTGGTACAGTCTCTATGGAGAACAGTATAGTGATTCCTTAAGAAACTAAAAATAGAGATACCATATGATCCTGTAATCCCACTCCTGGGCATATATCTGGTAAAACTATAATTCGAAAAGATACATGCACCCCAATGTTCATTGCAGCACTGTTTACATTAGCCAAGACATGGAAGCAACTAAAATGTCCATCAACATATACATGGATAAAGAAGATGTGGTATACTTATACAATGGAATATTACTCAGCCATCAAAAGGAATGAAATAATGCCATTTGCAGCAACAAGGATGGATCTAGAGATTATCGTACTGAGTGAAGTAAGCCAGACAGAGAAAAACAAACATTATATGACATCACTTATATGTGGAATCTAAAAAAAAAGAAAAATGATGCAGATGAACTTGTATACAGAACAGAGATAGACCCACAGACATAGAGGACAAACTTACGGTTACCAGAGGGGAGAGGGAGGATAGATTAGGAGTTTAGGATTGACATACCTACTGTATAGCACAGGAAACTATATTAAATGTTTTGTAATAGCCTATAAGGGAAAAGAATCTGAAAAAAAAAATATATATATATATATATAATATATGACTGAATCACTTTGCTATACACCTGAAACTAACACAACATTATAAATCAACTATATTTCAATTAAAAAAACAAAAAATTAAATTAAATTAAAAAAAGATGACCATAACTATTACAGTTACATGTCTGAGTGTTCTGTTGAAGATTCAGAAATTTTATTAATGATAAAATAAAGACAAATATAAAAATTAAGTGCTATTTATTCCATGAAATTTACTTGTCTTTGTTTCAGCAAGTTCACTGAATGTTTTTATAATCAAAACTCATATAAGTTAAACTCTAACAAAATTAATGCTAAAGAAGACAACCTTTCTTGAGTTTTTATTATAAAACTGTTATTAATTTTAAATTAGGTAAACCTTATGCTGCTGAGGCAGTAGCTGTTAAAATTGTCAAAAAATTCTTAAAGCATTACTTAAATTAAAAACTGGGACTTCCCTGGTGTTGCAGTGGTTGAGAGTCTGCCTGCCGATGCAGGGGACACGGGTTCGTGCCCCGGTTCAGGAAGATCCCACATGCCACGGAGCGGCTGGGCCCGTGAGCCATGGCCGCTGAGCCTGCGCATCCGGAGCCTGTGCTCCGCAACGGGAGAGGCCACAACAGTGAGAGGCCCGCATACCACAAAAAAAAAAAAAAAAACTGAACTGAGGCAGTGCCCAGTCCTGTATATAAGAAGCTTGGAATTTGCCACTCCATTCTAATGACAGGTTAAAACCTAAGCAACCTGAAAAATCAACAACTCTTAGATATGAGAAAGAAGTGAGGTCACAGGGCAAACCACTGCCTCCCAAACTGGAGGGACTGACAGGCAAATATAGAGAATTACAATTTCCTGGAGCAGAAACTCATGAGCTGAAATGTCTTTGGAAATGGTGTTGGAGTAAAAAAAAAAAAAAAAAAAAACCTGAACTGTAATTGACAGATTGTTTGAGGCTCACTGTGGAAAAAACTGAGAAATAAAAATTCCAAGGGAACTCAGTCATCAGGAGCCCCTCACACTTCTGTGAGTTTTCCTCCATGAGCTCAAGCGGGTTCTCATAGTAAATACTGGAAAAAAGTCCCCCTTTGCTTCTGACAGGGGGAGGGAAAAAGAAACCATTTTAAAATACACTGGAGAATTCTGTTTCTTAACAAGGTCTGTCCCCAAGAGAAACTAATTAACCAGAGCCTAATCTGCTGGGGTTTTATCAGAGCCTAATTGACCTAGGGGAAGGGAGATATGCAACTCCAGCTGGCTCTAGCCTTCCACGCACAGGAAAGGAAATATCAAACTCCAGCCGACTATAGCCGTCCTGTCCCACCTAAGAGCTCAGGAGAAACTGATAAACAAATGTGAAGTTCACAGTCCAGAGGTACAGGTTCCTTAAAAGACTGAGACATAATTACAGGTCTACAGAATGCTCTCCTTCACCTTATCACCACATTACTAAAGGCCTACTTACAGCAGTTTCTTTTATCCAGCACATTATGTCTAGTTACCAAGATAAAATTACAAGACATAACAAAAGGTGAAAAACACAACTTAAAGACAAAGAATAAGCATCATAATCATAGTTAAATATCGCAGGGATGTTGGAATTATCAGACCAGAAATTTAAAACAATTATGATTACTATGCTAAGAGTTCTAATGGATAAAGTAGATAGTATTCAAGGACAGGTGAGGGCAATGTAAACAAAGAGAAGAAAATTCTAAGAAAAAAACAAAGCCTAGAGCTAAAAAAAAATACTGTAACAGAAATAAAGAATGCCTTTGATGGGCTTATTAGTAGACTGGACATGACTGAGGAAAGAATTTCTGAGTTTGAAGATATCTCAATAGAAACCTCCAAAACTGAAAGGCAAACAGAACAAAGACTGAAAAAAAAAAAAGGAAAAAAAAAAAACCCAAATAGAATATCCAAGGCCTACAGGACAACTTCAAAAAAATGTAACATAAGTGTAAGGGGAATACTACAAGGAGAACAGAGAAAGGTACAGAAGAAATATTTGAAAAAATAATAGCAGAATTTCCCTAAATTAATGTCAGACACTAAACCACTGATGCAGGAAGTTCAAAGAACATCCATCAGGATAAATTCCACAGAAAAACAACAGCTAGGTATGTAATTTTCAAAATACAAGAAATCAAATAAAGAAAAAAATCCTGAAAGAAACTAGAGGGAAAAAACCCCACCTTCTCTATAGTGGAGCAAAGATAAGAATTACATCAGACTTCTCTTCAGAAGCCATGCAAACAAGAAGAGAGCGGAATGAAATATTTAAAGTGTTGAGAAAAAAAGTGCAGGAACCTAGAATTCTGTCCCTTGTGAAATTATCCTTCAAAAGTGAAGGGGAAATAAAGACTTGTAAGATAAACAATAATTATGGGAACTCTTTTGGATGAAATGTTAAAGAAGTTCTTTACCGAGAAGGTAAATGGCATGGTACTTCATAACTCTGTTAGTCAGTTATTTAATATGGACTGCTTGTATAAGAGTTACTGAGCTTGGACAATCCCATATCCAAGGGCCAGCCTCATAATGGGACTCAGCTGAGGTCCGTTGGCTGATTACACTCGTTCCTTGGGAAAGCATAGTCCATTCCTAGAGCAGGTTGGTCTCAAGGATGTAACCAAGGTTAATCATTCTCCTCCTCCACCAACCATTCTAGATTTGCCTCAACTCTGGTGAGCACCTGGGCTGGTCCAAGTGGTTTACCTACCCCTGGGGTGTCTGAGCTCAGTCACAATGTCTTTCTCATAGCTGTGTGGTTTGATCTGTCCCCTTATTATCCAAATTAGGCAAGAGGAGGTGTGCCACTAGATCTCATGGAGATCAGCCACAAAATTTCCTGTCTCTACTACACAAAAGCATGTTTATCTCATCAGATGGAATTGTTCCTGCCAGTTTGGTGGCTTCTCTCTTTTCTTGTTGCTCTCTTGTCATGTCAAGTGACCCAATGGAGCTGAACTTGAAGCCTATTGGGACATTTGCTGTGTCCTCTTGTGTGCACACTCTCCTGTAGGAATCACAGGCTCCAAACCCACAAAGCCCAGAGTTGTAGGGAACAAACACACACATTATCCAAGGGGATCACTGGGTGTGATGGAAAGAGAGACACTCCTATTTGTAGCCTGTAGTACTAGAATCCATAATTTTTAAATTCATGACATAGAATCATGTACTAGTCATGCTTTAGGGTACATGTGCAGCTTCAATATGGCTCCTCATCCCTCCATGGTATCTTGGGGTGAGTACCTCTGATGCACTTGCAACTCACCTGAAATTTATACCCTCATGTTTATCATTGAATGGGTCTTTTCTGGGAGAGGCATGCCTTGTTTGAGGTCTCTCTCTGCAGCTGAGGCTAACTCTTAAGTTGCTGAGAGCTTGAAGCTGTCCACAAAGTCCTCCCAATAGTAGGGGTAAAAAGTGCTTCTTTGAAGGAGGATCTGGGTAGCATATATCTATGTCTACCACATGGGGTGTGTGAGATGCAGTCATTAGAATGTATTACCTGAGACAGGAAATCTGTGGGTCCAACTTCTCCTCATTAAGACTTGACCAGGGCCCCTGTTTTCTTTGTTTTGCACACTGTCCCTTGGAACATAATCCTGTTCTCTCCTGGGATGCTGTAAGTGAGAACTGACTCACAACTCATGAGCATCCTCCTCTGCAGGCACAAAGATTTTAGAATTTCCACTCTGCTAAGTCAATTAGCAATAAGGGCACTGTTGGGCCTCCCTGGTGGCGCAGTGGTTGAGAGTCCGCCTGCTGATGCAGGGGATACGGGTTCGTGCCCCGGTCTGGGAGGATCCCATATGCCGCGGAGCGGCTGGGCCCGTGAGCCATGGCCGCTGAGCCTGCGCATCCAGAGCCTGTGCTCCGCAACGGGAGAGGCCACAACAGTGAGAGGCCCGCGTACCGCAAAAAAAAAAAAAAAAAAAAAAAAAAAAAAAAAAAAAAAAAAAAAAATAAGGGCACTGTTTATCTCTTTCAATTGTTTGGAATATTTTGATATCTCCATTCCACTATTATTCTCCTCTCCAATATTCTTTGTTATCTCGTTCTTTTACAATTCTAACATCCTCTTGGAGCTCTTTTCAAAGATTATTTTGGGGGTCGGGGAAAGGAATAATGATAAATCATGGGTGAAGTAAGTTTGATTTAGAGAGAGATGAAACTTGTTTCTATAATGCACCTTCTCTGTGGATTCTTGCCCTGTATCAATCCAACCAACTCTTTCCCCATCTCCATGTCTACACTTCACAACACTGCAGGAGGCTCTGCAAGGTCATGTGGCATTTCCATCAGAGGACACTGCACTATGGGTCAGAGGGTCCATTGTTTTTCCATTTTTGTGACTCTGATGCTTTCCTACAAAGGTAGGATCAGCTTTGGTAAATTGGATTAAGATGGGAGGAAGGAAGCTACATTTTCTAGTGTATAGTCATATATTTACATAAAATTTGCATTAACTATTTTATTTTGGAAATGATCCTTGGCCATTTAACTTTATTTTATTTCAGGGTTTTCTAAAAAGTCAATGACAGAGAGATGTGATTTTTTTGTTTTGTTTTCATTGAGTTTCTTCTGTTTTACCTAATATATATATATATATATATATATATATTTTTTTTTTTTTGCGGTAGGCGGGCCTCTCACTGTTGTGGCCTCTCCCCTTGCGGAGCACAGGCTCCGGACGCGCAGGCTCAGCGGCCATGGCTCAGCGGCCATGGCTCACGGGCCTAGCCGCTCTGCGGCATGTGGGATCTTCCCAGACCGGGGCACGAACCCGTGTCCCCTGCATCGGCAGGCAGACTCTCAACCACTGCGCCACCAGGGAAGCCCTATATTTTGCTGCTCTCTTTATCTCTATATATAAAACCATGCCTGTATCATGTTGCATGAACTGTAAAGTTTTCTCTTGATAATTAAATAATTGAACTAAGAATTTTCCACATCACGTTAAAACACTATTATGTTGTCAATTATGACAAATCACTATCACAGGTACTTTAAAACTATAGTTGTCTCTCCTTACCCACAGGGGATATGTTCCAAGACCCCCAGTGAATGCCTGAAACTGCTGATAGTAACGAACCCTGTATATACTATGTTTTTCCTTATACATACATACCTGTGATAAAGTTTAATTTATAAATTAGGCACAGTAAGAGATTAACAACAATAACTAAAAATAAAATAAAACAATTATGACAATATACTGTAATAAAAGTTATATGAATGTGGTCTCTCTCTGTCTCTCAAAATATCTAGCATTTTCATGGACTAGTCATGGTTTACACTGAATGCCCTAGGATCCCATGTGGTTTGCCATTTGTCCTGGCTAAAATATCCCAGTTTGGACAATAAATTCTATGGTCATCTTACACAAATGGCACTTGGAAATGCTTTTAGAGAGAGGGGAAGAGCAAGGATTTGGGGAGAAAACACATATTTGTTTAATGTGTAAATGAATGAGACCAATAAAATGGTGGGATGAGGGGAGAGGGAGGATGAAGAGAGGGTCTTAAGTTCTTGGGAGTGACTCAGGTTCCTTAACATGTAAGATAAAGAAGCATTAGCTAGCTGGCTTTAAGTGTTTCATTAATCTCTTTCTGGACAGACTCAGATCTCTCTGGAAAGAATTCATCTAAAGACTAGATTTATCCTGTTTTTGAAGGAATTCTAATCCAAGAAGGTTGAGTGGATTGCTTAGTTTCCCTGTGTGAAAATAGTGACACTTCCCTAGTTTGAGATCTTTATTTGCTAAAACTGATCTCTTTATTACTAAGTTTAAACATCTCCCCTGAGTTTAAAATTAATTCCTCTTCAGTATATTATTTGCATTTTAGAGACCTATTTACCAGCTGGAGTATAGCTTTTCTTTCTCCACCTTTTTTCCTTCCTTCCTTCTTCCTCCTTCTCTCTCTCTCTCTTTCTTCCTTTCTGCTCTTTCTTTCTTCCTTTTCTTTCTTTCCTTCCTTCCTTCCTAAATTAGAGATTTCCATGAGCTATATTCCATGATTTCCTTTCACTCAATTTTAATAGATTAAAAGAAGGTACCAAAGACAGAGAGAGAGAGAGAGAGAGAGAGAGAGAAAGAGAGAGAGAGGCTTCAGTGATTTTATAATCTTGCTTCAGGATGGCTTCTATAGGAATTATCCAGCCTTGACAGGAAAAAAAATAGAATGAAAGGCCACAAATGTAAGTAATGCCCACTCGAGAGGCTGCCAACCACATATTCTCTCTATACTACTGGGGTTTAATCATTGCTGTCACATTACCTTGGAAATAGGCCACATGAATAAATATTTTTCCTGCCACTTGATGCAGAAGATGGCCTGGGCAGGTCATGAAATCCTAGAACTTGCCAGTGAAAATGTTTGGCATGCTCTGGCAGAACCCAGAAGATGTGTCATCTCTCGTGGACTGTCCTTCTGACCCATGACCCATGTCATGTCATTCTTGAGACAGAATGAGTCTAATGTTAGGAGGAGTTTTGGAGAATTCCAGTGGACAGGTTCTATTTTTCATGTACAGTCTTTATATATGGTCACATGTTTTTTACCCCCTGAATTTTAGGAATGTAATGCTGAAGTCAGTGTTGGCCCAGCTTCATTTAAATGATATGAGGTAAGAGAAAGGCCTTAAGGCTTCAGTTACAGGAACCCAACCCAATGGAAAAAAAAAGTTTCCATTGCACTGAGGGGAATAATTCAAGTCATTTAAACAATTCAACTTTTAGGTTCTTCAGGCTAATCCCAGTCACAAGATAGAAGGAGCCTCCTAGGCAGACTAGAAGAATGATGCAAAGAAGGAAAAACAAAATAAAACTACTAATCAAAGTATTTGCCAATCTTTGTGAAACTGTAAACATGTATCTGAAGGCAGAATGTTTTTAGTCAATGATGACTGACAATCCCATATCAATGTTCCTTCAGACTGTAGCATCACATGCACATTGAGAATCCACCAAATAAAAGATTTGATCACTGAGAGTTTAGAATAAAAATGCTATAAGAATCTGGAGTACATGTCTATTGGAAAACCATGAACAAACACTATAAATGGATTGGTGTGCTAGAAAACAACTATTGGGAGAATAATTGACATATGAATCTTTTAAAAACCTGGAGATTCTAGAAGATAATTAATTTGGTTGTATAGATAACTTTGGACATTTAGAAAAATTCCTTAATTTATTGCAGAAACATGGTAAAATGCGTTATAGGATCAAGGTAATTATAAGCGTGAAATAAGGTAATCTGATATATAAAATGGTGGTTGAAAAGATTTTGAGGGGTGGGTTAGAGAAGTGTGTGTGTGGTAGAGGTGGAGTGGAGGTGATCTCAACCTATTCTAAACTAGGATTCAGACTACTTTGAATAGGTTTGATGAACTGTTGTCACCAAGAAGGCATTTGGCTGGAGGAAAAGATTTCATGTGTGATTAGTAGATAGAGCAGTTCCAGCAAGGTGGTGGTGGGGTGAAGACAGCTTAGTATCTGTCTGTATTGGATACCCCGGTTGGTCTTTGGGTCATCTGAGTTATGGAAAACAGAGCTCCAGGTAATTCTGTCAAGTCAGTGTTTATGAGGAAATGGTGTGATGCTCAGATGACCAAGTCTAACCCAGAGCTAAGTAAGAGTTTTGCAGTAAATACTGTGTGAATGAGGCATGCTCAGGATATCTGAGAGCTTCTTGGATTCCTGAAGGGTCTGTTTCTTTTGTGGCAGTGGGACCAGTTCTTCTCAGGCAGTCTAATCAATGATAACAGGCTAGAGAAGGGCACATCTGAATATATGCGAGGCATTCTCTGAGAATTCAAGGAAATCTTTCTGAGTTGGGGGCAGGTGTCTTACTGGGGGTGGACATGTTACATGAAATACATGTCTTATGCAAGACGGGCTAGAGCCAATGAAATGTAAGTCATTATGTAAATGTGATCCCACTTATAAACACAAGCCGGTAAGGTCCGGGACTAGTCAAGTTAAAGATCTACAACAAATAATGCAATGCCCCACCTTCTGTTCCCTCCCACAGTCTCCTGAGCAAAGGGAATAAGCTATGCTGTGTATGTCTTTGTATTGACACCATCTCTTGGGAATTTAGCCTCTGTGGTATGTTGTTTGTTTAAGCTACAAGATGTTATGAACAAAGTAATCAGAAAAAAAAAAAAGACCCACATGGGCTGTTAACCACATTGGCTTTTTGGCCCAACACACTTTAAATTTAGATAGGCTCTGAATCTTAGTTTATTTGTTGGCAAATGTTTAGAATTAACAAAACTATTTGTTGTAGTCATTCCAAGGAAGAAAATGATGAAATCCTTGTTTTCCATATAAAATGAGCCAACATCTTTCAGGCCGAGATATCCTGAGGATATACATTCTTTTATAAAGTCTGGTTAACATTTCTGGAAGAATCTGCCTGTTATTTGTTTCCTGTCAAACAAGTTAGTACAATTTTGCTGACAACAGCCCACCAGTGACAGAACAATAAGCAGCTTCCCAAAGGGAGTTTTGGAAACATCTTATGACCCTTAAAGACTTGTGATGAATTTTATCTTACAAAAAGAAAACGAAAGATTGCTGGGGTTTATTGCTAAAGTAAAGCAAGAAAGATCTAATTGTCTGAGGCACATAGATTAAATAGTTTTCTAAATGAGAACTTAGTCTATTCTCTCAGACAAAAGCATCTTCTTTTTACTTCTTTTATGAGGAGTCTAAGAATCCCTAGAAAACCAAGTATTTTGTTCCCTCCACGAAGCTCATCAGTACAAAGCATTGATTTTAGTTACAGAAGATTACTTTTTAAATAAATACAAATATCTATTAATAGGGGAATAGTTTTATGACTTATTTATATCTATGTAATGGAATACTATGTGGCCTTTAAAGAGAATGAAGAACATGCATGTGTACTGATGTGGAATTTATTCGAAGACACTCTTTGTTTAAACAAGGAGCACATTAATGCCTATATCTTGCTACCATTCACAGTTAAAAAAAGGGGAGGTGTCATAATGTGTGCATATCTCTAGTGGCCTCTGGAAAGGAATCCAGGGTATGGGGAAGGCAGAGTAGGAGGAATAATGTTTTTATTATTTATTATGCCATCTATTGTAATGTTTAAATATTTAAGCACATGACGATATTTCTCATTTAAATTAAACAAATAAATCATTGAAAATGTAACCCACATGTGCAGCTTTGACCTTCCTCTGCTCCAAACACATGCCTTTAAGCCCTGTGCTGTCCTCATACTCAGACTATTCAAGGGACCTTGAGGATCATCTGGTCGAACTGCCCCGTTTCATGGCTGAGGTGCAGAACAGAGTGGAAGATACTTGCCCAGGGTTAAACTATTTGTTAGTACCAAAGTCCAGACTAGAGCCCTAGGCTTCTTAATGCTAGGGAATTGCTCTTCTCATCGTGTGTTCCTTTAGGAGGGAGAATAAACAGCTTTAGCCTTACGGATGACCTTCCCCTCCATTCCTTCTCCCTGGTGCTTCTCACGAAGGTTCAAGCCTCTGCCTCTTGTGTCCCAGGACATACTGCTTAGCTTTTAGGCATCAATTAACTAGAATAACAAAACCATAAAACTCAGGCCTTCTTAACTGGAGGTCTACCTGTATAGGCTTCAGAAAATCCTGTGTCTAAGTAAGAGCTAAGAACTCTGGGGAGAGAGCTCAGTTTTCTCTATGAGCTTCATTGCCAAGTAAGATGAAGTACACTTTTAAACCTGAAAGAGACCTCAGCAGTCATCAAGTCTAATCCTACTCAGGTACATACATGTCCTCAGCAACAACCTGCTTTTCTGCTAGAATACATCCACGTGCTGTGGAGTCATCGCCAACAGCAGTAAAATTCACTTGGGTAGTTAGCTCTATTTTATTTATTTATTTGGCCATGCTGCAAGGCTTGCGGGATCTTAGTTCCCTGACTTAGAACCTGTGCCCCCTGCAGTGGAAGCACAGAGTCCTACCCACTGGACCCCCAGGGAATCCCAGTTCGCTCTATTTTAAAGTGTTGGAGTGAATTTCATTCTTGCTCTTGCAAAAATGGGCTCTTGCCCATTTCTATTATGTGTTGTCCTTTCTTTGACACCCAGACTGATAGAATAGCCACCATCAGGAACATGCTGTCATAAAAGGAACAAAAGAGAGCTCAGAGGATATCACAGCAAAAAATTAATGTTCAGCCAGAAAGTGGCATGCATTGTCTGTACTTTTAGGCCAGAATGGTCACATGCCCTCAGCCAACCAATGGGAGCCAGAAAGAGCTGTTATAACATGTGCCTGGAGGGCAGAATGCTGGAAATATTCAATGACCAGTATTCATTGCCACCATCTTTCTCCCTGAATAAATACCCAGAAGTCCTGTCAGAGTTTTAGCAATTTCTTAAATGCCAAGAAAAATTAACTTACTTAAAAAAAAAATGAACGCACTTAGAAAATGGAGATGATTGAAAAACTCTCATGGCAGTAGGACATACGATTGGGGTTGGCAGTTTCAGGGTGCCTATTCCCCCTTCTCCACTTCTCTGGGCACTGTGCTCCACACTCACCCCTTGCTGAAGAGATGAGCCTCTCTGGTCATGTTTGTACATGTCATCACGTTTCCCCATGACAGACTGAACTAGGGATTGACACCTATCCCAGTGGATGCCAAGCTGCTGGCTAGCCTGTAACCAAACATATTTTCTGAGTCACAGAGTCTATAATCAAATGGGTGTGGGGCCTATGAATTAAATGGTTCTATAGAATTGGGCCTAGGGCAGGCATTTTCAGCCATGATCATAATCCTAAATTAATCAATCAGAGATTGGGCAGAGTAGCCAATGATAAGGGAAGATGAGTGGAATAAATGGGATACAGGATTATATGTGGTTCTGGAGAAAGACAGAGAGAGAGAGAGAAAGAGCTAGAGTGCAAGAGAAACTTCTTGCATCTTCAGTGGTTCCTAGATCCCAGCTCTTTTCCCCATGAATAAGCTCTTATTCTGTGCCTCATTTCTGTGAGGTGGCTTTACAGCCTTTGAATAAATCCTTGTTTGAGCAATTTGATTATCTATATGAATGGAGAATCCTAGTTACTGTGTCTCTACCTAGATTGTCACCCCTGGTCTATGCCAGATCTATGTAGAAATTTTGGAACTCATGCTGGGGTGTACAGTTGGGGACTAATAGAAAAGAATCTCACTGTAAACCTTTATGAACTTAATTTTCGTATTTTCTGTATTCTTGATGCTCTGGCATCTGGGACCTCACTGGCTTTGAAGAGATTACCGCTCCCAAGTTACCTAGTTCCTAGAGCTAGCAAACACCTTGCCTGGGAGTACACCTTTTGTATGCAAACAACCAATCCAGAGGCCTCCCCCCACCCCACCCCAACCCCTCCTTGGTTAGACTCTTACACTCCAGGCCAATGTTCCCCTGCCTTAATCACCCCGGGGTAAGGCACCAGACAACTTGGGACAGCCGCTACACCCCGGAGCCTGCTGAAATTATTCAAAGCAGGCAATCTTAAACCTGCTTATCCTGGCTTCCCCTGCTTTGTCTATTCCTTCCCACAAAAATCACACCAAAGGTTCTTGCACCTGCTTTCCTCTCATGTCCTTGGATCCCAGATTGACCCTGGTGCTTCCCCATGTGGCCGCCCTGAATTGTGTGCCACATCTCCTGTTTCTAGGGATCTGTGAGTATCCTTCACAACAGTCATTTCTGTGTCTGCTGGTCTTACCATACATGATTAAAATAAATCCCAGGTACATATTAAAATAAAACCTCTCTCTGTTTTCTTCTGGGCCTCCACCTTAGGTTACCTATTGATTTATCTGTCTGAAGAGTTAGGACCCTCTGTTCTGGTAGGCAGTCCTCTTAGATATTCAAATTGTAAGCTGTTTAGGTACACAGAAAAAATAGAGTAAAGGAAGTACTTTTCCCCCCTTAAATTTATATTATCATTACAATGAATCATCCTTCTCTCTAAGCATATTTTTATGTAGAAAATCAGTTCTAATGGTCACAGGCATGCTCTCTCTTGGACAGAACTTAGAAGCACATGGATACATTCTTCCTCTTTTATTCCAAACACTGTGAAAACTACCATTCTTTATTATGACAGCAAAACAATGACCTCAGTGCTGTCAGAATTAAATTACTGATATTAAGATCCTCTTGTTAGGGTTTTAAGTGGAGTCTGGGACACTCCTAGACAGTGTTTGGCTAGGGGACACGAAAATGCTTGAATAATGATTTTGATAGATCTCTCTAGGGGAGACTCAAGGCACAATTTTCCTCTCTCTATGAACTCATAGCTTTGCTTCTGTTTGTAATAACCTGACATTCAATCACTATAGAGTTTATTGAGAATATTTACCTCCCTTTAGTCCCAGAACCTCAAGACAGGGGAGAGTTTAGGACAGCAGTATTTTCTTTATTTCCCCATTTAGTGTAAAATAGAAAAGTGTAACCCAGCCGTCTTGGGTTCCCACACACCGAATTAGCTCTTTCTGGCTCAGGAAGAATGGACTATTCAAGCTTGATATGCCAGGTAAGGAAACCCCATGATTGCCCTCAGGTGTATTTGTCAGGGTTTAGTCATAAGAACAAAACTACTTTAAATATTTCAAGTAGAAAAGAATTCAATAGTGGGACTTAAGAGATTACAGGGAAGTGCAGGAAGTTAGTACTGAAGCTACAGCCACCTCATAGTCCTCACACTGAAGGGTAAGAGACGCGTGTGCAGTCTGAGGTAGCTTCAGCAAGCCACGGCTACTAGTCTACCACAGCATTTCTGTAGCAAGAATACACCTATTGAGTGTCACCATTGCCTCTCATTTGTTAGCTGTACTAAACTCTGATGGGAAGGCACCATGCGAAATGTAGCTTGCAAGCTTCCAGCCCTATGACACCAGAGGAGAGTATAAAAGGTGCAGAAGTGATCCTGGGTGCTAAAACAATCTGTCCCACCATGTTATCAGGACATTATAATGCCTTATCACTCAGACACAAAAGCTGTTCCTAAAGGCCTAACAATTTCAAATGCAATCACAAAGGCCTGCCCTGTTTCAAGGGTAGGGAATATAGACTCCATCTCTGCATTTTAGGAATATGCAAGAACTTGTGAATATGCTTTCAAATGATCATGATACTATATCTATTTTTAAAAATTTAAAATAGGCTTTGTTGTAGACTTAGGTACAGGCAATGTTCAGAAAAGGTTCCATGTCCATCTGAGTAAAGAGCATGTTCTCTTTTACTGTGGCACAGTTTAATATGGATTTTTCTATATGTTCTACTTTATTGTGTGATTTAGAACTGTGATAACTTTTCTAATTTTTCCCACTTGATTTTACTAGATTTAAGAGGGGTATGCTAGTTTATTTGTTTGTGTCTCCTTCTTTATTCATCTCCTCCTGTTTCTGCTCTATAAAGTAGCTGCCATGCTGTTTTATGTATAGATATTAATAACATTTTTCATTATGCATTTTGGTCCTTAGCATTATATATATATATATATATATATATATTTTTTTTTTTTTTTGCAGTACGCAGGCCTCTCACTGTCGTGGCCTCTCCCGTTGCGGAGCACAGGCTCCGGACGCACAGGCTCAGCGGCCATGGCTCACGGGCCCAGCCGCTCCGCGGCATGTGGGATCTTCCCGGACAGGGGCACGAACCCGTGTCCCCTGCATCGGCAGGCGGACTCTCAACCACTGCGCCACCAGGGAAGCCTAGTCCTTAGCATTATAAAGCATACTTTTCTTGGTCTCATTTTATATTTGGGGGGCTAAATTTTGCCTTGTTTGAAATCAAGATTGTGATTCCTTTTATTTATTTATTTACATGTTTGTTTGCCATCATCTGATCTGCATCATCATGTTTCTGAATCTCCCTTTTTTGGATGTTTCCATAAACACAGATTAGAGTTGCACTTTGTTTTGGTAGACAATCTGAAATTTTTCGTAGGTGTGATATCCTATTTCCATTTAATTAAACTACCAGTATCTTTGCCCCAGTTCAATCATATTATTTTATGCTATATTTATTCTGTGCATATGTTTCTGTATATAGAAGTTTATGTATGGACACACACACTTGCAGTAGGTAGAACTGTTGGGGTGGGGTTTTTTTTGGCATTTCTTTTGGTATTTAGGAAGATTTTTAAAAGACTTAAAAAATCTTTTTTTTACAGCAGTTATAGGTTCATAAAAAAATGGGAAGACAGAGATTTCTCATATACTCCTTGCTGCCATACATCATAGACTCCCCCATTATCAACATCCCCCACCAGAATGGTACATTTGTTACTACTGATAGACCTACATTGGCACATCATTATTACCCAAAGTCCATAGATTACTTTATGGTTCTCCCTTGGTGTTGTATATTCTATGGGTCTGGACAAATGTATAATGATGTATATCCACAATCACAGTAACATGCAGAGTATTTTCACTGCTCTAAAAATCTTCTGTGCTCTACCTGTTCATCCTTCTCCTCCCCCCTCCTCCAACCACTGATCCTTTTACTGAATCCATAGCTCTGCCTTTTCAAGAATGTCATATAGTTGGACTCATATAGTATGTTGCTTTTCCAGATTGACTTCTTTCACTTGGTAAAAGGCATTTAAGTTTCCTCTATGTCTCTTCATGGCTTGATAGCTATTTTTTTTTAAGTAGTCCATTGTCTGGATGACAACAGTTTATTTATCCATTCACCTATTGAAAGATATCTTGGTTCCTTCCAAGTTTTGGCAGTTTTGAATAAAGCTGTTATAAACATCTGTGTGCAGGATTTTGTGTGGAAATACAGTAAGTTTTTAACTCCTTTGGGTAAGTACCATAGAGTGAGATTACTGTTTGGTATGGTAAGAATATGTTTAGTTTTGTAAGAAACCACCAAATTGTCTTTCAAAGTAGTTGTAGTGTTTTATGTTCCCATCAGCAATGAATAAGAGTTCCTGTTGCTCCACTTCCTGGTCAGCATTGGTGTTGTCCAAAACCATTGTTGTCCAAAGCCACTCTAACACAGAAATATAGACAAATGGAACAGGATAGAAAGTCCAGACATAAACCCACACACCTATGGTCACCTAATCTATGACAAAGGAGGCCAGAATATACAACGGAGAAAAGATAGCCTCTTCAGTAAGTGATGCTGGGAAAACTGGACAGCTACATGTAAGAGAATGAAATTAGAACACTCCCTAACACCATACACAAAAATAAACTCAAAATGGGTTAAAGACCTAAATGTAAGGCCAGACACTATAAAACTCTTAGAGGAAAACATAAGCAGAACACTCTTTGACATATTTCAGCAAGATCTTTTTTGACCCACCTCCTAGAGGAATGAGAATAAAAACAAAAATAAACAAATGGGACCTAATGAAACTTAAAAGCTTTTGCACAACAAAGGAAAACATAAACAAGATGAAAAGACAGCGCTCAGAATGGGAGAAAATATTTGCAAACAAAGCAATTGACAAACGATTCATCTCCAAAATATACAGACAGCTCATGCAGCTCAATAGCAAAAAAACAAAAAACCCAATCAAAGAATGGGCAGAAGATCTAACTAGACATTTCTCCAAAGAAGACATACAGGTGGCCAAGAGGCACATGAAAAGCTGCTCCACATCACTAATTATTGGAGAAATGCAAATCAAAACTACAATGTGGTATCACCTCACACTGGTCAGAATGGCCATCATCAAAAAATCTACAAACAATAAATGTTGGAGAGGGTGTGGAGAAAAGGGAACCCTCTTGCACCAACCCACTGTTGGTGGGAATGTAAATGGATACAGCCACTGTGGAGGACAATATGGAGATTCCTTAAAAACATAAAAATAGAACTACCATATGACCCAGCAATCCCACTACTTTGCATATACCCAGAGAAAATCATAATTCAAAAAGACACATGCACCCCACTGTTCATTGCAGCACTATTTACAATAGTCAGGACATGGAAGCAACCTAAATGTCCATCAACAGAGGAATGGATAAAGAAGATGTGGCACATATATACAATGGAATATTACTCAGCCATAAAAAGGAATGAAATTAGGTCATTTGTAGAGATGTGGGTGGACCTGGAGACTGTCATACAGAGTGAAGTAAGTCAGAAAGAGAAAAATAAATATCGTATATTAATGTATATATGCGGAATCTGAAAAAATTGGTATAGACGATTTTATTTACAAAACAGAAATAGAGAGACAGACGTATAGAACAAATGTATGGATACCAAGGGGGAAGGGGTGGGTGGATGAATTGGGAGACTGGGATTGACATATATATATACAATTGATACTATGTATAAAATAGATAACTAATGAGAACTTATTGTATAGCACAGGGAACTCTACCCAATGCCCTGTGGTGACCTAAATGAGAAGGATATCTAAAAAAGAGGGGATATATGTATACATATAACTGATTCACTTTGCGGTACAGTATAAACTAACACAATATTGTAAAGCAACTATACTCCAATAAAAATTTTTTAAAAAATTTTAATGGGCAAAAGTAACATGTTATTAGAAATTAGGATAGTGATTACCTTTTGGTAGGAAAAAAAGGTAGTAATGGGGGAGAAGGAAGACTTCTGGGGGTGTTGGTAGTATTTTATTTCTTGACCTGGGTGCTAGTTACATGGATATGTTTACTTTGTGATCACTCACCTAGTTATATATTTGTATTTTTCCTATATAAATATATATGTATATAAAAAGTACTGTACCTTGGTCTAAAAGTTTATTTTTAAAATGTGAGGGAAAAAAAGAAATGCTACACAATAGCACAATACCTGACAATGCCAAGAAAATTTGACCTGTCAGTTACCCAGAGTATTTTCCAACAGTTACACAGAACATGTATTGCCAATTCAATGAATGCTGGTCTATGTTGTGGAAAAAACCAAACAAACAACAACAAAAAAAGCCACTCTAATAGGTGTGTAGTGATATCTCATTGTTATTTTAATTTGCATTTCCCTTATTACATATGGCGTGGAACATCTTTTCATATGCTTATTTGTCATCTGTGTATCTCCTTTGGTGATGTGTCTCTTAAGATCTTTGGGCCATTATTTAATCAGGTTGTTTGTTTTCTTACTGCTGAGCTTTAAGAGTTTTGTATATTTTGTATAATGGTTCTTTATCAGTTATGTCTTTTGCAACTATTTTCTCCCAATCTGTGATTGTCTTCTCATTCTCTGACATTGTCTTTAAGGAACAGAAGTTTCAAATTTTAATAAGTCCATCTTATCCATTGTTTCTTTCATAGATTGTGCTTGGTGTTATATTTAAAAAGTCAACACCATACCCAAGGTCATCTATGTTTTCTTCTATGTTATCTTCTAGGAGTTTTATAATTTTGCATCTTACATTTTGGTCTGTGATTCATTTTGAGTGAATTTTTGTGAAGGCTGTAATATCTGTGTCTAGATTTTTTTTTTTTTTTTTTGCATGTGGATGCCTAGTTGTTCAGCACCATTTGCTCCTTTATCAAAAATTAGTTGACTATATTTGTGTGGGTCTATTTCTAGGCTTATATTGATCTATCTGTCTATTCTTTCATTAATATCACACTGTTTTTTATTTTTGCAGCTTTATAGTAAGTCTTGCACTTGGGTAATGTTAGTCCTCCAACCTTGTTCCCCTTCAATATTGTGTAGGCTATCCTGGATCTTTTGCCTCTTCTATAAACTTTAGAATCTGTTTATTGATACCTACAAACTTGCTGGGAGTTTGATTGGGATTGCATTGAATCTACAGATCAAACTGGAAGAAAAACATCTTGACAATATTGAGTCTTCCTATCCATAAACATGAAATATCTTTCTGTTTATTTAGTTCTTTGATTTTGTTAATCAGTTTTGTAGTTTTCCTCATATAGATTTTGTACATATTTTGTTGGACCTATACCTAAGTATTTAATATTTTGTGTGCTAATGTAAATGATACCATACTTTCAATGTTAAATTCCACTCATTCATTGCTAGTGTATAGGGAAGCAATTGACTTATGTGTATTAACCTTGTATCCTGCAACCTTGCTATAATTGCTTATTAGTTCCAAGATTTTTTTTTTTTGTCAATTCTTTTGGATTTTCTCCATAGACGAGCATGTCATCTGTGAACAAAGAGTTTTATTTCTTCCTTCCAAATCTGTATACATATATTTTCCTTTTCTTATCTCATTGCTTTGGATAGAACTTTCAGCAACATGTTGAAAAGCAGTGGTGAGAGGGCACATCCTTGTTTTGTACCTGATCTTAGTGGGAAAGCTTTCAATTTCACACCTTTAAGTGTGATATTAGCTGTAGTTTTTTTTGTAGCTATGTTTTATCAAGTTGAGGAAATTCCTCTATATTCTAGTTTACTGAGAGTTTTTATCATGAATGGGTGTTCGATTTTGTCAGATGTTTTTCTGTATCTATTGATATGATCATGCTATTTTTATTTTTTAGTCTGTTATTGTGATGGATTACATTACTTGATTTTTGAATGATGAACCAACTTTGCGTACCTGGAATAAGTCTTACTTGATTGTGGTATATAATTTTTTTAATACATTGTTGAATTCATTTGCCTAAAATTTGTTGATGATTTTTACAACTATGTTCATGAGAGCTATTAGTCTGTAGTTTTCTTTCCTTGTAATTTTTTGTCTGTTTGGATAATGCTAGCTGGTAGCATGAGTTAGGAAGTATTCCTTCTGCTTCTATCCTCTAAAAGAGATTTTAGAGAACTGTTATAATTTGTTCCTTAAATATTTGATAGAATTCACCAGTGAACTCATCTGGTACTGATGCTTTCTCTACTGGAAGATTATTAACAATAGATATTTTAATTTCTTTGAAATATATAGGCCTATTTTGATTGCTTATTTCTTTTTGTATGAGTTTTAGCAGATTAGGTCTTTCAAGGATTTGGTTTAATTCATCTAGATTATCAAATTTGTGGTCATAGAGTTGTTGGTACTATTCTTTTATTATCTTTTTAATGTTCATGGGGTCCAAAGTGATGGCCCTCTTTCATTTCTGATGCTAATAATTTGTGTTCTCTCTTTTTTCCTTAGTTAGTCTTCCTAGAGATGTATTGATGTTATTTATCTTAAAGAACCAGATTTTTGTTTTGTTGATTTTTCTACTGATCTCCTACTTCCAACTTAATTGATTTCTGCTCTAATTCTTACTATTTATTTTGTTCTGCGTACTTTGGACTTAAATTATTCTTCTCTTTCTAGTTTTCTCGGGTGGAAACTTAGATTATTGATTTTACATCTTTCTTCCTTTCTAATAAGTACATTCAATGTTATAAATTTCCCTGTATGTAATGATTTTGCTGCATCCCACAAATTTCATAAGTTGTGTTTTCATTTTAATTTAGTTCAAAATATTTTAAAATTTCTCTTGAGAATGGAGAAGCTATATAACAAGGCCAAGAACTAGGATTTGGAACTGTAAAACACATCCTGTAGCATTTTAAGAATTCCGTGCTTTGGTTACAGTTACCATGCTTACAATGCCATACAAATCTTCTCCAGCAGCTAATCTTTTCCATTTTTACATGACTTTCAGATTGTGTCATTTTCTAAACTTGTCCTCAAATTTTAAAGATACTCCTTAAGTCCTTTCTGTAGCATTTATACTACATATTGATTACCAACTTTCTGATGATTGGAATTTAAAAACTACATATCCTACTAAACTAAAAGTTCATTGAGGGGCTTCTGCTATAATGTTAAAAACTGGAAAAAGCATCACTTCCAATATAACAGTAAGAAAAATCTAAAAAATTCATAAAATTGCCAGCACTTTGACAAAGTTATACCTTTCCTTCAACCAACCAGAGAATTGAGTTTCATAGGGCAACCAACAACCTGAAAACTAAGAAAATATAGGTGGCTCTATTAAAACATGGGAAAGTGAGTTTACCTGGGATAGAGCATGGGAGGAAAATGGGACTACCAAACAAGTGGGTAAGAAGAAATGACCTAAATTTTTAATGAATTGCTAAAGGCTAACTGTGGGCTAGTGTAAGAGTATAGAACAGGGGTTGGAAAACTTATTATTAATAGGTCAAATAGTAAATATTTTAGGCTTTGTGGGCCATAAGGTAACTCTTGCAACTACTGAACTCTGTTTATAGTGCAAAAGCAACCATAGACATTATGCAAATGTTTGGGTGTGGCTGCATTCCACTGAAACTTTATTTACAAAAACAGATGACTAGCCCACAAACCATAGTTTTCTGTGCCCTAATGTAGAATACCTGAAAATGACAGACACAAAGGCAGTTTGTATCCACTTCCAGACCCTTTTCCATGGACCTCTCTGGTTTCTCATGAGACAGACTGAGAGCAGGGCAGTAGACCAGAAAGAGGCCCCTGGCAATGCAGGACTGAGGTAGGGGAACAGCAGTGGGGGATCCCTGGATCCTTTTTTCTATCTTTTCTATGGTACGAAAACTTTAAGCCTCTGGGGAACTGGCAGCAAGTACTGTCTTTCTCAGACATAATTGAAGACCCATTGGAAGGGAAGGGAACAGAAAAAAAAACCCTTCAACGCCAGAGGGAAGGAAAGGAATTTCCCTTGGCCCAGACCATTAGAGGTCAACTACAACTGGCCAAGGGGCAGAATCACTGAAAAATCTCTTTCTGTGAGACACAAGAGAGAGGTCTTGCCTAAGACTGAAGATAAAGGAAGAAATAGAGTATATTCCCACCCTCCACCACCAGGCTTGCTAGCACTGAATAACAAGTAACCGCAGTCTATCACTGGGGGCAGGGCAAGAAGATAAAGAGAGACCTCCTTTGAGGTTACATTCACAGAAGAAGATTAAATTTGAGACTGAAAATGGAACATTGATAAATATTCTTTGGAAACTCAACCCCCACCTTAAGTACAGGTAATTCTAGAGGAATCTGAAGTCAATAGTGTACAGAAGGTAAAAACATTGAGCTAGCAAAACCCAAACCCTACTCAACTTTTGACTAGATTGACACAACTCCCCATATTAAATGTATAGTAGAAAAAGAGGCGTGCCCAATCCAGGCACATATCTATATCTCTATATATGTCTATATCTATATCTATACCTATACCTATATCTATCTCAGTCTTTACTGTCCTACACGTGATATCCAGCTTTCAACCATAAATGATGAGATTCACAAAAATTCAAGAGAAAACAACTTTCTACCAAGAGACAATGCAATCTGCAGAACCCAGATGTTGGAGCTAATAGGCATGGTATTAAAAAGAGAAAACTATGAGTTATGTGTTAAAGGTTCTAGTGTAAAAGAAGAATAACATACAAGAACACATGGAAAATTTTAGCAGAGAAATGGAAACCATAAGAAAGTATGAAATGGAAATGCCAGAAATAAAGATATAGTAATAAAATAAAGATCACTCAAAATAAATGATTCAAACGAAACACAAAGAAAGAGGGGAAAAAAGCCAATACATCCAAGAGCTGTGGGACAATGTCAAATAGTCTAATATATGAGCAATTGGAATTCCAAAATGAAAAAAGAGAATGGGGAGAAGATATATTTGAAAATATAATGGCAGAGCATTCTCCTCAAACAATGAAAGATTTTAAACCATAGATTTGGAAAGCTTATAGAAGATCCAGTAGGATAAATACTAAAAAGAAAGGAAAGAAGAATGGAGGGAAGGTGAAGGAGGGAGGGAAGTATGTAGGAGGGAGGAAGAAAACACCTAGACACATCAATACCAATGATCAAGATAAAATCTAGAAGGCAGCCAGTGGAAAAAAAGATACACATGGAGGAACAAAGGTGAGAGTAATAACAGACTTCTTATTAGAAGCTATCTAAGCCTGAAGACGATAGAGGGGCATCTTTATAGCCCTGAAAGAGAAAAAATGGTCATCTCAGAAATCAGGGTCCAGTTAATCTATCACTGAAAAATGAAAGAGAAATAAAGAATTTATGGACAAGGAAAAAAAAGAATTCATTATCAGCAAACTTTCACTACAAGAAATGTTAAAAGAGTATTTTAGGTAGAAGGAATGTTATCAGACAGAAATTTGGATCTATACAAGAAGTAAAAAATGTTGGAAATGGTAAAAATGACAGTAAATATACAATTTACTTTTCTTATTTTGATAACGCTAAAAGATAATTGACTAAAGAAGAAGTAATGTGTTATGTGTATACAATGTATAAATGTTTATTGAAATCATTTTATTTATTTATTTATTTAAACAAAATTCACATTTTATTTAGGTTGAAATAAACTATAAAAAATTGATTTTCTTCACCAAAAATAACAGCAATATTTTATGTATTATTCCTAGATAAACCACAAAACACTTATTTTTGTAGGTTTTGCTTGTAAATCAAGATGAGGCAGTAGATACAGTCATGGAAAAAGACAGAAGAAAACAGACAAATCAGTTGTCAGTATCCATGGCCTCTGATCCTGTCTTGACCATAAGATAGAAGTGTTCAACATATACCTGTCAAAAAGCTTATGAAGATGTAGGCTCAATAAAGGAATGTAAACAGCAACAACCACGTGTGGAACAACAATGGCAGGCTCTTCCATTCAAACTTTGACTATAACTTGCTCCTTTAACCTCATTTGATAAAGACAAAATCTACACTGAAATCCTTGTTTGGCAAGCTCACATGTTTCTATTACAGTCTGATAATTTTCTTAACTGTCCCTTACAGATTTTTAACAGCATACTTAAAACTCCTACTATGCAAAGGTCAGTCTTGAGCTTCATTGTAATGTTTTATAAAATGTATTCCTTCCTCCCATACCTCCTCAAAATTTATTTCTTTAAAGAACTGATAACTCAATACCTGACAATTAGATCCACCGCAATAAAAGTTATGTCTAAAATGACTTAACTAATACAATTCCAAAGTGCCATTAGCAGAGATCACACAGAATGTAACATGGTACTTTCAATGCTATCTTCTGGAAGAACAGTTAGGTCTCCAAAGCATGGGAGTTCAAACGGGCCATTTAAACAGGCAGATTATCAATGACTAATGTACTCAATGGGAGGCCTACAGGTCAAGATATTCAGTGACTAAGTGGCTTACATACACCTTGCAATTTTTCTGTAAGATATTTTCAAATTTCTTACAGATTTTTTCAAATATCAAATGTAAGAGAAAGCCTATTTTAAGTCTCTTAGGTATTTTCAATGGTTTCTGAATTATCTGTAGGAAGCTCTGACTTGTATAGAGTTTGATATATGTATCCACCACTAAATCCAAATCGTGTTTTATATCAAAATTTATGTTAAGCAAAGCCAAGTTACTTGAATTTTGGTCTGTCAAAGTGTTCCTCAGGTATGCTTTGAAACGTTTTCACCCATTTTCATAGCATTCATTCTCAACCTTCATCACAGGAAGAATACACAGGACCTTCAGCAATGCATAAGCATTAGGAAAAAACTTGATGTCTGGCAGATGAAGGGCTTCATAAATAGTGGATGGAAGTTCTATATCTTTCCCTCTGTGTTTCCACTTGATTCTCCAACAATGCAGCTCAGCAGAGAGCGGGTCAGGATTAGGTAAATCACTTCTGTACATGTCAGCATGATGCTCCTCTGATGTATTGAATCTGAGCTGTCCCATGACAGAGGGTACTAGAGATAAGCATTTAAGAGCTTTGAGGTGCTGTTCTGAGAATATTTCTTTCAGTTTCTGAATAATGTGTTCCACTGTTGGAACACTTAGAGTTTCTTTATAGTAACTCTCAGAGGTTAGCTGAGATTCCAGGTTACTGTGCTGAGCTCTGCGAAATTTCCCTGGGAGTTTCTTCTGAATATCAAGTTTGTTTGCCAAATTTGTGGCTTCCAAAACTCATGATAAACTTCGATATTTTCCATCACTTCATTTAGTGAATGCAGCACTACAGTAAACTACTGGCTGCAAAGAAGATATCAGAGGTTTGCCCCTGAAGATTTTTCCCAAAGGCTCTTGTAAAAGATAGAACGTTTTTAAGAACAACAATGGTAATGATGAAATCAAAATCTGTTACCGCACTACAGAGTACAAATGCTCGGCCAGCTATAGAGTTATTCCATCTAACATCTAACATTTGTGTCACAATTTATACCATCTCAACATAAAACCAGTGCTTGTAGGAGGTCCACTAAGATTTCAAAAGCATCATGGCTGCCTGTCCACTGAGAATGGCAAATTTCCTTCAGTTCTTTGTCCCTTTCTGCATTGTTCTGAAAGAGGACAGAAATTACATTGTCAAGCTCTAAAAGCAATTGTGGTGATCGATAAAAGAAGGAACAAACTTCCTCAATTGTTCCTAATGCGACGGATGCTCCCATAACAGGCACTGATTTTGCCAACCACATATTTAAGGCACAGGAAGAGCAGAGTGTGTAGATAGCTCGGGGGTATTTCTCTAAAAGTCTAGAAGCAACAACTTTCTTTGGAAGCAAATGCACTGGACACAATGTAAGCCTGGCCACGACCGTACTCCATGTTTAATCCCCACTTCTCAGTTATCGTAGTGTGAAATTTCACAGCCAAATTTTCTGTATCAGCTGCATAAGGCAGGAAGCCCACAGATTACTGTCTCAGGTTGTGAGCTTCGTCCACAAACCTCACCAACGCAGGCAGGTGCTCTTCCCCTGCTATGGCCACCACATCATCAGTGATGATGGAAAAGAAGTGAGAGCCTCTCACTTCCCTGAGGGTTTCTTCATGAATGCAGCCCTCCCTGATCTCTAGCATCCATTTCTGCTGTGTTTTTGAACAGACAATATGTTAGCTGCTGTTGTCTCAAAGCGCTTTCTCAGAACCTCTTCACCAGAATGGATCCGGCACCCCAGCAGTGCTTGAAAGTTATCAGGAGTAAAGAGACCTTCTGGGATTTCATCAGCTTCATGTCCATCCAGAGGTATGTTCTGTTTTCCCATAAGAACCAAAATTTCAAATAAAGATTTTAAGTATTCTTTGTTTTCCTTCTCTTCAAGGGTTAAAGGTAAAATGTCTTCATCCTGCTCTTCACTCCATTCTTCTGCACTGGGGTTCTGAGCATTGCTGTTGTTTATTTCCTTATGTTTTGGTTCCTGTTCAGAAGTTTCATCAGTTTTTTTTTCTGTTTCAGTGTCCTGATTTCATCCTCACTCAATGCTTTTATTCGTTTTCTGTGTCTACTGTGTGGATTATTCAAATGGCTGGTAAGATCAAATATTGTTGGTATTGCATTATCTAGAAGAACTGTCCTGTAAGGACTAGTTCTACAGATCAAAGAAGTCTCAAAGGGTATGGCACACAATCGATAATGTTTATTTAGTTGATCAGGTATTTTATCTTCTAAGTCTGCTCTCCTGTGATTCTCCACTTCTGGCATCTGGCTGGATCAAGAGGGAACCTGAAAAAGGCCAGGTCCGACTGCATGCTCTTTCGCGTGCAGCTGGTTCAGCATCACCCGCTGCCTGCCCGCCGGCCGGCACAGCCCTCCCCTCCCCGCCACCTCAGGGCAGTCAGACAGCCCCTTGGGCCGGGGAGGGGAGCTGGGTCCGCCGGCTCGTCAGGGCCAGCGCGCCGGGGGGAGGGGTGGGCCGAAATCATTTTAATCTTTGATTATTGAGTAAGCCTGTTAAGGTTTGCTGTGAGTCAAGACTTATTTATTATATCACTTATTCAACTACCCACCAATCATCCAACAAAAAAACTCCAGAGGTTCTAACATTAAAAACAGATTATCTCTAAAATTCAGTTTAAATTCTATCTAAAATTTTTGTCTAAAATGGAACTTATTGTGTGAATATTTATGGATGATTTTCATTGTGGTTCAATTTCCAAGGAGGATTTACTGCTTTTCCCACTCTGATATCCTTTGCGTTTTAGAGAAGAAACAGCTGAATTGCCCAGTTTGATACATTGCAGCTTCCCCCTTTTGTTTATACCAGACATTTTTCCAAAAGCACTCTCTAAATTTATTATATCATTTGTCTACTGTCTTCCCATGGCATCTAAATTGCAGTTCTGCTTTCTGTAAAATCAGATTTTGTGTGTGTTGTGTGTGTGCGTGAGAGAGAGAGAGACAGGGAGGGAGAAAGAGAGAGAGTAAAAGAGGGAGGGAAATTGGAGGAGAGAGAGAAAAGACAAGAGAGAGGAGAGGAAAAGTCTTTCATTATAGCAGAAAAAACTATTTTGTTATATTATTTTTCTTGTTTTGGGTAGAAACTGATTTGTAAAAAAAGTTCATATTTTTATATGCATGTTCATCCATCTTTTTTCTGTGTGTATAAATGGACTATTATGCTTTGAGGTTAAACCAAACATTTAACTCAGTTTTCATATGTTTCTGTGTTAGGCTGTGGGCAAAAGAAGTCTGCCACAAAAATTTTGTGGTGCTTAGTAAATATAAATTTGATACAGCCAGAAGTGATGTAATGTGGTAGGTCAGAAACCCCATTCATCTTAAGACCCCAACTGCTTCAACAGAAGTCAGCACTTCTCACATTTCTACTCATCCCACAAGCCTCCACAGACTTCTTGTAACCTACAATGATCTCCATCAAAATAGAAAAATAGAGAGAAGATGTTTAAAAAACTATTTCTTTTAGAGAAATATAGTGTTCACTGTCACAACTAAACAGTGTCTGGAGGACTGTTGTTCATTGTGCTTTTTGGTATATAACCTTTAAAAATTGTGAATTATTGTACACTTATAATTTATATAATATTATACATCACATATACACATAAGTATATATGTACACACACACACTATAGAGGGAGCTGCATAAAATAAAAAAGATATAATGAGATTACTGAAACAGTGCTGGGGTTCTCATTAGGCGAATGACTTAGATCACTTCATTCACACTCCAAAGACTTCTGTTCCCTCCACCAGGTAATGGATCTGAACTTTACATCTTTCCTTCTCACTACTAGAAAAAATCTTTTCCAGCACATTTTGAAGACCAGACTCCTAGTGTGAGAAGTAATACTGAAAACGTGAAAGGTTATCTAAAGTCATTTGTGACCAAGTTTACAGTTTCTCTATTCTCTACATTTCAGTTGTTATTAAATGGTGACTGTATTTGTACAATACAGTCATTATTTATTTTAATAAACATCAAATGTTCTTTCTAAAATATATTTCTAAAAGGTAAGTAGAACAAATAATAATTTAGTAGATTGTCTCACAGAATTTAATCTGCCTTCCGTAACAAACAGATATTTTCATGGGAAAGACCTAAGGACACCTAATAGGTATTACACATTTTTGTTTCTAAATAAATCTTTTATTAAAAATATCAGAGAGAGAGATAGAGAAAGAGAGAGAGAGAAGAATCACAAATTAGAAGTGTAAACCCATGTAATCAATACTCAGATCAAGAAATAGAGCACTAATCAAGTGTCCCAGAAGTCCCACTTTTCTCCTTCTTAGTGATTATTGCCACCAAGTTAACTATTATCCTTATTTCTATTACCACCAATTTATTTTTACAAATTTTTGACCTTTCTATAAATGGAATCATACAGTATATACCTTTCTGTGCCTGGCTTCTTAGTCCATTACCTTGTTTATGAGATTGATTCATACTCTTTTGTGTAGAAACAGTTTATTTTTCATTGCAGCATAGTATTCCATTGTATGAGTATATCACCATTTATTCATCCATTCAACTATTGATGCTATCAATCAATCAATAATCTATTCTTACCATCCTGGATAGGATTTGAAGTGCAGTGTCAAATACAAATGCTGATAGTGGGCAATCTTTTCTCATTCACTCCCAAAGTTAGGGGTAAGTTTTCAATATTTCACACTTAAGTCTCATTTTTGTGATAGTTTTTTTAAAAAATAAGTATTCTTTGTCAGTTTAAGGTAATTCCCTTCTTTTATTTGTTTGCATTTTTCAGTAAATATTTTTTTTTTGTTACAGAAAATCCTTTTATTCCCAGTTTGCATAGAGGGTTATTTTTCTCCTGCTGTGGTCTTACATTTTATCAAAAATTTTTTACATCTATTGAGACCTATAGTAATGTTCCCTGTTTCACTCTTGATATATGTTATTTGTGACTTCTCTGCTTTTCATTGTTTAGTCTTACTAGGAGACCAATATCAATTCATTGGTCTTTTCAAGTAATCAACTTTTTGACTTATTGATTTTTCTCTTGCATGTATGTTTCTTATTTATCTTTGTCCTTTTATTGTTTATTATTTTTATTACTACTTATTTTTACTCTTATTTTTATTTCTTCTTCTTTACTCTTTCTTGAGTTTAATTTGTTATCTTTTCTTATTTCTTGAGATGAATACCTAAACAATTGATATTCAGGCTTTTTGCTTTCCTAAGATATGAACTTAAGTTATAGATTCCCCTCTAAGCACAGTGATAGCTAAATTACATGTCTCAAAATATTATATTTCAGTTATTATTCAGTTCAAGTATGTTACTATACATCATAATCTCATCTTCAACTCATTAGTTATGTAGAAGCATGTTGCTTAATTTCTAGATGTTTGAGCTTTTTTTTATCTTTTAGTTATTGATTTCTACCTTTACTCCACTATGATCAAATAATACATTTAAATTGTTGGAGTCCTTTTAAATTTGTTGAGTCTGGCTTTTTGGCCACAAATATGGTCTATTTTGGTAAATGTTCCATATATACTAGCCAAAACTGTGTATGCTGTCATTTTTTGGTGCATTTTAACAAAACAATGTTTCTACTTTGTTAATGGTGCTGTTCAGATTATCTATAGCCTTACTAATTTTCTGGATGTTTGTTTTATCAATTATCCAAAAGATGTGTTAAGTTCTGCCTCTCTGCTAGTGGATTTGTATATTCCTCATTTTAAACTTGTCAGTTTTGCTTTACATATTGTGAAGCTGTATTAGTAGGTCTATAAAAAAGAATTTTTATATCTTTTTAGTGGATGGACCCTTTTATTATTATTAACGATTTCTTTCATTTCTAGGAATGTTGCTTGCCTTAAAGTAGATCTTATGTGACGTTAGTATAGCAAAATCAGTTTTCTCTTGGTAAGTGATTGTATAGTATACCTTTCTGAGTCCTTTTATATATAAGATGTGTTTCTTTCTCATAAGAAGCATTTAGTTTTCCTTAAAAATATTTTTATCATTTGACAATCTTTATCTTTTAACTAGAATATTCAGACCATTTATATTTTAATTTAGTTGCTGATACATTTGGGTTTATATCCACTATATTATTAATAGTTGTTTTATTTGTCTCACTTGTTTTATGTTCCTTTGGTCCAACCTTTGCCAAGGTGCCAGGACTTTTTGCCCTGTGTCAGTCAGTCATTGCCTTTGCCTTCCTCTTGGGGTCAGGAGCATAACCTCCAGGGGAAGCTGGTTCCCTTTTGGTTAAGGACAATTCTTCAGATAAGGGAAGCTGTGAGCCATTAACAGCAAACACTCAGAACAGCTGGAGTGCAGGTACACTGGCCAGCTAGAGGGGATCTGGGCAGGGCACCATCAGTATTGTTTACTAATTTTACTTAATATTCCACTTTTTTCCATTTTCACACCTGAGGGCTATATATTCTTCTACTTTTAGTACTTTTAGTGATTCCTGTAAAGATTGCAAGATAGTTCCTTGACTTATTCAGGTCTAATATTGTTTTGTACAACATAGCAGACACTACATGTGGCTACTGAGCACTTATAGTGCGGTTAGTTTGAGTTGAGATTTGCTGTAAGTATACAATACTGAATATTGAAGATTTAGTACAAAAAAGAATGTAAAATATCTCATTAATATTTTAAAAATGGATTATATGTTGAAATTTTCATAATTTTGGTTAGATAAAATACATTAAAATTGATGTTAACAATTTCATTTTCCTTTTTCTAATGTGACTACTAGAAAATTTTAAATTATGTAAGTGGCTTGCATTATATTTCAATGGGACTACTCTGTTTGATATAAATTGGTGCTTTTCCTACTTCCCAAGCAATACTACAATGTTAAAATCCTTTTTACACATTCTCACATTTGTTATTGTTGCATACATTTTTAATTTTATATATATTCTAACCCTTATACATATCATTGCTATTTTTTTAAAGATATGGAGGAACTTTATTTTTTAATTAATTAATTAATTATTTTTTTAGGCGGTGTCACACAGCTTGTGGGATCTTTGTTCCCCAACCAGGGATGGAATCCTGGCCTTTGGCAGTGAAAGCGTGGAGTCTAACCACTGGACTGCAAGGGAATTCCCTCATTGCTATTTTTTATGTGGTCAATATTTATATTTGCCCTCATTTTTATTTATCTTTCCATTGCTCTCCATTCCTTCTGCATTTCCTTATTCCTTCTAGGATGATTTTTCTTCTGCCTGAAGAATTCTCTTTAGTATTTACTTTATTTCGGTTTTGTTGTTGACAAACTCAGTTTTTGTTTGTTTGGAAATAATTTTTCTCTCTCTCTCTTAAGTCAGATATCGAAAAACTCATATCTTTTATTTGTTTTTACCTCCATGCATTTGGGAGAAGAAGAAAGTGTCAATTAACCTCTTGTGGCCTAACAAGCTCATGAACTTTTATACATTTTAGAATACAGTGATGTCAATTTAATACCATTACCTGGACAACAAGTTATGAAATAAGCCAATCAGAATTACAAACCCTTTAGAGGTTAAAGGTTATTTTTTATAATATATAACCATTGTTGAAGTTCATCTATTGTAAAGTTTCTTTATTAGAATTAAATTTAACATGGACATTATGATGCAAAATTATAACTGCTTTTCTATAGCTGCAGTGAGAGAGGATACATCCTTTTTTTTAGACCTTTCTGATATTTCTTCACAAACATTAGAAAGGTCTAAACGTCTGCAGTTTCAAGGCTAAGTGCTATCATTTTACTAATTAGCACTAAGATATCAAAGCTTACCTGAGGAAACAAAAACTGACAATAAGAAAAGGGAAAACAATTATCATAACCAGGAGAAGATGGAGCATGTAATTAGATCAGAAAAATGACATAATCAGGTCCAGTGAAACATGAGGATAAGCCTGCTGTCAGTAATCTGTGAAAAGTTTCTCTTCAGAGTATTCTTATCTCCTCTTGAAATTGTCATGTTTGCATATAGCATTTGTAACTACCTTGGATATCTTGCTAAGCTGACACTGATGATTTCCTTGTGGAAAGATGCAAAATACTTAGGTCATTGATGATGATTTCCTCGTGGAAAGATGCAAAATACCTGGGTCCTTGATAACACTGTTGAAGTGCTTAATCAACCAAGCATGAATGCTGTCCTACTTATTAGGTAAACAAAAGGTGAAAAAAAGATGCCCTTGTTCTTTAAAGCTGACTTAAGGGGCTTCTGTTACCAGCCCAAATATCCAATGAAATGACATTATAAGGGAAAAAGAAAAAACAAATAAACAAAAAGGAGTAAACCCAGTGAAACTATTGGCAAAGGAAATGAGACAACACTTGAATAAATCAGGCCCTACTCCTCCCTCAGCAAGGGTTCAGTGTGCACTGAGGTAATTTACAGTTAGTGCTGAAAGCCATACTGTTTCTGTGATTGCACTGGATTAACATCATCTTGCCTTGTGAACTAATATGTAAGTTTGGATTCTTGTTGAGAATGTGTAATTTCTGGTTTGATTTGAACTAAGGTGATGCTTTAATTTGCTTAAAAAGAATAGCTAAGGGGCTTCCCTGGTGGCGCAGTGGTTGAGAGTCCGCCTGCCGATGCAGGGGACACGGGTTCGTGTCCCGGTCCGGGAAGATCCCACATGCCACGGAGCAGCTGGGCCCGTGAGCCATGGCCGCTGAGCCTGCGCATCCGGAGCCTGTGCTCCGCAACGGGACAGGCCACAACAGTGAGAGCCCCGCGTACCACAAAAAAAAAAAAAAAAAAAAGAATAGCTAACTTTTACTACCTGCAGCACTTGATGGTACTTTTTCTGGGCGTTGAATCAGATTTTTTTTTCCAGTTTTTATTGCTTGTATAGGATTACAGGTTTGTTTTCAAATTGATACTTTATGAATTCGTTTTCTTGTTTTCGTTTGCCAAATCTCCTCCAGTAGCATATTGGCCCAAACAAATTTCAACCTTTAAAGACATAAGGTCAAAACTCCCAGAAAACACTAAATGAATTATAGTGAGGTATGAAATAAATAGTTAATGTAAACTAATTTTTGAGATTCTAAAAGTTGAGGATTTGGGGCTCCAGATCATAATGTATCAGATACTGTCAGTGTTTCAGTTAGATGCATGTGTCAGAGACAGATAAATAAAGGGAACTCCTTTGAGCATATAAAACTATGTTCTAGGATTTTATAATTCACTTCTATGTGTCTCCATCACGATGGTGTTTTCTGTTCTGGTCCTGAATCTCCAGAAAAATGTCACTGGAGAATATTCAGAATGGGGTGCAAGGGTGCCCCTTCCTATGTCCTGTAGCCCCTGTGTCTAGTTCTCTCCACTGTCTCAGTTCCAGATATTTCCTGGCATAGCTGATACTTTCTCCTCATTTTTCCCCCCTATAGCAACAACCCTCTGTCCCTTGGGGGTTTATGATCTATTGAGAGAATCTTATGAAAATCATGAGATGCATATACAAAAACCTTGCTGTATAAATTCAGAGACACCCAGTTATAAGCCCCTATTACAAGACTATAGCCCAGTTTCTGATATGATGTACAAATTTATGTCAATTAGAACTTACTGTAAATTAAATAAATCATCTATGCATTTAGTAAATATTTAGTGAGGACCTACATATACTGCTCTTGGTGCTAGAAATATGATGAGGAAGATAAACTCCCTGCCCTCATAGGGCATATATCCTAGTGAGAAGAGAGACAGATAACTATAAGCAGATAAAACAAAAGAATGTATAATATAAAATTAGGTAAGTGTAATGAAGAAATAAAGTATGGTAAGAGGGTAAAGAGTGACAGCATGCTATGAAGAAAACTACATCAAAATAAAACAAATGCAAAATTTTGCATTTCTTTAATGATTTTTAAACTATTTTTCTAAACCTTTGTTATAATTTCTTTATATCAATAATATTGGGAATATAAGATGTAGGAATCATAAAATCTTTCATTAAAGTTCTTTCTATGGTTACTTAAATAAATTGATTTTAAAAAAAGAAATGATGGGTAAAACTAATATGCTTACTTTGGAAAATCAGAAGTAACCAAAAAAGAATTTTTGCTAGATTTTATTCAGTAAAATTTCATGGAAAATTCAGTGAGCTCTTGCTGAAAGTCTTCTTAGCTTACTGTACTTCTGGCTTCTGTAAAGTTAGAGATCATCTAAAAGCTGGAAGACGCTCGGTTTCCACAAATGAAACCAAATGGAAATGGTGGTAGAAACATATTATCCTCCCACAGACCTTCTGAGAAAGGCAATGAAGTTAGGTTTTATTTAATGCAGATGTACTGTCACTAATTTTCTGTCTGAAGACGTACCTGACAGTGGTCTTACATCCACATATACACAGACGTATAACATTAATATATTTAACCCAGCTGACCACAGAACACTTGTGTTGCCTTTAGAAGTGGCAGAAATACTGAGGAAATTCATAGTCAATCCTTCCATAGTAAAAAAAAAAAAAAACCTCCATTGCTCTTTTGGCCACAGAGGAAGGATTTGCAAGCACCCTTGTCTGCAATTTCAGGCAGTGGAATGTGCTCTCTTATTATTGCACAGTCTGAAATGCAACAAAATATTTCACCTTTTCATGCCATGCCAGTTGGAAAAAAGGTTTTTTAATGGGAAAACCACCGCCTAAGTCATTGCCAAAAGTGATGCAAATGAACTCTAAAGGACTCTGCAGGGCGACTGGAACTTCTAGTTACTAAAGTAAATGGAGATAGACCTGACCCTAGTTTTACTTTATCAATTAATCTAAGGGAAGGATTTTCTTTTTTATTCATGGCAAGGAGTATATGCTTTTAGAACCCATGGTGCATTTTTTAGGATGTCCTCAATGGTGGTCAACTTTTTCCCTCTGAAAGAAGACTTTTTTTTTTTTTTAAAGAGACAATAAAAAACCATTGGCAGCTAGCTGATTTTGAGAAAGAGGATGGATGATCAGGTTGGGCCACTTTTTTTCTTTTATAAAAACCAGAAGAGGGCTTCCCTGGTGGTGCAGTGGTTGAGAGTCCGCCTGCCGATGCAGGGGACATGGGTTTGTGCCCCGGTCCGGGAGGATCCCACATGCCGCGGAGCGGCTAGGCCCGTGAGCCATGGCCGCTGAGCCTGCGTGTCCGGAGCCTGTGCTCCGCAACGGGAGAGGCCACAGCAGTGAGAGGCCTGCGTACCGCAAAAAAAAAAACAACAAAAAAAAACAAAAAAAAACACCAAACCAGAAGAGATTGTAAAATAAAGAGGCTAATTCTCTAGTGTAGCTGGGGCTGCTGTTACCAGGAAAGAGCTCCTGCAGTATTTCAAACAATGTGAGCATTATTGGAAGAGTCCCTGAGGGAAATCTTTGAAAGATGACATTGAGTAGAGTGCAAAGATTTCAATATACATCATAATCACCCCTCAGGTAAAAAGGATAATGTGGAATAAAGTAAATTTAGCATGGCACCATGGGGAAAAATGTGAGAATAGAGGCAATATTCCTGACCAGAGTGTTAAGAAAAGCATGCCTTAGATTTTGCCCTTGAAGAATGTGTAAGATTTAGATGTACCAAAAAGGAAAAAGCAGCAGAGAAATGCAAGGGACATGTGTTCGATAGGGAGTAAGTCAATTTGACTGAAGTAATGTTTTCATGTAGAAAAGAAGCAGGCACTAAGTGTCATTAGGTATATTGTGTTAAATTTGGACTTGGGTGCCAGGCTCTCAAGGAGTTCTGACTGATATTATGGTCAGTGGAGAGTCACTAAAGATTTTTGAGTAGAATCACAGTGTAGAGAAAGTAGGGTATTAAGAAGACCCATCTGGTAGTGGAATGGATTGGAGAGAGGAGGAGACTGGAGAGGAGGAGGCCAGGCGTGGGCTTTAATGGCAGAAGAGATGTGATGTGATAAAAATCTCCCTTGTGATGGCTATCATGTGCTGTTAAGTGGGAAAACATGATGAAAATACACATTTCTCACCCACAAAATGTCAGAACATTCAACTGAAGCATGTATATTAGAATAATGCATCAGGAAATATAAATTCAGTAAATTTTCCTGTAATTTATAGTGGGAATACCTTAATTCTGCTGTCAGGCAATCACAGCAGAGATTTTTAAAATCTTGGTATGCTCCAAATATTCTTTGTAAAAAAAAAAAAAAACATTAAAAATTTCACATTGCACTTTATTATTTTTTATCAAATACTAAAGGTGGTTTCTTAACTAGTGCTTATTAACAGTTGGCAAGGCATCATGCTCAAAGTTGTGAAGGAGAAAAGGTGAAATGTAAGTAGAAATTGCCTTTAGGGAACTGACTGTCTAGAAGGGGAGGTGACCAACACCAGCTAAGGAGAATGCATGGGCTAAGGTGCTGAGTTCCAGCCAGAAAGAAAATGCTAAACAGGCAGGAGAGATCATATGAAGCTATTTAGCGAAGATTTGTTGGGGAAATGGCCCTTGAGCTTGGCCTGGGAAAATGTGTGAGACTGGCCATGAAGGTCTGGAGAGGGGAAGAATATTGCTTTGCATTATTCTTTTTATTTACTGTTTGTTGAAAGATACAAAAATTCTGGGAATATTTTGGCAGGGGAAAAAAAAACCTTTTTTGGCTGTACAAATATGTCATTCTGTTTCATTACATTGGGAATATTGCTTTAAGATAAAAATTTTAGTATAGTTTGTACTGCTAAGAAAAGGCATTAAAGGTCTTTTAAAATATAAAAGATAAATGAAATAATATGTCTCCTAAAGTGGTAACAAAGCATAGAGGTTAAAATCATGAACTCTGGAGGCAAATGGCTGGGGTTCAAATCCTAGCTCTAACCCTTACCAGCTGTGTGACTTTGAGTAAATGATTGAACTTCTTATGTCTGTCTTAGTTTCCCTATCTATAAAAAGGGGGCTAGAGTAATGTTTACCTTGTAAAATATTTTGAGATTAAATTACACACACACACACACACACACACACATATACATATATATAAGGGGCTGGAATTTTATTTTACCCTACTTAAAAGCTAATAAATTACACTTATTTTTTTCATGGATGTTGGCAAAACATATCAAACTCCTGGGTCAGAGACAAAGGACTTCACTATTGATGGTCAGCAAGCAGCATGAGTATCAGGTTTGCATGTAGAGGATCCAGGTAGACATTATGCACACAGTGGGTTTATGTTGTAGCCAGGGAACACTAAGCTTGGGAAATCCACCTGTTTTATAGCAGCTAGTAAGTGGGCCTGTTCTTGGTCCTAATGGGAGACATTATCTCATTTCTCAGTGTTACTTGCTGCAAATACAACCCTGAGAAATGGCTTGAGTAATGGGCTATTAAGGCCTTGCGTTATTGGCATACCTAGCAAGGCATATAAGGGCATGAGATACTCATGAAGGACCATCTCCCTCAACTGTGTAAACACTTAAGAACAGTGCTGTGCACATATTAAAGACTCTTGATAAAGAACAAGGATCTACTGTAAAGCACAGGGATCTATATCTATATCTATCTATCTATCTATCTATATACCTATATATATATCTATATATATATACCTATGTCTGTATATATATATATATCTGAATCATTTTTCTGTACACCTGAAACTAACACAACATTGTAAGTCAACTATTTCAAAAAAAATAAATTAAAAAGGACTCAGTGAATACACACTATTATCTTTACTGCAGAATAGTCTATGTGGTCTAAAATGTAGTTCTTTGAAAGCACAACTATTGTGAAATAAACTTTAACTTAAGGTTTGAGTATTGCAATATTTACTATATATTCAGGTAAAAAGAATTACAGAGACTCTACTCAGTGATCTGTGGTGACCTAAATGCAAAGGAAATCTGAAAAACAGTGGATATATGTATACGTATAACTGATTCACTTTGCTGTACAGCAGAAACTAACACAACATTGTAAAGCAACTATACTCCAATAAAAAAAAAGAATTACAGAGAAATGTGTTTATATTAACAGATATTTCTCATAGATATACTTGGAGAAATTTGAAATTTTGTTTTGGATCAGTAGCCCTTAACTGCTTTGGGTCCATTAGTCATTTTGACAGAAGTTTAAACACTCTGTCAATATTTTATTAATTAACCCAAAGTATAACAATTAGAATGTAAAAATGATCCTAATTAATGTTATGATAGCTTTCTGTGAGGGAGCCAGAGGCTGTTACCACCTTTTATGCACAACAAATTATGTCTGGGGCTTTTTCTTTTATTATGTTGCTTAGGGCTTCAGATTTTTGGACCATTTCACAAATGTTTGTACCTATGTAGATATGGAAAATCATCAGGGAAAAATTAAAACAATTTTTCTTGACTACAATAGGACAAAGACATATTTCAAACAAATATTTGGAAAGAAAAGGAAAGTCAATGATCACTTAGGAAAGATGAAAGACAGGAAAAAATAGCAAGTATATATAATATTGGTAAAGGAGTACTTTTGAAATGTTGAGTGTTTCAGCTATTAAATGCCAGAAAGGGATGATATAGGGAGATATTAAAAGAAAAGACAACTCATAGTTAAAAACTGTAAGTAAAAAAGAATATTAAAATGCTTCTTAGGGGGACCTTGGATTTTTTTAAAGAAAATTTGAAGTGGAAAAGAAAGGGAAAGTCTATTTGTACAAACTTTGATGAAAAAATTGATAATATTAACAAGTAGAAACTCTGGATAGATTTCATCTCAGAAAAAGAAAAAAAGATTGAGGAATAGGTTGAAGGAATTAATTTGGCAGACCAGAAGAGACTGTAAGTACTGCAGGCTACCTTCAACGGGGTCAACTACAGTTTGCCTCTAGTCTGCTCTCTGGTTTCAGTGCTTTCCTGCTGTTAAATTTAAGTGGCTTCTATGTGGTCTGTACCACACTACATTTTCAACTGACTCATCATTAACACTATTTGGAAGCCTTGTACTGAAACTCAGAATCCTGAGAAACATGCCCAGATTGAGTTTGTCCTGCTGGCTGAGCTATAGGAGACAGTCCATGAGTGTAATGTCACAGAGGTTGTTTTTTTTAAGGAACTCTGAGTTGGGTTTCTAAGGTTCCATTATGTAACTAAGTAAAAAACTCTATTTACTGTTTCTATGTACACTTGGGAGGTATTATAAGCACCAAACCAGAGAACTGAACATGGAAATCATGGGGTTACATCCATGGTTCAGTGAGGTTTTACTCAGTACTTGTACTTTCTTCCAGTTTTCTTTTTAGTGCCATTCTGTTTGAATTAGCTGAGCCCTGAGTGACAATGAGCTTGGTATAGTCAGTTTTTAAAAACAGTATCATGAATCAATAGACAAATGTTTTTATGAGAGTTGGCATGCCACTGAATGCCTATTTACTAGGTGCCCAGTAGTCCCTGTGTGAGATACTTATTATGTTTGTTTACATATTTTTGGATGCATTGGACAAGATGGGGCTATGTATTTTAAAAATTTTTATTTGCACTCTCAATAGTCTGAAGGATAAACAAAATGCAAAATGATAAACAAAAAAGGTTTCTCATATAAGGAGGCCCAGACTAAATTAATTCAAAACAAAGAAATTATGGGGTCTGTGTGTGTGTGACTGTGTGTGTGTGGAGGGGCACATGGTTTCTGTGCATGCCCTTATGCCTAACCACAATCGCCTAGGCATTTCTCATGCATTTGTATCCTCTCTCACATTAGCATCTTAGAAGGCATATATTCACAACTTTTAGGGTACCTTGTGTTGTATTCGTCCCTCAGGCCACAGCTGTCTAGATCAGATTTGGACAATAGACCCAATTTATGCCAATCAGTTTTTCTCTCCCTTTCAAGAATTGAACTGGGTCACTAAGAAGCTGATAATGAGATAACATTAAGCATGTAAACTAAATGGACATATTAGAGTGAGGGCTGGTGTAGATTCCATGACATGCAAGCCAGAGCAGTTGGAGAATTTGAAACCATGAGTAAGATTTGAAACCATGAAGATTAGGCCTAAGAACATCCAAGGCACAAGGTCCAGCTTTGGCAAAGGCCATGGAACTCCTAAACAGTCATTATCAGAAAATATGATCACTTGGAGAATTTTATTGCATGCTATTTTATTGTAGGCTGGCACACAGGAACCCACAACTGATGGGAAATACTTTGGCATTCCATAGTCCCCCAAATTATACACAATAGTGACTGTATCTATATGGAGGCACAAACTAAAATATTTTGGTGAAGAGTTCTTCCTGGAACCCATGAAGAGAACAATAGCAATAACAGAGAATTTTACCTGTGCAAATGAGTAGTGATTCTTTTTTTGAGTGTGGATGAATTCTTTAGCACTTTAAAAAGATTTATTCACAAAAGAATGAATCTAGACCACTGTCTTACACCATACACACAAAATTAACTCCTAATGGACTGAAGTGTTGAATGTAAGCCCTAAAGCTATAAAACTCCTAGAAGAAACCATAGGTGGTAAGCCACTTGACATCAGTCTCAGTGATGAAGTTTTGGATCTGACTCTAAAAGCAGTGGTAACAAAAGCAAAAATAAACAAGTGGGACTATATCAAACTAAAAAGCTTCTGTACAGCAAAGAGAACTATCAACAAAATGAAAAGACAATCTACTGAACAGAAGGAAATATTTGCAAATCATATATCTGTTAAGGGGTTAATATCCCAAATATATAAAGAACTCATACATCTCAACAACAACAAAACAAACACCTGATGGAAAAATGGGCAGAGGATCTAAAAAGACATTTTTGCAAAGAAGACGTACAGATGGCCAAGAGGCACATGTAAATATGTTCAACATTGCTAATAATAGGGAAATGCATATCAAAACCACAATGAGCTATTATCTCATACCTGTTAGAAGGACTGTTATCAAAAGACAAGAAATAACAAGTGTTGGCAAGGATGTGGAGAAAAGAGGACACTTGCACACTGTTGGTGGGAATGTAAATTGGTGCAGCCACTATGGAAAACAGTATGGAGATTCCTCAAAAAATTAAAAATAGAACTACCATACAACCCAGCAATTCCACTTCTGGATATTTATCTGAAGAAAACTAAAACACTAATTTAAAAATATATATGCACTCCTATGTTCATTGCAGCATTATCTACAGTAACCAAGATAAGGAAAGAACCTCAGTGCCCATCAATGGATGAATGGGTAAATAAGATTGTCACATATATCTACATATTATATATATGAATGAATGTCAGCCATAAAAAAGAATGAAATCATGCCATTTGCAACAACGTGGATGGAACTTCGGGGAATTACACTAAGTGGAATAAGTCAGACAGAGAAAGACAAATAAATACTGCATCATTTCACTTATATGTGGAATCTAAAAAACAAATCAAAACAAAACAAAATCAAAATCATAGGTACAGAGAACAAAATGGTAGTTGCCAGAGGGGAGGGGTGTTTGGGGGTGGGCAAAACAGGTGAATGGGTTCAAGTGTTATAAAATAAATAAGTCATGGGGATGTAATGTACAGCATGGTGACTATAGTCAGTAATATCATAGAGCGTACCAAGAAAGTAAATCCTTAAATTTATATGGTGACAGATGGGAACTAGACTTTTTGTGGTGATCATTTTGCTGTATATCCAAATACTGAATCATTAGGTTGTACACCTGAAACCAATATAATGTTATATGTCAATTATACCTCAATAAAGTTTTTCTAGAAAGATTTATTCTTGACCTCTTCTTCCCACACCCATCCTCCATATCTGCTCTGGGTTTGCAGTGCTGGAGTACTTAAGCTTAAACTCCTCCTGCAAGTATTATATATTTTTATGAGCGAATTCTCATCTGGAGAGCTGGCCTTTGGGACTATGTCTGTGAACATGTTTTAGCCTTTGAGTACAATAGGGCTTGCAAAAGCCTAGGCATCTCAGTCAAAAGGGAAAGCTCTCAGATGTTTGAACATGACTGATGACACTAGTGCTGAAGGGTTCGCCTAATTATTTAACCCACAAAATACAAGTTTGGGACGTTATTAACATCATACCTGCTAAGTAGGTGGATGATGGACTCAGCTGTATTCACCATCATAATTGCTTTGTAATTGATAAAAGCTCAGTTTAACAAAAATTATTGAGTAACTATTGTGTTCTAGGCATATTCTAGAGGCTAGAGATAGATAAATCAGACATAGGAAAGGCAATAGAAATCTACTACTAATAAATACAATAAATGTTATCCATTCAAGAATGGAAGTGCAGGCAAACTACGGAGGTGGTGACATTGTTATTCTGTTGGGGATGGGGTGGGGGGAGGAGCAGCCAGTCTTCCCGGAGTGGTGAGTGGTGAGCGCTTTGCGGCTGGGAGCCCATCAAGCAGAAGAGGAAGGGAAGTACTCCAGACAGGGAAGCAGCAGGTATGAGGTGGTACAACAGCATGCGGTGTGCCAGAAAGTAGTTCAGAGTTGTTACAACAAAAAGTGCCTGGGGCTTCCCTGGTGGCGCAGTGGTTGAGAGTCCGCCTGCAGTGGTTGAGAGTCCGCCTGCCGATGCAGGGCACACGGGTTCGTGCCCCGGACCGGGAAGATCCCACACGCCGCGGAGCGGCTGGGCCCGTGAGCCATGGCCGCTGAGCCTGCGCGTCCGAATGGGAGAGGCCACAACAGTGAGAAGCCCGCGTACCGCAAAAAAAAAAAAAAAAAAAAAGTGCCTGTGTGTCTGGGATGGGAGGGGGGTTGAGGGCTGGAAAGGAAGGAGATGAGGCTGAGACCCAGCAAGGAGCGTGCTGGGAGGACCTGGCGTGATGGGCCAAGGGGCTCAGGCTTTGTTCTGTAGTCTGAGTGGTGGGAAATTACTGCAAGATTTAAGCAGAAGAGTGGGTGGTCACACTAGAGGTTAGCAGTATCTCTGAGGCAGATTGGGTCCACTTGCAAAATACTAGAGACAAGAAGGTAGATTGGTTGGTGAGGACACTGGCCTTAAAATTAGGGGTGGAAAACTATAGCACTTGGGCCCAAACTGACTCACCACCTCTTTTTAATGGGCCCACGAGATAAGAAAGGTTTTTACAAATAAACATTTTCAATCCACTTGATGATAAGGAACAGTAACCTTGAACCCCAATTAAGCAAAATTTATCTCCCTGAATTCTATTTTTCTCATTAGTAGATCTGCATTACATTTTTTTCTCAATAATTATTATATTTTTAATTTATTCAGTAAAAAATTGGAGAAATTTGTTTTCTCTTTTGTTATATAAGCACATAGATAATATCCTCAACTTTTCCTCTTGGCCCACAAAGCCTAGAATGTTTACCTTCTGGTTCTTTACCAGAACGAGTTGACCAGCTCCTGGTCTAAATGAGAAATAATGAGGATAGTATGAAAGGACAGGAGGAAACGGACCTCACAGTGAGGCCCATTCGGGTGTGAGGCCCTGTAAGAGGATGTTAATTTTCTGACTATGCACTGATTTGGAAAACACAGGGGTGTAACAAATATGTTTTTGCCATGTAGACAAAACAGTAAGTTGTCTAAATTGATCATTGTCAATCAGCTGTAGTATCATTAAGACTTAAGATCATTAAAGTGCATTTTAAAAAGGGCTTTATATCGTCCTTATCAAGTTAAAGCAGGTAAACAGAACTCCTCTATACATATTGGCATTTTTTTTTATACCATCATGTAGACAAGTGCATAATTTCTTATTTTTTTAAATACTATTAAAAAAAATACAAGATAGTGCTGATTCTTTAAAAAAAAATCCCAACAGGAGAAAAAGATACACAGTAAAAAGTGAATTTCCATTTCACTTTAGTCTGCTAGTTCCTCAGTTTGGCAGTCCTCTCCAGAGGCAATTTATTTTGCCAGTTTCTTATACTTCATACCCATACATACGTAACGTGTATACGCATATAGCGCCATTTTCTTTTATTCACACAGTAATGCACTCTACATACTGTACTGTACCTTCCTTTTTCCGGTTAATATAACCTGAAGTTGATTTCATATCAATCTTTATAGCTCTCCCTTATTAAGAGCTCCATAGTATTCTGACACAAGGATGCTATAACAACTAACGGTGTACAAACATCTCTATGCATGTACTACAGGGTTTCTATAAGAAAAATGTCTAGAAGTAGAATTTCAGAGCAGGGGATATTTATAATTTAAACTGACAAATGTTGTCAAATTGACTTTCAAAAGTTGAACTAATTTATACCATCTCAACTATATGTCATAGTGTATGTTTTCTTATCTCTTTGTCAATAGGGTAATAGCCAACTCTTAAATCTTTTCCAGACTGATAGATGAAAAAACAAGTCATTCCCTTATAATCTTTAAGTACATTTCTCATATGATCATGAAGTTGAACATCTTTTCATGTGTTTAAAGGTCATTTCCTTTTCTTTGAATTGTCTGTTCATGTTCTTGGCTTATTCTTCTATTGGGATCATGTTCTGTTTTAAAAATAATACAATTCTTGAAAGTACTTTGTCAGGGAAAGAAATCCTATTCAAGCCAAATTTTATAGATGGAAAAAAAACCCTTATTATTCAAAGATTTCAATTACTTTATCAGAAAACAAGAATTGCCCAACTTAGCTTTTACACCACATCCTGTGAGAGAGCCACACAAATCCATGTGATCTATAATAGATATTTTTTGTGACCATATCTCCCTATTGAATAATCAGTTACTGGCCCAAAGTCTAAATGAACAAGTTCAGAGATGCAGATCCAGGGTAAAGAAAAAATAAAGTAAAATCCTTTTAATGTAACAGAGCCAATCCCAAGAGGACTGGAATAGTAATCAGAAGAGAAGAAAAAACTAGCAATTTTAATTCATGCAGAATAGCTGAAAATTATGCAAAAAATACATTTGAAAGAGGAATGGAATTTGGAATTAAGATACACACACACTTTTATTTGAGTAAATTTTAAAGTCAACTCTCATATTGCCTAGGAAAAAGATGCTCACCAAACAAAAAGCTGTTGCTTTGGCTCAAAAAAACGTGTTTTAAATGAGACAGAGGCTTAATGATCAGACTGCTTTTCTTGGGACTTGAATTCTCTGCCCATGTATAAAATTTCATGAGGTTTAACACACAGGCTAAAATCCAAAGTAAAGTTCCTCAGAGGTGCGACTTTGAGCTCAGCACCCTCGTGCTTCTTTCTCTCAATAAGTTGTTGAAAATTACAAAGGTCTATACATGTACCCCCATAGACACAGAACCAGTAACAGACACCCAGGAACACGAGGGCATTGAACTAAAAGACCTCTGGAGTCTGTGCTTACAATGAGAAGGACCCTTAAGGAAAGCTCAGTCCAAGCTCTGCCATGTGTCCCCTCAGGGCAGTTAGCCACAGTCTTCAGAAACTTTCTTCCTACAGAAAAAGGCAGCTAAGTACACTCTCAGGTATCTTTCTTCAGGGATCGTGGATGTCAAACACATGTTATCACTCAAGGAGCATTGCTATAAATCAAGGTAAAGCCTTGGCAAGAATTTCCTATTTTTATCAGTGGTATTTAACTAGCAACCCTTAAGAATGAAAACAAAACTAGAGGCAGCCTAGGGGCATATTTATTGCGACTTTCTTTCTCTGAGACTTTCTCTGCTAAGGCAGGCTTTGTTGTGGACACCTTCTGATGTTTTCAGTTAAGAATAGGACTGGTTATTCTGATGTTTTCCCATAATAGAACATTTGATATCATTAACTACATGTGGAGAATTTATTGGATAATCCCTTTATGCATTTTAAAATAAAAAACATATATCTGTTCAGACTCCTTTAATGGTTTATACTTGATGCTCATGTAAAATTTGGCTTTAACCCACTATTTGATTTCCTGTGCTTAATCCTTATACGCTGAGTCTAAGAAGCTAAACTTTCCCTTGGCAAATTGCTATTCCAAATGGCCCAATGCTACATGTGTGGCCTTTGGAACATTTCTGGATCAGCTGTAGACAGCAATGAAATTCTATCAAATTTAAATTCTATTTAAATTTCCAAATAAGAGATTGATTTTAGTTGACTTATCACATTTGTGCTGTTGGCTTATCACATTTACACAACAGTTCATTTTATGATCTCCTGTCTCCTTTTTCCACTCTCACCACCTACTTCATCCTTCATCATCCTCTGATCTGCTGCTCTTGAGCAGGTTAGGCCCCTGCTACCCTCCTGCATATCTCTTACCCTCCTCACACACCATTTTCCCCCATCTTTGCTCTTTTAAGTGACCAGGAACTTCTGAATATTCTTGGAACAGCATCCTGAGATAACTGAAGGGAGTGGCATCATAATTACACTTTTAAGAAGACATTAAGTTAAAGTTGTTTATATTGTTTGATTTTTTTGCTTTTGATATTTTCTGGAGTACTTTTTTTATTGAATGCAAAATTCTTTAAATTCTATACTGCTTTACAATTTTCAGAATTTTACACACATGGTTTCATTTAATCCCATAGTATGGATTTTCTGGAGTGATTTAAACGATCCTTAAATGTTCAATTAAAGTGGTTAAAAGAGAAAATCTTGTATCAAAGCAAAATTCACCTGTCTTGCTATCCCCATTCCATTTTCCTCCCTGCAATTATTTCTGATTTGTCACTCTTCTGCTTTAAACCTTCCTTTCTGTGGTTCCCACTGCTTTTAGGGAAAAGCTCAAATGCCTTAACAGGGCTTCCAAGGTTCCCTATGATCTGGCGTTTCTCTTTACCACTTCCTCATTCTCCTCACCAGCCCCATAGAGAAGTGAAGGAGTCATGGTTAAGAGCATGGACTCTGGAGATAGAACACTTGGCTGTGGTACCTGGTTCTTCTCGTTCCATCTCTGTGAACTTGAGCAAGTTACTTAAATTCTCTGTGCCTCAATTTTCTCATTTGCACTTTGAGATAATAACTGAACCTACGTCATGAGGTTGTTGTGAGGATTAAATGAGGTAACGTGAAAGGAACTTAAGACAAGGTCTGACATACAGGAAGTACTAAGTAAATATTTGCTATTGTAATTTTTATTTCAATTATTTTAAGATGCTATACCCTCTGCTTCCAGATCTCTGCACTGCTTTTCTTTCTTCCTAGAACTTTCTCTCTCTAATTCTTATCATTATTTGTATAATTTTCACTCCTTTTTATTAGTCTGAGTTCACAAGAGAAACAGAACCAGTGTATATGTATTGATTGGCTCACCTGATTATGGAGGCTGGCAAGTCCCAAGATCTGCAGGATGAGTCAGCAAACTGGCGGCCCAGAAGAGCTGATGTTTAGTTCCAGTCTGAGTTCAGAGGCCTAAGAACCAGGAGAGCTATTCACTCTGTATTTCTGGATTTTATTCTTCAGCATTGGGAATGGGTACAGTCTATGGCTATGAAAATTGTGGTACAATTATTTTAAAAATTTTAATCAAAAAGATATCATGAATTGCTCCGAATTTGATTTTCAGAAACCTTATTTTCTCTTTTAAAGATGAAAGAAACTAAGGGCTAGACAGGCTAGGTGACTTGTTCAAGGCCATAATACTTCTAGTAAAGATGACACCAGGACATAGCTAGGTTCCCATGACATAGCCCATGCTCATTTCTCCACCTCAGCTCTGTATGGAAAGATGACCAGTTTATACCAGGTCAGATTAATGGCTATGGCCTCAATAGCTTTCTGTTCTAGTGTTTCCAAAGTTCAAAATGGTCAGAATCAACTAGAGGGCTGTTTAAAACACAGATTTCTTGTCCCCCCTTCCTCACACACAGAGTTTCTGATTCTGTACGTCTAGGTTATACCTGAGAATTTCTGTCTGTAAGTTCCCAGGTGATGCTGACGCTGCTGGTTGGAAGCCATTTTCACTTTGCTACTTGAACCAGTTTTACTGGTTAATCTTTCTCAGTGAGGCGGGTGAAAGAAGACAGGTTGGGGGCCTTCCCTGGTGACGCAGTGGTTGAGAGTCCGCCTGCCGATGCAGGGAACGCGGGTTCGTGCCCCGGGCCGAGAAGATCCCGGAGCGGATCTGGGTCCGTGAGCCATGGCCGCTGAGCCTGCGCGTCCAGGGTCTGTGCTCCGCAATGGGAGAGGCCACTGTAAAAAGAAGAAAGGTGGGGCTTGCTACTCTACTGTGTTTTTACTAAGTTCTGCCACCTGTCTAAGCATGCATGTGGAACTATTTTCTCTATGATTGTATCCTTGATGCAGTTCAGCTTTCAGCTATTTATTTTTTAAAGATCTTTTGAAAGTAAAAAAAAAATCAATGTTTCTGGCATAGAGCTTTCAATATGGGACTGGGCAGGAAGTACTGCTATTAATCTCATGATATGAGTCAAAGAAAAACAGTCAAGATTTTGTTATGCAAATTTTGGAAGTTTCATTGTCCTAAGTATGGCTAAGATTGTTGTTTATGATTGTGTAAGTAGATCCGATGTGTCCCATTTCTGAGAATTTCTCCCCAGAACTGTGACCGGCTCTGTAAGGTAACCCTGTACCTATGTTTGTTTCTACAACCTGCCTTTGCTCCCTGCTCATTCCTGGAAGGGGAATGGGTGGATGCCTGACCAAAAGGGTTGAGCAGACCCTTCTATAGATTCATTTAGTTCTAGAAACTGAAGGACATTTACATGCAGGGGCAGGAGGGTCAATTACTTACCTTCATGTGCAAAGTGAAGCAGAGAAAGTAGCCTGGAGACACACACACACACCCACAGAGAGGGGCAGAGAATAACTGGGTTCTTGCTGCTTTTCCAGTTGCAGGTTCCAGTTCTTAAGGAGACCTGACCAGAGGTTTATAAGATGCTCCTGATTCTGAGACTCCGATTTCTGAGTGGGTTTTTTGTTTTTGCCCTCCAGAATAGCCTAAGAGAGTTTGCTACAGACATACTCTTCCTATAGAACCACCCTTCCTCAGGGACAGTGTTGTAACTGGCGAGGAATGGAGAATCAGCAGTGCTGCCTCTGTGAGGAACTAGTTACAGGACCTCAGGGACATTACTTTCCTACCTCAGATCTGTCACCTGTAAATAGAAGAGTTCATTTCGATTATTTTTAAAGAGCCCTTCCAGCTCTAATATTTATGCTAAAGGAAAACAAGGAAAATGGAGGTTGCCCATTCTTTTTTTTTTTTAATTAATGAATTAATTTATTTTTGGCTGTGTTGGGTCTTCGTTTCTGTGCGAGGGCTTTCTCTAGTTGCAGCGAGCAGGGGCCACTCTTCATCGCAGAGTGTGTTATAAAATAAGAGCCACAATTGTTCCAGTTTGCCTCTCACTATCGCAGCCTCTCTTGTTGAGGAGCACAGGCTCCAGACGCGCAGGCTCAGTAGTTGTGGCGCACGGGTTTAGTTGCTCCGCAGCATGTGGGATCTTCCCAGACCAGAGCTCGAACCCGTGTCTCCTGCATTGGCAGGCAGATTCTCAACCACTGCGCCACCAGGGAAGCCCGCGTTGCCCATTCTTGATGTGGAATTTTAAATGGGAGCCTCATAACCTTGGGGCTGAGTCTGGGTGGGGACAGCAGCGTTCACCTGAAGGACCTTAAAGAGAGAACCAAACTAAGAGGAAGAGTCAAGACGGCTTAAACAATTACCCTTAAAAATAGGGAGAAAATCTGGTCATTCCAAACTTCTTTATTAAGCCTTTGTGCAAGGTTTTCAACATGAGGGTTAGGGTTAGAATCACCTGGGAACCAAAAATTCAAAATCAAAACCAAAAAACAACTAATGTTCTGGTCACACTCTTGGCCAATTAAATCATGAATTCTACAGTCTGAAGAGGGAGGCAGGCAGGCATTCCTGGATGCTAAAGCTCTCCAGGTGATTACAATTGTGGCCAAGTTTAGGAACTACTGAGCGTTTGTCTTTCAATTTGTTTAAAAACGGTGTGATTAACTTTAAAAGGTCACAGCTGAATATAAGCAAGATAAGCAGTGAAGGCATGCAGGTAAAAGCAGAGCTCCTGTAAACTGAAAAAAGAAAACTTAAAATGTTTTCATGAGCCATAAAAATTCCCTGTTCCAAAGACTTCTATAATATGGTCTATATGTTTAAAGATTTCTTAAGAATAGCAAGGTAATATAGATAGCAAAATATCTGACTTTGAAAATCTTGGAGTTATCAAGATAATGTTAAATTTCCTTCACATATTTTAAAGAAGGTAAGTACATGTAATATGTTTTTTTTTTTTTTTTTTGCGGTACGCGGGCCCCTCACTGTTGTGGCCTCTCCCGTTGCGGTGCACAGGCTCCGGATGCGCAGGCTCAGCGGCCATGGCTCACGGGCCCAGCAGCTCCGCGGCATGTGGGATCTTCCTGGACCGGGGCACGAACCCACGTCCCCTGCATCAACAGGCGGACTCTCAACCACTGCGCCACCAGGGAAGCCCTGTAATATGTATTTTTAAGAAAGCTTCTAACAAAATAGTTTGAATAAAAGGAGAAAACTTCAGGATCTAAGGTAAGACTTCTCTGTGCTAAAAATCAATAACAAGATAGCCTTAATCTCAGTGTGTTAACAAAGTAGGCATTGTTTGCATGGAACTGAGTTTGTATGGAACTGAGACAATTTAGGGTACGTTAGGGGCTCACAAAAAAGGATTCAATCTTAGCGTTTGAATTTTCAGGTTTCATTGGAAAAGACAGTGGCCCAAGAGAGCTTTTTGTAGTCCATGGTTTACACTCTGCTTCATTCTCATTGCTCAGTTTCTCTCTGGTTTCTTCATCTATTTTCACCACTTACTCTCTCATTCTATATCCTCTCTAGTTGGCGGATTCTCCATACTGTCTTTCATCTGCTTAAAACTTCTGTCTACTGACCTGAAGGATCTTCAGTCCTTTCTTCATTTACCTACTTTATGTTGGGCATTGGGCATACAGCAGTGAATAGGTAGGAAATTTCCCTGTCCTCACAGAATCAGCATTTTAGTAGAAGAAAAAGACAATTAACAGGAAAACAAGTAAACAAGATAATTACTGAGTAGGATACATATTATACTAAGAGGCACACTAACTGGTGGATATAAGGAGATAGTCATTTTCTTTAGATTGCCGATTCACAAGTTGGCTGCAGTTAAAATCACCTGTAGAGGTTTGGTTTATTTTGTTTTAATTCTGATGCCATGGTCCTATTCAGATTAATTAGTAGGAGTGGGATGTGGTCAGCTGAAGTTTTTATAAGCTTCCTAGGTGATTCTGATACATGGTGAGGATTGAGAATTACTGTTTTAGAGGAAGATCTCTTGAAGAAGATATTTGAACTGAGACCTGAAGGAAAAAGAAGAGGAAGCCAGCTTGCTGGAGGGGGGAGGAGATTGCCCCAGAGAGAGGAGAGGGCAGTTGCAAAGGCCCTGAGGTGCTAGAGACTTTGGTGTGCCCGAGGAAGACAGTGGGGGGCAGCATAGCTGGAGCACAGTAGATTAGAGAGAACGGAGATTTAAAAAGGCAGGTAGTGAGCAGTTCATGCCAGAGTTGGAATTTTATGTGTTTTATATGTTTGAAGTTTAAATGAAATGAGAAGTCACTGGAGAACTGTGACCAGGTAAGTGACATGATCTTAAGTATTTTTTAAAAGAACACACTCTCTGCTGCATGGAAGATGGATTTTAAGGGGGCAGTGGTCGCAGTGGAGAGACCAGATAAGGAGACTATGGCCTCAGCCCGATAGAGAAGATGGTGTCTTGGATAGCATGGTGGCAGTGGGGTAAAAGGAATGCATGGACATGGAGAATATTTTTGAAGACAAACTGGTAGTACTTGCTATGTAGCTATTACCTAACTCCCTAAGAAAGAAAATCTGAGTAGTGAGTGAGTCAGTAACTTAGTTAATAGACCCACTCCATTCCCATTGCAGAACACCACGCCATCTTACAGGCTACTAGTTTTCCTTGTGTCAATCAATGGATGATTGTCTTAGAATCTGGAGCTCAAATGAATCATGGCCCATGATGCAGCTCATGTGGGACAAAGCAAGTTAATTCATACAGAAGGAAGAGCTTTATCTGGAGAGGAGTTACAGGTATAATACTCAGACTTTCTTAGATTCCCCTTTAATGATCATTTTTAAAATAAGATTTATCTTTAGTGAATGACATAATGATCAAATATATAAATTATGAAAACTTCAAACTTCTCACACAAAGGTGTGTGTAAATGTGTTTTAATTAAACTCGGGTAAGACATGCATATTTTCAAGGCCAAGTTTGTTTGTTTGGTTGTTTTTTAATTGGGTTTCCATTCTGCTGGCCTCAGGCTGTCCAGCTAAACTGATTTTGTCTTTAAAAAAAGCACATAGTAGGTTGGTTATAAAGAAGGAAGAAAATGTTGTGATTTTTGTTAGACTGTCATAAATCAAGTTTGAGAAAAACTAAGAATATGAATTTTCTAATGTAGCTTGTCATATGCAAAAATTCACATAGTTCAAAGAAATCTTGTAAATGAGAATATCTCTCTAAAACTGTTATAAACAGTCTTCAAATTTCTAGTGAAAGTACACCTGGAAAAAGTACTTTAATGTTTTCAATGAAAATTCACCAAATGTTTAAGTTCCCCAAACTTTAAGTATTAAGTCTTTGGGCATTTATTATTTATACATTTTGAATGTAAAGGTCTATTACTTTTGCGTGTGACCAAATGGGCAAAACATACATTTTGAGCCTGCACAGATCCAATATCTTGATTTATTGACTTATAAAGTAAGAATGTCTTGATTTTGTTTCTATAAAAAGGGAAAGAGAAAACATGAGAGCCAGAACAAAAACAGTATTTTTTAATGTTGCCTTTTCCTCATGGATTTCTCAGTTCTCTGTAATGGACACCTTCCATGAGTCCTTAAAAAGGATTTTTGTTAGCCAGAGAAACTTTCCATGAGCTTTCTTGCTTGCCAAAATTATTAAGACCTCCTGACATGATGTATGCTAGTCCAATAATAACAAACTCTACCTCTAAAATTTTAGCTGCATGTAGAAAACAGCTTAAATTATATGTACATTTTTGCCACTTGTATTTTAACCTGAATTCTGCATTCCTTCTTTTTTTAAGAATTAAGATTTATTACTTGAATATACTAGGTACTAGACTGGAGAAGGAATATTAAGTATTTAACAAAAAAACTATGTAGGAATTCCCTTCTAGGCTGAGCCACTGACTAACCTTCAAATGAATGTCTTGTGGTTCTTTTGTTCCTAGCTCCTTCTTCCATTTTCTTATCTATTGTTTGCTCCTGTACCTAGTATGTAATTCTTATCAAGTTCTCAAAGCATTTCCTTTCTCTTTCACAAACTTGATGAAATCTCAGCACCCCAAGAGAAACCCTGGAAATGAATTGATAAACATTTTCTTTCTCATTTAATTCCCCTGGTGTGACCCATACAGTGTAAGATGATTCCATAGCACAATCCTAGGCTGTTCTATTCACAAAAAATGTGGAATCTAGAAAAATGGTACAGATGGACCTATTTGCAGGGCAGGAATAAAGACACAGACGTAGAGAACCAACATGTGGACATGGGGGTGTATGAACTGGGAGATTGGGACTGACATATATACACTACCATGTGTAAAACTGATAGCTAGTGGGAACCTGCTGTATAGCACAGGGAGCTCAGCTCGGTGCTCTGTGATGACCTAGAGGGTGGGATGGGGGGTGGGGGGGTGGGATGGGGGGTGGGGGGGTGGGATGGAGGTCCAAGAGGGAGGAGGTATAGGTATACATATAGCTGATTGACTTCGTTATACAGCAAAAAGTAACACAACATTGTAAAGCAACTATACCCCAATAAAAAAAAAAGATGTCTGATTGTGTGATACCCACATACCACAGAAACAGTGATTTCAGCATCTTGGGAAATGCTTTTTCAGGTGGTGGTTAACCTTCGAGTTTTTCTCTTCCAAAATGACCCAGAGGGAAAGAGCAACAAAAGAGTATAAAAAGTAGAAAAGAAAGGTCCCCCACCCCCAAAATAAGCCATTCCCAAATAACAGTTATCTGCACCCAACACTTTGCTGAGAATTCAACTGAAGGACATACAGATGCAAACTAAAAAACAACAGTTAGAGATATGGGTATATAAACTCTAAGGGAAAGACCTAAAATCCTCTGCAATTAGTGTTAAAGACCTAATATAAAGAAACAGAAATTCTGGAATAGATGCTTGTGGATCAAGACCAGTGCAGAATATAACAGGATTAGGAAGTCACACCCAACCAACAAAAGGGAAGGAAAATTTGAATTGAACCAGGGAAGATAAGTTTCCTTCTATATTAGTTTCCTATTGCTGGCATGAAAAATTATTACAAATCCTGTGGCTTAATACAATACAAATTTATCTTACAGTTCTGGAGGTCAGAAGTTGGAAATGGGTCTTACTTGGCTAAAATCAGGTGTTGGAAGGAATTCAGGGCTTCATTCCCTTGGGAGACTCTAGAGGAAAATCTTTTTCTTAACTTTTCCAGCACTTAGAGGTTTTTAGTGACTCTCCTCCTTCATTTTATTCCACAGTTTCAGCATAGTGACTGCAGTGTCTGCTGAGAGGTGGCTATGTCAGTGCCTGTCATGGAATTATTGGAGAACAAGAAGAGTGAATAGAGGTGGTTGTAGAGATTGTCAAAGGAGTTTAAGGACATGCAAATCATCCTCTGGGTTCTCACAGAAATGCATGCAAGTTACTCAGCAGAACATGGATATTATTGAGGAAAATGCAGGAAAGAGCTAGTGTAATTTGAGTTGATACTATTGCAATCTTTGGGTCTTCGTGAAACTTGGGGTTACATGTATATATATAGTCCATTCCTGAGTTTTGAGTTCAGACATTCTCAGCTAATCTTTTTTTATTCTCTAAATTCTAAATACTATTATCCAATTACATATTGCTAGAGATAATTACTTGTACCAGCTAAATCTCAATTGAATTTGCTAGTACATTTTGGTATTTAAGTTGAGCAGTCTCAGGAGACAGCACCCCTTACAGAAAGGGTCTAGCAATTACTCGTGTTTGAGTGAATTACACATGACATGAATGGCTCAAAAGTGTTATAAAATAAGAGCCACAATTGTTGCAGTTTGCCAACATAAAGAAAATATATTCCATACTTGATTTACTGTTTCTTCTGTAATTTCAGATTATATGTGTATGTACTCAATTTAGGATGTTGTTTCTCTCCATAAAACTGTTTAATTTGCAGTTAAAAGCAGATTTACTGTGGTATAATTATTACATAAAGAAATGCATGTATTTAATGTGTACAATTTGAGTTTGAACATATGCAAACACCTGTGATACCATCATGACAATCAAAGTAACAGGCATATCCAATACCTCCCAAAGTTTCCTTGTGTCCCCTGCTCTTTGTGTGTATGTGTGTGTGTGTAAAGATGGTCAGCGTCATTAATTATCAGGGAAATGCAAATTAAAAATATGAGATATCACCTCACACTGGTTAGGATGGCTATTATCAAAAAAACCCCAAAAGATAACAAGTGTTGGCGAGGCTGTGGAGAAATTGAAACTCTTATACACTGTTGATGGGAATGTAAAATAATGCAGCAACTATGGAAAAAATATGGAGGTTCCTTAAAAAATTAAGAATAGAACTACCATATGATTCAGCAATCCTACTTCTGGGTATGTATCCAAAAGAAGTGAAATCCATCCTGAAGAGATATCTACACTCCCACGTTCATCGCAGTGTTATTCAACAATAGCTGAGATACGGAAACCATCCAAATGTCATCACAGATGAATAGATACAGAAAATGTATACATGTACAATAGAATATTATTCAGCCTTATAAAAGAAGGAAGTCCTGCCATTTGCTACAACATAGATGAACTTGGAGAACATTATGCTAAGTGAAATAAGTGTCATAGTAGAACAAATATGGCATGGTTTCTCTTATGGGGTATCTAAATTAGGCAAACTCATAAAAGCACAGAATATTTTTCATTGAAGTGCTCATGGATGCAAGGTTAAATTTTGTATACATGATCCTTAATGTGGGGGGAAAATAAGTTTATCATCCATCATCTATAATAATGTTAGATAATCCATTGTTAGAAATATAACCCTTTGTGTTGAGACATTTTCTCAAAAATGTCTTTTATAATGCATATACTCCTAAGAAAAGTGGCTCATTTTGTTTTCAATAATGCAAGGTCATGTCCTTTAAGAATTAGTTTCTCAAATAGTAACTACTTTGCAATGAAATTGCTGTGGATATGTGAATTTTATATAAGTATGAATGCACTGATTTAGAGCATTGAAGGAGAAATTCTGTTGGGATATAGAAGGGCAAAATACTTCTTAAAAAGTAGTTGATATTTGAATTGGAAAAAGACTATCTAGATGGAAAGGAGTATCAAAAGTGCCAAGATGAATAGACTCCAAAGACAATCTTTATTTAATTTATAATTTTTGTCATGAGCATCCCTGTGGGAAAGAGCTTACCATAGTATTTCTGAGTATATCCTTAATATGTTTCTTAAAACATGCTTTAAGAGCCAATGATATAGTATTAAAATTTTGGCATATGAAAAAGCTAATGGTGTTATGGAAGTGGTGTGCATTTGGTTTGGTGTTCATTGGCCAATGATTAAGGGAATATCCACAGAAACCCTTATAAAATTGTTAGGTAATTCTCTTTAGTATGGCTTCTGGCTATTTGCATTCTTTAGCACAGTGTATTATAATATTTCAATGCTGAATAAAATATCTTCTAGACCTCGGACTTGGCTCTTAGAGAGCTAAACATTTTTCTTGATGTCTTTAAGTTGATAGATCATTTTGGAGGCCACTATAAAGTCTATTTACAAGTGGAGGGAGTTGGGATTGTGGAGCACATACAAACAAAATCCATCTGGTGTTTATGTGAGTGTGTGTTTATAAAGGCATTTTCCACCATACAAACGGATTGTATTTTAAAAATTCATTTTGAAGTTCATTGTTTGGAACCTAGAATACATTTTTCCTTAGAACCAACTGTTCTGTATAGTGGCTAGGTTCCTACACCAGCTATCAAAAGCCTCTTTAACTCACAGGATTCCTGAAATGTCCATGGATACTAATACCATTAAGGAAACAGCTATCATGAACAATTCTGCTCTCTGGAAAAATGAGCTTGAGTGCCAGCTGGGGATACTGGAGCATTCGCTTCCCCTTACCTTCTGCAAGTCATGCAATGAGAGAAACTCTGTAAAGAAAACAAATTAATTAGGTAGAAGAGGGCTAAATGCCAGAGCAAAGCAAAGAGAAATCAGTTAAATAAAAGAAGAAGAAACACTAGAGCAGTTGTAAGAGATGGAAAATAGAGAGGCTTCTAAAAGAGATACCAGAGAAAAAAATAATAGAATATCAGAGAAGTAATATATTAAGAGAGAATTTCTGAAAATTCTTTATATGGAAGAACAAAATGCCAAGAGTTGCTAAAACAACTTTGAAGAAAAATAAGGTAAAATTATAAAACAATAGAAATTATAAATGACAAAAGTTATTTAAAAAATGGTAATCGAGACCCCGGAGGAAGATGGCGGAAGAGTAAGACGCGGAGATCACCTTCCTCCCCACAGATACATCAGAAATTCATCTACACGTGGAACAACTCCTACAGAACACCTACTGAACGCTGACAGAAGACCTCAGACACCCCAAAAGGCAAGAAACTCCCCACATACCTGGGTAGGACAAAAGAAAAAAGAATAAACAGAGACAAAAGGATAGGGACGGCACCTGCACCAGTGGGAGGGAGCCGTGAAGGAGGAAAGGTTTCCACACACTAGAAGCCCCTTCGCGGGCGGAGACTGCAGGTGGCGGAGGGGGAAAGCTTCGGAGTAGCGGAGGAGAGCACAGCAACAAGGGCGTGGAGGGCAAAGCAGAGAGATTCCGGCACAGAGGATCGGTGCCCTCAGGCACACACCAGCCCGAGAGGCTTGTCTGCTTGGCCGCCGGGGCGGGCGGGGCTGGGAGCTGAGGCTCGGGTATCGGCTTTCAGTCGGAGCGCAGGGAGAGGACTGGGGCTGGCGGCAGGAAGAGAGCCTGAAGGGGTTAGTGCACCACGGCTAGCCCGGAGGGAGTCCGGGGAAAGGGTCTGGAGCTGCCGAAGAGGCAAGAGACTTTTTCCCCTTTTGTTTCCTGGTGCGCGAGGAGAGGGCATTAAGAAGGCTGCTTGGGGAAGTGCCGGAGACAGGCGCGGACCTCGGAGATGGGCGTGGGACGCTGGGGCTGCTGCTGCCGCCGCCGCCGCGGGGCCTGTGTGCGAGCGCGGGTCACTGTCCGCCCCGCCTTCCGGGGGGCCTGTGCACCCCGCCACTGCCGGGGTCCCGGGAAAGCGCACGGAGCGCCTCGGGCTGCTGCAAAGTCACGCCGGCCTCTGCCGCCGCAGGCCCGCCCCACACTGCGCGCCCCTCCCTCCCCTCTGCCTGAGTGAGCCAGAGCCCCCGAATCAGCGGCTCCTTTAAACCCATCCTGTCTGAGCGAAGAACGGACGCCCTCCGGAGACCTACGCGCAGAGGCGGGGCCAGGTCCAAGGCTGAGACCCGGGAGCTGTGAGAGCAGAGAAGAGACAGGGAAATCTCTCTGTGCAGCCTCGGAGGCAGCGGATTAAAGCTCCACAGCCCATTTGATGTGCCCTGCGTCTGTGGAGTGCATAAATGGACAGCGAATCATCCCAAATTGAGGAAGTGGACTTTGAGGACAAGATTTAAGACTTTCCCCCCTTTTCCTCTTTTTACAACGAATTATCCCAAATTGAGGAGGTGGACTTGGAGAGCAAGATTTTTTATTTTTCCCCCTGCTCTCTTTTTGTGAATGTGTATGTGTAATCTTCTGTGTAAGATTCTCTCTGTATAGCTTTGCTTCCACCATATGTCCCAGGGTTCTATCTGTCCGTATTTTTTTTCAATAATTACTTTTTAATTTTAATAACGCTACTATATTTCATACTTTATTCTATTTTACTTTACCTGCTCTTTCTTTTTCTCCTACCTTCCCTTCCTCCCTCCCTCCCTCCGCTCCTCCTTTCCTTCTTTTTCTTTCCTTCCTCCCTCCCTCCCACCCTTCTTCTTTCCACTTTCTTTTTCTTTCCTTCCTCCCTCCCTCCTGTCTTTCTTTCTTTCTTTCCTTCCTCCCTCCCTCCCTCCCTTCTTCCATTCACTCTTCCTTTTGCTTTCATTCCTCCCTCCTTCCCTCCCTCCTTTCTTTCTTTCTTTCCATCCTTCCTCCCTCCCTCCCTCCTTTCTTTCTTTCTTCCTTCCTTCCTTTCTTCCCTTCTTCCTTTCTTTCCCTCTCTCTTTCTTTCTTCTACTAATTCTTTCTTTCTACTTTTTCTCCCTGTTATTCTGAGCTGGGTGGATGAAAGGCTCTTGGTGCTGCAGCCAGGAGTCACTGCTGTGCCTCTGAAGTGGGAGAGCCAACTTCAGGACACGGGTCCACAAGAGACCTCCCAGCTCCACATAATATCAAGCAGCGAAAATCTCCCAGAGATCTCCATCTCAACACCAGCACCCAGCTTAAGTCAACGACCAGCAAGCTATAGTGCTGGTCACCCTATGCCAAGCAACTAGCAAGGCAGGAACACAACCCCACCCATTAGCAGAGAGGCTGCCTAAAAACATAATAAGGCCACAGGCACCCCAAAACACACCACCACACGTGGACCTGTCCACCAGAAAGACAAGATCGAGCCTCAACCACCAGAACACAGGCATTAGTCCCCCCCAACAGGAAGCCTACACAACCTACTGAAACAACCTTAGCCACGGGGGACAGACACCAAAAACAACGGGAACTACGAATCTGCAGCCTGCAAAAAGGAGACCCCAAACACAGTAACATAAGCAAAATGAGAAAGCAGAAAAACACACAGCAGGTGAAGGAGCAAGATAAAAACCTACCAGACCTAACAAATGAAGAGGTAATAGGCAGTCTACCTGAAAAAGAATTCAGAATAATGATAGTAAAGCTGATCCAAGATTCTATTTCCAAGATCCAAAATCTTGGAAATAGAATAGACAAAATGCAAGAAACAGTTAACAAGGACCTAGAAGAACTAAAGATGAATCAAGCATCGATTAAAAACATAATAAATGAAATGAAAAATACTCTACATGGGATCAATAGCAGAATAACTGAGGCAGAAGAACGGATAAGTGAGGTGGAAGATAAAATAGTGGAAATAACTGATGCAGAGAAAAATAAAGAAAAAAGAATGAAAAGAACAGAGGACAGTCTCAGAGACCTCTGGGACAACATTAAACGCACCAACATTCGAATTATAGGGGTTCCAGAAGAAGAAGAGAAAAAGAAAGGGACTGAGAAAATATTTGAAGAGATTATAGTTGAAAACTTCCCTAATATGGGAAAGGAAATAGTTAATCAAGTCCAGGAGGCACAGAGAGTCCCGTACAGAATAAATCCAAGGAGAAATACGCCAAGACACATATTAATCAAACTGTCAAAAATTAAACACAAAGAAATCATATTAAAAGCAGCAAGGGAAAAACAACAAATAACACACAAGGGAATCTCCATCAGGTTAACAGCTGATAGCTCAGCAGAAACTCTACAAGCCAGAAGGGAGTGGCAGGACATAATTAAAGTGATGAAGGAAAGAAACCTGCAACCAAGATTACTCTACCCAGCAAGGATCTCATTCAGATTTGATGGAGAAATTAAAACCTTTACAGACAAGCAAAAGTTGAGAGAGTTCAGCACCACCAAACCAGCTTTACAACAAATGCTAAAGGAACTTCTCTAGGCAAGAAACACAGCAGAAGGAATATATCTACAATAACGAACCCAAAGCAATTAAGGAAATGGGAATAGGAACATACATATCAATAATTACCTTAAATGTAAATGGACTAAATGCTCCCACCAAAAGACACAGAGTGGCTGAATGGATACAAAAACAAGACCCATATATATGCTGTCTACAAAAGACCCACTTCAGACCTAGAGACACATACAGAATGAAAGTAAGGGGATGGAAAAAGATATTCCATGCAAATGGAAATCAAAAGAAAGCTGGAGTAGCAATTTTTTTTTTTTTTTGCTTTATAACAAATTTAATCAGTTATACATATACATATGTTCCCATATCCCCTCCCTTTTGCGTCTCCCTCCCACCCTCCCTATCCCACCCCTCCAGGCGGTCACAAAGCACCGAGCTGATCTCCCTGTGCTATGCGGCTGCTTCCCACTAGCTATCTACCTTACGTTTGGTAGTGTATATATGTCTATGCCGCTCTTTCACTTTGTCACAGCTTACCCTTCCCCCTCCCCATATCCTCAAGTCCATTCTCTAGTAGGTCTGTGTCTTTATTCCTGTCTTACCCCTATGTTCTTCATGACATTTTTTTTTCTTAAATTCCATATATATGTGTCAGCATACAGTATTTGTCTTTCTCTTTCTGACTTACTTCACTCTGTATGACAGACGCTAGGTCCATCCACCTCATTACAAATAGCTCAATTTCATTTCTTTTTATGGCTGAGTAATATTCCATTGTATATATGTGCCACATCTTCTTTACCCATTCATCCGATGATGGACACTTAGGTTGTTTCCATCTCTGGGCTATTGTAAATAGGGCTGCTATGAACATTTTGGTACATGTCTCTTTTTGAATTAAGGTTTTCTCAGGGTATATGCCCAGTAGTGGGATTGCTGGGTCATATGGTAGTTCTATTTGTAGTTTTTTAAGGAACCTCCATACCGTTCTCCATAGTGGCTGTACCAATTCACATTCCCACCAGCAGTGCAACAGTGTTCCCTTTTCTCCACACCCTCTCCAGCATTTATTGTTTCTAGATTTCTTGATGATGGCCATTCTGACTGGCGTGAGATGATATCTCATTGTAGTTTTGATTTGCATTTCTCTAATGAGTAAAGATGTTGAGCATCCTTTCATGTGTTTGTTGGCAGTCTGTATATCTTCTGTGGAGAAATGTCTATTTAGGTCTTCTGCCCATTTTTGGATTGGGTTGTTTGTTTTTTTATTATTGAGCTGCATGAGCTGCTTATAAATTTTGGAGATTAATCATTTGTCAGTTGCTTCATTTGCAAATATTTTCTCCCATTCTGAGGGTTGTCTTTTGGTCTTGTTTATGGTTTCCTTTGCTGTGCAAAACCTTTGAAGTTTCATTAGGTCCCATGTGTTTATTTTTGTCTTTATTTCCATTTCTCTAGGAGGTGGGTCAAAAAGGATCTTGCTGTGATTTATGTCATAGAGTGTTCTGCCTATGTTTTCCTCTAAGAGTTTGAAAGTTTCTGGCCTTACATTTAGGTCTTTAATCCATTTTGAGCTTATTTTTGTGTATGGTGTTAGGGAGTGATCTAATCTCATACTTTTACATGTCCCTATCCAGTTTTCCCAGCACCACTTATTGAAGAGACTGTCCTTTCTCCACTGTACATTCCTCCCTCCTTTATCAAAGATAAGTTGACCATATGTCGGTGGGTTTATCTCTGGGCTTTCTATCCTGTTCCATTGATCTATCTTTCTGTTTTTGTGCCAGTACCATACTGTCTTGATTACTGTAGCTTTGTAGTATAGTCTGAAGTCAGGGAGCCTGATTCCTCCAGCTCCATTTTTCGTTCTTAAGATTGCTTTGGCTATTCGGGGTCTTTTGTGTTTCCATACAAATTGTGAAATTTTTTGCTCTAGTTCTGTGAAAAATGCCAGTGGTAGTTTGATAGGGATTGCATTGAATCTGTAGATTGCTTTGGGTAGTAGAGTCATTTTCACAATGTTGATTCTTCCAATCCAAGAACATGGTACCTCTCTCCATATATTTGTATCATCTTTAATTTCTTTCATCAGTGTCTTATAATTTTCTGCATACAGGTCTTTTGTCTCCTTAGGTAGGTTTATTCCTAGATATTTTATTCTTTTTGTTGCAATGGTAAATGGGAGTGTTTCCTTGATTTCATTTTCAGATTTTTCATCATTAGTATATAGCAATGCCAGAGATTTCTGTGCATTAATTTTGAATCCTGCTACTTTACCAAATTCATTGATTAGCTCTAGTAGTTTTCTGGTAGCATCTTTAGGATTCTCTATGTATAGTATCATGTCATCTGCAAACAGTGACAGCTTTACTTCTTCTTTTCCGATTTGGATTCCTTTTATTTCCTTTTCTTCTCTGATTGCTGTGGCTAAAACTTCCAAAACTAGGTTGAATAAGAGTGGTGAGAGTGGGCAGCCTTGTCTTGTTCCTGATCTTAGTGGAAATGGTTTCAGTTTTTCACCATTGAGGACGATGTTGGCTGTGGGTTTGTCATATATGGCCTTTATTATGTTGAGGAAAGTTCCCTCTATGCCTACTTTCTGCAGGGTTTTTATCATAAATGGGTGTTGAATTTTGTCGAAAGCTTTCTCTGCATCTATTGAGATGATCATATGGTTTTTCTCCTTCAATTTGTTAATATGGTGTATCATGTTGATTGATTTGCGTATATTGAAGAATCCTTGCATTCCTGGAATAAACCCCACTTGATCATGGTGTAGCAATTCTTATATCAGACAAAATAGACTTTAAAATAAAGACTATTAGAAGAGACAAAGAAGGACACTACATAACGATAAAGGGATCGATCCAAGAAGAAGATATAACAATTGTAAATATTTATGCACCCAACACAGGAGCACCTCAATACATAAGGCAAATACTAACAGCCATAAAAGGGGAAATCGACAGTAACACAATCATAGTACGGGACTTTAACACCCCACTTTCACCAATGGACAGATCATCCAAAATGAAAATAAATAAGGAAACACAAGCTTTAAATGATACATTAAACAAGACGGACTTAGTTGATATTTATAGGACATTCCATCCAAAACCAACAGAATACACATTTTTCTCAAGTGCTCATGGAACATTCTCCAGGATAGATCATATCTTGGGTCACAAATCAAGCCTTGGTAAATTTAAGAAAATTGCAATTGTATCAAGTATCTTTTCCGACCACAATGCTATGAGACTAGACATCAATTACAGGAAAAGAGCTGTAAAAAATACAAACACATGGAGGCTAAACAATACACTACTCAATAACGAAGTGATCACTGAAGAAATCAAAGAGGAAATTAAAAAATACCTAGAAACAAATGACAATGGAGACACGACAACCCAAAACCTATGGGACGCAGCAAAAGCAGTTCTAAGGGGGAAGTTTATAGCAATACAATCCCACCTTAAGAAACAGGAAACATCTCGAGTAAACAACCTGACTCTGCACCTAAAGCAATTAGAGAAAGAAGAACAAAAAACCCCCAAAGTTAGCAGAAGGAAAGAAATCATAAAGATCAGATCAGAAATAAATGAAAAAGAAATGAAGGAAACGATAGCAAAGATCAACCAAACTAAAAGCTGGTTCTTTGAGAAGATAAACAAAATTGACAAACCATTAGCCCGACTCATCAAGAAAAGAAGGGAGAAGACTCAAATCAATAGAATTACAAATGAAAAAGGAGAAGTAACAACTGACACTGCAGAAATACAAAAGATCATGAGAGATTACTACAAGCAACTCTATGCCAATAAAATGGACAACCTGGAAGAAATGGACAAATTCTTAGAAATGCACAACCTGCCAAGACTGACTCAGGAAGAAATAGAAAATATGAATAGACCAATCACAAGCACTGAAATTGAAACTGTGATTAAAAATCTTCCAACAAACAAAAGCCCAGGACCAGATGGCTTCACAGGCGAATTCTATCAAACATTTAGAGAAGAGCTAACACCCATCCTTCTCAAACTCTTCCTAACAATATCAGAGGAAGGAACACTCCCAAACTCATTCTACGAGGCCACCATCACCTTGATACCAAAACCAGGCAAGGATGTCACAAAGAAAGAAAACTACAGGCCAATATCACTGATGAACATAGATGCAAAAATCCTCAACAAACTACTAGCAAACAGAATCCAACAGCACATTAAAAGGATCATACACCATGATCAAGTGGGGTTTATTCCAGGAATGCAAGGATTCTTCAATATACACAAATCAATCAATGTGATACACCATATTAACAAGTTGAAGGAGAAAAACCATATGATCATCTCAATAGATGCAGAGAAAGCTTTTGACAAAATTCAACACCCATTTATGATAAAAACCCTGCAGAAAGTAGGCATAGAGGGAACTTTCCTCAACATAATAAAGGCCATATATGACAAACCCACAGCCAACATTGTCCTCAATGGTGAAAAACTGAAACCATTTCCACTAAGGTCAGGAACAAGACAAGGCTGCCCACTCTTACCACTCTTATTCAACCTAGTTTTGGAAGTTCTAGCCACAGCAATCAGAGAAGAAAAGGAAATAAAAGGAATCCAAATTGGAAAAGAAGAAGTAAAGCTGTCACTGTTTGCAGATGACATGATACTATACATACAGAATCCTAAAGATGCTACCAGAAAACTACTAGAGCTAATCAATGAATTTGGTAAAGTAGCAGGATACAAAATTAATGCACAGAAATCTCTGGCATTCCTGTACACTAATGATGAAAAATCTGAAAATGAAATCAAGAAAACACTCCCATTTACCATTGCAACAAAAAGAATAAAATATCTAGGAATAAACCTACCTAAGGAGACAAAAGACCTGTATGCAGAAAATTATAAGACACTGATGAAAGAAATTAAAGATGATACAAATAGATGGAGAGATATACCATGCTCCTGGATTGGAAGAATCAATATTGTGAAAATGACTCTACTACCCAAAGGAATCTACAGATTCAATGCAATCCCTATCAAACTACCATTGGCATTTTTCACAGAACTAGAACAAAAAATTTCAAAATTTGTTTGGAAAAACAAAAGACCCCGAATAGCCAAAGCAATCTTGAGAACAAAAAACGGAGCTGGAGGAATTCAGGCTCCCTGACTTCAGACTATACTACAAAGCTACAGTAATCAAGACAGTGTGGTACTGGCATAAAAACAGAAAGATAGATCAATGGAACAGGATAGAAAGCCCAGAGATAAACCCACGCACATATGGTCAACTTATCTTTGATAAAGGAGGCAGGAATGTACAGTGGAGAAAGGACAGCCTCTTCAATAAGTGGTGCTGGGAAAACTGGACAGGGACATGTAAAAGTATGAGATTAGATCATTCCCTAACACCATACACAAAAATAAGCTCAAAATGGATTAAAGACCTAAATGTAAGGCCAGACACTATCAAACTCTTAGAGGAAAACATAGGCAGAACACTCTATGACATCAATCACAGCAAGATCCTTTTGGACCCACCTCCTAGAGAAATGGAAATAAAAACAAAGATAAACAAATGGGACCTAATGAAACTTCAAAGGTTTTGCACAGCAAAGGAAACCATAAACAAGACCAAAAGACAACCCTCAGAATGGGAGAACATATTTGCAAATGAAGCAACTGACAAAGGATTAATCTCCAAAATTTATAAACAGCTCATGCAGCTCAATAGCAAAAAAACAAACAACCCAATCCAAAAATGGGCAGAAGACTTCAATAGGCATTTCTCCAAAGAAGATATACAGACTGCCAACAAACACATGAAAGAATGCTCAACATCATTAATCATTAGAGAAATGCAGATCAAAACTACAATGAGATATCATCTCACACCAGTCAGAATGGCCATCATCAAGAAATCTAGAAACAATAAATGCTGGAGAGGGTGTGGAGAAAAGGGAACACTCTTGCACTGCTGGTGGGAATGTGAATTGGTACAGCCACTATGGAGAACAGTATGGAGGTTCCTTAAAAAACTAAAAATAGAACTACCATATGACCCAGCAATCCCACTACTAGGCATATACCCTGAGAAAACCATAATTCAAAAAGAGACATGTACCAAAATGTTCATTGCAGCTCTATTCACAATAGCCCGGAGCTGGAAACAACCTAAATGTCCATCATCGGATGAATGGATAAAGAAGATGTGGCACATATATACAATGGAATATTACTCAGCCATAAAAAGAAACGAAACTGAGCTCTTTGTAATGAGGTGGATAGACCTAGAGTCTGTCATACAGAGTGAAGTAAGTCAGAAAGAGAAAGACAAATACCGTATGCTAACACATATATATGGAATTAAAAAAAAATGTCATGAAGAACCTAGGGGTAAAAAGGGAATAAAGACACAGACCTACTTGAGAATGGACTTGAGGATAAGGGGAGGGGGAAGTGTAAGCTGTGACAAAGCGAAAGAGAGGCATGGACATATATACACTACCAAACGTGAGGTAGATAGATAGTGGGAAGCAGCCGCAGAGCACGGGGAGATCAGCTTGGTGCTTTGTGACCGCCTGGAGGGGTGGGATGGGGAGGGTGGGAGGGAGGGAGATGCATGAGGGAAGGGATGTGGGAACGGATGTATATGTATGACTGATTCACTTTGTTATAAAGCAGAAACTAATAAAAAAAATTTTTTAAAAATGGTAATCAATATAACATGGTATTCAAACAGGCTAGGTAAAGGGACCAGTCATACAGAATATAAAAACTAAGAAACAGATCCACCTATATATAAAAATTTGATATAATAATGAAATTGGTATTGCATATCAGTAGGGAAATGATGCCATAAATTGTTCTGAGTAGCTATGCATATTGAAAAACATAGTTATAGCCCTTCTTAAAACCATATACAAACAATAACTCCAGGTATTATATACTGCTAGTAAGCATATAAATTAACATGAGCTCACATTTGTAGAGTAATCTGGATATGTATTAATTTTCTATTGGTGCTGTAATAAATTAAGTAGCTTAAAACAACACAAATCTATTATCGCACAATTCTGGAGGTCAGAAGTCTGGATTGGGTCTCTCTGCATTAAAATTAAGGTGTCAGGATGGTTTGTGTTCCTTTTTGGAAATTCTAGAAGAGAGTCTGCTTCCTTGTTTTTTTTCTAGCTTCTAGAGGCAGTCTACATTCCCTCCATCTTCCAAGTCAGAAACATTGAACTGAGTCCTTTTCATACTACCATCTCTCTGGTTCTTCCTCTCACTCTTTTCCTCCTTCTTGCACTTATAAGGACCCTTGTGATGACATTGGGCCCACCTGGATAATCCAGGATAATCTCATCTCATGGTCAGTCGGTTAGCAACCCTTATTTCCCTTTGCCATGTAAAGAAACATATTCACAAGTTCTGGGGATTAGGACATGGACCTCTTTGAGGAACTATTATTCTGCCTACAATAGGAACTATCTATTCAAATTGAATGTTTTTTATGTCTGATGACTTTGCAATTTCATTTCTAGGTATAGTCCCTTCAGAAAATATAGCACATTTTTAAGGGAATTTATATAAGATAGTTGCAGCTTTCAAGGGAATTTATATAAGATACTTGCAGCATTTTTGGTAGTATAACATAAATGTCTATCATCAAGAGCAAGGGAAAATTGTGGTCTACTGGTACAACAGAATATTATACAATAGTCAAAAATAATGAACTAGAGGCCACAGGTGTCAACATGGACATTTCTCAATAACAAAATGTTGTAGGAAGCCATTTATTCTATGAAACCATTTATATAAAGTTTTAAACCTGAAGACAACCATATTTTATTTATGGACACACTGCATGAGGTGTAAGTAATTCTCACCTAGGCTACAATGTTTTTAGACTCACCCTTTAGCCTTCACTTTTGTGTTTATGCCCACCTTTCTATGGCAGGCGTTGGTATAGAAAGGGCAGCCCACCTTTTATGTGAATAAAGTTTTATTGAAATACAGGCTGCCTACCTTTTTGTAAATAAAGTTTTATTGGACTAGAGCCATGCTCATTTTTTTAACATCTTTATTAGAGTATAATTGCTTTACAATATTGTGTTAGTTTCTGTTGTATAACAAAGTGAATCAGCTATACGTATACATATATCCCCTATCCCCTCCCTCTTGCGTCTCCCTCCCACCCTCCCTAACCCACCCCTCTAGGTGGTCACAAAGCATGGAGCTGATCTCCCTGTGCTATGCCATGCTCATTTTTTAAAAAATGTTTTATCTGTGGCTGATTTAGTACTACAGTGGCAGAGTTGAGTAGTTGTGACAGAGACTGGATAGCCCTCAAGTCTAAAATATTTACTACTGGCCCTTTAAGAAAAAGCTTGTTAGTATGAGGTTAACACTACTTGTTCAGTCCTGGGTATTGAGCTGGTTCCTGGAGACACAAAGGTCCTTAGAGGGTCCTGCCCTCAAGGAGCTTAGAACAATAGAGAAAAAGATATAAAATAAGTTCAGTAAAATGGTTTATACCCTAGGAAGGAAGTTCTGTAAAACACAATGAACTGGGAGATTTTTCCTCAGGTACTAAAATGACAAATAAATGAGGATTAAAATATAAAGTGCCTGGCTCATAATAAGACTTCAGTGCTGTGGGTTTACTATTGATATTCATATGTTTGTGACTGTCATCATCCTATGAAACTGCATGAATAAGAGTAAAGACAGGGAAGGAAGAAAAGAAGGCAGAAAAAGAACATTTAGAAGAGGAGAACACTGAAAGTGTGTTAAATAATGAAAGATAAGGAATGTCTATTTTTACTTTTTTACCAGTTAATATTTCAAAATAGAGTCAATAAAACTGTTATTTATCTTTTTTATATCAATGAAATGTAAATGAGTCATTTTTACCAGAAACATAGCCGTTTGATTTCCCTAGTGCTAACTATAAATAAAGTGAATAGATTTCTCAAATTATCTTGCTTGCGTTTTCATACTAATATTTACTGGAACATACATGCCTGTGAATTATAAATATGTGGGTGGTTTTTTTTTTTTTTTTGTGGTATGTGGGCCTCTCACTGTTGTGGCCTCTCCCGTTGTGGAGCACAGGCTCCGGACGCGCAGGCTCAACGGCCATGGCTCACGGGCCCAGCAGCTCCGCGGCATGTGGGATCTTCCCAGACTGGGGCACGAACCCGTGTCCCCTGCACCGGCAGGCGAACTCTCAACCACCGCACCACCAGGGAAGCTCATACATATGGTTTTTTAAAGCATACCAAATAATTTTTTTGGAACAAAGTCTTTCTTATGAAAGAACACATATATCTTCTTTAATGGATTCTTAAGGTAATAAAAAAAATGTAGATAAGTTGTCATCATGATCATTACCCATTTTTATTTGTGGGGTTTCTAAGGCCTGTTCAGTTCCCTGGAGAGCATGTTCCACTCTGCTACTTGGTCAATCATGTTTCCCCAAATGGCCATTGAAGTTATTTTGGCTCATGTCATCTTTTGAGAGAGAAACCATTTTTATCTGTCTCCAGAATAATAATAGTTTACATGTAATATATTTTTCTCTTCTTCACTTCTCTTTGATCATTCAGTGGCTCCACGTATTTGTTCTCTTGGGATTTCTGCTAAGGAGGAGCTGGGCACTTGTCTTGAACAAATGATTTTCACTCAATTACAAAAGTATTATTACTTGGTTTTCCTTCCTGGATAGTTTTTCAAATTTTCAGCTATTACTGAACATCTCATAGCTGTGAGATTTTTAGAATTAACTTGATGGTAAATCTTCTTTTAAAAGGCAATTTGCTCTTTTCTCTGGTAGAACATTACCAGGCTAGCAATTTCCTTCTAGAGCTAAAATTTCTTGCTTAGTTCTATTATGTATGGCATCAAAATAGTATTTCATTAACAAATAGGAAGAGAACTTTTATCTTCCTCTAATAAAATGTTCATTTAAATTCAATTGAATTGTATTCCTGTAGTTTTTATTAGGCTTCATTTTTTCTTCACCTGGCAATGACCTTCTTAAGGAGAGGCAAGAATGAATCCAACTAGCAACATTGCAGGAAACTGCTGTTACATTTGGAAGGGTAGAGGGATGGGAAACATAGCTGATGCTGCTAGTTGAATGGGAATGGAAGTACACTAATGACAGAGTTCAGAGGGCATGCCCCGAAAACCTTCCTACTCACCTATGAATAAAACACCCAACTTCCCCAAGGCCACATCTATAACATCCAGGAGATGCAGTTTTGAAAAAGTATAATTCTTGAGAGACTACACATTTCATTCAGACCTTCACCTCAGAAACCTTACTTGTTTAACTTTCCTCTTAAGAATTTTGTTTTGGGGCTTCCCTGGTGGCGCAGTGGTTGAGAGTCCGCCTGCCGATGCAGGGGACACGGGTTTGTGCCCCGGTCTGGGAAGATCCCACATGCCGCAGAGCGGCTAGGCCCGTGAGCCATGGCCACTGAGCCTGTGCTCCGGAGCCTGTGCTCCGCAAGGGGAGAGGCCACAACAGTGAGAGGCCCGCCTACCGCAAAAAAAAAAAAAAAAAAAAAGAATTTTGTTTTGTATTAAAGTAATGAAATATATTCAGAATTCTAAAATCTAAAATAGTGAAATATGTTTAGGTTTCAAAATGGTTGCCTTACCATTGGTGCATTTTACAACCATCTATCCTTTTTTTTTTTTTTTCTCATTCCCTGACCTTCTCTTTGCCTAGCTCTGCCTGTGCAGCCAGAATGAGGGCAAGCACTGAGCTGAGCTGAAGTGAGCAGACCAAACAATACCCCCTTAGAGGCTGTGTGACTTCAGGCAGGCTCCTCAGTCTCCAAGCTTCAATCTCCTCCTCTATAAAATAGGCGAAATGCTAAACAAATGCCTAGTTGCACATTTTTTTTTTAAAGGAAGACTCCTCCCAAATATCTTGTTTTTTTAATTTTTTAAATTTTTATACAGCAGGTTCTTATTAGGTATCCATTTTATACACATTAGTGTATACATGTCAATCCCAATCTCCCAATTCATCCCACCCACCCTCCACAACCCTGCTTTCCCCCCTTGGTGTCCATACGTTTGTTCTGTACATCTGTGTCTATTTCTGCCTTGCACACCGGTTCATCTGTACCATTTTTCTATATTCCACATACATGCATTAATATACGATATTTGTTTTCTCTTTCTGACTTACTTCATTCTGTATGACAGTCTCTAGGTCCATCCACGTCTCTACAAATGACCCAATTTTGTTCCTTTTTATGGCTGAACAATATTCCATTGTATATATATATACCACATCTTCTTTATCCATTTATCTCTCGATGGGCATTTGGGTTGCTTCCATGACCTGGCTACTGTAAATAGTGCTGCAATGAACATTGGGGTGCATGTGTCTTTTTTAATTATGGTTTTCTCTGGGTATATGTCCAGTAGTGGGATTGCTGGGTCATACAGCAGCTCTATTTTTAGTTTTTTAAGGAATCTCCATACTGTTCTCCATAGTGGCTATATCAATTTACATTCCCACCAACAGTGCAAGAGGGTTCCCTTTTCTCCACACCCTCTCCAGCATTTGTTGTTTGTAGATTTTCTGACGATGCCCATTCTAACTGGTGTGAGGTAATACCTCATTGTAGTTTTGATTTGCATTTCTCTAATAAATAGTGATGTTGAGCAGCTTTTTTGTGCCTCTTGGCCATCTGTATGTCTCCTTTGGAGAAATGTCTATTTAGGTCTTCTGCCCATTTTTGGATTAGGTTGCTTGTTTTTTTAATATTGAGCTGCATGAGCTGTTTATATATTTTGGAGATTAATCCTTTGTAAGTTGGTTTGATTGCAAACATTTTCTCCCATTCTGAGGGTTGTCTTTTCACCTTGTTTATAGTTTCCTTTGCTGTGCAAAAGCTTTTAAGTTTCATTAGGTCTCATTTGTTCATTTTTGTTTTTATTTCCATTACTGTAGGAGATGGGTCAAAAAAGATCTTGCTGTGATTTATGTCATAGAGTGTTTTGCCTATGTTTTCCTCTAAGAGTTTTATAGTGTCCAGTCTTACATTTAGGTCTTTAATCCATCTTGAGTTTATTTTTGTGTATTATTTTTGTGTATGTTCTAATTTCATTCTTTAAATGTAGCTGTCTAGTTTTCCCAGCACCACTTATTAAAGAGACTATCTTTTCTCCACTGTATGTCCTTGCCTCCTTTGTCATAGATTAGTTGACCACAGGTGCATGGGTTTATTTCTGGGCTTTCTATCCTGTTCCATTGATCTATATTTCTGTTTTTGTGCCAGTACCTTATTGTCTTGATTACTGTAGCTTGGTAGTATAGTCTGAGGTCAGGGAGTCTGATTTCTCCAGCTCTGCTTTTTCCCCCCAAGATTGCTTTGGCTATTCGGGGTCTTTTGTGTCTCCATACAATTTTTAAGATTTTTTGTTCTAGTTCTGTAAAATATGCCATTGGTAATTTGATAGGGATTGCACTGAATCTGTAGATTGCTTTGGATAGTATAGTCATTTTCACCATATTGGTTCTTCCAATTTAACAACATGGTATGTCTCTCCATCTGTTTGTGTCATTTTTTTCTTTCATCAGTGTCTTATACTTTTCTGAGTACAGGATTTTTACTGCCTTAGGTAGGCTTATTCCTAGGTATTTTATTCCTTTTGTTGCAATGGTGAATGGGATTGTTTCCTTAATTTCTCTTTCTGATCTTTTGTTGTTAGGGTATAGGAATGCAAGAGATTTCTGTGCATTCATTCTGTATCCTGCAACTTTACCAGGTTCATTGATTAGCTCTAGTAGTTTTCTGATGGCATCTTTAGGATTCCCTATGTATAGTATCATGTCATATGCAAACAGTGACAGTTTTACTCCTTCTTTTCCAATTTGGATTCCTTTTATTTCTTATTCTTCTCTGATTGCCATGGCTAGGACTTCCAAAACTATGTTGAATAATAGTGGTAACAGTGGATATCCTTGTGTTGTTCCTGATCTTAGAGGAAATGCTTTCAGTTTTCCACCATTGAGAATGATGCTTGCTGTGGGTTGTCTTCATTATGATGAGGTAGGTTCCCTCTAGGCCGACTTTCTGGAGAGGTTTTATCATAAATGGGTGTTGAATTTTGTCAAAAGCTTCTTCTGCATCTATTGAGATGATCATATGGTTTTTATTCTTCAGTTTGTTAATATGGTGTGTCACATTGATTGATTTGCATATATTGATGAATCCTTACATCTCTGGGATAAATCCCACTTGATCGTGGTGTATGATCCTTTTAATGTGTTGTTGGATTCTGTTTGCTAGTATTTTGTGAGGATTTTTGCATCTATATTAATCAGTGGGTTTGGTCTGTAATTTTCTTTTTTTGTAGTAGCTTTGTCTGGTTTTGGTATCAGGGTGATGGTGGCCTTGTAGAATGAGTTTGAGAGTGTTCCTTCTTCTGCAATATTTTGGAAGAGTTTGAGAAGGATGGGTGTTAGCTCTTCTCTAAATGCTTGCTAGAATTCACCTGTGAAGCCATCTGGTCCTGGACTTTTGTTTGTTGGAAGATTTTTCATCACAGTTTCAATTTCATTACTTGTGATTGGTCTGTTCATATTTTCTATTTCTTCCTGGTTCAGTCTTGGAAGGTTATACCTTTCTAAGAATTTGTCCATTTCTTCCAGGTTGTCCATTTTATTGGCATAGAGTTTCTTGCAGTAGTCTCTTATGATGCTTTGTATTTCTGCAGTGTCCGTTGTAACTTCTCCTTTTTTATTTCTAATTTTATTGATTTGAGTCCTCTCCCTCTTTTTCTTGATGAGTCTGGCTAAAGGTTTATCCATTTTGTTTGTCTTCTCAAAGAACCAGCTTTTAGTTTTATTGACTTTTGCTACTGTTTTCTTTGTTTCTATTTCATTTATTTCTGCTCTGATCTTTATGATTTCCTTCCTTCTACTAATTTTGGGTTTAGTTTGTTCTTCTTTCTGTAGTTCCTTTAGGTGTAAGGTTAGATTGTTTATTTGAGATTTTCCTTTTTTCTTGAGGTAGGCTTGTATTGCTATAAACTTCCCTCTTAGAACTGCTTTTGCTGCATCCCATAGGTTTTGGATAGTTGTCTTTTCATTGTAATTTGTCTCTAGATATTTTTTGATTTCCTCTTTGATTTCTTCAGTGATCTCTTCATTATTTAGTAATGTATTGTTTAGCCTCCATGTGTTTGCTTTTTTTTACATTTATTTCCCTCTAATTTATTTCTAATCTCATAGCATTTTGGTTGGAAAAGATGCTTGATATGATTTCAATTTTCTTAAATTTACCAAGGCAAGCCAAGATGTGATCTTTGTGACCCAAGATGTGATCTCTCCTGGAGAATGTTCCGTGTGCATGTGAGAAGAAAGTGTAATCTTCTCTTTTTGGATGGAATGTCCTATAAATATCAATTAAGTCTATCTGGTCTATTGTGTCATTTAAAGCTTGTGTTTCCTTATTAATTTTCTGTCTGGCTGATCTGTCCATTGGTGTAAGTGAGATGTTAAAGTCCCCTGCTATTAATGTGTTGCTGTCAATTGCCTCTTTTATAGCTGTTGGCATTTGCCTTATGTATTGAGGTACTCCTATGTTGGGTGCATGTATATTTATAATTGTTATATCTTCTTCTTGGATTGATCCCTTGATCATTATGTAGTGTCCTTCCTTGTCTCTTGTAACATTCTTTATTTTAAAGTCAATGTTATCTAATATGAGTATTGCTACTCCAGCTTTCTTTTGATTTCATTTTGCATGGAATATCTTTTTTCCATCCCCTCACTTTCATTCTGTATGTGTCCCTCGGTCTGAAGTGGGTCTGCTGTCTCTTGTAGACAGCATACATACGGGTCTTGTTTTTGTATCCATTCAGGCAGTCTGTGTCTTTTGGTTGGAGCATTTAATTCATTCACATTTAAGGTAATTATCAATATGTATGTTCCTATTACCATTTTCTTAATTGTTATGGGTTTGTTTTTCTAGGTCATTTTCTTCTCTTGTGTTTCCCACTTAAAGAAGTTCCTTTAGCATTTGTTGTAGAGCTGGTTTGGTGGTGCTGAATTCTCTTAGCTTTTGCTTGTCTGTAAAGCTTTTGATTTCTCCATTGAATCTGAGTGAGATCTTTGCCAGGTAGAGTAATCTTCATTGTAGGTTCTTCCCTTTCATAACTTTAAATATATCATGCCACTCCCTTCTGGCTTACAGAGTTTCTGCTGAGAAATCAGCTGTTAACTTTATGGGAGTTCTCTTGTATGTTATTTGTCATTTTTCCCTTGTTACTTTCAATAATTTTTCTTTGTCTTTAATTTTTGTCAATTTGATTACTATGTGTCTAGACGTGTTTCTCCTTGGGTTTATTCTGCCTGGGACTCTCTGCACTTCCTGGACTTGGGTGCCTATTTCCTTTTCCATGTTAGGGAAGTTTTCGAGTATAAGCTCTTCAAATATTTTCTTGGGTCCTTTTTCTCTCTTCTCCTTCTGTGACCCCTATAATGTGAATGTTGTTGCATTTAATGGTGTCCCACAGGTCTCTTAGGCTGTCTTCATTTCTTTTCATTCTTTTTTCTTTATTCTGTTCTGCAGCAGTGAATTCCACCATTCTGTCTTCCAGGTCACTTATTCATTCTTCTGTCTCAGTTATTCTGCTATTAATTCCTTCTAGTGTTTTTTCATTTCAGTTATTGTATTGTTCATCTCTGTTTGTTTGTTCTTTAATTCTTCTAGGTCTTTGTTAAACATTTCTTGCAACTTCTCAATCTTTGCAACTTCTCAATCTTTGCCTCCATCCTTTTTCTGAGGTCCTGGATCATCTTCACTATCATTATTCTGAATTCTTTTTCTGGAAGGTTGCCTATCTCCACTTCATTTAGTTGTTTTTCTGTGGTTTTATCTTGTTCCTTCATCTGGTACATAGTCCTCTGCCTTTTCATTTTGTCTATTTTTCTATGAATGTGGTTTTCTTTCCACAGGCTGCAGGATTGTAGTTCTTCTTGCTTCTGCTGTTTGCCTTCTCCATTTATCCTTTAATAATATCCTTTAATGCATAAGTTGTGGCATACAACTTCAAATGCATTGTTCTCTTGGCTGGCATAGTCCTGATAAGTAAAGATTAAATGATACATTTTTGATAGTTTTTGATGCATCGAAGCAGTAAGATCAATTTAATAGTAGTCTGAATTGAATTAAGAATTTAGAAGAACAAAGTCTAGAAAGTCATTGACTTATAAAAATGTGTTGTTGGCTTGATGAAAATGTCATAAGTAGTTTTGGGGTATGTGTGTTTATAAAGGAAATAATATAGCATGATGGTTAATGTAGAAATTCTAGAGTCAGCCCTTATCTTATTTCTAGTTATTAGTTCTGTGACCTTGTGAAGTCTCTTAATGTCTATAACTCTTAATATTCTCATTTCTAAATAGGGTTGAATATAAAGAGCTTGGCATAATGTTTGTCAAATTACAGGGCACAATAAAGTGTTACACTATGTGACAGAGTCACAATGTATTTGAAAATGGGTGGCAAACAGTAAAGCACTATATAAATGTGAGGTGCTCTTGCCACATGACTTTCATGAGAAACATGTAGATTTCCTGCACAGAGCTGAGATGGGGAAATTGTCAACCAGACATTGTTTGTATTGCCAGTGGCTCAATAAGTGGGAGAAAGAGTTAGCCACAAGTAACAAAATAAAAAAATTCATTATATTAAAGATTAGCTCAATACAAGGCTTTTTATTGGTTTGTTTTTAACCTGAAAGTATGAATAAGCAACCAAGAATCAATATTCTGAAAATGCATCAAGGGGTAAATGAGTCTTAGAGAGTATGATCTTCCTGAAGCAATTCTAGTATAGCTAAGATGTTGGCTACTGTGAGAGCATGTATGTGGGGCAGAGGGTATAAATACAAATTCCTTAGCATGATATTCAAGGTCTTCACAATCTTGTCCCTGACATATTTCCAGTTTTTCTTTGCAGTATATCCTTCCATATTCCATAATCTTCACTGTCTCTGTCCAAGCCATGCATATGCAGACATCTTTGTCTCTGTTTCGCCTAAAATACCTTCTCTCTCTTCCTCACAATTGTATTTGACATAATACTTAATCAGTAACTAGAAAATCCTGAAAGCTTTTCTAGTTTCACTTTTGGAGATCATAACCTCTCTCCCTGTGTCTCCCAATCATATTTCTTTTATCTCCATTTGTACAAATAGGTCACTTTACTTTGAATTACAGTTATTTGTGTTTCTTTTCTTTCTTTCTTTCTTTCTTTTTTTTTTGCTTCCAAAAGCTTTACTGTTTCCATTTGGTCCAAGGCTTGGGTGAGAGTGCTCCAGAGTGGTTAAAAAGCTGCCTATTGGCTGCAGAGAGGGGCTTCAGTCAGAAGCCCTGATACCAGAGAGGGCTCCTCAAAGACCACTGTGCTACGGAGGCTCCTAGTCGTGCTTGAGCGTGAGCCTTTCGAAGGGATTCTTGCTCAGGCAAACCTGGAGATCAGCCAGGCTGCAGAGGTTGGTCAGGTGGTCACCCATCTTGATGAGTTTCACCTCCTCATCTGGGAGGTGGCTCTCTAGGAAGTCACAGAGGTGGGGGCCTGCACAGGCAGAACCCAGGGCATGCAGAAACAAAAGGGCCTGCTTCAGGTTCTTCTCCATGACAATGGCAGCTTCCATAGTGTCCTGGGTTTTACCCCACTCATTTTGAGATGGCTTCTGCACATCCTGGAAGAGGGCATGACCACCATGCTGCTTTTGCATTTTCAAGAGACTCTCAGCACCCTCGTGCTTCTCCTCAGCCAATTCATGGAAGAAGTGGCCCATACCATTCAGAGCCATATAGTCGCAGTCGAAATAGAAGTCCAAAGAGAGGTAGGTGTAGGAGGCCTGCAGATGCATGTTGACCAGGCAGTTGATGGCAACCTTCACCTCAGTGGAATAATTCTGACAAATCTGGGAGCTCATGGTTGATCGGTAATAAGAAGTTAAGCTCAAAAAATGGTGTTGGCTATTCCTGGTGATGAAGGATAGCTGAGTGGCTGGTTCCAAAGGTTGTGGCTGGAAAAAAGGTTGGAGAGTGGTCAGAGGCTGGAGCAAGGGATGTCCCTGGGGTCTGTTCCACCCAAACATCGTTGGAGCAAAAGAGAGCTCTGTGGGACTGCTGAGTGCACTGCCTATTTGTGTTTATTATTCTTTTACTTGAAAGCCAGCTCCTTGAGGGCAAGTTCCTTAAGATCATCCTCTGTGTCTTCTGGTCTCCACAGCTCCTCAGTGCCTGGTCCAAAGCTTTGCATACAATGAGAACTAAGAAATGATTTTTGGATTGAGTTGAAATCAGACTTCTTTGAATAAAGTCCGTTACCTATAGGAGTATTCCTTCTGAGGTTTTGAGACATACCAGCTTTCCAAATGGCCTTAACAGTTAGGGGTAGTCATTGTAATCTTTGATGGTTTCAGAGAAAGGGGACTTGTAAAAACTTTGCTCTTATCAGTGAAAATGATCAGGCTGATATTGGGTATTAGAAAACCTATAACCTAATAATTTTGCTTACGTCATTGGAAAAGGAACCTCACTAAAAATAGTGGCAGCTGTTCCCTTAATGATACATTAATCCAGAAGCCTGTGGCCTTCTGCAATCTGTTAACATTTGCTGAGGAGAGAAAATTTTAACATCATAATTTTTGGTAAGTTTGTTAGATATATTTGAAGAAACATATGTATTGAGCCTCTACTATGAGCCATACGGTGTTCTAGTCTCTAATGTGACATTTGATCAAGAAATAGCTAAAAACCATTTTATTTAGAAGACTGAATGCCAAACTTTGTCTTGTGATTTAAATTAATGAAAATTAATTCACCTAAATGTACTTTTTCATATGTCTTTAATGTATGCATTACTTTCTTCTTATTTAGTGTTTTTCCTTTAGAATTTTTATATTTATCTCATCTATGTAAATATAGAATTTCATTTTAAAAATTTCTTTATCACTTATTACAACTAGTATCTAAAAACAGTACTTTTTCCCTTATTGTTCCATGATGTGTTTTAATTATTCTACCTTTTTAAAATTAATTTTTATTGGAGTATAGTTGATTTATAATGTTGTATACCATTTTTTACTTAAACTCCAAGAAAGTGAAGAAATTTGCACTAAGGTGTAAATAAGAGGTCGAAGTTATGCTAAGCATATGAAATGAAGTTAATGAGAACGTAGCAATGTTGAATTAATTTAAAAAATACTTTCTTTATAAGATCCTTATGGATCAAATAAACTACAAAAGGAAACAAGTAAGTAATGCTAAAAGGAAGCAATAAAGGAAAATGGAAAATAAAACATATGGGCTATAAAAAATAGTGATTAAAGTAGCACACAAAGGTGGATGGATATGAGCCTTTTGAAGGATAACAGATAAAGAAATATTGGCAGTCAGTAATTCTTAAAATGACAACATAGGGCTTCCCTGGTGGAGCAGTGGTTGAGAGTCCGCCTGCCGATGCAGGGGACACGGGTTCGTGCCCCAGTCTGGGAAGATCCCACATACCACGGAGCGGCTGGGCCCGTGAGCCATGGCCGCTGAGCCTGCGCGTCCGGAGCCTGTGCTCCACGACGGGAGAGGCCACAACAGTGAGAGGCCCACGTACCACAAAAAAAAAAAAAAAAAGACAACATATTCATTTAAATACTTAGGCACCTGTGGCTTCCTGGAATTATGTCAATTTATAACCATTCATTTATCCATTTATTTATTTACCAAGCATTTATTTTACTATTTTTTTTCATTTTTGTTTCATTCATCCAACGTAGATTATAGATTTCAGGTTTCAGAGATGATGACAACCAGTTGTAACTTGATATAGTAAAGCAACTGAAGTATATAAAATTTCTATAAATAACATCTTGTAATAGAATGGTACAGTATATTTTCTTTCTCATGGATATTCATTAGGTTAAAACATTTTGAAAAGGAGGCAGTGGTTTTATGTCTTGGGAATTCTTTTAGAGGAAATGTACATTTCCTATAATAAATACTTGGGCCCTAATAAAGCTGTTAAAAATAAATGAAATAAATGGTTATTTTTAAGGTAATACCAGTCAATAATTTTTTTTTTTTTTTTTGCAGTACGCGGGCCTCTCACTGTTGTGGCCTCTCCCGTTGCGGAGCACAGGCTCCGGACGCACAGGCTCAGCGACCATGGCTCACAGGCCTAGCCGCTCCGCGGCATGTGGGATCTTCCCAGACCGGGGCACGAACCCATGTCCCCTGCATCGGCAGGCAGACTCTCAACCACTGCGCCACCAGGGAAGCCCACCAGTCAATAAATTTGAGTATGAAAATATGAGGAAATAATTCTTAACAGAGGAAGCAAGGGAAAAAATTGATAACTATAGCTGTCACTTTAAAAATGAACAAAAATACTTTGTGTTTTTGTAAATTACTCATGCCTCCTCATATTTGGGGAGAAGAATAAAATCTAAGGTAAATAACACAAAAGTTACTTTCCTCCATCAGATATACTTTCTTCAAAGCTGGGTATATGTCAAATTCATTTTAAGGCTACTATTGGCCTTTAGCTTCACCAAAAGACCATCAGAAACACATGTTGATCATGCAAATCTGAGTTTGTTAGACTTACAGTAAGAAAGAACACCAGTATGATAGATTTTTAGCCAGGTCTGTGAAGGGAGAATTCCCAGGAGCAAGTATATAGGGCCCTAGGTGATTTTTAAGGCTGATATTGCAAGGGAGGAAACTGGGATTGGCAGAATTTATAACAAAGTAGCTTTGGTTTGGTGGACATTATAAGGAGAAGGTCTTGAAGTGAGCTATTAGTCTTTATAAATAAGCTATTTTGGTTGGTTCATAGACTTATCTTCCAAAGCAAGTATTTCCTATAGCAAGCTGCTAAGTTGCTTTTGCCCAGTCCCAGTTTTGTTTAGCACAGAAGCAGGAAAATATATTAGTCTTCAAAGTTTTTAGCCCAGGAAGAGTAAAGTATGATCTTATTTCTCACTGCAAATAACTTAAAATTAATTCAAAGACCAGATATTTTTCTTTTAGGGTAAGCACGCTTCTAGTTCTAGTTCATTCCTTCACCATGAAGGGATCTCAAATGACTCCTGTGCTTCTTTAGTTCTTTTGGTCCTTACAGTATTGTATTCTTGTCTCCTTTTTAAATAGTCAAACTCCCATTGTTTTATTCACATATTTGGTTGATCTCCTCTGTTTCCAGTGTTGTGCTAGTTGTCAGGTACACAAAGTTGAATGAGTGTAATCTTGCATGAGAAAAGCATGCAAACAAATACATGCAAGAATTGATAGCTTGTGCTGTTGAAACATTTTGCAGAGGGTACACAAAGAGGGTGTGGATGGTTGGACAAAGTTTTATACCGGAGCTAATGTTTGATCTGAGTTTCAAAGCATATGGAGGAAGAGGGAGAGAAAGGAAGAGAATTGTAGGTTAAAGGAACAGGTGTGTAAGTTTGGGAAACTGCCAACTAAACACAATGACAATTTAAAATATAAGTATTACTTATATAGAAATATTTCATTCTTGCTCACATTTTCTTTTGAACATAGGTCTTATTTCCCTAATAAATCTGAAAGGATCTTGTGCATGGAAAATCTTTTTATATCCCTCATGTCACCTAAATCTGTATCTAGAGAATGTGCAGTAAATACTCTGATTTATTTATATATGGTAACTGAGAAGACCAGGAGGAAAAATAGTGTGAGTTGGATTATTTACTCTAACCAGTTTAGCAAATTACTGTTATTTTAACAGGGTTTTCAGTGGGTAGAAGACACATGGGTGATTCCTATAGTAAGTCAAGCAAGAAGCTCTCCTCAGCTCTATAATTAATGATTGTGCCCAATATTCAGGGCCAGCTTATTAATAACTCATAAGAAAGAGTATTTGCCTGATACTTATGAGCAGTAATTTTACGTGGAAAGAATGGATGCATGTGTATATCACGTTAATATTACCAAGCATGAAAGAAAGTCAGCTAGGGGGTTGGGGGAAAGCTTTTCTTTATGTATTAAAAAGATAGCCCTGTGAGGTTTGCTCTCCTTCTTTCTTGTAGTCTGTGATGCTGATACGATACAGTCATGCCTGAAGCTCTGGTAGCTGAGTTGTTTCATCGAGGTTACAATAGCATAAACACCAAAAAGCCCAAAAGCTGAAGATGGCTGAGCAAGAGGTTATGAATAGGTTGGCTTTTTGATGACTTTGAGTTGAGGAACCAATCCTGGGCTTCCTAGCTCCAGACTTCTCCTTATGGAAGATTATTAAATTGCTTAAAGAACTGTTTGTCAGGTCCTAAAAATCTTGCAGGGATAAGCTTTCCTTACTGAAACAATCCCAGTATATGCCTCTTACTAGATTTTCAATGAACACTTGTGTAAGGAGTGTTACTGAACTCAGAGGGGCTTGTGGGTTAAATTGTGTTAGTCTGCTAGGACTGCCATAACAAAAGATCACAGGGTGGCTGGCTTAAACAACAAATTCATTTTCTAACAATTCTGGAGGCCAGAAGTCAAAGATCAAGGTGTGGACAGGTTTGCTTTCTCCTGAGGCCCCTTTCCTTGCCTTGTAGATGGTCACCTTCTTGCATTGGCCTTATATGTCCTTTCGTCTATACATGAATATCCCTGGTGTCTCTCTGTGTATCCTAATCTGTTTTTATAAGGACACCAGTCAGATTGGATTAGGGCCCACCCTAGAGGACTCATTTTAACTTAATTACCACTTTAAAGGCTCTATCTCCAAATATAGTCACATTCTAAGGTATTGCAGGTTAGGGCTTCAACCCTATGAACATGAATTAGGGAGGACACAGTTAATTCCATAACATAAATATTATGATTTAGTGACTATTACTGCTTGTTTATTTCTTCATATGAACTTTTGAACCAGCTCGTTTATTTCCAAAGAAAACAAGTTCTTATTTTATTGGGATGCTTTAGACCTGCCGACTAATTTTGGGAAAATTAGTAACCTTATGCTATAAACCTTGTGTAAGGAGAGGTAAGTTTTTCTTTTGATCAAGTGTTTTTCTGTCTCTCAGGAGCATTCTAAAGTTTTCTTCTTAGAATATTTTTATTTTTTTGCTTATTATTATGTAGCTATATTATTTTTGTCTAAACATATTGTATATATTATGTTTTTTAGTGGTTGTGTTTTTTTATTGAAGGCTGTTTATATTTGTACCTAAAACTTCGTATAGCTTGTAATAGTTTTGATTTTGAATCTCGTGGCTTTTCAAGTACTACAATGCTATCATGTGCAAGTAACGTTAATTTTGCCTTTTTCCTCCAAGTTTTACAACATATATTTCTTTCTTTTCTTTCTTTCTCTCTTTCTTCTTTGTCTAAGTGTGTTAGCTAGAAGCCAGTTTTCATCTTCAAGTTGTTTCCTATTAAGCTTGCTGATGGATTTTGTATTTAGAAATAACTAGAAAATATCCATCTGTTGTTATTTTATGAATGGTTTTAACCCAGCATAGATATTAAATTTTATCAAATGTTGTTTCAGCAACTATGGCAGTTATGCATCAGTATGGGTGCAGATATCATGCAGTCTTTCTGTACTCAAATGGAATGTCTCTAATTGTAACTGTGCAAGCGGGTAGAGCTATTTCAGCTCTTTTAAATAGGCAGGCAGTATGGTCCTACTTCCTGGGCTCACATGGGGAGCCGTTTCCTATTCCCTGCTATGTGTGTGGCCCATTTGACTTCCATACCTACAGTCCCTAAAGTACAATCTCTAGTACATATATATGGTTATGACTCCATCAGGGTTATAATACTGTGATCTCTGCTATTGCTCTGGGCTCCCTCTGCTTCTGTAACATGAAGAGTTTCCCTTTCTATTTTTGAGTGTGGTCCTATACCTTTTAACACTTAAATATTATATCCCTCATTTCTATTTTGGTGGGAAAGAGAGATCCAAATGAGGAACTGCTCCATGTTGACCCAGACATTCTGCTCTCTCTGTGCACTGTCAAGTCACTGAGTTATTAAGTGGCTTTCATCCAAAAGTGGATAACTCTAGTCTACCCAAAAATTATGAAATAAAATTTTCTCTTTAGTCGGACCATGTAGAATAGTAAAAAGTCCCTAAGCGGGGCTTCCCTGGTGGCGCAGTGGTTGAGAGTCCGCCTGCCGATGCAGGGGACACGGGTTCGTGCCCCGGTCTGGGAAGATCCCACATGCCGCGGAGCGGTTGGGCCCGTGAGCCATGGCCGTTGAGCCTGCGTGTCCGGAGCCTGTGCTCCGCAATGGGAGGGGCCACAGCAGTGAGAGGCCCACGTACAGCAAAAAAAAAAAAAAAAAAAAAAGTCCCTAAGCTGTGAGGCCAGTAAGACTAGATATTGAATCCCAGCTTTGCAATTCACTTGCTTGGTAATCTATTTTAGGACAAGTTATTTAACTGCCATGATACTGAATTTACAAAATGGAAATGATGACAGTTACCAGTGATTAAAGGACTGAATAAAATAATGAATGTAAAATGCTTCCCAAATAGTAGAGATTCAGTAAATTTTGTCATCAACTCTTGCTCCCCAAGAAGTATTAATTGAAGTATATATGATATATAGTTACATTTTAATGTGTACCCATTCCTCATTCTTAGGCAAGTGAAAAATATTTCAAATTGAGGGAATGATTAAGAATAACATTGTTGGAGATTGGTTCAAGATGGCAGAGCAGAAGGACGTGCTCTCACACCCTCTTGCAAGAGCACCGGAATCACAACTAGCTGCTTAGCAATCATCAACAGGAAGACACTGGAACTCACCAGAAAAGATACCCCACATCCAAAGACAAAGGAGAAGCCACAATGAGATAGTAGGAGGGGCGCAATCACAATAAAATCAAATCCCATAACTGCTGGGTGGGTGACTCACAAACTGGAGAACACTTATACCACAGAGGTCCACCCACTGGAGGGAAGGTTCTGAGCCACACATCAGGCTTCTCAACCTGGGGGTCTGGAAACAGGAGGAAGAAATTCTAGAGAATCAGACTTTGAAGTAGAGCAGGATTTGATTGCACGACTTCAACAGGACTGGGGGAAACAGAGACTCCACTACTGGAGGGCACACACAAAGTAGTGTGAGCATCGGGACCTAGGGGAAGGAGCAGTGACCCCATAAGAGATTGAACCAGACCTACCTGCTAGCGTTGGAGGGTCTCCTGCAGAGGCAGGAGGTGGCTGAGGCTCACCATAAGGACAAGGACATTGGCAACAGAGGTTCTGGGAAGTACTCATTGGTGTGAGCCATCGCAGAGTCTGCCATTAGCTCCACCAAAGGGCAGGCTCCAGTGCTGGGTCACCTCAGGCAAAACAACCAACGGGGAGGGAACCCAGCCCCACCCATCAGCAGTCAAGCAGATTAAAGTTTTACTGAGCTCTGCCCACCAGAGCAACACCAGCTCTGCCCACCACCAGTCCCTCCCATCAGGAAAATTGCACAAGCCTCTTAGACAGCCTCATCCACCAGAGGGCAGACGGCAGAAGCAAGAAGAGCTACATCCTACAGCCTGTGGAACAGAAACCATATTCACAGAAAGATAGACAAGATGAAAAGGCAGAGGGCTATGTACCAGATGAAGGAACAAGATAAAACCACAGAAAAACAACTAAATAAAGAGGAGATAGGCAGCCTTTCAGAAAAAGAATTCAGAATAATGATAGTGAAGATGATCCAGGACCTCGGAAAAAGAATGGAGGCAAAGATCAAGAAGATGCAAGAAATGATTAACAAAGACCTAGAAGAATTAAAGAACAAACACCTAGAAGAATTAAACAACAAACAAACAGAGATGAACAATACAATAACTGAACTGAAAAATACACTAGAAGGAATCAATAGCAGAATAAGTCAGGCAGAAGAATGGATAAGTGACCTGGAGAATGGTGGAATTCACTGCTGCAAAACAGAATAAAGAAAAAAAATGAAAAGAAATGAAGACAGCCTAAAAGACCTCTGGGACAACATTAAACGCAACAACATTCACATTATAGGGGTTGCAGAAGGAGAAGAGAGAGAGAAAGGACCCGAGAAAGTATTTGAAGAGATTATGGTCAAAAACTTCCCTAACATGGGAAAGAAAATAGCCACCCAAGTCCAGAAATCACAGAGTCCCAGGCAATATAAACCCAAGGAGAAACATGCCTAGACACATAGTAATCAAACTGACAAAAATTAAAGACAAAGAAAAATTATTGAAAGAAACAAGGGAAATATGACAAATAATATACAAGGGAACTCCCATAAGGTTAACAGCTTATTTCTCAGCAGAAACTCTACAGGCCAGAAGGGAGTGTCATGACATATTTAAAGTGATGAAAGGGAAGAACCTACAACTAGGACTACTCTACCCTGCAAGGATCTCATTCAGATTCGACAGAGAAATCAAAAGCTTTACAGACAAGCAAAAGTTAAGAGAATTCAGCACCACCAAACCAGCTCTACAACAAATGCTAAAGGAACTTCTTTAAGTGGGAAACACAAGAGAAGAAAAGGACCTACAAAAACAAACCGAAAACAATTAAGAAATTGAAAATAGGCACATACATATCGATACTTACCTTAACTGTGAATGGATTAAATGCTCCAACCAAAATACACAGACTGCATTAATGGATACAAAAACAAGACCCATATATATGTTGTCTACAAGAGACCCACTTCAGACCTAGGGACACTTACAGACTGAAAGTGAGGGGATGGAAAAAGATATACCATGCAAATGGAAATCAAAAGAAAGCTGGAGTAGCAATACTCATATTAGATAACATAGACTTTAAAATAAAGACTGTTACAAGAGACAAGGAAGGACACTACATAATGATCAAGAGATCAATCCAAGAAGAAGATATAACAATTATAAATATATATGCACCCAACATAGGAGCACCTCAATACGTAAGGCAACTGCTAACAGCTCTAAAAGAGGAAATCAACAGTAAAACAATAATAGTGGGGGACTTTAACACCTCACCTACACCAATGGACAGATCATCCAAACAGAAAATTAATACGGAAACACAAGCTTTAAATGACACAATAGACCAGATAGACTTAATTGATATTTATAGGACATTGGATCCAAAAAGAGAAGATTACACTTTCTTCTCAAGTGCACATGGAACATTCTCCAGGGTAGATCACATCTTGGGTCACAAATCAGCATTAGTAACTTTTAAGAAAATTGAAATCATATCAAGCATCTTTTCTGACCACAATGCTAGGAGATTAGAAATCAATTACAGGGAAAAAAATGTAAAAAACACAAACACATGGAGGCTAAACAATACGTTATTAAATAACGAAGAGATCACTGAAGAAATCAAAGAGAAAATTTAAAAATACCTAGAGACAAATTACAACGAAAACACGACTATCCAAAACCTATGCGATGCAGCAAAAGCAGTTCTAAGAGGGAAGTTTATAGCAATACAAGCCTACCTCAAGAAACAAGAAAAATCTCAAATAAACAATCTAACCTTACACCTAAAGGAACTAGAAAAAGAAGAACAAACAAAACCCAAAGTTAGTAGAAGGAAAGAAATCATAAAGATCAGAGCAGAAATAAATGAAATAGAAACAAAGAAAACAATAGCAAAGATCAATAAAACTAAAAGCTGGTTCTTTGAGAAGATAAAAAATAATTGATAAACCATTAGCCAGACTCATCAAGAAAAAGAGGGAGAGGATTCAAATCAATAAAATTAGAAATAAAAAAGGAGAAGTTACAAAGGACACCACAGAAATACAAAGCATCATAATAGACTACTGTAAGCAACTCTATGCCAATAAAATGGACACCCTGGAAGAAATGGACAAATTCTTAGAAAGGTATAACCTTCCAAGACTGAACCAGAAAGACATAGAAAATATGAACAGACCAATCACAAGTAATGAAATTGAAACTGTGATTAAAAATCTTCCAACAAACAAAAGTCCAGGACCAGATGGCTTCACAGATGAATTCTAGCAAACATTTAGAGAAGAACTAAGACCCATCCTTCTCAAACTCTTCCAAAATATTGCTGAGGAAGGAACACTTGCAAACTCATTCTATGAGGCCACCATCACCCTGATACCAAAACCAGAAAAAGATACTACAAAAAAAAGAAAATTACAGACCAAAATCAACTGATGAATATAGATGCAAAAATCCTCAACAAAATACTAGCAAACAGAATCCAACAGCACATTAAAAGGATCATACACCATGATCAGGTGGGATTTATCCCAGAGATGCAAGGATTCATCAATATATGCAAATCAATCAATGTGATACACCATATTAACAAATTGAAGGAGAAAAACCATATGGTCATCTCAATAGATGCAGACAAAGCTTTCGACAAAATTCAACACCGATTTATGATAAAAGCTCTCCAGAAAGTGGGCCTAGAGGGAACCTACCTCAACATAATGAAGGGCATATATGACAAACTCACAGCAAGCATCATTCTCAATGGTGGAAAACTGAAAGCATTTCCTCTAAGATCAGGAACAACACAAGGATATCCACTGTCACCACTATTATTCAACATAGTTTTGGAAGTCCTAGCCATGGCAATCAGAGAAGAAAAAGAAATAAAAAGAATACAAATTGGAAAAGAAGAAGTAAAACTGTCACTGTTTGCAGATGACATGATACTATACATAGGTAATCCTAAAGACATCACCAGAAAACTACTAGACCTAATCAATGAATTTAGTAAAGTTGCAGGATACAAAATTAATGCACAGAAGTCTCTTGCATTCCTATACAGTAATGATGAAAAATCTGAAATAGAAATTAAGGAAACACTCCCATTTACCATTGCAGCAAAAAGAATAAAATACCTAGGAATAAACCTACCTAGGGAGACAAATGACCTGTATGCAGAAAACTATAAGACACTGATGAAAGAAATTAAAGATGATACAAACGGATGGAGAGATATACCCTGTTCTTGGATTGGAAGAATCAACATTGTGAAAATGACTATACTACCCAAAGCAGTCTACAGATTCAGTACAATCCCTATTAAATTACCAATGGCATTTTTTACAGAACTAGAACTAAAAATCTTAAAATTTGTATGGAGACACAAAAGACCCTGAATATCCAAAGCAGTCTTGAGGGAATAAAGTGGAGCCAGAGGAATCAGACTCCCTGACTTCAGACTATACTACCAAGCTACAGTAATCAAGACAATATGGTTCTGGCACAAAAACAGAAATATAGATCAATGGAACAGGATAGAAAGCCCAGAGATAAATCCACGCACCTGTGGTCAACTAATCTATGACAAAGGAGGCAAGGATATACAATGTAGAAAAGATAGTCTCTTCAATAAGTGGTGCTGGGAAAACTTGACAGCTACATGTAAAAGAATAAATTAGAACACTCCCTAACAACATACACAAAAATAAACTCAAAATGGGTTAGAGACCTAAATGTAAGACTGGACACTATAAAACTCTTAGAGGAAAACATAGGAAAAACACTCTTTGACATAAATCACAGCAAGATCCTTTTTGATCCACCTCCTAGAGTAATGGAAATAAAAACAAAAATAAGCAAATGGGACCTATTGAAATTTAAAAGCTTTTGCAAAGCAAAGGAAACTACAAACAAGATGAAAAGACAACCTTCAGAATGGCAGAACATATTTGCAAACCAATCAATGGACAAAGGATTAATCTCCAGAACATATAAACAGGTCATGCAGCTCAATAATAAAAAAACAAACAACCCACTCTATAATTGGGCAGAAGATTTAAATATATCTTTCTCCAAAGAAGACATACACATGGCCAAGAAGCACATGAAAAGCTGCTCAACATCACTACTTATTAGAGAAATGCAAATCAAAACTACAATGAGGTATCACCTCACACCAGTTAGAATGGCCATCATCAAAAAAATCTACAAAGAATAAATGCTGGAGATGGTGTGGAGAAAAGGGACCCCTCTTGCACTGTTGGTGGGAATTTAACTTTATACAGTCACTATGGATAACAGTATGGATGTTCCTTAAAACTAAAAATAGAATTACCCAGCAATAGAATAGAATATGACCCAGCAATCCCACTACTGGGCATATATCCAGAAAAACACATAATTCAAAAAGACACATGCATCCCAATGTTCATTGACCCAAAAATAGGATATGACCCAGCAATCCCACTACTGGGCATATATCCAGAAAAAAACATAATTCAGAAAGACACATGGGGGGCTTCCCTGGTGGCTCAGTGGTTGAGAGTCCGCCTGCCGATGCAGGGGACACGGGTTCGTGCCCTGGTCTGGGAAGATCCCACATGCTGCGGAGCGGCTGGGCCCGTGAGCCATGGCCGCTGAGCCTGCACGTCTGGAGCCTGTGCTCCGCGACGGGAGAGGCCACAGCAGTGAGAGGCCCGCATACCGCAAAAAAAAAAAAAAAAAAAAGACACATGCACCCCAATGTTCATTGCAGCACTATTTACAATAGCCAGGTCATGGAAGCAACCTAAATGCCCATCAACCGATTAATAGATAAAGAAGATGTGGTACATATATGCAATGGAATATTACTCAGCCATAAAAAGGGATGAAATTGGGTCATTTGTAGAGACATGGATGTATCTAGAGACTGTCATACAGAGTGAAGTAAGTCAGAAAGAGAAAAACATATACTGCATATTAACGGATATATGTGGAACCTAGAAGAATGGTACAGATGAACTGGTTTGCAGTGCAGAAATTGAGACACAGATGTAGAGAACAAATGTATGGACACCAATGGGGGAAAGTGGCAGTGGGTGGGGGTGGTGGTGTGATGGTTTGGGAGATTGGGATTGACATGTATACACTAATATGTATAAAATGGATCACTAATAAGAACATGCTGTATAAAAAAAATTAAATAAAATTCAAAAAAAAATAAATAACATTGCTAGTCATAGGTCATAAATTTACTCCCGATAATCTTTCTTATTTTAGATAATATATTTTGTGATGTTTTCTAAATAGAGAGCTTAGTTTCATTTCATTTTGGGGGAGGGAGTGAGAAGTTACTGTAAAAATCTGACTGGAAAGATTAGTAATAGAATTAGCACATCCAACAGATACAGGCACTTCAGAATTTGTTTCTTCTATAATGCAGACATGTTAGGCTAAATGGTCCCCAAATCTCCTTTAGTTCTAACATTCTCTGATGCTTCTGTGATAATATAATTCATCTGTTTCCTTTTACATAAACGGAAACTGAGTCCCAGGGAATACAGGGTGGCCAAGACCACATGCAGTAGTTTTTTTTGTAGCAGAGCCAATCTGGAAGGGGGTGGGGATCTTAAGGCCCCAACACATTTTGAGGTTTCTCAGAGCCAGCCATTCTACCAAAGACAGGAAACACCAAATATCTGTGTACCAGAGTCGGCTAAAGTTTCCACCATGGCACGGCAACAGTGAATGTATTTATTAGAATTGTCAGTTCTCATATTTCTTGATATAGATATACTACAGTTTATAATTCTAGGGTCATTTTTATTCAGGGATGGACGTATAGATAGATAGGTCCCTATTATTTTAGAACTTTCACAGAAAAACCTGAACTGTATAATTTGATTATTTAAAATAGTGGACTAAATCTTAAATTGATAGCTAACTTTATTTGCCATTCATTTTGATCGAACTTAAGACATGTTAAATTCTTTTTATATTTGTAGATTGGATAAGTTTTTTTCAGAAAATCCAACCATAGGAAAGTCAGAATTGCCTTTCTCAATCTTCTCTTCAAGACAAAGTCACTGGAAGCATATTTATCCAAATGTTTTCAAACATTGGATAATTTTCACTATGGTCCAACATTTTCCTAAATTAAGTGTTAAATGTTAACATGTTGCCAAAGTACATAACTTTATTAATAATAAGTGTAAAAGTTCGCAGCAATAATATCTAGTATTTATATTTTGCAAATTGATTTTCTTTTACTCTTTACTTTTACTCTCACAGCATCCCCTTTCCAGAGAAAGGGTTTTACAACCTGAGAAACTCAGGCACAGAATTTTAGAGTGACTTTTCTCTCCATCCTACAGTGTTTTTCCTACATTTCCACAAAAAAAGCTATTCTTCCTAAGCTCCAACACAGAAAGCACCACATATTTGAATACTCAAGTTGTCACCACCAGCAACTGCTTGAGAGTTAATAATAAAAAAAGAAAGGATAAATTTCACAAGTCATGTTTTTGCTCCTGAAACATTCTATTTTGTATACAGCTCTCCAACTGTGTGAATTGCAGGCATATACATTAAAAAAAAAAAAAGCAATCTGTGGTTTTACTAAAGATAAATTCTGGCCTATAAAAATGACAGGAAAAGCTATTATTGCTTGACATCTCTGAATTTATGGCTTCGCTTTTAATAAGATTCCAAGCCTAGATTAATTATTCACTAACACATTCACTCAAATACTTACTAAGTGCCTATATCTGCCAAAGCAACTATATTCTAGGCATGGGGGATACAGTACAGCAGGAAAAAAAAAATCCTGCCCTCATGGAGTTTGCATTTTGGTTGAGGGAATCAGAGATGCTATAAAATAGTGAAATATGTAGTGTGTCAGCTGGTAGTAAGTGCTTTTGAGAAAAGCAAGCAGGGAAAGAAAGTGGATGGTGGTTGGGGAAGGGTTACAGCTTTAAATAGGGTGGTGGGGTAAGGTGTCATTGGGAAGGTGACTTTTAGGAGAGGCTTGAAGGATGTGAGGGAGCCAGCTTTTCAGATTTCCAGGGGGAAAGGGTTCTGCTCATTTGAACAAAGCAACAACAGCAAGAGATAGTTCTCTAAACCTTCAGCCTGATTCACTTTGACAGACGTGCTTTTGAGGTGATTACTAAACCATTCGAAGTTAGTTTCCTTCTCTTCAAGAGATGTTGTCCACATGAATGAGAGCTTATATATTCTTGGCACTGAGGCAGACAGGAACAGTCATTGATGGAATTTTCACCTGTAGTATTTCCAGAGAGGGGATTTGGGCACATACTGACATTTAAGGAATAGGAGTGCTAAATGCTTCTCCAGATTTTCAGACTCCATCATCTTTATTTAGCATACATTAGAAATTCATTTTGATGGTCTGCTTGTCTTAGTGAATCACATCCCAAATGTCAGCCCATCAAAACAGCTTATCCTAAGTTTCTGGTGCCTAAGGGTTACTAAGCATTTGAGACAAATTTATATACATCCTCAAATACATCTGACCAACAAAAGATTAAGCTGTCTCTTCTGTGACCTTATGTATTTCCTCAGGAAACAATGAAAACTTTTCATTTTGTTTTGAAACTTACCATTTGAAACTTTATGACAGAGGATACTCTGTTAGCATGAGTTTATTTCCTCCCCTTGACAAACGATGTTCAAATGATGAACTTTTGCCATCTCTGAGGCTTTGGTACTCTTGCTCTGAGCTTCCAGGAAAAACAGTAGACACCTATGAACATGAATGGAAGAAAAGCATATGGAGATTAAATCCAGAGAGAGATCTGCCCTAACCAGAATTTCCCTTAGATCTACAGAAGAGACTGAACTGATTTGATGAAAGTTGAGAGGACCTCAAGGCCATAGACAAGTTTTGAAACCATGAGTTACTTTAATCTTCTTTATCAAATAATTAGGATTAAAAAATATCACCATCTAGAAGTTTCTGCTGTTGCCTAGTCATACTAGGTCTTGCCTCCTTAAGTGGAAAGCCAGCTTCAAAGACTGATAAGAATAAGCATCAAAGGAAGTATAAGTCATCACTTTTCCTCATTTCACTGGCAAATAAAAGGAGGCTACCTATTTGCTTCCTATGAAGTGAACATCCTACTAATTCAGATGCAACCTGTCATCTACTAATTTTCAATGGGAGTTAAGTGCTGGAGTCACAGGCTTGGCTTTGGTTTATTTAGAATGGTTTTCTGAAGGGTAGTGCTGCTCACTTAAAAATATATCTAAGCTGTTACAGTGCTAGGCATGGTACTAAAAGTAGAGTAAGCCAACCACTGGTTTTTAGGACTTTATAGTGGAATGGTGGGTAGGGAAGAGAGGGTGTTTGTAGACTTCATTCCAAAGAGGAGACACAGAAAGCTATGGAGTTTTAATGGAGAACAAAACTGCAGCAAGATTTGTTTGGAAAAGACGTTTGAAATGCATATTAAATAATGTATCTGGGTTTGCAACTTGGCTCTGGCGTTCACTAACTGTGGGATTCCAGACAAGTTTTTTAGTCTTCTGAGACTCATTTGTTCCTCATTTGTAAAGTAAGCATACTCCTTCCTAACTTGCAGTGAGGTTCTAGGTATTCAAGAGACTGCATGCAAAGCACTTGGCATTATGTCCAGGACAAAACAGATGATATCGTCATTAGAAAAGGTGAGGAGGGGAACCTCACAAACTTGAAGATAAGAGTGCCTAGCAATTAGAATCATGGAATCTGAGTTAAGACTGGGCTCTTCTACTAGTGAGCTCAGTACTAGGGAAACCCAGTCAGCGTTGGGCTTAGTTTGCTGGTGGAGTGTTAGGTAGGCGGTAATAATCACTGCCCAGATTCATTGTGGTGTCATGAGTGTGATTATAAACATGAAAGCCCTTGAAGAGTCAAACAGGCACGCAAATCAAGAATATTAGCATACAGAGAGCAACTTGAAATTTGTATTTGGCAGGTATGTATAGAAAATCTTTAGGAAAAATATGGGAATTAAAAGAAAACCTTAAAGGACCTATGAATAGTTTCTTCTGCTGACTCTCTCAAGGCTTCCCAGACTTCCTCTTCTCTCCTCTAACCCTCAGACCCTGAACCAATTCCTTCCTTATGACTCTTCTTTTCCAAGGGTAGTGCTCTAATGTTCTTTATTATCTATGAATTATGTGAGAAATTTATTAGTAAAATTTTCACTCAGTAGGATTACAAGCCAATCTTCCTGTGCATATAATTGTAACTTACACAGTGAGGGGAGGGGGATCGATTTTTATAGTGAAAGAAATTAACAAAGTTATTTGTGACTAAACAGTGATTTTTTTCCCCAGAAACTTCATTTAGGTGTGTACAATAGTAAGATCTATATAACATTTCTCTACTAGGAGAAAAGAACTAAAACTTTTGAGAAAACAAAAAAGTACCTGAATCAAAGGTCATAGGACTAACAAGTGGCAGAGCTGGGATTTGAACTCAAGTCCCTCCATTGGCAAAGCCAGGACACCTGCTGCCTCTCTTAGTCTTGGCACTTAAATTTGACATTGGAACAGTTTCAAAGATGCTGATGTTGTATAAGTCTACAAGGTTTAGTTGTATATTACCTTTTAATTCACCCTCTACACGCATTTAACTTGGACATGGCCTTTCAGAAAAGTGTTGTTATTAACAGGTGTCATAGCAAAAATAAATTAGTCTTCATTTAGTAGTTTATGTAACCTCCCTCCCTGACATTTAATGTTTTGCTAAAACTTATATGTAGAGAAGGATCTAGTTCATAAGTACTTTTTAAAATTATTATTCAAAACCAGTGGTTATTTCAATTAGCTATCATCTCCCTTCTTTAGGAGGATTTCCCTTCTCCTTTTTGACAGAAATGGCACCTCTCTCCTTGGTGCTCCTACCGTGCTTTGTTCCTCTTCCATTGCAAAGCCACATTGCTTTGTCTTCCTCTCTCACTAGGCTATCATTTCTTTCTAGATTGTAAGTTCCTCACTAGACCATAAGTTCCTGTATGCTTCATTTGTAATATATTAAAGATGGTAGATATTCCAAGTATTTATTAGCCTACTTAAATTCTATGTGCAGTATTTTAGAACTGTTTCAGAGGAACTTAATTTTAACCATACCCAGTTTTTTTCTCAGATAGTTCATGGATAATAAAGAATATTAAAGCACTAGCCCTAGTAATGAATAAACAGAAGGAAGGAATTTAGGACAGGGCTAGAGGGTTGGAAGAGAGAAGAGGAAGAACAGAAAGACTTTAGAGAGGCAGCAAATACAGTTTCAAGGCCTTAATTTGCTGAATGCATTTCTGATATTAGGAATAGGGAAGTGCAGATAATTGAATCACACTGGAGTTTTTGGTCGAACTATTAGCAATTTGATAAAAATGAATCTCTGACTCATGCCTCCCTTCTCTGCTTGTGGACACACAATGGTTGGTAGAATTTATTTCTGTCAGAAAACAGGTAGCTGTGTACAGCTTGTGACATGATTGCTGCATCTTTTTCTTTCTCCCATTTCTACTGTTTGTCAATCCTATTCTGCATTCACTGAGAATGCCCATCATGACTTTTGGTCTCTGTGTCAACTTGGATTCATGTGCTACAGTTAATAAAAAATATCTTTAAAGAGCATTAAGATCTTAAAGAATACCAAAACATTTCGATATTTGGAGGCTATTGCTAGCAAAAGGAATCAAAGAACATACGGTGAAAATTTTTTGCACAAATTCTGCGTAGGACTAGGCTGGGGGAAATTGTGAGATAAAAGAAATTGACCTGAAGACTTCTCTTAATTCCCTCACTCCCAGCAGGCCCAGATAGCACCCCCCCCCCCATACTCTTTTGTATCCCCCATCCTCTACTCAACCCCCTGCAATCACCACCAGTGTCTTTTGGTCTCAGAAATAGATATGACAGATCTCTTCACTCTGAGGTATCTCTGTTAGGTCGTGATACATAAACACTCTTACAGATTTTTAAATAGACAAAGAAGTCTCCAAAAATGTAGGCCATGAAGGAGCAAGTTGAAGGAGAATTTCTTTAGACAAAGTTAGGCTTCCCATCAAAGTTTGCCTTGGAAGATGATGATCTGAGCTTCTCTGAAGAAAATGTATAATTTAGAAGAAAATTCAGAAACCATTAAATCCACATGGGAAAAATTCCAGTTGCTTTAAGTTTTTGGTGTTTCTTTTGATTTAGTATTTTTTCCTTGAAAGTTACTTGGAGGATGTTTTATTTAGAAGAGCATCTTCATTTTTAGGATGTCTAAAACCAAACGTCTCTTCAGTTAAAGATAGCTGCTGTAGTAGGGCTTGGGAAGGGAATGGACTAGAGAGTGAGAATGAGCTACCTGGGGAAGGGGGACCAGAAACTATGCCAAGAGTTCCCAGTTCAGGAGAAGGAAGGTGAGCATGAGGAAAAGTCACAGGGGAACAAAATTATTCTCTCCACCTATCTGTGGCTCCTCCAGTGCCACCATCAGTCATCTGATTTCCACAGACAACAGCACCTCTACGGCCTAACAAAAGTACTCTCAACAAAGGGATCCTACTCCTGCTCACTTTACTTTGAAGAAATAAACTAGAATGTTTCACAAATAGCCCAATGAACAGGGTGAAAGAGCAGATGTTACATTTAAATGCCACACATGGCTACTTTTGGTTCTTGGAGGACCCAAATGCTAAATGACATCAGGCATATATTTTTAGCCTTATTTATAATGTAACAACATTTCACCATCTCCTCATTGTCAATGTTGCTTCCAAAGTATTATGAAGGAGGATCTGACCCCGCATTAAAGCTACTTTGACTTTGAACACAGCACATGTTTTCCATAAGGAAATCAATAAAATTTGGTGGTAGGTTCAAATAACATTTTTCTTTCTGAAGCATTGTTAAGATGATTTGAAGTTATTCGTTTTAAAACTTGGCAAAATCACTTGGGTCTGTGCTTCTTGGTTTTCTTCTTCATTCATTAACTCAACAAATATTTATTAAGTACTTAATATGGACCAAGTATGGTGATAAATTGTTGGAGATATAAAGATAGCTCTGAAGAACTTCATAGTTTGGAGGGCAAGACAGTCTCATGAAGTAATAATTAGAAATACAGTATCATCATTACTATCAAAAGAGGTATAAACAAAGGGTGACTCCAAAGAAGACCAGGCCTCTGGAGGGAAATGCAGGAGGAACCAGGGAAGGCTTTCCTGAGGAGTCTGATGAAAGGACATGGAAATTAGACAAGAGTACGAAAGATATTCAGGCTGCAGGGCAACATGTGCACAGACTTCATGTTGTAACATCACAGCAAATGCACGCAACTATATTTAGCAGAGTTGTATATCACAGCTGATTTTGTCCCATCAGCTGAAGCAACATTGGATAGTTGTGGTGGCTTTTTTGATGCAGCTGGAAGCAGGATGTAGATATTGAGGAAAGGGTGTGGGTACACAGGGTTGGGGGGTAAAAGACCACTGCCCCCACCATCCTCAGGTGCTGTAAACAGTTAAGGGACACCATGGTTGAAACAAACAGGCAAGTAATGATGCAAGGACTCAAACATGTGGCTCAAGGCCAAGTGTTAGCAGTGGACCCAGTATCTCTGAGCCTGGAACATGGCCTCTGAGTGGGGTAAGAGCCACCTGAGTCTGCCATTCTTGCGGCCCAATCTCATGAGATCCAACGAAAGCCAGTGGGAGTGATCCACTTGTCTAGCTGCTGTCCTGGAACATCTGGGCCAGTCTCTTGTTACCCTTAAGTGTGAGTTTTGCAGCTCCTCAGGATCCAGTTGATCCCAATGCAGGGTAGAGAGTTGGAGAGCATTTGGAAGAGAAGAAATAAGTTCAGGATCCATGTGGTTCTCCATCCAGGCCCAGGGCATTTTGCCCAGACAGCACTGCAGGACCCAGTTGGTCCCAGTCACCCGAGAGGAAGTTAAAACATTTTGAGGTAGGCATGCCAAAGCACAGAGCCTCAAGCAGTGGCCCTCCTTTCCCAGATCTGCCCAGGTTCATAGTCCCAATTCTTACAAACTCTGTGATCTTAAACAAGTTACTCAGTTGAACCTCAGCTTTCTCATAGGTAAAAGGCATTTGTAATGCCTTACAAAGATGTTGTGAAAACTATATGAACTAATTTATAAAGTGCCCCAAATGTGGAAAATACTTGGTGAAGTCGACTAGCAATTCTAGTCAATTAGAATTCTTGGTGAAGAATTACTAGCAATTCTTGTCTCAAACAGGGACATGACGGGTCAGACTGAGTTGTTTGGGCATAGAAACAACTTGCTGTATTTAGGAATTTCTTGTATATAGAAAGTAATGTTTTTTTCTTATTATAAAATGATTATTTTAGAAAATGTGAAAAATATACAAAATCATTAGTTTATTCAACAAATACGTACTCAGCATCTACTGTGAACTGTAGTGCTGGTTTTCGACACTGCTGATCCAGCAGTGAACAAAATGAAGTCCCTCTCCTCTTATATGAGAGATATACAATAAAATAGACATATACAAGTTATATATATACATATATGTACACACATACACATAAATTATATATAGTATGTCATAATATGTCAGATGGTGATAAGTGCAAAGTAAAAAATAAAGCTGGATAGGGGGATAGGGAATGCCAAGAGGTTCGGAAGTAGCAGTTATAAATACGGTGGTCAGGAAAGGCTTCACTGAGAAGGTAACACTTGAGCAAACTCCTGAAACATCTGGAGGAAAAGCATTCAAGGGAGAAGAACAGTAAGTCCAAGAGTCCCAAGCAGGATTATACCTGGCCTGTGTGAGGAACAGCATGGAAGCTGGTATGACTAAGGTAAGGTGAATGATTAGTAGAGAGATAGTTTGCAAAGACAGAAAGACGTGGGGGTGGGGGGATGCAGATAGTGTAGGGCCTTGTAGATCATTACAAAGACCTTGGTTTTTATTCTGATGAACATGGGGGGCTACTGTTGGGAAAAATTGTCTTCCATGGATTTCTTGCTCTCCTACATGTCTTGCCAAGTATGCCAAGAATGCAAGGTCCTGACCACTCTTTACCCAGGCCATTTCTCAGGGTTGTGTTTGTAATAAGCAACCTTGAGGGATGATGTGACATCTTCCTCCAGGACAAAGATCAGGTTTGCTTCCCACAAAATGATGGGCTTCTTGACCTCAGTGTTTCCTCTCCTACAATGAGACCCATTGTCCACGCACATTATCATTTAGGTCCATTGTGTTGCCCTCTTGGAACTTGAAGGATATGAGGAACTGCTACAAATATGCTGATGCTCATGCTGCTTGCCAGGCTGTGAGTAATGAAATCCTTGTTTTGGACCCAGGAGTCTTGTGTCTTCTGTCAGCATCCATGAAATAATAATAGGCTAATTTATCAACTTTTAAGTAAGATAAAATCAGATCTCAGACTCTTCACAGTTCTTGGTAGCCATTGCAAAGTTTTGATCAATAAAAATGACATGATCTGACTCATGTTTTAAAGGCGTCACTCTGACTACCCTGTGAACTATAGACTTATAGGGCCAGGGTGAAAACGGAGACCACCAAGGAAGCAACCATAGTAATCCGGGTGAGAAAATGTGGTAAGCTGGATCAGGGTAGTTTTGCAATGTGAATGAGAAGTTGTCCTATTCTGGGTGTATTTGGCCAAACAGGATTTCAGCCAGATTGGATACAGTTTGTGAGAGAAAGAGAATAAAAGTGAAGAACAAGATTTGGTCCAAGAACTTGCCATTTGTAAGATGGCTTTTTGTTTTGTTTTTCTAACTAAAACTGTAAGGAAAGGGGAAGGATTTGGTTGAGAGGGCCTAGAAATTAAGTGGTTGTTTTTTTACACATTACATATGAGTTGCTTATCAGACATTTAAATAGATGTTGAGTGGATAGTTAGATATTTGAGTCTGGAGTTCAGGACAGAGGTCAAGTCATGAGACATAAAAATGTAAGAAGAAAAACACTCCCATAATTCCACTTGCCAGAAGCAGACACTGTTAACTGCTGGTTTACTTCTCAGTCTTTTTATGTAGATATATTATTTGAGCAAAAAGAATATTTTAAAAATATATAGGACTTTAGCCAGAGGTAATGACATTTTATCTCTTAATATGATTTGGAAACACATTGTTGAAACTCTGAAAATGACACAGAGTCACTTTTTCATAGTGATAGAAATGCAAAATTTGCAATGATCTGGCAGACTGTTGCCTGGGCTTACAATGCAGATGTTTGCCAGATGGCTTTAGCTGTGTCTATAGTTGCCATTCTGAAAAAGTTGGGTGACTTTTTACCTGGACCACATTCTGTGATTCAAAACACACTGCTTGACCAAAACCACTCCAACTGAAATTGAAAATGGGCAGTTGTGGAAACCATGCTGGACAAGAAGGAAGTGTATTTTTCCACTCTAAGCTACATACTGACAGCTTGTGCCATGAACATTACCCTGTTGTGGGTTTTTAAGTGTATTCCTTTCAGTAGAATTCAGGGCCTGAGGGTATTTAATCCAGAAATTTTGAAACAACAGTTATTCCGAGCACCCCCCCGTCCCCCACGCCATGGGTGGAAATTTATCAGCACAGCCTTTTCAATCTATGCATGTTTGTTACCACTTTGTTGATTCTGAGCAGGGTGGTGTGTTGCTGTGTTTCTCAAACTGAGCCTGCATCAGGGTCTCCTGAAGACCTTGTTAAAACACAAATTCCTAGGACTCACCTCTAAAATTTCAGTAGATCTGATGTGGTGTCCAGGAATTGAAATTTCTAACAAGTTCCCAGAGGATGCTGCTATTGCTGATCTGGGGACCACCCTATGAAGACCATTGTTTTTGTGATTAAGAACAGGTACCCTGGAGCCAGACACCAAGGTTCAAATCAAGGCTTCATCTTGGGAAAGTTACTTATCTCTCCATGCCTGGTTTCCATATTGACATAATAAGGGTAATGATTGTATCTACTTCATAAGTTCACTGTCAGAATGAGATAGATGGATAAATATGAAATGCTTAGAGGTTGGCACAGTAAATATGCTTGCTATTCTTTGTTAAGACAACCTTCTTGAAAAAGTTACATCGATTCTCAGTTTCTGGGAAAAGTCCTATTTTAATGTCTGCAATTTTTGGTTAATGTTTACACTGAGGGCATAATGAAAGATATGAACAAATTACATGAAACAAAGTAAAAGGTACAAGACTTGAAGACCATCAGCTGCAAGGACAACCAGGCATGACTAAGTAGAAAAGTTGAAAGATCTAAGTCTAAATGAAGTGAATTAGCTTCTCTTCCCCCACCCCAACTCATGCTGACAACTTTAGAATAACAACAACCACAACATACGCGAGTACGCGTGCGCACACACACACACAGATACACACAGATGATACTTCTGCCTTTTGCCTCCAAGCTGTTTGTATGGTGATCATTTAGTAATTATTTCCATAAACTTCCTTTTATCCTGTGGCTGAAGTGACTGGCTTCACTTCAAGATCAGGTTTGTTGATATTTAAGCAGTTAAGTAATTCTTTGGCTGTCCTATCCTTGAGGCCTCTGTTCTACCATCCCAAAGCCAGGAAATCTTGCATACACAGTGTCAGTAATTATTTCAGCATTTGATATTTAATGCAGTTTTCTGAGCACTGTGTATAGTAATAGGTAGGTTAAAATAGCCCCCAAATTTAGATTCCCAGTATATATCTTTTTTCCCCCTAACACAAAATTAAGAGTTGCACTAATAAGAATTGCAATGTGAACCACACTGAGAATTTGGGACAGAGATAGAATGGTCTTGATGGTTCTCCAAATTCCATGGAGTTCTTCATGGCTCAGTGTGCCTTTTGACATAAGTCTGGAAAAATTCAGTGCCCACACTGACCCATCCAATCCCTTAGGAATTCCTTCAGTCATACTTCAAGGACATTTTTCTTCACTCAATTTTAGCAAGGCACTTTCATGCCAATACTCTGGACCTTTAATTAATTTTGATTGTTTTTATCTTTGAAACCTTGAACTTGGAAATTCCATCCTTTGAACAAAACTTTCGACCCATTTAACTTGCTCTTCCATTGCATGGTGCTCTTGACTGTTACCTGCACTCCCATTTTCTCAGCTCCCTCATGTCCTTTCCTCCGCAGCCGGGACACAGTAGTCAATTATTTTAACCTCCTTCCCAGTAACTCCTCAAGCCCATTCTCACCACCACTGTGCCCATCGAACAATTCTTTCTCCTTGGATTGACATGTGTTGAAGAAAGCACATATCTGGGTTTAACTGGTGTCATCACAAATTTGTGGTTTACAATTTTGGCTGAACCCCTAATAGTGCATAAATGCAGGGTTGTCGGTCATGTGAGCTGTTCCATGTTGTGTGCTACAGGGGAGGGGAAGAAGGGCTTTGGCTTTTTTTATTTAATAATGACTAATACTTCTCCAGAGGAGAGCTCTAGGGAGGCAGCTAATGGAACAATAAAATTAGTCACACACAAGGCACAATATTTTGGAACATTTTAAGAAAACTCACTGCTTTCACTGCCAAAATTGCCTCTGCCGCCACACAGGGACGTGGCAGCCGCCTTTCTGGAAACTGAACTTTAGTCTTTGCTTCCTCATGTCTTTCTTACTACTTTTCAGCAACAGGATGATATTTTAAAAACTGCTTAGAAATCAACTAATCATTTTACTACAAGCATGAGGCTTCTCAGGGCCTGAACTTCCTACCAGTGGGTAAACTGAAGGGTCCAGTGTGGTGACAGATTTCTGCAACCTTGATGTTTCCAGTCATTTACCTGAGACCCATCTCTTCCCAACTCATATTCTTGATTGATTCCTCTTTCCTAATGTAATTCCCAAACTAAAGCCAGAATTCTACCTTTAGGATCCCCTTTGCTGAGGAATCTTGGAGGAATTGTGGTTCCTGCCTCGGCTGACCAACCATCCTCATTTGCCCAGGAATGAGGGGTTTCTCAACATTCAGGACTCTCTGTGCTGAAACCTGGATAGTCCTAGTGAAACCAGGCTGTGTTGGCCCCCTATTTATGTCTTGTTCCTCCCAGTTACCCCAAACTCACTTATATCAGAAAACTATTCTCACAGCCTTAAGAAGCAGCCCTCTCCAGGTGCATATCACAAGCTAGCCTTTTCTCCTGTGGAGCAGTTAATTTTAAAACTAAATCTGCTTAAACTTTTGTAAAAACTTATACAACTAGGTCTTAGTTACTACGTAGATGTGTAGTAGCAAACACCCTTCCATCAAATATTTTACTTCCTTTCTGCTGAGTACAGCTCCTCATTTAAGAGGTTGGTATTCTCACAACAAAGTTGCATGCTCTTTGTATGTCCTCTTACCCTACTCCATTCCACCCTGCTTTCCCTCTACCCATCTTCCTCAGCTGAGAGGCCCATCTATAAAGAACAAGAATGGTGTGTCATCATGGTTTCTCCTTCAGCTCTGCTCCATGTTCTGTAGTATCAACCCGTGACTCTTTTAGTCCCCATGGCCTGATCATGCCTTTATCACTCATTTTCCTATGACAATTACTGGATAAGCCCTGCCGGGCCATGACACTCATTTTGAGAGAGAATTGTATCCTTCTCCAAGTCTGATGTAGCACACATTTTCTTTTATTATCTTTCACAATTTAACAGATATGTGTCCTGAATCATGCATTGAAAACATGGTCATTTCCTTCACTTACTGAGGATGATGTTTCCTTCCCTATTTTTCACGGTTTTGACCCATTCAGTGGGCCTCAAGGAGAGGAGTGGAAGAAAATACCTCTATTTGCTGTCTTCATTAGAAGAAAAAAAAATACCAAGTACACATTTTTCTATTCCTTCATAAAGTTTCTTTCTCTTCTCTTGGACACATGTGGTGTACTGAGAACCCAGACATGGGGTTCTTGGGGACTCTGTTGGGGCTCTCATCTCAACCTGACAACCTGGAGATGGGCTAAGCATAGGTTCAAGCTATTTGTTTTCATTAGTTTTTTCTATTCTGCCACTTCCTTTTTCCCCATGTCAAAGAAAAGTATCAAATTTTATCAAAATACAAATGACATTTGGGAATTCTTTAAATATTGGTGGTGAAAGTCTTTTGCAAAATTCTTAATAGTCTTGCATTAAACATTTTTGCCATCTCTTTTTAGAAGAGGACAGGTTAAAAAGCCAAGCTTCCCCTGACTCTAATGAAAACATTTTGTGGACAATCAGTGAAATGTTTCTGTACTTAAAAAACATAAGAGATAGCATTCTCTCTCTGAGAGACATGAAATTTCCATTTAGAGAGGATTGTGGTAATTTATACACATTTCTTTGGTTTCTAAATAACTATAAGAAAGAAATATTTCTTTCTGTGTAGATACACATCTTGCATTTAATGAAACTGTTATAATTTAAAACCTACCGTTCCCCTTATAAATCTGAAATTTACAGTTCCATGTAATAACTTTCTAAATGTCAAACATTACTGCACATTTATTACTTCATGATGTAGCAGTAAAACTCTTTCAAAGGTTGAACCCTGCTCTATAAATAAGACCTAAATCCATAGTTCAAGCTATGTTAGCAGAACTGAAGATTTATTTTACTTGACTGGTATGGCATTGGGCAAAAGCAAATGAGGAAAACTTTGTAAAACTAGTCTAATTCTGAGACTGCAAACTCTGCAAATCTAGTGACATTAAAAATAAAAGGAAAGTAGTATTTTTTTTCCTCAAAATTACTTATCTTCTAAATGAATCTTTCTGTGCTATGTCCAATGTTATCAAGCCCTTTTTGAGTGTCTACTGTGTTCCAGGTTTTGGGAATAAAAGGGAAACTCCTTCCTTGAAGGATCCTATACTCATTATTCCCTGTGTGATAATGGCCACTCTGTGCTTTGGAGTTTTTGGAATACCCTTCAATTCAATTGTCCCATAAATTCAACCATATTTTGGAAACTATGGTTACTAGATCTATGCTAGACATACAGCTTTTCATCTGGAAAATAAGACTCTGATGAGTTACTTGAGACTTAAGATTCCACCTTTTGCCCCCTCCCCATATTATGACAAGCATATTTGACTTGATTATATTTTAATGCATTTCTTTCCTTTGCCTTTCCTCTTCTTTTTCCTTCTCCTAGAAACTTTAAATAAAGCTGACCATTCTGAATACACAATGACATTGGAGAGAGTGGCAGGGCACCAGATCTCTGAGTTTTCTTCCCACCTTCTTGGTCTTTCCTCCTTAGTAACCTTTTCTGAATCCCTCTTCTCTAATTAACCTCAAAACATTAGCTTTCCACAGGACTTGCATTCTCCTTTAAAACATGCTCTCCTTAAACTGTGTCAATCCATTTTCATGGCTATAAACACAGTTTATTGACTGACTCCACCATGGATTTCTCTGTCTCCGAGCTCCTCTCTGAGCTCAATTTAGGAACTGGCCAAATTTAAATACTGGCTCTGCCCCTCATCACTCTATCTGGACTTGGGCAAATCTCTTAACCTCTATATATGCTTCAGTTTTTTCATGTGAAAAGTGTTTAATACTAGTACAAAACTTGTAAGTTTGTTATGAGGATTAAATGAGCTAATGCACAAAAATGGGCTTAATAATGATATAGAGCACTAGGAGTTGGGGGGACCTTCAAGATGGCGGAGGAGTAAGATGTGGAGATCAACTTCCTCCCCACAAATACATCAGAAATACATCTACATGTGGAACAACTCCTACAGAACACCTACTGAACGCTGGCAGAAGACCTCAGACGTCCCCAAATGCAAGAAACTCCCCACGTACCTGGGTAGGGCAAAAGAAAAAAGAAAAAACAAGAGACAAAAGAATAGAGACGGGACCTGCACCTCTTGGAGGGAGCTGTGAAGGAGGAAAAGTTTCCACACACTAGGAAGCCCCTTCACAGGCGGAGATGAGGGGTGGCGGGAGGGAAGCTTCAGAGCCACAGAGGAGAGCACAGCAACAGGGATGCAGAGGGCAAAGTGGAGAAATTCCCACACAGAGGATCGGTGCCGACCAGCACTCACCAGCCTGAGAGGCTTGTCTGCTCACCCGACGGGACAGACGGGGGCTGGGAGCTGAGGTTCCGGCTTCAGAGGTCAGATCGCAGGGAAAGGACTGGGGTTGGTGGCATGAACACACCCTGAAGGGGGCTAGTGCACCACAGCTAGCCGGGAGGGAGTCCAGGAAAAAGTCTGGACCTGCCTAAGAGGCAAGAGACCATTGTTTCGGGGTGCGTGAAGAGAGGAGATTCAGAGCACCACCTAAACGAGCTCCAGAGATGGGCGCGAGCAGTGGCTATCAGCGCGGGCCCCAGAGACAGGCATGAGATGCTAAGGCTGCTGCTGCAGCCACCAGGAAGCTTGTGTGCAAGCACAGGTCACTATCCACACCTCCCCTACCAGGAGCCTGTGCAGCCCGCCACTGCCAGGGTCCCATGATCCAGGGACAACTTCCCCAGGAGAACACATGGTGTGCCTCAGGCTGGTGCAATGTCATGGTGGCCTCTGCCGCTGCAGGCTCACCCCGCATTCCATACCCCTCCCTCCCCGCAGCCTGAGTGAGCCAGAGCCCCCAAATCAGCTGTTACTTTAACCCCATCCAGTCTGAGTGAAGACCAGATGCCAGAGGGCAACCTACATGCAGAGGCGGGGCCAAATACAAAGCTGAACCCCAGGAGCTGTGCAAACAAAGAAAAGAAAGGGAAACCTCTACCAGCAGCCTCAGGAGCAGCGGATTATATATCCACAATCAACTTGATGTACCCTGCATCTGTGGAATACCTGAATAGACAACGAATCATCCCAAAATTTAGGTGGTGCACTTGGGGAGCAACTGTAGACTAGGGGTTTGCTTTCTGCATCTAATTTGTTCCCAGTTATATGTTTATCTTAGTTTAGTATTTAGAGTTATCATTGGTAGATTTGTTTATTGATTTGGTTGCTCTCTTTCTCCTTTTTTTTTATATATATATATATTTTTCCTTCTTCTCTTTTTGTGAGTGTGTATGTGTATTCTTCTTTGTGTGATTTTGTCTGTATAGGCTTGCTTTTATCATTTGTCCTATGGTTCTGTCGGTCCGTTGTTTTGTTTTTTTTTAGTATAGTTTTTAGTGCTTGTTATCATAGCTGGATTTGTTTTTTTTTGGTTTGGTTGCTCCCCTCTTCTTTCTTTCTTTTTTTATTACTTTTTAATTTTAATAATTATTTTTTATTTTAATAAATTTATTTTATTTTTTTCTTCCTTTCTTTCTTTTATTTTCCCTTTTCTTCTGAGCTGTGTGGCTTATAGGGTCTTGGTGCTCAGGCCGGGTGTCAGGCCTCTGCCTCTGGGGTGGGAGAGCTGAGTTCAGGAAGCTGGTCCAGCAGAGACCTCCCAGCTCCACGTATTATCAAATGGCAAAAGGTCTCCAAGAGATTTCCATCTCAAAGTTAAGCCCAGCTCCACTCAACAACCAGCAAGCTACAGTGCTGGACACCATATACCAGAAAACTAGCAAGACAGGAACACAACCCCACCCATTAGCAGAGAGCCTGCCTAAAATCATAATAAGAGCACAGACACCCAAAACACACCACCAGATGTGGTCCTGCCAAACAGAAAGACGAGATCAGCCTCATCCACCAGAACACAGGAACTAATCCCCTCCACCAGGAAGCCTACACCACCCACCAAACCAACCTTAGCCACTGGGGACAGACACCAAAAACAATGGGAACTATGAACCTGCAGCCTGCGGAAAGGAAACCACAAACACAGTAACTTAAGCAAAATGAAAAGACAAAGAAACACACAGCAGATGAAGGAGCAAGGTAAAGTCCCACCAGACAAAAGAATTGAAGAGGAAATAGGCAGTCTACCTGAAAAAGAATTCAGAGTAATGATAGTAAAAATGATCCAAAATCTTGGAAATAGAATGGAGAAAATACAAGAAACGTTTAACAAGGACCTAGAAGAACTAAAGAGCAAACAAACATTGATGAACAACACAATAAATGAAATTAAAAATTCTCTAGAAGCAATCAATAACAGAATAACTGAGGCAGAAGAACGGATAAGTGACCTAGAAGATAAAATAGTGGAAATAACTACTGCAGAGCAGAATAAAGAAAAAAGAATGACAAGAATTGAGGACAATCTTACAGAACTCTGGGACAACATTAAATGCACCAACATTCGAATTATAGGGGTCCCAGAAGGAGAAGAGAAAAAGAAAGGAACTGAGAAAATATTTGAAGAGATTATAGTTGAAAATTTCCCTAATATGGGAAAGGAAATAGTCAATCAAGTCCAGGAAGCGCAAAGAGTCCCATACAGCATAAATCCAAGGAGAAACACGCCAAGACACATATTAATCAAACTATCAAAATTTAATTCCATGAAAATATATTAAAAGCAGCAAGGGCAAAGCAACAAATAACATACAAGGGAATCCCCATAAGGTCAACAGCTGATCTTTCAGCAGAAACTCTGCAAGCCAGAAGGGAGTGGCAGGACATATTTAAAGTGTTGAAAGGGAAAAATCTAAAACTAAGATTACTCTACCCAGAAAGGACCTCATTCAGATTTTTTTTTTTTTTTTTTGCGGTACGCGGGCCTCTCACTGTTGTGGCCTCTCCCGTTGTGGAGCACAGGCTCCGGACGCGCAGGCTCAGCGGCCATGGCTCACGGGCCTAGCCGCTCCGCGGCATGTGGGATCTTCCCAGACCGGGGCATGAACCCGCGTCCCCTGCATCAGCAGGCGGACTCTCAACCACTGCGCCACCAGGGAAGCCCCCTCATTCAGATTTGATGGAGAAATTAAAACCTTTACAGACAAGCAAAAGCTAAGAGAATTCACCACCACCAAACGAGCGTTACAACAAATGCTAGAGGATCTTCTCTAGGCAGGAAACACAACAGAAGGTAAAGGCGTACAATAACAAACCCCAAGCAATTAAGAAAATGGTAATGGGAACACACGTATTGAAAATTACCTTAACTGTAAATGGATTAAATGCTCCAACCAAAAGACATACACTGGCTGGATGGATACAAAAACGACACCTGTATATATGCTGTCTACAAGAGATCCACTTCAGACCTAGGGACACATACAAACTGAAAATGAGGGGATGGAAAATGACAGTCCATGCAAATGGAAATCAAAAGAAAGCTGGAGTAGCAATACTCATATCAGACGAAATAGACCTTAAAACAAAGACTATTACCATAGACAGAGAAGGACACTACATAATGATCAAGGGATCAATCCAAGAAGAAGATATAACAATTGTAAATATATATGCACCCAACATAGGAGCACCTCAATACATAAGGCAACTGCTAACAGCTATAAAAGAGGAAATTAACAGTAACACCATAATACTGGGGAACTTTAACATCTCACTTACACCAATGGACAGATCATCCAGACAGAGAATTAATAAGGAAACAAAAGCTTTAAATGACACATTAAACAAGATGGACTTAATTGATATTTATAGGACATTTCACCTAAAAAAAAACAGAATACACTTTCTTCTCAAGTGCTCATGGAACATTCTCCAGGATAGATGATATCTTGGGTCACAAATCAAGCCTTAGTAAATTTTAAAAAATTGAAATCATATCAAGTATCTTTTCTGACCACAACGCTACGAGACTATATAGCAATTACAGGAAAAAATCTGTAAAAAATACGAACACATGGAGGATAAACAATACACTACTTAATAACCAAAAGATCACTGAAGAAATCAAAGAGGAAATTAAAAAATATCTAGAAACGAATGACAATGAAAACAAAATGACCCAAAATTATGGGATGCAACAAAAGCAGCTCTAAGAGCAAAGTTTATAGCAATATGATCCTACCTGAAGAAACAAGAAACATCTCAAATAAACAACCTAATCTTACACCAAAAGCAATTAGAGAAAGATGAACAAAAAAACCGCAGTTAGCAGAAGGAAAGAAATCATAAAGATCAGAACAGAAATAAATGAAAAAGAAATGAAGGAAACAATAGCAAAGATCAATAAAACTAAAAGCTGGTTCATTGAGAAGATAAACAAAATGGATAAACCATTAGCCAGACTCATCAAGAAAAAAAGGGAGAAGACTCAAATCAATAGAATTAGAAATGAAAAAGAAGTAAAAACTGGCACTGTAGAAATACAAAGGATCATGAGAGATTACTACAAGCAACTATATGCCAATACAATCGAAAACCTGGAAGAAATGGACAAATTCTTAGAAAAGCACAACCATCTGAGACTGAAGCAGGAAGAAACAGAAAATATAAACAGACCAATCACAAACACTGAAATTGAAACTGATTAAAACTCCTCCAACAAACAAGAGCTCAGGACCAGACAGCTTCACAGGCGAATTCTTTCAAACATTTAGAGAGGAGCTAACACCTATCCTTCCCAAACTCTTCCAAAATATAGTGGAGGGAGGAACACTCCCAAACTCATTCTATAAGACCACCATCACCCAGATACCAAAACCAGAAAAACATGTCACAAAGAAAGAAAACTACAGGCCAATATCACTGATGAACATAGATGCAAAAATTCTCAACTAAATACTAGCAAACAGAATCCAACAGCACATTAAAAGGATCATACACCATGATCAAGTAGGGTTTATCCCAGGAATGCAAGGATTCTTCAATATATGCAAATCAATCAATCTGATACACCATATTACCGAACTGAAGCAGAAAAACCATATGATCATCTCAATAGATGCAGAAAAAGCTTTGGACAAAATTCAACACCCATTTATGATAAAAACCCTCCAGAAAGTAGGCATAGAGGGAACTTACCTCAACATAATAAAGGCCATGTACGACAAACACACAGCTAACATCATTCTCAATGGTGAAAAACTGAAACCATTTCCACTAAGATAATCTACAAGACAAGGATGTCCACTGTCACCACTATTAATCAATATATCTTTGGAAGTTTTAGACACATCAATCAGAGAAGACAAAGAAATAAAAGGGATCGAAATTGGAAAAGAAGTAAAGATATCACTGTTTGCAGATGACATGATACTAAACATAGAGAATCCTAAAGATGCTACTAGAAAACTGCTAGAGCTCATCAATGAATTTGGTAAAGTAGCAGGATACAAAATTAATGCACAGAAATCTCTTGCATTCCTACACACTAATGATGAAAAATCTGAAAAAGAAATTAAGGAAACACTCCCATTTACCACTGCAACAAAAAGAATAAAATACCTAGGAACAAACCTACCTAAGGAGACAAAAGACCTGTATGCAGAAAACTATAAGACACTGATGAAAGAAATTAAAGAGGATACAAACAGATGGAGAGATATACAATGTTCTTGGACTGGAAGAATCAACATTGTGAAAATGACTCTACTACCCTAAGCAATCTACAGATTCAATGTAAACCCCATAAAACTACCAATGGCATTTTTCACAGGACTAGAACAAAAAATCTCACAATGTGTATGGAAACACAAAAGACCCCAAATAGCCAAAGCAATCTTGAGAAAGACAAACGGAGCTGGAGGAATCAGGCTTCCTGATTTCAGACTATGCTACAAAGTTTCAGTAATCAAGATAGTATGGTACTGGCACAAAAACAGAAATATAAAACAATGGAACAGGACAGAAAACCCAGAGATAAACCTACGCACATATGGTCACCTTATTTTTGATTAGGGAGGCAAGAATATACAATGGAGAAAAGACAGCCTCTTCAATAAGCGGTGCTGGGAAAACTGGACAGCTGCATGTAAAAGAATGAAATTAGAATGCTCCCTAACACCATACACAAAAATAAACTCAAAATGGGCTAAAGACCTAAATGTAAGGCCAGACACTGTAAAACTGTTAGAGGAAAACATAGGCAGAACACTCTATGACATAAATCACAGCAAGATCCTTTTTGACCCACCTCCTAGAGAAATGGAAATAGAAACAAAAATAAACAAATGGGACCTAATGAAACTTAAAAACTTTTGCACAGCAAAGGAAACCATAAGCAAGACGAAAAGAGAACCCTCAGAATGTGAGAAAATATTTGCAAATGAAGCAACTGACAAAGGATTAACCTCCAATATTTACAAGCAGCTCAATATCAAAAAAAAAAACAAAACCCAAACAACGCAATCCAAAAATGGGGAGAAGACCTAAATAGACATTTCTCCAAAGAAGATATACAGATTGCCAACAAACCCATGAAAGAATGCTCAACATCCCTAACCATTAGAGAAATGCAAATCAAAACTACAATGAGGTATCACCTCACACCAGTCAGAATGGCCATCATCAAAAATTCTACAAACAATAAATGTTGGAGAGGGTGTGGGGAAAAGGGAACCTTATTGCACTGTTGGTGGGAGTGTAAATTGATACAGCCACTATGGAGAACAGTATGGAGGTTCCTTAAAAAACTAAAAATAGAACTACCATATGACCCAGCAATCCCACTACTGGACATATACCCTGAGAAAACCATAATTCAAAAAGAGTCATGTACCAAAATGTTCATTGCAGCTCTATTCACAATAGCCAGGAGATGGAAGCAACTTAAGTGTCCATCGACAGATGAATGGATAAAGAAGATGTGTCACATATATATAATGGAATATTACTCGGCCATAAAAAGAAATGAAATTGAGTTATTTGTAGTGAGTTGGATGGACCTAGAGTCTGTCATACAGAGTGAAGTAAATCAGAAAGAGAAAAAAAACTACCATGTGCTAACACAACTTTATGGAATCTAAAAGAAAAAAAAAGGTTCTGATGAACCTAGGAGCAGGACAGGAATAAAGACTCAGAAGTAGAGAATGGACTTTAGGACATGGGTGGGGGGAAGGGTAAGCTGGGACGAAGTGAGAGAGTGACATGGACTTATATATACTACCAAAAGTAAAATAGATAGCTAGTGGGAAGCAGCCCCATAGCACAGGGAGATCAGCTCGGTGCTTTGTGACCACCTAGAGGGGTGGGATAGGGAGAGTGGGAGGGAGACGCAAGAGGGAGAAGATATAGGGATATATGTATATGTATAGCTGATTCACTTTGTTATAAAGCAGAAACTAACACAGCATTGAAAAGCAATTATACTCTAATAAAGATGTTAAGAAAAAAAAAGAACAGTGATGGTTCTGTATGAAAAAAAACAAAAAACAAACACTAGGAGTTGTTATGTGGCTTGAATTACTTATGTCTTGGTCAGATTGGGCTGCTATAATACAATACCGTAGAATGAGTAGCTTAAACGTTTCTTTCTTACAGTATTGGTGAAAAGTAAGTTTTCTGGAGGTTGGAAATTCCAAGATCAAGATACCAGCAAATCCATTGTCTGATGAAGGACCCCTTCCTTGTTTACAGATGGCTGTCTTCTTCCTATATCTTCCAGACCAGAAAGGGAAGGCAGGCTCTTGTGTCTCTTATAAGGGCACTAATTCCATTCATGAGAACTCCACTCTCATGCTCTAATCATCTCACAAGTGGTTTGCCTCCTAATACCATTATACTAGGGGTTAGGACTTAAGCATATGAATTTCGGGGGGGGGGCATAAAAATTCAGTCCATAACAATATATAAATCTCTTAGATCTAGAGTGCAGTTACCAATAACTATTGGCTATTATACCCAGATAGCTACCCTGCTTCTCTGCCAGGTTGTATCAAAGCATCTTAAACTCTTTTTGTCCCTCTACCCTTTTGTGTCTTGCTTTTTCCCATATCAGGAAAGCACCAACTTCCATGTGGTTATCAAGTGAGAAGCCAAGGATCATTGTCCTCCTTCATCCTTGCCCCTGGTATTCTAGATCTCAGTGAATTCTCTTAGTCTTGAAAATTTTTAAAATTCACTCACTTCTCTTCATTTTCACCCTCAACTATCTCACAAAGTTCTTGTTGTTCTCTGGACCTTAGTAGAAGAATTCTGACTTTACCACCTCCTCTTGTACCTCCCACTCCTGACCTTTTTGATCCATTGTCCATACTGTACCTACCAGTACACATACCATTGCTCTGCATGAAATTCTTCTCCTTTGAATTGAGAAGTGGACATCTATCCCTAGGGAAGAGGAGGCTGAGGCAAGGCTGGTAACTAAATTGGGAGGTGGGGCGAGGAGGGGATTGCCTGCCAGGCATGCCTAACTAATCTGTAGATGTAGGAACAGAAGTTGCAAAACTGAGCTGGGGCTAGGTCAAAGGGACTGTGATGAGAAATCCAAGGCAGATGGTGGGATAAAGTACTGCTTGTGTCCTTCGTGGATGTAGATGAGAATGAAGCTATTATTGGAGGGAGTAAACAAGCTGACTTAGCCATCCCAGACATGTTAAAGCAATCAAGAAGCAGGGAACAATGGAAGTCATTTCAGCCAGGAGAGCTGAAAGAGGGCCAGACAATAATGGAGCCAGTCAGGCACAGTAGCTGAAAGTGTGTAATTCAAGATCACTGTCTTAACAGGCCAATTTGGCATTTCCGGGGAAGCTCTGCCTTGGGTGTTGTCTCTCTTCTTTTTAAAGGGGCTGTGTCTGAAAAGCAAACTGGTAAAACCTCAGGCAGGAGTAGGGTGTTGGTTTTTAGAGTTCCAATTCATATTTTTCATTGAATAAATGTTATAAAAATAAAAATATTCAAAACCATATACGATGAACAGTAAACCTTCCTGCCACTCTTTCTCTGTAGCCACTTAATCCTCCTCCCAAGAGGAAATCACTAGTACCAATTTCACGTATATTTTGGAGATACTCCATTTCACAAAAAAGTATATAAGCTATGTGACAATAACTTAGCAGTATAAACACAATACTTGGCACCTTGGTTTTTCACTGTAAATCTATATAGATACACCTTATTCTTTTAAACAGTTGCTGACTATTCCATTGCACAGATGTGTACCCACAATTTATTTAGCTAGACCCTTAGTAATACAGATTTAAGTTGTTTTCAACCTTCTGATCTTATAAACAATGCTAAAATGAATAAGTTCTGCATATATCAGTTCCAAATATAAATCAGGTTATATTTATAGAAGTGGCTTTTCTGGGTCAAAGAATACGCACATTTTTTATTTGAACTGCCATTGTAAAATCACCCTTCTCAGTGGCTGTTTCAATTTACACTCCCATTGGTAATGTATGAAAATATCTGTTTTTCCACACCTTTGGCAGCAATTTTTGTTTTTTTGAAAATAACACTTTGTGATCTTTGCCAGACTGACAAGAGGAAAATATCTGTAGCTGCACATGGTTAAGACCTACTTGAGGTTTTATTTTATTAAGTTTTCTTCTTCTGCATTTTGTTCATAGCCTTTGTTGAAATTTTAGTTGGATTGCTGACCCTTTTAAAATTTGTAAAAGTTTATTATCAGTTAATGAAGTTAACACATTGTCTGTGGTATGAGTTGTAGATATTTTTCCTAATTTTATTTTCCTTCTATAGACTTTATTCTAGGCCTTGACAAAATTGTTGGTAGTTGAATTTATCAATCTTTTATTTGGCTTCTGAGTTTTGTGCTACACTTAGAAAGAAAATTTTTACTCCAAGTTTATTTTACATGCTACTCTCATATTTTCATCTAGTAGATTTACATTTTTTTGTTGTTGATGATGACAGCATTTACTGAATAAACTGATTTTCTTCATTGATTTGAAATGCCACTTTTATTGTATACCATATCTCTTTCTGTGTTTCATCTACGATTGGATTTCCTTTTCCCACTATCAGTTTTTCATTATTATAGCTAATCATATGCTTTTTATTGTAGCTTTATGACATTCATGAGCTGGATTATTATAGTTTTATAATATGCTTTGACTTCTGAAAAACTGATAATCCATCAGTAATCTTCAGAATTTCCCTAGTGACTTCTCCTTGTTAGTTTTGTATATGAACTTTAGAATCAGCTTATTTTTATTTTTTAACATCTTTATTGGAGTATAATTGCTTCACAATTGTTGTGTTAGTTTCTGCTGTATAACAAAATGAATCAGTTATATGTACACATATATCACCATATCCCCCCCTCTTGAATCTCCCTCCCACCCTCATTATCCCACCCCTCTAGGTGCACACAAAGCACCAAGCTGATATCCCTGTGCTATGCACCTACTTCCCACTAGCTATCTATTTTACATTTGATAGTGTATATAGGTCCATGCTACTCTTTCAGTTCGTCCCAGTTTTCCCTTCCCCCTCCCCATGTCCTCAAGTCCATTCTCTACCTCTACGTCTTAATTATTGTCCTGCCCCTAGGTTCATCAGAACCTTTTTTTTTTTTTTCGATTCCATATATATGTGTTAGCATACAGTATTTGTTTTTCTCTTTCTGACTTACTTCACTCTGTATGACAGACTCTAGGTCCATCCAACTCACTACAGATAACTAACTCACTTTCATTTCTTTTTATGGCCGAGTAATATTCCATTGTATATATGTGCTACATCTGCTTTATCCATTCATCTGTTGATGGACACTTAAGTTGCTTTCATGTCCTGGCTATTGTAAATAGTGCTGCAATATACATTGTGGTACATGTCTCTTTTTGAATTATGGTTTTCTCAGGGTATAGGCCCAGTACTGGGATTGCTGGGTCATATGGTAGTTCTATTTTTAGTTTTTTAAGGAACCTCCGCACTGTTCTCAATAGTGGCTGTATCAATTTATATTTCCACCAGCAGTGCAAGAGGGTTCCCTTTTCTCCACACCCTCTCCAGCATTTATTGTTTGTAGATTTTTTGATGATGCCCATTCTGACCAGTGTGAGGTGATACCTCATTGTAGTTTTGATTTTCACTTCTCTGATGATTAGTGATGTTGAGCATCCTTTCATGTGTTTGTTGGCAATCTGTAAATCTTCTTTGGAGAAATGTCTGTTTAGATTTTCCACCGATTTTTGGATTGGGTTGTTTGTTTTTCGATATTGAACTGAATGAGCTGCTTGTATATTTTGGAGATTAATCCTTTGTCAGTTGCTGCGTTTGCAAATATTTTCTCCATTTCTAAGGGTTTTATTTTTGTCTTGTTTATGGTTTCCTTTGCTGTGTAAAAGCTTTTAAGTTTCATTAGGTCCCATTTGTTTATTTTTGTTTTTACTTCCATTTCTCTAGGAGGTGGGTCAAAAACGATCTTGCTATGATTTCTGTCATAGAGTGTTCTGCCTATGTTTTCTTCTAAGAGTTTTAGAGTGTCTGGCCTTACATTTAGGTCTTTAATCCATTTTGACTTTATTTTTGTGTATGGTGTTAGGAATTGTTCTAATTTCATTCTTTTACATGCAGCTGTCCAGTTTTCCCAGCACCAATTATTAAAGAGGCTGTCTTTCCTCCATTGTATATTCTTGCCTCCTTTGCAAGGATAAGGTGACCATATGTGCATGGGTTTATCTCTGGGCTTTCTATCCTCTTCCATTGATCTATATTTCTGGTTTTGTGCCAATTCTATATTGTCTTGACTACTGTAGCTTTGTAGTATAGTCTGAAGTCAGGGAGCCTGATTCCTTCAGCTCCATTTTACTTTCTCAAGATTGGTTTGGCTATTCGGGCTCTTTTGTGTTTCCGTACAAATTGTAAAATTTTGTTCTAGTTCTGTGAAAAATGCCATTGGTAGATTGATAGGGTTTGCATTGAATCTGTAGATTGCTTAGGGTAGTATACTCATTTTCACAATGTTTATTCTTCCAATCCAAGAATATGGTATATCTCTCCATCTGTCTGTATCATCTTTAATTTCATTCACCAGCGCCTTATAGTTTTCTGCATACAGGGCTTTTGTCTCCTTAGGTAGGTTTGTTCCTAGGTATTTCATTATTTTTGTTGCAATAGTAAATGGGATTGATCCTTAAATTCTCTTTCAGATTTTTCGTCGTTAGTGTATAGGAATGCAAGAGATTTCTGTGCATTAATTTTGTATCCTGCTACTTTACCAAAGTCATTGATTAGCTCTATTAGTTTTCCAGTAGCATCTTTAGGATTCTCTATGTTTAGTATCATCTCCTCTGTAAACAGTGACAGTTTTACTTCTTCTTTTGCAACTTGGATTTCTTTTATTTCTTTTTCTTCTATGATTGCTGTGTCTAAATCTTCCAAAACTATGTTGAATAAGCACAGTGAGTAGGCAACCTTATCCTGTTCCTGATCTTAGAGGAAGTTTTCAGTTTTTCACCACTGAGAACAGTGTTGGCTGTGGATTTGTCATATATGGCCTTTATTATGTTGAGGTAAGTTCCCTCTATGCCTACTTTCTGGAGAGTGTTTATCATAAATGGGTATTGAATTTTGTTGAAAGCTTTTTCTGCATCTATTGAGATGATCATACGGTTTTTATCATTCAGTTTGTTAATATGGTGTATCACATTGATTGATTTGCGTATATTGAAGAATCCTTGCATTCCTGGGGTAAACCCCACTAGTTCATGGTGTATGATCCTTTTACTATGCTGCTGGATTCTGTTTGCTAGTATTTTGTTGAGGATTTTTGCATCTATATTCATCAGTGATATTGGTCTGTAGATTTCTTTCTTTGTGACATATCTGTCTGGTTTTGGTGTCAGGGTGATGGTGGCCTCGAATAATGAGTTTGGAAATGTTCCTCCCTCTGCTATTTTTTGGAAGAGATGAGAAGGATAGGTGTTGGCTCTTCTCTAAATGTTTGATGGAATTCACCTGTGAAACCAGCTGGTCCTGGGCTTTTGTTTGTTGGAAGAATTTTAATCACAGTTTTGATTTCTGTGCCTGTAACTGGTCTGTTCATATTTTCTATTTCTTCCTGGTTCAGTCTTAGAAGGTTGTAGTTTTCTAAGAATTTGTCCATTTCTTCCAGGTTGTCCATTTTATTGGCATATAGTTGCTTGCAGTAGTCTCTCATGTTCCTTTGGATTTCTACAGTGTCAGTTGTTACTTCTCCTTTTTCATTTCTAATTCTATTTATTTGAGTCTTCTCCCTTTTTTTCTTGATGAGTCTGGCTAATCGTTTATCAATTTTGTTTATCTTCTCAAAGAACCAGCTTTTAGTTTTATTGATCTTTGCTACTGTTTCCTTCATTTCTTTTTCATTTATTTCTGCTCTGATTTTTATGATTTTTTCCTTCTGCTAACTTTGGGGTTTTTTTGTTCTTCTTTCTTTAAGTGCTTTAGGTGTAAGATTAGGTTGTTTATTTGAGATTTTTCTTGTTTCCTGATTGTATTCCTATAAATTTCCCTCTTAGAACTGCTTTTGTTGCATCCCATAGGTTTTGGGTCATTGTGTTTTCATTGTCATTTGTTTCTAGGTATTTTTTGATTTCCTCTTTGATTTCTTCAGTGGTCTCTTGGTTTTTTTCCTGTAATTGATATTTAGTCTCATAGCGCTATGCTTGGAAAAGATATTTTGTATGATTTCAATATTCTTAAATTTACAGAGGCTTGATTTGTGACCCAGGATATGATCTATCCTGAAGAATGTTCCATGAGAACTTGAGAAGAAAGTGTGTTCTGTTGTTTTTTTATTGTATGTCCTATAAATATCAATTAAGTCTATCTAGTCTAATGTGTCTTCTAAAGCTTGTGTTCCCTTATTTAGTTTCATTTTGGATGATCTGTCCATTGGTGAAAGTAGGGTGTTAAAATCCCTTACTATGATTGTGTTACTGTCCATTTCCTCTTTTATGGCTGTTAGCATTTGCCTTATGTATTGAGGTGCTCCTATGTTGGGTGCATAAATATTTACAATTGTTAAATCTTCTTCTTGGATTGATCCCTTGATCATTATGTAGTGTCCTTCTTTGTCTCTTGTAATAGTCTTTATTTTAAAGTCTATTTTGTCTGATATGAGAATTGCTACTCCAGCTTTCATTTGATTTCCATTTGCATGGAATATCTTTTTCCATCCCTTCACTTTCAGTCTTTATGTGTCCTAGGTCTGAAGTCAGTCTTTTGTAGACAGCATATATATACAGGTCTTGTTTTTGTATCCATTCAGCCAGTCTGTGTCTTTTGGTTGGAGCATTTAATCCATTTATATTTAAGGTAATTATTGATATGTTCCTATTACCATTTTCTTAATTGTTTTGGGTTTGTTTTTGTAGGTGTTTACCTTCTGTTGTGTTTCCTGCCTAGAGAATTTCCTTTAGCATTTTTCGTAAAGCTGGTTTGGTGGTGCTGAATTCTCTTAGCTTTTGCTTGTCTGTAAAGGTTTTAATTTCTCCATCGAATCTGAATGAGATCCTTCCTTGGTAGAGTAATCTTGGTTGTAAGTTTTTCCCTTTCATCACTTTACATATATCCTGCCACTCCCTTCTAGCTTACAGAGTTTCTGCTGAAAGATCAACTATTAACCTTATGGGGTTTCCCTTGTATATCATTTGTTGCTTTTCCCTTGCTGACTTTAATTTTGATAGGTTGAATACTGTGTGTCTTGGCATGTTTCTCCTTGGATTTATCCTGTATGGGACTCTCTGTGCTTCCTGGACTTGACTGACTCTTTCCTTTCCCATATTAGGGAAGTTTTCAACTATAATCTCTTCAAATGTTTTCTCAGTCTCTTTCTTTTTTTCTTCTTGTGGCACACCTAAAATTCGAATGTTGTTGCATTTAATGTTGTCCCAGAGGTCCATGGGACTGTCCTCTGTTCTTTTCATTCCTTTTTCTTTATTCTGCTCTGTGGCAGTTATTTCCACTATTTTATCATCCAGGTCACTTCTCCGTCCTTCTGCCTCAGTTATTCTGCTACTGATTCCTTCTAGAGTATTTTAAATTTCATTTAATGTGTTGTTTATCATTGTTTGTTTGCTGTTTAGTTCTTCTAGGTCCTTGTTAAATGTTTCTTGTATTTTCTCCATTCTATTTCTGAGATTTTGGATCATATTTACTATCATTACTCTGAATTCTTTTTCAGGTAGACTGCCTATTTCCTCTTCATTTGTTTGGTTTGGTGCATTTCTACCTTGCTCCTTCATCTGCTGCATATTTCTCTGTTTTCTCATTTTGTTTAACTTACTGTGTTTGGAGTCTCCTTTCACAGGCTGCACGTTCATAGTTTCCATTATTGTTGGTGTCTTCCCCCAGTGGGTGAGGTTGGTTCAGTGGCTTGTGTAGGCTTCCTGGTGGAGGGGACTGGTGCCTGTGTTCTTGTGGGTGGAGGTGTATCTTTTCCTTCTGGTGGGCAGGACTTCATCTGGTGGTGTGTTTTGGAGTATTTGTGAACTCAGTATGACTTACGGCAGCTTCTCTGCTAATGGGTGGGGTTGTGTTCCTATCTTGCTGGTGTTTGGCATGGGACATCCAGCACTGGAGCTTGCTGGCAGTGGGTGGAGCTGGGTCTTAGTGTTGAGATGAAGATATCTGGGAGACCTCTCGCCAGTTGATATTACCTGGGGCAGGGAGGTTTCTGGTGGTCCAAACTCCTGGACTCGGCCCTCCCACCTCAGAGGCTCAGGACTGACACTCAGCCAGAGCACCAAGACCCTGCCAGCCACACAGCTCAGAAGAAAAGGAAAGAGAAAAAAAACAAAACCAAAAAATGAACAGAGAGAACCCTAGGACAAATGGTAAAAGCAAACCTACACAGACAAAATCACACAAAGAAGCATACACATACACACTCACAAAAAGAGAAAATGGAAAAATATATATATAAAGGAAAGGAGCAACCAAACCAGTAAACAAATCCACCAATGATAATAAACACTAAATACTAAACTAAGATAAACATAAAACCAGAAACAAATTAGAGGCAGAAAGCAAACCCGAAATCTACAGTTGCTCCCAAAGTCCACTGCCTCAATTTTGGGAACATTCATTGTCTATTCAGGTATTCCACAGATGCAGGGTACATCAAGTTGACTGTGGAGATTTAATCCGCTGCTCCTGAGGCTGCATGGAGAGATTTCCCTTTCTCTTCTTTGTTTGCACAGCTCCTGGAGTTCAGCTTTTGTTTTGGCCCCATCTCTTCGTGTAGGTTGCCCTCAGGAGTCTGTTCCCTGCCCAGATGGGTGTGGGGGCTAAAGCAGTGGCTGATTAGGGCTCTCTTGCTCACACAGGCCAGGGGGAGGGAGGGATATGGTAGTCATAATTGCAATGCCAGGTGAGACTGAGGCAGCAGAGGCTGGCGTGACATTGCAACAGCCTGAGGCACACCATGTATTCTCCTGGGAAACTTTTACCTGGATCACGGGACCCTCGCAGTGGCGTGCTGCATAGGCTCCCAGGGGGTGTGTATAGTGACCTGTGCTTGCACATAGGATTCTTGGTGGCAGTCACAGCAGCATTAGCGGTTCTTGCCCGTCTCTGGGGTCTGAGCTGATAGCTGTGGCTCTCACCCATCTCTGGAACTCACTTAGGTGGTGCTCTGCCTTCTGTGGGCACACTGGGAAGGAATACCCTCTCCTCATGTACCCGAAATCAAAGGTCTCTTGCCTCTCTGGCAGGTCCAGACTTTTTCCTGGACTCCCTCCCAGCTGTGATGAAATAGCCCCCTTCAGGCTGTCTTCATGCAGCCAAACCCAGTCCTCTCCCTGGGGTCTGAGCTCCAAAGCCTGAGCCTCAGCTTCCAGCCCCCACCCGCCATGGCAGGGTGATGAGTGCTGGTTGGCACCAATCCTTTGTGCAGGAATCTCTCCACTTTGCTCTCTGCACTCCTGTTGCTGCAGTCTCCTTCATGGCTCCGAAGCTTCACTCCTGCCAACCCCCCATCCCTGGCAGTGAAGGGGCTCCCTAGTGTGTGGAAACTTTTCCTCCTTCACAGCTCCCTCCCAGAGGTGTGGGTCCCATCTCTATTCTTTTGTCTCTGTTTTTTCTTTTGCCCTATTCAGGTACATGGGACTTTTCTTGCCTTTTGGGAATATGAGGTCTTCTGCCAGCATTCAGTAGGTGTTCTGTACAAGTTGTTCCACATGTAGATGTATTTTTGATGTTTTTATGGGGAGGAAGGTGATCTCCACGTCTTACTCCACCACCATCTTGAAGGTCTCCCCCTATTTTTAAAACATCCTGCTGGGTGATTTCATGGTGTTGAATCTTCCTTCCTGAGGACATGGGCTTTCTATTTGTTTCTGTCTTCTTCTGTGTCCTGCAGGAGAATTTTAAAGTTTCTTCTGGAGAGATCTTGAAGGCTTCTATTTAATTTTATTCCTAGATGTTTTATATTTTTGCTGTTATTTTATTTGTTTATTTTATTTGTAACATTATATCTTAAAGATACATGAATTTAAAAATATTTTTACACATTAATTTTATATTCTCTTACTTTGCTTACTTATGTGTTACCTTTTTCATTTGTTTCTCTGGATTTTTAGTAGCACCGGGTTTTTAACCAAGATGCATATCTGAATCCCTTGTGCCTTTACCTTTTCTTTTTAAAAATATAAACAATAGACATATAAAAGAAACTTATGGCTACCAAAGGCAGGGAGGGATGGATAAATTAGGAATTGGAGATTAACAGATACACACTACTATATATAAAATAGATAAACAACAAGGACTTACCATATAGCACAGGGAACTATATTCAATATCTTGTAATAACTTATAATGGAAAGGAATCTGAAAAAGAATTTTATATATATATATATATATATATATATATATATATATATATATATATATATATATATATATATATATAACTTAGCCATACACCTGAAACATTATAAATCAACTACACTTCAATTAAAAAATTAAATTAAAAAAACAAAAAATAAAACTATATACAAATTCTTGTTTCTTACCTTTGGAGATTCAGTAATCTTGGGATGGGTTCTTAGTATCTGCATTTTGTATATCTTTGTAGGTAATTCTGAGCCCTAACCAGGACAAGAACTATTATTTTAAAGTAAGAAAAGATGAGCTAAAAATACTAAGTCCTGGCTGGTTGATATTAAAGATAGCTGTAAAGTAGGGAATCCATTGTTTTCTGAACATTAAATGTATGCACAAAATTCTGGCTTACAATCATAACAGTTCGTTATTTCCTTCTTTCTTTCTTAATCCCTTGCTTCCTCCCTCCTTCCCACTCTCCCTCCTTCTCATAAAAGGGAAACTAATAATGCAACCTCGAGGTATGGATATAAATGAGGGATAGGGCACAGGTTCTGTTAACCTTCTCTTCCTCAGAGTTTATTTTTCATTAATGTGTTGGTCTTATGTTCTGAGAATTTGTTTTCACTTCTTTATAATAATGATTATGGTATTTTTTTTATTAATTGACAAATTTTATCTGAAAAAGAAAAGGAAATCCAGGTCACTCAGCTGGCTTTGGTACAGGTTCTGCTGTATTAAAACATTTTTTTTGTTTTAACTTCTTTTAAACATAGTTTTTTTAGTCAACGCACAATTTCCTATTCAGCAATAAATTTTCTGATACGTGCACCTATTTTCCCTATTCTAAAAGCCCTTAAAAATTATTATTCCTGCTTTCAAGAGGAGAGACTGACAAACACATTTGCAATTGTACAGATAAAATGCTATAAAAAGGGTAACCGCAGGGCATTCAGGGTTTTTAACTCAGACCAGAAGAGAAGTCACAAATATATTCTTGAACCCTTAGTTAAATCTCTCAGAGAACTATTGAAAACAGCAAGGCAAAACTAAGAGGGACCCACAGAAAATAAACATATAAGTATTTTGCATTCCTGGGACCATCCTGTTGCACTGACTCTAAATTTTTTAAATTAATTAATTAATTTATTTGTTTTTGGCTGCCTTGGGTCTTCGTTGCTGTACGTGGGCTTTCTCTAGTTGCGCTGAGCAGGGGCTACTCTTTGTTGCCGTGCACGGGCTTCTCATTGTCGTGGCTTCTCTTGTTGTGGAGCATGGACTCTAGGCACTCAGGCTTCAGTAATTGTGGCATGTGGGCTCAGTAGTTGTGGCTTGCAGGCTCTAGAGCTCAGGCTTAGTAGTTGTGGCACATGGGCTTAGTTGCTCCACGGCATGTGGGATCTTCCCGGGCAAGGGCTCGAACCCATGTCGCTTGCATTGGCAGGCAGATTCTTAACCACTGTGCCACCAGGGAAGTCCCTGTCTCTAAATGTTAATTAAAGGTTTTCATCTTCCTTGACATGTGCTATCCTTTTACAGTGATATTTTGGAAAATATTATTTGCATATGGGAAATGAGCAATTTTGTCAACATCAAGTAGGTCTTTTTTGTTATGGAATGAATGAATTTTTCATGAATGTTGAGAGAGGCTGAGAGGTGGTTAGACCAGGAGGAGCTGAAGTTAATCTGTGTTTCTTTCAGGAATGTTTTATTTACAAAGATACCAGAAAACTGATTATTTCCAGTCTCTTTGAGTGTATTTTTTATCTTTGTTTTTTTTTGATTTCCAATCTCAAGGACTTCTTTATCAGTCTACTGTGTGATGAGTGAGATTGGTGCACATAGCTCAGGTGCTTTAGGTGTTTAAAGCACGTTAGCATCATTTAGAAGTCCTTGAGAGCCTCTATGTCAGGCCCCCAATAAATGTATTGATATAATCTTGGTATATTTTGTTGAGCAACTTAACAACTTAACATTCATATACCGCCCTTCTCTAAAATTAACTAATCCTGGGTCGTTTTGTCATTATCTCCAAAGTATCATTTTAAGATACAAATGAAAGTCAAGTCTTTTTCTAGTTGTTAGGGATTAGAGTTAAATGTCATTTTTAGAAGAAGGGGGAGGAAAGAAGAGATGAAAGATAGAAAAAAAAAAAAAAAAAAGCTCAGCAGGATGAAAACCACTTTAGCCTGAAATTTCTAACTAAAGCCAAACTAAATCCACTTGGATTTAGTGTTCTGAAGCCCTGAAAATGGAAAAGATCAGGTTAAAGAACTGAAAATTACACATTGGAAGGGGATAAGTAGAAAACTCATTTCATAAAATGGCCCTGAGAAAGCTATTTTCAAGTGAATTTTGAAGAATTAAATTGACTTCTTATGTGTTCTTCTTTTCTCTCATAATTTTCCTTTCACTTTTTTTTCTGAGTATTACTTGTCTGTATTCATCCATTTGGAGAAACATTGTATACATGCAGAAGTTAAATGGCTGCAATCAATTTATAACAGAATATATATGTACACACAATTAAAATGAATGAATTCCAGGGTTGAGTAATAATTTTTACTTCTTTTAAATAAAAGTTTTCTTTTTATTTTCCAAATTTTATTATGAAAATTTCCAAACACATAGACGAGTAAAAAGAATAACACAGTGAACACCTATATACCCATTATTAATTTCAAGAAGAATATTTTGCATACTACTTTCTCTATCTTTATTATGTTTTTTTAACTTTTATTTTGAAATAGATTCATAGGAAATTGCAAAGATTGTACAGAGAGGTCTAGTGTGCCCTTCACCTGTTAGCAACTATTATTTTAAAAATCCTAATATATTTGCCTTTAATTAATTTGAAAGGGCAAAACTTTCTAAAAAATAACTGAGTCTTTTGATGAGAAGAAAATATAAATGTACTTTTTTCCCCAACTTTATTGAGATATAATTAATACATAACATTATGTAAGTTTAAGGTATACAATGTGATGATTTGATACATGTATATACTGTGATTACCACAATAATCTTGGTTAACACATCCATAACCTCTCAAAATTACCTTTGTGTGTGTGTGTGTCTGTGTGTGTGTGGTGAAAAAAATTAAGATATACTCTCTTAGCAACTGTCAAGTATATAATACAATATTATTAACTTTAGTCACCATGCTGTATAATAGATCCTCAGAATTTATTCATCTTGTAACTGGAAGTTTGTACCCTATGACTAACATTTCACCATTTCCCCCATCCCAGCTTCTGGAAATCACCATTCTACTTTCTGTGTGAGTTGGTTTTTTTAGATTCCATGTATAAGGGATATCAATACATTATTTGTCTTTCTCTGTCTTATTTCACTCAGCATAGTGCTCTCAAGGTCAATCCATATTGTCACAAATGGCAGGATTTCCTTCTTTTTATGGCTGAATAATATTTATATAAATCTCACATTTTTTTATTCATTCATCTGTTGACGGACACAGGTTGTTTCCATGTCTTAGCTATTGTGAATAATGCTACAATGAATATGGGCATGCAGATAATCTTTTCAAGTTAGTGTTTTCATTCTTTGGATATATACCCAGAAGTGGGATTGCTGGATCATATGGTAATTCTGTTTTTAACTTTTTGAGGAATCTCGATACTGCTTTCTATAGTGGCTCTGCCAATTTACATCACCACCAACAAGACAAAGGGTTCCCATGTTGTCACATCCTTGCCAACATGCTGTCACTTGTCTTTTTGATAATAGCCATCCTAACATGTGTAAGTGATATCTCATTGCTTTTGATTTGCATTTCCCTGATGATTAGTGAAGTTGAGCACCTTTTCATGTAACTGTTGGTCATTTGTATGTTTTCTTTGGAAAAATGTGTATTTAGTTCCTCTGCCCATTTTCTAATTGGAATTTTTTTTTTTTTTTTACTATTGGGTCATATGAGTTTCTTATATATTTGGCATATTAACCCCTTATCAGGATATCCTCCCAATCCATAGGTTGCCTTTTCATTTTGTTGACTGTTTCTTTTGCTGTGTAGAAGCCTTTTAGTTTGATATAGGCCAACTTGTTGATTTTTGCTTTTTTTGCTTATGTTTTTAGTGTCATATCCAAAAAATTGTTGCCAAGACCAATGTCAAGGAGTTTTTCAGTATGTTTTATTCTAGGAGTTTTAGAGTTTCAGGTGTTACATTTGAGCCTTTAATCCATTTAGAGTTAATTTTTGTGAGGGGTGTAAGATAAGGGTCCAGTCTCACTCTTTTGCATGTGAATATCCAGTTTTCTCCACATCATTTACTGAAGAAATTATCCTTTCTCTACTGAGTATTCTTGGCTCCTTTATCAAGTATTAGTTGACTGTAAATGCATAAGCTTATTTCTGGGTTCTCAATTCTGTTCCATTTATCTGTGAGTCTGTCTCTATGCTAGTACCATAGAGTTTTGGTTACTGTAGCTTTGTAATATAGCTTGTAATCAGGAAGTGTGATGCCCATAGCTTTGTTTTTCTTTTTCAGAATTGCTTCAGCTATTCGGGGTCTTTTGTGGTTTCATACAGATTTTAGGATTGTTTGTTCTAGTTCTGTGAAAAATAACATTTGAATTTTTATAAGCATTGTATTTAATCTACAGATGGCTTTGAGTAGTATGGACAGTTTAACAATATTAGTTCTTCCAGTTCATAAAATGAAATATCTTTCCATGTATTTGTGTCTTCAACTTCTTTCATCTGTGTCTTCATGTTTCAGGGCACAGATGTTTCTCCTCCTGATTAAATTTATTCCAAATGTTTTTAAAAATTGTTTTAATGCTACTGTAAATGAGATGGTTTTCTGTATATAATATCATGTCATCTGCAAACAGAGACAATTTGAATTTTTTTCCTTTCCAATTTGGATAACTTCTATTTTTCTTGCCTAAATCCTCTGGCTAGGACTTCCAATACTGTGTTGAATAAGAGTGGCAAGAATAGGCATCTTTGGCTTATTCCTGATCCTAGAGAAAAAGTTTTTTCTTTTTTTTTAGATTAATTAATTAATTTTTATTTATTTTTGGCTGCATTCGGTCTTCATTGCTGCACAGGCTTTCTCTAGTTGCAGCAAGCAGGGGCTACTCTTCATTGCAGTGCACGGGCTTCTCATTGCAGTGGCTTCTCTTGTTGTGGAGCATGAGCTCTAGGTGCACGGGCTCAGTAGTTGTGGCACATGGGCTCAGTAGTTGTGACTCATGGGCTCTAAAGCTCAGGTTCAGTAGTTGTGGTGCATGGGCTTAGCTGCTCTGCGGCATGTGGGATCTTCCCGGATCAGGGCTCGAACCCGTGTCCCCTGCATTGGCAGGTGGATTCTTAACCACTGTGCGATCAGGGAAGCCCTCTTTTTTTTCTTAGTCTAGCTAAATGTTCAATTTTATTTACCTTTCCAAAAAAAAAACAGCTCTTAGTTTTGTTGATCTTTTCTGTTATTTTTTTGTTCTCTAGTTCATTTACTTCTGCTCTAATCTTTGTTATTTCCTTCCTTCTCTTAACGTGGGACTTAGTATGCTTTTCTTTTTCTGGTTTCTTGAGGTATAAATTTAAGTAATTTACTTGATATCTCTCGTTTTTCTTAATGTGGATGTTTATCACTATAAACTTCCCTCTTAGAACTGCTTTTTTTTTCCTGCATCCCATAACTGTTGGTATGTTATTTTCATTTGTTTCAAGATATTTTTTGATTTCCCTTTTGAGTTCTTTGATACATTTGTTGATCAATAGCCTATTGTTTAATCTCCACATATTTGAGAATTTTTCCAGTTTTCTTTCTGTTATTAATTTCTCAGTTCATAACACTGTGGTCAGAAAAGATACTTAGTATGGTTTCAGTCTTCTTAAATTTGCTAAGACTTGTTTTGTGGCCTAACATATGATCTATCCTGGAGAATAGTCCTTGTGTGCGTGAGAAGAATGTGTATTCTGCTGCTGTTGGATGGAATATTCTGTATATACCTGTTAGGTTTATTTGGTCTAAAGTACACTTAAAGTTCAATGTTTCCTTATTAATTTTCTGTATGGATAATCTATCCATTGTTGGAAGTGGAGTACTGAAGGCCCCTACTTTTACTGTATTGTTGTCTATTTCTACCTTCGGATCTGTCAGTATTTGCTTACTATATTTAGTATATGTAAGTGTTCTGATGTTGGTTGCATATATATTTAGAATTGTTATATTCCCTTGATAAATTGACCCCTTTATCATTATATAATGACCCTTTTTTGTCCCTTGTTACTTAAAGTCTATTTTATCTGATATAAGATTAGCTACCGGGGCTTCCCTGGTGGCGCAGTGGTTGAGAGTCCGCCTGCCGATGCAGGGGACACGGGTTCGTGCCCCGGTCTGGGAGGATCCCACATGCTGCGGAGCGGTTGGGCCCGTGAGCCATGGCCGTTGAGCCTGCGCGTCCGGAGCCTGTGCTCCGCAATGGGAGAGGCCACAACAGTGAGAGGCCCACGTACAGCAAAAAAAAAAAAAAAAAAAAAAAAAAAAAAAAAAAAAAAAAAAAAAGATTAGCTACCCCTGTGGGACTTCCCTGGTAGTCCAGGGTTAAGACTCGTGCTTTCAATGCAGGGGGACTGGGTTCAATCCCTGATCAGGGAACTAGATCCCTCATGCCACAACTAAAAGATCCCGCATGCCACAACTAAAGAACCTGCATGACGCAACTAAGACCTGGTGTGGCCAAATAAATAAATAAATATCTAAAAGAAAAAAAATTTAGCTACCCCTGTTCTCTTTGGTTTCCGTTTGCATTAAATACTATTTTCCATTCTCCCGGTTGGAAACTATGTGTGTTCTTAAAGCTGAAATGAGTCTACTGTAGGTAGCATATAGTTGTGTGTTATTTTTTTTAATCCATTTAGTCACTCTGTACCTTTTGATTGGACAATTTAATCCATTTACATTTGAAGAAATTCTTGATAGTTAAGAACTTACTAATGGCATTTTATTGTTTTTTGACTGTTAAGAAGTTCTCTTGTTTCTTTCTTCCTCTCTTGCTGTCTTTTGTAACTTAATGATTTTCTGTAACGGTATACTTTGATTCCCTTCTCTTTATCTTCTGTGTATCTGCTGTAGGTTTTTACTTTATGGTTACCATGAGGCTCACATAAAACCCTTATAGATAAAAAACTGTTTTAAGATGATAGCAAGTTAACTTTATCTCATACAAAAACTCTTTTGTACTTCCTTATTAAGGATTCTGAGGCTTTCTCAGACCTTTTATATGGATATGCCTGCTCTACATTTCTTGTGTCCTCTTGAGGAGGAATTCTCAAGATTATATGCCTTCTCTGGATCCTGCCAAGCCAGGCCAGGTGCTCACTGTGTCTTGTTTGCTGTCCCTAGTGTGGTACTGAATGTTCAGGTTTGTGTACTTTTTCCCAAACCTGCAGAGTTGAATCTCTTTCTGCACACATTCACTAACTGTCTGCAGTTAGGGGCACACATACAGAGCTGGCCTGGGGTGCATGGCGGGGGAGGGAGAATGAGGCATGTGGAGTGTTGGAGGAACCCATGGGCCAGTTGGAGGAACCCATGGGCCAGTTGGGATGATCTGCAGGTGAGGCAGCCCCAGAGGCTCATGGGTGGTCTTCCTGATGGAGTCTGCAAAGCAGTTAGTAGGATCTGCATTTCTTTGACATGTTTCATTCATAGCCCAGGCTGCTGTTCTCCCAGCCACTCACTGCCTCCCAGCTGTGCAGTTCATGATGCAGTATTGTGGGTGGAGCAAGAAGGAAATGGCAGTGACTCACACAGCTGGGGAAATCAGGTGCTCACTCACATGTTCTCAGTTTCCCCTGTGGCAGAAATCATGGGCCAAGAAGGTCTCTCTTGGCACTTTGTGCACCCTGGGGGAAGTGACACAAGTAAAGTAAAACTGCTCCTCCTACCCTCTTCAATGAATCCAATCTCAGACTTTTTTTCCTCCATTGGTATGTGGATCTTCTCTGCTGAACTTTGGAAATCCACAGAGGCTCTGTCATTCATGGATGATAGTCAAAAGTCTATTTTCTCTGGGGAGGAAGATGGTAGAAAACTCCTATACAGCCATTTTTGATGATTTCACCTTCTTTTTATTCAATAAAAATTTTCTCATGACTAAATACAATTGGCTTCATAGAAACCCAAATAACATTTGCAGTTGGCCTTTGCATGGACAAAACTAAATTGATTTAATAGCTCTGAAATCATTTTTACTTCTCATCATTAAGCTTTCCTAAGCCTCATTTTTCTCCTTTCCCTATCAACTCAAACATTTGTAGGTGGAAATGAAAAATGAAGGCTACAAGGAGGGACAATAAACAGAACGTAAAAGAAAGGTATTTTGAAGATAAAGGGGGAATGTGCTTTTGGAGCAATTTGAGGAATGGAATTAAAATTATCAAAAACAAAAAGAATACATACACCATTATTTACTCTTTTTTTCCCTCCATACCCTCCATAGTCATCTTGGCACTGAAATATAAACTTGTTAATAACCAAAATAAACTTTAGATCAAGTCTTGGTTGTTTTCTAGTCTTAAATTTTTAGTCTTCTTTTCTGCTGATGGTAATTTTTATGATCTGTTTGTGGATGTTCCAAAGACGGGTTAAACTAGTGCAGTGGTCGAAAGAAAAAGGCGGAATAAATACATCTAAAATGCTTTGTCCAGTTTCACTGAATAGTAGCAATATAAATACAAAAAAAAAACTTTGGCTTAGGTATGGAAGAACTTCATTTAAAATTTTTCCATCGAAACTAACACACCATTGTAAAGCAATTATACTCCAATAAAGATGTAAAAAAAAAATTTTTTTTTTCCATCAAAACAGGGGAAGTGACATATGTAAAGCTTGTATCTTGGCATCTGGTCTTTACTCAGTAAACCCTCAACAAATTATGAAACAAAAGCTTTCAATAAATCATAGACTAAGAGCACTCAACAGCTTAAGGAACAAAAGAAAGGCCTCCACATTGAATGGTGATCAGGTGCAGGCTGAAGGGAAGTTATTCGTCCGTTATGCAGATTTTGGAAAAGCCATTCTTGACTCTTCTTGGAGCTTGGCTCCTAAGCTCTGGAAAGCTACAAGCAGACTCTCTGATTTGGATGTCAAATACGTATTGAAGTTTCGATTTTCTTTCTAGCAGATCATTTTGTTCTAAGGCTATTTATAGATAAAGTAAAAATTACAGCAGGGGCTCTAAGTGATGTTTTAGATTTCTCATTCTCCCCAGGATGGGAACAAAGAAAACAGAAGGCAGAAGAATGGTATGGATGAATTACGCCCTTTTGGCGTTGGGTTCTTAGAGAGGTAACCAAGAAATGAATGCCTTAGGATGACTAGACAAGTCTAAAGGACTTCCTGGAGCTTCATAAGGTATGGTCTTCAGAGAATTGTGAAATGAAAGGGGTCCATATAAAGCTGCTTCATCTTAAGACAGGCATGGTTGAGAGTTGGGGGTGGTGATCAATGTCTTATATTCTCAATTAGGCAAAATTATGAGATACAGTGAAAGTTGTCTCAGATATTTGTTCCAGCTATAGGAGCCTCCACAGCAGAGGAGTCCTCTCTTCCCTAACTTATCCATGGAGTCTCTTCAAAAAACATTTTCTTCATCTCTGGATCTACTTTTTTTACCCCCTTGTAGGCACTATCTCAACTCTCATTTTCTCCTTAACATTTGAGGGGTAAACTTATTAGTTATATATGGAATAGTGTGTGTGGGGGGAGGGGTGATGTTATTAATAATCCAAGTAACATTTAACTTTATAGCTTTCACATGCAACAATTTGTTCTCATAAGAATAATTTCATCGTGGTCATCTGTCAGAGAAGGAGTTACTGCTGAGTCTTTCTATGAGGAAAGGACACTTTAAGGTAAGAATTGCTTCTCAAATCCTCTCTGTTATGTAAGTGATAGTAAATAGGAATTAACACACATATTCTGTTTTATTCAATCACAAATAATCAATCACAAATAATCAATCCTATTTAACAAACATTTATCCACCATCTACTATATGCCAGCCACTATTATATCCTTTCGCTTTTAACCCTACAAATATCCCTCTCTCCTTTCTTGTAAGAACATTCTAATTCCATTGAAGGAATGTGTCCTGTTTAAAATCAAATTCTGGCTTCCTCAGAGAAAAGCTTATGCATACCCAGATCCCAAATACTTCTTATTACCCACTGATTTGTGATGGATGAGCAGTTACGAGTTACTTTAGGGGAAGAATTTGCATCCTGATCTAAAGCTTAGCAAAGTGTGTTTGGTCTTGAAATTGGTCAGGCTATTTTAGACCATGAAACGGTACACTGAGACTTCTGTTCTAAGATAAGAAGAAATTTAGAAAAATAAGCAATAGAAGTCAAAACAAAGAATTTTGAATTTGAAAATGTGTGTTTTAATTCTATTTTGGATAAAATTAGTCTTTTTGTTTTTGTCAGAGAAATGTCTCCTTTTCACTCTCTTTGTTGTGATTAGTTCTAGTTTTTTGGAATATTTTTCAAAACTCCTAGGCTTGGAAGTTTATTGATCACGAATCATTATTTCTTGAAAGTACAGCATACCATGTCAAGAATACACCTATGTTAATAGTTAGAATATTTGAAAATATTTACTCTAATAGACAGTAGCTCTACTATAATGATATATGTTGTAAATCTCCCTTACCAAATTTCTTATATTTTGATTTATACTTTTATTCCTTTATTCTCTGAAAAATCATTTGTTGTACCCTTTCTATGTTACTACTTGCTAATTTCTATGCCAAACTTTGGGAATGTATGAGTCGATTGAAATACTATTCTCAAGCCTGTTAAGAAAGAATATATGTAAACAAATTAATTATAATTGCTTGTTGCTATGTAGAATAGTATCACCATGATAAAGTATGTCAGAGAAGAGAAATTGATTTACTCTATTTGGTAGGGAGGAGTGAGTGAAGATACACTGAAGAAAGTGACACCTGAACTGAATATGGAAGGACAAATAAGTGAACGTTAGAGATAGTGGAGAGCAGCAGTGTGGTGTGGGATGTAAAGGTTTCCTAGACTTGTGCAAAAGACTGAGGAGCACAAAATAATATTGTTTGTTAAGGGAAATGATCCTTCTTTATTCTTTTACTTGAAAAACATTAAGTGCCTGCTTTTACCACACTTTGTGTTAGGAGAAACAAAGATAATTTAAAACGTTCCTGTGCTTAAGGGGGAAGGTAGCAACAGATAAGTCTAGAAAAGTAAACAGGATCATGCTAAGAAATACAGATTTTTATCCTGATAGTGATGAAGAACCACTAATGATACCAGCTACTAGGTGAGAAACCAGAACAGAACAATATTTTTAAAAGCTAATCCTGGGAGCAGTTTGGAGGATAGATTAGGAGGAGGGAGGAGAAATGAAAGACACGAAGCCCCCTGAGAAAGCATTTCAGGAACCCAGGAGAGAGAATTCAGGCTGAGTGAGAGTTAGAATGAAGAGAAGTTATTGACTTACAACTAAATGTGTAATCAATTTGGTTTGGGGAAGGGAAAGAGAAACAGTTTTGGTTTTGGAAAATGGAATGGATGAGATATTAAAATCAAGATAGAGAAAATAAGTGTAAGAATAAATTGGGGGATAAACTGATTATTTGTGGACCTATTTGAGTTTAAAGTTTATTTCTATCCCAGTCCACTCCTCTGACAATCTGACATCTAACTTCTTTCTGGATGTCCCACCGATACTTTATACTTTCTATAATTTTGAGTACTCTACGTATCTCATATACAGTGTGTGCATGTGTGTGCGTGTGTGACTGGCTTATTTTACTTAGTATAATAACCCCAAGTTTCATCCATGTTGTAGCATATGTCAGAATTTCCTTCCTTTTGAGGGCCAAATAACAGTCCATGGTATGCATATGCACATTTTGCTTATCCATTCATATATCCATAGACTCTTGGATGCTTCCATGTGAATAGCTATTAGCTATTGTGAATAATGCTGCTATGACTATGACTATGGTTATACATATCTCTTTGAGAACCTAGTTTCAATTTTTTTGAGTTTATATCCAGAGGTGGAATTGCTGGATCATACGATAATTCTATTTTTAATTTTTGAGAAGGTGCTATACTGTTTTCCACAGCAGCTGCAGCATCTTACAGCATTTTACATTCCCATCAACAGTACACAGGGCTCCAATTTCTCTGCCTCCTTTTCAACCCTTTATATTTTCTGTTGTTGTTGTAGTTGTTTGTTTGTTTTTAGTAGCCAGCCTAAAGGGCATGAGATGGTATCTCAAGATGGTATCTTGTTAAAGTTTTGATGTTGAGCATTTTTTCATGTGCTTATTGGCCATTTGTATATCTTCTCTGAAGAAACGTCTATTCAATCCACTGACTATTTTTGAATAAGGATCTTTTGTTAATTTTTAAATTATAGGAATTCTCTATGTATTCTGGACATTAATCCCTTATCAGATATATAATTTGCAAATATTTTCTCCCATTCTATGGGTTGCCTTTTTACTCTGTTGATATTGTCTTTTGGTGCACAAATTTTTAAATTTTCATGAAGCCCAATTTGTTTGTTTCTCTCATGGCCTGTGCCTTTGGTGTCCTATTGGAGAGATGACAAAGCAATGGTTTTTATATTTTCATAAAGATATTGTCCCAAAGTCATCTCATAGTTGAGCAGATAATACAAATATAACATTACCTTCCAAATTCAAGAAATACCTTTATTTTATTAGATGTAAAACATGACTTTCATTCTTTTTGAGAACTTTAAAAATATTTTCTAATACAATCTGTCCTGAAGAGACGTTACACTATGTCTGGATCTGTTTGAGAAATCTCACACAATCAGAAAATAAGCATTTTATTCTAATGCCCAATATTTGGTAATATTATGCAACATCATTTGAAAATTATTTGCAGTGGCTTGGGTGAAGTTTCCCCTTACATAAGCAAATAACTCTCAAATATTTAGTGGTAGTGGTTTTTAACATGTGTTGAATATTAGCTTTTATTTCTTTTCCATGGTTTTTTTTTTTTTTTTGTCCTTTCAACAAGTAATCTAGTGAAAGTGGTATTGTTTCAACAAATTTAAAAACAATTGGGAGGGGCTTCCCTGGTGGCGCAGTGGTTGAGAGTCCGCCTGCCCATTGCAGGGGACACAGGTTTGTGCCCCGGTCTGGGAAGATCCCATGTGCCACGGAGCGGCTGGGCCCGTGAGCCATGGCCGCTGAGCCTGTGCGTCCGTAGCCTGTGCTCCGCGACAGGAGAGGCCACAGCGGTGAGAGGCCCGCGTACTGCACAAAAAGAAAAACAACAATTGGGAAATAAAAAGCTAAAGCCATTTAGAGACTTTACATAATTTTGTGTGTAATTTTGGAATGTGGAGGGCATCGAGGTCAGTCTGAAGAGCAGAGACCAAAACTAGCTGTTACATCACACAGATCTAGTGCAAAGGCCAACTTCATGAGGCAGGCAGAGTTACACATAGGTGAGAGGTCCAGAATATTGGAGGCCCAACAGCAAACCATATTGACAAGAAGGAGACAACAAGAGTGAGTTTTATTATATATGACAGGTTAATTGCTCTTCTTTCACAGTCTTTGCTATGTGGAATGCAAGCATGATGGTGGAAGTGGTGGCTGCCTACTTTGCCTTTTCTGGCATAGGTTGGGGTGAGCCACAGTTTTTTTCTGTGTTGTTTGACTGCAGTAGTGTGGTTATTATCTATATATTTATGTCGTGCTAAGCTGCCCCTTTCTTAGTCCTTTTTTAAAGAGAGCAGGGTTTTTTGTTTGTTTTTGTCTGTGTACCTTGGCTTTTCGAGGTAGCTGCTTTTTTCAGCTCAAAGTTTAGGACTCATGAGCCAAAAGAGAAAACCCAAGAAACTCACTATGATTTGTTCCTTAGGTCCAGAGAGCCCTAGCTGGTCTGCCTTCTTTCCACCTTTCAGAGACTTTTCATGTTTCTTTTATGTATAATATTCAGGACTTTTAGTTGTACTTAATGGGAGAAATAGGGAAAAGTGTGTCTATTCTATCTTCCTGTAAGTGGAAATCCATTTCTTTATTTTTTAGCACCTCTGAATTACTTTGATTTAGGGTTGTCTCTTGTTTACAGCATATATTTGGGCCTTGTTTTGTGAGCCAAATTGGAAATTGTTTTTTTATTAAATAAGTGAGTTAAATACATTCACATTTATTGATATGACTGATATATTTGGTTTCAATTGTCACGATGTTTTGTAATTATGGATATTTTGTTGTATTTGCTCTGTGTCTTCATCTATGAGATGTATATTCTTTATGTTCTTCTTTGTTCATTTATTATTTGTGTTTAGGAAGATCTGTATTTTTATTCTTGTGATTACCTTTGTATTTATTCCTTTTAAAACTATATTTAGTTCCATGTTTTCTTATCTAACTTTTTACTATCTGGTTTATACTATTTTTTCAGCATTCTTTAATGCTCACCTATTGCTTATATAGCAATGAGCCTTTTCTGTTTCACTATTTCCTTCTTTGTTCTACTCCATTTTTTTAGTAGTTTAATTTCTACTATGTCACAGCATGTAACATTTGTATTTTAGTCTTCCACTTTTATCCCATATTGTTTTAGTCTTATATGTATATTTATATATTTTATTACACTTATTATTGATCCTTTTGATGAAGGTTTCCTCATCATTACTTGGTTAAAATTCTTTCGCTACAAAACCCTCAAGAAGGGCTGCTAAGTGCAGAATCTCCTGTGTTCTTGTAGGTTAGAAATGAATTTACTAAGTTTGATATTTAAAGGACAGCTTGGTTGAACATAAAATCCTTTTTTCACATTTTCTTTTACTGTATATTTTTATAAAGATAGAATCATAGTTGTCTTGTATTTGCTTTTGAAAAATCTGTCAATCTAATTATTTTGACTTTGTAAATTATTTGAATTTTTGCTTGGAGGTCTTGAAGATTTTAAATTTATCTTTAAAATCTAGTTATTTTACTAAGAAAGCGCCTTCATCATTTTTGCCAGCTACTCAGTAAACCTTTTCAATGTGTAGATTTAGGTCATTTTTTAAAAATTTCTGGAACTTTTTCTTGGGCTATAGTTTTACATATTATTTCTGTTCCATTGTTTTCTTTTTCTTTTCCAGTGACTCTGATAATATAAATATTATTCCTACTTTACCTGTCTTCTATTTCCACCCTTTTTACTTCTTTATGTCATTTTCATTCTCTTGGTCATTTTCCTGCCTTTCTTCAATGCCTTTGTTACATTTTTATTTGACACGATTCTGCCTTCACCATCTTACATTTTTCATTTCTGAGATAATTCTGTCTTTTCTTCCATTTCTTTCCTGAGTTCAAGCAACTCTTTTTTTATTTCTCCCTGTTTTTTCCCCATATCTGTTTCCATTTCTGATTCAAGGTGGTTTTATCATCCACAAATGTTTGTGTATATTTACTCTTCTATCTATCTCTATCTTTATTTATATAGAATGTCTTTTTCTGGGTGTCTGTAGCCTTCTGATCATGGTAATCATGTTTTTGAAGCTATCAAACTTCTGTTTTTATATTTTCTACAACATTTAGCATATGTTATGCTTAGCCTAGACTTTCAATAAATATAACTTTTCTATAGTTTTATATCTATAGATTTAGTAACTTGAATGATTATTTCCTATGAAAATGTTCAATTAGACTCTTGCAAACTATAGCTTAAGGAAGCAAGGAAAATATAGATCACCTGGCTCTGAAGTGCTGAGACTAAAATATTCCTTAGCTTTCATCTATATGATTCCATTCATCTACCCATTAAATAAGGTGAAGGAGTATCTGTCTAGCACAGTTTCTCAAACATTAATGTGCTTATGAATTAACTGGTGATCTTGTTAAAATGCATAATCTGATTCAGTAGTCTGGCATGGCCTATAATCTGGAATTCTGTAAGCTCCCAGGTGATGCCCATCCGGGTCTGAAAACCACACTTTGAGTAGCAAAGTATTGATGCTGTATGCTTCAGGCTTCTCTCATGCAGTTGAAACTGTCACTTGTATTGTTTATTTGGTTTCAAATGATGCTTCTGTTATCTTTGTACCTCTTTAATGTTTTCTGTAAAGGAAGACCTTCTTGCAGGGGTAACATCTGAGCTGAGATGTGAGAAGTCCACAAAATCTTCCTGTATCTCCTGATGCTTTCACCTTTTATCTAAAAAATTTATGGAACCCTGACCAGGCCTTCATGTGTTGAGTCGTCTTTTGGCATTTCCTGGAGCTCCACTGGTATTGGAAGGTGTTGGGGAAGCTAGTATAATAGTCTTGTTCAGGTTTCAGAGGCAACAGTAGGCCTTTGACTAAACAAAGACCCTGAAAGAGCTACATGCCGAACTGCTAGACTACATGCAGGTCAGCAGAAACGGTGCTAGCAAGTCTTGGGAACTAACAGATAAAGAAGGGAGTAATCACGACGCTTCCTGAGCCTTGGGAATCTGGCCAGTTCCTGGGGATAAGTAAATAACAAGCAATATGTTTTACCTCATTTAAATTTTTATCTGTTTTCTTATAAATCTATTGATCTTAGAGCTTTCATTTTTATTTGTAGGAGCCATTATGAGGAATGAACTCTTTGTTATTTTCTATTTAATCTCTTATGTTAGAAGACATTCTCAAAGATAAAAGAACAGGATTTTGAACTTTCTTGACTAAGCTGTGAGAGAGAAAAGATGTATGAACAGAGGATGTCTTTCTATTTATTTGGGTGTTCTTTAATTTTTTTCAATAATGTTTTGTAGTTTTCAGAGAATGTTTTATACTTCTTTTGGTAATTTATTACTAAGTATTTGATTCTTTTTTATGTTGTTGTACATAGAACTGTTTTCTTAATTTTATTTTTGAATTATTCATTGCTAGTGTACAGAAATACAATTAATTTTTATATATTCATCTTGCACACTTATGATGTAGTTCAACATGGTTCTCTGTCTTCTGTATTTCATGCAAATTGGCAGCTGGTTTAAAAGTCCTGATCAGACTCAGGTTCCATCTCTTTGGCCATTCTGTAGGTAAGGCTGTGTTCTTCCATCAGAAGACACATGCTGTTGGTTTTTGCTCTTTTTTGGTGTAGTAATCATTGATGCTTAGTACCTAGACTTGTTAACCTCAATTGAGTTTGAAAAAAGGTGATATTCTAGTTGTATCACTTCTTTTTCATTTATTTGCTGTAATGATTTTAATAAAAAGCTTTTTACTCTTACCTACTCCTAGGTTGACCAGTAGTACAGTTTATATGGGAAAGTCAGGATAAATTCTTGATTCTTGAAAACATACAGTTTTCAAGATGAAAAACTGCTTCACTGTCATTCTCAGAAGATACCTAGTTTATTGATTTACTTTTTAAATATTATTATGAACTTACATATTGAAACATTTTTGATGGAATTCAATCTACTGCATTTCTTCTCCATATTAAAACTTAAATTGTTCCATATTTGGTCAGTGGGAGCCCCTTCAAGTTGGCTCCTGCATCCTTTTAACATGACCCTTGTGATATTTGATAGCTTCCTTACTATCTGGTAGGACAAGGTGTTCTTGGCTCAACTAGTATATTTCTTGCACTGGAATCACGTCATTTTTCAAGATGTTCTGGTTTCTTTCACTTTAAATTGTTATTTCAAGATCACAGTCTGGATACTTAAAATGCTTATTGCTCATGGGTTGGTTATTGTCAATCATTTTTAGGCTTTTTTAGTTGACAAAGCTAGAAAATGTTATGTGTGAATGCACACATAGAATCATTATATATATATATATTAAAATGAAATACACTGTGGCTTTACAATGACAGTTCCACTTAGTATGATTTTATAAGTGTTTTTCCCCCCAAGAGTAGAACAGTTTATTTCCCATGATGAATCTCTGCTCTCATCATCCAAGCCTCCTCTGACCTGATGTTTTTATTCATGCTCCTCAAAGTCTCATGTTGTTTTTCTCAGGCTCCCAACTAGCTTAACGTGCAAGAATGAAAACATGAGGAAAGATATTTCCAGGAAGTTTCCCATCTGTACAACAGCATAACTCTTTTCACTTCAATTAGAATTTAAAACATTACAAATTAATATTGCTTGGAGTCCAGATACTTTGTGTGTTTATTTTACTATTGAATATTTAATTGCTTTATTCAAAGAAGTCGAAATGTATTTCCTATATAGGGCCTCTAATTTAGGAGTCTCGAAAAGAGCTATACAGTCCTTGAAAACATGTCTTTATAAATGTACAATGAGGTAAGATAAAAAGAAACCATTTTTTGAGCAGCATAGATGATTCTCATCTATACGGTACATGATTTTTTGCTTTTTTATATAAAGTTCTTCTCATGTATTTTGTTTTTCTGATTTCATTTGGGTGTCTGCCTATGTTCTCTCATAGCTCATTGAACTTCTTTAAGACAATTATTTTGAATTCTTTGTTAGGTAGTAAGATCTCCATTTCTTTTTTTTTTTTTTTTACGGTACGCGGGCCTCTCACTGTCATGGCCCCTCCCATTGTGGAGCACAGGCTCCGGACGTGGAGGCTCAGGGGCCATGGCTCACGGGCCCAGCCACTCCGCGGCATGTGGGATCCTCCCGGACCGGGGCACGAACCCGTGTCCCCTGCATCAGCAGGCGGACTCTCAACCAGTGCGCCACCAGGGAAGCCCCAAGATCTCCATTTCTTTAGGGCAGTTACTAGGGTTCTATTTTATTTTAGTTCCTTTGGTGGTGTCAAGTTTCCCCTGATTCTTTGTGATCCTTGTGGCCTTGTGTTGGTGTCCATGCATTTGAAGAAGAAACACTTCTTTCAGTCTTTGCAGGGAAAGGCCTTCACCAGTCAGCCCAGCTGAAGATTCTGGGTGGGCTAGCTGATGGGGTCCACCAGTGTTCAAGGGTCTGCAGCAAAGTCCCTTGCTCACTTCAGTCTCCCTTCCTCCATGGGAGACTTGTGGGCCAAGGGGATCTCTCTTAGCATTGTACTCTGATGGGTGATGCATGTAAAGTGAAACTACTCATACCCTTTTCAATTCATCTTTTTTTATTTCTGTGCTCCAACTTGGTGCTGTTACCTCTCACACGGATTCCAGAAATCTCATGAAGGTATTTTCTTCTGTGGACAGTTATAAAATTGGTCTTTCTGTATTAGGCTAGAACCTCCTATTCCTCCATTTTCTTGATGTCACTCAGCATTTTTTCTGGTACTTCTTTTGGTGAAAGACACTTTGGCCCAGGCCTGCCTCAAATACATAAGGTATTTAATCTGAATTCTTTTTTTGTTTTTGGAGTTGTATGTTTATTCAGAAGATGATTCATGAAACGAAGCTATTTGTTTCCATTTGTGCAAGTCCTAATCTGGTCATTAATAACAGATGAGAAAGAAAACCATTCTCTTTTGCATTAAAAATGTTCTAACAGTTTTTTAAAATATTTTAGTCACACTTAAAGATTCCTTATTGAAACAAGTCACATTAAGTGGGCTCCTCTACAGAATAATCACCCTTGCAAAAAAAAAAAAAAAAAAACTATGGTTAAGCCCCCACTCCCTCATTTTTTTCCCCCAAGGAATGTTAAGATCCTAAAAATTACCATAAGCTGGTGATGTGTATACTTTAATTTCTGACACAACTTGGGCTACCTTGAATGAACTACTATTTTTATAGTAAAATATGTACTTGTGGTGTTATGGGATGGACAGGAATCAAAATGTATATAGGTCATACCCAACTGTATCAAATTAATTATATACTCCCTTCCCTCCCCTCTTTTTTTTTTAACCCTAACAGTATTATGGGATGATTTAAAGATAAATTATGGCTATCTAACAAAATACAGAGTGTGCAAATAGCAAATTTGAAACTTCCACTTCCAAGGTTCTTTTAACCCTTCTTAAATATATTTGCCAATTTCAGTGTATTTCCCCTGTTATGATTTCAAAGGACACAGCCTTACGTGATTTAGATGCATAAAGCTTGTACCAAATGAGTGTTCTTGATCTTTCCCTAAGGATAAGGGCAGAGCATTTTCCTTAACTGTTAGCTTATTAAACAACAGGATGCAATAAGACAGTTACGTTGAACCTCTATCCTCACCATTTTAAAACAGGATGAATAGTTAAGAAATTTGGCCTACGTAGAACTTATCTTTTTTAGTTCATGGTTTCTTCCTCTGCCAAGTTAACAGAAATACAAGCCTGCTGTGTTCATTTTGGAAAGAGAAGGTACATTTTACTCAGGAGCTTACATGTGTGATGTCTCTCCTGGACAAGAAAGTATACTGGACTTCTCCTGTCAAGCCCTTTCTTTCCTGTGTACCAGGTGAGAAGAAATGTTGACTTGTTATTCTTTGCCATTTTGAACAAGCCTATCTACTTGCCACGGAGAGGGGGGAGAAAGCAATTTGCATCCTGAGATAATCTAAACAATAGCCTTTTACTAAATGTGCATTGTTATATGTCTAAAGATAAATATGAAGATATTAAAATGGTTAAAAGAAGCTTATAATAAAGAGAAATAATAAAGAGAAAAACAATGAAATAGTTCAAAGGAAAATTGATCTTTGAATCTACTGGCCACTCTTGACAAGTAGCACTACATTTTTCTCTTCTTAGGTGGCAAAAGTTTCTTATAATCATCAAAACAGTCTCACTCAAGAGCCTACTGATTTTTTTTGTGTGTAATTTTTTCATGCTTTGAATATATTTTTAACAAGATTTCACTTCTGAAAAGCTAGATTTCCTCATATATCTTGTTACTCACTGCTGTGTTTATTTTCAGTCAAAATCAAGATTGTAACTGTTTCCTATAAGCATTTATCTTTAAAGTCTCATAACATATATTATCTCCTTTTGAGAGCAACAGATTCAGCCCTCAAAACCAGAGTAATAAAACTATCAAGGTGTCTTTTATACACAGAAGACTAATAGATCAATCAATAATCATGCATCAGTAAATTTCTCTTTTACTTTATAAAAGAAGGGATGCTAAAAATAATTGTGAATGTATATAAAATCATACCATAATTTTAATTGGCTCGACACTACTGTGAAACCTGTCATGTTTGCCAAGCCCAAGATATAAGAAGAGCTGACAAATCAAAAAGAGCACATTTTTCCTACAATAATTATATGCAAAATAAATAGTTTAGTACATTTGTACTTTTTAGGATGAATAGAAACAGTCAAGTTAATGTACAAAGACAGCCATAGTGTGCAAAGACGGCTACAACAACTATCAATAAGTTGATTATAAAGAGTTAGTTTCTAGGCTTATTTTAAAATAGCTTGCCAATTGGTGACAATTATAACACACATTTGGGGGGATAAATTAAAAGACCCTGGAGACTTGCCAGTGACATCACTGTCATTAATATGTTCTTATTCTCAGGATAATCATTTACTGAATTGTTAAAAAATTGATTTGTCTGAAACTTCAGTAGCGGATTTCTCCATTCTTATTTTGTTCATTCTTATAATAAAATAACCAGAGTCTTTCAATCCTATAAACAAAAAGTGGTTTCTGCTTTTCATTCATACTTATCTAAAGGTCCCTACTACAAGCTTCAGAGTGTACTGGAAGAAACATCAAAAGAATGAATGACTTCAGTAACGGGCTTCACCACACACTCTTAACTACTGATTCTGCAAGGAACAGCCTTCAGCATACAACTCTCAGGAGCAGATATCTATCAGACAGGATTTCTAGCATTCTTGGTATAGATGCAGATGACTTTGTGATAGTAGACTCCCCAAAAACTCCAGATCAAATAAGTAAGAAGTAATCACTTCAGACTGAATGACTCTAAAGAGAAAATTTAATTGTGCTTAATGTTTTATTTTTTACTAGTATGAGAACACTTTTCTTCTTGATCTATCCATTTTAACAGCCTATCTTATTACAAATTGCAAAAATTCTTTAAATGACATATATTTAATTGATTTCTTAGAGTTCAGTAAGAGTCCTGAAAATAAACCCCTCAATATACAAAATAAACATAATTGGAAAAATTTAAGAAAGATGATTTTGTTTAAATCAAAGGTACATTATTGGTTCCTGTTAACAGAACTGCTCAGAACAATGGTTAAATATTAGGCAAGGGTTTCCCTGGCGGCGCATTGGTTGAGAGTCCGCCTGCCAATGCAGGGGACACGGGTTCGTGCCCCGGTCCAGGAGGATCCCGCATGCCGCAAAGCGGCTGGGCCCGTGAGCCATGGCTGTTGAGCCTGCGCGTCCAGAGCCTGTGCTCCGCAACGGGAGAGGCCACGGCAGTGAGAGGCCCGCGTACCGCAAAAAAAAAAAAAAAATATATATATATATATATATATTATATATATATATATTATATATATATATATTAGGCAAAATGCCTTTAATATGTCTTGTGGCTTTTTATTATAATTATTTGCATAGTTTCAATAAAAATCTTATTTAGTAAGGCATGATAAGTCTGTTGAGGAAAAAATAATATATTTTTTCATATGGAAATGATGCCACAATATACTCTTTGGTTCCTGCTCTATGATTTATGGATTCCCAGACTTACAGACAGGAAAGAATGCTACTTTCTTGCAGGACAGGAATCTTGGAGATCTTAGAGAAAGAGAAATATTTCTACATTTATAGTATTGCAGGCAAAACTTAGTAGGGGTACATTGGTTGTTTTCTGAACCCAAGCCTTGCAATTTATAGTTATAAGGGCAATAAAAGTACTTCTGAATAAAAGTGATTAACTTATGGCCCTCAGACTTTTACAAAGCCTCCAGAGAGAAATTAAATATCACGCTCTAGTTTCACATGGTTCTAGTTATGTTACTCATATTAACAAGAACATTTTTGTTTATTCATTACAATAAAATAAAATAAAACCAGCCAAATAAACATCAAATTATTGACACTGAATTAGAAATAGCTATACAAACATATGTTGTCAAATACCTACTTATGTGGGAATGATATTTAACCAGAAACAGCGACTGAGAGAGCAAAATGGACTCCTTGCTCTGTTGCCTTTTTTACTAAGCACCTCACATAAACAGTGAGAAAAAAAGCACTTTGTATCCTCAGATAAACTTAAAGCAAAAGCATTCTTTTAGAGCACTGGTTTCTGAGTAAGTAAAGCCTTGAGCCCTTTCTCTAAGTTGCTATCTCCCCTACTTTTGAAATACTGATGACTGGAGACATACGATGACCTTTGACTCTTGCAGATATGAAAATCAAGTAAGCAAACTGCTATCTCCCCACCTTGAACAGACTACCTATAACTATGGTAATATTTATGTTTGGTTTTTTGGTTTTTACTCTAAGTACTTTGTGTGTTGGCTTTTTTTTTGATAGCTAGTTATTCTGAAGTCATTTTTGCAAAACATTGCAAGGGAAACAAAATTATTTTTTTAAATGCTTGTGTCCCTCTGAGTTTTCCTTTCCCAGAGACAATGTGGTGAGTAGCACAGTATCACCTGTAGGTGGAGCAGGAACCAAAAAAAGTTCTATCCATTCAACTGAAATGTTTTATTGTGAGTTTGTCTTGTTTAGTTTCATAAATCTTCTTGATACCTTCACAGTGGACCATTTAATCCTGATTTCTGGGTTTTTCCACTGTATTTGTTTCAGTAAAATTACTTGCTAAAAATAGATGCTTGGCTCAGATAAGATCCTTAACAAATGTTAAATCCACCCCTGTTCCAATGATGATAAATATTCGCCTTATGATCTTGCTGGGAAACCATTTTTTTAGGACAGTTCTCAATTTTCCAGGATGTGTTTCCAAAATAGCTTGATTTTCCGTTGTGTAGAAAAAGAGCCAGTAAGAAGAATGAGATATTGCCAATGAGTCTTCATCCCTTATGTACACCAAAATCTTTGAAAGTAGTATTAATATGCTCTGGATTCAAAAGGAAAACTAAAACCATCTTTTTATGGGAAGAAGGGATAATTTGGGGGACTACACTGCCTCTCAGTGGTTCATTTAATATTTACTTCATTTACAAAATGTTTTATAAAATAAAAAACCTAAAATTTACAGTAACAGATTTTTCAATATTTTTACTTCAATGAGCTCCTGAGAGTAACGGTAATGTAAATTATCTTGTGTTACATGTGTATATATCCTCACTGATTGAACACCCAGAAGCCATGATATCTTATAAAAAGAGTTTCATAGTCTCCTTTCCCTGAGGCAGGAATGAAGGGGACTACATGCCAAAGAGACACTGATTTACTATGAAGGAGATGGTCAAGCCAGGCTGAGTAGAGGGCATGGTTAGCTTGGAAAATCTCACCTCTCTGAACATTCATCGTTCTGAATCCAGGCATTACTAAGTTGGTTTTCGATATGTATTTTGGTATCCTGACAATAAATCCTATAAATTAGAGAGCTAAAAGTTCACTTTGAGAGCCCTGCCTGTTAAGTTGGCTTAATTCAACTTTGAGAGTATGTGTGTATTTCTAGAAGCCAGGAACTTCTAGAAAGAAAGAGACAAATAAAATTTGGTTTCAGTCATCAAGGAATTTATCGTTCATTATAACAAAGGGAATACTTTACCTTTTCCCCTTAACATTACCTAGCATTTGTTGATGGACTGAATAATCAAAACTATCAACTATTTCTCCTTTTTTTAAAATAAATTTATTTAATTTATTTATTTATTGGCTGCGTTGGGTCTTCATTGCTGCACGCAGGTTTTCTCTAGTTGCGGCAAGCAGGGGCTACTCTTCGTTGCGGTGAGCGTGCTTCTCACTGTGGTGGCTTCCATTGTTGCGGAGCACCGGCTCTAGGTGCACGGGCTTCAGTAGCTGTGGCATGCAGGCTCAGTAGCTGTGATGCACGGCCTTAGCTGCTCTGCGGCATGTGGGATGTTCCTGGACCAGGGCTCGAACCCGTGTCCCCTGCATTGGCAGGCGGATTCTTAACCACTGCACTACCAGGGAAGTCCAACTATTTCTCCTTTTTACAGTGCAATTTTATAATTTGCTGAAAGATATTATGCCAAAAATAGTGATAAAGTGGAAAAACAGGCTTCAAAAATCTATGGGGGGGGGCCTCCCTGGTGGCGCAGTGGTTGAGAGTCCGCCTGCCGATGCAGGGGATACGGGTTCGTGCCCCGGTCTGGGAGGATCCCATATGCCGCGGAGCGGCTGGGCCCGTGAGCCATGGCTGCTGAGCCTGCGCATCCGGAGCCTGTGCTCCGCGACGGGAGAGGCCACAACAGTGAGAGGCCCGCGTACCACAAAAAAAAAAAAAAAAAAAAAAAAAAAAAAAAAAAAAAAAAAAAATCTATGGGGTTGCTCCTATATTGGGTGAGGACCCATGGTGTGATGTCTGATTGAGGTTTTGAAGAAATGTCTTATATTAATTTATGATCTTAGAGGCATAATTTATTCAAGACTGACAACGTTTAGAAGTTCCAAAATAGACTTAAGTGAACTGGAAGCAAGCAACATGTTGAAAGGATAATCTTACTCAAGTCTTTACAATTTCACTATCATAAAAGTTCTAGAATTTGAAGAAACAAGGTGTTGTGAAAAAGGACTAGGAAAAAGGAAATGCGTTGAGTAATTATTTACCAGGGACACTTTTTGGCATCGAGAATCAGTAGATTAGAAATAGATAAGTATTGGCAAAAGGCAGCCAGCGACCAGTTATTTCTGCCTCTGTCATCTAACACAGAAAAAGGAATATCACGTGGTGATAAGGAAAGGAAAAATCGGAGACGGAGAATCCTAATTTGACTGAGCATCTACCCAAAAGAAAATGAATTTTAAACTGTAAGTAACTGAGTTTACCCTGAATTAACCAAAGTAAAATCTCCCCGTATGGGCAATTATGCAAGAAGAAGAGCTAAGTGAAGTTTTATTATAGCAAGCAGAGTTACATTTTTTAATATTTGAGCCTTGTGACAATAAATTTACTTCTGCCATGAAATATCTGGATTTTTGGAAGAGGAATTTAGCATATAACTCATCAGTAAGAACAAAGAGCTAGATGACATCATACAGAAAGTTCAAAGTAGAAGACAACTGAACAGGAAGCAGAACCTTGGGGCTCCAAATGAAGGGAATTCGGATGTGTCACCCCAAAATAAGACACTTTGGCATAAGGATTATTTTGAGCTGCAGGTAATTGAGAAACAGCAGATGCAGAAAGGGCTCTCTGCCCTCCCCCATCTGCCACAATCAGGGAAAACATGTCCCATGAGAAAGGTGCCCTCCCTGCACCAGGAAGAGGAGAGTATTCTTAGCACTGGAGATGAGTCTCCAAGGAGATGAGTTTGCATAAACAACCTTACTAAAATAAACCTTACCCTCCATTATTTCCCCTCCAATATCATGTCTAGTCATTTCCCCACAATTTATCAGCCCTAGAAACTTAATTATTTGGGAACATAGTACAATGACTAAAAAGCCTAAATTGTTATATCAATGTGACGCTATGTATGTGACTGACTGAAACTCAGGAGAAATTTACTGGGCTTTGCAAGGAAACCACTTAATTACAAATTTAGCTTATTGGTCTCCGGAGTTAAGCTACTCTGTAGGCTTGGACTGGGTAAGACTTCATAAGGAATTGCCAAATACTTGGACAGTTGATAATTTGAAAGTACAAGCATTAAAGACATCGCAGCTTGTAAAATTTATGTATGACCAAGAAAAAATTGTGTTCACTGCTAATCAGGAATCTGATTTAACTATTTACCAATTGGTATGTTCCCAAATAATTTTACCTGGATGTGAAACACAAAGACACCCATGGCCATCATCAAATATGAAAATCTCACTATGAGGTACCCACTGAAAGGTACAGATTGAACTTCCAATGTTTAATGTATATGAAAAACTCACCCTATAGGTCACTTTTTTTTTTTCCTGCACTGGGTCTAAATCCATAATTATACTCTTCTAATAGTCAACTACATATGCATTAATGACAGGCATTTACTTTAGTTTATCTGGATATACTGGAGCTAGAGGCAACTTGCATCCCAAAGTTAATAGAATGAGGTTGACTTCAAGTTCCTATCTGTAAACGCCAGATGTGTCTATTAATTCAGTGATGTTCTTTTTTACATCATCTTTCCAATCAAACCAGTTAACAGAACATTTTCATGTCAAATTTAGGGTTTGAGTACCTGGGTGCATATTAGTTATTTTTACTTTGTTATTATAAAAAAATTACTAAGAAAGATTATTCTACTTTTACTCTATCAATAATCAGATTGTTGAATTTATAAGTCCAGACCTTGTTTACACTGGGAATATAATTTAGAACTGATTGAGATTATAGGCATCATTACTGGGAATACCAAAGAAAACGTAATGTAACAATAGCATGTTTGTTTTCTAGGAAATGTGATTTTAAAGTATCTGAAATAACCCTATTGTGAATAGGTCAGCAAGGTAGTCTATGAGAATAGTAATAAGTTTGCTAGAATACCTCCTTTTAGTTGAGTTCAGTACCAATATCAGTCTAAAAAATTTAAGTTTGAAGTTATTTATGGGAATGCTTCCCATGGGAAGCACAGATCCAACTGAGTTTTTCTCTTACTTTGATAGCCACGGTGATCAGCATCAACCTGAGTGGGTCCTTCTCAGGGCAGTGACAGCCCATCTTTCCTCTGAAATACCTTCATGCAGGTGAGCTATCCTGGTCAATACAGGTGGCAGACCTTTTCCAGTGGGTCCTTCTAGGTCCTTATGACTTTATGTCTCAGGGTTTCTAGGAAACAGAGAAGCTCTTTTAAGTTTTGGACAATGATTATGACAGGATTCAGTTAAATCAGGCACAGGATATAGTCTCAGACCCAAATTCATAGGCATGACAATTATAAGTTCAGAGGGAGAGATTCTGTTCTTGCCTGCAGGGGTCCCTCTAATTCTTAACAAAGCTAGAAGTAAAGTTCTAGGCCTTTTTAACATAGAAGGTTGCAAAATCTTTCCCAATGAGTTTTTTTTAGAGTTTTATTCATTCATTCTACTTGTGCAGAGGAGTGAGGCTTATAGGAATCTGCAAACGTTTGTATAATTCCCAGACAACAGTAGAAATAAATGACTTCTATATCTAATATGCTCTGACATGCCCAAAGTAGGAATTATGTGTATTAAGAAAGGCTTTACTGCTGCCTGGGCCATTCAAACATCATATCCACCATAACTAGACAGAACCTTTTTCCTTTTGCAGGCCTTAATTCTATGAAATTCAACTGACACCAGGTTTCTGGAAAGTTGATTAAGGAAAACTCCTTGCATTTATTTTGGAAGTGTCCTCAAAGAATTCTACTGAGAAGTAGCACAACTCTTTAATATTTTAAATAACTTCATCTTTTTATTAGGAGTAGTATAAGTCTAGCTCCTTTAAAATCCTTCTTTTAGAACATTTCTTGGCATCCCAATAATTCTATTTGCCAGCTTTTTCTGCCTGTTAGTACTCAGTATACACTGTTACTCAGTATACTAAATCTACCTTCAGGTATTCAACTTAACCACAAAAAAAAAAAGCAAGTCTTACATATATGTGTAAAAACTTCTTAGATATGAAGAATATAAGACTTTCCTAGTTTCCTCAAATTACAGCTCACTAAAATGAATAAAAAGTGAGAAAATTGTGAATTCGTAACATTCTTAAATGTCAAAACAAAAACAAACCAAAAAAAATTAAAACTAAAATAAAATTCCTCTTTTATTCAGATGACTTTGTTGACACAGCAGTATTAACCAAACTAATAGGGACTATGATATAGGAATTACTTTGTTAGGTAATTCCCATAGTCCAGTCACATTTCTTTGGGCCCCTTTTATAGTCCATTTGTCCATTTTATTTAGTGAAGCATATTTTTTGAAAATGAACAGAAGTTTCTTATAGCATTAAAAGTGGGACTTCTAAATTTGGAGACGGCCATAAGTTAATAGTCGCTTTTGAAACTCTGTCAGCACATTTATTGCCTTTAGAAATTTTGCCCTTCTGCCCTGTGAGTTCTACAATAAATCACTGACATCTGAGCAGGCAGTTGTAAAGCCTCTGATAAAGCAGCTATCAGTTTCCTATGGGATATCTAAGTTCCCACTGATATAAAAAACTCTCTCTTGGGGCTTCCCTGGTGGCGCAGTGGTTGAGAGTCCGCCTGCCGATGCAGGGCACACGGGTTCGTGCCCCGGTCCGGGAGGATCCCACATGCCGCGGAGCGGCTGGGCCCGAGAGCCATGGCCGCTGAGCCTGCGCGTCCGGAGCCTGTGCTCCGCAATGGGAGAGGCCACAGCAGTGAGAGGCCCGCGTACCGCAAAAAACAAAAACAAACCAAAAAAATTCTCTCTTCAAAAAACTTACCGCGGGGCTACCCTGGTGGCGCAGTGGTTGAGAGTCCGCCTGCCGATGCAGGGCACACGGGTTCGTGCCCCGGTCCGGGAGGATCCCATATGCTGCGGAGCGGCTGGGCCCGTGAGCCATGGCCGCTGAGCCTGCGCATCCGGAGCCTGTGCTCCGCAATGGGAGGGGCCACAACAGTGAGAGGCCCGCGTACCGCAAAAAAAAAAAAAAAAAAAAACTTACCACGAACCTGGGAGGAAGATGGCGGCGGGGGTGGCTGCGACGCTCGGGCGGCGGCTACCAAATTACCCGTGAGGGACCTGGGCGGCTCCGGGCTGGCGCCCCGCCGTGGGACGGACCAGGCTACGCTCCACCGGCTTCCTCCCGGCTTTCTACTGCTCCTATGGGGCTGGGAGGGCCCCGGAGGCCCTTTAAAAAAAATATTTCCCCTGTTTCATGGCAAACACCAAACATGTATTTATTAATAGTATACATATTCATTGTAAATGCAGAACCAATCCTGCTATTAACTTAACTGCTTGTGACGACCAAAAAAAAAAACAAAACAAAATCCACCCCCCCAAAAAAACCCCTCCACACTTCCAAGTTTAATAAGAAATCACCCTAGCATAGCATCAAAGCCAGTTTCAGTTGTTCAAAGCCTCTTCATACCAAACCAGAGGACGAATTATCACGGAGAATTATCACGCAAGTTTTTCGTCAGATGTTTTGTCTACTCTGCAAATGTTGGAGTCTGTTGTGTACAATTCTGTACTAGTCCCATGAGTCGCATTTTTTTTTTTTTTTGGTGGTAAGCTGTTATTACTGACTACTAGATTGTAATACTCTGACTTATAGCTGACAACAGATGCCTCAAACATTTAGCAAGATTGCAATTTGTCTGGGAGGCCTTATGCCTCTGTGAAGGAAAGAATTGCAGCAAAGCCAAATTATCAATCTTGCATTGCTCTCTAGCTGTTGACACTACCAGCAAATCATCTACATATTGAGTAATTACAAATCCCTCTGGGGGTGGGACAAATCTCTTGCTCGCTTTTTGTTTTGTAAATAATTTTAAAAAATAGAGTCCCAAAAGCCTTTAGGAATCCTTTGCCGTAAATACTGGATACTGGATTCCTTTATAAGCAAAAGCAATAATAATTTAGATTTATCTGCGAGAGGGACAGAAAGTGAGAAATGCAGAACATAGATCAACTATTCAATACAAAGAAAAACCTTGCAAACAATGGTATTGAAGTCAGAACAGTTGCAGGGTTAGGAACCACACTGGTAATGGAACAACAAATTTATTTACTTCTCTGAAATTTTGTACAAAGCCATATAGTCACTGACCATCCATATAAGATTAACCTTCCTTCTTTATTGGAGGCGTGGGAGTATTACAGAAAGAGCATTCTTTTTAAACTACCCCTTATTTTTCTGATTCTCTTAGATCTGGTTCTAGGGCCAAAAGTGATGCATCAACCTGTTTCAGGGTGCTTTTCCCACATAGTGTCACACTGCTACTCTCTGCAGTATCCCTTTTCTTTCAGACGACACACAGTAAACAAATCAGGTGGCTTTTTCCCCATAGAGATCCACAGACATTCTGCCAGAGTACAGAATATGCTGGCTTTTAAGTTGCACAGCAGATCTCTTCCCAGGGGATACAGGAAGTAAGAAAATTTGCACTTCAATCAGAGGACCGATTTGTATGGGAACCTCGGAGGAAAAGGAACATGGTGGATCCAATATACCAATATCTTATATTGATCTATCACCAAATGGAAATGAGAAATTCTCAAGGAAATTGCAGAATAAGTAGCACCAGCATGACCATTTCACCAGTTTCTGTCTCTGAGATCCCTGAATTTGTCAATTTTAAGCCATTTGTCAATTATTTCCTAGCCTCTGGCCTTTCTTGCTTCCCTTGTTCACGAAATTCTTGCATCCTCCAAAGTAACTTTTTACAGTCCTTCCAACATCCCGTTTTCTTGCAATAATTACATAGTATCTCTTTGCTTTCATTCCCTTCATAGGTTGTCCAGAGTAGGGATTATTTCTTTTAGTAAAGAGTTCTGAGCAGCTGACATAGCAGTTTTTAATTCATTCCTTTCTTCTTTATCCTTCTCTAGGTTGTCCCCCAAGCTAAGTAGTCACTGTTAAGATTTAAACAGTAGTCTGTACTGTCCATCCTCCCACCTTTTCCCTAATTCGAGTTTGGATAATCAGTAAGAAAAGCAAGACAAAAGTGGTTAGGGCCAGAGGATGATTTTGATCCATCCTTGCATCTATACCAATAATTTCTGAGAAAACCTCAATAAAGCACTGATGGAAGTCAATGGGAGAATGTACCCATCTTCTGGATACACCACTGCAACTTCTCTGAGCTCACCTGTAGCAGAAAGCCTTCAAAGGTCATTCATTAGCGACCCCTCCTCTGGGTCTCTAAAGTCTTTAGATCTTCCAGAGTAGTGTGGGTCGGTGGGGGCAGTAGATAGCTGGCTTCCCTTGGCCACCATACTTTGATGTGGTGATCTTCTGGATGAGCTTGTGCCATCAAAGAACAAAGTCAGCTGGTGGCAGAATTCCATGCTTTGGCCAGTGCACATCTCCACCTGTGAAGCTGTAAACTGGACACAAGCTTCAGAGTATGTCTGCAAACTTCTAGGGCACTGGGAAAAGAGGTCTTTAAATAAGTAATATCAGCTGGCGACAAAGTCATGAGAACTACGTGGGTAGCTTCCAATGCTGGTGATCCAAATAGGAAGGTCTGGTTTTCCTATTAAGATTAGAAACATGTAAATTAGATGGCACTTTTGTTTCCTTCCTGTGTTGACATTCATCAGCTTAACACCTTGTTCATTTGCCTTTTGCAAGTGACCATGATATGCAGCTGATCTCAGAGAGACAGCAGTGAGTGGTCCTGAAGAGATATCTTATTTCCCTGACCAGGAATATGAACCTTGGTAGCCTGGATGAAAACCAGGAGTCCTAACCGCTAGTCCACCAGGGGCTAGAGGCTAGAAGCAAAGTGGCCCTAGCTCTTTTCCCCGTTTAAAAGCAAGACTGTTTCATGGAGTCAAAAACTGTAAAAACAGGTGCAAAGTTTACTATTAGGGACACAGCATAACATGTGGGAGAGCACACAGAGAAACAGTTTATTTAAGACAGAGTAAGGCAGAAAAACGCACCCAGAGAGAAGGGATATGGGCGTCCTCTCTAATGAGGAAGAGCTCAGTAAGTCAGAAGCTAGGCAGAAATACACACCCGGAGAGGAGTGCAGGCGTCCTAAATGAGTACCGCGGTAAACAGGTGATTTAAATTACTTATATAGGACAGTCCTTCCCCATCTTTGTTTACCTTTGGCCAATTATATTCTTTCTTTTTTCACAACTGACTGGTCCTGGGACCCTCCCCAACATGTGTATGCAACTCTTTGTTAAGATGGATTCCACTGCAAAGTCCACACATATTATGGGGTGGTGCCCCCTCCCTTTCTGACCCCCAAGGAGCCTTCCTGCGCATGTGCAGACAGAGAAGTTTTCCTTGACCTCAAGAGTGGGCACCTTATCTCTTTTTTTTTTTAAACATCTTTATTGGAGTATAATTGCTTTATAATGGTGTGTTAGTTGCTGCTGTATAACAAAGTGAATCAGCTATACATATACATATATCCCCATATCTCCACCCTCTTGCGTCTCCCTCCCACCATCCCTATCCCACCCCTCTAGGTGGTCACAGAGCACCAAGCTATTCTCCCTGTGCTATGCGGCTGCTTCCCACTATCTATCTATTTTGCATTTGGTAGTATATATAAGTCCATGCCACTCTCTCACTTCTTCCCAGCTTACCCTTCCCCCTCCCCATGTCCCCAAGTCCATTCTCTACGTCTGCTCCTGTCCGGCTCCCAGGTTCTTCAGAGCCTTTTTTTTTTAGATTCCATATAGATGTGTTAGCATACGGTATTTATTTTTCTCTTTCTGACTTACTTCACTCTGTATGACAGACTCTAGGTCCATCCACCTCACTATAAATAACTCAGTTTCATTTCTTTTTATGGCTGAGTAATATTCCATTGTATATATGTGCCACATCTTCTTTATCCATTCTTCTGTCGATGGACACTTAGGTTGCTTCCATGTCCTAGCTCTTCTAAATAGAGCTGCAATGAACATTGTGGTACATGACTCTTTTTGAATTATGGTTTTCTCAGGGTATATGCCCAGTAGTGGGATTGCTGGGACGTATGGTAGTTCCAACTTTAGTTTTTTAAGGAACCTCCATACTGTTCTCCATAGTGGCTATATCCGTTTACATTCCCACCAACAGCGCAAGAGGGTTGGTTCCCTTTTCTCCACACCCTCTCCAGCATTTATTGTTTCTAGATTTTAGGATATGGGCATGCTGACTGGTGTGAGGTGATACCTCATTGTAGTTTTGAATTGCATTTCTCTAATGATTACTGATGTTGAGCATCCTTTCATGTGTTTGTTGGCAATCTGCATATCTTCTTTGGAGAAATGTCTATTTAGGTCTTCTGCCCATTTTTGGATTGGGTTGTTTGATTTTTTGATATTGAGCTGCATGAGCTGCTTGCAAATATTGAAGGTTAATCCTTTGTCAGTTGCTTCATTTGCAAATATTTTCTCCCATTCTGAGGGTTGTCTTTTCATCTTGTTTATGGTTTCCTTTGCTGTGCAAAAGCTTTTAAGTTTCATTAGGTCCCATTTGTTTATTTTTGTTTTTATTTCCATTTCTCTAGGAAGTGGGTTAAAAAGGATCTTGCTGTGATGTATGTCATAGAGTGTTCTGCCTATGTTTTCCTCTAAGAGTTTTATAGTGTCTGGTCTTACATTTAAGTCTTTAATCCATTTTGAGTTTATTTTTGTATATGGTGTTATGGAGTGTTGTAATTTCATTCTTTTACATGTAGCTGTCCAGTTTTCCCAGCACCACTTATTGAAGAGGCTGTCTTTTCTTCATTGTATATTCTTGCCTCCATTATCAAAAATAAGGTGACCATATGTGCATGGGTTTATCTCTGGGCTTTCTGTCCTGTTCCATTGATCTATCTTTCTGTTTTTGTTCCAGTACCATACTGTCTTGATTACTGTAGCTTTGTAGTATAGTCTGAAGTCAGGGAGCCTGATTCCTCCAGCTCCATTTTTCTTTCTCAGGATTGCTTTGGCTCTTTGGGGTCTTTTGTGTTTCCACACAAATTGTGACATTTTTTGTTCTAGTTCTGTGAAAAATGCCAGTGGTAGTTTGATAGGGATTGCATTGAATCTGTGGATTGCTTTGGGTAGTATAGTCATTTTCACAATGTTGATTCTTCCAATCCAAGAACATGGTATATCTCTCCATCTGTTGGTATCATCTTTAATTTATTTTATCAGTGTCTTATAGTTTTCTGTGTAGAGGTCTTTTGTCTCCTTAGGTAGGTTTATTCCTAGGTATTTTATTCTTTTTATTGCAATGGTAAATGGAAGTGTTTCCTTAATTTCTCTTTCAGATTTTTCATCATTAGTGTATAGGAATGCAAGAGAGTTCTGTGCATTAATTTTGTATCCTGCAACTTTACCAAATTCATTGATTAGCTCTAGTAGTTTTCTGGTGGCATCTTTAGGATTTTCTATGTACAGTATCATGTCATCTGCAAATGGTGACAGTTTTACTTCTTCTTTTCCAATTTGTATTCCTTTTATTTCTTTTTCTTCTCTGATTGCCATGGTTAGGACTTCCAAAACTATGTTGGATAATAGTGGTGAGAGTGGACATCCTTGTCTTGTTCCTGATCTTAGAGGAAATGCTGAGGTGACCCAGCACTGGAGCCTATGGGCTCTTTCGTGGGGCTAATGGAGGACTCCAGGGGAGCTCACACCAAGGAGTACTTCCCAGAACTTCTGTTGCCTGTTTCCTTGTCCCCACAGTGAGCCACATCTGCCCCCCACCTCTGCAGGAGACCCTCCAATACTAGCAGGTAGGTCTGGTTCAGTCTCCTATGGGGTCACTGCTCCTTCCCCCTGGGTCCTGATGTGCACACTACTTTGTGTGTGCCCTCCAAGAGTGGAGCCTCTCTCTCCCCCAGTCCTGTCAAAGTCCTGCAATCAAATCCTGCTAGCCTTCAAAGTCTGATTCTCTGGGAATTCCTCCTCCCATTGCTGGACCCCCAAGTTGGGAAGCCTGACATGGGGCTCAGAACCTTCACTCCAGTGGGTGGACTTCTGTAGTGTAAGTGTTCTCCAGTCTGTGAGTCACCCACCCAGCAGTTATGGGATTTGATTTTACTGTGATTGTGCCCCTCCTACCGTCTCACTGTGGCTTCTCCTTTGTCTTTGGATGTGGGGTATCTTTTTTGGTTAGTTCTAGTGTCTTCCTTTCAATGATTGTTCAGCAGTTAGTTGTAATTCTGGTGTTCTTGCAAGAGGGAGTGAGCTCACGTCCTTCTACTATGCCATCTTGAACCTATCTCTCAACACAGAGTATCTCACCGCTTGTTCATTTATTTTGTTTTTTTGAATTCAACATAGGATTGGAATCATATGGTATTTGTCTTTCTCTATCTGAGTCATCTCACTTAACATAATATCTTCCAGATCCATCCATGTTGTCACAAATGGCAGGATCTTATTCTTTTTTTATGGCTGAGTGGTATATGTGTATATTTACCACATCTTCGTTATGCATTCATCCACTGATATACACTTAGATTGTTTCCATATCTTGGCTATTCTAAATAATGCCACAATGAAGATAAGGGTGCATATATCTTTTTGAATTAATGTTTTTGTATTTTTCAGATAAATACTCAGAAATAGAATAACTGGGTCCTATGGTAGTTTTATTCTTAATTTTTTGAGGACTCTCCATCTTCCACGTATTTTATTCATAACTTTATGCCTCAGACTTTGAGCATCATTGGATCTGCTTGGTAATAAGGCCTGAGGGGCCTTATTTTTTTCAGTCAATTTACATATCTTCCAGGCTCAGACACTGTATTCATCATTCTAGGTCACCAGGATTTTATTCTGGTTGTGAATCTTTATCTGTGAATTTTATCTGGTTGTGAAGCCAAACAAGGTGATGGGAGTGAATCTTGGAAGAAAACTGACTTAAGTGAGGTTATTACATGATCTTCAAGAATTGGAAGATAAATTCTTCAGCCAGAGGATGAAGGAGGAGGGTGACTGCTGCAGGCAAGGCAGGTTTTGTAGACCTTTGACATTTAAGTATTATTTAAGGAATCAGAGAATCCATACCAATGTTATCAACACAATACTCTGATCTCACTCTTCTTTCTCAAGTTCTTAGTTGCACATAAGAGGCCTGGAAGGACAGTGAATTTAACTGGCAAAGTTTGAGTTTAATTTTAAATACATTGGGCCTACACCTGTAAGAGATGCTGTTCTGTCAGGGCAGACAAAATTTCTGAATTCTCATGGTGCCATGAGCTGGATATCTAATGGCTTAAATTTATATTTTTTTCTTTCTTTAAATTTTCCATTGCAATCCTTACTTAAGCTCCTTATTTTCACCAAAATATTTCATTGTCACTGTGATTTAATCTCCCAAATAGGCATTTTTGTATCCATCATAGTTCTGTAAGAAAAATAGCAGTTTTTCTGCTATGTATCTATCTATGTATTTATGTATCTATGTATCTCTATAGAAATAGATAAAGGATAGAAAATTAGGTGTACAGCAGCTTTCATATGGTTTGGGGATGAAAGGAAGCAGTAGCCTCAGTTGGCTGCCGCACTGAAGTGCTATTGTGTCTGTGAATCTAAGATATTTCTCCCTGGAGTTACCATATCATTAGTTCCTGCTTTTTCATCTGGTCTGAAAACACCTGTCTTTTATTGGAGACTTGGTCTATTCACATTCAGTGGAGTTATTGATATCATTGGAATTTTGCCGTTTGATATCATTGCCATTTTGCTATTTGTTTTCTATATGGCTTGAGTAATTTTTTCTTCAATTACTTTTGAATGCCTTATTTTTATGAATCTTTATGTACCGGTTAAATCCTTTACTGATGATTTAAATATGCTTGTGTTCTTTTCGTGGTGGTTGCTCTATGAATATGCACCCTTATTTTATCACAAACTACTCTGTTTAATACTGACTAAATTACAGTAAAATATGGCAACTTTACTGCCTTTGCTGCGATATAGGTCAATTTATTTCTCTTCTTTCTAGCTGTCAGTGTTATATATTTTATATCTGTATATGTAATAAACAGAAGCTAGAAGAGAAAATATATAAGTACGCACACACAAATAAGTTGAAAGTAAAAGGATGGAAAAAGATAAACCATGAAAACTATAACCATAAACATACTCAGTGGATCTAATAATATCAGACAAAATGGACTTTAAAACAAACATTGTTAGAGACATAGGTATCCACACAGAGTCTTTTATATTTACCAATATGTTTACAATTTCCAGCACTCTTCATTCCTTCTTGTGGATTTATGTGATCATGTTGTATCATTTCTATTCAACCTGATGGATTTCCTTTAGTATTATTTGAAGGGCAAGGTTTTGCAAGCAACAAAGTCTGTCAGTTTCCATTTATCTAGTGATGACTTTATTGATACTTTGACTTAACATTGAAGGATAGTTTTTCTGGATATAGAATCCTTGCCTGACAGTATATTTCCCCACCCCCCACCCCCAGTACTTTGTATGTCCTTCTACTGCCCTCTGGACTCCATTGTTTTTATTTTTTTTGCCACACCACGCAGCTTGCAAGATCTTAGTTCCCCGACCAGGGATCGAACTCACACCTAACCACGTGCCTAACTCGTGCCTAACCACTGGACTGCCAGGGAATTCCCTAGGCTCCATTGTTTTTGATGAAAAGTCAGCACTGTCCTTGAGAATAGACTTTGTTTTAGTCTCATGTGTAATTAGGTGACTAATTGCTTTTTTCTTTTGAGGGAGTACTAAATGACATAAACTACTATAAATTTTAAATATACTTTATCACTTCCTCCTCAAAAAAATCCTATGATGTAAAAATTTTTATAGTGATCCCAGTACACAGATGAAGAAACAAGGTAGAGAAATACTATTTAACTTACACAAAGTCAATTAACCTTAAAGACAGGACTTAAACCTTACCTTACATCTCTGGAACCCTTAGTCTTATTCACTCTGATAATTCATGACTGACTAGAAATCCAGTGGTAGCCTTTGTGTCCTTGAGCTGTCATATTTTAATTTTATTAAAACACATTGGCGCTCTGCATTGGTTTCCATGTACATCACTATATCACCTTTTCTCTCTAACTCTGTACTGAAAAGACCCTAACACACTTTCTCTATCCTCTATTACACATAATTTCATTAGAACCACAGATTTATAACTAGAGTTATAACCATAACTAATCACCATGGAAACTGAGAGTATTATCACATATAAGACCTTTAGCTTAAAATGAAACTAACATAGAGCTCTTACTCGGCTGGCATGACAACAGAATCCAGCAAGTCTCACAGACATCTGTTTTCATAGATTATAATTATACAAAACTGAAAAGAAAAGAAAATTAGTATGTTAGTTAAAATTGACAAATAAATTGATGGTATTTTCTCGAGCAGAAACCCTACAATAATGTTTTTATATTTCCACAGAATGGAAAATTTACAGTAATAAACCCTGCAGTTATGTTTTTATATTCCCTTAACTAAAACCTTGCTCTTCACTGAAATGCCCTGGAGAAAAAAAGATCTAACATTTAGATTCATTGTAGCTATAGACCAAGGGGCAGCAAAATCTGTCTCCAACCAATTGCTTCTGACTTACTTGGAGACCCATGGTTATCTGGAGAATTTATACCTCATATTACATCAGCAGATTTTGTGAGTAAATTTTGCAAGCGACATTATGACGTTCACGTTTTTTGGCTTCTCCTTTTGTTCTGCTTTAAAAGAATTGATTAAAGGGAAGGGTGGGTGGGAGGGGTAGATTGGGAGTTTGGGACTGACATGTACACACTGCTATATTTAAAATAGATAACCAACAAGGACCTACTGTATATCACAGGGAGCTCTGCTCAATATTCTGTAATAACCTAAATGGGAAAAGAATTTGAAAAAAAATAGATACATGTATATGTATAACTGAATCACTTTGCTGTACACCTGAAAGTAACACAACATTGTTAATCAACTGTATGCTAACACAAAATAAAAATTTTTAAAAAGGAATGTGTGGAAAAAAGGCTGATATAATTTTGACAAATGGGTATACAAATCCTTGTATTATTAGGGTCCAGATAGGAAATTGAAATGATGCTAAGTATACCAAACAGAAAGAATTTGATTTGGATAGTTGATTATACAGGCATCAGAAGTTTAAAAAAACAAAAAACAATGAATCCCAGAGATTTGTAACTATGTGAAGCAACTAGCACTCCTAGGACCGGGTGAACAAAAGGGAAAAGGTAGTGACAGAGGAGCATAGAAACTACATCATGAGGAGGAAATCACTGTATCTTCTAACCTTTTAGCATATTATGTTTATATACCTCTCCCAGATAATTTTGAGGAGCCATAGAGAATAATATGAACACAGGTGAAAACTATAGCACATGTGGTAAGTTTAGAATTTTATGAATTCAGATGTGTGTATGCAACCATTTGATCTGGAGAAGTAAGTTCCAGGATTCGGCTCTTTTGTTTGATTGATTGATTGATTGATTCACTTTTTAAAAACAAGTGCTGCATCTTTTGTCTATATAATGTTTAGAAACTTTTCCTTGTTTGTTTGCTTTCTAGTTTATATATCAGAATCATGTTTTTAAAAATCAAGAAAAACAAGCCAGGAGGCATTTGAGCAGGTTTTAATAAAAAATGTTTTGTTTAGGTAGCATTAATGTCAAGAGAGTGGCAGTTGTTTGAAATTCTTATCTTAGATGTTGTCTGGTATTTAACTTCATCAACAAATTAGAGATCATCTGACTCTGAGTTAGTTATAGACTGTTATGCCATCATTTGGGGATCCAGAGTACAGACCAACGACATGTAAGGAAGGTCTCAAGGAAATGCTCTGTAAGCACACTGGTTGGCATGTGCCCAGGGTTAACCATGAGAGATATGATATTCAGAAATGGAAGGAGAGGAGGACCCTAGGATATCATGGCAACTGACTGCCTGCCAAAGCAACTCTGATGCTGGCCTGCAAAAAAGGTGTGGCTCTGTCTGGCTCCTTGGGGATGTTTTCCTATTACTTCTTTGATTATTTTATTCCTTCATTAAAAAAAAACTCTGCCTAGAGATGATCTATTATCTCTCTTTTATTCGATAATTGAACTCTTTGTTAAATTCTACCAGGCAGGGCTTCCCTGGTGGCGCAGTGGTTGAGAGTCCGCCTGCCGATGCAGGGGACGCGGGTTCGTGCCCCGGCCCGGGAGGATCCCACATGCCGCGGAGCGGCGGGTCCCGTGAGCCATGGCCGCTGAGCCTGCGCGTCTGGAGCCTGTGCTCCGCAACGGGAGAGGCCACAACAGTGAGAGGCCCGCATACCGCAAAAAAAAAAAAAAAAAAAAAAAAAAAAAATTCTACCAGGCAAATAAGGAAGCTCTCTGCCCCCACAGAGCTTGCATTCTAGTGGTGGAGTAAAATAACAAATTAGTATCAAACTAACGAATAAATGAATAATTTAAGATCATGAGAAGTGCTTTGAGGGAGATAAACAGGAGGAAAAGAGAATGATTTGGGCAGATGGCAGGGTCAGGGCTGTATGGTCAGAGAGAGCCTCTCTGAAGAGGAAACATCTGCTTAGAGACCAAAATAATGAAAAGGAAATAGCCGCCCTGAGTGTTGAGGAAAGAGTTTTCCAGCAGAGCCAGTAACAAGAGCAAAATTCCCTGCTGCAAAATATCAACAAGTCCAAGAAATCATATGAGACATCTGGGATTGATGGGGAAGCTGTAATTTAGTTCAAAGATGTTAGATTAACAGTGGTCCGTGGGCAATGGCAGCAAGTTTTGCTTTCATTCTATGTGCAATGCAGAGCTACTGAAGAGTTTCAAGAAGCAGAACATGTTTTTTCTCATATTTGCTTTTTGCTCTAAAATTTAAGAAGTCCTTGATTATTTTTTCTTTGAATCCTGCAATTAATTACTTTTTAAACATTGGCCTTAAAGGGATTTAGTTGTGAAAGGAATAAGCAAGAGGATGATAGATTGAAGGGAGAGTAAAGTGAGATCACTTAATTTTAATTTTTTTTTAATGTGGGGGAGACCTGACAAACTTCATAAACTGAAAAAAATAAAGTTAATTAATAGCAGTATGTTAGAGAAATAGATGGACTGTAAGAGTTGACCAATGGAGGAACATCCCAGAGGAAATAAGAGGGAAGAAGATTCAGAGCATTGGCAAAAGTGTTAGATGCGGATAAAAGGATTAGAAGTGCTTACAGAGAGCATCGAGGCTTCCTCCTAGACAAGAGAAAAAGAGGCAAAGTCAAGGCTTAGCTAGATACGTTTTTAGGATAGTAATGCAGATGTAAGCAGTAAATGAGGGCATTCCAGCTTTGTGTTTTAAGGGAATGTAGTTCTATCCCACTTATTTTCAGACATTTTGCTATTGTCCATGCAGATTTAGGTGGTCCTTCTATAGTACCACAATTCTGTTTATATTTCCTTGGCTCACATACCTAACAGGACATTCGTCAATTCAGTGACTTGTGTTTTCATGTTTAAATATCCAACACCTAACACAGAGCCAAATCAATATCTCTTCCTGTAAGGGAGTTGGGATGGTCTTTTGGAGAATGAGGCTGGTTTAGAACAGCCTATGACCAATGCAGGACAAAAGATAAAAGAAACAGAGCAATTAAGAATTTCGCTGAGAAACTCCAGTTCTACTGAATTTGGAAGAGTGATTTCTTACAGATAAGTCCAGGATTAAATTTGTCTCCCTAGTATTTCAGTGTGGAACAGATGGAGAACTACCAGAATATAAAGTAAGTGCAGGGACTTCCTTGGTGGTGCAGTGGTTAAGAATCTGCCTGCCAACGCTGGGGACATGGGTTCGATTACTGGTCTGGGAAGATCCCACATGCTGCGGAGCAACTAAGCCTGGGCACCACAACTACTGAGCCTGTTCTCTAGAGCCTGCATGCCACAACTACTGAAGCCCGCACACCTAGAGCCCATGCTCTGCAACAAGAGAAGCCCGCGCACCACAATGCTACTAGCCACAACTGGAGAAAACCTGTGCACAGCAGTGAAGACCCAACGCAGCCAAAAATAAAATAAAAGTATGTTTATTTTAAAAAAAAAATGTACAGTAGGATTTTTGTGAAGGAAACACCCTTCTCTTCATTTGTTCATTCTCACTAATATCCTGCTTCTATTCCTTTCATTTCAGCCTCACAAAATTATGACCAGCTGTCAAGATGAACAGCAGACAGACTTGATGCTAATGTCATATCAACCAACCAAGAGCTGTGTGGATTTGTTTTCTGACCAGTTGCCTTACATACCAAGATTCTCTCAGCTTTATGGGCTGATGCGTGATTATGCCAAAAATAAATGTTTCTTAGATAAGATTGAGTAGGTGATAGAAAGTGAAGGCTAGGCCTATGCTGATCAGAGTCAAGAAAAAGAAATGTATATGTGTGTATGTTATTCAGGCAGAAAGGAAGACCTAAAAGTAAATGATTTCATTTCTCAGTGATAATGGGTATCATTTAAAATATGTCAGATCTTACTTTAGGAGACAGAAATCCCAAGATCACATGGCTAGTAAGTGGCAAGGCTGGAAATCAACCCCAGACAGCCCAGCTTCAAAGCCTGTCCTATCATTTACTTAATGATATTGGAGGCTATTCTTCCCTTCCTTAGGGAGGGTGGTTGGGAGAGAAGCAGAAGCGATAAGTATAAAACTGTTAACTACCTAGGTCACCTTAGGCAAGTCTCAAGGTTCCTGGGTCTGCCCCAAATCTCCACAGCTCCACTGGGGATAGTGTATCATGTAAATCACCAAGAATTAATTATGCATAGTTGTTTACCATATAAACCAATCAACACCTTCATTCAGAACATATTTCTGATGTACCTCAATAGTGCAAACAACATTTAACGCTCTGCAAAATAATCACTACAGATAATAACATGTATTCTTCCTAGCGAACTGGGCTCAGGTTGGTTCTTGTCCCAAGTGAATGTGCTGGGGGGAGGAGCAGAAGAGTGTTTAGCTGCACAAATACCCAGGTATTTAGATACTCATCAGACTCCAAAGGGGGCATGAGACACAGGAGCCAGGAGCCAGAAAAAAAGGACTTAGATTTCCTCGGTGCTCTGAGCATTTTAACCTGGACTTGAGGAGAATCTGCCTGGCAACCTATCAAAAAGAAGCAGTGGGGGAAAAGCCAAGCTGCTGTGGTTGGTGGATTTAGAACATTTTAGCTCAAACATGGCAAATCTTTGTTTCCAAATGCTAGGAAATCACCCAATATTATTGATTGTGCCACATAATTTATAACTACCCTCCTAGTCTTTAAAACTTTACATATTTTGGCATGCCTCTTTTAAGTTTCTTTTTTAATATCATTTTTTAAAGTGGAGTCTAATCTTGGTAGGCATTACTCTAGATAGGAATGTTCTCCCAGGACTGGTATTCACTTCTTTCTCTTGATTAGGGTTGGAATTATTTCTAATTGTATTTTTAAAATTCTCAGCTCTCCCTTTTCCCTAGGCTCTAGGCTAGGGTATCATTATAAAATAAAATCATAACCCTTTTTGGAAAGCCTAAGAGCCCTTAAAACTTAAATCTCTTATAAAAGATTGTAGAATTCTGACAGGAGGCTGAGGGTGGGTTAGGGAAGCATCTCATTTGTCAGTTTCTAGAAAACAGTAGTGTTTTTGTTGTTTTTTTTTTTTAGTACATTTGAGGCTCTGAAGAAGATGAGGTGCCTGCATAAAAAGAATGAATGTTTCATTGTGGAGCTGTTTTCCCTCAGAGAACATCTGTTGACACCATTCAGATGGTGTATCTGAGTGAGCGATCTCTCTTGCAAGAAAAACCCTAGATGACTGTCAGAGAAACATACACTCCATTTTGTCTCCTAGCGATATGATGTCACTCTTCTTTTTCAAGCTGAGGTCTCAGATTATCAAAAGGCCTCGATTCCCATAAGTTCTCAGGAGATGACTCACTCTGGAGGGAGCCCCAGTATTATGCCTGTGGTATAACCCAGCAAACCTGCAGTCTTGGAGAGACATGTTCTCACTACTGTCAGGATAAGCCAGGCATACAAGCTGAGATCATGTCATCCAAAAACTTAGTGTTACTAAAGCTAAAAGCTCTATCCTTCTGATCCTAACAAATTATGCTGCCTGGAAATGAAATCTCTTCCCTAAAAAGTGGCTGAGTCTATGCAATGATCTTGATCAACTTTTGTCGTAGGCTTTAAAATTCTATGCCGGTAAAAGACCTGAAGTTTAGAATATACATTTCCTCTTTTTCAAATGCTTCTCCCTAACTTATGAGGAGTGGGGATCAGTTCAGCAGGGGGTTGATATGTGGGTTGGCTTTTCAGCTATGAACAGTTCTAATTTCAGTTGCTCTTTCATTCTCTTTATCCTTAGGTTGAGATGCATGGTGTCTGTTTAGAGATCTAACCGCTATTTTTCAACTTTTAAAATCTTTATTCTATGAATTAAATACCAAATTTAAACGTGTGTATTTTTAAAATCTCAAAAAGAATAGGCAGTGAGTGTAAATTGTGACTATTTGGAGTGTAGGATGCATTATACCTGGGCTAGATCTCAGGCAGTAATTTGGAATTAGAGACGGGGGCTAAGTGAATAGGAAACTTCATATTTTATCTATAGTAATTTAAATGAAATACCTCACTTGGATATATTTAAGTATGTAGGCTGTTGGATAACTTCCATGTTTAAATCTAGTTGAATTTAGAAGTAATATAGCTGAACATATTAGCTAAATCTCACTTATTTATAATGGATCAAAACATTGACTACAGTGAAGCTCTTTCCTTCATTCTAACCATGCATTCATTCTTCATGAACATTCAGTTAATTATTAAGGATTAATGCAGACGTGAACTTTTCCTTCTTGTGCCAAAGAATGGTTTTCAATATGTTAGTCTTATAATAGTTACACAGTAGTTATCATTTTTAGATAGACGAGCACACAAATATACTTTCCTGAAAAAAAAAAATTGATTCTGTTAGAAAATATTTTTCCCAACTAATCAAATTACCTTCAAGTAAATATAGAGGGGTGCTTAAAAGTTTCAATCAAGGGACTTCCCTCATGGTCCAGTGATTAGGACCTGGTGCTTTCATTGCCATTGCCCGGGGTTCAGTCCCTGGAGGGGGAACTAAGATACCACTAAGCTGTGCAGCATGGCCTAAATAAATAAATAAATAAAAGTCTCAGTCAAACTATGAAGTTGAAATAAGAATAAGATGAATACAAGAGTACCCAAGCCATTTCTTTTAAAAATATTAATCTGTATAATTGGTATGAAAACAAATAAGACATTAGTTATGAATAATATTTTTCCATATTTTAAAATAAAATATCAAAAAGAAAATTAATTAGTGGAAAATCATGGAATGAAAATTTATTCCTCCAGCATAATTTGTGACTTCAACACAGTCCTTCTATCTATCTCTTAGAAGAAAATAAGAGATAAACTGGATATGGTCAATCAAATGAATTGAGATTTTTAGTGCTCAATCAGTTTTTCAATATTTGCAAAGAGATTGTGAAATTGTTTTCACGGTCAGAAGACAACAATATAAAATTCAGTAAAAAGAAATTAAAACCAGATCCGTTCAGTCTGAAAGTAACTTTTAACCAGAAAAAGAGGCTACAGATTTTCTTTCATTTGTTCTTAGTCTGCCCCCTTGTGGTCTCCAGAAAGCTGTTACCCAGCACAAGCTAAAATAGCAAAGTTATAAAAGTCTTATTATATACATATCCAATAAGATCAAGTTTTAATATCCCTTAAAGTGGTTTAGAAAAATGTCTCATCCTGCTTTCGTTTAGCATACAAAAAATATTTAAAATTAGAAATACATGCCTCGGGGCTTCCCTGGTGGCTCAGTGGTTAAGAATCCGCCTGCCAATGCAGGGGACAGGTTTGAGCCCTGGTCTGGGAAGATCCCACATGCCGCGGAGCAACTAAGCCCGTGAGCCACAACTACTGAGCCTGCACTCTAGAGCCCGCTAGCCACGGCTACTGAGCCCACATGCCACAACTACTGAAGCCCGTGCCCCTAAAGCCCGTGCTCCGCATCAAGAGGCGCAGTGAGAAGCCGGCGCACCACAACGAAGAGTAGCCCCCGCTCGCTGCAACTAGAGAAAGCCCATGCTCAGCCACGAAAACCCAATGCAGCCAAGAATAAATAAATAAAATAAAAACATTTATTAAAAAATAAAAGAAATACATGCCTCAAAACCTACATCTTTGAATAAATTGAAGATATTTCCTTTAATTCTTAAAATTACTTTTTAAGAACAAAAATAGTATATAAACTATATATAATCAATAATTTTAAGATTTTTATTTTTACAAACTCTATAGAAATTGGATCTTTGAAGCAATTGTCAAAAAATACTATATGAGGCCCGGGAGGAAGATGGCGGAGTAAGACGCGGAGATCACCTTCCTCCCCACAGATACATCAGAAATTCATCTACACGTGGAACAACTCCTACAGAACACCTACTGAACGCTGACAGAAGACCTCAGACCCCCCAAAAGGCAAGAAACTCCCCACATACCTGGGTAGGACAAAAGAAAAAAGAATAAACAGAGACAAAAGGATAGGGACGGGACCTGCACCCGTGGGAGGGAGCCGTGAAGGAGGAAAGGTTTCCACACACTAGAAGCCCCTTCGCGGGCGGAGACTGCAGGTGGCGGAGGGGGGAAGCTTCGGAGTAGCGGAGGAGAGCACAGCAACAGGGGTGTGGAGGGCAAAGCCGAGAGATTCCGGCACAGAGGATCGGTGCCCTCAGGCACACACCAGCCCGAGAGGCTTCTCTGCTCGGCCACCGGGGCGGGCAGGGCTAGGAGCTGTTATCGGGTTTCAGTCGGAGCGCAGGGAGAGGACTGGGGCTGGCGGTAGGAAGAGAGCCTGAGGGGGTTAGTGCACCACGGCTAGCCCGGAGGGAGTCCGGGGAAAAAGTCTAGAGCTGCCGAAGAGGCAAGAGACTTTTTTCCCTTTTGTTTCCTGGTGCGCAAGGAGAGGGCATTAAGAGGGCTGCTTGGGGAAGCGCCGGAGACGGGCGCGAGCCGCGGCTAAAGGCGCGGACCCCGGAGACGGGCGTGGGACGCTGGGGCTGCTGCTGCCGCCGCCGCGGGGCCTGGGTGCGAGCGCGGGTCACTGTCCGCCACGCCTTCCGGGGGGCCTGTGCACCCCGCCACTGCCGGGGTCCCGGGACCTGGGGACGGCTTTCCCGGGAAAGCGCACGGAGCGCCTCGGGCTGCTGCAACGTCACGCCGGCCTCTGCCGCCGCAGGCCCGCCCCACACTGCGCGCCCCTCCCTCCCCTCTGCCTGAGTGAGCCAGAGCCCCCGAATCAGCGGCTCCTTTAAACCCGTCCTGTCCGAGCGAAGAACGGACGCCCTCCGGCGACCTGCGCGCAGAGGCGGGGCCAGTCCAAGGCTGAGACCCGGGAGCTGTGAGAGCAGAGAAGAGACAGGGAAATCTCTCTGTGCAGCCTCGGAGGCAGCGGATTAAAGCTCCACGGTCCACTTGATGTGCCCTGCGTCTGTGGAGTGCATGAATGGACAGCGAATCATCCCAAATTGAGGAAGTGGACTTTGAGAACAAGATTTCAGACTTTCCCCCCTTTTCCTCTTTTTACAACGAATTATCCCAAATTGAGGAGCTGGACTTGGAGAGCAAGATTTTTGATTTTTCCCCCTGCTATCTTTTTGTGAATGTGTATGTGTATTCTTCTGTGTAAGATTCTCTCTGTATAGCTTTGCTTCCACCATATGTCCCAGGGTTCTATCTGTCCGTATTTTTTTTCAATAATTACATTTTAATTTTAATAACGCTACTATATTTCATACTTTATTCTATTTTACTTTACCTACTCTTTCTTTTTTTCCTACCTTCCCTTCCTCCCTCCCTCCCTCCGCCCCTCCTTCCCTTCTTTCTCTCTTTCTTTCCTTCCTTCCTCCCTCCCTCCCTTCTTCCTTTCACACTTTCCATCCTTCCTCCCTCCCTCCCTCCTTCCTTCCTTCCTTTCTTTCCTTCTTCCTTTCTGTCTCTCTCTCTTTCTTCTACTAATTCTTTCTTTCTACTTTTTCTCCCTTTTATTCTGAGCCGGGTAGATGAAAGGCTCTTGGTGCTGCAGCCGGGAGTCAGTGCTGTGCCTCTGAAGTGGGAGAGCCAACTTCAAGACACGGGTCCACAAGAGACCTCCCAGCTCCACATAATATAAAGCGGTGAAAATCTCCCAGAGATCTCCATCTCAACACCAGCACCCAGCTTCAGTCAACGACCAGCAAGCTACAGTGCTGGTCACCCTATGCCAAGCAACAAGCAAGGCAGGAACACAACCCCACCCATTAGCAGAGAGGCTGCCTAAAAACATAATAAGGCCACAGGCACCCCAAAACACACCACCAGACGTGGACCTGTCCACCAGAAAGACAAGATTGAGCCTCAACCACCAGAACACAAGCACTAGTCCCCCCCCACCAGGAAGCCTACACAACCTACTGAAACAACCTTAGCCACTGGGGACAGACACCAAAAACAACGGGAACTACGAATCTGCAGCCTGCAAAAAGGAGACCCCAAACACAGTAACATAAGCAAAATGAGAAGACAGAAAAATACACAGCAGGTGAAGGAGCAAGATAAAAACCTACCAGACCTAACAAATGAAGAGGTGATAGGCAGTCTACCTGAAAAAGAATTCAGAATAATGATAGTAAAGCTGATCCAAGATTCTATTTCCAAGATCCAAAATCTTGGAAATAGAATAGACAAAATGCAAGAAACAGTTAACAAGGACCTAGAAGAACTAAAGATGAATCAAGCATCCATTAAAAACACAATAAATGAAATGAAAAATACTCTAGATGGGATCAATAGCAGAATAACAGGAAGAAGAACGGATAAGTGAGGTGGAAGATAAAATAGTGGAAATAACTGATGCAGAGAAAAATAAAGAAAAAAGAATGAAAAGAACAGAGGACAGTCTCAGAGACCTCTGGGACAACATTAAACGCACCAACATTCGAATTATAGGGGTTCCAGAAGAAGAAGAGAAAAAGAAAGGGACTGAGAAAACATTTGAAGAGATTATAGTTGAAAACTTCCCTAATATGGGAAAGGAAATAGTTAATCAAGTCCAGGAGGCACAGAGAGTCCCATACAGAATAAATCCAAGGAGAAATACGCCAAGACACATATTAATCAAACTGTCAAAAATTAAACACAAAGAAATCATATTAAAAGCAGCAAGGGAAAAAAACCAAATAACACACAAGGGAATCTCCAACAGGTTAACAGCTGATCTCTCAGCAGAAACTCTACAAGCCAGAAGGGAGTGGCAGGACATACTTAAAGTGATGAAGGACAGAAACCTGCAACCAAGATTACTCTACCCAGCAAGGATCTCATTCAGATTTGATGGAGAAATTAAAACGTTTACAGACAAGCAAAAGCTGAGAGAGTTCAGCACCACCAAACCAGCCTTACAACAAATGCTAAAGGAACTTCTCTAGGCAAGAAACACAACAGAAGGAATATACCTACAATAACGAACCCAAAGCAATTAAGGAAATGGGAATAGGAACATACATATCAATAATTACCTTAAATGTAAATGGACTAAATGCTCCCACCAAAAGACATAGACTGGCTGAATGGATACAAAAACAAGACCCATATATATGCTGTCTACAAGAGACCCACTTCAGACCTAGAGACACATACAGATTGAAAGTAAGGGGATGGAAAAAGACATTCCATGCAAATGGAAATCAAAAGAAAGCTGGAGGAGCAATTCCTATATCAGACAAAATAGACTTTAAAATAAAGACTATTAGAAGAGACAAAGAAGGACACTACATAATGATAAAGGGATCGATCCAAGAAGAAGATATAACAATTGTAAATATTTATGCACCCAACATAGGAGCACCTCAATAAATAAGGCAAATACTAACAGCCATAAAAGGGGAAATCGACAGTAACACACTCATAGTAGGGGACTTTAACACCCCACTTTCACCAATGGACAGATCATCCAAAATGAAAATAAATAAGGAAACACAAGCTTTAAATGATACATTAAACAAGATGGACTTAATTGATATTTATAGGACATTCCATCCAAAAACAACAGAATACACATTTTTCTCAAGTGCTCATGGAACATTCTCCAGGATAGATCATATCTTGGGTCACAAATCAAGCCTTGGTAAATTTAAGAAAATTGAAATTGTATCAAGTATCTTTTCCGACCACAATGCTATGAGACTAGACATCAATTACAGGAAAAGATCTGTAAAAAATACAAACACATGGAGGCTAAACAATACACTACTCAATAACGAAGTGATCACTGGAGAAATCAAAGAGGAAATTAAAAAATACCTAGAAACAAATGACAATGGAGACACGACGACCCAAAACCTATGGGATGCAGCAAAAGCAGTTCTAAGGGGGAAGTTTATAGCAATACAATCCCACCTTAAGAAACAGGAAACATCTCGTGTAAACAACCTGACCCTGCACCTAAAGCAATTAGAGAAAGAAGAACAAAAAACCCCCAAAGTTAGCAGAAGGAAAGAAATCATAAAGATCAGATCAGAAATAAATGAAAAAGAAATGAAGGAAACGATAGCAAAGATCAACCAAACTAAAAGCTGGTTCTTTGAGAAGATAAACAAAATTGACAAACCATTAGCCAGACTCATCAAGAAAAGAAGGGAGAAGACTCAAATCAATAGAATTACAAATGAAAAAGGAGAAGTAACAACTGACACTGCAGAAATACAAAAGATCATGAGAGATTACTACAAGCAACTCTATGCCAATACAATGGACAACCTGGAAGAAATGGACAAATTTTTAGAAATGCACAACCTGCCAAGATTGAATCAGGAAGAAGTATAAAATATGAATAGACCAATCACAAGCACTGAAATTGAAACTGTGATTAAAAATCTTCCAACAAACAAAAGCCCAGGACCAGATGGCTTCACAGGCGAATTCTATCAAACATTTAGAGAAGAGCTAACACCCATCCTTCTCAAACTCTTCCAAACAAGTTCAGAGGAAGGAACACTCCCAAACTCATTCTACGAGGCCACCATCACCTTGATACCAAAACCAGGCAAGGATGTCACAAAGAAAGAAAACTACAGGCCAATATCACTGATGAACATAGATGCAAAAATCCTCAACAAAATACTAGCAAACAGAATCCAACAGCACATTAAAAGGATCATACACCATGATCAAGTGGGGTTTATTCCAGGAATGCAAGGATTCTTCAATATACGCAAATCAAGCAATGTGATATACCATATTAACAAACTGAAGGAGAAAAACCATATGATCATCTCAATAGATGCAGAGAAAGCTTTCGACAAAATTCAACACCGATTTATGATAAAAACCCTGCAGAAAGTAGGCATAGAGGGAACTTTCCTCAACATAATAAAGGCCATATATGACAAACCCACAGCCAACATTGTCCTCAATGGTGAAAAACTGAAACCATTTCCACTAAGGTCAGGAACAAGACAAGGCTGCCCACTCTTACCACTCTTATTCAACCTAGTTTTGGAAGTTTTAGCCACAGCAATCAGAGAAGAAAAGGAAATAAAAGGAATCCAAATTGGAAAAGAAGAAGTAAAGCTGTCACTGTTTGCAGATGACATGATACTATACATAGAGAATCCTAAAGATGCTACCAGAAAACTACTAGAGCTAATCAATGAATTTGGTAAAGTAGCAGGATACAAAATTAATGCACAGAAATCTCTGGCATTCCTGTACACTAATGATGAAAAATCTGAAAATGAAATCAAGAAAACACTCCCATTTACCATTGCAACAAAAAAGAATAAAATATCTAGGAATAAACCTACCTAAGGAGACAAAAGACGTGTATGCAGAAAATTATAAGACACTGATGAAAGAAATTAAAGATGATACAAATAGATGGAGAGATATACCATGCTCCTGGATTGGAAGAATCAATATTGTGAAAATGACTCTACTACCCAAAGGAATCTACAGATTCAATGCAATCCCTATCAAACTACCATTGGCATTTTTCACAGAACTAGAACAAAAAATTTCAAAATTTGTTTGGAAAAACAAAAGACCCCGAATAGCCAAAGCAATCTTGAGAACGAAAAACAGAGCTGGAGGAATCAGGCTCCCTGACTTCAGACTATACTACAAAGCTACAGTAATCAAGACAGTGTGGTACTGGCACAAAAACAGAGAGATAGATCAATGGAACAGGATAGAAAGCCCAAAGATAAACGCACGCACATATGGTCAACTTATCTTTGATAAAGGAGGCAGGAATGTACAGTGGAGAAAGGACAGCCTCTTCAATAAGTGGTGCTGGGAAAACTGGACAGGGACATGTAAAAGTATGAGATTAGATCATTCCCTAACACCATACACAAAAATAAGCTCAAAATGGATTAAAGACCTAAATGTAAGGCCAGAAACTATCAAACTCTTAGAGGAAAACATAGGCAGAACACTCTATGACATCAATCACAGCAAGATCCTTTTGGACCCACCTCCTAGAGAAATGGAAATAAAAACAAAGATAAACAAATGGGACCTAATGAAACTTCAAAGCTTTTGCACAGCAAAGGAAACCATAAACAAGGCCAAAAGACAACCCTCAGAATGGGAGAAAATATTTGCAAATGAAGCAACTGACAAAGGATTAATCTCCAAAATTTATAAGCAGCTCATGCAGCTCAATAGCAAAAAAACAAACAACCCAATCCAAAAATGGGCAGAAGACTTAAATAGGCATTTCTCCAAAGAAGATATACAGACTGCCAACAAACACATGAAAGAATGCTCAACATCATTAATCATTAGAGAAATGCAAATCAAAACTACAATGAGATATCATCTCACACCAGTCAGAATGGCCATCATCAAAAAATCTAGAAACAATAAATGCTGGAGAGGGTGTGGAGAAAAGGGAACACTCTTGCACTGCTGGTGGGAATGTGAATTGGTACAGCCACTATGGAGAACAGTATGGAGGTTCCTTAAAAAACTACAAATAGAACTACCATATGACCCAGCAATCCCACTACTAGGCATATACCCTGAGAAAACCATAATTCAAAAAGAGACATATACCAAAATGTTCATTGCAGCTCTATTCACAATAGCCCAGAGATGGAAACAACCTAAGTGTCCATCATCGGATGAATGGATAAAGAAGATGTGGCACATATATACAATGGAATATTACTCAGCCATAAAAAGAAATGAAACTGAGCTATTTATAATGAGGTGGATAGACCTAGAGTCTGTCATACAGAGTGAAGTAAGTCAGGAGAAAGACAAATACCGTATGCTAACACATATATATGGAATTAAAAAAAAAAATGTCATGAAGAACCTAGGGGCAAAACGGGAATAAAGACACAGACCTACTTGAGAATGGACTTGAGGATATGGGGAGGGGGATGGGTAAGCTGTGACAAAGAAAAAGAGAGGCATGGACATATATACACTACCAAACGTAAGGTAGATAGATAGTGGGAAGCAGCCGCAGAGCACAGGGAGATCAGCTCGGTGCTTTGTGACTGCCTGGAGGGGTGGGATGGGGAGGGTGGGAGGGAGGGAGATGCATGAGGGAAGGGATGGGGGAACAGATGTATATGTATGACTGATTCACTTTGTTATAAAGCAGAAACTAATAAAAAAATACTATATGAAACAATTTGGCTGAGGACTCATTTTGTGCTCATTTACTGTCCCGTGTGATAAATGGAATATTTATAAGTGGAATATTTCCTGCCATATTAATAAACAAAGGATGTCACAGTCACCAAAGATTGCAGCCCTCCAACGTGAGCTGCTGAGCTGTGAGGAAACTCAGGGTTGAAAAAAGAGTATCTGCCATCTAGCAGCCATCAGACTGCAGCCACTCCCTGCCGTGAGCCCTGAGGAAACTCAGGATGTGAAAATACAGGCCCCAGATACCTAAGATGCATATCAAAGGAATGATTTCAGTGAGCCCAGACTCCTGCATCTTCCCATATATAGAAAAGTGCTAAATTCCTTAACTTGAGATATCTGGTTCTCTTTATTTAACAATAATTTATTTTTATTTTTTTCCTTTTTGTTGTACGCGGGCCTCTCACCGCTGTGGCTTCTCCCTTTGCGGAGCACAGGCTCCGGACGCGCAGGCTCAGCAGCCGTGGCTCACGGGCCCAGCCGCTCTGCGGCATGTGGGATCTTCCCGGACTGGGGCACGAACCCGTGTTCCCTGCTTCGGCAAGCGGACTCTCAACCACTGCGCCACCAGGGAAGCCCTAACAATAATCTTTTGATGTTCCCAATTACCTCCTCTTTGTTGCAAAACTCCTATACATCCTGGCTCCCCGCTTCGCCTCCTGGGAGCAGTATCTCAGAGTTATCTGAAACGCTGTCTCCCGGCTGCAGTCTTCATTTTGCCCCAAATAAAACTTAACTCACAACTCTCACATCGTACATATACTCTTTTTAAGTCAACACGTGAATAAATTTTGAAAGCATTTATCACTTCCTTACAAAATAAATTGGGTTTTTATTGTCTGAGAGAGGATCAGGCACATTCAATAGTATTGTAGCTGGTTGTCCTTAGAAATTGCTCTGGTGGAGACATGGCAAACCAGATGAGGACTTTACTGATGATTCTGTCATCTTTCCTTGGTTTGCCTAAACTTTAAATGCCAATGTTTTGTAGATTTTAAAAGGTATCCAGTGATAACTATCTCCTGGCATATTTTGGTAACTAATAGGTTGATGTCGTATTATAAGTTCTTAAATTTTGAATATTTAAACAGGTAATCTCTAAACTACAATATTATTAATATTACACTTGATTTCATTTTTTTATTACTTATTCCATATCTTTCATTTTATCTTTTACATTACACACAGTTCTTCTGTGACTTAGGGGATTTGTTTTTGTTTTGTTTTCTTTTTTGGTGGAGAAATTGGTTTTTAGCTTTCCATGTTTTAATGAATGAGTGGATTCTTTAAATTAAGTGAATAAAGGAAAGAATAAACACAAACCTTATAATTAATCATTTCAATTTTAAAAGTGATGCATTTTTTTCATAAAGGGAATTGTTTTAGTCCTAAAAAAAGAATCTTTATAGCCCTATATATTCATTCCTTATCAAATACAGTTAAAATAAAAACAAAATTCAAATAACCTTATAATTAATTGCAATGCCTTTTTCCCAAATGATGTCTTAGGTTTCAATATGACCATAACCTTTAAGTAAAGGGCAGCATGTTGTTTCAAGACTTAAAGTGAAGGAAAACTAGGTGGGCACAAACTATGTCATATGTACACACATGCACACGTGCGCGCGCGCGCACACACACACACACACATACACACTCAAGCGCAATCTTCTTACCAAGTCTTATGCTGTTAACTCTTTGGTGACCCTGAACAAGACGCCCCTCACCTTTCTGGACCTAGCTTTTTCACTTGTGAAATCATAGTGTAGGAGCTGGTCAGTATTTTTCAAACTGAGATCTACATATCTATTTTTAAGTGTCCACAAGTCCTCCAGGAGTATTTTTAAGTATTTTGTTTTTGAAATTTTGATAATGTAAATCTACATGCAAATTGTGAATAATTTAGATGACCACCTTATGACTGGGCAGCACCATGAAGCCAAAACATAAAGCAGAGGCTTTGAAGTTGTAAGAAACAGTTTCTCAATATATAGTCTAAGAATTTTGTAGTCTTCAAAGGTACTCTTGACAGACTTCCACCAGTGCTCAAATCTGAGAAACATTTCTTAAATTCCTTTCAGCATTTAATATTTAATTTTAAAATCTGATATTCACTTACTTTAAATGGAACTACCAGAGGAAGGCAGCGCACCGCAAAAGAAAGACAAATTGATTTTTCTCTATTATTTTTGGGTGTTCATTTCCTCTACGCATTTCAAAAGAAGCAAACCAGTTTAGAAGACTATAAGGCATGTGATGTCTAAAGCGAAGCCGAAATAATGTTTGTGAAGAAAACTGACAACCTCCAGGAAGTGCTGGCTGAAATTTCTAGCATAATGATAGTAATCTGGGGTGCCCCTTGGTGTGGTAGGGGGAAGGGATGTCAGGAATTCTGAGGGAAAACAAAGGGCAAGAAACCAAAACATATTTGTGACATCAGTGATACTAAGCAAAGAATGTTAAAAGTTTCAAGGAAATACACCCCCCAAGCACACAAGTCATTCCAGGAAGCCTTTAAAATAATTGAGCTGTTGCAAAAATGAGGTTATAAATGAATGGACTAAACAATAGTAAGAGCAATTGATCAAGAGACAGGTTGACTGCTGATGAGGTTCAGAATGGACCTACTCCAAGGGAAAAGATGGCTCAGAATACTTGAACTAATCAACTGAAGTAACTCCAGACGGAAAGAAGTAGGTGGTAAATAAAAATAACATCTATTGGGCTTCTAGCACATGTTTGGTTATAACTAATAATAAACATGTTTGGGGGCTTCCCTGGTGGCACAGTGGTTGAAGAGTCCGCCTGCCAACGCAGGGGACACGGGTTCGTGCCCCGGTCCGGGAAGATCCCACATGCCGCGGAGCAGCTGGGCCCATGAGCCATGGCCGCTGAGCCTGCGCCTCTGGAGCCTGTGCTCCGCAACGGGAGAGGCCACAACAGTGAGAGGCCCGTGTACCGCAAAAAAAAAAAAAAAAAAAGTTTGTTTATTTATTCTACAAATAAAAACGATAGGTTCAAACTCTGTCTCCACTAACAAATAGTTCAAGAGCCACAAATTTGTTAAGATCATTTAAAAAAGCAGTATTCAAAACTTGTCAAATACAGCATGTATTTTTAAAAGTCAATAAAGTTAGCTACCAAACTCTTCAATTACTACATGGATGGTATTTCCTGATATGATTATTTGAGTTTTGTTTAATTTGGTCTGATAATTCTAGTATAACACAATCATGAGTCTCTTACCAAAATATTTAATGGTTAAATTTTTTCATTAAACAATTATAACTAATTTAAAATTCATAACTGAATAAGCATTTTATTATAAAACATACTATATTCTACAATTACTTTCTTTCTTAGTCACATATGTTTTATTACTCTCTGTAGATTAAAAGGATATACTTTTAATTAATAATGAAAGTATTATTTAAATTTTAAAAGCAATGCATTTTTTTCATAAAGAGAATTTTTTTAGTCCTAAAAAAAGAACCTTTATAGCCCTATATATTCATTCCTTATCAAATACAGTTAAAATAAAAACAAAAATTCAGATAAAACCAAAAACTGCACATCTAAATTGGATCTGCCTCTTTTCTCTTACCAATAATGGAAAAATAAGCAGCTTGAGCAACTTTGTAGAAAAGATGCACGTGACCTCAAGGTCAAAGACAAACAGCAGAAAAGGTCATGTTTTATTATGGCGCTAACACAAATAGAAGAGAAAGCAAACATCTCTGTCCCTGCTTTCATAGTACACAGGATTAAAAGCAACAGCTGGCTTTGCCTTCCTGAAACCATCTATCATGAGCACGATTGCCCAACATCAACTTAGAGAGATCGCTATTTCATAAACTGAGTTGAAGATGTAGGCAAACAAAACGTGCCAACTTGCCACCCCCAAATGTGTCTCACATGCTGATTATTTCAGGCTGAAAACAATCAAGGCCCAAAAGAGTCAGGAAGAAACTGTGACTTTCCCCCTAACTGCCTTAAAACAATTTAGACAGAGGGCCTGTTCCTGGAACAGAGCTATCACCAGAGATCTCTGCGAAGAATATGGGTTAGATGTGGTGAGGGAAACTCAGCGGGGCCTAGTGATTAGAGTCCACTCAGTGTCCCACTGTCTCTGCAGGGCCCAGCAAACATTTATTTACCAAACATTTGCTTTTCCATCTCCATGTGAATTGCCATTCTCCCCTTTGAAATCCCAAATCACACCCCCTTTTGTCTTTAGCTGAAGATGATATTTAAGGTGAGGCTTTTAGCCATTTTGGTGACTTACTCAGTTCTTCTGGGTGTCTCCCATATATACATGTTATTAAACTTTGTTTGATTTTCTCCTGTTAATCCGTCTCATGTCAATTTAATTTTTAGACCAGACAGAAGAACCTGGAAGGGTAGAGGAGAATTCTTCCTCCCCCACAAAGGTACATGGAGAGAAGAGGCCTCTAATTTCTGTTCTGGGACTTCTAGCTGACAGCACATCCTCTCACAGCTTCTCCCTCAGCTCAGAGCAATGGCTCAACATGTCACTAATTTGTGTAAAATCCTTGCAATTTTGCCATATCTAGGTGAAAACTATACTCTTAATTTTCTTAATATTTCTTAATAATTAACTATTTGTAAATTAAATACATTGATTTTTTAAAAGTAAACTTCAGGGACTTCCCTGCTGGTGCAGTGGTTAAGAATCCGCCTGCCAATGCAGGGGACAAGGGTTCGATCCCTGGTCCGGGAAGATCCCACATGCCGCGGATCAACTAAGCCCGTGCGCCACAACTACTGAGCCTGTGCTCTAGAGCCCGCGAGCCACAACTATTGAGCCCATGTGCCACAACTACTTAAGCCTGCATGCCTAGAGCTTGTGCTCCACAAGAGAAGCCACCGCAATGAGAAGCCCGTGCACCGCAACAAAGAGTAGCCCCCGCTCACCGCAGCTAGAGAAAGCCCGCGTGCAGCAATGAAGACCCAAGGAAGCCAACAATTAAATAAATAAACAAATAAATTTAAAAAAAGTAAACTTCGGGACTTCCCTGGTGGCACAGTGTAAGAATCCGCCTGCCGATGCAGGGGACACGGGTTTGAGCCCTGGTCTGGGAAGAGCCCACATGCTGCAGAGCAACTAAGCCTGTGAGCCACAACTACTGTGCCTGCATGCTGCAACTACTGAAGGCTGTGTACCTAGAGCCCGTGCTCCACAACAAGAGAAGCCACCGCAATGAGAAGCCCGTGCACCGCAACAAAGAGTAGCCCCACCTCACCGCAACTAGAGAAAGCCCACGTACAGCAACGAAGACCCAACGCAGCCAAAAATAGATAAATAAATAAATTAATTTTTTAAAAAAGTAAACTTCAGATTACATCATAAATAGTAAACCAATATCACCTTTCATGAATGTAATGAACATAAAATACCAATAAATACTATCTGAATACTCTTGCCTGTCAATGCTCTGAGCCTGACACCTCATAGCGCCCCCTGTAAAAAGGGCAATAGTAAGTGTTAAAGAATTGTTTAAAAACTTAATATTCTTTAAAATATCAAAATCAGGCTTTCTTCTTGATGTATTCCCAAAGGTTGAAAAGGGACTGAATCTTTCTCAGTATGTGAGCAGATGTCATGGTAACCCCTACAGTCATGTGGTGTCTTGCCATCAGTAAGAGGACCATACTTGGGAAACAAAGGGTGAGAACGGAGTATAAGGCCAAGAATGGTGATAGTTCAGACCCTTCATACAGAAACATGTGAATTTCATATCAAGCTCCGAGATGACTCAGCTTAGACCATTAGGCGTCCCAAGACTGGGGTGGAGTGTATTCAGTACTTACTGCATGAGGCACAACAGATCTGATCCTCCAAAGACTCTGTCCTCTGCACCTGTCCTTATCATTCCTTTTTCCTGATATGCTGTTGTCTCACCCTGTTCGCTCCAAGTCAATTGGCTGTTAATGTACACAAGCTATTAGACTCAGAGCAACTTAAGGATATAAGTTAAACACAAACTTTGGCAAAAATATGCAGTTTGGAATTTCCTGTTGTTTCCAAGTTTACTAAAATCTAACAGGAATAGCCTGAAGTCAGATCCATGTTCAGTTTGCTTGTTTTATCTTGTTTTATCAATCATTGAGTGTTTAAGATCCATTTTTTGTTTGCCTCCAAAGTCTACCACTGATCAATATATAATTCCATTTCCAGAAACAAATGATAAAACTTGATAAAATAAGTTATGCCCAAAGTCTCTGGTCACTTAACACTACTTGGCTGAAGGTCATCCATTTCATTTTCCAAGGCTCAATTCAAAATTGTATCCTCTTCCTTTAATTCTCCAATAAGAACTTTACTTACTTATTTGCAGTGACAATTTCATCCTCCTTTTCCTTAGTAGTAGTTCACCCAGTTTTCATTTCTGTATTCCTCTCTGGTGCCATCACAGGGTTTTGTACTTAAAAACTAAATAAATACTTCCTGAATCAGTTCATGGAATGAGGAAATATGAAGTGATTATATTCAAAAAAGTCTATATTACAGTCTTCACAAATAATATGTCGATTTTGGTTTTTTCTTTGTTTTTTTTTTTGTTTTTTTTGTGGTGCGCGGGCCTCTGCCTGTTGTGGCTTCTCCCGTTGCGGAGCACAGGCTCTGGAAGCGCAGGCCCAGTGGCCATGGGTCACGGGCCCAGCCACTCTGCGGCATGTGGGATCTTCCCGGACTGGGGCACGAACCCGTGTCTCCTGCATCGGCAGGCGGACTCTCAACCACTGCGCCACCAGGGAAGCCCAATATGTCGAATTTTATGAAGAGAATATCCATTGTTTTTTGCATAACAATATACTAACTCTGTAATAAAAATGAGCTCTGAAAATACGATATTTACGAGGTTAAGTTTGTATTTTAAAATCCAATGTGCAGAATTTTTACATAGGTAACAGAGTTGTGTATACAAAGGTTCTCCCCTTGCTGTTAAGAAGAATGGAAAAAGTCATAATTTTATCCTTATTTCATTTAATAGAATATATATCTGCCCTCAGATAATTTATTTCACCAAATATTTTATTTTTTATAAATTGAAACTGCCATAACTGTCATATAATTGCAACTTGTATTCAGATGTAGAGTCTAAAGCTTTTAGAGTTGTTTCATAAAAGCAGAATTAACAAACTTTTTAAAAAATGTTTTTTTGGGGGCCTAGCTATAATTTATTACTGAATAAGATATAAATCAAAGTTAATCATTCTCCATATCTTTATCATTTTAAAAACATGTCTGAAATGGTGGATTATTTCCTCATTGGAATTTTAATCAATACAGATGTTCTATCTTATAATTTATTTATTTCTCAGCAAATATTTAATCTGCTCTTATGTGTCAGGCACTTCAAGTATATAATAATTAATTTTTGTTCATTCTTTTTTTTTTAAACCATTGAATTGTACTTTCTTTCTTTCATCCTTTCTTTTTGGCCACGCTGAAACAGGAGGGAAGGAGGCAGGGCACAACCTTTGAAAGAATGACATAGCCCGAGGACATGACATAAACTGATTAGAACCAAATGGGTCCAAGATGGCGAACAAGTCAAATTCCACTAGACCTTGAGCCTCAGTATACGCTCACTGTAACACATCAGCAAGCTAAATGACACACCCACAGGCGCCATGACAGTTCCAAGACCGACCATAAGGATCAAAAAGTGGGCGGTGGCCCAATTCTTGGAAATCCCCACCCCTTCCTAAAATAGCTGGAATACTCTTCCCACTCATGAGCCTGTGAAATTACCCACCACTATAAAAACTGACAACCCCATACCCTGGTGCTTTCTCACCTCTGAGATGGCCCACACTCTGTCTGTGGAGTGTGTTTCTCTCTAAATAAATCCACTTCTTACCTAGCACTTTGTGTCTCACTGAATTCTTTCTGCAATGAGACATCAAGAACCTGAGCTTCATTAAGTCCTGAAAGCAGGTGTGTGATCTCAGTTGGAAGATTGTGGGTTTTGGCTGGGTTCAAGTCCCAGCCTCATGGTTTCAAGTCCCAATCTGGGTTTTGGCCCAGTTTGAGTCCTGGCACGTGGGTCCAAGTCCTAATCTGAGGTGCACGGTTTCAGCACCACATGGCTTGAAGGATCTTAGTTCCCCCACCAGGGATCGAACCCGTGCCCCTGCAGTGGAAGCATGGAGTCCTAACCACTGGACCACCAGGAATTCCCTAATTCTTATCCGTTCTGTTTAGTTGGGGCTCCATTGGTTTAAAGTAAAAGAAACACACTCGGGCTTCCCTGGTGGCGCAGTGGTTGAGAGTCCGCCTGCCGATGCAGGGGACATGGGTTCATGCACCGGTCCAGGAAGATCCCACATGCCGTGGAGTGGCTGGGCCTGTGAGCCATGGCTGCTGAGCCTGCGCGTCCAGAGCCTGTGCTCCACAACGGGAGAGGCCACAACAGTGAGAGGCCCGCGTACCGCAAAAAAAAAAAAAAGAAAAGAAAAGAAACACACTCAAGCCTGCTAAATAATAGAGCAGTAAGTGGAGAAGAAATGGGGGAGAGAAAGTACAAAGAATGTCTCATAGAAAGCCAAGGGCAAGAAATGTACAGGGCAAGAAATCATGGAAATATGAAGGTAACAGCAACTGGGGACACAGTCTCTCTCTCTCTCTCTCCCAGAGAGGGTTCCTCTTCTTGTTCTGGACTGATTTAAAATTGAATGAATGACATTCATTAACGGCCTTAACTTTATAGAAAATCTTGATATATGTGTTGGCTTCTGCTCTTGAGGCTGCCTCATTTTCTGATTGTTGTGCTTACTTTTGAAACCAGGCCATTTAAACCAAAGGTCAAACCACAAACAGCTGCCCCTTAACAAAACTTCAGAATAAGGACTTACTTGCTCAGCAGGTGAGCAGAATTTCTTAAGTGTGTGAGTGGGCTTTTTCACACATTGCCCTCCAAAAGTTTATGATTTTGTTGAGGTAGATAGCACATTATCCAAAGCCTTCTTTGCATGTTCAGAGGTAGAACCTAATTTTACTTACTACTTTTTTTCTTTTTTTCAAATAATATGTTGACTTAATATATTTTTTTCCTAAGTCACTTTCCAAGTGAAATTTTTAACAGGTTAGAAACTAAATTCTATTTTCTAACATATTTTTCAGTACTTAATTTTTTTAAATTTCAAACTATTCCCAAAGATTTAATTTCAGCTCTATCTATCTATCTTCATAATACACTAGTGCTAATATTTTCCTTTCAGTTTTGCTCTTGTCAAAACTGGGAAGAAAAACCATATTTTTAAGTTCTTGATATAAGAAACCAGACAATAAACCATGCTTTTTATATTTTAAGAAATATCAGTAGCATAAAAATTATTCATCACTAGAAAATTTTGAAAAATTCCATGTAGTTTAGTTTTGAAGTTATTTCCTTTTTTCCTCATTAATTCCTCTTTTATTGTTCCTGTCATAGTCTCTATTTGATATTATCAGAGATATTTGATATCATTTTTGCCATTTTGTATTTTTAAGTATAAAAGTTTTCCATTTCCAGTTGGAAATTTTAAAAATTTGTATTATTGAAATATAATATATTATTTCAGCTGAGAATGTATAAGCAACCCTTCTCTATTAATGACAAATCATATCTTGTCTTTCATTAATTAGGCTATACCTTGTTTATTTGAAAATTCAAATAACTTGATTTCCTTTGCTTTCAATTTTGTCTAGTTTTGCTCTTTTAATATATTTCCTCTTTCTGGGTTTCTTTAGTGGGAGACTGAGTGGTAGTAGTTACATTGTATATGCTTTACAAATATAGACATTTAGGTCAATACATTACCCCTTAAGGAAGAGCAGGAGACAAGGCATACCTTCTGTGAAATGGTATGTTTTTATTTTTATCTTTTTGTCCTTTCTTTTTCAACATTTAATGTAAAAATTTTCACATGTACAGGAAAGGTGAAAAAATTTTATAGTGAATACTTATATACCCACCCCTAGGTTTGACAATAAATATCTCATTACATCTGCTTCATTAGCTCACTATTCATCTATCCATTCTCTATCAACTCCACCAATCCAATTTTTTTTTAATGCATGTCAAAGTTGCAGACGTCAGTACATTCCACCCCTAAACATTTTAGCATACATTTCACTAACCAGAGTACAGTAGTTATTTTTGTTTTTGCTTTCTTTGAGATATATATATATATATATAATGAAATGCACAAATCTTAAAAATATCATCCACTGAGTCCTGACAAATGTGTATACCTACACAAATCCTAACAGGATAGAGAGCATTGCTAGCACCCCTCAAAAAGTTTCCTTATGCTCCTTCTTCAGTGATTCCTATCCTATAGCCACAGATGTAAACTTTGTTATGATTTTTTTTCCACAGTAGACTTGTATTTGTGGTTGTAAGAAATCTTCTAACATGCCTTACTTTTTATCATTTACGTTTTATCAATCAAAACATTATTTGATAACATGCTAAAAAATTTCAGTTATAAGAACAATGTTACAGTATCTTATTGTCTAAAAGTATTTCAACTGTATTATGACATCTGATTTGACACTCTAGCAACCTTATTTTACAAATTAAGAATCTTAGGCTGTTAGAGGTGGAAAACCCACTTCAGTGCAGTAAAGACTCAGTCCCAGATTTACAAACTCCAGAGCCAATGCTTTTTCCCATTATTTAATAATGTGTGGTTGTTCTGATTTCATTGTACTGTGGAATGAGAATACACAGATTGGCCATAAAATCTGGAAACATAGATAATGTTTAATTGTTGTAAACAGAATGAAACTACTTATTTTGTCTCTGGAATATGCTAAAAATGAAGTTTTATTCAGTGAAAATGGGAGACACATCATATGAGGTAGCACATCACAGATGCACCTGTATGGTTTAGGGAAATGCTTTGTGTTCACTATAATTTTGCACAGCATCTTGAACTCTGTATTGCTAATAATAACAACACATTGAACGTACCATGTGATGTCACTGAACACTGCAATGCGATATCAATAATTTTTTATGTATCTTTGCATTTGTTTCCAAATTTCATAGAAACTCTGTAGCATTTAGAATTCTGCCTATTAAGAGTATACAAAAGGAAACATTTCTTGCTAGAATATGAATAATGTTTACTAATGATTTTAATGAATGAAAAGAAAATGGTTGTGCTTTATTAGCATCAAGCTGTTTTCCTGTGTTGGTCCATTCAATTTATTAACTGATCAGAGTAATATTTTGATCTATTGTTTACATGACCTTCAGTATTCTGGAAGTGGAATGCTAAACAAACTATTATATTTCTATTTTTCTGTCTTTTAGTTATCTCATTGATTTCTATGGTGTTTAAAACAAAACTATAGTATCAAATTGTAAAGTTATAATTTTACCATTTTCACCATTTTTATGTTGAGGGGGGTTGGGCTGCACTCCAAAGGCCTGCAAGCCCTGTACTTACCCAGCCTTGAGATGGAAGAAAGAGCCTGGAGTCAGTGGCAGAGGCATCAATGGTTTAGTAGATAGTGGGATCTTACATGTCTGAAGCAAGGTCCATGGAGTGACACCCTACTTTGTGCAGCAGGTGGACAGGTGGGCAGGATGTGGCAGCAGTCTTCACTATGGGGGCAAGAGGAGGAGAGGTTACTAGTTATAGGGGGAATTGATGTCAGGTTGGCTCATCAGCTACCAGGGAAACCAGCAGAGGAGCACAACCATCACTGCCCCTTTGATAAGCTATCATGGTGGAGATGTTCTGAGCTAAAGATTAGAACAATTACTAGTTGGGGCTGGAAGCAAGTATGTAGGCGTTTACTGATTAGGCTCCATGATGAAGAGGGAAGGTCAGTCAGGTTGAGTAGGGTGTAGGTGAAGCAGGGACTGATCAAGCAAGGTGATGTACTGAGAGCAAGAGAACAGCAATTGTGAATGACCTGATCATACCGGGAGAAAAGAAATTTTCCTCTACACTTATTGGTTCTTCTGGCTGGTCTACGAATTAAATTGACATGAGACAGATAACAGGTGAAAATCAAACAAAAGTTTAATAACACGTATTCACGGGAGATACCCAGAAACACTGAGTCATTAGCCAAACTGTCCAAAGCCCTCACCTTAAATACTATCCTCAGCTACAGACAAAAGAGGATGTTGAGGGTGGAGAGAGTCAGTTATGGGAGGTTACCAAGAAAAGCACAGTAAACAAGGAGGATTGTGATGCAGATTGATGTCCTTGCCTTCTCCGTTGATAAGAATTTCTAGATTTTGTCATCTTTCTCTTCCAGATACAGAGAGGGAGACACCCTGACAAATGGAGATTTCCTTTACAAATGTAAATTTTTCTTACAAAATAGCAACCCCTGTTTGGTTTTTCAGAGCCCTTCCCATGTCTGCTGTTTCTCAGAAAAGAAAGTAGAAAAAACAACTTAAAACAATTAATATGCCAGAGAGACGTACTTTAGCATGGGAAATTCGGCTCCTGTATATCATAAACTCCATTGTGTCATTCAATCTATTCCTTATCAGTTCTCATAAATTAAATTACTATACTGAATTGTTCTATAACCACAGAAATTTAAGCTTATTAAATAATATGTGTGTATCCTTTGGTTTCTGGTGTGTATCTTTAAGAGTTTTTAAATGAACTTTATTAAATATTTTATAAGATTAATCAATTCATAATTTGTATTATTCTTTATTTTTCTGAAAGTTTGGCTTTGAGGTAGGCTTTATGATCTTTAATGTTACCTTTCTGAAATTGAATGATTCCTTCTTCAGATTATAGACCAAATATGGTATTAAGGAGAAATTCTAAATGCAGTGAATGAGAATATAATTTCAATATAAAATTTTTTATTTATTTAGGTCTAGAAAAATAAAAATTAGGGTGAAAGTAAATGCTAAATTTATCGTAAAAGTAAATTTAGTAAACTGATTTTCATTCAATACAGGATTTGGATGAGGTGACAAACTTTCCCTAAGAATCTGTGTTGTTTCTCCTTAAACAGAGTATTGAACAAATACAATTCCTCTGCCTGCTCGTGAAACACCACTAAAATGAGATGAGGGAATTGCATCATGTAAATTCTTAAGAAAAAGATCACAGAAATGGAGAAAACAGAGCTCTATAAATTTTTGGAAGATAAAAAGAGTTGAAAAAGCTGAAGTAGGGAATTCCCTGGCAGTCTAGGGGTTAGGACTCTGCTCTTTCACTGCTGAGGGCACGGGTTTGATCCCTGGTTGGGAAACTAGGATCCTGCAGGCTGCACAGTGCAGCCAAAAAGAAAAGAAAAAAGAAAAAGCTGAAGTAGTGATGCCAAAAACTTGACCTCTGTACACTGGTGCCAAATTGAAACTCAGAGACAGGGTTTGGGGTAAAGTAGAAAAGAATAGCTTTATTGCTTTGCCAGGCAAAGGGGGACACAGTGAGCTAATGGCCTCAAAACTATGTGTCCCAACCCAGGGGGATTTGGTGAGGAGTTTTACAGCAATGGTTCAATGGTGGGGTTGCTGATAAGGATCAGGGTGTATGCAAGGCCTGTACTCCTTTAATCTGGCCTCAGGTGGTTCTCGAAGTTATCAAACTGTGACTGTCTCTGGGATGAAGAACGCTTTATCAAGTAGTTAACACCTTCCTTTTGGTGGGGCTTTTTACTTCTGTAGAAGTGCTCAGATATACTGTTATGTGTATACCTTGAGGTGGAACCAGAACCCTACCCCAAGGCTTCCCTATTGTTTCTTGACGGCTCCTCCCTTGTCTCCGCATCCACTCCCTTCCCTGATTAACAACTGCTTGAACCTGCCCTTTGGAACTCAGGGAAGGTCATAGAGGCTGAAGCCTAAATAAGAAATGGAGGACACAGAAAGGCTTCCATGCCTAGGAGCCCCACAGGGTCCTGCTGGGTTTCAGTAGCAGATCTCATGAGAAGCAAGCTGATTCTGGCCATAGAAAATGAGGTAAGCTTGGAGTTTGAGACACAAGGTGTTTTGAAAGTCAGTGGTTAGATGAGGGATTAAAACATAGAGAAATTCTCCAAAGTGTTAATGCTAGGCTCCGATTCCTCTCCATTTATCCTCTCATATCACTGCAATCTGTGTTTTACCTCATAACTCCACCAAAATACTCTTGGAAACATCACCAATGACTCCACACTGCTAAATGTAATAGTTAATTCTCAATCAACCATATTTTCTCATCTTATCAGCATATGTCCCTTGGAACTCCTAATGAATATATCCAAGAGTTTAATACTAAAACTTAGAGAAAAAAGGAAAATACTTTAATAAATATGAAACAGAAAAAGAAACATGATTCAATCAGTTTAATAGAGCTTCCTTTTATTTCAGGTGATATTTATTGACGATAGAGAGAGCATACAATTATGTTCTCTCTCTGAGAGGTCTCTAGAACTTCAACAATGGGAATAATAAAGTAACTTTATACAGCAAAATGTGTTATATGCCCTAACAAAGTTATTAAAAAATGATAAGGGAAAGCTGAATTTTCAATTGGCTAGAGGGAAGGAAGTTTAAAAGCACAGTACAAAATAGTGGTCAATAAGGCAAAGTACATTTTCTCTATAAAATAAATAACAGATCATAAATCAAGGTCCTGTAATGTTGAAGGGAAAACATTTTGTGTATACAATCCCAACTGTCTCTGTAAACATATTGCTGTAAAATCAGTCAGAAAGTGGGACATTATAAAATGGTTTATAGATTTCCGTATGAATCTAAGAATTAACATCAAGTAAATCATAGCTTTGGCTATCAATGTCATAAGAACAAATATGCAACAATTAGATGCTTATTATTCAAGTGAAGTTAGCAGGAACCCTACTCTAGTTACACAATTTATACTCTTTGCCACCACACACTCAATTACACAAACATATGCATGAAGACTTGGGGCACACAATTATCATAAACAATTATTTGTAAAGAATTGACTGTTCTATTCTAAATATTTAGGCAAAGATGGCAATGATTAATCAAATCTGAAATAGGGACCAAGTTGGATAAAGAAAAAAAACAAACTGAAATAATAAAAATAATATTATAGAAATAATAATATAATAGATTCAATTCCCTGCCCCAATCTGAAATTTCTTTAAATGATGGGAAAGAGTAATAAACTGTGCCTTTTTCTTCATATTTTATTTTTAGGCAGTAGTACTCATGAGTTTGCTTAAGTAAGGTTAGATTGTATTTAAAGTTGTCCTTTCAATAATTCACAAAGTGGAGATCCAAGCATTGAACCGAGCCAGGCATTCCGGGTACCAGGATGGTAAGGAATTCTGGCCAGAAAAAGAAATGGAGGCAGGAAATGATACAGACATAAGCACCAAGTAGTCATAATTTTATCACCGCCCAACTAGTTTCCTTGCAGTTGATTAAGGTAGGAATTAATCAGTAACTTGCCCAATATAAGGTTAACATTAGAAGTAAAATAACTGCAACAAGTTCAAGTTTTCCTGACTCTCCTGTTTACAAGTACTCCAGTCTCCTGTCAGGCTAGGCAAGGGACTACTTACTGCAGCGATATTTCTAGAGTCGGAGTGCTGGGATTAAAAACTCCGTTCTGCCTGTTGCTATGCAGGTCATTTTGAGTAAGTTGGTTAATTGCTTTAAATGTTTGTTTCCTCACCTATAAAATATGGGTACTGTTTTAAATTTGTACTTTTTTTTTGAAATTGAAATGAAATAGTATATATAAAGTTCCAGTAAGTGAATGGCATTAATGTCATAAAATCAGAGAATCATCAGCCTTCAAGAGCTGATTGGATATGTGGAGATAAGGAAGAAAAATCAATTGTGTCTTCCATCCTTTTTGATTGGATAACTAGATTGGATAACTAGATGAACCATTCATGAAGATAGGGATACAAAGAAGATGAGTATGGTGTGGATATAGATTAGGAAGGATGTGGAGAAGAGAAAGATGATTCTAGTTTTAGGCATGTTATGATTAAGATGCCTGTTTATAAGAGGTGCTTTTCACTGCTTACTCCATCCATATCCCTTTCTAAAGAAAACTACATTCAACATGTACCACTTGACCCCATGCCTTGCCTATTCCTTACTTATGACCCATAGACCCAGCTGAAGAAGGTGAACTTAGGAAGTTAGACCTCTCATTCAAAAATTGGGAAAGAAGTCATTAGGTTAAGGAAGTTGTGCTGAAGGAATATGCAGCCTTAGTGGCTAAGATGACCGTTTGAAGCCATAGAGAAAGAGAAGATGATGGGGTAAATAATGAGAGATAATAGATGATAGTGATAATAGATAGATAGATGATAGATAGATGACATATGGACAGATAGATATAGGTAAATAGAGAGAAGAGCAGATAGACAGATTAGCTTCCATTTATTAATTGCTGACTTCTAAATTTCCAGGTTCTTAATGAGGCCTAACTGTACTTATGTTTGTATCCTTATTTGTGAGTACATACTTAAAATAAGCCTCCTTTGCAACCACATATGCACTGACTAGGATACTGTGGATGAAACCATATACCTAGTTAGTGTTTTCTGTTTTCTGTAATCCCCAAAGGACTCTAAAACTGTCATTAAACTACGGACATGGTCAGTAAAACATCACAGACATCTTATATTAGCAAGCTTAGCATGATGACATTGCAGAAAAGTTCATATCACAATCATGCACTATGAACTCAAATATATATGCTCTTCATTTCAGAGTTGGCCTGACATGAAGGGCCATGATTATTTCATGGATTATGAAATTATATGTCATTTAATCTAATCCTCCTCCCAGAAACCAAGAAAATGCATCAATAAGCAGCCATTTTTGCTCCTCTGCTGCAAGCCCTTCTAACATAATGTCATATAAAATTTAATAAAGATATATATATATATAATATATCAAGGGATATAAAATGTAGTATACTAAGAAACCAAGAGTCACAAAATAATTTTACATTTTTCAACATTCCATATTTAGTATTCCACATGTCAATTAGTCTTTGAGGAAAGGTGGAAGATGTGAAGCTTCCTATTAAGAGTTCTGGGTTAGGACTCTGTGCTTCCACTGCAGCGGGGCACAGGTTTGATCCCATGCCTCTGTGGTTCCTGGGTGGTAACTGATAGTTTCAAATTCATTATTAAGTAAGTTTTTAAGGCAGGGGCTTTATTTTATTATCTATCTCTACCTCAGGACAAATGGCAGAGTACTTAGCCATAACAGGGATAATTTAAACATCATTAATTTATTTATTACCAAATATATATATGGAAAGTGGCACCTTTCTATTTATGGAAGGTTGTGGATAATATGCTGTAATTTATTATAGAAAAGTTAATTTGTTTTTAAAATCATACTTGCCAATCAAAATACAAGTATCCTACAATATACATCATTGGTTCACTGATTCAAACAAGCTATTCCATTGCGTGCTATTCCATTCCATTACATGGAATTCAGATTCAAGAAGGTAATGGGAGCCCCAGAGTTCATGGTCATGGAAAGAGAATATCATTGAGTTGTGACTTATGGGAATTTAAAGATATAAGAGGTCAGGGAACCGGCTCTCATAGGTCATGAGGACATAGCAACTATGAAACACAAGAAAGTAAACTTTGTGGAAGAAAAAAATATAGAGAACATAAAAAAGCAAGTAACTAAAAGATATTTGAAACAGTCATGCAAAATTTCAACTATTGACGAGTAATATTACTATGTGAATGCTAGTATTAAGAAAATAGATGCTCTGCCAGTAACAATAAAATGTTGCCCATTCAAAATTATAGTCCCCAATGGGTCTTTATCATGCATTTTCAAGAGCTGCAAGTTTTAGCCGGTAAATATCGCATCTCAGGGATTTTTAAATCTCAGAGGAAAATACAGGTCCAAAAAGAAACATTGTAATTAAGTCCATTCTGTTTCGTATAATTACCTCTAATCCAGAATTTGGAAAGCTCTATGCCCATGGGGCTCCTTTCTCAAGACTTGACCTCTGGTACATGGGAACTATGCAACAACCTCTGTGCATGGATGAGTAGATATTGTTTTAGAGAAATATTAGTTAGCTATTTTGCAATATCTTGTTGACTTATTATTTGTATGCAAGTTCTTCAGTTATACAACTAAATATGACCTAATGTCATTTTTGTAAGGGAAAAGGCCATTGAGAGGTGGAGTGGGAATGTGATTCATGTTCTTAACATCTGTCACCACAGGACCAGCCTGAGCCATCTTGGGGGTAGGAAGAGTCATTCACTGGGATTAGAAAATTCCAAGCATTTATCCCCTTTACTTATCAAAGAATGTCTGCAACAGAGGACGTAGGAAGGTGGAATTGCTCTAGTCTAGGAACATTTTTGGAATTAAGCATGGACTTAATTTCTCCTTTCAAGACAAAGAGTACCAATTCCTCAACACTCATATCTCTTGGTGCTGATAAGGTCCCCATCATTCTGACTCCCTGAGATTGTACCAGGTTAGGTTCCTAGATATACAGGGACAAAAAGGATTTTTATGGGACATTTCTTTCTCTCTTAGATGGTCAATTTTGTAAGAACAGCAGTGTAACATCCTTTTTCTAGTTTATTTTGGTCAATCCTACATGGAAGTTATAAAGCATTTATTGCCAAAGTTAAGACAGCTCATTTTATATTTCATTTCTTTCTCTTTATGATACTTGCACAATCTGAAATGAGATATATTGGCAGAAATTTAAGAACACAACACAAATTTAACTGGCAGAAATTTAAGAACACAACCATATAAATGATAGTCAATACAATAAGCACCATCAAGAGAATATTTTATTTGCTATTATGATTGCGTCTAACAGCAATGTGTAACGTTAAACTAAACTAAGACAGGTGCAAATCTAGATGTACAAAATTTTCCCTCTGAGGATTATGCAGCAATTATTTATTTTTATTTTTATTTTATTTTATTTTTTTGCGGTATGTGGGCCTCTCACTGTTGTGGCCTCTCCCGTTGCGGAGCACAGGCTCTGGATGCGCAGGCTCAGTGGCCATGGCTCACGGGCCCAGCCGCTCCGCGGCATGTGGGATCCTCCCAGACCGGGGCACGAACCCGTGTCCCCTGCATCGGCAGGCGGACTCTCAACAACTGCGCCACCAGGGAAGCCCCTCATAAATTATTTTTAAAAATTTAACTGGTGTACATTTACAGCATGCATACATATTTGGTTCTAAAAATCCTGTGATACATGGACAATGAAAGAAATTTAATGTCATTTCATTCTATGAAAGAAATTATTGTTTTACTGACACAAGAAGTTTTGCTATTTAAACTACAACTACTATTCTCATTTTTTCTTAGCATTATCTTCAAAAACTCACCTTCGAATTCTATTTTTCCTCCAAATGACTTTTGTCAAGGATATACTTTGTAATTAAACATAAAAAAAAACCCCTCAGTTTAATATACTTGAACTTCCTCATCTCCAGAATAATTCTCTGATTATACTTGGTACATCTTTGAAACTTTTAAAAGTACTTTCTAGACAGATTTAAAACATAATGTGGGGACAAAGATAATGTCAAACTAAAAATTAATCTAAGCATTGAAGATCCTCCCAGTAATTTTGCTCATTTCTAATATCACTTACCTTCCTGCTAATCTTTGAGCAAAAGCAGGCAATACTCTTTTATTTCTAATTTTGAAGGAGCCACTACACATAACTAGGATATGGAAATATAAGAACATATGCATTAACAGTGTGATTTATTTCTCTCATTTTAAAGAAACAATTATTAACTTATAATGTTTGATTTAAATTCCTGTGTTGGGAGACCCCTGCTTCTGGGAAGATGAAACAGATATAGTTTTTCCTATTCTTTCTGTTAAGTGCAACTAAAAACATGAGAAGATTCTGAAAGCGGGAGAGAAGGCAGATCAGCCAAGACTTTTGTACCCAAGGAATGACACAGTGGTGATGTCCCTTGGTTGTTTTTTTTTGGTTTTTTGTTAATTTGTTGTTATTTGCTTCAGGTAGACCAGACTTGGAGCTAAAGAAGCACAACCTAGAAATGGCAACAGGCATAGACAGAAAAAAAAAAAAAAAAAAGAACCACAATAAAAGCCCGTTCTCTCTAGCCCAAGGGATAGGAAAGGGACAGTCTAGCAAGATACAAACCTTTTAAAACCACTCCGAATCAAACACCAGAGCAGAAAAAACTAGACCACTCCCACCACCACACCAGAAAAGGCTGAGTGAGGATCCAAGACTCCCACCCTTTCCAGGCTGTAAAGGCACCTCCAACTCTCCTGTAGGGAGCCAGAACTTTCATCCCCACATGACAGTATCAAGGCACTTCCCCTACCCCTACTCCTTGCTGGGATGGGGTCAGAGGAGGCCCAGTGGGCAGTATTGTTATTACTTGCTTCAGTGTCCTGACTGAGCTGGAATCTCTTTTATTGATTCACATTAACCTTTTCTCTTCACACATAATATTTTCCTGCTGCCTCTTTCATGCCACACAATTAAATCTTTGCTCTTTTCCCTTTACTGCTCAGTTTAATAGTAGCTGTTACATTACTGAGTTTCTGCCTAGAAAATATAATTTTATTATTTTTTAATTTACCTAAAAATAATAAAATTTTATTTGTAAATTTAGAACTTTGTCTAGCAGAATACCTATAAATAAACTTTAAAAATTATGACCTGCAAATATTTCCAATTTTGTAAAGATAGAGTATGCAAACTAACATTAACAAAAATATCAATTCTGGCAAAATCTTCCCATCTGTGTAAATTAAAGTTATAAGGTTAATAGAGGCAGAAGATTGTCTTAATTAAAATAAATATGCAACAGACCTAATTAAGAGAAAGGTAAGACAGATTTCTTGAATTTTGTTAATTTTTACCATCAGCAGTGAATTTATTGCTTGCTATTAGTGAAGTACTTGGTCTTCTCATTAATTCTTGTTCTTTGACCTAGACATGCCTGTATCTATGTTTCCAAACATTCCCCAAGTCAGTACCACTCTTTGATGTCTTGAATTCTAAGAGGATTTTCTCCCCATTTCTATGATTTATTTTCTTCTTCATTCTCTTCTTGAGTTCACAAAGCATGGTACTATGGGGTAGAATTTTTTTTTGCATCCCCCACCTCCACAGATTTTCTAAGAGGCTGGGTTTTCATTTCTCTAGAGAATAATATGTGGAAACATGTTCTTGCCCTTTGTCCTGTATACACAATTCTTCCTGCTATTTAAAAGGAGACTTGGGGCTTCCCTGGTGGTGCAGTGGTTGGGAGTCCGCCTGCCGATGCAGGGGATACGGGTTCATGCCCCGGTCCGGGAGGATCCCATATGCCGCGGAGCGGCTGGGCCCATAAGCCATGGCCACTGGGCCTGTGCGTCCGGAGCCTGTGCTCCGCAGCGGGAGAGGCCACAACAGTGAGAGGCCTGAGTACCACAAAAAAAAAAAAAAAGGAGACTTGACTAATAACCAAAGATGGACAAGGCCCTTGCAGTAGTCACAAATCTACATGTTAGAAAAACAAATTGTGAAAATTTCAAGCACTACATGTTGGATTCTAAATCAGTCAGCATGCTAATACTCTGAATTAATTTAAGTTGAAACTGATACCCTATGAGTCTTGAATAAGATTATAAAGACCATACAAATCACTGAAACATTAATTCACTTACTATTTAGAAGCTCACATTTTGCAGACAGTAGTTGAAGCAGTTTATAATAATTTCCAGATATAATAAAACCATTAAAACTAGAGTAAAACATCCAGCTAATATATAAACTATAGTCAAACTCACAACCAGGAATTTTCTAGGAGCCCAGGACAATATGGAAATATGAAATGGCAGAAAAAAATTTTTTTAATTCTCAGTTGGTACCACATTTTAAGAGGACATTATCATATGATAGAATCAGCTAATTATATTTAAATAAGAGCTGCTGTATTCAAGACAAGACACAGCAAGAGTGATATCTTTAATTGGTAGGGATGTCCTGGAGCACTCCATTAAAAAATATTCTGAGGTTAAGTTTGGGCACAGCAGAAACAACAGAGTGACTGATGTCTACCGTGGACTCAAGCATGTGGACAGGTAGCCCTTATTATTTGCCATTCATAACTCAGTCCACCAATTTGCTTCATTTTTTTGAGAAAATCAAGGCTCAGATAATGATATAAAATTTTCAAGGTCACATATTAAATATTTAACTTTGCACACCAACAAAAGAGGAGATTATGGAAAATCTAGAGATTTAACAGAGTATTATAGAAATTCTATTGTTTAAGAATGCAAACAATAACAAGTATCACTGTAGACTAGCTGAAGACAAAAAAGGAAAGCTTCATATGGGATGAGACTTTGTTTAAAATTTTAACCGGATTTGTGTGTAAAAATGTCACAATTTCCTTATACTTATTTATCCCTTATTTCCCATATGGCCCTGAACATAGTAGGTGATCAATACATGTTTGTTGAATTAATTATTGAAGTAATGAAATATTAGTGTATAAGTTATGAGGACAGAAACAAAATTAGGAGAGAAGAGAAATATCAGGTACTGTTTTGTGAAGAGCTTTTCTAATCTCTGCTAATTTTCCTCCTGTCATGATGCTTGGTATTTAACATTCAAGAATCTAGTGTTATTGGAAATATTTATTTCATTTTCATATTCTAATCTCTGCTACAAATTACCATTTCACCATTTCCAGTTCCTGATAGCTATATGTGGAGGCCTTTAAAAGATGTTGAGTGAAGGAGAAAGAATGACAGAATACAGGAAATGGGCCATTTTTATTCAAAACATTTGCTTGGACTTTGGGGATTAAGGTCCTATCAGTGGCAAAACAAATTGATGCAGCTGGTGCACTTCATTATGGTCACAGTGTACAGACATGCAGAATTTTGTTTAGAGTGAATGGTCTTTTGGCATAAGCTTTTGTGTTTTGCAGTCCTTTGGCAGTGAGAAGTTTCTGGCCAGCTCACATTTGTCATATCCCTCCCCTGACCGTGGAGACATCATGGAGGGTCAAATGGCTGGACCCTCTTTCTCAAGATTGTTGTTATTTTTCTTGCCTTCTTTTTTGTTAATTAAAATAAATAATGTTAGGCGCCAGTCCAGGGATGGATCAAATAGTGGTTTTATCCTCTTCCAGCAGGAAACAATGTGCATATATGGCTCTCAGGGAAGTTTCCCTAGTACTCTCTCCTCCCCAGCATGGAGCCTGGCATCTCCACTGTGCACAGAACATCTCTTATTGTTCCTGAAGTCAGCCTTCCAATCCATGTGCATCCCTCTTAACCACTCTGAGCCTTTTGTCCTTGTGCTTAGGATGAGGGAGCTCTATGCAATGATTTCTAAGCATTTCTCCAGATCTGACAGCCCACACTAGGAGTTTTGACCAGCAACAATTCTTTTAAATAATACAAGTGATGTTGGGCTTTAAAGTTAGGTTGGGAATTTCCCTGGCAGTCCAGTGGTTAGGACTCGGCACTTTCACTGCCAGGGCCAGGTTTGATCCTTGGTCAGGGAACTAAGACCCTGCAAGCCACACTCAGTGGCCAAAAAAAAAAATTTAGGTTAACATGAAAAAAAAAAGCTACTTATAGACACATAAATGATACATAGAGGGTAGAAGGATATTTTAAAAGGCAATATTTGTAATGTAAAAGGTTTCTTAACCTTTTACATTGTTTAATTGTAATTGTCAAAATTGCTATAATCTGAAATTTTTTCATTTAGTATGTTACAAATATTGACCTAATAGTGAAGTCAAATTTTATTAGTTTTGCAGTGTAATAAGCCAGCATAAAACACACTTTAAAATTAATAATTGCATCAGTGAATATGTCATAGAGACAAAGAAACTAATACAAGAGAATCATATCACTAAGTGTTTTATTAGTGGAGACAAGTAATTTTAAAAATTTAATTCATAACACAATCACAGAGCACTTAGCTCTCTTAATGAACATACTTCTCATACTCCAGGGAATTTTAAAAATCTCTCAATTCAATTACAAAATGCTCAGTGAGATTCAATCATACTGATTTCTTGTTCTATATTCCAAGGGTAAATAATATATTAGAACAAGCAAGAGGTGCAAGATGGGGAGTGGTTAATTAGCATTCAATTCAAAGTGCTTATAGATACATCAAAACAATGAACTAGCTGTTTTTTGTTTTGTTTTGTTTTCATAAATAATGCAAAATATTCCAAGAATCAAGCAAATTTGTACAAAATACAATAAATGTGACTGGAAAAGACTGAGTAGTTGTATAGCCAATTAGCTGAATAAATTATTTCAATATTTCAGGCAAGCTCTCCTTTTTTAATCAGAAAGTCTGTGCCTTGGTCAGTGATAGTTAAGAATGAAAATTGTCTCCAGAATTTTACATAAATGTTTGAATTTCATATCAGGAAAACAAGACAACATTATTTCTGTAGGGAGACACTGGTGATTAATGCTTACCATATATCAAAAAAAATTTTTAACTGTTGGAATTTGAGTATAAGCTGAAAAATAAAAAGTGAGTTTCTTGTGTTTCTAGACTATTACTAGTTCAAAACACTTGGAATCTTTTCAGCTATAGCCAGATATTTTAACAAGTAACATATTTAATTCAGCAGAAAACAATTATTTTGAGTTATGCTCAGAAAAAGTAAACACAACGCATTTTATTCAGTGGGATAAGAAACAAAGAAGCAGCAATGTTGGACAAAATCACATTATTCATGTGACTCTTACACGACAAGGATTTTTATATTAAGTAGAAACAAATTGCTTTGCCTCAGCTGGAATGCCCATCCTGGATGGACTACTTTCCATCATAAAGTAAATTTGGTCAATAGAAAGTTTGTTTGAACTTTAGAATCTGGAAGAGTTTAGAGACAATCTACATATACCCTCTATTATGTTTTCTGTTTTTCTGTTCTCTTAATTTCTCTTTTCCTATCCAAACCCATTCTTTGACTGTTGTACACCTGAAACTGACACAACATTGTAAATCAACTATACTCCAATAAAAATTAAAACAAAACAGAGCAACAACAACAAAAAACCCCCCATTGTATGAATAGAGAAATAGCCTTTGGTAAATCCACCTAGCACAGCAACACCAAAATAATGACCCCTCTTTGGGGTCATAATGTTATTATTATTACCTATAAAGGTTTGGTAGAAATTCCTTGAATTGAATTAATTGTCTTCCTCTTTCCCTGCCTGTGATTTCTTGATGATCAGTGTGACCTTTAGGCAAGCTTGTTTTCCACTCAGATTTGTTCACACTGTTAAAAGAAATGTCTTATAAACATGACTAGGGCTATTGCTAGTAGAACCGTCCCATAAACACCTTACTTATTTTTTTTAATTTTTATTAATAAATTTATTTATTTATTTTTGGCTGCACAGGGTCTTATTTGCTGCCCGTGGGCAGCGAGTGGGGGCTACTCTTCGTTGCGGTGCACGGGCTTCTCATTGCAGTGGCTTCTCTTGTTGAGGAGCACTGGCTCTAGGTACGCGGGCTCAGCAGTTGTTGCACACGGGCTCCAGAGCGCAGCTGCAGTAGTTGTGGCGCATGGGCTTAGTTACTCCACAGCATGTGGGATCTTCCCAGACCAGGGCTTGAACCCATGTCCCCTGCACTGGCAGGCGGATTCTTAACCACTGCGCCACCAGGGAAACCCAACACCTTATTTATTTTAAATGTGTCTAGTTGTCTGATTTCTTATGCAAAATGTCCTATTCTCTTTAGTTGTCAGATTTAAAAGCTTAAATTTGATAACCAATAAATCTGAAAATTAGTAATTAAATTTAGTGTTAGTTTTAAACTTATTTTTATTAGGTTAAAACACATGAAATTGCCATATATAAAGTAAAAATTACCCAATGTCAGTCACTTTATGTTTTGACCTGATATTTTCTCCTTTGCCATGAGAGGGACAGAATAAGAGTCAAAGGCTTGGGTTCAGGAATCAAACAGACAAGCCTTCAAATTATAGTCCAGTCATTTACTAGCTGTGTGATTGTGGACAATTATTTAATCTTTATTTGGCCTCAGTCTCTTCATCAGAAAATTAGGGATATAATCTTATGCAGTGCATTAAATTCTTTATTTTTTTTGAATTTTTGAGTTATTTTATTTTTTATACAGCAGGTTTTTATTAGTTATCTATTTTATACATATTAGTGTATATATGTCAACCCCAATCTCCCAATTCATCACACCACTACCACCCCTGTCACTTTCCCCCCTTGATGTCCATACGTTAGTTCTCTACATCGCTGTCTCTATTTCTGCCTTGCAAGCCAGTTCATCTGTACCATTTTTCTGGGTTCCACATATATGTGTTAATATATGATATCTGTTTTTCTCTTTCTGACATACTTGACCCTGTATGACAGTCTCTAGATCCATCCACGTCTCTACAAATGACCCAATTTCATTCCCTTTTATGGCTGAATAATATTCTATTGTATATATGTACCACATCTTCTTTATCCATTCCTCTGTCGATGGGCATTTAGGTTGCTTCCATGACCCGGCTATTGTAAATAGTGCTGCAATGAACATTGGGGTGCATGTGTCTTTTTGAATTATGGTTTTCTCTGGGTATATACCCAGTAGTGGGGTTGCTGGGTCATATGGTAATTCTATTTTTGGTTTTTTAAGGAACCTCCATACTGTTCTCCATAGTGGCCATGTCCGTTTACATTCCCACCAACAGTGCAAGAGGATTCCCTTTTCTCCGCACCCTCTCCAGCATTTGTTTGTAGATTTTCTGATGATGCCCATTCTAACTGGTGTGAGGTGATACCTCATTGTAGTTTTGATTTGCACTTCTCTAATAATTAGTGATGTTGAGCAGCTTTACATGTGCATCTTGGGCATCTGTATGCCTTCTTTGGAGAAATGTCTATTTATGTCTTCTGCCCATTTTCTGATTGGGCTGTTTTTTTTTTTTTGTATATTGAGCTGCATGACATGTTTATATATTTTGGAGATTAATCCTTTGTCCGTTGATTGATTTGCAAATATTTTCTGCCAATCTGAGGGTTGTCTTTTTGTCTTGTTTGTAGTTTCCTTTGATTTGCAGTTTCCTTTGATTTGCAAAAGCTTTTAAGTTTCATTAGGTCCCATTTGTTTATTTTTGTTTTTATTTCCATTACTCTAGGAGGTGGATCAAAAAAGATCTTGCTGTGATTTATGTCAAAGAGTGTCCTTCCCATGTTTTCCTCTAAGAGTTTTATAGTGTCCAATCTTACATTTAGGTCTCTAATCCATTTTGAGTTTATTTTTGTGTATGGTGTTATGGAGTGTTGTAATTTCATTCTTTTACATGTAGCTGTCCAGTTTTCCCAGCACCACTTATTGAAGAGGCTGTCTTTTTGCCATTGTATATTCTTGCCTCCTTTATCAAAAATAAGGTGACCATATGTGCGTGGGTTTATCTCTGGGCTTTCTATCCTGTTCCATTGATCTATATTTCTGTTTTTGTGCCAGTACCATATTGTCTTGATTACTGTAGCTTTGTAGTATAGTATGAAGTCAGGGAGTCTGATTCCTCCATCTCTGTTTTTTTCCCTCAAGACTGCTTTGGCTATTTGGGGTCTTTTGTGCCTCCAAACAAATTTTAAGAGTTTTTGTTCTAGTTCTGTAAAAAATGTCACTGGTGATTTGATAGGGATTGCATGGAATCTGTAGATTGTTTTGGGTAGTATAGTCATTTTCAAAATATTGATTCTTCCAATCTAAGAACATTGTATATCTCTTCATCTGTTTGTGTCACCTCTGATTTCTTTCATCAGTGTCTTATAGTTTTCTGCATAAAGGTCTTTTACCTCCTTAGGTAGGTTTATTCCAAGGTATTTTATTCTTTTTGTTGCAATGGTGCATGGGATTGTTTCCTTAAATTCTCTTTCTGATCTTTCATTGTTAGTGTATAGGAATGCAAGAGATTTCTGTGCATTAATTCTGTATCCTGCAACTTTACCAAATCCATTGATTAGCTCTAGTAGTTTTCTGGTGGCATCTTTAGGACTCTCTATGTATAGTATCATGTCATCTGTGAACAGTGACAGCTTTACTTCTTCTTTTCCAATTTGTATTCCCTTTATTCCTTTTTCTTCTCTGATTGCCATGGCTCGGACTTCCAAAACTTTGTTGAATAATAGTGGTGAGAGTGTACATCCTTGTCTTGTTCCTGATCTTAGAGGAAATGCTTTCAGTTTTTCACCATTGAGAATGATCTTTGCTGTTGGTTTTCTGTATATGACCTTTATTATGTTGAGGTAGGTTCCCTCTATGCCCACATTCTGGAGAGTTTTTCTCATAAATGGGAGTTGAATTTTGTCAAAAGCTTTTTCTGCATCTATTGAGATGATCATACTGTTTATATACTTCAATTTGTTAATATGGTGTATCACATTGACTGATTTGCATATACTGAAGAATCCTTGCATCCCTGGGATAAATCCCACTTGATCATGGTGTATGATCCTTTTAATGTGTTGTTGGATTCGGTTTGCTAGTATTCTGTTGAGGATTTTTGTATCTATGTTCATCAGTGATATTGGTCTGTAATTTTCTTTTTTTGTAGTATCTTTGTCTGGTTTGCTATCAGGGTGATGGTGGCCTCATAGAATGAGTTTGGGAGTGTTCCTTCCTCTGAAATTGTTTGGAAGAGTTTGAGAAGGATGGGTGTTAGCTTTTCTCTAAATGTTTGCTAGAATTCACCTGTGAAGCCATCTGGTCCTGGACTTTTGGTTGTCAGAAGATTTTTAATCACAGTTTCAATTTCAGTGCTTGTGACTGGTCTGTTCATATTTTCTATTTCTTCCTGGTTCAGTCTTGGAAGGTTATGCCTTTCTAAGAATTTGTGCATTTCTTCCAGGTTGTCCATTTTATTGGCATAGAGTTGCTTGTAGTAGTCTGATATGATGCTTTGTATTTCTGCAGTGTCCATTGTAACTTCTCCTTTTTCATTTCTAATTTTATTGATTTGAGTCCTCTCCCTCTTTTTCTTGATGAGTCTGACTAAAGGTTTATCAATTTTGTTTATCTTCTCAAAGAACCAGCTTTTAGTTTTATTAATTGTTGCTATTGTTTCCTTCATTTCTTTTTCATTTATTTCTGGTCTGATCTTTAGGATTTCTTTCCTTTTGCGCACTTTGGGTTTTTTTTTTTTTTTTTTTTTTTGGCTGTTTTCTTCTTTCTCTAATTGCTTTAGGTGTAAGTTTAGGTTGCTTATTTGAGATATTTCTTGTTTCTTGAGGTAGGGTTGTATTGCTAGAAACTTCCCTCTTAGAACTGCTTTTGCTGAATCCCATAGGTTTTGGCTCGTCTTGTTTTCATTGCCATTTGTCTCTAGGTATTCTTTGATTTCTTCAGTGATCTCTTGGTTATTTAGTAACGTATTGTTTAACCTCCATAAGTTTGTGTTTTTTACATTATTTTCCCTGTAATTGATTTCTAATCTGATAGCATTGTGCTTGGAAAAGATGCTTGATATGATTTCAATTTTCTTAAATTTACCAAGGCTTGATTTGTGACCCAAGATGTAATCTATCCTGGAGAATGTTCTGTGCACACTTGAGACAAAAGTTTAATCTGCTGTTTTTGGATGGAATGTCTTATAAATATCAATTAAATGTGTCTGGTATATTGTGTCATTTAAAGCTTGTGTTTCCTTATTAATTCTCTGTCTGGATGATCTGTCCATTGGCTTTAAGTGAGATGTTAAAGTCCCCCACTATTATTGTGTTATTGTTGATTTCCTCTTTTATAGCTGTGAGCATTTGCCTTATGTATTGAGGTGCTCCTATGTTGGGTGCATATATATTTATAATTGTTATATCTTCTTCTTGGACTGATCCCTTGATCATTATGTAGTGTCCTTCCTTGTCTCTTATAACATTCTTTATTTTAAGGTCTATTTTATGTGATATAAGTATTGCTACTGCAGCTTTCTTTTGATTTCCATTTGCATGGAATATCTTTTTCCATCCCCTCACTTTCAGTCTGTATGTGTCCCTAGGTCTGAAGTGGGTCTCTTGTAGACAGCATATATATGGGCCTTGTTTTTGTATCCATTCAACAAGCCTATGCCTTTTGGTTGGAGCATTTAATCCATTCACATTGAAGGTCATTATTGATATGTATGTTCCTATTACCATTTTCTTAATTGTTATGGGTCTGTTTTTCTAGGTCCTTTTCTTCTCTTGTGTTTCCCACTTAGAGAAGTTCCTTTAGCATTTGTTGTAGAGCTGGTTTGGTGATGCTGAATTCTCTTAGCTTTTGCTTCTCTGTAAAGTTTTTGATTTCTCCATTGAATCTGAACGAGATCCTTGCAGGGTGATGTAATCTTGGTTGTAGGTTCTTCCCTTTCATCACTTTAAATATATCGTGCCACTTCCTTCTGGCATGTAGCGTTTCTTCTGAGAAATCAGCTGTTAACTTTATGGGAGTTCCCTTGTATGTTATTTGTCGTTTTTCCCTTGTTGCTTTCAATAATTTTGCTTTGTCTTTAATTTTTGTCAGTTTGATTACTGTGTGTCTTGGCATGTTTCTCCTTGAGTTTATCCTGCCTGGCACTCTCTGCTCTTCCTGGACTTGGGTGGCTATTTCCTTTCCCATGTTAAGGAAGTTTTCGACTATTATCTCTTCAAATATTTTCTCGGGTCCTTTCTCTCTCTCTTCTCCTTCTGGAACCCCTATAATGAGAACGTTGTTGCATTTAATGTTGTCCCAGAGGTCTCTTAAGCTATCTTCATTTCTTTTCATTCTTTTTCTTTATTCTGTTCCATGGCATTGAATTCCACCATTCTGTCTTCCAGGTCACTTATCCCTTCTTCTGCCTCAGTTATTCTGCTACTGATTCCTTCTAGTGTATTTTTCATTTCAGTTATTGTATTGTTCATCTCTGTTTGTTTGTTGTTTAATTCTTCTAGGTGTTTGTTCTTTAATTCTTCTAGGTCTTTGTTAAACGTTTCTTGCATCTTGTGGATCTTTGCCTCCATTCTTTTTCCGAGGTCCTGGATTATCTTCACTATCATTATTCTGAATTCTTTTTCTGGAAAGTTGCCTATGTCCACTTCATTTAGTTGTTTTTCTGGGGTTTTATCTTGTTCCTTCATCTGGTACAAAGTCTTCTGCCTTTTCATTTTGTCTATCTTTCTGTGAATGTGGTTTTCTTTCCACAGGCTGCTGGATCGTAGTTCTTCTTGTTTCTATTCTCTGCCCTCTGGGGGATGAGTCTATCTAAGAGGCTTGTGTAAGCTTCCTGATGGGAGGGACTGCTGGTGGGTAGAGCTGAGTTTTGCTCTGGTGGGCAGAGCTCAGTAAAAGTCTAATCTGCTTGTCTGCTGCTGCGTGGGGCTGGGTTCCTTCCCTGTTGGTTGTTTGGCCCGAGACAACCCAGCACTGGAGCCTACCTGGCTCTTTGGTGGGGCTAATGGCACACTCTGGGAGGGCTCACGCCAAGGAGTACTTCCTAAAACTTCTGCTACCAGTGTCCTTGTCCCCATTGTGAGCCACAGCCACCCCCTGCCTCTGCAAGAGACCCTCCAACAGTAGCAGGTTCTTGTGGTTCAGTCTCCTATGGGGTCACTGCTCCTTCCCCTGGGTCCTGATGTGCACACTACTTTGTGTGTGCCCTCCAAGAGTGGATTCTCTGTTTCCCCCAGTCCTGTTGAAGTCCTGCAATCAAATCCTGCTAGACTTCAAAGTCTGATTCTCTAGGAATTCCTCCTCCCATTGCTGGACTCCCCAGCTTGGGAAGCCTGATGTGGGGCTCAGAACCTTCACTCCAGTGGGTGGACTTCTGTGGTTTAATTGTTCTTCAATTTCTGAGTCACCCACCCAGCTGTTATGGGAATTGATTTTATTGTGATTGCACCCCTCCTACCGTCTCATTGTGGCTTCTCCTTTGTCTTTGGATGTGGAGTATCTTTTTGGTTAGTTCCAGTGTCTTCCTGTCGATGATTATTCAGCAGTTAGTTGTGATTCTGGTCCTCTCTCAAGAGGGAGTGAGCGCACGTCCTTCTACTCTGCCATGTTGATCCAATATCCGCTGCATTAAATTCTTTTGTATATTAAAGAAATTAATAAGCACAGTGTTGTTACAAAGTGGGTGCTCAAAAAATGTTAGTGAAAGTTATTAACATTGGATTTAATTATTTTGATTGTCTTTCCCACTGTTTTCTTTTTCCTATTGAATTTCCTGATTGGTGCCCCTGGTTTATATGTACTGCTCTTGCATTCATAGCTCATTGCATTTTCATATATTATCTCATTTAATATTATGAATATTATGAGGTTTATGGCGTAGGAATTATTATCCCCCTTTTCCAAACAAGGAAACTAAGTTTTGTTATCTTTTCACAGAGCACACAGTGAGTAAAAGGCAAAACCACATGAGAATTCACTAATCTTTTTTCACCAAGCTTCCTTTTATAAGGTCATTTGGAATGGATATTCCTGGGCAGCAAATATTCTAACATTGATGGCATTGGATTGACATGATCATTCTGAGGAAGTCTTCTCATTTATTACAAACATCTCTAATAGCCAACATTTATTTAGCACTTAGTATATACCCCATACTACATATGTATAAACTACGTGCTTCTACTATATACATAACAACTCCATGAGACTGGCACTCTTATAGTCCCTGATTTACAGATAAGAAAACTGAGAGCTAGTAAGTGGTGAAGCCAAGGTCTGAAAGGAGGAAGTTTGTTTCCAGGGCCTGTGCTCTTAACCAGTACACTGTATTACCTCTTAGTAAATTATACTGCAAACTTACTGCTTTCAAAGTTTCATTTCTCCTCAACCAGTAAATTTCAACATGTCACATTGTTTCTAAAACAAAACAAAACAAGACCAAAACCAAAAAAAAAAGAAAGAAAAAAGAAAAACCCAAAACACTGTCACCATTGAAATTTTGAGTGCTGAATAGAAATATTTCCTAGGATGTTTGTACTCTCACAGGCAAGACTGCTACATAATTTGCAGAGTCCAGTGCAAAATAAAATTAGAGGACCCTATTTTAAAAAGTTATTAAGAATTCCAATTAGAATGTGACAGTAGAGCATTAAATCAAGTATGTGGTCCTGTGGAGCATGAGACCCTGTGTGACTAAAAGGTAGTACGCCCATGACATGGGCCCATGCAGGGCCCATAACCCTGTACCTGGCCTTGGCCCAGCACATCTATCCTATTTTAGGCTCCAATAAAGCCTCTTAATGGAATAGAAGCACTGGAGACCTCTTATTGAGTCTGTCTCAGAATTACTCTAGTTTTTCCAGTGAGAGCACCCTGAGGCAATGGGCCATTGGTGAAGTAAGACTTGGGAGGGAAGCAAGGCTACCAGATCTGCTGTGAGAAAGGAGAAGCAGAGACCAGATTTCATCTTAGCAGTCCAGAGTAAGATAGTGATCAGGATGTGGGGAGAAGAAAGAGGAAGTTCTGGGGAATTCCCACTATCCCACAAAGAGGGAATCACACTTGCTTCCCATCAGAATGGTGGCAGAAACCTGTAAAATATATCCATTTATCTTGGTCATTTGGATGGGGGTCCATGTTAATTTGTTTAAAATTAGTAAGCCTGGCCCTGGACATTAAAATGCTTTGCTTTTTGCACTTTTAAAATTGTAGACAAGAAATAGTTTTTAGTCTTCCTTCTAAAGGTAGAAAAGAGTTGCATTTCTGAAAAATAGTTGTCATTAATTTTTTTAAAATAAATTTATTTATTTATTTTTGGCTGCATTGGGACTTTGTTGCTGTGTGCGGGCTTTTTCTAGTTGTGGCGAGCAGGGGTTACCCTTTGTTGTGGTGCACAAGCTTCTCATTGTGGTGGCTTCTCTTGTTGCAGAGCATGGGTTCTAGGTGCACAAGCTTCAGTAGTTGTGGCACGTGGGTTCAGTAGTTGTGGCTCAAGGGCTCTAGAGCTCAGGCTCAGTAGTTGTGGTGCACGGGCTTAATTGCTCCACGGGCATGTGGGATATTCCCGGACAAGGGCCCGAACCTGTGTCCCCTGCATTGGCAGGTGGATTCTTAACCACTGCGCCACCAGGGAAGTCCCAGTTGTCTTTAATTTTTGATCTTTGATTCAATCTGTGGTGTACATCAAAAGTATTGTCATTCTATATTGGAGGCAATCAAGAATTAGAGCAGGTTTAGGGCTTCCCTGGTGGCGCAGTTGTTGAGAGTCCGCCTGCCGATGCAGGGGACACGGGTTCGTGCCCCGGTCCAGGAAGATCCCACATGCCACGGAGCGGCTGGGCCCGTGAGCCATGGCTGCTGAGCCTGCGCGTCCGGAGCCTGTGCTCCGCAACGGGAGAGCCCACAGCAGTGAGAGGCCCGCGTACCACAGGAAAAAAAAAAAAAAAAAGAATTAGAGCAGGTTTGAATCAAAATACATAGGTTTAGCTCAGGTCCCTCTCCTCTGTGATCTTGAGAAAGTTAATTAACCTCTCTGAGCCTCAGTGTTTTTTAATCTGTAAAGTGAGAAAATTTTAGAAATAATAAACAACCTCAGAGGATCTTTATAAGTATTCAGTACATAAAGGTGCTTAGTGCAATACCTGGCACATCACAAGAATTCAACAAATTATAGAGACATTATTTCATATAAATATGCATATATGAGTATATTTGTATTTCATGTATGTATATACTTTTAAGTATATAATATAGGTAAATAAATACATATGTGTGTATACTTATAAAATATATATTTTAGGTTTCTGAGTTTTGAGTTCTTGTATATCAGAGAAGGGGAATACTTGGCTAGGAGGACTGGCTGCAATAGTTTCTTTTGGGGCTTCTGTCTGTCACTGCCGATTGAACATTCAACTTTTATGGCATTCAAATTAAATTACTACTGCCTGCACAATTAGGAACTTTTTCAGCATCATCCTTATGCTTCAAATCAAGCAGACTGAGTGTTTACTTGAGTATAAATCTAATATAATCCTCAGAAAAAGCCAGGTGTGTTTCCTGTTTGAAATGGTGTTATGTGTTTCCAGGTGTTATGCAGAGCATTGATTGGGATGCATGAATTTCCTTCTATTGAGGTTATCTTACTTAACTGCCACCTCTCTCCCTAATCCCTAGCTACCTTATGTATTTTTTATGTGTCTCTTGTTTTTAATCACTGAAAATAAAATGGGAAATACCTGAAGCTCTAGTATCCCTTTTGATAGTACACTGACAGCATATATCCAGCTTAGCCTCCAAAATTTCAGTTTTATAGTTCCCTAAAATTTGTTGAAAACAGCTGTTTAGTTATTATATGCCCAATACAGAATTCACCAAAATTTGTGAATTTGAAAAATGAAGAAAAAACAGAAGCAATTGTAAACCCAACATAAACAGTGCTTTACCTTTTCTTATTATTTAAATATGCAAATAAACATGGAAATAATGAGTGCTTCTCTGTTGTTTTGCTAGTGAGAGGAATAATTTCGACAGCAGTCTTTTAAAAACCTATATGTGGGGCTTCCCTGGTGGCGCAGTGGTTGAGAGTCCGCCTGCCGATGCAGGGGACACGGGTTCGTGCCCCGGTCTGGGAAGATCCCACGTGCCGCGGAGCGGCTGGGCTCGTGAGCCATGGCTGCTGGGCCTGTGCGTCCAGAGCCTGTGCTCCGCAACGGGAGAGGCCACAACAGAGTCCCGCACACAGAAAAAAAAAACAAACAAAAAAAACAACCTATATGTGAAATGTGTTTTCCATGAAATGAGTCATTTGTTTTGTGTCTGAACTTCTCAGGAAGTTCGCTTACATGAACATCTGACTTGGAGGCATGACTGAAGAAATTTCTCCTGGACTTTTGAATTATTAATCTTGGCTGCATGATATGCAAATCAGACTGCACTAACTATGGCCAGCAGCACAGTGCTGGGTCAGAAGCTGTGTCAAGTGGCTGGTAAAGAATTTCTGTCAGGGGATCACAGCCTTCTGACACAATGGTAAGCTCTAATGCAACTCATGTTGTCAGGTATATAAAGTAATGCTAGACCTTCCATTAGTTAAGGGTTTCTTTTAAAAGTGGCCTGTGAACAATTAAGGTTTTAAGTAATGTTTAAATGAACTGTCTGAACTGTCATTTGTAAGTACATGTAGAACCGCAAAAGAAAGGAAGTCATAGTTGTTTCCTCATTTATTTTTTCCCAAATTTTGTCTTGTTTTAATTGCCAAATACTAAATTTATTTTATTATTATTTTAATAAAATAATTTATTTTATTAATTTTATTTTATTAATAAACACTAAATTTATTATACTAAATTTAATACTAAATTTATTTTATTTTATTTCCAAATACTAAATTTATTTTATTAAGTACTAAATTTATTTTATAATTTATTTTATAAATTTTATTAAATTTATTTTATTAAATTTATTTTATTTACTAATGTCTTGGTAACTGATATTTCAACAAAAAGAGTAATTGGATTTACTTAAATATATATAACTACTTATAGAATGTAATTTAAAGTTTCTAAATCAGATGAAAGAATCTAGTCTATAATATTTGCATGTTCAGAAAATAATGTGTTAAGAGGAAATTTTAAGGCATTCCAGAAATGAAATTTAGCATTTATGTTTGTAAAACTTACATTATTCAAGAATATATATAGTTCACCAAGGACAAAAAGAAAATTGCAGAAACTATTGCTATTACACCTTTCAGAACTTTTAATAATTGGTGAAGTACTTTTAAAGAACTTCATAAACACACAAGTTGATACCATACTATCACTTTTTAATATCTTGATTTCTGGTGTAATTTTTGGAATATATAAAAATATATTAAAAAGGAAGTCATCAATATTAAATGATTGTATATTTTCATTGTAAATATTTTCATTCAGTTTATCAATGAAAAATTAATTTGTTTATAAATTACTCATGTTGCTATATAAACTTGTCTTGTAGTTAAGAATTAAAACTTTATAAATGTTCTTTGTTTAATTGTGATGATTATAAGAAAAAGCAGTTTAAAAGCTAACAGACTATCAAACATATTTTTAAATTTAAGTTTTAAAAATGTTCATTTTTAAAAGGCTGAATACAACTAAAGTGAAAGAAACATTATTCCCAAATTAAAAGTGAGAACTACTGATCTGCTTATGTAAGAAAATTGAATGTTATTTATAGTTTAATACCTCTAACAGGTTTGGATATATTTTTTATAAGTATAATTAAAGATTTCACTTTAATTGCCAATATCTAAAGGAAAAAAAACCGTTAAAAATAATTAAACCAAATCAGCTATAACCTATTTATTATGATTTCTATTTCCTAAAAATTAAAAATATAACCACTACAAAGCAGGAGAGAAATATTAATTTTTCATGAGAGAAGTTTCTCTTCAATAGGAATTTTGCTTAAAGGACTAGCTTACTTCATCAATTTGTAGAATTGTGATGGCCACACTAAAAACACATGCAGCTACAAATATCATCCAATTTGAAATCTAAAAACTGTGGGTCCTGGTGAGGTTAAATTGGTTTGCAAATATTAGACAAACTTACCTTTATAAAACCACAAATTACTAATACTGGACTTAGAAAAATTATTTTAAGAATGAAATAAATGTATCAAAAAAGCACATTATAAAACATCATAAAGAGTATAATACCATTTTTGTAAAGATAAATTCAAGTATATATCAAAGTGTAGGAGGGTATCCAAATATTAGGAATGGTTGGTTATAGAAATTTTTGATTTTTTTTTTTCTTTGCCTATCTGCCTTTTCTGAGTGAGTGTTACATAATAACAGGTGTTTTTAAAAGTTATTCTTTAAAAAAAGAATGAAGCAACCACTCTAAGCAGAACAATGGTTAGTCATTCACTTCCCTTATTCTAGTGGTATTCTTTATCCCTGCTACCTCCCTTAATCTCTTAATCCCAGTGGATGACTCAAAAGCAGAAGAATTCTCTGTGGCATCAACATGGCCCCTACCTGCCCGAGTGGTAGCTATTGGTAATCTGGCTTCTAGTTATACAAGTCTTCATGGATGTATTTTTCTTCCATGGCAGACAAACCTTTATGCTACACATAAGCTACTGACATAAGTCAGTACATTTAAGAACTAACTAGGCAGAAAGATAAGCATTATGACTAGAAAAGGAGGAAATACAAAAATAAAACAAGTAAGTTTCTTGTCATAATGAGACTTCCTATTGTCTTAATATTCATCTGAGTGTGTGCATCAGAGTTTTGAGTATTCCCAGAATAGAGTTGCCTAGAACTGAGCCTTGAGAAACTCCAATATTTACAATGTGGGCAAAGAAGGATTAGACCATAAAAGAGTCTACAAAGAGAGGAAGGAGGACAAGGAGATTGCCATGTCATAGAAGGCAAGGAAGGGAGAACTTCCAGAAATTGTGGAATGGGAAGTTGCTGGGAATAGAGTAAAAAATAATATTGAAAAATTACCATGAGCTAGAAACTAAAGCCTATTATTATTTTTTAAAAGACCATTGACCTTCGGCTGTATTCCTAAGAATTTTTAATTTTTAATATTATACATGCTGATCTGCAGAAAAAAAATAGGAAGTCCAGATAAACCAAAAGGAGAAAGGACACAATAAAAATTATCTGGAATCTCTTTACTAGGGATAAAAGTATTAATACTTTGGTACATGTCCTAAGCTTTCTAAGGTTTATTAATTTCAGATGTAAATTTCTAATTTTTTTGTTAATTTTAATTTAAAAAATTGATCTTAGAAGATATATATATATCAAATTTTACCTTCTACAACAATATGTCTAAATCACAGCTATCACTACTCCAGTTGCCAGTTTTGAATATTTGTCATACTATATGCAGCATCATCTTTTATAGGGAAATAGAGCAAGGAGCTTAATTTGGTGGACTTACTACTTATCTGACCTTGGAGGAAATATTTATAAACATGTTTTGTAAACAGTCAAGTGTTTATATTCCTCTTTCCACTGAGCAAGAACTTACAGACCGTCTACTTACCTGGTAGTCACTGTACCAGGTGTAAAAGGTAAACTGTGAGTAAGATAAAGTTGTGAGAAATGCTAAGAGCAAGATAAGTACACAATGCGGTGGGGAGGGGGTGCTAATTAGACTAGGGAGTCAGAGATCCTATCTTGGGAAACCCACACTTAAACTGAGGTCTGAAAGAATTGTAGATGTAAGACAGAGTATGTGATGGAGCAAGGATCATAGGGGGAAAATGTCAGAGAAAAATTCAATGAACTGAACATTAGGAAAGTTGTCTGTGCATTCAAAGAGCAGGAAGAAAGATGAGAAAGGAGGAGAATAATACCAGGTGAGGCTGGAGTGGAGTCCAGGAGCCAAACCATGCAGGCCTTGAAGTCTCATTAAAAATTTTGGACTTTATTCCTTAGACAGTAAAGAATTATTGAAACGTTTTGGTTGAGTAGAGTAATATGATTGGAATTTTGATTATAGTTTTTTTTAAGATTGTTTAGCTATCGTGTTGAAGGTAGATTAAAAGGGGGTCAGAGAAGATGTGAGGAGACCATGGAAGGATATGGTATAGTCCAAGATGATAGTAGCCTGGATTAGAATGGTGATGAAGGAGATGGAGCAATAGTGGTGAATTTGAGAAATATCCAGACATTATAGTCAATGAGACATAGATAGTTTAGTTGTTATTGGAGGTGAGCAACAGATGACTTCAAGGATGTTGCTCGGATGTCTGAGGTGACCACCTGGGTAAATTCACTGAGTTAGGTGGAGGTACAGCAAGACTGAGAAGGAAGTTGGAGAGCTTATATAGGATTTCTGGAGGTAGAGGTACCTCTGAGAGATCAATCTGTGGTAATAAGTATAAAAAACTAGAGCTTATAAGACAGGTCTGTGCTGGGATAAACGTTGAGAGGTTGATATGTGGATGGTCATTAAAGATAGAAAGTGGATGAGATCATCCGGGCAGAGCCTAGATAAAGAAAGAATTCAATACTGATCCTTGAGGAACTTAACGTTTAATGCTTAACACAAAAAGGCTTAGATCACAAAAGAGCCTGCAAAGAACAACCAGGGAGAAAGAAGGAAAACTAGGAGACTGTCAAGTCAGAGAAGGCAAAGGAAGAGAGTGCTTCCAGAAGTTATGGTATGAAAAACAGGTGAGAAGTCAAGTAAGAAGATGACTGAAAAATGAGCTTTAGATGGAGCAACGTGGAGGCTATTTTGGTGGAATGATGGATCAGGAGCCAAATTGGAGTATGTTGAAAAGGGAATAGGGTGTCAGGATGTCAAAACAATTAGGGAAAGACAGCTATTTTTGTTGCTCAAGGTATGACAAGGAGAGAAACATGTGAAACCAGGGAGAGTTGTTGATGTCTTATCTATGCCTTGTTTATTTTATTTTTTCTTTTTTAAACTTAACTTTTATATTGGAGTATAGCTGATTTACAATGTTGTGTTAGTTTCAGGTGTATAGCAAAGTGGTTCAGATATACATATACAGATATCCATTCTTTTTCAGATTCTTTTCCCATATAGGTTATTAGAGAATATTGAGTAGAGTTCCCTGTGCTATACAGTAGGTCCTTGTTGGTTGTCTATTTTATATATAGTCGTGTGTGTATGTTCATCCCAAACTCCTAATTTATCCCTCCCCCCTCCTCACCTTTCCCCTTTGGTAATCATTAATGTATTTTTGAAGTCTGTGAGTCTGTTTCTGTTTTGTAAATAAGTTCATTTGTGTCAAATTTTAGATTCCACATATAAGTGATATATGATATTTGTCTTTCTCTGTCTGGCTTACTTCACTTAGTACGATAAAGATGCATTCTTATTAACTATTAAACTATTAACTTATTAAAGTCCACATTAGAGATATACATTAGAGATCACTCTTTGTGTTGTACCTTCTCTGGGTTTGGATGATGCATAATGACAAGTATCCACCATTCCAGCATCATACAAAATAGTTTCACTGCCCTAAAAATCCTTTCTGCTCCACCTAATCATCCTTCCCTCCCTCCCCCCAAACCCCTGGTAACCCCTGATCATTTTATTATCCTTATAGTTTTGCGTTTTTCAGAATGTCATAGAGTTGGAATCACAGAATGTAGCCTTTTCAGATTGGCTTCTTTCTCATGGTAGTATGCATCTAAGGTTCCTTCACATCTTTTCATGGCTTGCTAGCTCATTTCTTTTCAGCACTGAATGATATTCCATTGTCTGGATGAACCACCGTTTATTTATCCATTCACTTGCCAAGGGACATCTTGATTGCCTCCAAGTTTTGGCATTTGGGAATAAACCTGCCATAAACATCTGTGTGTGTATTTTTTGTGGGCCTAAGTTTTCAAATCCTTTAGGTAAACACCAGGGAACGTGATTGCTGGATGTTACGGCAAGAGTATGTTTAGTTTTGTATGAAACTGCCAAACTATCCCTGAAAGTGACGGCACCATTTTGCATCCCCACCAGCAAAGAATAAGAGCTCCTGTCGTTGCCCCATATCCTCACAGATATTTGGTGGTTAGTGTTTTGGATTTTAGCTACTCTAACAGGTGTGCAGTAGTTTCTCACTGTTGTTTTAATTTGCAACTCCCTAAGAACATATGATGTGGAGCATATTTGCATATGCTTATCTTCCATCTGTATCTCTTTTTTGGTGAGGTGTCTGATCAGATCTTTCACCCATTTTAAAAATTGGGGTGTTTTTTCTTATTGCTGTGTGTTAAGAGGTCTTTGTATATCTTAGATACCCATCCTTTATCGGTTATGCACTTTGCAAATATCTTCTCCCAGTCTGTGGCTTGTCTTTTCATTCTCTTAATCAAATATACATTTTGAGTAGTGATACCATGTAGGGAGTAAGTTCATAGGTTTCAAAGTGGCTACATTTAGGTGATGAAGAAGTTTTCCCTAATTCTCAGTATGGCTCGTTTGGATCAGAAAACTTTATATTTGGGTGTTTGGGTGTGGTTGCTAAAAACTGTGTCTTACTTTGTGCCTGTGAGCCCTCGTGCTGACCAGGAGGGCCGTGCTGGCTGAGGACTGTATTCCTGGCAATATGCAGGCTCATTTCTAGAAATTCCTTGTGGCCACCACATGGCCTCTGACTGAGGTCTCTCCCCACTAATCCATTCTGCTACCAGCTGCCAGACTAATCTTAAAATACCGCTTTCATCACCACCTAGTGGTTCCCTGTTGCCTGTCTCAGCAAGTCTAAACAGTTGGCTTCACTTCTTATGGTCTTTTTATTTATTTATATACTTATTTATTTATTAACATCTTTATTGGAGTATAATTGCTTTACAATGGTGTGTTAGTTTCTGCTTTATAACAACAAGAATAAGCTGTACATATACATATATCCCCATAAACCCTCCCTCTTGCGTCTCCCTCCCACCCTCCCTATCCCACCCCAGGTGGTCACAAAGCACTGAGCTGATCTCCCTGTGCCATGCAGCTGCTTCCCACTAGCTATCTATTTTACATTTGGTAGTGTATATATGTCCATGCCACTCTTTCACTTCGTCCCAGCTTACCCTTCCCCCTCCCCCTCCCCATGTCCTCAAGTCCATTCTCTGCGTCTGCGTCTTTATTCCTGTCCTGCCCCTAGATTGTTCAGAACCTTTTTTTTTTTTTTTTTTTAGATACCATATATATGTATTAGCATATGGTATTTGTTTTTCTCTTTCTGACTTACTTCATGCTGTATGAGAGTCTCTAGGTCCAACCACCTCACTAAAAATAACTCAATTTCATTTCATTCTAGGGGAGAGTAATATTCCATTGTATATATGAGTCACATCTTCTTTATCCATTTATCTGTCAATGGACACTCAGGTTGCTTCCATGTCCTGGCTATTGTAAATAGAGCTGCAATGAACATTGTGGTACATGACTTTTTTTTTTTTTTTTAAATAAATTTATTTATTTATTTATTTATTTTTAAATTATTTTTTTAATTTTACTTTTTATTTTTTTGTGGTACGCGGGCCTCTCACTGTTGTGGCCTCTCCCGTTGTGGAGCCCAGGCTCCGGACGCGCAGGCTCAGCGGCCATGGCTCACAGGCCCAGCCACTCCGCGGCATGTGGGATCCTCCCGGACCGGGGCACGAACCCACATCCCCTGCATCGGCAGGCGGACTCTCAACCACTGCGCCACCAGGGAAGCCCACATGACTCTTTTTGAATTATGGTTTTCTCAGTGTATATGCCCAGTAGTGGGAGTGCTGGGTCATATAGCAGTTCTATTTTTACTTTTTTAAGGAACCTCCATACTGTTCTCCATAGTGGCTGTATCAATTTACCTTCCCACCAACAATGCAAAAGGGTTCACTTTTCTCCACACCCTCTCCAGCACTTATTGTTGATAGGTTTTTTAATGATGCCCATTCTGACTCGTGTGAGGTGATACCTCATTGTAGTTTTGATTTGCATTTCTCTAATGATTAGTGATGTTGAGCATTCTTTCATGGGTTTGTTGGCAATCTGTATATCTTCCTTGGAGAAATGTCTATTTAGGTCTTCTGCCCATTTTTGGATTGGGTTGTTTGTTTCTTTGATATTGAGCTGCATGAGCTGCTTGTAAATTATGGAGATTAATCCTTTGTCAGTTGTTTCATTTGCAAATATTTTCTCCCATTCTAAGGGTTTTCTTTTTGTCTTGTTCATGGTTCCCTTTGCTGTGCAAAAGTTTTTAAGTTTCATTAGGTCCCATTTGTTTATTTTTGTTTTATTTCCATTTCTCTAGGAGGTGGGTCAAAAAGGATCTTGCTGTGATTTATGTCATAGAGTGTTCTGCCTATGTTTTACTCTAAGAGTTTTATAGTGTCTGGCTTTACATTTAGGTCTTTAATCTATTTTGAGTTTATTTTTATGTATGGTGTTAGGGAGTGTTGTAATTTCATTCTTTTACATATAGCTGTCCAGTTTCCCCAGCACCACTTATTGAAGAGGCTGTCTTTTCTCCATTGTATATTCTCACCTCCTATCAAAAATAAGGTGACCATATGTGCATGGGTTTATCTCTGGGCTTTCTATCCTGTTCCACTGATCTATATTCCTGTTTTTGTGCCAGTACCATACTGTCTTAATTACTGTAGCTTTGTAGTATAGTCTGAAGTCAGGGAGCCTGATTCCTCCAGCTCCATTTTTCGTTCTCAAGATTGGTTTGGCTATTCGTGGCCTTTTGTGTTTCCATACAAATTGTGAAATTTTTTGCTCTAGTTCTGTGAAAAATGGCATTGGTAGTTTGATAGGGATTGCACTGAATGCGTAGATTGCTTTGGGTAGTATAGGCATTTTCACTGTGTTGATTCTTCCAATCCAGGAACATGGTATATCTCTCCATCTGTTTGTATCATTTTTAATTTCTTTCATCAGTTTCTCATAGTTTTCTGCATAGAGGTCTTTTGTCTCCTTAGGTAAACATTCCTAGGTATTTTATTCTTTTTGTTGCAATGGTAGATGGGAGTCTTTCCTTAATTTCTCTTTCAGATTTTTCATCATTAGTGTATAGGAATGCAAGTGATTTCTCTGCATTAATTTTGTATCCTGCTACTCTACCAAATTCACTGTTTAGCTCTAGGAGTTTTCTGGTAGCATCTTTAGGATTCTCTATGTATAGTATCATGTCATCTGCAAACAGTGACAGCTTTACTTCTTTTCCGATTTGGATTCATTTTATTTCAGTTTCTTCTCTGATTGATATGGCTAAAAGTTCCAAAACTATATTGAATAATAGTGGTGAGAGTGGGCAACCTTGTCTTGTTCCTGATCTTAGTGGAAATGGTGTCAGTTCCCACTGAGAATGATGTTGGCTGTGGCTTTGTCATATATGCCCTTTATTATTTTGAGGTAAGTTCCCTCTATGCCTACTTTCTGGAGGGTTTTTATCATAAATGGTGTTGAATTTTGTCGAAAGCTTTTTCTGCATCTATTGAGATGATCATATGGTTTTTCTCCTTCAATTTATTAATATGGTTATCACATTGATTGATTTGCCTATATTGAAGAATCCTTGCATTCCTGGGATATACCCCACTTGATCATGGTGTATGATCCTTTTAATGTGCTGTTGGATTCTGTTTGCTAGTATTTTGTTGAGGATTTTTGCATCTATGTTCATCAGTGATATTGGCCTGTAGTTTTCTCTCTTTGTGACATCTTTGTCTGGTTTTGGTATCAGGGTGATGATGGTCTCGTAGAATGAGTTTGGGGATGTTCCTCCCTCTACTATATTTTGGAAGAGTTTGAGAAGGATAGGTGTTAGCTCTTCTCTAAATGTTTGATAGAATTTGCCTGTGAAGCCACCTGGTCCTGGGCTTTTTTTTGTTGGAAGATTTTTAGTCACAGTCGCAATTTCAGGGCTTGTGATTGGCCTGTTTATATTTTCTACTTCTTTCTGCTTCAGTCTCAGATGGTTGTGCTTTTCTAAGAATTTGTCCATTTCTTCCAGGTTGTCAATTGTATTGGCATATAGTTGCTTGTAGTAATCTCTCATGATCCTTTGTATTTCTGCAGTGTCAGTTGTTACTTCTCCTTTTCATTTCTTATTTTATTGATTTGAGTCTTCTCCCTTTTTTTCTTTTTTTTTTTTTTTTTATTTTTTTTTTATTTTTTGCTTTATCACAAATTTAATCAGTTATATGTATACATATGTTCCCATATCCCCTCCCTTTTGCGTCTCCCTCCCACCCTCCCTATCCCACCCCTCCAGGCGGTCACAAAGCACCGAGCTGATCTCCCTGTGCTATGCGGCTGCTTCCCACTAGCTATCTACCTTACGTTTGGTAGTGTATATATGTCCATGCCGCTCTTTCACTTTGTCACAGCTTACCCTTCCCCCTCCCCATATCCTCAAGTCCATTCTCTAGTAGGTCTGTGTCTTTATTCCTGTCTTACCCCTATGTTCTTCATGACCTTTTTTTTTCTTAAATTCCATATATATGTGTCAGCATACAGTATTTGTCTTTCTCTTTCTGACTTACTTCACTCTGTATGACAGACTCTAGGTCCATCCACCTCATTACAAATAGTTCAATTTCATTTCTTTTTATGGCTGAGTAATATTCCATTGTATGTATGTGCCACATCTTCTTTACCCATTCATCCAATGATGGACACTTAGGTTGTTTCCATCTCCGGGCTATTGTAAATAGGGCTGCTATGAACATTTTGGTACATGTCTCTTTTTGAATTATGGTTTTCTCAGGGTATATGCCCAGTAGTGGGATTGCAGGGTCATATGGTAGTTCTATTTGTAGTTTTTTAAGGAACCTCCATACCGTTCTCCATAGTGGCTGTACCAATTCACATTCCCACCAGCAGTGCAAGAGTGTTCCCTTTTTTCCACACCCTCTCCAGCATTTATTGTTTCTAGATTTTTTGATGATGGCCATTCTGACTGGTGTGAGATGATATCTCATTGTAGTTTTGATTTGCATTTCTCTAATTAGTAAAGATGTTGAGCATCCTTTCATGTGTTTGTTGGCAGTCTGTATATCTTCTGTGGAGAAATGTCTATTTAGGTCTTCTGCCCATTTTTGGATTGGGTTGTTTGTTTTTTTGTTATTGAGCTGCATGAGCTGCTTATAAATTTTGGAGATTAATCCTTTGTCAGTTGCTTCATTTGCAAATATTTTCTCCCATTCTGAGGGTTGTCTTTTGGTCTTGTTTATGGTTTCCTTTGCTGTGCAAAAGCTTTTAAGTTTCATTAGGTCCCATGTGTTTATTTTTGTCTTTATTTCCATTTCTCTAGGAGGTGGGTCAAAAAGGATCTTGCTGTGATTTATGTCATAGAGTGTTCTGCCTATGTTTTCCTCTAAGAGTTTGATAGTGTCTGGCCTTACATTTAGGTCTTTAATCCATTTTGAGCTTATTTTTGTGTATGGTGTTAGGGAGTGATCGAATCTCATACTTTTACATGTCCCTGTCCAGTTTTCCCAACACCACTTATTGAAGAGACTGTCCTTTCTCCACTGTACATTCCTGCCTCCTTTATCAAAGATAAGGTGACCATATGTCCGTGGGTTTATCTCTGGGCTTTCTATCCTGTTCCATTGATCTATCTTTCTGTTTCTGTGCCAGTACCATACTGTCTTGATTACTGCAGCTTTGTAGTATAGTCTGAAGTCAGGGAGCCTGATTCCTCCAGCTCCATTTTTCGTTCTCAAGATTGCTTTGGCTATTCGGGGTCTTTTGTGTTTCCATACAAATTGTGAAATTTTTTGTTCTAGTTCTGTGAAAAATGCCAGTGGTATTTTGATAGGGATTGCATTGAATCTGTAGATTGCTTTGGGTAGTAGAGTCATTTTCACAATGTTGATTCTTCCAATCCAAGAACATGGTACATCTCTCCATCTATTTGTATCATCTTTAATTTCTTTCATCAGTGTCTTATAATTTTCTGCATACAGGTCTTTTGTCTCCTTAGGTAGGTTTATTCCTAGATATTTTATTCTTTTTGTTGCAATGGTAAATGGGAGTGTTTCCTTGATTTCACTTTCAGATTTTTCATCATTAGTATATAGGAATGCCAGAGATTTCTGTGCATTAATTTTGTATCCTGCAACTTTACCAAATTCATTGATTAGCTCTAGTAGTTTTCTGGTAGCATCTTTAGGATTCTCTATGTATAGTATCATGTCATCTGCAAACAGTGACAGCTTTACTTCTTCTTTTCCAATTTGGATTCCTTTTATTTGCTTTTCTTCTCTGATTGCTGTGGCTAAAACTTCCAAAACTATGTTGAATAAGAGTGGTGAGAGTGGGCAACCTTGTCTTGTTCCTGATCTTAGTGGAAATGGTTTCAGTTTTTCACCATTGAGGACGATGCTGGCTGTGGGTTTGTCATATATGGCCTTTATTATGTTGAGGAAAGTTCCCTCTATGCCTACTTTCTGCAGGGTTTTTATCATGAATGGGTGTTGAATTTTGTCGAAAGCTTTCTCTGCATCTATTGAGATGATCATATGGTTTTTCTCCTTCAATTTGTTAATATGGTGTATCACGTTGATTGATTTGCGTATATTGAAGAATCCTTGCATTCCTGGGATAAACCCCACTTGATCATGGTGTATGATCCTTTTAATGTGCTGTTGGATTCTGTTTGCTAGTATTTTGTTGAGGATTTTTGCATCTATGTTCATCAGTGATATTGGCCTGTAGTTTTCTTTCTTTGTGACATCCTTGTCTGGTTTTGGTATCAAGGTGATGGTGGCCTCGTAGAATGAGTTTGGGAGTGTTCCTCCCTCTGCTATATTTTGGAAGAGTTTGAGAAGGATAGGCGTTAGCTCTTCTCCCTTTTTTTCTTGATGAGTCTGGCTAAAGGTTTATCAATTTTGTTTATCTTCTCAAAGAACCAGCTTTTAGTTTTATTAATCATTCCTATTTTTTCCTTCATTTCTTTTTCATTTATTTCTGATGTGATCTTTATGATTTTTTTCCTTCTGTTAACTTTGGGGTTTTTTTGTTCTTCTTTCTTTAATTGCTTTAGGTGTAAAGTTAGGTTGTTTATTTGAGATGTTTCTGGTTTCTTGAGGTGGGATTGTACTGCTATAAACTTCCCTCTTAGAACTGCTTTTGCTGCATCCCATAGGTTTCAGGTTGTCCTGTTTTCACTGTCATTTGTTTCTAGGTATTTTTTGATTTCTTCAGTGATCTCTTGGTTGTTAAGTAGTGTACTGTTTACCCTCCATGTGTTTGTATGTTTTACAGATTTTTTCCTGTAATTGAAATCTAGTCTCATAGCGTTGTGGTCAGAAAAGATACTTGATATGATTTCAATTTTCTTAAATTTACCAAGGCTTGATTTGTGACCCAAGATATGATCTATCCTGGAAAATGGTCCATGAACACTTGAGAAGAAAATGTATTCTGTCATTTCAGATGGAATGTTCTTTAAATATCAATTAACTCCACCTCATTTAATATATCATTTAAAGCTTGTGTTTCCATATTTCTTTTCACTTTGGATGATCTGTCCATTGGTGAAAGTGGAGTGTTAAAGTCGCCTACTATGATTGTGTTGCTGTCGATTTCCCCTTTTATGGCTGTTAGCATTTGCCTTATGTATTGAGGTGCTCTGATTGAGTGCATAAATATTTACAATTGTTATATCTTCTTCTTGGATTGATTCCTTGATCATTACGTAGTGTCCTTCTCTGTCTCTTGTAATAGTTTTTATTTTAAAGTCTATTTATCCTGATATGAGAATTGCTACTCCAGCTTTCTTTTGACGTCCATTTGCATGGAATATCTTTTAAAAGCCTTTCACTTTCAGTCTGTATGTGTCCCTAGGTCTGAAGTGGGTCTCTTGTAGACAGCATATATATGGGTCTAGGCTTTGTATCAATTCAGCCAGTCTATGTCTTTTGGTTGTAGAACTTAATCCATTTACATTTAGGTAATTATCGATATGTATGTTCCAATTACCATTTTCTGAATTGTTTTGGGTTTGTTATTGTAGGTCTTTTCCTTCTCTTGTGTTTCCTGCATAGAGAAGTTCCTTTAGCATTTGTTGTGACGCTGATTTGATGGTGCTGAATTCTCTAAGCTTTTGCTTGTGTGTAAAGCTTTTAATTTCTCCATCAAATCTGTATGTAATCCTTGCTGGGTAGAGTAATCTTGGTTGTAGGTTTTTCCATCTCATCACTTTAAATGTGTCCTGCCACTCCCTTCTGGCTTGCAGAGTTTCTGCTGAAAGATCAGCTGTTAACCTTATGGGGCTTCCCTTGTATGTTACCTGTTGTTTTTCCCTTGCTGCTTTTAATATTTTTTCTTTGTATTTAACTTTTGATAGCTTGATTAATATGTGTCTTGGAGTGTTTCTCCTTGGATTTATCCTGTATGAGACTCTCTGTGCTTCCTGGACTTATTTCCTTTCCCATACTAGGGAAGTTTTCATCTATAATCTCTTCAAATATTTTCTCAGTCCCTTTCTTTTTCTCCTCTTCTTCTGGGACCCCTATAATTTGAATATTGGTGCATTTAATGTTGTTTCAGAGGTCTCTGAGAGTGTCCTCAATTCTTGTCATTCTTTTTTCTTTATTCTGCTCTGTGGTAGTTAATCCCACTATTTTATCTTCCAGGTCACTTATCCGTTCTTCTGCCTCAGTTTTTCTCCTATTGGTTCCTTCTAGAGAATTTTTTATTTCATTTTTTGTGTTGTCCATTGTTGTTTGTTTGCTCTTTAGTTCTTCTAAGTCCTTGTTAAATGTTTCTTGTATTTTCTCCATTCTATTTCCAAGATTTTAGATAATCCTTTCTATCATTACTCTGAATTCTGTTTCAGGTAGACTGCCTATTTCCTCTTCCTTTGTTTGGTCTGGTCGGTTTTTACCTTGCTCCTTCATCTGCTGTGTGTTTCTCTGTCTTCTCATTTTGCTTAATTTACTGCATTTGGGGTCTCCTTTTTGCAGGGTGCAAGTTCATAGTTCCCATTGTTTTTGGTGTCTGCCCCCAGTGGCTAAGTTTGGTTCAGTGGGTTGTGTAGGCTTCCTGGTGGAAGGGACTGGGGCCTGTGTTTTGGTAGGTGGGGCTGGACCTTTTCTTTCTGGTGGGCAGGACCACATCCTGTGGTGTGTTTTGGGGTGTCTGTGACCTTATTATGATTTTAGACAGCCTCTCTGCTAATGGGTGGTGTTGTGTTCCTGTCTTGCTAATTGTTTGGCATAGGGTGTCCAGCCCTGTAGCTTGCTGGTTGTTGAGTTGAGCTGGGTCTCAGCATTGAGATGGAGATCTGTGGGAGAGCCTTCGCCGTTTGATATTATGTGGAGCCAGGAGGTGTCTGGTGGACCAATGTCTCAGCTCTCCCACCTCAGAGGCACACTCGTCACAACTGGCCGGAGCACCAAGACCCTGTCCCCCACATGGCTCAGAAGTAAAGAGAGAACAAAAGAAAGAAAGAAAAATAAAATAAAATAAAGTTATTAAAATAAAAAATAATCATTAAAAATTAAAAAGTTAAAAAGTAATAAAAAAAAGAAAAAAGAAAGATAGATATAAGAGAGCACCAAATCAAAAAACAAATCCAGCAATGATAACAAGTGCTAAAAACTATACTAAAAAAACAAAAAAAATCCCCCCAAAACAGACAGACAGAACCCTAGGACAAATGGTAAAAGCAAAGCTATACAGACAAAATCACACAAAGAACCATAAAATACACACTCACAAAAAGAGAAAAAGGAAAAAAAATATATATGTTTGCTCCCAAATTCCACCACCTCAATTTGGGATGATTCGTTGTCTATTCAGGCATTCCACAGATGCAGGGTACATCAAGTTGATTGTGGAGATTTAATCCGCTGCTCCTGCTGCTGCTGGGAGAGATTTCCCTTTCTCTTCTTTGCTCCCACAGCTCCCAGGGTTCAGCTTTAGATTTGGTCCCGCCTCTGCGTGTAGGTCGCCGGAGGGCGTCTGTTCTTCGCTCAGACAGGACGGGGTTAAAGGAGCAGCTGCTTCGGGGGCTCTGGCTCACTCAGGCCGGGGGGAGGGAGGGGTACAGATGTGGGGTGAGCCTGCGGCGGCAGAGGCCGGCGTGACTTTGCAGCAGCCTGAGGCGTGCCGTGCATTCTCCCGGGGAAGTTGTCCCTGGATCACGGGACCCTGGCAGTGGCGCGCTGCACAGGCTCCCCAGAGGGGAGGTGTGGACCTGTGCTCGGACACAGGGTTCTTGGTGGCGGCAGCAGCAGCCTTAACATCTCATGCCTGTCTCTGGGGTCCGCGCTGATAGCCGCCGCTCGCACCTTTCTCTGGAACTTGTTTATGTGGTGCTGTGAATCCCCTTTCCTCGCTCACCCCAAAACAATGGTTTCTTGCCTCTTTGGCAGCTCCAGACCTTTTCCCGGACTCCCTCCCGGCTAGCCGTGGTGCACTGGCCCCCTTCAGGCTGTGTTCACGCCGCCAACCCCAGTCCTCTCCCTGCGCTCAGACCAAAGCCCGAGCCTCAGCTCCCAGCCCCCGCCCGCCCCGGTGGGTGAGCAGACAAGCCTCTCGGGCTGGTGAGTGCTGGCCGGCACCGATCCTCTGTGCGGGAATCTCTCCGCTTTTCCCTCCGCACCCCTGTCGCTGTGCTCTCCTCCGTGGCTCCGAAGCTTCCCCCCTCCGCCACCCGCAGTCTCCGCCTGTGAAGGGCCTTCCTAGTGTGTGGAAACCTTTCCTCCTTCACAGCTCCCTCCCACTGGTGCAGGTCCCATCCCTATTCTTTTGTCTCTGTTTTTTCTGTTTTCTTTTGCCCTACCCAGGTACATGGGGAGTTTCTTGCCTTTTGGGAGGTCTGAGGTCTTCTGCCAGCATTCGGTAGGTGTTCTGTAGGAGTTGTTCCACGTGTAGATGTATTTCTGATATATTTATGGGGAGGAAGGTGATCACCACGTCTTACTCTTCCACCATCTTGAAGGTCTCCTATGTCTTGTTTTTAAGACTGACAAGATGAGAGTGTCTAAATGCTGATCAAAAGGATGCAGTTGAGGTGGAGAAGCTGAAGAGACAGTAAAGAGACAAGATGGATAACGTGTAGGAATCTTGAGAATTTGGGAATGAGTTGGATCTGGAGCAAGCCCAGAGGAATAGATATTGTCTGTTGTCACAGGAAGGAAGGAGGAGAGGACAGTAACGGAGGAAGGAACCAGAGAGTGGACACCCAGTGGACGGGCTCTGTCTCAGGGATTTGTAGGCAAAACTCATCCATGATGAGGACAGAGGTTTAAAAAAATTGGAAAGGTATGACAATGAAAAATGTAATAAGTCGCAGGCAATGTGAGAGAGCAGTAGAATCACATAACCTCAAACACAGAGTGAAACCAATTTGCTTGGTTCTTCAGCATCGTTCAATGTGTCTGCTGCCTGAGGAAGTTCCAATCTAGCTTCTTCTAGTGTTGGACTTTGTGGCAGGTTGCCATGGGAAGCCTTGAGGAGAGGCTCAGAGGAATTCAGGATGTTTTAAAGTAAGTGATTAAAAATAACTTATCAAAAGATTGCATTTATCATATCTACAATTCCATGAATTATTTTTGTAAATAAAACACTCTCAAAGTAGCAGCGATCTTGGGAACTCCCTAGCAGTCCAGTGGTTAGGACTGTAGGACTCAGTGCTTTCACCTCAGGGGAGCTCGGATCAATCCCTGGTTGAGGAACTAAGATTCCAGAAGCCTCGTGGCACAGCCAAAAAAAAAAAAAGTAGCAGTGATCTTCAACTGAAATAAAACACTTGAATTTGACAAAAATCAATAAAAGTTCTCCAGATGCCTTCATTACAGAAAATTCTGCTCAATGTTTGCATGTTTCCCAGAAGAGGCGGTTCAGATGCATTTGTTCTTATTTTGCTCTATTTACCAAAATACTATACTAAGAGAATCATTTGATTGCAACTAACACTCCAAGGCCTATTTGATAGGAAATTTTTAGAAAATTTTATTTCCAACCTTGCTTTTTTCTTACTAGAAATAAGTAGGATTTAATATTTCAAAATGGCAATCCAGTACATTTTTAAGAAATTCAATTCTTTAAATAGTCTATCCAACCACAAATAATCTTGCCTCTTTAAAGAGAGAAAGTGGCAGGTGAGTAAGACTTTTGAAGTTTGAATGAATCAGGTTGCTTATTTTCATGGCCCCTATTCAGAAGGGGCTATGACTGTGGTCTATTACTAAATGTATGACCTTTCAAGACTCAGTGACTTTGTGTATAAAGTGAAAGTAATAACAATCCCCAGTCCCTTATGTCACTGTATTAAATGAGATAATCCTTGGAAAGTGGTGAGCACAGTGTCTAGTACACTATAAGCTTTCAGTAAATAGTGGCCACTGGTATTATTATTACTAATATTTTCAGCTTCATATTTTAAATTTTTAAAATCATGTTTTAACACTGGAGTTGTACAGATTCTATTAAATGTTAAGAAAACTATTTTAAGCACTATATTTGTTGCTAGGTCTGCTATAACAAAATGTTTTGGACTGGGTGGCTTAAACAACAGAAACTTATTTTCTCACAGTTCTAGAGGCTAGAAATCCGAGATCAAGGTGTCAGCAGGTTTGGTTCCTCTTGAGGCCTCTCTCTTTGGTTTGCAGATGGCTGTCTTCTGACTATGTGCTCACATGGCCTTTCCTCTATGTGCATGCATCCCTGCCGTCTCTTTCTCATCATATATGGACACAAATATATATGATCTCATGTAACCTTAATTACTTCTTTTAAGGTCCAGCTCCAAATAGGGTTAAATTCTGAGGTACTGGGCTTTGGGACCTCACCATATGAACTTGTGGGGAGCACAATCCATCCCATAACAAGCATGCTGAAGTATGTAGTGAAAGATCACTGTGTGTGGTGCAATAGGCTGAAGGTCAAATTCTGGCTCTGGCATTTGGTGACCTGTGATTAGTAATTTAATTCTTCAACCCAGGTTGTTCTCATGTCTAGTAGGATGGAAGTGGGATTGAGTCAAATGGATTCTTCTGAAAATTAGAGATAATATTTGTGATGTGCTGGGCATATAACATGTCAATAAATATGTTGTCTCGTTGCAAAAATTTTTAAAAACAGGTGTTGTGGGGCTTCCCTGGTGGTGCAGTGGTTGAGAGTCCGCCTGCCGATGCAGGGGACACAGGTTCGTGCCCCGGTCCGGGAGGATCCCACGTGCCACGGAGCAGCTGGGCCCGTGAGCCATGGCCGCTGAGCCTGCGTGTCCGGAGCCTGTGCCCCGCAATGGGAGAGGCCACAGCAGTGAGTGGCCTGTGTACCGCAAAAACCAAACAAACAAACAAACAAAAAAACTGGTGTCGTGTTTTATAAACTTAAAACAACAAGCATAATCCTTTGTCAATATGAAAACATAATCAAAGCTATTAAAATTGCAAGACTAGAGTTATAAGAATCCCTGTTTCCTCTTCTAGGTTATGGTTCAATTAAATTTAACTCAGAGGATTTGTTGAACAACTGTGATATGCTAGGGACCACAGTCAATCCTGAAGACACACATTGAATTTGACTCTTCACTTACTTCACTGCACTTTCTCTTGGCCTCCTTGTGTTTGTCAAGTCCTCTATGCATGTTTCCACGTCTGGGCCTTTGCATGCGCTTTTCTTTATGTTTGATACTCCTTATCATTACATGATATGCACTTATTTGATTATTTCCTGATTTTTCCCAAGAGAGTATAAATTATTTGAGATGAGGAGCTTTGTTTTACTCATGGCTGTCATCCCGTGTCTAGCACATAGTTCAAAGGAACTCAATAAATATTTGTTGAAATAATATATTAGTGATATATATGTACATGATTATGTTTGTATACATACGCACTCCTTACTAATGTAACCAACTCTCTGCAGTTCAACTTTTAAGTGTTATTGGATGATGATGTTGATGATGATGCTGATGATGATGGTGATGATATTCTGCAGTTTTATCTTCAGTCGTAGTCTAGTGATTCCTTCTTATATTTTCTCTCTCTCTTCTTTAGGCATGGAATGCAACTTGTGAAAACTGGCAGGCAGTGGAGGCTGCTCTGGAAAAGTACTACCTTTCCATTTTTTACGGGTTTGAGTTTATTGTGGGAATCCTTGGGAATACTGTTGTTGTTTTTGGCTACCTCTTCTGCCTGAAGAACTGGAACAGCAGTAACATCTATCTCTTTAATCTCTCTATCTCTGACTTGGCTTTTTTGTGTACCCTCCCCATGCTGATGAGAAACTATGCCCAGGGAAAATGGACATATGGGGATGTGCTCTGCATAAGCAACCGATATGTACTTCATGCTAACCTCTACACCAGCATTCTTTTCCTCACTTTCATCAGCATCGATCGATACCTGCTCATGAAGTATCCGTTCCGGGAACACTGCCTGCAAAAGAAAAAGTTTGCTGTTTTAATCTCTTTGGCCATTTGGGGTTTAGTAACCTTAGAGCTCCTGCCCATACTTCCTGTTATAGCTTCCGAAGGCACCAACTGTACTGATTATGCAAGTTCTGGAGACCCCAATAACGTCCTCATTTACAGCATGTGTCTAACCTTCTTGGGGTTCCTCATTCCTCTTTTTGTGATGTGCTTCTTTTATTTCAAGATTGGTGTCTTCCTAAAGCACAGGAGCAGGCAGCTCTCTACTGCTTTGCCCCTTGAGAAGCCTCTCACCTTAGTCATCATGGCAGTTGTGATCTTCTCCGTGCTTTTTACTCCCTATCACATCATGCGAAACGTGAGGATTGCTTCACGCTGGGGGATCTGGAAGCAGACGCCATGCACTAAGGCCACCATCAACTCCTTGTACATTGTGACTCGGCCGCTGGCCTTTCTGAACAGTGTCATCAACCCTGTCTTCTATTTCTTTATGGGAGATCACTTCAGGGAGATGCTGATGAATAAGCTGAGATACCTCTTCAAGTCCCTTACCCCCTTCAGAAGATGAGCCCACGGACTAACATTTTCATTCAGGGAAAACTGAGGTGCTTGTGTAACAGACTGTTTTACACAAGCAGCTGTAGGCCAGTTAGAGTTTGATTTAACTCACAGACGTAAATCAGAGAGGGTCACAGATTTGACCCTGTTTTAAAGGCATGTTGGACCCAGGGTGTGTGAAAAGGAGAGGATGGGAAGTATTTATTTGTTTCTTGACCTAAGCACAGAAAGGAGTTGGACTAGCACTGTCTAATGTTTGAGCACATAAGTCCAAAATTCTAGGTGTTATAAGACCTTCTCAATCAGTGTAAAAGGAACAGAAGATAGATAAAGCAGCAAGTTATCTGTGTTTAATCACTGGTCAGATTGTTAAAAAAACAATTTTGTTGGCACCATTCTGTATGTTATTCATACAATCCTATAACTGTGTGAGAACCAAATAATAGAAGATTGGTCATATGCTATTAAATATTGTTGCTAGAAGTGCTCTTGAGCATATTTTAGAGTAAACAGTAAAAACAATGAGCAGAAAGCAATATAATGAGTTCAAGGATGCCTATATTTCTTTATATTGATCATGAATTGGGGTCAAGTTGTAATTTTAAGCCCTTTTTTATTGTATGGTTTTTAGTGAAAAGAATCCTATAAAATAGAAAGAGATGGTTTAATAAAGAGAGCAATATGAGATGGTTTAATAAAGAGAGAGACATATTTGAGCTTGGATCTCAGGAGACTTGGGTATAAATGATTTTATGAGAATGCTAGAGAGAGATACCAAGGATAACTGCAAAAATTCCAAAGTCATAGAACAAAGCACCTACCAGGAAACCCAAAGCAAGACAAAACAAAACAAAACAAAAGTGAGTGCACTGTTTTTATAATGAGTGTGCCATCTGGCATTTTATGATCACAATTTGATTGTCAGTGCATGGAAATATATTAAGTTCATTAGCCTTCCTGATCTTGATTAAGTAGTAAACTTTAAAATACATTAATATCATAAAACCAGCAAGTAAGAGGAAATGAAATGGTAAGACCAAAATTTGTTGGGTTATTTTCCCTTTCAGAGGGAAAAAAAATCACAGTTTTTCCACCTCCCCACACACATTTTTTTTTTTTTTTGTAAGCAATGGGATCATTTACAAGGACAACTTTATCTTGAGAAAGTGACTCACATCTTCAATGAGACATTTTCATAGAACATTACCTAAGACCATTGGAGGGAATGTTCTAAACAAAATGCACTATATGAACTTGCAGAATATATGGAACATTTATGTATATATCAATATAGATTATCTCAGGAGGGTTACTTAGACACCATTCCATGCCACAAAACAAATTTAGGGGAAAAAATGAGTGCTGCATTAGCTATCTGCAGTCAAAAAGTATCACATAATAAATCACTTATTGCATGTAATAAAATGTGTGCATGGCCACATGTGTATGCTCTTTTTCTTGAGGCCATTAGCTGTAATATGAAGGATAAAATAAGCATTATGAGAGCAAAGACATAAAATTCCATTGTCCATCCTGTTTTGAGATACTCTGGTAATATTATATTCTGACATTCCAAAAACCCAAAATATTCCCATTGAAATATTATAAAATCACATTACCCACAAAGGATTTGTTTTCCTACCTAACATTAAGCTTAAAATATTTTTTCATGCTTTGCCTTTATTATCAATATTTTTCAAATGTCAATGTAATTTTATAACTGCCTGATAGTTAATCTTCTGAATTTTTTCACAAGAAAAGGCTGCAGAAAGGGTCTTAGGAAAGAAATATTTGCTTACCTGCAAATATTAGCAGATAAGCTTAGCAACATATAATTTAATTGCAATTTGTATTTTATGCATTGGTTTTCATTTGTAAAGATGAAATTCAATTTGCCTCACACCTATGCCAAGAAGTGGCAGGGGTAGGCTCTTTTTAATAGTACAGTGAAATATTTTGTGAAACTATAAGCTCTTACATATATCTTTTAACCAAAATGTTAAGTCATTTTATAGCACATGTATCTTTTTCTTTTTTTGCTCAAATGTGTCATGTGGTAACTTAATCCTGAACAGACTAAAGAGACCTGCACTGAAATTATAAGAGCCACTCCGTTTGCCTTTTGTACTAGGTGATTACAATCACAAAAAATAAATAATGGAAATCCTTTCTGCATTTGTGGTTTTCAAAGGAAATAATGTTGGATTTTTGTATCTTGTCTTTTATTGGCTCCCTAGTATCTTCAGAATCATGTCTAAACTACTTGGTCCAGCATTTTTCAATCTGGACCCACCTGTTCTTTGCGCATTCTCTCTCGTTGCTTTTGTTACAAATTGTACCCTCCAGGCAAAGATAGCTACTTCATTTCATTATATTTAGAACTTTCTTTACTGGGTATACCTGGATGCTCACCCTTGTTTTTTCATGCCCACATATAAAAAAAATCTAAGCCTTTATTAAGAGCCATCTTATCTGTCACGTCATCTTAAAGCCTTACTTTTAGATCTTCTCCTCCCAAAATCTGGAAATAAATCTGCCTACCTCTAGGGCTTCAGACTACATTTGAGTACTGTTTTTATAAAACACATTATTTTTGGCCTTATATTATAGTTGTTCAGATTCAAGTCAACTCTTAGGTCTGCTAATGGAAAAACCATATCTAATTTTTTAATTTAATTTTTGTTGTCTTCATAGCACCCAACAAGGTACATTTTAAACGATTCTTCATTATGAATGAATATCTTATAGAACAAATTTGAATTCAATGCTCCTTTAGAGGGTGCATATCAAGCTCTTTTCTGTCATCACTACTTTTATAATGAATGCTATTTTATAGGAAGGATAGAGTGTCTATACACCAATACATGTGCCAGCCACCATTGCCCTGTCCCTTATATTTTCCTCTATCGTTTTTAGCATAGTTTTAATGAATGCTTAAGATCTGTGCCTGCTAGTTCCAAATCTGGGTCATGTTGAAGTTGGTCTCCATTGATTGCTTTTTCTCTTTAAGTTCTTTAAGTATGGGTGACAATTTCCTGTTTCTTCCCATATAATAAATTTAACTATACTCTGAGCACTATGAATAACACCTTGTGGAGACTCTGGATTCTGTTATGTTCCATTGAAAAGTACTGATATTTTGTTTCATGGCTGAACTCAAACTCCAAACTCTGCAATCTCAGTTCAGTTATTTTGGCCAGCTTAGAAACTAAGCTGTTTAGAATCTACCCAGCACATCCATAATTCAGAGGTCAGCTAGAGACTTGAGCAGTTTATACACAAGATGTATATAGACTCTTCTGTAGGATCTTCCCCCACTTACTTTCCAGATGCTGAGTTCATTCTGAACTTGTCCTTTGCTTTCTCATGCCAGATAGACACAACAGGTTTCTTTCTGGATTTTAACAACCCTGCATTGCCTTACAAGGACCTGCACCCATGCCACAAGCTGTTTAAAAAGAAAGTTCTTCACACACTTAACCTTGGAATATTATGCTATTTTGAAACTTGAGTGATATAATATCCATTGGTGACAGTGGTTGTTCCCAGATGCCAGATCTAAGTGGAAGTACTTACTCATCAGGAGCACAGTGGTTAGTCAGATCTCTTGGGTTCAGCAATCCAAGCAGGATGCCATGAAAAAGAATCTGCAACAGAAGAGGAGAAGGAAACATGAGCACATTTATGAGTATAAATGAGACATATTCCAGGGACCTTACAAAAATACATACCCAGGCAGGATTTTAGACATATTGAGTAGGTGGAGTACAATCAAGAAAAAGCATTATTATTTTATGATTCTATTTGCACTCCCAAATTGGTGGACCTGGAGAAAGTCTTGGCATACATATACAAATTTTCTATATATAGAGATAAATATATACATATTTAATACATATAACAGGAAAGTAAACTCATGACATCAATCACGCAATCACTTAGTTTCTATGAGACATTTTCTCATTAAACTTTGTCTATACCAGGAGACTGATGAGACTTAAACTGAGATGTGCCTTGGATGCTAAACACATTTAAAATAAAAATAAAAATCATATTATGTATTATGTAAACAGGTAGAATCATGTGGCAGCTTGCCACATGTATAAAAAAATACTTATTCAACAAATATTTCCAGTGTTTGCCAGAAATTTTGTCATTGGTTAAGCTATGAATAACAAATATTTCTTGCCTTCAATTAGCTCCTGGTCTTATAAGGAAAACAGACACGCAAACAGACAGGAGTAAGTACAGGGCAAAAATAGAGATGTGCTCAAATTGCTAAAAGTGCATGGAATCATTCTGTCACAGTAGGTTGGGGGATGATTTGGAGGTGACACCAATCCTGCTGAGGGCTGCCATGTGGAGGGGGGTGGGTGTGGGGAGGGCAACAGAAGGGGGAGCTGAAGCATAAAGGCATATGCCTGGAAGGTAGACATTTGCAGGCAAATCCCATGAGGGATCAATTCTTTCCTAAGTGTGCATTTTTAGATGAGACGGTCAGTAGTGTCTTTCTGGAAGTAGAGAAACCATACATGTATGCAAAGCTGTTCAGCTTGCAATGCAGTGTACATGGAACCATTCAAGAGTTCTCCAACTAGGACTTTTCCTAAAAGGGTTATTTTAGGGAGGCTTAAACAAAGACAGAACATAAAATTTACTAAACAGTTAAATCATTAATTTGACATACTTTGTCCTGCTGTCTTTCTTTCACTGCTCTACCAGCTCTGTCACTCTTACCCCAGCCTCCTCTTTCTTCAGTATTGGTCTTCTCAGCTCCCTCTTCTTTTTCACTCTTTCCCTCCAGAAAATTTCATTGATTTATGTCTTATCTCTGAGCTTAAATTGATTCCTGTGCCACCTCTACAGGGAAATTTGATTTTATCTTCAAATCTTATTTCAAGATTTTATAGATACCCTGTCAATAAAGAGATATATTTTAGAAATATTGGTATCATATTAATTATCGCATCAAATAATTAAATCAATGAGATAGAGTGTCACACTTTATCTGTTTATAGCAATGTTTCTCAAGATACATAAAAAGAGGATTGAGATCAACATTATCTGCAAATCTCTCAAACTATATATTTTTTAATTCGTGAAAAATTTCATGCCCCTTCTGAGGTAAAGGAATCGCTTTGAATGTCTGTTCATTCTCAGAGAACCTCCAGTGTGCAGCCTCAAAATGTTAATACAACAGTATAGAAATATCTACCCCAGTATCAATTATAGAAAGCAACCTCATTTTGTAACTATGGTTTCCTTTATAGAGATCACAGATAAAATATTCAGTATGCAACACACATCATTTTTGGATTTATCAGTCTAGGTGCAATTATCAGTAAAATTTATATTGCTTAGAAATAGTTTCTAATCTTTTTACTAATTATTGTTTATAATTACTTACAAAAAGGAGGAATTTTGTTTTGGCCTTGTAACTAACTACCCAGAGCTTTAGTACCCATTACTCTATTTCTGAGTCACATAGTTCAAAACAGTTATTGGGAAACCCCATGATTTAATTTAGACAGCGTTTAAATGTTTTAAAATATTGTTAAATCAGTCTGACACAAATAAATCAATAAAATAAAATAAATAAATAAAAGACCATACCCAGTACCACGGTTTACTAATATTTTCAAGGTTGTGGGCAGGCAAGGGACATAAGCAAAGCAGGGAATGCTCTGGAACATTGAGAGCACCTCCCTAGGTCCTTCCTTCTCCCAATGGAAAAGCCCTCTGACCCAAAGTAATGGATGAGGTATCTAAGAAAGTTTGCAAGGCACTTTAGATTGCCATACATAGATGTTGTGTGTCCTAGATAGTTATAGCATATGTTACATTTCACAGGAAGCCATGCTTCATAAAGCCAGATTCTAGCTTTATTCATCAATATGTCAATCCTAAACCATGGGAATTCTGCTAAAAAAGATTCCATAGATAAGCAGTCTCTTATGAATAGCATTAGTCTATTTTCCAGGAGGCCCAATCACCATGTTTACAAAATTAGACCAGGTCTTCCCTAGACTTTTTCTTTCCTAGGTGACTCTCCACTTACCAGAACAGGAGAGAATGAATCATAGGCATCTGTTTGCAATCTTTTCTTCCCAATCCCTATAGGTGATTTGAAAAGGAGTTGTGGAGTGTCCTGACTGTTGTTTTCAAATTCGGTTCCAGTACACTCCTGTTTAGTCAGTTACAGTTTGTAAATATCACCAAACCTGTGTTCAGTTATCAATAGTATAAACTTTTCATACTCAAATCACATATGGAATCAAGTAAGAGTCAAAAATCTATTTATTTTCAAATCAGCATTACTTAAATAATTTCTACTGCACAAAATACTTCTGAGTAAATATTTTAATTTGTTAGAACATTGCACTATTTTATGATTGCTTTTATTGTTGTTTAAGGACTTATGAAACAGACTCAATGAGTTGGGAAGAAATATCAGTTCTAAATGTTTGCCTATTAATTAAGAAAAGCACTATTCAGTTCTAAATGTTTGCCTAGTAATTAGGAAAAGCACTTAAAAATTTTTTTTCATCTCTGTTTTTTCATGTTTGGAAGGTACAGTGAGCTTTTGTAGAGTAATGAAGATGAAGCTGATAAAAGGATACCTAAAGGGCTTATGTAAACTTCAAATATAAGTTATAAAGATCTTGAAATCTAGATAAATAAAATGAAGAGCTAAATAACCTCAATAACATCATATCATTAAGCAAAAGTGTGAAGTGTTAGGACGATCTTGGAAACAGAATAAAAGTTTGTAAATTTGGCAGTAATTTGGTTATGTAGAGTATGGGTAAGAAAAGAGGATTAGAACTTTATTTTTTATTGCATCCAGTAACTGTGATATGTTGAAAAGACAAATGATCATTCATTTTGCTGAATCACTGAATAATCACTAAATAGATGATTGTAGATATATCTTGTTTATAGAATTGAAATGGTTTTCTTGGGAAACATCAGTCATTTATATTTTTGGCATGTATTACTCAAAAGTTTTTCAGAAAGAACAAACATACTTGGTTTGTTATCTGGCCTTTCACAATTCAGAATTACTTCATTTTTAAGAAATCCTACTTCCCTAAGATGGTACTTAAAACTATGTATATACCTAAGAATGCTTAGCAAATATTTGTTCATGATTCTATGGTCTACAAATAATGACAAAAGACATCGAGTATTCATTTTTAAATTATTCTGAAATTTTTAACTCTTTATGTTGGAATAAAAACAATAGTAAAATGAACTTCCAATGTTCCTGTCACGTAGCTACAATATTTATCAACTTATGGAAGACCCTGTTTTGTAAGTACCCTCACCTTTATCATATTGAAGTAAATGCCAGGCATCATATCATTTAATCTATAAATGTTAATATTTATCTCTAAAAGATAAAAACTTATTTTTAAAAGTTATAAGTATATCGTAGAATGGGTTACTGATCTCATGTTTTCACTTCTACTTTATTATAGAATTACCCATTTATGACCTTTACCATGTGGCTTTACAGTTCCACCTCTGTGGACAGAGTTTGTGTCCTTACCTGTAGATGTTGAACTTGGCCATGAAAATAGCTTGAAATGTTAGTGCTCATGACACCAGCAAAGACTGCATAGTGCTGTGTGATTAAGTCTGACCTCTGTGGTCCTGTCATCTGTCTTTAAAAGAACATGAGATCTAGGGAGACTGAGAAACTCATGGGACACATTTGAACACAAGCCCATAGCCTGAGGCAGAATTGTCCAGACAATGCACAAATACTGGGGAAAGAGAAAGAAATATGTGTTGAAATTTGAGATTTAGATGCAATTATTGCATCTAAAATTATTTAACAGTATTTTTTTACTATCATTGAATATCAAATATCCAGTTTTAAAATTTCCAATTCTGTCAAAAAATGTGATACATATCATAAAGTGTATAATGTATACATATACACAATAAGTATATAATGTGTATATGTGTGTGTATACACACATATATATACACACATGTATATATATATAATATAGTGTATGTGTGTAAAACAAATTCTTTTTTACTTTTAAAATTAAAATTACACATTGTAATTGATTAATGTCTCTAAAATCTGTAGGCATCTTCTCTGTATCTTTTATTATAATTTATTTGTTGAATAAATTAGGTTGCTCATTCTGTAGGTTTTCCTGTGGTCTGAATCTTGCCAACTACATCCTTGTGACTGCCATTTAACATGTTTCTCTGATTACTGAGTTTCTTATAAATTGGATTTTGAATCTGGAGCCTTAATCAGTTTGCTGCTCACTTTTTACTTGGATGCTTTTGCAAGACTACTTCATAAATGCTGTTTTGTTCTTTCATCAAGAGGTCTGGTTCTCTCTATACTGTGATGATAGAGGCCATTGATTATGAATGGATACATTCACTATTTCTTTGGAGAATTGAAATATGGTGATATCTAAGTCTAATATTCTTTCATTACTTATTAACTACAATACTTCTATAAAGAGGCTCATTACACATCTACTATATGGTTACCCAGGAGTAGCCAAATACATATAGAAGAGAAAGGATAAATGCTTGTTCTTTTCCTTTACCAGTTTTAAAAATAATAAGCTGGCTTCCTAGCATCCTCCAATATTGAGCTATAAGCTTTTTTTAAACTATTATTAGGAACTTGTAGATTTAAACTATGTGATATGTTTAAATTTATTATAGTTATATCCTTGTTTACGGCCAAATTGTCCCTCATTTGGCCACTGAGAAATTCCTCAAGTGGGCTCCTGAGTACTTTTGGTATGATTTTTTTTTTTTAAGATTTTTTGTTTTTGATGTGGACCATTTTTTGAAAGTCTTTATTGAATTTGTTACCACATTGCTTCTGTTTTATGTTTTGATGTTTTGGCCGCGAGGCATGTGGGACCTTAGCTCCTCAACCAGGGATTGAACCCGCACTCCCTGCATTTGAAGGTGAAGTCCTAACCACTGGACCACCAGGGAAGTCCTGGTATGATTTTTTTATGTCTTTGATGGTTTCCTTGCTATTTGGTATGCCCATCTTGCACATTTCGTACCACCAGAATCAGCCATTTTCCCAAGGAACTCTCATTCTTTTTAGTGAGACATAATATTTCAACTGAGTGCTAAATGTGTATTTCTTCTAGGTTGCTTATTTTTTCAGAAATTTTCAGTGGACAATATTTTTAAGGTAAAATATAAAAAAATAAGATAAAATACATCATGAGTTTATACTGTCTTATTTCTCCCATGCCACAAATCCTGATTCTTAATAACATGATAAAGTTAAATATCATATAATTTTCTTTTTTTCCAGCTTATACACAAGTCCCAGATTGTCAATACCAACACTACCACAAATAGTATGATTTCTAAAATCATTTTAAGATATATATTTTACTTTGTTGTTATTTTTGTCCTTAAAATATACCTACTAAAGATGTATAATCTAGTACTACATTTTAACATCAGTTTTGGAATAGTTTCTCTCAGCATAGTTATATCAACAACTGGATACACTTTTAGGTTCATTCTTTGCATTTTAGTATAAGCATATATGGTAAATAGTCTCCAAAGATGGCCTCCATCAGTTCTTTTCTTACTTGACAAATGTGGTACTCTCCTCTTGAGAGGTGGAATTTATTTCCCCACACCTTGAATCTGGGTTGGTCTTGTGGTGCTTTGACCAGCAAAGCTGATTTCTTGGAAATTCTGAGTCCTGGACTTAAGAGAACTGACAGCTTCTGCTTTCTGCTTTCTTCTTATAACTCAGCCATAAGGCTTGAGGAAGTTCAAGAAGCCTTGATGATAGACCCATCTGAAAAAGGTCAAGACCTCTGCTGAGAGTCTCAGCTAAGGCCCCTGCAAATGGCAAGCAACTATGTGAAAGGAGTTATTTTGGACTCTCCAGCTCTTCCAGCACCCCAGCTCTAGAACCTATTCTTCCCTGCTTTTTTGTAAAGTAAATTTTAAAATTGTCATATACTTCCTGAGATCTCCTGGCTTTGCCCTCCGACCCACCCATTCCTTATATAAGGAATCTTCTCTCCTTTATTCCCATTGACACTGTCCTCCATTTGGATTCAATGTCCAGAAGTTTCCCATTAGAGTAGGACTTTATCCTAGAAGACAGCTTCAGTTGATAAATTAAAAAAAAAATTCATAGGACCATGGATTGTGCCAGCAACCCCACACCTGACTGTGGACCACTTGTGCTATATGCTGTATCAGAGAGACTTGGATAATAATAGTTTTGCTACCTAACAGCTATGTGAATTTGCACAAGCTTCTTAGTATCACTAAATCTCAGTTTGCTTTTCTATAAAATGAGGAAAATAATGGTCTTTTGGGCACTTCCCTGATGATGCAGTGGTTAAGAATCCACCTGACAATGTAGGGGACAGGGGTTTGATCCCTGGCCCGGGAAGATCCCACATGCTACGGAGCATCAAAGCCCCCGTGCCTAGAGCCTGTGCTCTGCAACAAGAGAAGCCACCGCAATGAGAAGCCCGCTCACTGCAATGAAGAGTAGCCCCTGATCACCACAGCTAGAGAAAGCCCGCGTGCAGCAACGAAGACTCAACGCAGCCAATAAATAAATAAATAAATAAATAAATAAATAAATAAATGCCTTTTGCCCCATAGAGTTATTGTAATGGAGACAGTGCATGATGCACCTAATGCACTTAACGCAGTGAATGACACATAATAAGCACTCTGAAACTTTCACAAAATTTATTAATTAGAAGTGATTTCAAATGTCTCTATGACATTTTAGTCTTAAAATCTAAGATTAAACCACACCTAGGAACAGTACGAAAAACGAAAGTAATTATTTTTCTTTCTTCATATGTTGACACATTGAACACTTTCATCAAAGAAGGCCAAGAATAGCAGAAGAAACATTCTAGGTAAAACAATAATTACCAATGTAGTTATTGTTATCATTGAGCACCTATGTTGTGTCTAGTATTATGCATACACTCACACATTTAATCCCTAATGCAATTTTTAAGTTAGGTATTACCACTTCCATCTCTATGAGGCATTAAAGAGGGATCTAATAAACAGCCCAGGTTAAGCACATGGAAATTTGATGTCCACCCAATATGACTCCAAAGGATTCCATGCTGTTCTTATACAAGCAACAATGGAAGGAACTTAGCTTCAAGAAAAGGGAAACTCAGCCTAACACAGGGGAGAGGAATAGACCTGGATGCTATTCACAAATATTTGAATAATTTCCATAAGGAAGAGAAACTATATTTAGTCTGTGATGCTTTCTAGGGCTGGACTTGTCCAGTGGTTAGAAGGGAATTGAGATTCAGTTCCAGACAAGAACCAACTTTCTTTCCTATGACTGTCTGAAAATTGGCTGCCTTGAAAAGTAATATGTTCACCTTCACTGGCTATGCCCTGTGTTGTCCAAGGTACTATAAAGAGTGTGCATGTCTTACATAGGCCAGAAAAACCACTGGGTTTCCTCCTACTTGGAGATTCTATGACTGGAGGTACTGCTCCAAGCATAACAGAGTCCTAGAAAAAAAAATTAATCCTAACCTTCAGGCACCTGAGGTTAGTTTGGACAGTCATACGAAAAAAAAATCACTCTCCTAAAAAGCTAAAAAGTATCCTATTTTATGTTCAAATTGCCACTGATCTCCTATTCAGAGTTCCTCTACACCATTTAAAATTATACAGATGGGGGCTTCCCTGGTGGCGCAGTGGTTGAGAGTCCCCCTGCCGATGCAGGGGACACGGGGTCATGCCCCGGTCCGGGAAGATCCCACATGCCGCGGAGCGGCTAGGCCCTTGAGCCATGGCCGCTGAGCCTGCGCATCCGGAGCCTGTGCTCCGCAACGGGAGAGGCCACAACAGTGAGAGGCCCACATACCGCAAAAAAAAATTATACAGATGGACTATAAACTAACAGAGTGCTTACTATTTACAGGATCTAGTTGTTCAATTGTCCACATGTATTAAACCATTGATTCCTCTTAACAAACTCATAAGATAGCTATTAGTATCTTCATTATACAGATGAGGACACTAAGGCACATCAAGGGTAAATATCCTGCAAAGGGTTACTGAGTTAGTAACTGATGAAGAAAGGATTTGAACCTTAATAGTCTGACTCCAGAATCCATACTCCTGCCATGCACTGGAGGTGATGATGATAATAAAAGAATTAATATTAGCTGCCAAGAGCCAAACATTTTCTGTTTATGGAGCTAAATCCTATACTATGCTCATGATATCATTTTCTTCTTTAATCTTATCCACAACCCTAGCAGATACAGCTGAGGAGTCTATTTCATAGCATAGCTATGTATCTTGTCTCCACAAATGGTTGGTGGATGAAGGATTTGAGCCCAGGCATGCATAATTCCAAAACCCCTAACCTTAAATACTGTGCTCTCCATATAATTTTCGGCAGCTATGGTCTATGTGCCCCATGTCATTATTTTCTTTTGGTGTGGTCCAACTATACTTTGTTTTCTCTCTCCTAGGAAAACCTGCTTCAGATGTTCATTCATGCTGGTGTAATGAACTGGCAATCCCCAAGAAAATCAGCACGTATGAGATTGAGCAGTGACACTGCCTCATGGGATCACTCATACCACCCTCCTCTGGTTCTCTTTTAAGCAACTTTGTACCAATTACTGGGTGACATTACCTCTCAGGGAGAGTTATTCACATTAATTAGAGTTCAAAACTCTAACCTGAAAGGAAAACAAAGATGGTGTGAGATTTTAGGCATGAGTTAATTTCTTATTATATTTTCCTAAAACCATAGAATTTATAGCAGGTTAGCATTTAGACAATTTATTATATATAAATCTGGCTCTGACTACAGAATTCCTTTTCACTGCTATCTTAAGACGATATTTGTTAAATCTCTCTACTCATTTTTCCTTTTCAGCAACCTTTAGCAATCTGTTTTTAATAGCCAATGGTTGGTCAAGTTAATTTAAAGGTCCACTATCCTGATGTTGCACTTCATGAAAAACAGTAAAAGAAAATAGAGTTCTCATTTCTTTCCTAGGGTAATTCCAGAGACCAAGGTACTGATGAGTCCTTACAGAGACTGGTGGCCAACACAACTATCACCCCTGTGTCAGCCATGCTAAGCACATTAATAAGAGCTGATAAGGCTTTCTGTTTTACCTTTTAATATTTTTGTCTTTTACCAAAAAATGATGTTGAGTAATAATCGGTTGTCGACAAAATCTTTCTTCCTGATTTTCTTTGCTACATTAACTCTTCAAGGTCATGACTAATGATTTCCTCATGACCCTGACTTTCCTGGACTTGTATTCAGAGCAATTAAACAGGTAGTTCTACACATATCTTAGAATCTCAATGAATAAAACTGTGTCAGTTGACAGTGCCAAAGATTATGAATGAAATTTATAAGGAATATAAAAAATGTGAATATATAAACATATTTCTGCCATCTGTGTTCCTAGATGAAGAACATACAGGCAATTGTATTCAAAGTGGAATACAAATGAAATCTGAATTATATGATGTTTTAACAACAGATTTTCCTTCCTTTAAAATGCCTTACTCCAATATTAAAATTAATTTGCATTCTTTAAAAACAAACAGACTGGTGTAGGCAGCAGTTTATTATACTAGATGGGGATAAAAAATTGCCCCAGAATTTGTAATTTATCTTAAATAACACACACACACACACACACACACACACACACACACACCCTCTTGTGAAAATCAAGAGTTGCTGTATTTCTTTTTCTTAGTTTTTATATCATATGTCTTAATTTCTACATCATTACATAAGTCCAAACCAAATCAATTTTTTACATACATTAAAAACTCTACCTTTAGGCACCCCACGAAGAGAATACCTAACAGTGAATCATAGACATGGGGCTCAGATTCAAGACAGAAGAAGCTAAGTCACAATACTGAAGGAAAGCTGAGGGTCAGAGGAATCTAGGAAAGGTCAGAAACCAAAGGCAGGCACTTGACTATGAGTCAGGGAGCACTGTCACCTCTGTAAGTGCCCCAGCAATGAGAGAGCAGGAATAGGTCTGGGGCTTCCTATGCAGGGTCAGAAGGTATTTATTTCAAATTCTGACTCGGTCAGGTATACCTACATAGCTAGGGGCAAGTGATTAAGTCTTTCTCAGGCTCATATTCCTCAAATTAAATAGGGATAATAACACACCTTTGCAGGTCATTGTGAAAATTAAGTGAGTAAACGAGTTCTAAGTGCCAGACATCATGGAAACTCATAATGGTTGTTTTCTCTTACTAAGATCAAAACAGAAGAAGCAAACTGAGTCCAAAGTGGGATAGTAACTTACACTTTAGCAAATTAGTGTGGGGATTTTACAATCTAGGTTATTCACAACCACTTTTGAGGGACTCAAAAGACTGAGTTGCCCAAAGTAGCTTGTGTTCCGCAGGAGAAGGATTCTGATAGTGAGGACAGGTGGAGGGTGACGCCTATGAAGGGAATGGATATTACGGAGTATAGCTTGTCTGTTCTGTATGTTGTTTTTACTAGCTGATGGACCACTCACGATCCTACAAGGCAGGGTTGTTATGTCAAAAGTGAGGTTTTAAGAGTAATCGACACATTCAAAGTCAAGATAAAGGCAGAGCTGGAATTGAAAGAGTTATTCTCAAGGCATGCTGTACCATCTCCAACATGGATAACTATAATCCATAATCCATAACCCATTTTTATAAAATCATAGATCCACAAAAGTTTAGAAATGAAAGTTACAGTAATACTTATAATAATAATAATAATTCCAAAACCAATATAAATAACAACCAAAGGTAACATGTTTGATTAAAAAATAAATAATTACTTTAAAACATAAAATATGAATAAATGAAAATTGTTTAAGATTTAAAAGAGCTAAAAAACGTAAATGTCTTCTAACTGCAAACTAATTAAGACTCTGCCGTAACTAAAGCTATATTTTCACTTTTGTTCTGCTCTTGATGAACTCTTATTTGAAATCAGATACCAGGATTTCTGGATTTAAAGGAAAGTCTGAGTGAGAAAGGGGTTAATGGCTTTGCTGGTAGGAAATTCTTGGTCACTGACAGTTTAGTGACCTTATCAGAGCAAGTCTAGGTACCACTCCTGATATCTACTAACTTAATTAAGAGCAAAGCCTCTGCAGCTCTGCAGCAGCCCTGACTTCCTCTTATAGACAGAAACTTATCTTCAGCGCCAGCCCAGCCCAAGGCCCAGACCCATCTCCAACTTAAATCTAGTGCAGATCTAGTGCAGAACGAGGCACAATCCCACACCCAGACCCAGGGTTAGGCCTTGTTCCAGACCCATCACTGCTCCCAGTCCCAGTTCCAGCCTCTTTCAGCACCAAGTCCAGCCTAAGACCCAGTCCCAGACCCAGACCCAGACCCAGGCCCAGACCCTGACCCAGACGCAGTCCCAGACCCAGACCCAGTCCTGGACCCAGGCCCGGACCCAGACCCAGTCCTGGACCCAGACTCAGGCCCAGGTCCAGACCCTGACCCAGGCCCAGACCCAGACCCAGTCCCAGGCCCAGACCCTGACCCAGGCCCAGACCCAGACTCAGACCCAGTCCCAGGCCCAGACCCTGACCCAGGCCCTGACCCAGGCTTAGGCCCAGACCCTGACGCAGGCCCAGACCCTGACCCAGGCCTGGACCTGGACCCAGACCCAGTCCCAGACCCAGTCCCAGACCCAGACCCAGACCCGGGCCCAGACCCAGACCCGGCTCTGGACCCAGGCCCAGACCCAGGCCCAGACCCGGACCCAGACCCAGACCCAGACCCAGACCTAGACCCAGGCCCAGACGCAGGCCCAGACCCAGACCCTTCTACCCTTCTATTGCAAGACGATGATGACTTTGGTTGGGAACAGGTACACTAACAGGACTTATCTTGGAGGCTTGCACTCCCTCAGGCTTCATGGAAAACTCTCCTCCTCTGATCCAAGATTCCTAAGTCTCTCTGTGGTCTGCATTTATGCCATCCAGAGCTTGGTGAGGCCGAGAGTAGGGCACAACGTGCTGTCTCAGTCACCCTCGGTTTCCAAACTCTAGCTCCTTCCCCTCAGATAACACTACTCACTTATTAAACTTCATCTCCTTTCCTCTGGGGAAATACTCTTAGCAAGCTCCCCTCCCTCACCCCCAACTTTATCCTCAAGGCTCCATGTTTAATATTCTCCAGAGGCTTAGCCTTTTGTAGCTCAGAAATCATTTGTGATCTCAAAAAGCTTGGCTCATAAAAGGCTTGGATTTCAAAATGCCTGGCTCAGAGGAGTTTTAACATATCTCTTTCCCCTTCTCAGCTACACATATCCTCCCCTGAGAGGGTGAAGGCTGCTCATTTGACAGGTAGAAATCAGAGCAGCAACCAGAATATGTAGGAGGAAAAAAACAATGATCATTTTCCCTAAATCATATCCCACAACAAGAGGAGTAAAGCAGAGTATCAGGCAATTGGTAGCTAAAAAGTGTTAGTTTTTTTTTCTTTTCTTTCTTTCTTTTTTTTTTTTTTGCAGTACGCGGGCCTCTCACTGTTGTGGCCTCTCCCGTTGCTGAGCACAGGCTCCGGACGCGCAGGCTCAGCGGCCATGGCTCACGGGCCCAGCCGCTCCGCGGCATGTGGGATCTTCCTGGATCGGGGCACGAACCCGTGTCCCCTGCATCAGCAGGCGGACTCTCAACCCCTGCGCCACCAGGGAAACACAGAGTGTCTCTTCTTTTAAGGTATATTCCCTTTGTTTTCATCAAATAAGCTATCCCTGAGATAGGGCTATCTATCCATTAGTTCCAATGAGACTAATCCTAGTTCCCCATCATTTTCACTCTTGACAAATACCTATTAAGCACACTATATACTAAATAACAGACCCCATGCTGGTTGATGGGAAAATATAAAGATGAATTAGGAACTTATGTCCTCAGAGCTTCATAGTCTCATAAGGAAGATAATACGTGTAAAATGGCGTATGGGCTATAAGGTATATAATAGGAATAACACATGATAGGAATTGTTACCAACCCTTCCGAGTCGTCCCTAACAAGGGTCCTCCGTCAATAGAACGAGGGTAAATTCGGCTCAGAAGCAAAGGAAAGCTTTATTCTTTGATTAAAGAACGGAGAGGCGCGAGCCAGAGCTACAGAGTCCACACTCTCCCGGACCGGCTGTGCGCGGAACTGCTTCGCGGGAATCTCGTCAGCAGGGGGAAGGGGTGGCGCTCGCGCCAGGCGAGTGCGCGCGCCTGCGCAGCTCACGCTCCAGAGTGCCGTGTCGGGCGTAGCGTCTCTGCACACGGCGCGCTGCTACCCTCTTAAATTGAGTGTCCTGTGGAGCGTTTCTGCCTGCAGGTTGACGGCCTGATGAGCTGAAGTGTCAGGCGCAGCCCTTTCGCACTAGGAACTCTGGCATGAACTCCCGGGGGGCGAGGCCTCTGCGCAGCACCCTATGAGCAAGTGAAACCAAAGGAGGCACAAAGGAAAAGAAAAAAAAAGGTTAGACTTTATTTTATTACCCAGATTCTGTTATTATCTCCTGGGAATTGTTAATGGGCTTTGCCAGGGACAAATGTGAGACATGCCCCTCATATTACCCACGTCTTTCAAGTGTGCCTGCTCCCCTATGTAGCTGAGTTGACAGTTTTTATTTTATTTGCCGTCAGGATGACTGATTTATTACCTGAACCTTCGGTTTTCCCCACATTTTAAAAATTATTATTATTATTATTATTATTATTATTATTATTATTATTATTATTATTATTATTATTATTTTGCGGTACGCGGGCCTCCCACCACCGCGGCCCCTCCTGTTGCGGAGCACAGGCTCCTGACGCGCAGGCTCAGCGGCCACGGCTCACGGGCCCAGCCGCTCCGCGGCACGTGGGGTCCTCCCGGACCGGGGCACGAACCCGCGCCCCCTGCACCGGCAGGCGGACCCCCAACCACTGCGCCCCCAGGGAAGCCCCCCCCCCCACATTTTGACCTTCAGAGGTTGGTCTCGTTACCCCAGGTGTTCCCTAGTTACTTCCATTAGGTATTGACTAGAAAAGGAAAACGGTGTGGTTGTCTGACGAGCTATACTTAAGACCACAGTACTTCATATTTTAGTCTGGGGTCATTTGGTTGCAAGTACCAGAGATTCACATAAAATACCTTAGGCAAAATTGAGAAACTTATTGAAAGGGTGTAGAGTTATTTCATGAACCCCAGAGGAAGAGCGTTCAGACTCGATGAGAAACCAGTCTAGTGCTTTATCTATAAAGACTGGGAGAAGACTCGTTTTGCCAGCTTTCGCTGAGTTAGGCAGGAGTAAATCTAGTGTTGATCTTTAAATTGTGGAGATGATATGTATCTATTTACTTTAGCTTTGAGACTCGAGTTGTAATTATAAGACAACATGAAAATTGCCACAAAATATCGTGGTTTACTTGTCTGTCTCATACTGATCTTTAAACTCTGAAATAAAATCTTTCACTTAGTAGCAGGCTAAGTTTTGTAACTGGCTATGCAAATGTTAACTACTGTAAGAAACGTCCATTTTTCCATTTTCTTTCCTGTCTCTTTAAAAACTCTAATCAGGGTGCTTCCACTAATTTTACTTACCTTGTCAGATGAGTGAGTGAGGCCAGTAAAGAATTTACAAAAACCAAAGTATAATTATTAAAGATCTACTCTCTTCTAGGTATCCCGATTTCTGAGTTCTTCTCTCCTATCCTTGATATTTATACCTTAGAGAATTATACTTTGGAGAAATAGTGGACATGAAATTATTTCTTTCCTCGGTACCCCACTCACCCTTAGTAAATCTGCTCTAGCCCTGTGATTAGAGAGTCTGCTCCCAGAGAAACTTCTAAACGGGCAAGGCCCCCATAACCCCATATCCTTGGCCACAGCAGATAGAACTGGGGTTTAATATCTGACCCAATCAATTGCTGTCTCAAAGGAAGTTCTTGGAGTAAAGACCAAATAAGGACAATAATCGCATGACAAAATTTTTTATTATGTGATCAGCAAAAGAAGAGAATATCAGTCTACAGGACAGAGTGCAGTAAGAGAGTTCTTAGGAGACCAGACATGTGTCCCTGGAAGTTCAAATGCATATGTGAGTGTAATGACCTAAGCTGTTTCTTACCCCAAAGATGAAAAGCTTGCTAAATTAGTCCATGTTGACAAAGATATTGAAAGAAGCAACAGCAGTGTAGCCTTTATTAGCCTGGCAAGGACATGCAAGTTTGCCATCAGTCAAGGGACATGAGGTTTGAGCCATTTACCAGTCCCCAATCCAGAGGCTATCATCTAGGTAAGAAGAACCCAGGGGCAAGTTGGATCTGTGAAGTCATTGGAAAAAGTCATCTAGAAAGCACATGACCCACACCAGACAACTCTACAGCGAGGACACTCCCTATAGGTCCTCTAAAGAATTTGTACTTGTGGCCATGCAGGATATCAAAGACAAGGGACTGAAGCAGAATGAGTTACGTGAAAGATTATTGCTTCTTTCTTTTAATCCCATATCTCAACAATCTGATTTTAGAGGAATATGAAGCAGAAGAGGGAAGAGAGTACAATCATAAGGCAGGAAAGGCTTTGAATTAGAATTTTCAGTGGAATTTTAACTTAGATTGGTCTAAACTTTTTAATATTAAAAAGTGATTATTATTGTGATAATATGTTCTAATAACAGACTATGGCCATAGCTACCCACATGATTTTTGAGACTGACAGATGTCAGAAGACCCAAAGAAGTAATTTCCGACATGTCCCAGCTAGTGTTTCTAAATGAGAGGAGCCTGAAACCTGAGTTCAGACAATTTTGACTTCAGTGACTCCTTAGAATGCATGTAATAGAAGGAGAGAATAGGAAAGCTACCTGATAGGAATGCGATATTCTCTAAGAGTGAGATTGGGTTGTTGCAAAGGGGTACAAAATAGAACATAATTATTATAAGACACATTACCATTTAAGGAAAATGGTTAAAAAGCCATCAGACCGGGCTTCCCTGGTGGCGCAGTGGTTGAGAATCTGCCTGCTAATGCAGGGGACACGGGTTCGAGCCCTGGTCTGGGAAGATCCCACATACCGCGGAGCAACTGGGCCCGTGAGCCACAGCTACTGAGCCTGCGCGTCTGGAGCTTGTGCTCCACAACAAGAGAGGCCGCGACAGTGAGAGGCCCGCGCACTGTGATGAAGAGTGGCCCCCGCTTGCCACAACTAGAGAAAGCCCTCGTACAGAAACAAAGACCCAACACAGCAAAAATAAATAAATAAATAATCTCCCCCTAAATAATTAAAAAAAAAAAAAAAAGCCATCAGACCATGTTAAAGACCTTGTAACCATTACAGAACTGAGTTTTGGAATCCAAATGTCTTCAGAAATCTAGAAAGGTTAAAAATAGATATTGATGGTCATATACTAAACCAATGGACAAAATCTGACCAATATACCTTGATGTTAATACACCCTAGGATTACTGGTGGAGACAGTGGTTCTCACTGTTAGATTTAAAGAATGGCTATTGTTTATGATGGTGAAGGAGATGAGAAAAATTTAGGATTCATTTGTCCAGAGGAAATTTTTTACAGTCTGAAACAGTGCATCAAGATTTCTCCAGATATCATTTACCTACCAGTGACTGGTGTGGGATGGTATTTGAAGGTGTTGGAATATTTAGGTAGTATAATTGTATTTGGAAAGACTTCAGGAGGAAAAATCTGAATCCTTAGAGTGTTATACTATCTCAAGGAAGCTGAATAGAAAATATTTCCTAAGAAGTATTAGTTCTGATGTGACCATGACTCTGTTAATTATATAGCAGACATAGTTTCTCATCAGGGGAAATCTTGTCCTTATCTACCACCCTCCTCCCAGTTGATGTAGAGAAGTGACAATGCTTTGGAAGTTCAGCTGGTGTTTAGGAATGTCAATCAAAGATTCCACCTGGGGGCTTCCCTGGTGGCGCAGTGGTTGAGAGTCCGCCTGCCGATTCAGGGGACACAGGTTCGTGCCCCGGTCCGGGAAGATCCCACATGCCACGGAGCGGCTGGGCCCGCTGAGCCTGCGCGTCCGGAGCCTGTGCTCCGCAACGGGAGAGGCCGCAACAGTGAGAGGCCCGCGTACCGCAAAAAAAAAAAAAAAAAAAAAAACAGATTCCACCTGGATCCTGCGTCTCTCACTGATTTGATTTGTGAGCATTTGGTTAGCACCAAGCTCCTTCCCATCTGTAAGCTAATGCCCATGGCAGCTGTGGGAGAGAAAGGGCTGACACTACCACCACCTGGAGCAGGTATTCTAAACTCTAGACCAGTGTTTCTGAACCATGTCTGATTATGAGAACCACCTGGGGAGATTTTTTAAAATTCAGAAATTCTGATTCAGGTAATCTGTTTTTCCTTTTAAAATCTCTCCTTGTGAATTTAATATTTTGCAAGGGTTGAGAACCACTGTTTGGTTTTGTTAAGGTAACATTGGTTTATAGCATTATATGTTTCTTGTATACAACATTATATTTTGACTTCTATATACACTGCAGCATGTCCATCACTATAAGTCTGGTTTCCACTCATTACCATATGGTTGACTCCCTTTACCCATTTTACCCTTCCCCCACCCCCCTCCCCTCTGGTAACCACTAATCTGTTCTTTGTATCTATGTATTTTCTGTTTGGTTTGTTCATTTATTTTGTTTTCTTTTTTTTACATTCCATGTATGAGTGAAATCATACGGTACTTGACTTATTTTACTTAGCATATTAATGCCCTCAAGGTCCATCCATGTTGTTGCAGATAGCAAGATTTCATCTTTTTATGGCTGAGTAGTAGTATTCCATTGTATGTATATATGCCACATCTTTATCCATTCATCCATTTATGGGCACTTAGATTGTTTCCATATCTTGAGTATTGTAAATAATGTTGCAATGAACATAGGGGTGCATATATCTTTCCAATTAGTGTTTTTGTATTGTTTGGATAAATATCCAGAAATGAAATAGCTGGATCATTTAGTACTTCTAGTCTTAATTTTTTGAGGAATCTCCATTGATATAAGTGGGGTGTTAAAAGTTCTAACTGTAGTTGTGTTCCTGTCAATTTCTCCCTTTGGGTCTGTTAATAATTGCTTTAAATATTTTGGTGCTGTTATATTAGCTGCATATATATTAATAACTGTTATGTCTTGATGAATTGTCCTGTTTATCACTCTATAATGTCCATCTTTGTCTCTTGTTACCTTTTTTGATTGAAGTTTATTTTGTTGGATGGGTGTGGCTATACCCACTTTCTTTTGGCTGTCATTTGTTTGGAGTATCATCTTCCCTCCCTTCACTTGGAGCTTCAGTTTGTCTTTAGAGCTGGATGAGTCGCCTAGATATAGCATATAGTTGGGTCTTGTTTTTAATCCATCCATCCACTCTATTTCTTTTGACTGGTGAATTCAACCCATTTACATGTAGGGGGATTACTGTTAAATGAGGACTTAGTACTGCTATTTTGTCTTTTGTTTTCTGGTTCTTTTATATCTCCATTGTTTCTTTTTCCTTGTGTTTATGTCTGCCATTTCAGTCTGGCAGTTTCTATGATGTTTTTCTCAGTGTTCTCTTTTTTTATATTTCGTGTCTCTGCTCTAGATTTATGTTTCGTGGTTACCGTGAGGTTTGTATAAAATGTGTCATCGGTAGAGAAACAACAGTGTGGCGTGAACATGGGGAAGCAAAAGAAAACACGGAAGTATGCAACATGAAGCGAATGCTTAGTCTCAGAGATCAGAGGCTTAAAGAAAGGGATAGATTAAAACTGAAAAAGAAAGAAACAAAAGATCCCAGTGCACTCAAGGAAAGAGAAGTCCCCCAACACCCTTCCTGCTTATTCTTCCAATATAGCACACAGCTGGGCCCACCTTACCACATCCTGGTTGATACCAACTTTATCAACTTTTCCATTAAAGCCAAACTGGACTTAGTGCAGTCAATGATGGACTGGCTGTATGCCAAGTGTATCCCTTGTATAACTGACTGTGTAATGGCTGAAATTGAGAAATTGGGGCAGAAGTATTGAGTGGCTCTAAGAATTGCCAAGGATCCAAGATTTGAACGATTACCATGCACACACAAAGGAACCTATGCAGTTGACTGCTTAGTACAAAGAGTAACTCAGCACAAGTGTTACATTGTGGCCACAGTTGACCAGGACCTTAAACAAAGAATACGGAAGATCCCTGGAGTTCCCATCATGTACATTTCTCACCATAGGTACAACACTGAGCAGTTGCCAGATGATTATGGGGCCCCTCGGTTCTAATTCTTTTTTTTTTTTTTTTTTTTTTTGTGGTACGCGGGCCTCTCACTGTTGTGGCCTCTCCCGTTGCGGAGCACAGGCTCCGGATGCGCAGGCTCAGCAGCCATGGCTCACGGGCCCAGCCGCTCCGCGGCATATGGGATCCTCCCAGACCGGGGCACGAACCCGTATCCCCTGCATCAGCAGGCGGACTCTCAACCACTGCGCCACCAGGGAGGCCCGGTTCTAATTCTTAAAAGACAAATTTCCTCTGCCTTCCTTTGACCAACTTTATCTTTTGCCAGTTCATTAAACATGCTATAGCATGAATTATTATTCCACTCACCCATATGCTCTGTAATGAGCTGAGTATGGTTAAATATACTCACTTTTTAATGTTGTTTTGAAAATTATATTTTGTGTCATTTTAAAATCTGTTGCATCTTTTTATAAATCAAATAATTGCTCACATTAAAAAAAAATGTCTCATAGGTAAAATAGTCCTTTTTCTCCTGATAGTGTCTTATCTTCATTTGCCTACATGGCCTCCATCCTTTTCCTATTCCCCTTTTATGTTTTTATTGTCTCAAATAACCTCTTTTTATGTTGTGAGTTTGCTACCAAATAGAAGTAGCTAATGTTAATTTGTACTGCTTTTTTCTCTTTAACCTTTATGCTATAATTAAATGTTTAACAATCTATTCTGATACAGAGTAGCAATTTTTTGATTCTGTCTATTTATCACCTTACTCAGAGTTTTCTGTACTTTGCCCTTTTTTTTCTGGAAGAAGAGTTCCTTTCTACATTTCTTGTTAGACAGGTCTAGTGGTGATGAACTCCCTCAGCTATTGTTTGTCTGGGAAAGCCTTTATTTCTCCTTCATATCTGAAGCATAACTTTGCTGGATAGAGTACTCTTGGCTGATATTTTTTACCTTTTGATATTTTGAATATGTCATTCCACTCTCTCCTGGCCTATAGAGTTTCTGCTAGAAATTTTGTTGATAGACTAATGGGGGTTCCTTTGGGGGTTACTGTCTTTTTTCCCCTGGTTGCCTTAAAAATATTTTGTCATTGAATTTTGATAGTTTAATATAATGTATCTTGGAGAATGTGTTTTTGCATTGAAGTACTTAGGTGTTCTCTTAGCATCATGACCTGCATATCCAGTTTCTTCTCCAAGTTTTGGAAGATCTCAGCTATTATTTCTTTAAATAAGCTTTCTGTCCCCTCCTTCATCTCTTCTCCTCCTGGGATAACTATTATCCCTATGTTGCCTTTTCCAGTGAAGTCAGAAGAACAAGAAGAAGAAGAACACTTGTAGAATTTCTTAATTTATTTTTAGTTCTTAGTTCTCTCTCCTCTTCTACCTGAATTATTTCTAGATTTTTATCTTTGAGCTTGATAATTCTCTCTTCCATATGGTCTGCTCTATTTTCAATGTTTTCTAATGCATTTTTCATCTCACTTTCTTTTAGTTCTTCCACTCCAGAATTTCTATGTGGTTCTTTTTTTTTTTTTTCCTTTTTTTTTTGCAGATAGCATTTTTAATTTACAGAGGGGTTTGCCTACTTTCACTTTTTTTTTTTTTAAACATCTTTATTGGAGTATAATTCCTTTACAATGGTGTGTTAGTTTCTGCTTTATAACAAAGTAAATCAGCTATACATATACATATATCCCCATATCTCCTCCCTCTTGCGTCTCCCTCCCACCCTCCCTATCCCACCCCTCTGGGTGATCACAGAGCATTGAGCTGATCTCCCTGTGCTATGTGGCTGCTTCCCACTAGCTATCTATTTTACATTTGGTAGTGTATATATGTCCATGCCACTCTCTCACTTCATCCCAGCTTATCCTTCCCCCTCCCCGTGTCCTCAAGTCCATTCTCTACATCTGCGTCTTTATTCCTGTCCTGCCCCTAGGTTCTTCAGAACTTTTTTTTTCCTTTTTAGATTCCATATATGTGTCTTAGCATATGGTATTTCTTTTTCTCTTTCTGACTTACTTCACTCTGTATGAAAGACTCTAGGTCCATCCACCTCACTACAAATAACTGAATTTCATTTCCTTTTATGGCTGAGTGATATTCCATTGTATATATGTGCCACATCTTCTTTATCCATTCATCTGTTGATGGACACTTAGGTTGCTTCCATGTCCTGGCTATTGTAAATAGAGCTGCAGTGAACATTGTGGTACATGACTTTTTTTGAATTATGGTTTTCTCAGGGTATATGCCCAGTAGTGGAATTGCTGGGTCGTATAGTAGTTCTATTATTAGTTTTTTAAGGAGCCTCCATACTGTTCTCCATAGTGGCTGTATCAATTTACATTCCCACCAACAGTGCAGGAGGGGTGGTTCCCTTTTCTCCACACCCTCTCCAGCATTTGTTGGTTTTAGATTTTTTGATGATGGCCATTCTGACTGGTGTGAGGTGATACCTCACTGTAGTTTTGATTTGCATTTCTCTAATGATTACTGATATTGAGCATCCTTTCATGTGTTTGTTGGCAATCTGTATATCTTCTTTGGAGAAATGTCTATTTAGGTCTTCTGCCCATTTTTGGATTGGGTTGTTTGTTTTTTTGATATTGAGCTGCATGAGCTGCTTGTAAATTTTGGAGATTAATCCTTTGTCAGTTGCTTCATTTGCAAATATTTTCTCCCATTCTGAGGGTCATCTTTTCGTGTTGTTTATGGTTTCCTTTCCTGTGCAAAAGCTTTGAAGTTTCATTAGGTCCCATTTGTTTATTTTTGTTTTTATTTCCATTTCTCTAGGAGGTGCATTAAAAAGGATCTTGCTGTGATTTATGTCCTAGAATATTCTGCCTATGTTTTCCTCTAAGAGTTTTATAGTGTCTAGCCTTACATTTAGGTCTTTAATCCATTTTGGTTTTATTTATGTGTATGGTATTAGGGAGTGCTCTAATTTCATTCTTTTCCATATAGCTGTCCAGTTTTCCCAGCACCACTTATTGAAGAGGCTGTCTTTTCTCCATTGTATATTCTTGCCTCCTTTATCAAAAATAAGGTGACCATATGTGTGTGTGTGTTTATCTCTGGGCTTTCTATCCTGTTCCATTGATCTATATTTCTGTTTTTGTGCCAGTACTGTACTGTCTTAATTACTGTAGCTTTGTAGTATAGTCTGAAGTCAGGGAGCCTGATTCCTCCAACTCCATTTTTCTTTCTCAAGATTGCTTTGGCTATTCGGGGTCTTTTGCGTTTCCATACAAATTGTGAAATTTTTTGTTCAAGTTCTGTGAAAAATGCCAGTGGTAGTTTGATAGGGATTGCACTGAATCCGTAGATTGCTTTGGGTAGTATAGTCATTTTCACAATGTTGATTCTTCCAATCCAAGAACATCTCTCCATCTGTTTGTATCATCATTAATTTCTTTCAGTAGTGTCTCAGTTTTCGGCATACAGGTCTTTTGTCTCCCTAGGTAGGTTTATTCCTAGGTACTTTATTCTTTTTGTTACAGTGGTAAATGGGAGTGTTTCATTAATTTCTCTTTCAGATTTTTCATCATCAGTGTATAGGAATGCAAGAGATTTCTGTGCGTTAATTTTGTATCCTGCTACTTTACCAAATGCATTGATTAGCTCTGGGAGTTTTCTGGTAGCAGCTTTAGGGTTCTCTATGTATAGTATCATGTCATCTGCAAACAGTGACAGGTTTACATCTTCTTTTCTGACTTTGATTCCTTTCATATCATTTTCTTCTCTGATTGATGGGGCTAAAATTTCCAAAGCTATGTTGAATAATAGTGGCGAGAGTGGAACACCTTGTCTTGTTCCTGATCTTACTGGAAATGGTTTCTGTTTTTCACCATTGCAACAATGTTGGCTGTGGGATTGTCATATATGGCCTTTATTATGTTGAGCGAAGTTCCCTCTATGCCTGCTTTCTGGAGGGTTTTTATCATAAATGGTTGTTGAATTTTGTGAAAAGCTTTTTCTGTATCTATTGAGGTGATCATATATGGTTTTTCTCCTTCAGTTTGGTAATATGGTGTGTCACATTGATTGATTTGCCTATGTTGAAGAATCCTTGCATTCCTGGGATAAACCCCACTTGATCATGGTGTATGATCCTTTTAATGTGCTGTTGGATTCTGTCTGCTAGTATTTTGTTGAGGATTTTTGCATCTATGTTCATCAGTGATATTGGCCTGTAGTTTTCTTTCTTTGTGACACCTTTGTCTGGTTTTGGTATCAGTGTGATGGTGGCCTTGTATAGTGAGTTTGGGAGTGTTCCTCCCTCTGCAATTTTTTGGAAGAGTTTGAGAAAGATAGGTGTTAGCTCTTCTCTACATGTTTGATAGAATTCACTTGTGAAGCCATCTGGTCCTGGGTTTTTGTTTGTTGGAAGATTTTTAATCACAGTCTCAATTTCAGTGCTTATGATTGGTCTGTTTATATTTTGTATTTCTTCCTGGTTCAGTCTTGGAGGGTTGTGCTTTTCTAAGAATTTGTCCATTTTTTCCAGATTGTCCATTTTATTGGCATATAGTTGCTTCTGTTAATCTCTCATGATCCTTAGTATTTCTGCAGTGTCACTTGTTACTTCTCCTTTTTCACTTGTAATTTTATTGATTTGAGTTTTGTCCCTTTTTTTCTTGATGACCCTGGCTAATGATTTATCAGTTTTGTTTATCTTCTCAAAGAACCAGCTTTTAGTTTTATTGATCATTGCTACTGTTTCCTTCATTTCTTTTTCATTTATTTCTGATGTGATCTTTATGATTTCTTTTCTTCTGCTAACTTTGGGTTTATTTTGTTCTTCTTTCTCTAATTGTTTTAGGTGTAAGGTTAGGTTGTTTATTTGAGATGTTTCTTGTTTCTTGAGGTAGGATTGTATTGCTATAAAATTCCCTCTTAGAACTTCTTTTGTTGTATCCCATAGATTTTGGGTAATTGTGTTTTCATTGTCATTTGTTTCTAGGTATTTTTCAATTTCCTCTTTGATTTCCTCAGTGATCTCTTCGTTATTTAGTAGTGTATTCTTTAGCCTCCATGTGTTTTTATTTTTTACAGATTTTACAGATTTTTTCCTGTAATTGATATCTAGTCTCATAGTGTTTTGGTTGGAAAAGATACTTGCTACGATTTCAATATTCTTAAATTTACCAAGGCTTGATTTGTGACCAGGATATGATCTATTCTGGAGAATGTTCCATGAGCACTTGAGAAGTGTATTCTGTTGTTTTGGATGGAATGTCCTATAAATATCAATGAAGTCCATCTTGTTTACTGTATCATTTAAAGCTTGTGTTTCTGTATTTATTTTCAATTTGGATGATCTGTCCATTGGTGAAAGTGGGGTGTCAAAATCCGCTACTATGATTGTGTTACTGTCAATTTCCCCTTTTATTGCTGTTAGTATTTGCCTTATGTATTGAGGTTCATAAATCTTACAATTGTTATATCTTCTTCTTGGATTGATCCCTTAGCCATTAGGTCGTGTCCTACTTTGTCTCTTGTAATAGTCTTTATTTTAAAGTCTATTTTGTCTGATATGAGAATTGCTACTCCAGCTTTCTTGTGATTTCCATTTGCATGGAATATCTTTTTCCATCCCCTCACTTTCAGTCTGTATGTGTACCTAGGTCTGATGTGGGTCTCTTGTAGACAGCATATATACAGTTCTTATTTTTGTATCCATTCAGCCAGTCTGTGTCTTTTGGTTGGAGCTTTTTATCCATTTACATTTAAGGTAGTTATCGATATGTATGTTCCTATTAGCATTTTCTCAATTGTTTTGGGTTTGTTATTGTAGGTCTTTTCCTTTCCTTGTGTTTCCTGCCTAGGGAAGTTCCTTTAGCATTTGTTGTAAAGCTGGTTTGGTGGTGCTGAATTCTCTTAGCTTTGCTTGTCTGTAAAGGTTTTAATTTCCCCATCGAATCTGAATGAGATCCTTGCTGGGTAGAGTAATCTTGGTTGTAGGTTTTTCTCCTTCATCACTTTAAATATGTCCTGCCACTCCCTTCTGGCTTGCAGAGTTTCTGCTGAAAGATCAGCTGTTAACCTTATGGGGATTCTCTTGTATGTTATCTGTTGTTTTTCCCTTGCTGTTTTTAATATTTTTTCTTTGTATTTAATTTTTGATAGTTTGATTAATATGTGTCTTGGAGTGTTTCTCCTTGGATTCATCCTGTATGAGACTGTCTGCTTCCTGTACTTGACTGACTTATTTCCTTTCCCATATTAGGGAAGTTTTTGACCATAATCTCTTCAAATATTTTCTCAGTCCCTTTCTTTTTCTCTTCTTCTTTTGGGACCCCTATAATTTGAATATTGGTGCATTTAATGTTGTGCCAGAGGTCTCTGAGACTGTCCTCAATTCTTGTCATTCTTTTTTCTTTATTCTGCTCTGCAGTAGTTATTTCCACTATTTTATTTTCCTGGTCACTTTTCTGTTCTTCTGCCTCATTTATTCTGCTATCGATCCCTTCTAGAGAATTTTTAATTCCATTTATTGAGTTGTTCATCATTGTTTGTTTGCTCTTTAATTCTTCTAGGTCCTTGTTAAATGTTTCTTGTATTTTCTCCATTCTATTTCCAAGATTTTGGATCATCTTTACTATCATTACTTATTTCCTATTCATTTGTTTGGTCGGTTTTTACCTTGCTCCTTCATCTGCTGTGTGTTTCTCTGTCTTTTCATTTTGCTTAACATATTGTGTTTGGGGTCTCCTTTTCACAGGCTGCAGGTTCGTAGGTTCCATTGTCTGCCCCCAGTGGGTAAGGTTGGTTCAGTGGGTTCTGTAGGCTTCCTGGTAGAGGGGACTGATGCCTGTGTTTTGGTAGGTGGGACTGGACCTTGTCTTCTGGTGGGCAGGACTGCATCTGGTGCTGTGTTTGGGGTGTCTGTGGACTTATTATGATTTTAGGCAGCCTCTCTGCTAATGGGTGGGGTTGTGTTCCTGTCTTGCCAGTTGTTTGCCATAGGGTGTCCAGCACTGTAGCTTGCTGGTCGTTGAGTGAAGCTGGGTGCTGCTGTTGAGATGGAGATCTCTGGGAGATTTTTGCCATTTTATATTACGTGGAGCTGGGAGGTACCTTGTGGACCAGTGTCCTGAAGTTGGCTCTCCCACCTCAGAGGCACAGGCCTGACATCCGGCCGGAGCACCAAGACTCTGTTAGCGACATGGCTCAGAAGAAAAGGGAGAAAGAAAGGAAGGAAGAAAGGAAGGAAGGGAGGGAGGCAGGAAGGAAGGAAGGAAGAGGGGAGGGAGGGAGGAAAAGAAAGAAAATAAAATAATTAAAATAAAAAATAGTATTAAAATAAAAAAAATTAAAAAGTAATTAAAAAAAGAAAGAAAGAAGAGAGCAACGAAGCCAAAAAACAAATCCACCAATGATAACAAGCACTAAAAACTATATTAAAAAAAGACAAAAAAAAACCCTGACAGACAAAACCTCCCAGGACAAATGGTAAAAGCAAAGCTATACAGACAAAGTCGCACAAAGTTCACTGCCTCAATTTTGGGATGATTCGTTGTCTATTCAGGTATTCCACAGATGCAGGGTACATCAAGTTGATTGTGGAGATTTAATCCGCTGCTCCTGAGGCTAATGGGAGAGATTCCCTTTCTCTTCTCTGTTCACACAGCTCCTGGGGTTCAGCTTTGGATTTGGCCCCGCCTCTGCATGTAGGTCGCCTGAGGGCTTCTGTACTTCGCTCAAACAGGACAGGGTTAAAGGAGCCGCTGCTTCGGGGGCTCTGGCTCACTCAGGCTGTGGGAGGGAGGGGCACGGATGCGGGGCGATCCTGCGGTGGCAGAGGCCAGCGTGACATTGCACCAGCCTAAGGAGCGTCGTGCGTTCTCCCAGGGAAGTTGTCCCTGGATCACGGGACCCTGGCAGTGGCGGGCCGCACAGGCTCCCCGGAGGGGAGGTGTGGATAGTGACTTGTGCTTGCACACAGGCTTCTTGGTGGCGGCAGCAGCAGCCTTAGCGTCTCATGCCCGTCTCTGGGGTCCGTGCTGTTATCCGCGGCTCGCGCCCGTCTCTGGAGCTCCTTTAAGCAGCGCTCTTAATCCACTCTCCTCTCGCACCAGGAAACAAAGAGGGAAGAAAAAGTCTTTTGCCTCTTCGGCAGGTCCAGATTTTTTCCCACACTCCCTCCCGGCTAGCTGTGGTCCATTAGCCCCTTCAGGCTGTGTTCACGCCGCCAGCCCCAGTCCTCTCCCTGCGATCCAACCGAAGCCCGAGCCTCGGTTCCCAACCCCGCCCGCCCCGGCGGGTGAGCAGACAAGCCTCTCGGGCTGGTGAGTGCCGGTCGGCACCGATCCTCTGTGCGGGAATCTCCCCACTTTGCTCTCCGCACCCCTGTTGCTGCGCTCTCCTCCGTGGCTCCGAAGCTTCCCCCTCCGACACCCACAGTCTCCGCCCGCAAAGGGGCTTCTAGTGTGTGGAAACCTTTACTCCTCCACAGCTCCCTCCCACTGGTGCAGGTTCCGTCCCTATTCTTTTGTCTCTGTTTATTCTTTTTTCTTTTGCCCTACCCAGGTACGTGGGGAATTTCTTGCCTTTGGGGAGGTGTGAGCTCTCCTTCCAGCGTTCAGTAGGTGTTCTGTAGGAGTTGTTCCACATGTAGATGTATTTCTGATGTATTTGTGGGGAGGAAGGTGATCTCCATGTCTTACTCCTCCACCATCTTGAAGGTCTCTCTCTTTGGTTCTTTATTAAAGTTTCAGTCTCTTTGGTAAAGCCTTCTTTCTGTTTGTTAATTTTATTCATGAACTCATTGGATTACCTTTCTGAGTTTTCTTGTAGCTTATTGAGCTTCATGACAACTATGTTGAATGTTTCTCAGTTAGATCATAATATTCCATGCCTTTAAATTTGGTTTCTGAAGAATTTTCATTTTCTTTCAGTGGCACAGTGCTACTGGGGTTCTTCATGGTGTCTGATAAGTTGTTCTGATGTGGTGCATTTTAAGTAGTGACTACCTTTCTTCTCTAGGTAAAGCTTTTTTTATTTGAGTCAAACGATCCAATAGATTGGTAATTAGAGGCCTTTCTTTTCTTTTTCACTAGGTGGCGCTATAGCACAAGTTTTTGGTTCTCTTACCTGCGCTGCCTCTGGCTGTTATTTGAGAATGGGAACTTTCCCTTCTCCAACACTTCTGTCAGAGGTGTCACCTGGTGCCCTCATTGTCACTGCTTGTGCCTCCAGGGTTGCTGATGCCTCGATGATGTCAGTGTCACTGCTGTCACTGGTGTTGCTGCTGGGGACACCAGGACGGCAGGCACCTCCACGGTGTTCAGGATTGCCTGGGCTGAGAGCACCTCCATGATAGGGGAAGGGGGAAGGTATGCAGGGAGCTGGGGTCATGGGTGCCTTTGCCACGTTTGGGGTTGTTGGGTCATGGATGTCACCACTGTAGGTGGGGGAGCCAGAGTTGCAGGTGCCACCATAGCTGGAAGGATGGGGTCACAGGTCTCACTGCTGCTGCTGCTGCCAGTTCCCTGTGGTAGTGTGTACTCCTGCAACCAGGAGGCTGGAGTCACGTGCACTACTTCTCTTGTTGCTACTGGGTTCTCTTGGGCTTCAGGCTTAGCTGCTGTAGCGGGGAAACCAGGATTTCGGGCACCACCTCTGCTGTACCCCTGGTTCTGCCTCTTCTGTGTGGTCAGTTCACCCACCGTTCGATATACAGATGTATGGAGCTCTCCGACGTCCTGACGTATTGGGCAGAGGAACTTTTTGTTGAGTTACAGATGTTTTACTGGTGGTAGATTGAAGAGGAGGGACAGAGAGTGTCTCACATCACCATGATGCTGCTGTCACTCCCAGGAACCTCTCTCTTAATCAAAACATCTCCATTTGAGTTCTACGAATTTCAGTCATTACATGTCATACATGGGTGCTGGCTCATGCGTCTTATGAGTGGTATTATATTTTTAAAAATTAAATATGTGGAGAAAGAAAATGCTGGCATTTGCTAGTCTATGGCTAAAAGCTCAATCCCCCATTCATAAACTAGACTTTTTAGCACTGAAGCAGGCTACATGGTTAAATTTAAGGTATATATTTGGAGAGTCTTTTCAAGAGTAGACTGGTAACAGCAGCCCTCGCTTCCCAATTATGTCCTTACTTGTCCCGAAGTGAATGGGATAATACTATAAAGTTAGCTAGCCACAGGAGTATGCTTAATCATTTGTTACAGGGTTCAGCCAGAGAAGGCAAATGCTCTGTAAGACAGTTTTTACCCTCAGAGCACTGACACCCTCTGCTGGGTTATAAATTGGCTGGGCCTCTCAAAGTTGGGGTGGGCAGAGACATGACTGATAATCTGGGGCTTCCATCAGAGGTTTTACCAATAGCAGCCGAGGATTATATAACTTTAAATCTAGTATCTCTCTAGGTAGAAAGGAAGGACTGAAAAATGCATCCTTTGGGAAGATTTGCAAGTACAGATGAGAGTGGAGTGAGAAATGAGCATTCCTGGCATCTTTCCTAAAAGTGTGAGAACCATATTCTGAGAATGAGAGAAATTATCATTAATGAGTGGTATATGATATGATGTACTAACGCCTAGTGCATGGGCTATGGAAGCAACCGATATTGCTTCAGAAACACTGCTCCTTCGTGCTGAGAGTGATACATGATGACTTCAGTGCTCTAGGGAAGAAACATGCCAGAGCTGATAAGAAAGAAGGCATGATTTGGCTCCATTATGGCAAAGGATGTTTACACAAAATGTGACTCCCTGCCCCCAAGAAAAATATCACCAGTAGGTCAGCCTATTTAGAAAATGATCCAGCCATCAAACTCTATAATCAGTATGCATTGGCTTTCTTTCTTTAGTACCAGAAAGACAATATCTGGACAAACTTTTCCAAGTTGTGAATCACTTTATAATTGCTACGTCCAGGAAATTCCAAACTGAAATCCACCCCGTCCCCTGTTTCCTTTCCAACCAAGTGGGGTATTTTTTTTACTCAATTAACCTGGGAATTTTTTTCCTTGTTGGAGATCTAAATGTCCCTTTCATTGCCAAAGGGATCCATAACCTAAAAGATTTAATAAGATTTTATTAATCATACTAGGAACTCTCCGATGGGGGAAAATAAAAGGGGGGAACAAAATTCCAAGTTAAAACATCCAGTGTCACAAAGAATGCTGCTGTTGGCTTCCCTCTGTATCCATTAATGGACAAATCAGAGTCTGAGGCCTATCCATTTCTCTTTGCGGACTGTTTCTCACACACTGAAGGAGAAGCTACAAAAGGTTTTTGTCTATTGCCTCTAATATTGATTCCTCATAGCAATGAGATAGAAAAAAATTCAAGATGCCCTGTGCAAAGCTTTGCTATGGATTTTAGTTTTGAATGGGCATAACAGAGTTTACGGGTAAAGTGGAACCCCTTGTCTAAAAGTATATAGGTTGGGATTCCATCCTGTGTGTATGGTGGAGCCAGAGACTCAGATATGAGGGGTAGTTCTATTAAAGAGGTTCTTAAAAGCCATCTGTCAATCAGGAAGCTTCAGGAAAGAAGCTCCACAACCCCCGCTGTCACCCGCAAGCTCAGGAAACTAACACAAAACCCATGACAGAACTTAATTTTAATCACCCATCTTACCTCAGAAAATTGTCTGACTGTGAGCTCCCCAAGACTGTGGGGCCGTCTTATTAATTTGCATATCAGTAGAACTTAAGACTGGTTGCTACACAAAAGGAGATGCTCAAAATATTTGTTAAATGGAATTTCTTTCTCGTATTGATGAAGTTATTGACATCTTTATAGAATTGGGGCTACTTAAAATGTTTCTCAAATACTTTAATTTCAAAATCCCTACCATTAAGCAAAATTTTGTTGTCATAAATGATGTGGCTGAGCACTGTACTGGGACTCTTTCTCTGTTTCTGCTGAGTTTCCTAAAGGCTGAGAACAAAATAGCACGGGGCAAGAACTTGCAGTTTTCAGAGCGAGGCTGAACTCCCTACACAGACCCTGCATAGCAGGTGCCAAAAACTGAAGTTTTGACCCTCAGCTTCTCACCCATCTTGAGGGTATAAAAGAATTGAGGTGAAGAAGTCAGGGAGCTGGAGGAGGGATTGATTTGTTGACAGTATCTAGAGGAGGAGAGGCTTCAAAGAGCACATGGAGAGCTTCAGTGGGACCGTCATTGCTTAGGAACAGAATAGAATCATCTGACTCCTGCCTGAGAAAAAAATCTCTGGGGAGAGGTTGGTTCCCCAGAGAACTTGTGGCACTACTAGCATAGAGCTTTCCAATAGCTGTATGTACTCCCCAAAGTTCTTGCTTTTTTGGAGCAAAAGAACCTAAGTAGGGGTATTGGCTTGTGGTCTCAATGCACAGAATACTGCCCAAGGGAGTTTCTGTCAGAGATGTAATCTGACCAGAAAGAAGCTGAGGGGGAGATTATAAATTGACAGCTGAAGGAGAGGCACTGCCCTGCAACAGAGCTGAAGTTGGAGGGGCTCAGTCAGGACCTGCTTTGTAACTTGTGGGACCCAGTAAAAAAGGAAAGCTCGGGGTTCTCTTCTTCAAAATTTATTAAAAATTTCAAGATGGCCATGACAGAGCATTTAGACCAAGCCTGGGGCCCCTCTAACCTGGTGGTCCTGAGCATCCACACAGGACTCACACCAGTGAAGCTGGCCCTGGACACAGTAGTGAAATCACACAGCTCACAAAAGTTCCCAAAAGTTGCCTCAAGAGAACTTAAGCCTAAACTTCTGCCACAGCCAGAGAAAATCAGTGGGGATTATAGAGATTTCAATGAAAGACGTCTCTTTACCTCTCTTCCCTCTTCCGATCCTCCAGGAGTAAGAGGCAGCCTAGTAAGCAGGAAGATGAGTAGAAACTAGGCAGAGAAGTCAGCCTGAATGTTTGTCATCACCGCACCACTTCTCCCCACTGCAGAAGCAGACAAAGTGACGAAGGGGAAAGCTTAGCTTTACATGAAGTTTAGAATTTTAAGTATTTTATAAGATGGACATTTTAATTACTGAAATAAGATATTTTGAGAAGGAAACCAAAGTAACTTGACAACTTTTTTTTTAACATCTGAGACTTGCCCAAGGTTTTTGCAAGGTGGTCATGAAAAAGAGGCCGACATATGACATAGTGGGTTTACAGGACAGTGATGGGAAAGAATAAAGGTACTTTATGAATGTGCCCCCGAAGAATTCTGCTGGTTCACTGTAATGGTTTCAAATGTTTTTTTAACTTATTTACTCAAACTCTTCTGGGTAAACGTGCACACACACACACACACACACACACACACACACGGGTGCCCACATATATAGATGGACTTTAGGATATACTTACATGAACATAACAGATTATTCGAGGTGAAGAAATTGAACTAGTGACTTAATTGAGAAATGTTTCAGAATTACATCAGTTACAAGCCGCAGCAAAAACAGAGCTGATAATCAAAAAAAAAAAAAAGTGTGCATTTAAAATACTTTTTGTTGTTGTTTCACCTACATGAGAGAAATGCTCTAGGAATCTGAACTACGGAGGTGGGAGATAACTCTAGACCAAGGGAGAAATACAAAAAAGGGCATTTTGGTAAAGTGTTCAATTTTAAAGTTATAATTAAATCATCTGTAACCAACCGGCAAGAAATGTGCTTTTACTGCCCTCAAGTGGTTTTAGTTTATCATTGCAACATCTCTATTTCAAGAGTGCTTCCATCACGTTCACATCTTAGAGACTATTTGACAAAAGATATCTGGAATAAAGACTTTTAATGCTCAAATATTTTCCAAATAATCCAGTAGATTAAGTAGCTTTATGTAATTGTGTTGAAATATGTCCACTCTATACAGATTTGCAAAATTAGTTGGTTTTGTCTTTTTTAAAAAATTTGTATGTGATTGCTTGCTTCATGAGCTCTAAGTTAACTGGTTAGTGTTTGGGTAGGGAAAGGGTTTGGGGATAACTTTATATTCCAAATTAAACACGCAAGCAGTCTCATTTCACACAAATGTTCAGAGAGTTCATACCTCGACATCTAAGCGCTGTTTGCTTGCTTCCCCTTCTACCTCACAGGAAGCTCCCTACTACCTCCCTGGGTGCTGGGTCTGTGCAGAACTGGCTGGTCGGTCCACTATGTTGCTGGCTTGGATTCTCCTTGGCTCTTTCAGATACTGCCAGCCCCTTGCAAACCCAGGCTTGGAGGGGTTGCTTGCAGTTTCTGCTCCCAGGGCATCTATTCCTGACCATGGAAAGACCTTTCTAACTCTGTTGGTTTTCAGCAGCCTTCTTCTTCACACACACACACACACACACACACACCGCCCCAAGGAAACACAAGGAAATGTCTAGATGCCCTCCTATAATAGAAGAGCTCCTATTAATGCAAGGGATCTGTCTTGGGCCCTCTTTTTTCTGAAACCTCTTATTCCTCAAATGTTAGCTCCAACAGAATCTCCTGGAAGATTTGTTAAAACACTGATATCTGGGCCCACCCCCCGAGTTTCTGATTCAGTAGTGGTGGAGTGGGTTCCAAAGACTTGCATTTCTAACAGGTTCCCAGGTGATGTGGATGCTGCTGATTGCAGGACCATCCTTTATGAACTGCTGGCTTAAATCAGTATTTCCCCAATTGTTCACATTAAGGTATAAGTAAAAAAACAATCAAATGTATACTTCATTCTGGGTGTATTTTATGTTGATTGGTCTTCCCCCCGACCCCAAGCCACAGGAGGACTTAGATCTTCATCAGGAGAACCCAGTGATAAACGCCGTAAAAATGTTGAGGCCTCTCGAGAGGCCCGTGGCCCCCAGAACTTTCTCACTAGTTCACACTCAGCCTCCAGCAGTTTGTGAAAATGAGCATTTGATGTTCCTACCAGTTGATGGCCCTAGTGGCTTCTGCTTCAGGTAAGCTGCCTGGCTGTGACTCTCTGGATTCACCTATCTATCAGTATTATTTTCCTATTGCTACTGTATCAAGTTACCACAAGCCTGATGTCTTAAAACAACACAAGTTTATAGTTCTGGAAGTCAGAAATTTGTATGGGTGTCACTGGGCTAAAATCACTGAGTTGACAGGGCTCCATTTCTTCTGGATGTTCCATAGGAGACTCTTTTCCCTAATTTTTTCCACCTTCTACAGCCCACCTGCATTCCTTGATGGTAAATCCATTCCTCCATCTTGCAAACCATTAACACAGGGCAGAGTACGTTTCACATTGCCTCCCTCTTCTACTTTTAGGGCCCCTTGTGATTACTTTGGGCCCAATCTATAATCTATTTACCTGTTAGTTGGTTAGCAACCATAATTCCATCTGCAACCTTAATTTCCCTTTGCTGTGTAAAGTAACATATTCACAGATTCCAGGACTTAGGATGTGAACTTCTTCGGGCAGCTATTATTTACCTACCACCACTTGTCTCCAGATTTCAGGGGCATTTCCCCTACAACCTCAGTTCTCTAATGTGTCTAAAAATAGTTGCTGATTGTTCTTATTTGTTCAGCTTTCTCTTATTCTAAGGACAGGAGCAATGACTTCTAAGCTCTTTACATTATCAGGGCTAACACTGGAAGTAGTCATTTTTCGTACTAGATCTAGAGTTCTTACATAGCAATAACTGAATCTCTTACGTCTTTTGTCTGTAGCCTTAGACACACAAGTTTTAAGAGAGAGGATGTGGAAGGAAGTTAATCTGTCCATTATAAAGACTTTGCTTTAAATTTGAGGAATTTAGAGGAAAAGACAGAATATAAAAGATTTACATTTCACAGAAGTCAGTATTTTTTCACGTAGTCTTTTGAAAATAAATAAGAGGACAATTGAAGCAGACGAGGAGACTTATCACAGAATTATAATCTGAAAGCCATGCCTTGTATCATCTTTTATACGCTTTGCATTTCAACAGAAATGTATATTCTATTCCAATTAATTGGGTTAATCTGGAAAACTTAAAAACCAGAGCACATTATTCTAGGGAAATTAAAAAATGTGTGTATATCACTTAAACTACTTTCTAATCATAGTCAAAGAGTACATTTAAATACAACTCCTAAAGCTAAGCATTTAATAGTGATCTGTTAGAAATAGGGGAAAAGGTTTGAAAATTACCCATGTACTGCAGTGTTGCTGAAATGTATATAATGGAGAAAACAGTTGCAAAATGACATGCAGGTGTGCAGGGGTGCTAGGGGACTTAACATGATTTCATTGCAATATGAAAGACATTATTGCATTATTATGTATGCATTATTAATCACCAGGATCCATAATTTGATGATAATTATGTTAACACTTTTTTGAAATGTTTAGACAAGTGTTGATATACATTTTCCATTTACTTCTGGCAGAAAGTCGCAAAGTCTTCCCTCTCTTGTCTTTCTAAAGTATAACCACATAGTTGGCTAGGGATTTAGGAAATGTGGTAAATTGTGAAGCATCCATTTCTTTACCAGAGTATATTTCACATCCTATATATTATATCAGAGGGTGCAAACTGTTAGCCTCAGGTAAAGTTTGGTCTGCAGACACATTTCTTTGGGCCATATCTTTTAAAAAAATATTAAATTAGTTCCCAGTATTTAATAGACAGAAGACTGAAATTTTAAAATTTTGTATTTTTAGCTTTTATATTGGGAACACATTTCCATAATTAACAGAAGACTGATATGAGAAGAAAGTCCCTTTTTGGAGGGGCCTGGAAGGCACAGGAGGGAATGCCTCTTTGGTTGGCAATGTTCCTACCATTCTCTACTGTATTACATCCATTCTATGCCTTAATGCCCCTGTAGGCATTGGAGTTTGCACCCCTGACACTTTCCTTTGCCATGCCAGTCGTTGGTGAGTTCACAGACATCTAGCAATCTCTAAATTTATAGTGGACACGAGGATGCAATTACGTAGAAGAGCCCAGCCATAGAAATTCTAATACCCATAAACAGCTAAATCTGTTCATCAGCGTTAGTAATCATTGGTATGCTCTAAAATTTGTAAACTGCAGTTGAAAGGAAGTCTTGTAGCCAGATAATATCTGACTCATTTTTTTGTAGTATGATTAATTATACTATAAAAAGTATTTTTAAAATCCAGTCAGGGTTCTTTGGACTCGTAAACACAGACACTCAAACCCAAATGGGTTTAAAACTAAAAGCCAGGAGTGAAGGTTGGAATCTAGGAGATATTTAAGAAAACAGTAGTGAGAGTAGCAGACTGAGAACTGAGCACTGTGGGCTCTCTTTCTCTCAGTCTCCTGCAAAGTGTCCCTGCTTTTTTTTTTTTTTTTTTTTTTACTCTACTTTTGGCTACATTGGGTCTTCGTTGCTGCGTGTGGGCTTTCTCTAGTTGTGGCGAGTGGGGACTACTCTTCATTGCAGTGCACGGGCTTCTCATTACGATGGCTTCTGTTGTTGCGGAGCATGGGCTCTAGGTGCACGGGCTTCAGTAGTTGCAGTGTGCGGGCTCAGTAGTTGCAGCATGTAGGCTTTAGGGAGCGCAGGCTTCAGTAATTGTGGCATGTGGGCTGAGTAGTTGTGGCTCGCAGGCTCTAGAGCACAGGCTCAGTAGTTGTGGCGCATGGGCTGCGTTGCTTTGCGGCACGTGGGATGTTCCTGGACCAGGGATTGAACCCGTGTCCCCTGCATTGGCAGGCAGATTCTTAACCACTGCACCACCAGGGAAGTCCCAAAGTGTCCCTGCTTCTGAGTGCATTTCTTACGATGCCTCTTCTTCCCCCACCCACCCACCCTTATTTCAATTAGTTTCCCCTCCCAACCTTTCCCCTCCCAGCCTTTGTCAGTCTCCATTGGTCTCTGAGAAAGGGCTCTGATTGGTCTAGCTCATCTTTTGAAACCAACCACAGAAATCATAAAGCAGTGTGCAGCTTCTGGATTGGTAGCTTTGGACTAATAACATGCCTTGTCCAATCAGTCACAGCCAATGATATGTTAACATCATCATAATCATCACTGTCATCTCGTATCATCACAGTCAGTACCACTGCTAACGTCTAATGGATACTTACTATGTGCCAGACAACCTCCTAAACCCTCTAGACATGATTCATTTAATCCCAATAACAACTTGGGAGGCAGACGCTATTTTGACCGTATTTTATGGATAAGGCCAGTGAGCATGGTTGTCTGTGCTCAGCAGAGGCTTGAAGGCAAGGGCAGCTTCCCTTCCAACCAGCTGAGGGGGGACAAGCAATAATAGACGTGTCCAGAACAAACCATTTTCCCTTTGGGCTTGCAAAATAGGAGGTTCACAGAGAATTACAAGGTAATCCCTTCATTGAGAAATTACTGAAACTGGTTTGCAATTTGCTTTGTTTGCACAGTTGTGCATCTCTCTAAATGTTTTATGGGCTGGTACAGTCAGCATTTGAGACAGGACAAATCCCGGGCCAGATTTTAAAGTACATAGAGCTCTTGCATTCCCACCCCCTTTCTGTGCTCCCAGATCCCATGGAACTCCTTTCTTTCTTCTTTCTTCCCCGTTCCTCAGTCTCTGCTGTTGCTAGCTCCTCAGAGGTAAACCCTTTAGTTCCCTCCTCTGAAGACTCAATCTCACCCCTAAGATTTAGACCACATTGCAAACATGGGACTTGACAAGGTTGGGCAGTGGCCAGACCGGGGTCACACTGAGAATAAAAGTTGCTACTCAATCTAAAACACCTGGATAGTCACTGGTTCTGCAGACTTTGTGTCTAAAAAGCCAGTCACAGACTCTGTGGTCAATTCCAAGAAAAAGTAGGACCTCAGTTGAGGACCAGCAGTCAAATACAAGTCAAAGGGCAGCATGGTGGGTGATGCAGACACATCTAGGTCCTCCAAGAGGGAGGAACTAAGTAGTGGGAAGTAAGTCAGAAGCTAGAGGGAGCTTTGGGGAGAATGAACACAGTGGGACAAACTCAGCCAAGAGGCTGTTGTGTCAGCTGTCTTATAACCACATTTGCTTGGGGTTGTTGGGAATCTATTTGCACACATCATACACAGGACTTCTGAAAGATAGCTACACACTCATTGGACAACCGAAAAACACATGCCCCAGATTTCCTGCCATGAGGTGGTCTCAGTGGGCCTCTGCTTTTTCCATTCTTTCTTCCTTCCCTCCTCCCTTCCTTCCCTCTTTCCTTTCCTTCTTTCTACCTATATCAAATATTTATTGAGTCCTTATCAGGTGTTGGAGATCTAATGGTGAATAAAACAGTAATACTCCTTACCCCAAGGATTTCACATACCAGACGTGAAGATAGGCAAGAAATAAAAAGTCCTACTAAGATTTCTATTGCCAACATTTGCTTGATGTATTCTTTGGACATCAAGCCACACCTGACCAAGGAGCCCCCATTAAGACAGAACTTACCTAACAACCTCTCAGTAAGCCTAGTGAGTAAGCATCAAGCTGGCTCACAGCTTCCTCCTAAATACCTGCTTGCCCAATGTTTCTTTGTGGATGAATTATGCTTCCTGTCCAATTTCCAAGATCTTTTTGTTTTTAAAGACTCTTACTGTCTTAATGTTCTTTTCTTCTTATCCTAACCAGCCTTCAGAAAATAATCTAATGTCAGCCATGTGTACTTTAATATGAATTTGAATCATTGTACAACCTCTCCTTAGGGACATGGCCATCTTCCTTCCTAGTTTGAAAAATTGAATCAAAGTGGCTTTCCCCTACTAAAGAAATTTGAGAAGTTGGGTTTTCAATGAAGTAATAGCAGGGAGAAAGCCTGTCCAAATACACACCTTCTTCATTACATGTAAAGCTGGCCTTCATTCAGTATTTCCTCTGGTTTTAATTAGAAGCAAACAGTACTTTGTGCCTTCTAAAAATGCTCAAGGGTAATACAGAACTAATCTGCCTTTTCCTAATACTCCCAAGTTTAAATTTCCTAATTACAATCGTTTGCCAGCAGTTCTTTATTAGTGCAGTGTCAGCTTCCAATAAGGGGAGGACTCATGTGGCAGCAAAGCCAGTCTTTTAGGGAGGAGACAGACAGCTCGAAGTTCATGACCATTCTCACTAAGGGGACACTGAATATAGGAAAAGGGTCCAAAGTCAACTTAAATAAGCTGAAAAGAGCAGTGTCTGCCATTGCCTCATGTTGAAGTTAGGGCAGAGAACATACCTATTCATTCTTGACAATTTAAGGCCTCATGAACTAGGTACTGCTTAGGGCAAATTAATTGTGTTGAAAGAGAAAGCACCCGTGAATGCAGTTAACTGTGTCCCTATTATTGGAAACTTTACATTTTATGTTCTGTGTAAGGTGGAGACAAGACTTTATAAATGATCAGAAAGATGTTTCTTGCATGTTTAAGTCAGACTAAAAAAGTGTCCAACTACATACTAATAGCAATTCAGTCTCTAAAAATAAACTTTGTGTCTGTTACTTACAATGCTGGCTTCATTGAGAGTCTATTTTACATGGTTTTTCCATGCCCAGAAAAAAAGAGGTGTGGTTCTTACTGCAAACACTTTTGAAGATCTATTTGATGATTTTGTAGGACCCATAAAGCGCCTAAGGATTACTCATATATTGCTGGCTTCAGGGTAACTGTAATGATCGTAGTGATTGTTTTTTAACTCTCTACAGATGTTGGAAAATTTCAAGTCAAGTGCTTCATAAAAACTATCACTCTACCTATGCCTGGCTCCTTTATTTTAATGAATGGAATCCTTTAAAAGCTTGGAATTGTGCGTGTTTTGTTACTCTAGGCAATAATTAAGATTAATTATTGTACAAAGCTCCAGAAAATTGAAACTGACGTGCTATATTTCATGAGCGTCTATCAAAAGAAAACAAGGTTTTTTTCCCCCTTTTTCTGCTTTTATTGCTCCTTGTATTTTATTGAAGGATGGATAATGATGCTTATTTGGAGGTGTTGGGGAGAAAGGAACAGGACAAATTTTCCCCTGTTCCCACATTTTCATGTAAAATCAGAGTCTGTGAAACAAGAAGTAATACAAGAAGTGATACAGCCCACCTTCCTCAGGTTTTCCTCTCCCACATTTTACACAGAGGAAATTTATGCCCAGAAAGATGAAGTCATTTACAAAGGTGAGAAATCAGTTGGGAAAAGGACAAGAACTATGATCTACGTTCTCCAGATTTCTGGTCCAGTGTTCTTACCACTTAGAAAGAACAATGGTAGGAGGAAAACTTTTATGAATATAACATAAATTTAGTAAATTTCTTTAGATCTGTACGTGATGCATACAGTTTTTATAGCAAAGCCTTTGGAAAACTTACATAAAGATGGAATAACTGAGCCCACCTGTGAAAAAAAAGAGAGAGAAACATACTTTACTTGAAATATTTTGCTAATTGTATAGGGAATATTCTGGAGAGGCTAGAATGGACAGCCACCACTTATTGACAGTTGAGAAATTAAGTTGGCCCTTGATACATCTCTCTGCTAGTCAAATCTATACCAAAGCAAGCATATTCGTTCGGTATTCCAAGATCGATCCAGAAAGCAAAACTTTTCTATTCAAGCCATGTAACTATCAGACTTCCTCTTGGAAGTAAACAAAACTAACTCCAGATGAGCTAAATCCAAAAAGAATTTCTCAAAAAGGTTATTGGATACTCGCAAAATTTCCAGAAAAGCTGGAATGTTAGGCACAGAAAACAAGCAGGAACCAAGAAAGCCTGAGCACCAGGAACACAGCTAAACATCAGGATGGACATGATGGCCTTACCTGCAGGATGTCAGATGTTGCCCCTGCCAGTCTTGGACATTGTCTGCTACTGACATCATTGCCAATGCTCACCCTGGAACTGTTGTCTCTGCTACCTGCACCAGGACAAAATCTTTGTCCCTGTATCTTCACATCACTTGCCTTAGAGTGGATTTATTGGCCGAGAGAGTCTGACAATGCCAGTGTTATATGCCTTTATCCTAGATGCTACAAAAGCTGTGAAAGCAAGCACCTGCTCTTTCTTATTTTTGTGGACATCAAGAGTAACAGGTAATTCCTTACCTCATTCCTTACCCAAGAAGGAAAGGTGCACACATGACAGGCAACCAATACCACCAAAGACATCAGCTTCACAGATATCCAGAGCAAATCACGTTCATATTATTCAGTTAAGAGGGAAAAAAAAGGCCATTTTCAACAACATCTACACAATAAACAATTACAATTATAAAGAAAAGGAGGTGCATAGCCCAGTGAATGTATAACAAAGAATCCTCCCCCCACCTCCAAAATCTAAACCAAGTCTACCACTACCTAGCTGCATGACCTTGAATAGGTCCCTTCGCATCTCTGGTTCTGTTTCATCATCTTCTGAATGAGGGAGTTGAGCAAAATAACCTTAAGGTCTCTTCTTGTGGTGACAGTCCCTAACTCAAACCTGATAGTATCAGAAGAGAGTGGGTGGCTTAGTCTTGTGGCCTGGTAAACCAGATCCCAAATGGAAGAAACAATTATGAAGTTGAAAGCAGGTGTGTGCAGACAGACAGGAAAGAAATCTGAAGTTAATTGTTTTTTAAAAAAATTTCATCACTCACGCTCTGATTCTGATAAAGAAATGATTTAAAAAATTTCTCAAGGGGTAAAATATTTCTGTCACCAGGTAGGAGGCAGGAAATCATATGCTGGAAAGGCAATGGGAGTAGCTAATTCAGATTTGTTGGTGAGAATTTGTGCGTGTAAAGTGAAGAGGATACAAGAGCACTTGGTAGAGCAGGACTGTATTTATTTCTGCATCATCAGTATCACCATTTTCAGTGTTGTAGTTTTCAATGATCATCATCGGCATCAACTGACAATCTTTGATTTCTAATGCCCAACGAAGCTTTAAGAAAAAAAAATCTCAAGAAGCTCTGAAAATGAGGCAAAGTTAAAATTTCTTGAGAAAGTATTAAATATCCTGAATTTACTTTCAGAGTAATAATGTATAACAGAAGCCTGGTTAGGACATAATATTGAAGGGGGTCTTTTTATCTTTCTCAAATCTTATCTCTATTCATCTTTCATCGTTTACAATAGGAATCCTATGACTCACATGAGAACACAGGTATAAGAATCCTGTGACTGTATTTTTATAGAAAGAATGTGAACTGGAAGACTGGACTCGAATTTCATCTCTGCCCAAATTCTGGAATCCTTAGTAGAGTTTGCTTTAAAAGGAAACTTCTGTGGGTAAAATAATGTGAGAGCCTGTAGTGACAGTCCTTGCCACTCAATTCTTATTTAGACCACCAACCTCGAAGTTACTTCAGGGTCCTTCATTATTAGGAAGCAAGAAGACTTCTGGAAAATTATGTGTTTTTAAACAATCTTTGGACAGTGTTCTACTTTTGATTTTCTGAGAAAAACTCTCATATTTATCATCAAAGCATATTTCACCATGAATCTATTTTCCCCAAATGTGAAATTTACAAATTGGAGCAGTCAATGCATACTCTTATGTTGTGCCCAAGATCATGCATTAGTGTATTAATAATTTCATAATACTGCATATACAAATCAGCTTTCTAGAAGAAAATCCTGGAATATGGTGACAAATTAGAAAATGTATGCAGAGAATAATTAATAGACATGTTTACATTAAAACATTTGAAAGGATAACATCAACTTGAAGTATGAACACTCTATGGACCACCTTATATTCCCTTTTACACCTTCTCATGGTAAATGATCTTAATGGGAGGCAATAAGTAAGAAATGTGATTGGTCAGCAATATTTATGCTAATATTTGAGGAAAAGGAGTTAAATAGCTTCAGATAATTTTTGAGCAAAAATGACTATGATTTCTCAAGCATTAGTCATAGGGAAAGGGGAATAAGAGCATTAGGAGAATTATTTAAACAGCAGTTTATATTAAAACATTTTAATTTAAAAAATCCATTAAATATTTAAAACCAAAGAAGTATTTGGCAATCCAACTCTAGGCAACAGAAATTTGGTTATAGTATTTCATACACCTGTTAAACTATGAAGAAAGGCTTTAGTTTCTTTTAAGATTTTTTTTTCAATTTGTCTTTGGCATTTAGAGTAGATTAGCTAATTATTGGGTGTGGATGTCTGCGGCTTGAGCTTTTCTCCTGAGGAATCAATATTTATTTAATGATATTTTTAAGGCAAAATTATCATCTGTTTTTTCAGGGTGGTCGTGGTACTTTCCAGTTGTAAAATAAACTTGGCTGAGATTCAAGAAATTCACATGGGTTAAGGTTAAATGGAGAATTTTTGATCTTTTAGAATTGAAATTTGGGCTGGTCAGAGCCTCTAATCATTTTTTTCCCTCTAAACATTGGGCCATGTTATTCTGGAGAGTGATCACTATTAAATCTAAGGCAAGTTTTAGTATGAGTCTTTATTCCTTCCTATTTTTTTTTTTTTTTTTTTTGCGGTATGCGGGCCTCTCACTGTTGTGGTCTCTCCTGTTGCGGAGCACAGGCTCCGGACGCGCAGGCTCAGCGGCCATGGCTCACGGGCCCAGCCGCTCCGCGGCATGTGGGATCTTCCCGGACCGGGGCACGAACCCGTGTCTCCTGCATCAGCAGGCGGACTCTCAACCACTGCGCCACCAGGGAAGCCCTATTCCTTCCTATTAAAGGAATTGCCCTTAGTTCTCCAATCTCTACCCCCCACACAATATTACATATTCTAAACTAAGATTAAGAAGGTGAATAAATTAAGCACTAACAAAATGAGTCCTTTGGCCTTTGCAAAATCAAGCCAGTTCATCCTGAGCCAAGAAGAAGATAGTTTTGTTTTGATGTATTAAGTCAGTTGCATAAAATTCAACTTTAAAACAGTTTGTTTTAAACAGCCAATTCATCTTTAGAAAAGCCTAGGAGAACATAAATAAGGATTATCATCCTTCATTTTACGGAGGAAAGTGATAATAATCATTCACTGATCTATTATCCATACAAAATAAAGCCCTGGAGAAAAGTTAGAATTTAAACAATCTTGGCATCTGGGATAAGTTTAGAAAAATAGGAAAGCCACATTAAAACAAAAAGAAAGAAAAGTTTTTAAAAGGCTAAAAACAGACCAGATGTTGACTTCTGGATGTCAATGGCAACAAGAGAAAACAACACATGTGGATTCAATGTTCTTTCCACAGACAGAATCTCAGAAAAACATATTCTCTGAGAGAGCCGACCAATTATGTTTGACTGTAAACCACTGTCTAACACACCCTACCACATTCCTGTGCCTGGGAAAATAAGAGGGATGGAGATAAATAGGCTTAAAAGATAGGTCCAAACTTCAAGGAGAACAGTCAGAAAATTACCAGTGATTGAAATAAATAAAAACTCACATTGCATGGATATCTCACCATTAGCTTCAACATTTTCATTTGCCTGGAGGAAAACCAACTAGATATTTCATGACCTAGATATCAATTATTGGGATGTAAATGAGAAAAGTGAATCTCACACATAGAATTTGCAGAGAATCACCCAGCAGGAAGGTTAAGAATGGGTTTGATATTGACTGTGTTTGTTTTCAGACTCCACAAACCCGTTTCTGCTTATGCAATCTCTACCTTAATTAGGGGCGTTCCCAACCAACCAGATTCTAAAACTTGTGCAGAAGATATAAAAGAAAACGCCCAGAATGGACTTCTAAACTTGAGACCCTTCACTAGATTTTTTATTTGCTGCCTCATATCTGTATGATGCTGAAATTAAATTTTCTGGGTCTTTTGTCTCAACAGTTTTCCAATAACATAGTTAGATCATGGGGTCATGGTGTAATCTAATAAACAAGAGTGGAAACACAGAGTCCCCTCTTAGGAGCATTACACAGTCTAATGCAGGGAGACAGCAAGGTAATTAACTATGATAATACAGTGCAGCTATGAGCTGAGAGACAGCAATGCACAGAAAACCTTGAAAGTACAGATAGGTACACTAACCCAACCTGGTGGGGTGTGGGACACAGAAGTCTTCCTCAAAGAGGTGACCACTTTGCTGACTCTTGAAGAACTGGTGCAAGTAAACTAAGCAAGGATGTGAGGAAAAAGGCATTCCAGGCAGAATGGGTGCCCTGAGCAAGAACATGGAGCCTGAGAAAGCATAGGAATTCCAGAACCTATAAGTTGTGGCATGAGAAAAGGAACTTCGTTTTGTTCACTGATTTATCCCCAGTGCCTAGAAAAGTACCAGCCTCAAAGTAGGTTCAGGGCTTCCCTGGTGGCGCAGTGGTTGAGAGTCCGCCTGCCGATGCAGGGGACACGGGTTCGTGCCCCGGTCCGGGAAGATCCCACATGCCGCGGAGCGGCTGGGCCTGTGAGCCATGGCCGCTGAGCCTGTGCGTCTGGAGCCTGTGCTCCGCAACGGGAGAGGCCACAGCAGTGAGAGGCCCGCATACTGCAAAAAAAAAAAAAAAAAAAAAAGTAGGTTCAAAGCTATGAATGATTAAATAAATCAATCCAGTCATTTATTAACAGCCATTTTTTAAACATCTTTATTGGAGTATAATTGCTTTACAATGGTGTGTTAGTTTCTGCTTTATAACAAAGTGAATCAGTTATACATATACATCTGTTCCCATATCTCTTCCCTCTTGTGTCTCCCTCCCTCCCACTCTCCCTATCCCACCCCTCTAGGTGGTCACAAACCACGGATAACAGCCATTTTTGACTGTTGAATGGAGAGGCAGTTTTAAAGGGGCAGAAGTGGGAGCAAGGAGACTAGTCGGGAGACTTTGGCCTTAGTCTAGGTACAAGATGATGGAAGCTTAGACAAGGGCAGTGGCAGCAAAGATGAAGGAATGTGAGAGAATCTGAAGTGTATTTTGGAAGTAGAGTCAGGGAACTTGGTGTTTAGAAGAATGAAGGGACCAAGAAGGGCTACCGCATGGCTGAAGGCATGCAGGAGTTGCGTTCTCGTCAAATCTAACAGTAATAAATGAGGGTGGAGATAAATCCAAGTAAGCAGTAGTTATGCAGCATTAGTATTTAAGTAATTGAGGTATTTAACTGATGTTAGTGTTTCTTCTAACCTGACTCTAATTTTGTATAATAAGGAAAATATAAGTTAAAATTTTGCTTAACATTTCAGCAGTTATACCTTTTTTTTAAAAGATCATAATTATGTTTCTTAGTGTTAAGCTTATGGGTGATTTTTTGTTTCTTCTTTGTATGTTTTGATTGACTATTTCACAACGGTCACATAATTACGGGGTGGTCATATTTTATGCAATGGATGTATCTCTGAAACTCCTGCATAACAAATACTTGAAAAATTCAAGACTCGTTTCAGCAAATCACAGATGTTATTTCTGTTTAACACCTACAGTGGTGCCACTATTAGTACAAACACAATTTACCATTCACTATCATTTTCAAAATATTATTGGGGGGTATAAAGATTAGTATTATTTTTAAATTGATGAATAAATACAAATTATTTTATAGTAATGAAAAGTGATACAAGTCAAATACACGTAAAAGACACCACATTACACGTTCTTAGGAAAAAAATCTATTTCCTTTTTGAACAGTTGTATATTTGAATAGAAAATATCCTCTTATCTTTGAGTTAGGATTTTTATTTGCATGGTTTACCCTCTGTTTAGATAAGAATGCCTTAATCAGGCACCATAGCCACCTATTGACATATCAAATTATAAGTGAATTACCTGAGAGAAAAATAAAACCCAAAATCTGCTTGGCAAATCAAAAATCAAATGGGTAGTCAATGTTACAGATATTTATCTAAATTTCTAGATATTAAACAACACATGAATTATGATTACTTTTATATAATTTTCCTTAAACAAAAAATGGAATTTAAATGTTAACTGAGTTATTAGTTCTGATTATCTTTGTAGTTTATATCTCATCCAATCTCTGAGAAACCAAAGGAACTCATTGAGTCTGTAATTGAAAGAGGCCAGGGTCATCTCAGTGGCCATCTGCAGGCCAACTGTACTTTCTGTCTCCAAGAAAGGAACCCTGAGGGATCTTTATCCATCTGAGTTATGTATGTGTGTGGGGAGAGGGGTGAGCATGGGAGGGAGATGTGGTGAGGGGTGGTTTGAACATTTCACTAAGTACAAACTGAAGGAATCAAAAAATTAGATGCTGGATGAAACAAGAGGCATAGACATCTGGAGGTCAGAAGCCTTACCCTACGGTAACACACCACGCATCATACACACACAACTGGTTTCCACCTCTACTTCCTACTTTGTTAAAACATAGAAGTCTTCTTTCTCATCCTGGTTCTCCATCGTCAAAGTCTTCTTTGACTCTATCCACTAGTAAGAAGCCTCTAGAATCTCTCTGATGAACTAAGAGCACTTATTCTCGTCCATCTTCCAATAGAATGTTACCAACATTCCAATAGAATGTTCCAAACTGCTCTGCTTTCTGAAGTATCCTGTGGTTGGTTTCAAGACAGAAACACTTGACTAGAATCCTTCTGTGAAGAGTCCCCCCTTTGCACACACACATTCCTTCATGAAATGTGGGAAGTGGGAGTCAGGAGAGGGCTTCAGAAACCTTTTTGTGAGATGGTTTATGGAATGCAGCATAGGTACACATAAGCCTAGACAGACATACAAATACATACTTGTTTACCAAGGTTGAAATCCTGAATTTTCTGAAGTCTGCCATTCATGAGAAGGTATTTCATTATTCATAGACTGGTTACAAAATACGTACTTTTTTTCCAGGAAATGTAAGTAGAAAAAGACATACTTGGTATTAAATAAAACCCTATCTGTGCAGAAGACATCTGTGGCTCCAAAAATCTTACTCCTGTTTAGGTGCCAAAGCTGGTCAAAGACTGGCTTACATGCTGCATAAGTACTTTCTTCTTGCACCATGCTTAAATACAGTCTGATAAATAATACTGGGTGTCCATGAGTCTTAGCTATATTATTTATTATTCATCATTCAGAAAATGTGCATTTTTGTATCTGCTGCTTTTTGTATGGAATTTTATTTTCCTATTTATCTTCTGAATTTATCAAATTCTAGAATTTTAATATACCATGCAAAATGTACATAAAATGGTTACATCAGAGCTCTTTGATTCATTCCTTCTGTTTACAATCAGTGGTTTATAAGAAGAACAGATATTCATAAGTACTCAGTTTTGGCTTTTCTGGGAAATATTTGTCATCATTTTCATGACACAATTTAAGTTTTAGTTTAAGTGAATGAGGTCCATTAAAGTAGTCTAGACTGATCAGATGGAGGGGGTCTGAGTATGCAGAAATTTTTTCAGCTTCACAAATACCATACAGTTGTTCTTTAAACCCCCAAACTCTTTGAATTTCCTGCTATAAAATATAATAAGAATGGAAAAATTCATTAACTGGGCCTTTAATTGTATAAAAATAGTGCTTCTCCAAGGAAGCAAAGCAGGATCATTAACATACATTTTTCTTATGATTCCTCAAGCTCTCTACTAAAATATTACTAACAGTAAAATTTGAGGACAGCTTTTCTGACTGCATTGTTTAAGCCAACTCAATACAGTCTATGGTCTCATCACAAACATAAGAAATTTAAATTGTTAATAAGATGTCTTTGTTATACAAAAGACTCCAAATACTCATGAAATACTCATTGGAGTGTGTATCCATCTATATTTTGAGATATCAGATTTGCTTTCAATCAAAAGAAAACTTAGCTTAAGTCCAATTTATTCTTACTTAGATGTTGCCATAGAAAGTCAGCAAGGGAGATATAAAGTGTTGTTTGCTACAAATAAACATAAATAGGTATAAATAAAGGTTTCAGTTTTCAGTGGGAGGAGCAAAGGACTTTTAAATGCTCCTTCCCTGACAACTCTGCTCAATATTCCGTGAGAACCTAATTGGGAAAAGAATTTGAAAAAGAGTAGATACATGTATATGTATAACTGACTCACTTTGTTGTACACCCGAAACTAACACAACATTGTTAATCAACTATATTCCAATATAAGATAAAAAGATTTTTTAAAAAGTCTGTGGGAAACTGTTAATTTAATGAGACAATAAACGATTTCAGAACTATGATTATAGTAGTCTACTTGTTTAAAGGAAGATGTAAAAATATTTTCTGTTACTGATGGGATAATAATCATGTTTGAAGTCCACTGACCTCTGGGGATTTTAGCTAGGTGCTTAGCTAGCAGTCTACCACCAGAATTCCCCAGTGGACCAGGAAGTGTCTAAACAGTAAGATATTTGAATGTTTGCACAAGTTGTACTACAGTTGCAAGAAATTCACAATAATTGTTTTTAAAAAACAAAGCATCTGAAAGCATTTCAGGTGTTTGATAACGAGGCATGGTTCATCTTTTGGATGAATATGCAGTTTTATGTTTTTAATCAGGATATTGTTGCTTTTCAAGAAATCAATGTAAAATACACTATAATTCCAAGCAACATTCTTCAATGCATGTTTCTACCTTGATTATCAGTATAAATGGTGTATCAGATCTACTTTTAACTGCACTAATTGAAACCTCGAATAACATGGGGTTAAATCATAAAGAAATTATTCATTTTACTGAACCATGAGTCTAAACATTGGTTCAGCACCAATGGTATTATCAGAGTTTCTGATTTTCACATTTTGGCTTGATCACTTTAGTGTGTTACCATTTCATTTTCATGCTCATTATTTCATGATCTCGAAAGGACTGCTGAAGCTCCAGGAATCATATTCAGAAGCAAGACAGGAAGATGAGGTAATAATGACACTGATCCCCTCTCCTCTTATGTTTATCTCTTTTTTTTTTGTTACATTTATTTTTTTGAAGATTTCATTTTTTTAGAGTAGTTGTAGGTTCACAACAAAATTGAGCAGATGGTACAGAGATTTTGCCACATATACCCTGTCCCCAAACATGCATAGTCTCCCCCATTATCAACCTCACTCAGCAAAATGGTACATTTGTTACAATTGATGAACTACGTTATATCATAACTCCTGGTGTTGTACATTCTGTGGGTTTTAACAAATGGGTAATGATATATACCCATTGTCATGGCATCATACAAAGTATAAAATATATTTTCACTGCCCTAAAAACCCTCTCTGCTCTACCCACTCATCCCTTCCCCCAACTCCACCCCTAGTAATTACCCATCTTTGTACTGTCTCCATAGTTTTGCCTTTTCCAGAATAGTTAGAATCACAGAGTGTAGCCTTTTCAGAGTGGATTCTTTCACTCAGCAATATTCATTTAGAGTTTCTCCATGTCTTCTCATGGCCTCACAGTTCATTTCTTCTTAGCATCAAATAATACAGACATACCTCATTTATTGCACTTCCCAGATAATGCATTTTTTGCAAATGAAAGGTTTGTGGCAACGTCTAGCAAATCAACAGCATTAATTTTAAATAAACATGTGTACATTGTTTTTCACACGTAGTGCTATTGCACACTTAATAGACCACAGTATAGGGTAAAATAACTTTTGTGTGTTATAATTTGTGTGTCTCACTTTATTGCAATACTTGCTTTATTATTTTGATGGTCTGGAGCCAAACCTGCAACATCTCTGAGGTGTGCCTGTATTCCATTGTCTCGATGTACCACAGTTTATTTAGCCATTCACCTTCTGAAGGGCATCTTGGTTACTTCTAAATTTTGGTAGTTATGCATAAAGCTGTTATAGACATCTGTGTGCAGGTGTTGGAGTGGACATAAGGTTTTAGCTCCTTTGGGTAAATACTAAGGAGTGAGTTTGTTGGGTCATATGGTAATACAATCTGTGAAACACAGGTAAAACCTATGAACACAGTCAATCCTCCATATTCACGGGTTCCACATCTGTGGGTTCAACCAACTGTGGATCGAAAATATTTGAAAAAAGAAATTCCAGAAAAGTTCCAAAAAGCAAAACTCGAATTTGCCCTGCGTCGGCAAGTGTTTACATAGCATGTGTGTTGTATTTACAACTAATTATATGGTATTTACATTGTATTAAGTATTATAAGTAATCTCGAGATGATTTAAAGTATATGGGAGGATGCACATAGGTTATATGTAAATGCTATGCCATTTTATATGAGGGACTTGAGCATCCATGGATTTTGGTATCCTTGGAGGGGGGTGGTTCTGGAACTAATCCCCCATCAGATAGTGAGGGTGGCTGTATGTTGTTTTTTAAGAAACTACCAAACTGTCTTCTAAAGTGGCTATACCACTTTGCATTCCCACCAGCAATGTATGAGAGTTCCTGTTGCTTCACATCCTTGTCAGCATTTGTTGTCAGTGTTCCAGATTTTGGTTATTCTAATAGGTGTGTAGTAGTATCTTACGATGTTTTAATTTGCTTATTTGCCAACTGTATACAGGCATACCTCAGAGATATTGCAGGCTCAGTTCCAGACCACTACAATAAAGTGAATATGGCAATAAAGCATGTCACATGAATTTTTGGCCTCCCAATGCACATAAAATTTATATTTACACTAGAATGCAGTCTATTAAGTGTTCAATTATATCTATTATGTGTAAGTGTTCAATATTAAGTCTATTATGTCTTTTAAAAAGTACATACTTTAATTAAAAAATACTTTATTGCTAAAAAGTGCTAACCATTATCTGAGCCTTCAGCAAGTCATGGTAGTGACATCAAAGATCACTGACCACAGATCACCGTAACATATAATAATAATAATAAAGTTTGAAATATTGCAAGAATTACCAAAGTGTGACCCAGAGACATGAAGTGAGGAAATGCTGTTGGAAAAATGGCATCGATAGACTTGCTTGACATGGCTTTGCCATAACCCTTCAATTTGTAAAAAAACACAGCATCTGCAAACTGCAGTAAAGTGAAGTACAATAAAATGAGGTATGCCTATATCTTCTTTGGTAAGGTGTCTCTTAAGCTCTTTGTCCCACTTTTTAAATTTGGTCATTTGTTTTTTATTGTTGAGTTTTATGAATTTGTAAAAATATGTTATAAATTCATTTCTTTATTAGAAGTGTCTTTTGCAAATATTTTCTCCTAGTCTATGGTTTGTCTTCTCATCCTCAAGCCACTGTCTTTAGCAGAGCAGAAGTTTTTAATTTTATGAAGTCCAGATTGTGAATTAGTTCTTTTGATAGACTTTGATGTTGTATCTAAACAGGCATCACCATACCCAAGGTCATCTAGATTTTCTCCTATGTTATCTTTTAGGATTTTTATAGATTTGTGTCTCACATTTAGATCGGTGATCCATTTTGTGTTAATTTTTGTGATGTATGTAAGGTCTGTGGCTGGCTGGATTGATTGATTGATTGCTTGATTTGCATGTAGATGTCCAGTTGTTCCAGCACCATTTGTTGAAGAGACTATTTTTGCCCCATTGTATTGCCCTTGCTCCTTTGTCAAAGATCAGTTGACTATGCTTATAGGGATCTATTTCTGGATTCTCTCTTTTGCTACATCTATTTGTCTGTTGTTTCACCAATACCACACTGTCTTGAGTACTGTAGCTTTTTAATAAATCTTAAAGTTGGATGCTGTTAGTCTTCCAACTTTGTTCTTCTCCTTCAATATTGTCTTCAATTGGCTATTCTGGGTTGTTTTCCTCTCCACACTTAGCTCTTTAACAAAAAAAATCAAATTTTTCCCAGAAATCTCCAAAAACTCCCTCAAATGTCATTGGCAGGACTGTATCACATGGTCATTCCTTAGTCGTATGAGGGATTGGGGAAAATGTATACCAGGCTCTTTCAGCCTCTATAGAGGAAAGAGAGGAAAAGACAATAGTTTTAATGGCTCTTGGATGAGCCAACCATCAGGGTCTGCTAAATTAGGAATAAGGTAAACTACAGTAGCCTGGTAATAGGGGCTTCCTATATGAACTGAGGAGTAAGGTCAGCCTTTCCTATATAGGGTGGAAGAGTTAATAAGAGCTTCTGCTACTAACTTACCTCCAGCTCCTTTGATCCCAAATTCTATGCTGTGTTATACAGCTAGGTTAAGCCACTGACCCTCAAAGTAGTATTTTACTAAATATGATATCTTTAACACATTGTATACAGTCATACATGATGCCTTAAAATCATTATTTTATACTGAACAGCAATATGAATGAGCAAAATATAAATACATAAATCAACATGGATAAATTTTATAAACACAATGTTGAGTGCAAAAAAAAGGACACAAATGAGTACCTGCCATATGATTCCACTTACATAAAGTTCAAAGTTGGACAAATTTTATCTATGGTCTTAAAAGTCAGATAGTGACTTCCTTTGGGGACAGGGTAGTGACTGAAAGGGGGTCTGAGGGAAATTTCTGGGATATGGTAATATTCTTTCTCTGGATGTAAGTCCTGGTTGCACAGATGTGTTTATTTTGTGAAAATTTATTAAGCTATACACCAGTGATCTGCGTGTATGTGTGTGTGTATCTTCAATTACTTCAGTACAGTTTGTTCAAAACAAACAAAATTGTAATAATAAATCATTTAATTTGAATGATCATGGCTTAGAGTTTGCCAATAATTTTTGGAGATTTTAATACTCAGGTTTTTCAGGGATCTACCTTCATGTATTACCTGTATCTAATGAAAGCTACATTTCTCTCAGAATCAGGCTGATTTCATCTCAACTGATTGTTCAATGTGAACGATTTGGAAGAAAAATCAAATAAATAAATAAACACACACACTCATATACTCATTATGTGGATAGTTGTCTATGTAAGAATTGTCAAAGTTCTGATCTAAATTTTTTTAATTCCCATAGAATATTGACATAAAATTGATCCAATTTAGGTTGCATATTTTAAACTCTAACTACAAGAAGTCTGCAAGCATATTTTCTATGTAAATTTCTATACACAGTATTAGTATCCTCCGTAGAAGGAATGGTGGTTTCTGCCAAGTTGAGTTAAATGTACAGAGCATGACTTTTCAGGGAACACTGTATCTATTGTATTATTTGATGCAAATACTGCTACTTATATTCTCACTGCAAAATAGTCTTAAAATATATTCATGACTTGCACAGAAAGGGGCTAGAACTCACTAGCCCTAGCCAGTATCAGAGTAAAAGTTCATTTTCTACCATATTATGCAAAATAATGATTAATTTATATCTTAAGATAAAATGTGTCTATTTATAGGTAGATATAAATTAGCAAGGAAAAATATTTTACAGGTTATAGCAAGAGAAACAGATCTTCTAAAGACTCTTTGATCTGTAATCTGCAGAGAAGCTTGTATGAATTTTATCTACTTATATAGAAAGGAAAACTTAACTCTATATTTCTAGTTTCAAAGGACAGAATAATCTTAAGGATCACAAGAAAGGAGGAAATACTGAGATATGAAAACAGTGGGTTAACGAGTCTTCTATAAAAGACATTGTGGTAGAAAATAAATGGGATTATGATTGGTTCCTATGAACTTTCTCCACTTGCCCACTTAAGCTCCAGTTCTAATCGACTGGACAGGGTTTCCTTTCTTCTCAACATAGCACCAAATATGTCCTTGACTTATGCCAAACTGCACAAAAAGAGCAAGAATGCACTGGCAATTCTGGCTTCAAAAAGTGGCCCTTTTATGCCTGGGTAGTATTTCCTAAAATGTATTAGTGGTACTCTGCAAGCAGCCTCCTGACTTCTGCACCAAACAATAACTCACTTCTAATCTATAATTTGAGATAGAGAGTTTGGTGGCATGAAGGAGACCTTTCTAATATTATATAATCTATGAAATAGAGAGTCCTCAGTAGGAATATATACACAACATGGAATTATGTTCTCCACCTCTAGCAGTTGGAAAACATTATACACTGGTGTATACAATGGTGTCCTTTTAATTGCACATGCTTAAACAAAATACCATATTATAATTATATTTTGGCATTAAGGAGAGTCAAGAACTGAAAACTGGAATATGTTAGACTGAGAAAAATTATAACAAAAAATTCTATATCAGGTTGCAACTTCTTGAACAAGCACAGTAATTCAGTATTGGGATCTCATAAAAATTTATTTACTTTACTATGCAATTTTCCATTTGTTTTATTAAGTGTATATCATACAGAAGAGTGTGTAGGTGTATATTTTGGCTTAAAAAGTTTTACTAAATTATGCACCTATGTGTTTGCTGCCAGTTCTTTCAAAAGTTCCCCTGTGTTCCTCTCCCCAGTTGCATCACCTTCTCACTCTCCACCCAGAGGTTTATCATTCTGACTTTTATAATAATCACCCTATTTTCTTTTCATTTTAAATAATTTTACTGCTTATGAATATGTCTCCCATCTTTGAACTTAGTGAATACAAACTACTCTATAACATCTCCTCTGTCACCTTTATTTCATTCAATTAATATGAGGTTTAGGGGAGATTCATTGGTGTGTGTAGCTGTCCTTCATTCAGTTTCCCTGCTGAATAGTATTCCATTTTAAGACTATTTTCCATTCTATTGATGGACATTTTGGTTTTCTTGTAATTTTATTAATATTCTTATGTATTTACTCCAGAAGTGAAATTCGGGGATCATACATTTTGTGTACATTCACTTTTCCTGTGGAATGCCAGTCTGTTTTTCAAAGTGTTTGGGTCAATTTGTACCTCACACCACCAATGTACCGAAGTTCCTGTTGTTCCATATATATGCTTATATGTGATAGTGTCAGATTTTTAACTTTATGCCTGAAAATTTGGGTGAGACATGGTGACTCTTGCGGTTTTAACTTGCTTTACTTTTTATTGCTAAAGAAGTTGGGCATCTTCTCATGTTTATTGGCTAATTTTCATTTCCTTTTTGGTATATTCTGTTTAAGGCTTTTGTCTGATTTTCTATTGGTTGCAATTTACTCAGTGATTTATGTGAGAAATTTATATAATCTGGATACTAGTTTTTTGGTTCTTATAGAGAGTAAAAACTATCTTCTTTAGTTTTTGTTTGTCTTTTACTTCCTTCATGGTGTCTAGATGAAGATAAGTTTTAAACTTTAATGTGGATGGATATATCACTTTCTCCTTTGGGACTTGACATTTTGTGTTATGTTCAAAACATCTTTCAAATCTATTTAAAATAACTTTTAACCCCCAAATCTTTAAGATATATCCAAAAATTTTCTTCTAAGAGAATATATAGTTTGGCCTTTCATGTTTAGTTCTTTAGTACATTTGAAGATGATTTTTAATGTATAAAGTGAGCTAGAAATTTGATTTTTTTCTTTTTCTGATAGTCATTCCAGCACCATTTATTAGAACGTCACTTCTTTCTGCACATAACTGTATGTTATCCTTGTAATATATGAAGAGTTCATATATGCCAGGGTCTGTTTCTGGACTTTTTATTTGTTTGCATTGGTCTATTGGTTTATCCCACGCATATTCCACACTGTCAGGATGTAATTTGTTTTAATATCTGCTAGGAAGGTCTTCTCAATTCTGTCTTTTTCTTCAAGACTTTCTTAGCTATTCTTGGCTCTTAGACTACCAAATAAAATTTTCTAACATGCAGGTCAAATACAATAGAGAAACATTTGGCAGTATGATTGGAATTGCTTGAATTTATTCATTAATTTGAGGAGCATTAACATTTTTGCCATACGTTATCTTCTAGTCCTTGAACATGGTATATATCTATTTAGATCTCCTTTAAGTTGTTTCACTAAGATTTAATAATATTGCACACAAAGGTCTCACACATCTTTTGTTAGATTCATTCCTAGTTACTTCCTGTTTTGATGTCATTGTAAATGGTTTTTGTTTAGTTTTTTTGCTTGCTTGTTTGTTTTAGTAAGAATTTTAGAGCACTTTTAACTTCACAGCAAAATTGAGTGGAGGGCCAGAGATTTCTCATATGTCACCTTGTCCCCACGCATCCATAACCTCCCCTGTTATCAACACTGCTCACCAGAACGGTACATGTGTTACAACTGATGAATCTATATTGATACATCATAAAGTCCATCGTTTACATTATGGTTCATTCTTAGTATTGTACATTCTGTGAGTTTGAACAAATGTATAATGACATGTATCCATCATTATGGTATCATTCAGAATAATTTCACTGCCCTAAAAATCCTCTGTGCTCTATTCATATCTCTCCCCACCCAAACCCGGCTAACCACTGATCTTTTTATTGTCTCCATAGTTTTTTACCTTTTACAGAATGTCACTATACAGAATATGATCTTTTCAGATTGACTTCTTTCACTTAGTAATATGCATTTAAGGTTTCTCTGTACCTTCTCATGTCTTGATAGTGCATCTCTGTTTAGCACTGAATAGCGTTCCATTGTCTGGATGTACTTCAGTTTATTTATCCATTCACCTACAGAAGGACATCTTGGTTGTTTCCAAGTTTTAGCAATTATGAATAAAGCTGCTACAGACATCCATGTGCAGGTTTTTGTGTGGACATAAGTTTCCTACTTCTTTGGGTAAATACCAAAGAATGCATTTGCTGAATCATATGGTAAGAGCATGTTTAGTTTTCTAAGAAACGGTCAAACTGTCTTCCAAAGTAGCTGTACCATTTCACATTACCACCAGCAATGCATGAGAATTCCTATTTCACCTCCTCGCCAGCATTTGTTGCTATAGGTGTTCCAGATAATGGCCATTCTATTAGGTGTGTACTGGTATCTTGTTTTAATTTGCATTTTTCTGATGTCTTATGGTGTGAAACATCTTTTCATATGCTTATGTGCATCTGTGTATCTTCTTTGGTGAGATGTCTTAAGGTCTTTGGCCCATTTTTTAATCAGGTTATTTTCTTCTTGTTTAGTTTTAAGAGTTTTTTGTATTATTTTATACAATCCTTTATCAAATGTGACTTTTGCAGATGTTTTCTCCCAGTCTGTGGTTTATCTTCTCATTCTCTTGCCATTATCTTTCACAGAGTAGAAATTTTAAATTTTGTTTTTTTTATATTATAAACATTTACTGTTATAAATTCCTCTTTGTGCACTGCATTAACTGAATTCCATAGAGTTTGTTATGTTGCATTTCATTTTCATTCAGTTAAAATATCTTCTAATTTCCCTTAAGACAGTCTATTGAAGCATAGATTATTTTGAATCATGAACTTTAATTTTCAAGTGTTCGGGGACTTTCTTGTTTTCTTCCTGTTATTTGTTTTTAGTATAATTCCATTATGGTCAAAGAACATACTTTGTATGATTTCCATTATTATATGTTGGTCAGTGTGAATTATAATCCAGAATATCATCCATCTTGGTGAATATTCCCTGTGCTCCCAGAAAGAATGTGTATTTTGCTGTTCTTGGGCGGAGTTCTATAAATGTCAAGTAAATCAAGTTAGTTGATGATATTAGTTTGTTCTATTTTCGTGCTGACTTTCTTTCAACTACTTTTATTTATTACTGAGAGAGGACTGTTCAAGTCTCCAACTATAATTTTGAATGTGTCTATCTTTCCTTTTAGCACTGTAGCTTCTTGCTTTGTGTATTTTGAATATCTGTTGTTAGGTTCATAGACATTGGGAATTATTATGGCTTTTTGGAAAATTGAAACTTTTTTTCATTATGTAATGTCCGTCTTTATTCCTGGCAACGTTTTTTGCTCTGAAGTGTGCTTTGTGATATTACCATAGTCAGTCCACCTTTCTTTTGATTAGTTTTTGCATAGTATATCATTTCTCATAATTATTTCAACTTGCCTATCACATTATATTTTTAGACTATTTTTAGACAGTATATAGTTCATTTTTAAAATCTGTTCTGACCATTTTTGCTTTTTAATTGGTATCTTCAGATTACTTACATTTAATATAATTATTGATATGTTTAGATTTAAAACTATCATTTTTTGTTTTCTGTTTTTCCCTTTGTTTTACATTATTCTGGTTCCCATTTCCAGTCTCCTTTGGGTTAAAGATTTCAAGACTGTCACGTTTCCCCTTATATTTACTCTTTCTGTTGCTCTTCCTTCATTCCTGAAGTCCCAAGTTTTTTTCTGGAATCATTTCCCTTCTTTCTGAAAAGCTTCCTTAGCTTCCTGTAGAAATTCTTTCACAGCAGATAGATACAGATTCTCTTAGTTTTCCTTCATCTGAGAATATCTTTAATTTACCTTCACTACTAAAAGGATATTTTATTTAGATATAAAATTCAGGGTTGACAGTTTTTTCTTTCAACAGTTTAAGAATTTCATGCCATTTCTTGCCTTCTATGGTTTCTGATAAGAAATCCTCAGTTATATGAATCATTATTCCCCTTATAGTTGATATGTCATTTTTCTTTGAATGCTTTCAATATTTTTTCTTTATCTTGGGTTTTTAGCAGTTTGATTATGCTGTATGTATCTGGACATAGATTTCTTTGTGTTTACCCTATTTGGGATTTGCTTAGCTTCTTTAACCTCTAGGTTTATGGTTGTTTTTTTTCCCCAAACTTGGGAAGTTTTCAGCCATTACTTAATTTTTTTTCATCAATACCCTATTTCTCCCATTTTTCTGAGACTCTATTGGCATATTGCTAGGCCTTCTGGTATTTTCCCGCTGATCCCTGAGATTCTATTTATTTTTCCCGGTGTTTTTCTCTCCATTGTTCAGATTAGATTATTTATATTGCTCAGTCTCCAAGCTTACTGAATGACTGTTCTCTGTTATTTTCATTCAGCTACTGAGCCCATTCAATGAGATTGGGGAGGGGGGGTGGCTATTGTATTTTCCCATGCTAAAATTTTAATTTGATTCTTCTTTATATATTCTATTTCTTTGCTGAAACTTTTTATTTTAACACTTATTGCAAGAGTGTTCAGGATTGCTTCTTGAAGCATTTGTATAATAGCTCTTTCAAAGTCTTTGTCAGATATTTCCAACATTTATGTTATCATAACATCAGTGTCTGTTGATTGCCTTTTCTCGTGTGTTGAAATATTTGTGGTTCTTTCTATGCCAAGCTATTTTAGACATACTGTGAATTACTTTAAGAGACTTTAAGTCTTGTTTAAATTCTATGTAGAATATTGATATTCTACCCCTTGTGAGCTATGGTTTTAGTGTTAATTCAGTTTTTAAAACCTTTGTTTTGCTCTTTATTCTCTCTTGGATACGTGCCCCACAGTGGTCAGTCTCAGCCCTACTCTATCTTGTTAGTTTAGTTCTCAAAATCTTTGGGATGCTTCTTAAGATCAGATCTATGCATATACAGATTAAGGGGTAGTTCCTAAATGAAGTCCTGAAGTTCCTAAATGATGTTATTGTATCACTTTTATAAGCTCCTCCCTCTCCATGATCTCCCCGGTACTTTGATTCCCGGGGGCTTCATTTTCTGGTGGGGATCTCTAGTGAAACCACTCATCATCCTCTGTGATGTACTTCCATGATGGGACCCATGCTCTGGGCTTACTGGAATGAGGACAGAGAGAAATAAAAAGTAATATGGCTTGTCCTGTTCTTTTGAAGTTATAGCTACAACCAAAGGAGAGGAAGGTGCCCTTCCCTCAGAGTTTTGCCTTTTGTAGTTTTCCATAGATATCTCTCTTTCCCTGCAAAAGAATTCCCTGCAGACTGGGGCAAGAAAATAGAACCAAGCAAAGAGAACAAAAATGATGAATTTCTGTGCTTCCTCTCAGCACTAGGAATTTCTGTTTCTGGTCTTCAAGACAGAACTAGAGAGCTTATCCAAAAGCTCTCTCTTGCTCTGTGCCACAGGGTCCACTTGTGACTTTACAGCTGCATTGCATTCAGGCAAGAGTACTGGAGGAAAAGAAATGGTAAACTCACTGCCTATTCAGTGTTATTTTGAAATTCTGGTGTTCTTCTCCAACCTGTCTACTGCAGAAAAATTTCAGAGACTTGCCACAGTTGATCCATGCATTCTGTCTGGGTTTCATAGTTGCATTCAATGGGAAAAGGTGAAATGTGCTTATTGCATTTCATCCAGAAGCAGAACCCCATTTTATTCTTTATAATTTCATACTCCTTGAAAAAATTATCTCACAGTTATATTTATTTTATAATTATCACAAACATTTTTATTTCATATTCTGTCTGGTAATTCCAATACATAAAGTCTTTCCCTGTTTATTATCGTTACTATTGCTTCTCTGTTGTGACTTGTCAAGTTTTTCAATTCTGTGGAATTCTATTTGTTAGAAATTCTTTGAGAACTGGGTTAAAAGTAGATGCTTTCTCAGAGGATTTCTCTTAGTTTCTAGAAGTTGAGTGCATTACCAATTTGAGGTCACATAAAGTTAAAATTTTGACTTGAATTTGTTCAGATCATATAAGTAGTATGAATTCTAACTCCAAATTGATGTAAGGTTAGGCTTGTGGTTACAGTATTTTAGAGCCAGACCTATTTGTTTTTTTCAGTGCTGAGATTCAAGATAATCCATTTGTCTTGAAGTTGAGGGAAGGAGGTTTGTTGGGTATGTCTCCTTTCAGACACCTCCACTTGATGAAGATGCCCAGAGATTTGTTTCCAGTCCTTGATGCCCTCGAGGCTATGGAAAGCAAAGTTCAGTTTTTCCACTTCTTCAAAAGTCGCCTGTGGTAATTAACTCTCAAGATTCCTGCCTTCAGATGGATTTTGGGTTGAGTATTTCTTACTTTCCTGTAAGTATATATCCATATTTTAAAATGTTTATTTTAATTTATCTGGTATTCTAGTTGTTTTCATTGAGTCTGTCTGAGGAACTAAGTCACCATATAATTGGAAATGGAAGTTTCTACATGTTCGTTTTAATGGTGATCTCTTTTCATATTTCTGGAATAAATATTCAGTTTGTTATATTTGTGCATCTAAATGGTAAAGAACTTTTTTTACTTTTTAAAATTTTCTTGCCTAGTTACACTCAAGGAAAACAATTTTGACAGTATTGCTTTCCTTGTATTTTTTTTTAATCCTAATATACAAATGTTATCCTAGTGTCTAACTTAGAATTCTATTATTTTAAAACTGCTATAACTTATAAAACTAAGCATACTCTTACCATATGATCCATCATTCGAACTCCTTGGTATTTACCCAAGGGAGGTGAAAACTTATATCTACACAAATGGCTGTTTATAGGAGCTTATTTCATAATTGCTAAAACTTGGAAACAGCCAAGATGTCCTTCAGTAAATGAATGGATAAATAAACTGGTATATCCAGATAATGGGATATTATTTAGCATTAAAAAGAAATGAGTTATCAAGTCATGAAAAGATATGGAGGAACCTTGAATGCATATTGCTACGTGAAAGAAGCCAATCTGAAAATGATAGATACAGTAAAAACATTAATAGTTGCCAGGGGTTAGGTGAGAGGGAAGGATGCATAGGCAGAGCACAGAATATTTTTAAGGCAGTGAAACTACTCTGTATGATACTATAACAGTGGGTACATGTCATTATGCATTTATCCAAACCCACAGAATATAAAACGTGAAGAGTGAGACGTCATGTAAATTACGGACTTTAGGTGATAATGATGTGTCATTTTAGGGTGACCAGTTGTAACAAACGTACCACGCTGTAGGGGATGTCGATAAGGGGCAAGGTTATGCATGTGTGGGGGCAGGAGGTATATGGAAAAACTCTTATCTTCCGCTCAGTTTTGCTGTGAACCTAAAAGTGCTCTAAAAAATAAAGTCTATTAAAAATGAAAAAAAGCACATACACAGAAAAATCTGTTACAACCACACTATGTCAGATGCTATCCTCAACCAATTGTTGAATAAAAAAGCACAAGTCATTTACCATATCAGTATCTTTAAACCTAATGTTAGATGTCAAGAACAAAGTTGGAAAGAAAAAACCTTGCTTATCTTATTGTATAATAATTCATTCCATCAAGAAGTATAGCCTATGCTCCAATTAGTAGCTGGAGACTATATAGATTGCGTTATTGTTTCTCAGATTAAATTATAAGCTCATATTATTTGTCGAATTGCAGAAGAGTGCAGAACAAACTTGTTTGCCATTTTATGCTAAGTACCTGATACTTCTTATAATAGGAATTATTAATTTTTCATAGCTCTGTAAAGCTATTATTTCAGCTATAAAGCTGTTATAAATAAAAGGATGTCTTTTTAAGACTATTTTCTTAGATTTATTTGTAACCTATTTTAGTTTTCATTATATGTTCTTTCCATTTTAAATTCCTTAGTTATTAATAGAAAATTATTTCTTAGTAATTAGGAAAGACTGAAGAGGGAGTTTCTGACTTAAAATATCCAGAAAACTCCAATCAGTTTTAACATATGACATGCTTATGAATAGTTTATTAGAATTTTCAACATATTGGCACTCTTCCTTTTCACTTATATTTTGTTTATATTACTCATTAAAAATCTCCTAATTTTGATAACTTGAAGGCACTTAACTGTGGAAATGCCTGAAAAATCTAGAGGTGTAAGCTATCCTATAAAACGTGATTTGTACTGATTGAACATATATGTATAATAAAGTAAAATGTAAAGTAGCAACATTTTTCAAATTATATATGTGTATTATATATAATATATATATTATATATTTTTATATTATATATCTCATAAATATACCATAATTTGATAGAAATTATTCAATGAAAATTATAATTAAATATAAATATTATGCCCTAACATATTATAAATGTAACAATATATTAACATTTAACTACCAGTAGATATAAAAGCTAAAGGGATGTTGAAAGCTGATTAATTTATTGAAACTTTAGTTTGAAAAAGCTAATGAAGTTAAGATTTCAGTCCCATTTTTGTGATAGAAGGACTTACAATTTTAGTGACACATATTAGTTTATGTACCATAAAAGTTATACCATGTTAACAATTGCAAGTTATGAATTATGATTATTATAATGTTGAATAACTAGTAAGGTTATTCTGAGTTTATTAATGACAATTATTTGTAACATATTATTGTCTTTTCTTACTATATAGCACTATCAATCTTATTTCTGAACTACTTTAAGCTAAATATGGAAATTTGAGAGTAAGCTAATAAGACACTCACAAGCCCTAGAGGTCTAACATTTTAAGCATATATAATTAAGAAAAGGTAGCATAACCTCAGAGTTTAGGGATTTAGTAGTATATGTCATTTTTTTTACCTTACTATGAAAAGTGACTTTAAACTCACAGAGGGTTTTGGTCAAAAGCACTAGAGTTTGACCTAATGAGTGTTAAAATGATTCCTTTACTTAACTGCACCACTTATTCCAAAAGTGGTACAAGTATTAAAGAAAAAAGAAAGGGCTTATGTTTTAGTTAATGACTGTGAATTCAGTCTTTGCCAAGAAAAATTAAATGCTTGTGAAAGATTGAGGAGAATGTATGGGAAGTGATAAACTTTTCCATAGTGTTGTCATAATTAGCTTATATATAATTGCCTAGACACTTTCTAAATTTCTTCTTTGTTAAAAGAATCGAATTTCATCTAGGATAATATGCCCTTGATAATATGTTTAATTTTTTTTTAATTACAAGTGCTTTGATTTCATTAATTAATTTATTTATTTATTTTTGCTGTGTTGGGTCTTCGTTTCTGTACGAGGGCTTTCTCTAGTTGTGGCAAGCAGGGGCCACTCTTCGTCGCGGTGCGCGGGCCTCTGACTATCGTGGCCTCTCTTGTTGCGGAGCACAGGCTCCAGATGCGCAGGCTCAGTAGTTGTGGCTCACGGGCCTAGTTGCTCCGTGGCATGTGGGATCCTCCCAGACCAGGGCTCGAACCCGTGTCCCCTACATTAGCAGACAGATTCTCAACCACTGCGCCACCAGGGAAGCTCAATATGTTTAATTTTTATCATAAAAATCAGAAAGTAGAGTTTATATACTCAAACTTAATTTGAGTGTAAAGCACAATGTATCTGCTTTGAGAGTACAGAACATTATACCAGATGTTTGAGAGATTTTTTTGGTAATAGAAAAAGTGTTATTTACAGTATTTTCTCCATTTTCAGTAATTTGATCTCTGAAAAATGTCTTATGGACCAGTTGAAGCACAAATTGAACCAAAGACTCATCTAATAGGTTTTTAATCTTTTGATTTTCAAACAATAAAAAGAGAAAATGGGTTTGATAATCTTTGCAAGTGTCTCCCTTGTCATGGTGAAATACTGTAGTAGTAAATTAATCCCATCTGCCTATCTTAGAACATGTTTTACAATTATTGTCTGAATCAGCTGCATATGTATAAGCAGCTTTTCTTATCCGAAGGAGGGGGCTTCTCTCTACCTAACATAAGCAGAAACGTTTAAGTAAATGTGTATTTCATTCATACCACATATTGTGTACGCTGCAGAGAGATTTTTTAAAAATTTCAAGCTATAGAGAATTGGTACATCTTAACTGTATACTATAATCTGAATATTATAAACTATAAATTATAAGGTAGTAACATTTATATTTATCACTTTTGATCTGCTTCATTTTCTGTTTTTTTTCCATTTAAGTTATCATATACATTTGTAATATGGTACCCAAATCACCAAACAGCTTTTTTTTTTTAACCTGGTTTCATTTTTCTTCATTGAAAATTTTGCTCCATCAAGAGATTGTAAATGATCCCTTCATTATTCAAGATGTTAATTCACTGCATCAGTTTATAATCCAAAATCTTCTGAAGATTCAGACAGATGGATCTTTATCAATTTTCTTCCAACCGAAATTGTTTTCAATATGACTAAGCATTTGCATCCTGAGAGTTAGTTTGCTGTTCAGCCTCATTTTTGTTTATTTTACATAAAATCATCCCTTTTATCTCCTCTAACTATTATCACCTCATCAAATATTATCCTCACAGATGCAATAACGGAACTAAATGTCTTTTATCTCTACTTCTAGGAAGTTCCTCTAGGTCCTAAGAGATTTCTTCAGGCCAATTAAGAAAAGTTTCAGTTTCTATCCTGCCTCTTCTGGAGCAGTATTTTTTCCTACATGATTCCTTCTGAATCCCTTATGGAATTGCCTTCCAAGTATCTCCCCCCAACTTTTATTTCTTTTTTGCTTCCTGGAATTTAATTACTAAAATTGAACTGTAAAAGATATAAAGGTTAGGGAGAATATGAAGTGAACACAAAATGTGTTTCTCTTCTTAGCAGATATTCCTAAGTTGTACAAATTTTCCTCAGTCTCTGACTTATAAGCACCTAGAGCACACTGAAAATCAGCTTGCTGCATTTATCCCAAAGTTCCACATCTTTGACTCCTCACCCTCTCTAGAGCACTTGATATTTTCTTCATTCGAATGAAAAGAGTTGAGGAATTTTTCAACCCCCTTTCCCTAGGCCTTGTCTCATGGCCTTCAGGAGCCTCCACTTCCAAATCAGCATCGTCCTTGTCAGGTCCCTTTTTACTCTGCTCCTGGTGCGCAACCTGGTTGGTCATAAAAGGCACAAGTTAGACTGAACTGACTTAACTTGGTAAAACCACGGATTCAAACCCCAGCATTTCCAGTTACCTGTTTCACCCTGAACGAAGTGACCTCGACTTGTAGCATGAGGAACATCAGTAAAGTCTATGTTAGGCTTGTCTTTTACCTCCAGGCCCTGTCAAGCACCAGATATGATTTCCTGTTTGAGCACAGCTTGGAATCACTTTCACTACTCAGAATTCTTTTTCCCCACCTTTTTCTGGTAAAGACGTTCCGTTGACAGGAGTTGAAGAATTCATTCTCTTTTTCTTGCTCTCCTTTCTACAACTATAATTTTATATAAACTTATTAATGAGGTAATAGGGCCAGACGTGGTCTAAGAAAGGGCATCCACAGCCATATCAACCTCTGTGTTCATTACACAAAGCCCTCGACATAAGGGGACTCCTCTGATGGTGATGAAGTTACGTGAGAGAGTAGAGGGAAACCCAGTACTGAACTACTGGTGAGAAGGAGAGAATAACAAAACACATCAGTTTGAGGGAGCTCAATTTATGGGCTTTATTTTTTTACTATCTATAACCAAATTGAGTTATATAGATGGAACTCAACATTTTAACAGGGATTTTTGTCTATGTTAATATTTATATATTTGGTAGATAAATTTAGAAAATAGGAGACATTAAAATTTAGATTGACTGAGTGTAAGTAATATGTATTTATTGGCTGGCCAAAGCATCCATGGTTGTAGAGTAAAGCACATTACTCTAACCTAGAGTTTAAACTAGTGAGTTTATTTTCCTCTTTTTAAAAAAAATTTGGTGGGTGAAACTGCTGAATAGGTCACGTTGTAGGCAAGATCAGAAAAGGACCTGGACATCCCTGAGTAATATCTTTCCTAGAAGGATAGTACATTGGGTTGCCCTGAGAAAAGAGAGTGCCATCTTAAGATTGGTCAATTACCAGATACTAAGGAAGAAATGGGATATGGGTTTATGAACGAGCAAAATTTTGAACAATAACCAAGAGCTCCAGAAGCACGCTTGCCCTAGAAAACAGCGTTGCATAAGAAAGGAGTCTTAGGTTGCTTCCATGTCCTGGCTGTTGTAAATAGAGCTGCAATGAACATTTTGGTACGTGACTCTTTTTGAATTATGGTTTTCTCAGGGTATATGCCCAGTAGTGGGATTGCTGGGTCGTATGGTAGTTCTATTTGTAGTTTTTTAAGGAACCTTCATACTGTTCTCCATAGTGGCTGTATCAATTTACATTCCCACCAGCAGTGCAAGAGTGTTCCCTTTTCTCCACACCCTCTCCAGCATTTACTGTTTGTAGATTTTTTGATGGTGGCCATTCTGACTGGTGTGAGATGATATCTCATTGTAGTTTTGATTTGCATTCCTCTAATGATTAATGATGTTGAGCATTCTTTCATGTGTTTATTGGCAGTCTGTATATCTTCTTTGGAGAAATGTCTATTTAGGTCTTCTGCCCATTTTTGGATTGGGTTGTTTTTTTGCTATTGAGCTGCATGAGCTGCTTATAAATCTTGGAGATTAATCCTTTGTCAGTTGCTTCATTTGCAAATATTTTCTCCCATTCTGAGGGTTGTCTTTCGGTCTTGTTTATGGTTTTCTTTGCTGTGCAAAAGCTTTTAAGTTTCGTTAGGTCCCATTTGTTTATTTTTGTTTTTATTTCCATTTCTTTAAGAGGTGGGTCAAAAAGGATCTTGCTGTGATTTATGTCATAGAGTGTTCTGCCTATGTTTTCCTCTAAGAGTTTGATAGTGTCTGGCCTTACATTTAGGTCTTTAATCCATTTTGAATTTATTTTTGTGTATGGTGTTAGGGAGTGTTCTAAGTGTCCATCATTGGATGATTGGATAAAGAAGATGTGGCACATATATACAATGGAATATTACTCAGCCATAAAAAGAAACGAAATTGAGATATTTGTAGTGAGGTGGATGGACCTAGAGTCTGTCATACAGAGTGAAGTAAGTCAGAAAGAGAAAAACAAATACCATATGCTAAATCTAAGAAAAAAAAAAGGTCATGAAGAACCTAGGGATAAGACGGGAATAAAGACACAGACCTACTGGAGAATGGGCTTGAGGATATAGGGAGGGAGAAGGGTAAGCTGTGACAAAGTGAGAGAGTGGCATGGAGATATATATACTACCAAATGTAAAATAGATAGCTAGTGGGAAGCAGCCACATAGCATAGGGAGATGAGCTTGGTGGTTTGTGACCACCTAGAAGGGTGGGATAGGGAGGGTGGGAGGGAGGGAGACGCAAGAGGGAAGAGATATGGGAACATATGTATATGTATAACTGATTCACTTTGTTATATAGCAGAAACTAACACACCATTGTAAAGCAATTATACTCTAATAAAGCTGTTAAAAAAAAAAAAAGGAGAGAGCAGATTGCTAAGAGCTGCAGTGCCTTCGACTCAGATCAGTAAGATGCTGGAGAAGCCTATTCCCCAAAAGAACTGCTGACAAAGGCTTTGCTTCTGTGCTCATAAAATCTGCCAAAGTAAGGATTCCATGTTGGCCATTGCTCCAGCTGTATCAAAGAACCTAAATGTAAAACACCAAAACTTCAACCATTTTGAAGAAAATATGGCAAACTGTCTTCATGATCTTGGCCTAAGGAAGAATTTTGTTAAGACTCTAAAGGAATATCTATTCAAGGAAAGACTGACAAATGAAATGATGCTAATATTAAGAAATTTTGCTCCTCAAAAGACCCCACAAGGAAAGTGAAAAGATAACTGGGAGAAGTTATTTAAAATGTGTATATTCCACAAAGATTATTATGCAGAATATATAGTGAACTCTACTAATCAGGAAAATGCACCCAGAAACAAACCAAAGGGAAAATGGACAAAGGGTATGAAAAGGAAATTCATAAACTAGGAAAACCAACTGGCCAATAAACATAGTGTAAAGGATGCTCAAACTCATTGAAATGCAGGAAAATGCAAATTAAAATCACAACTAGAAACTATTTCACACCAATAAGATCAGTAAACACTAGGGAGTCTCGCAATACCAAATTAATGGGAGTGCAGATTAATGGGAATTCTCATTACTGGTGGTAGGACTATAATCTGGGACATTACATTGGAGCACAATTTGATGAAATCTAGTAAATGTATAAACACGTCTCATAAACCAGCAATTTCACTCTTTGTTATATATCCCAAATGACTTCTTACATATGTGAGCAAGGAGATTTGTACAAGAAAATTTATAGCAGCATTGTTTGCAATTACAAAAACTTGGGCAAAACCCCCTAAATATCCAAAATGAAAAATTGTTTTTTCAACAATAGAATACTATTCATCAGCAACAATGAAAAAATCCCATATGTATAAATCTCACAAATATAATGTTGAAGCAAGATGTTGCAGAAGACTAGATATTATATTCGCATTCATAATACGTTTAAAATATAAAAATTATAAATATATTGTTCAGGGATGCATCTGTACAAATAGCAGTCCATAAAAATATAAAGAAAAGTTGAACAAAAGTATAAACAAAGGAGAGGGTGGGATTTTGAGGAGCATGCTATCAGAGCAAATTCTATAAAAAGGTTTCAACTCTATCAACAATATTTAATATTTTCAGATTGAGGGTGGAAAAAAGTGTGGCTTTATTCTTCAACTTTTTCTCTCTTATGGATGATATAAGTGAATTTAAAAATTTTTCCAAGCTGATAATCTCTGCCTTTTAATAGGTAAACTTCCTGTTTTTTCCTTTTTGTTCTTGTTTCTTGTTTTTCTTCTGCTGTTAGGGCTTCTTTGGAGTGACAAAGTTTTCTACGGATAGCCTTGTTTGGTTTTCCTTTGCTCATTTGGAATCGGTAGATTCCATTCTTAAATTCTTAGAAAACATATTAACTACATATTTTTCTAACCAAACCTTTTAATTCAGTATTTCAGTCTTTCTCCTGAAGATGAAAAGGACCCTATCGTATTTTAACTTACCAATTAATAAGCCCCTTATTATTCTATTATAAAGTAATGCAGCTATTTATTCATTTATTTTTGTAAACAAATACTACAAAGTAGTTTTTTAATAACAAAAAATTTGGTTTACCAGTATATCAATGTCTTTGCTGACTGTTTTTTTCCTGTATTCCACAAGTTTCTTCTGGGTTCATTTTTCTTCTTGCTAAGTGTTTCAGACTCTCCTTATTACATACCCAAGAGCCATTTCCCCTTTCCTTAAATGCAAACATAGCCTTGATTTTTCCAGAAAAGAGGAGAAGGCAGAGGGAAGAACACTAGGCACATTTCCATCTTCAGATTACAAATCATGATTGATTTAAGCCAGTTGGGATAATTGCATTCTCTTTGGTTGCTGAATAATGTAAAATTGGGCATTTGCATTAGTCGTGGAGAGAGAAGTATATCAGGATAATATTTAAGGAGGCTTTCCCTTTCTGGTTAAAATGGAAAGTCTCATGAGGAAAGCCTGTTATCTCTTCCTGCCTACTTCTTGCATTCAGTGTGGAAATGATTCTAGAAATGCAGCAGCCATTTTGTGGCAATGAGGTGGTATATATGACAGGGGAATCTATCTGTCTATCTGTCTATCTCTCTATCTATCATCTACCAAGCATGATGTTACAGACCTTGGGTCCTATCAACATCATTACATATCCAAATACAGTATATCCTATATGACATTTGCATCATCATTTTCATTATACTTACTTTAGACTTTATCAGATGCTTAAATATTTTATCTAGAATAACAGTATTATTCTATTTAATTTTGTTTGTGATTTTTTCTTTCTTTTTTATCATGGCAAAATGTACAAAATATTTACCATTTTAACTATTTTTAAGTGTACAGTTCAGTGGAATTAAGTACATTTACATTGTTGTGCAACTATCACTACTGTTCATCTTCGGAACTTGGTTTTTTCTTCCCCAACTAAAACTCTGTAGTCATAAAATACTAACTCCTTATTCCCCCTTTCCTCCAGCCCCTGGCAACCACCATTCTACTTTCTGTCTCTGTAAATTTACTAGCCTAGTACCTCATATAAATGTAATTATATAGTATTTGTACTTTTATGACCGGCTTATTTCACTTAGCATAATGTCCTCAAGTTTCATCCATGTTGTAGTACACGTCAGAATTTCCTTCCCTTTGAAAGCTGAATAAAGTTCTATTGTGTATATATACTACATTTTGTTTATCCATTTAAATATCGATGGGCACTTGGATTGCTTCCACTCTTGGGTGCTGTGAATAATACTGCTATGAACATGGGTGTACAAATATCTGTTTGATTCCCTAATTTCAACTATTTTCTGTACATATACCCAGAAGTGGAAGTGCTGGATCATATAGTAATTCTAGTTTTAATTTTTTGAGGAACTGCCATACTGTTTTCCAAAGTGGTTGCACTATTTTATGTTCCCAACAGCAATGCCCAAGTGTTCCATTCTCTGCTAACCATTCTCTCTTTGCTAACAATTGTTATTTTCTGGGGTTTGTTTTTTGTTTTGGGATAATACAGCCATCCTAATTGGTGTGAATGCTGTGGTATGATTAGATTTCTGGTTGTGTTTTGTAATATTCACTTGGCTCATTTTGTGTGGAAAGTTAGTTGAGTATTTGGGGTTTATTTTTATATTCCATCCCCATCCCTCTGCATACCTGCCCCTGGCTAGCAGATTTGTGGTGGCACAGATCCAAGGTTTCTCAATGCAGAGCCGACTCTTAAAATGATGACTCAGGGCACTGTCCCTGGCTGAATTATCACTCTTTGTTCAGTTACTGATCATAAGGGCGAGTCAGAGTGATTTCACCTCCTCAGGTCCTTAGCCCTCTTATAAGACAGAGCTCCAAATGTACCTTCTTTTCCTTCTCCTCTTATGAGTGAGAGATCTCTACCATACCACCCTCCATCTCCTAACTTTCACACTGACCTTGACTCAAGTTTGCCATCTCTCATGATGAATTGAGTTACGATTATCCTATAGGAGTTTCTGACCCAGGTACATTACCTGTTTTATGTTCCTAAGATAAGCCAGGCCCATCTTTATCCCTGCTCACTTCTTTCCTTTCTATTTTTAAAGTTCTCATACATTTTAATTTTATCTATAGCTTAGTTGTGATATTTTGGCTGCCTATAATTATTATCTATTTTTACTACATGTTTGATATCGTGTATGTTTGAGGGCACCTATTCAATTGTGAATTTTCTGAACTACCTTAATGTGAAGTCTCAAGATTTTAAAAATGAAATGATTCCTTTGCTCTTATTTAAGGCTACTTTGAGGTCACTTAAACACATTTATCTTTATAATTAGAGCACCCACTCACCTATATGTTCAGAGTTGGCTCTGTCTTAGAAGAGCTTAAAAAGCGAGGCCAGAACGTTGTTATTAAATGTAAGGGCATCTTGGTATTTGAGCATTAAATTTGCAGTATTTGCTGCTTCACCCTACTCTTTTTGTTTCTATGGATTATTTAATATTTGTTAGAACTTTGTCCAACTTCTTTACTTTGTTTCCCCTCCCAGTTTTTTTTTTTAATGCCTTTCTGGTTTCTAAATCACTGCTTACTCTAAGCATTAATATTCATGTATGACCTGATTTATTCTTTACCTTCTGGCTTGATTTATGATCGGTTTTTCATACTTTTTAAAAATGTTTATTCTTTCTTTTTTTATTTTTCTTATAAGTCATCCATTTTATACACATCAGTGTATATATGTCAATCCCAATCTCCCAATTCATCACACCACAACCACCCCCCACCCCCACTTTCCCCTATGGTGTCCATACGTTTTTTCTCTACATCTGTGTCTCAATTTCTGCTCTGAAAACCGGTTCATCTGTACCATTTTCTAGATTCCACATATATACGTTAATATACGATATTTGATTTTCTCTTTCTGATTTACTTCACTGTGTATGACAGTCTCTGTATGCATCCATGTCTCTACAAATGACTCAATTTCATTCCTTTTTATGGCTGAGTAATATTCCATTGTATATATGTACCACATCTTCTTTATCTATTCATCTGTCGATGGGCATTTAGGTTGTTTCCATGACCTGGCTATTGTAAATAGTGCTGCAATGAACACTGGGGTGCATGTGTCTTTTCGAATTATGGTTTTCTCTGGGTATATGCCCAGTAGTGGGATTGCAGGAGCATATGGTAATTCTATTTTTAGTTCTTTAAGGAACCTCCATACTGTTCTCCATAGTGGCTGTATCAATTTACATTCCCACCAACAGTGCAAGAGGGTTCCCTTTTCTCCACACCCTCTCCAGCATTTGTTGTTTGTAGATTTTCTGATGATGCCCAATCTAACTGGTGTGAGGTGATACCTCATTGTAGTTTTGATTTGCATTTCGCTAATAATTAGTGATGTTGAGCAGCTTTTCATGTGTTTCATGGCCATCTGTATGTCTTCTGTGGAGAAATGTCTATTTAGGTCTTCTGCCCATTTTTGGATTGGGTTGTTTGTTTTTTTAATACTGAGCTGCATGAACTGTTTATATATTTTGGAGATTAATCCTTTGTCCCATGATTCATTTGCAAATATTTTCTCCCATTCTGAGGTTTGGCTTTTTGTCTTGTTTATGGTTTCCTTTGCTGTGCAAAAGCTTTTAAGTTTCATTAGGTCCCATTTGTTTATTTTGTTTTTATTTCCATTACTCTAGGAGGTTGATCAAAAAAGATCTGTCTGTGATTTATGTGAAAGAGTATTCTTCCTATGTTTTCCTCTAAGAGTTTTATACTGCCCAGTCTTACATTTAGGTCTCTAATCCATTTTGAGTTTATTTTTGTGTACGCTGTTAGGGAGTGTTCTAATTTCATTCTTTTACATGTGGCTGTCCAGTTTTCCCAGCACCACTTATTGAAGAGGCTGTCTTTTCTCCACTTTATATTCTTGCCTCCTTTATCAAAGATAAGGTGACCATATGTGTGTGGGTTTATCTCTGGGCTTTCTATCCTGTTCCATTGATCTATATTTCTCTTTTTGTGCCAGTACCATATTGTCTTGATTACTGTAGCACTGTAGTATAGTCTGAAGTCAGGGAGTCTGATTCCTCCAGCTCCGTTTTTTTCCCTCAAGACTGCTTTGACTATTTGGGGTCTTTTTGTCTCCATACAAATTTTAAGATTTTTTGTTCTAGTTCTGTAAAAAATGCCATTGGTAATTTCATAGGGATTGCATTGAATCTGTACATTGCTTTGGATAATATAGTCATTTTCACAATATTGATTCTTCCAATCCAAGAACATGGTATATCTCTCCATCTGTTGGTATCATCTTTAATTTCTTTCATCAGTGTCTTACAGTTTTCTGCATACAAGTCTTTTGTCTCCCTAGGTAGGTTTATTCCTAGGTATTTTATTCTTCTTGTTGCAATGGTAAATGGGAGTGTTTCCTTAATTTCTCTTTCACATTTTTCATCATTGGTGTTTAGGAATGCAAGAGATTTCTGTGCATTAGTTTTATATCCTGCAACTTTACCAAATTCATTGATTAGCTCTCCTTTTCTGGTGGCATCTTTAGGATTTTCTATGTATAGTACCATGTCATCTGAAAACACTGACAGTTTTACTTCTTCTTTTCCAATTTCTATTACTTTCATTTCTTTTTCTTCTCTGATTGCTGTGGCTAGGACTTCCAAAACTATGTTGAATAATAGTGGTGAGGGTGGACATCTTTGTCTTGTTCCTGATCTTAGAGGAAATGCTTTCAGGTTTTCACCATTGAGAATGATGTTTGCTGTGGGTTTGTTGTATATGGCCTTTTTTATGTTGAAGTAGGTTCCCTCTATGCCCACTTTCTGGAGAGTTTTTATCATAAATGGGTGTTGAATTTTGTCAGAAGCATTTTCTGCATCTATTGAGATGATCATATGGTTTTTATTCTTCAATTTGTTAATATGGTGTATTACATTGATTGATATGTGTATATTGAAGAATCCTTGCATCTCTGGGGTAAATCCCACTTGATCATGGTGTATGATCCTTTTAGTGTGGTGTTGGATTCTGTTTGGTAGTATTTTGTTGAGGATTTTTGCATCTATATTCATCAGTGATATTGGTCTGTAATTTTCTTTTTTGTAGCATCTTTGTCTGGTTTTGGTATCAGGGTGATGGTGGCCTCATAGAATGAGTTTGGGAGTCTTCCTTCCTCTCCAGTTTTTTGGAAGAATTTGAGAAGGATGGGTGTTAACTCTTCTGTAAATGTTTGCTAGAATTCACCTGTGAAGCGATCTGGTCCTGGACTTTTGTTTATTGGAAAATTTTTAATCACAGTTTCAATTTCATTACTTGTGATTGGTCTGTTCATATTTTCTATTTCTTTCTGGTTCAGTCTTGGAAGGTTATACCTTTCTAAGAATTTGTCCATTTTTTCCAGGTTGTCCATTTTATTGGCATAGAGTTGCTTGTAGTAGTCTCTCAGGATGCTTTGTATTTCTGCCGTGTCTGTTGTAACTTCTCCTTTTTCATTTCTAATTTTATTGATTTGAGTCTTCTCCCTCTTTTTCTTGATGAGTCTGGCTAATGATTTATTGATTTTGTTTATCTTCTCAAAGAATCACCTTTTAGTTTTATTGATCTTTGCTACTGTTCTTTGTTTCTATTTCATTTATTTCTGCTCTGATCTGTATGATTTCTTTCCTTCTGCTAACTTTGGATTTTGTTTGTACTTCTTTCTCTAGTTACTTTAGGTGTAACGTTAGATAGTTTATTTGAGATTTTTGTTGTTTCTGGAGGTAGGCTTGTATAGCTATAAACTTCCCTCTTAGAACTGCTTTTGCTGCATCCCATAGGTTTTGGATCATCGTGTTTTCATTGTCCTTTGTCTCTAGGTATTTTTTGATTTCCTCTTTGATTTCTTCAGTGATCTCTTGGTTATTTAGTAACGTATTGTTTAGCCTCCATGTGTTTGTGTTTCTTATGTTTTTTTTCCTGTAATTGATTTCTAATCTTATAACGTTGTGGTCAGAAAGATGCTTAATATGATTTCAATTTTCTAAAATTTACTGAGGCTTGATTTGTTACCCACGTTGTGATCCATCCTGGAGAATGTTCTGTGTGCACTTGAGAAGAAAGTGTAATCTGCTGTTTTTGGATGGAATGTCCTATAAATATCAATTAAATCTATCTGGTCTATTGTGTTATTTAAAGCTGTGTTTGCTTATTAATTTTCTGTCTGGATGATCTGTCCATTGGTGTAAGTGATGTGTTAAAGTCCCCCACTATTATTGTGTTACTGTTGATTTCCTCTTTTAGAGCTGTTAGCATTTGCCTTATGTAATGAGTTGCTCCTATGTTGGGTGCATGTATATTTATAATTGTTATATCTTCTTCTTGGATTGATCCCTTGATCATTATGTAGTGTCCTTCCTTGTTTCTTGTAGCATTCTTTATTTTAAAGTCTATTTTATTTGATATGATATTGCTACTCCAGCTTTCTTTTGCTTTCCATTTGCATGGAATGTGTTTTTGCATCCCCTCACTTTCAGTCTGTATGTGTCCCTAGGTCTGAAGTGGGTCTGTTGTAGACAGCATATATATGGATCTTGTTTTTGTATCCATTCAGCCAGCCGGTGTCTTTTGGTTGGAGCATTTAATCCATTCACGTTTAAGGTAATTATCGATATGTATGTTCCTATGACCATTTTCTTTATTCTTTTGGATTTGTTTTTGTAGGTCCTTCTCTTCTCTTGTTTTTCCCACTTAGAGAAGTTCCTTTAGCATTTGTTGTAGAGCTGGTTTGGTGGTGCTGAATTCTCTTAGCTTTTGCTTATCTGTATAAAGGTTTTGATTTCTCCATCGAATCTGAATGAGATCCTTGCTGGGTAGAATAATCTTGGTTGTAGGTTCTTCCCTTTCACCACTTTAAATATATCATGCCACTCCCTTCTGGCTTGTAGAGTTTTTGCTGAGAAATCAGCTGTTAACATTATGGGAGTTCCCTCGTATGTTATTTGTTGTTTTTCCCTTGCTGCTTTCAATAATTTTTCTTTGCCTTTAATTTTTACGAATTTGATTACTATGTGTCTCGGCATGTTTCTTCTTGGTTTTATTCCCTGTGGGACTCTCTGCGCTTCCTGGACTTGTTTGGCCATTTCCTCTCCCACGTTAGGGAAGTTTTCGACTATAATCTCTTCACATATTTTCTCGGGTCCTTTCTCTCTCTCTTCTCCTTCTGGGACCCGTATAATGTGAATGTTGTTGTGTTTAATGTTGTCCCAGAGGTCTCTTAGGCTGTCTTCATTTCTTTTCATTATTTTTTCTTTATTCTGTTCTGCAGCCGTGAATTCCACCGTTCTGTCTTCCAGGTCACTTATCCATTCTTCTGCCTCAGTTTTTCTGCTATTGATTCCTTCTAGTGTATTTTTCATTTCAGTTATTGTATTGTTCATCTCTCTTTGTTTGTTCTTTAGTTCTTCTAGATGTTTGTTAAACATTTCTTGCATCTTCTCGATCTTTGCCTCCATTCTTTTTCCCAGGTCCTGGTAAATCTTCACTATCATTATTCTGAATTCTTTTTCTGGAAGATTGTCTATCTCCATTTTATTTAGTTGTTTTTCTGGTGTTTTATCTTGTTCCTTCATTTGATACATAGCCCGCCACCTTTTCATCTTGTCTATGTTTCTGTGAATGTGGTTTTTGTTCCACAGGCTGCAGGATTGTATCGTTTTTCATACTTTTTACTCTAGCATTTTAATTGTATTTTTGTCTAGAATTTCATTTCCTTCTCTTCTTATGGGTTTCCTTATAAGCCTCAGTCCTCTCAGGTCTCTCACTTAGTATTATGGGAAGGATCCTTTAAAGTAGGATCGATGACAGTTCAACTGCCTTTCAAGAATAGCCATAATTTAAGAATATTTGATTTAAACAATTTTATGAAATATTCAGTCATTTTTTTCAACTTTAATGTATATCTTTTGTTAATCATAGTTTAATAATTTTTGATTTCTACTTTTGAAAATAATGAGTTATGTCTGTAGTACACAAAGTTACAAGTATACTGTAAACCTGGCTAGAAAACAATATTTCTACAAAAATGTGCAATCTAAAAAACAAACAAATACAAAACAGCAAGCCCATAGATAAAGAGAACAGACTGGTGGTTGCAAGAGGTGGGGGTGGGGGAGAGGTGGGAGAATGGGTGAACTTTTTTTTAAGTTTTAGTTTAAATAAATTGAATAAAAATAAAGAAATCTGTCAGTACACTGCCTGACTGAGGTAACACTGAGATAATGGAAAAGAGAGTTCAGTGACCACATGCATCAAAGAATATAGTCTTTGTAAAAACAGTTTGAAAAGTCACTTAAAAAATGGATGATTTATAGCTCACAAAATGCCACAATGGCAAAACCTGGGGAGGGGGGAGAATCTAATTTTCACAATTACCACATTATAATATGCAGAATGTCCAGGTTTCAATACAAAAGTATAATTGATATGAAGAAACTGGGAAATATAATCCATTCATATGAAATAAAGAAATTGGTGGAAATTGTCCCTGAGGAAGCCCAAAAATTGGACTTATGAGACAAAGACTTTAAAGCAGCTGTCTTAATATATGCTCAAAGGACTAAAGGAAACCAGGGACAAAGAACAAAAGAAAATAAAGAGAATAATATCTCAATATACAGAGAATATCAATAAAGATATAAAAATTGCAAACAGAAAAAAAAAAGGGATTATGGTAAATGCGTGTGAGAATCCTGGGGCATTTATTCATTCATTAATGTATATATTTAATGAGCACCCATTTCTCATGCACTGTAAATACAAATATGAATAAAACATAGGCTTCAAGAAGCTCCCTGTCTAGCACAATGACAGATATACAAGCAGGTAATTCCACTTGTAATGTGATAAATGCATAATAGTAGGGGGCATGGCAGAGAGAGCTGTTAAACTTGCCCAGAAGAGCCTGGTAAAACGTCACAGAAAAATACTTTTTTCAGCTATATCTTATAAGGTGAGTAAACCTTGCCATGTATGCAATGTGAGGAAAGGCTTTCTAGGGAGAAAAGGTCAGCATGTACAAAACATTAAAGGTTTATTTTCTGTTCAGAGGGTGACCATGAGGATGAAGTGTCAAGAGCATGGTATAAACATTAAGAAATTACACAGTTGGGCTTCCCTGGTGGCACAGTGGTTGAGAGTCCGCCTGCCGATGCAGGGGACACGGGTTTGTGCCCTGGTCTGGGAGGATCCCGCATGCCGCGGAGCGGCTGGGCCCGTGAGCCATGGCCGCTGAGCCTGTGCGTCCAGAGCCTGTGCTCCACAACGGGAGAGGCCACGACAGTGAGAGGCCTGAGTACCGCAAAAAAAAAAAAAAAAGAAATTACACAGTAAATGGAGGTTTGAGCAAGGTTTTAAAAGGCCCTCTGTGCCTTACTGAGGGGCTCAAATTTTATCCTGAATACACTGGAGAACTAGGGTTTCCATTATTGGATGGCTACTTGAGGGCAATATGGTCCTTCATGTAAGAGTGGGGCTTGGGAATAGACAGAGTAGAGGAAGAGCTTATTTAAACCACCTGGTAATTAATGAAAAACAAAATGGGCAGAATGGATCTGGGATCCATGGCTGAGGTTGGACTTGAACTTTTGATTGTAGTGATGGTGGGGGAGAAGTAGGATAGTGTCCTTTTAGAGTATTCAAGTATTAAAGGAAAAGCATCTTAAAGAGGAAGAAAAATCTAAGGCTGAGAGGAAATACAGAAGAGGGGACTAGAGAAAGCATTAAAACATGGGGACAGCATTAAAATTCTGTCTCCATTGCACAATTTGGTGTCGTTCCCTTAAAGTCTATGAGAGTGAAGCCCTCTGTAATTCTTGTGTACAACCTGCATGGTTAGATGCAGTCAAGAGTAGAGCAGCCCAGTAAAAGAATGAAATTAGAACATTCTCTAACACCATATACAAAAATAAACTCAAAATGGATTAATGACCTAAGTGTAAGACCAGATACTATAAAAGTCCTAGAGGAAAACATAGATAGAACACTCTTTGACATAAATCACAGAATATTTTTTTGGATCCCCTCCTAGAGTAATGGAAACAAAAGAAAAATAAACAAATGGGACCTCATTAAACTTAAAAGCTTTTGCACAGCAAAGAAACCCATAACCAAAGCGAAAAGACAACCTCTGGAATGGAAGAAAATATTTGCAAACTGTGAAACCAACAAGGGCTTAATCTCCAAAATATACAAACAGCTTATACAGCTCAATATCAAACAAACAACCCAATCAAAAAATGAGCAGAAGACCTAAATAGACATTTCTGCAAAGAAGACATACAGACGGCCAACAGGCGCATGAGAAGATGCTCAACATCTTTACTATTAGAGAAAGGCAAATCAAAACTAAATTCACACCAGTCAGAATGGCCATCATCAAAAAGTCTATGAATAATAAATGCTGGAGAGGGTGTGGAGAAAAGGGAACCTTCCTACACTGTTGGTGGGAGTGTAAATTGGTGCAGCCACTATGGAGAACAGTACGGAGGTTCCTTACAGAACTAAAAATAGAGTTACCATATGATCCTGCAATCCCACTCCTGGGCATATATCCAGAAAACTCTAATTCAGAAAGATACATGCACCCCCAATGTTCATAGCAGCACTATTTACAATAGCTAAGACATGGAAGCAACTTAAGTGTCGATTGACAGATGAATGGTTAAAGATGTGGTATCTATATACTATGGAATATTAGTCATAAAAAAGAATGAAATAATGCCATTTGCAGCAACGTAAATAGACCTACAGATTTTCATACTAAGTGCAGTAAGTCAGAGAAAGACAAATATCATATGATATCACTTATATGTGGAATCTAAAAAAGTAATACAAATGAACTTATTTACAAAACAGAAATAGACTCACAGACATAGAAAACAAACTTATGGTTACCACAGGGGAAAGGGAGGGGAGGGACAAATTAGGAGTTTGGAATTAACAGATACACACTACTATATATAAAATTGGTAAACAACAAGGACCTACTGTATAGCACAAGGGACTATACTCAATATCTTGTAATAACCTATAATGGAAAAGAATCTAAAAAAGAATATATGTGTATAACTGAATCACTTTGCTGTATACCTGAAATGTAAATCAACTATGCTTCAATTTTTTAAAATTCTTATAAAAAGAAGAGTGGAGCACCCCCTAAGATGTGTTAAGGCTGGAATACAATTTGAGGGGCTCTTGTCTATAAAATCAGCTTGATTAAAAAACGTATTATAAAACTCTAGGGCCCGTTTGAGGCACAGTGATTTAACAATGAAGAATTCGAATAAAGAGTAGAGAAGAGGGACTTAAGTATATAGTTACTGTCCAGTCAGTGCACTTAAAGATTCTTCATAGTGCCCAGCCACACCTCTTCCTGTTCAGGTTTAGGGACCATGTCTTTATTATCAAATTCATTTATTAGTATCAGATGTGCTATTTCTGGCTATTTTCATATCTTCCACCAAGAGAAAAAGGGCAATGCTGCTGTTATTCACAATGTCATGGTTTTTCCTCACCTTTTTGTACTGAAATAATAAAGATATTTTTACCTCTTCAGCTCTTTAACACAATTTTTAAAATGCTGGTTGTATTTTCACTCATGGTGCTAAATCAACCATTGTGCCACCACTTAATGAATATTGGCTCTCATTGATTGTTTCAAAAGTTATTACTCTGCTTCTTTGAAGATAACCACAAATGTAAGTCTTACCCAAGGTATGCTGAAATGTAAATGATATTTCATGTTCTGCTCAGGTTAAATTCACCACTCAGAAATTTATAGTCTAGATATTGGACAACACATCTTCTGTGTCTTCTCTTGAACTCTTTAGCCTGTAATCTCTGCACCTCTAGAGTGTAATTTCTTTCATTATTGACTACACCCCTGCCTTTCACACACCATCACCAGCAAAGAAGATAGAGAGGCCCATGAGCTGAGTAAGAACAGTCCCATTTGCACAAGGAATGTCCATCCTTCATGAACTACAGCTTAAGAGTGATCCAGGAGAATACAGTGTTACCACATCAATCAGAGACAAGAAGGGTTCATTGACATTGAAGTATATTGGTCTCAAAAGCCCTTGGAGGAGATAGGGGCAGCTAGCTACCTCAGAGGACTGTCTGACACATGGTACAGAGCCAGTGGAGGGGACAGAGCCATCCTGGGCCCTAGCAGTGAGGGATACACATCGGAAAGGAGTCCGTCACCACTCCTCGGTGCTGTAGACCGGAGGCAGCACTGCAGTGGGAACATAAATGGGTGAGAACCAACTGACAGATCTACACACAGGGCTCAAGCTTAAAGGTCAGGAATGGACCATTGGTAGCTCTGAGGTCTGAATAAATCCAGTGTCTCATATAGGTGAGGTCACCCCCAATCAGCATGTCAGCAACATATCTAGTATACCAGTCTTGCATAATCCCATGAAAGAAATACTTCACCAGCCAATGGGAAGAATTTGCCCATCAGGACACCCTCCTGGCCTATAGGCACAATTTTCAGAGTTCCTTAGAGTATCTGGTCAACCCCATATCTGAGGTAGAGGGCCAAGGAATGTCCCAAAAGGAAGAAATAGGAAGCAGTTCTAGACTTGGGACACCTAACCCAGACTGCTCTGCAGGCCTTAGACAGTCCAAGTCACTGGAGAGGGACTTAGAAAATTTCGAGTTTGGTATATCAGACAGCCAGGCTCATGTACCATCAGGTCTGGGCTCAGGGAACCCTTCCCAGCTGCCACTGCCAATCATAGCTGGCCCCAAGCATAATAGAGGGAGACTCAAAAAATACTTAAGGAAGACATTCAAGAGTGTGGGGCACTCTGAGGCATGGGTTCTAGTGTAGCACCCTACCTGCTCACATCTAATGCTGGTTCTCATCATTGGTATTGATTCAGAATATCTGTAGCCATGGGTAGGAGTCTCCGTTAGAATTTTTTTTTGCACTGTAGTTAAAAGCTAACAGCCATTAAGCATTTTGGGTGTTCCAAGCATTTTGCCAACAACCTCTAACGTACGCTCTTCAAATTCACTAACAATCTCATGTGGTAGTGGTTATTGTCAACTCTCTCGCACGTAGGAGGAAAGTGACTTTAAGAAGTTGAGTAACCTATAAAATGTCATATAAACGATGAGTATTGGAGCCAGGAATTGAATCTGAGTCTATGTAACATCGAAACCCATGCTCTTGGGCTTCCTTGGTGGCGCAGTGGTTGAGAGTCCGCCTGCCGATGCAGGGGACATGGGTTCGTGCCCCGGTCTGGGAAGATCCCACATGCCACAGAGCGGCTGGGCCCGTGAGCCATGGCCGCTGAGCCTGCGCGTCCGGAGCCTGTGCTCTGCAACGGGAGAGGCCACAACAGTGAGAGGCCCGCGTACCACACACACACACACACAAAAACATGCTCTTGGGGGTGACTCTAAACTTCCTATTCTCTGAGGTAGGAGGTAAAAGTCATGAGTAACCCTCACTAGCCTGACTCCAGTCCTGTATCCTTCTTGAATCAAGCTCTCTCTGGTATCAAAGTGTAGGCTGTTTGATACAATCCGAAGTACTCACAGAGATAGGGCAGATGCAATCCCAACAAATCACTCAAGTGATATAATCAGGGTGCTGTTTGAAAAAAAAAGGGGGAAATAGGTACAGAGCTAGAAATATTTCTTATATTTGTAGTGTTATGAAGAATCACCTTATTTTGTGTTTTTGTTTTTTCTTATCCATGTGAGCAGGGGATAGGAGTTTAAAATAATGTAAAAAGGCAACATACATAAAACAGTTTTTCCAAGGCTCCATTAAAAGCCAGATCTTAGACATTCATTTTGGAAGTAAATCTTTTTCCGTGCATTTAGAATAGCATAGCATTGGCCTTGATTAAGTAAGCCAGTTGTCTGGGGACAAAGTGGAGAGACAGGAAGAGTCGGTAGTGCAGGAAAAGAAAAAAGACAGCTCCCAGCAATAATCAAAGACTCCTCCTTTTCCCACTTGTTCTGTTGTTCCAGATTTTGGCTTTTGTGGATTTAACTTTTTCAAGTGGTAGGTAGTGTTTATGCATCTGCTATAATCTCCTCCTAGGCAGTTTTATCAATTTTTTTTTTTGACTAAATTTCCTTTCGAGACGCTAGACCCTCATCCCTAAAGTGACTGAGCCCACTGCCACTGTACCCTTGTCTGGACACTATTCCTGAATTTATCTACTGACTGGGAAAGGGCGTACCAAGAAGCTCCCCAGTGGATCATGCAGGTGTCAAAAGCATTCCTCTGTTCCCCCTCTAACAGCAGCTCCGGTGATCAGGGTCAGTTACCCCCGCCAAGTGTTGACTCCTCTTCTTGCTGCTTGGCACATGGAGCTGCGAAGTGGGTCCATGAAGTTCTTTATGCTATTCAGCTGGAAGTAGGACTCCCAACATGTGCTTTTAACCATCTTAAACTCTTGCAAATCCCGGAGCTTACTTTGCTGTCACTCCAGCCTTGCTGTTCATGGTGATAATTGTACTCACCTGTATCCTGACAGTTACACCTTGCCACACAGCCTCTATTGTTTCCAGTTTTTATCCCCATTGCAATCAGTGAGCCCAGTTCTGTGAAAGCTTCTCCCACTGTCAACCTTGAGTCTGAAAGGAGAGCCTCTACGGAACTTAATGGATGCTAAGGCCCACCCATCGGCATGTTCCTGTGGGCCAGTGTGTGGAAGAGTCCTCTGTGGGGGTTTGTAGACTCACAAAGTATACCTACTCTAAAATGCTTACGTTTCTGGGCCTTTAAACCCTTTCTTTCATCATTTATCAAGGCAGTTCTGGATTTCTATCTTATTTAATGTGAGCCATCACTTTTTCCATGCTTCTGAAAGCTATCTGGATATGTATACCATCTCCCAATATCCTTTCTAGGGTATAAAATTCTGTATTCCAGAAAAGTGTATGTTTCCAATTTAGTCCATCATAATCCAGACCCATGAGTAATCTCCCAGCTCCTGCTGATACATAATGGCTAGTTTCTGAAGTTCTTTCATCCTTTCCTTCCCTAGCTGACTCAGAATATCCATAGCCAGTTTATATTGGGACATAATTTTAGTTATTGGCCTAGCAGCCGGGAAGGGAGGCTGAGGAAGATCCTAAGGGAAGGTGGGGAGAGGGAAGTGGAATGCTATTTTTCAAGGGAGAGACCCCTGAAGCAACTTCAAGGGAGGGGGAAATGATAGCCCTTATTAGTGAGCCATTCTGAAGGCTCAGTGAGTCCAGAGGAATCTAGGGAATCAAGATTTTCATGTGCATCAACACAGATGTGCGCATTCTATGTACAGGCTTCCATTCTTTCCCAAACAGGACTCTGAACCTTAGCTGTGATTTTAACCTTTTTTGGAACTTGACTACTCTGAGAATTAAGGCCTGGGCCTCAGCATTTTCTACTTTCTCAGTACAGGATATGTGAGCCTCTTTGTAGGCTGCCACAAAGAAGCTCCAGCTTCTACACTTAGATTTTAATTGCCGATTAATCACTCTTGGCTTTTTGTTACCTTTCCCGACTTCAACGGAGTTTAATAATGGCTACTTAAAGCCATTGTCTTCACAGTTAGTACTTTCTCTGTATCTATAAAACCACACCAGCTAATGTATTTTCCACTGATAGAGCATCCCAGTTCACCAGTGGGGAACAGCTCTACTGCTAGCTCGTCCCAGGGGCTATCTGTACTCCTCGAATAAGCAATAATGGAGTGCCTATTGCCCTTTAGGCTGTAGGTGACCCACCTCCAAAATCCCATAATAGCATTTGTTTTCTTGTACTTAAATGTGGACCATCCCCTCTCATAGGCTGTTTTCTAGGAGGCAGACACTGAGATGGATATTAGCATGTAACACATTAATTAAGAAGTACTCTTAGTATCAACACCTGTATAAGGGAGAGGATGAAAGCAGGATTGGGCAGAGGGAGAAGCTGAACTCTGGTGAAGTCCCATCAAAGGCCTCAGCCAACTGCTCGGTCAGCCCTCAAGCCAGGATGGCCCTTGAGAATCATCCTGAGTTGTAGGGAGTGGGCCAAGCATTTATATTTCTGCATTGATGAGTCACTATAATAGGCTTTCCTGGAAGGAGATGTTGCCTTGGATGAGGGCATTTTCTTTGGCCAAGGGAATTCTCAAGGAGGGTAGACCATAGGGGCCATCTTCTAGTAGCACTTTCGGGTTTTGGGGGACTAAATGCTTCATTCTTTTTTTTTTTTTTTTTTTTTGCGGTACGTGGACCTCTCACTGCTGTGGCCTCTCCCGTTGTGGAGCACAGGCTCCGGACGCGCAGGCTCAGTGGCCATGACTCATGGGCCTAGCCGCTCCGTGGCATGTGGGATCCTCCTGGACCGGGGCATGAACCTGTGTCCCCTGCATCGGCAGGCGGACTCTCAACCACTGCGCCACCAGGGAAGCCCTAAGTGCTTCATTCTTGAAGAACAATTTTGATCATGCATCACAGTGTGCACCTCAAAATCCAAATAAAATGTAAATGAACATTGAGTTAGGTGCATGGTCTTTCCACTTATGTCCTGGGCTGTTGACATTTGGGAATAGGTAATGTAGCACTTCTTAGTCTTTGGAACAAGAAATTGTATAAATCTAGAAGATTTCAGCAAAACTCTTCAGTCTTTTTTTTTTATTTGCTGTAGGTGAGGAACACATAGTCCAGTGAATCTTTGTCTCTGTGAAGCATTAGGAACAGATATTCAGACTATAAAAGATACCATATTTTTGTCTTGGAAAAAATAACCATAGGAATATGCTTAACTGACCATGTCTTTTTTTTCCCCTCTAAATAATTAAAGATCAATTCACATTAGAAAAATTTAAGGAGGAATCCATTCTATTTAAGTACTATAATATGGTCTTATTTGCTATGTTAACAAATTTAAAAATTGATATGAAAAATTTAAATAGCAATATAGTTTTGGTCTCTCATTTTTATAATTACAGCAAAAATATGAAAAAAATAAAATACTATACCAATTTCTTTGTATTTTTCACATTTGCATCAAGTAGCTCTATAGTTATTGCTCCATGACCTCTTGGTATTTAAACTTCTGAATTTATAGGCAATTCTTTAATAATTTAGGTGATAATTTAAAATAAATATTAACACTAAAAGAAAACAAAAAGATCATGTAGTTAAAAAAATCACTTGTCTTTGAGATTAAAAATCACAGCCATTTAGGCTTTCTAAGTTACTGGAGTAAACATAAAAATTTAGAGGCAGAACTTGGACTTAGAAGGGGAAGGAGAGAGAGTGATAGATTTACCTCTGCAAATATTAACAGGTATTGCTTTTTAATACAGTGTTTCATATGTTCTTTTCTGCTTATGTGCTAATATTGTCAAAAATTAAAAACGAACTTTTGAAAGATGGTAGGCTTTTTTTTTTGCCAATTGCCTAAACAAAGAAATGAAAGTTATAAAGTCTAAAGGGATGGTAAAAATTTTAATAAATTTGTAAAGATCCATATTTGATCATATTTAGTGACGCTTTAATAAAGTATGCTCAACAGTGATAACAAATTTAAAGTAGGACTCAGACTTGTCCTAAAAGAGTTAACTTTTCTTCTTTTTGCCTGTCTACTTCCTTGCCCTTTCCCTTTTAATAATGTACAAGAATATCCATTTCAGATGAAAATAGGGTCAGGGAGCTCAGAAGACAACTTTCAAGATATTCATACAACCATGTCAGGTAAAAGCAAACATAACTCTGTTACATTTGTGAATTCCTTGATGGAAAATATTTTAAGAGGGAAAGAAAATTCCTGTATCAAAGGTAGAGTTATTCTCTACATCTAAAAAAGTGAGATCCAAACATTTCAGACATCCATTTAACAAGAAATGTTAAGTTTATTATATCCACAGAGGTGCCAATGTCTTTTAGAAATGAACATTGCTTAATTATTCAAAGGCTATAAAATTCTGTTGAGGGGTATAGTACAAAGAGCAAAATGAACTTCCAAGTTAATAAACCACCCAATAATCCCTACAAACGAATGTTTTGCACCTGTTTTAATATCTAATCTCCAGAGTACGTGGGAACAGGAGGAAATACTATAAGGCACAGGTTGTTATCCTCTTATCCACTCTCCTTTCTATGCAGCCTCTACCATGATTTCTTCTCCCCCTTCCAGCCCCCCACCCCCACCCCCCCAGCTCCTCATCCCTGCCCAGCCTGGTCAGATCGGTTCCTACCCATTTTCCAAGGCCTATTCTAAGTGTAATCAATTTCTTGGGTCTGACTTTCCTTTGACCCTACTTAAAGTTTATGCTTTATCTCTTTTCACTTGCTCTTTTTCAGTCTTCTTCACATTTCTGGGGACCCCATCTATAATAATTTAGTCTCATCTACACTGTAAATTACTTCAAGGTTGTGACTATACTTTAGGCCTTTCTTGGATCTCTAATGATACCTTCTGTTGCCTCACATTCCGCCTGTAAGATGAGAGAACATTTACATTTCCTTTTTGGTGATAACCTTGTCTATAGCTAAAAGAAGGAAGTCAATCTGGAAGAAGAGTGTTCTCAAGAGTAAATAACACCTAGGCCACTTACAGAACAAGAGCCTATGGGAAAGGCATCCAGTATTTTAAAATTTGAATAAAAGGATATTGAGGAAAAGAAACTAAATTTATTCTAGCAAAGCATATATTCTATGACCTTGGGCATTTCATTTCACCTCATTCTGTTTCATTTGCCTTTAAATAATAAAACTCTTGTTTCCTTTCTACTGGTGTAATTTTCCCTTATTATTTACAGAGAATGATTGCATATTTACTCTAGAGGAGAAAGAAAATATGTATTGAAAGACCTTTGTCATTGAACCAGCTATGAAGCTTTAATCTATTAATAATAGCCTTTTAGTGCTTTTTATCTTTGTGTGAATTACCCTTTGGCATGCCAAGAGCAGACATCAAAAGGACCCCAAAGCTCCCCAGCAGTTAAGTGGCCAAGCCTCTTTGGGGTTTTCTGGTAATTAGTTGATAAGAGGTCTGTCCAAAGCCAGGAGTTGTGACTGTCGCAAGGATAGGAAACACCTTGCACTTTGGATGCCTTCTTAGAAAACCCTCCCCTCATATCCCAAAGATTGCTACTCCACAATCTCAAACAATCATCAATATCTTTATTATTATTATTTGTTTGGTTTTGTTCTTCCTGTCAAAATCCTCTGAGCAATAATAAGTGGGGGCTGGAAGGATTTATGTTCACAGGTTCAGAAAACTGTTACCTAATCTGTATTGTCTCTTCTGAACATGTCAGACAAGGAATATTTTCCCATAATGATCTATGCCTCTCCATATGTACCTCCTCTTGCCCATTCTTTAGTACACTTGCCTCATGTCTGTTGCTTCATAATCAAACCACTGGAGTCCACTCTGTTATTAAAAATCATCATCAAGGCAGTTCCAACGAATCAACTCCAATATTAACTTCATTCATAATAGCTATGAACTGGAAGTAGTCCAGGATCTAACAACAGGAGAATGAATTAACAAACTCTAGTATAGTCATATAATGTAATACTACTTGGCAATAAAAAAGAATATGTCACTGGTACATAAAAATATGGATGAATCTCAAAACCATTATGCTGAGTGAATGCAGTCTTATCCAAAAGAGTACATACTGCTTCATTACATTGATATAAAATTCTAGTCAAAACTAATCTATAGCATAAAGAAATATACTTCTCTCAGGGAACGGAGGTAAAGATTGACTGGAAAGGGACATGTGGGGTGATGGTAATAGAGATATGGGTTATACAAGTGTAACATTGTCATAAATGAATAAATTTACAACTAAGATTTGCCCATTTTATTGTGTGAAAGTGTTATATAAAAAGAAAATATGAATATTTAATCCTGATTAACAATGTATGCTGTAATATGTAGAGAGAAATGTGACATTTGTTTGAAATGTATCAAAAAGTAAGATTTGTTGGACTGATGGATTTTAGAAAGATGGCTAGCTAGATGGATAGGTGATAAGTAAAATAAAATGTTAATGGCAAGTATAAATGTAGGTATATAGGTTTTCACTGTAAAATAATTTCAACTTTGTGGTGGGTTTAAAATTTTTCATAATATAATGATGAAGGAAAGGAGAACACTAATTAACTGTTCTTGGTAGTTTATTCCTAGTATCTCTTATTAAATTTCCTAGAATTTGAGTGCACATACAATTTTTTTAAACATCTTTATTGGAGTATAATTCCTTTACAATGGTGTGTTAGTTTCTGCTTTATAACAAAGTGAATCAGTTACACATATACATATGTTCCCATATCTCTTCCCTCTTGCATCTCCCTCCCTCCAACCCTCCCTATCGCACCCCTCTAGGTGGTCACAAACCACAGAGCTGATCTCCCTGTGCTATGCGGCTGCTTCCCACTAGCTATCTATTTTACATTTGGTAGTGTATATATGTCCATGGCACTCTCTCACTTTGTCACAGCTTACCCTTCCCCCTCCCCATATCCTCAAGTCCATTCTCTAGTAGGTTTTTGTCTTTATTCCCGTCTTACCCCTAGGTTCTTCATGACCTTTTTTTTTTCTTTCTTAGATTCCATATATATGTGTTAGTATACGGTATTTGTTTTTCTCTTTCTGACTTCACTCTGTATGAGAGACGCTAGGTCCATCCACCTCACTACCAATAACTCAATTTCGTTTCTTTTTATGGCTGAGTAATATTCCATTGTATATATGTGCCATATCTTCTTTATCCATTCATCTGTTGATGGACACTTAGGTTGCTTCCATGTCCTGGCTATTGTAAATAGAGCTGCAATGAACATATTGGTACATGACTCTTTTTGAATTATGGTTTTCTCAGGGTATATGCCCAGTAGTGGGATTGCTGGGTCGTATGGTAGTTCTATTTGTAGTTTTTTAAGGAACCTCCTTACTGTTCTCCATAGTGGCTGTATCAATTTACATTCCCACCAACAGTGCAAGAGTGTTCCCTTTTCTCCACACCCTCTCCAGCATTTATTGTTTGTAGATTTTTTTTTTTTTTTTTTTTTTTTTTTTTTTTTTTTTTGGTGGTACGCGGGCCTCTCACTGTTGTGGCCCCTCCCGTTGCGGAGCACAGGCTCCGGACGCGCAGGCTCAGCAGCCATGGCCCACGGGCCCAGCCGCTCCGCGGCATATGGGATCCTCCCAGACCGGGGCACGAACCCGTATCCCCTGCATCGGCAGGCGGACTCTCAACCACTGCGCCACCAGGGAGGCCCTGTTTGTAGATTTTTTGATGATGGCCATTCTGACCAGTGTGAGATGATATCTCATTGTAGTTTTGATTTGCATTTCTCTAATGATTAATGATGTTGAGCATTCTTTCATGTGTTTGTTGGCAATCTGTATATCTTCTTTGGAGAAGTGTCTATTTAGGTCAGACCCCAAATAGCCAAAGCAATCTTGAGAACGAAAAATGGAGCTGGAGGAATCAGGCTCCCTGACTTCAGACTATACTACAAAGCTACAGTAATCAAGACAGTATGTTACTGGCACAAAAACAGAAATATAGATCAATGGAACAGGATAGAAAGCCCAGAGATAAACCCATGCACATATGGTCACCTTATCTTTGATAAAGGAGGCAAGAATATACAGTGGAGAAAAGACAGCCTCTTCAATAAGTGGTGCTGGGAAAACTGGACAGGTACATGTAAAAGTATGAGATTAGAACACTCCCTAACACCATACACAAAAATAAGCTCAAAATGGATTAAAGACCTACATGTAAGGCCAGAAACTATCAAATTCTTAGAGGAAAACATAGGTAGAACACTCTATGACATAAATCACAGCAAGATCCTTTTTGACCCACCTCCTAGAGAAATGGAAATAAAAACAAAGATAAACAAATGGGACCTAATGAAACTTCAAAGCTTTTGCACAGCAAAGGAAACCATAAACGAGACCAAAAGACAACCCTCAGAATGGGAGAAAATATTTGCAAATGAAGCAACTGACAAAGGATTAATCTCCAAGATTTACAAGCAGCTCATGCAGCTCAATATCAAAAAAACAAACAATCCAATTTAAAAATGGGCAGAAGACCTAAAGAGACGTTTCACCAAGGAAGACATACAGATGGCCAAGAGGCACATGAAAAGATGCTCAACATCACTAATCATTAGAGAAATGCAAATGCAAATCAAAGTACAAGGAGAGGGCTTCCCTGGTGGCGCAGTGGTTGAGAGTCCACCTGCCGATGCAGGGGACACGGGTTCATGCCCCGGTCCGGGAAGATCCCACATGCTGCGGAGCGGCTAGGCCCGTGAGCCATGGCCGCTGAGCCTGTGCGTCCAGAGCCTGTGCTCCGCAACGGGAGAGGCCACAACAGTGAGAGGTCCGCGTACCGCAAAAAAAAAAAAAAAAAAAAACTACAAGGAGGTATCACCTCATACCAATCAGAATGGCCATTATCAAAAAATCTAAACAATAAATGCTGGAAAGGGTGTAGTGAAAAGGGAACCCTCCTGTACTGTTGGTGGGAATGTAAATTGATAGAACCAGTATGGAAAACAGTATGGAGGTTCCTTAAAAAACTAAAAATAGCACTGTCATATGACCCAGCAATCCCACTACTGGGCATATACCCTGAGAAAACCATAATTCAAAAAGAGACATGTACCACAAAGTCCATTGCAATACTATTTACAATAGCCAGGACATGGTACCAACCTAAATGTCCATCGACCAATGAATGGATAAAGAAGATGTGGCACATACATACAATGGAATATTACTCTGCCTTAAAAAGAAACAAAATTGAGTTATTTGTAGTGAGGTGGATTGACTGTAGGTAAGACTCTGTCTGTCATACAGAGAGAAGTAAGTCTGAAAGAGAAAAACAAATACCATATGCTAAAGCATATATAGGGGATCAAAAAAAAAATAGGTACTGATGAACCCAGTTGCAGGGCAGGAGTAAAGAAATAGACATAGAGAATGGATCTGAGGATGCGGGGTGGGAGGGGAAAGCTGGGGCGAAGTGAGAGGAGCATTGACATATATACACTACCAAATGTAAAATCGATAGCTAGTGGGAAGCAGCAGCATAGCACAGGGAGATCAGCTTGGTGCTTTGTGATGACCTAGAGGGGTGGGATGGGGAGGATTGGAGGGAGGTTCAAGAGGGAGGGGATATGGGGATATATGTATGCATATGGCTGATTCACTTTGCTGTAGAACAGAAACTAACAGAGTATTGTCCAGCAATTATACTCCAATAAAAATCTATTTTAAAAAAGGCAAAAAAAAAAATAAAATAGATAAGCAACAAGGATATACTATGTGTACACTCAGGGAATTATAGCAGTTATTTTACAGTAACTTTTAAAGGAGTATAATCTATAAAAATACTAAATCACTATACTCTAGACCTGAAGCTAATAGAGTATTGTAAAGCAACTATACTTAAATAGAATAAACGTTGGCCTCTTCTATTTTAAAGTTATCAGAGACACTGCGAAAGTTAGAGTACAAATCATCTCCCAATCAAATAAAATGTTTTGTTTTTCTTCTTTAGCTGTTATGTTTTCACTTTATCCTTCTGCTCTGTTGTTTTCCTCAGCTGACTTGGAGATTGTAGTGCCCAGAAAGATCTATTTTTACCAATCTGAAGGAATTATAGCTTAAGCAGTTTCCTGGCTGAGGAAGGAGCTATTAAAATACTCACCCACTGAGGTTGGAAAGTGAGTCTGCAGGAAAGTGAGCATATATGCTGTCAGAAAAAGGAACATTTTAATGCATTCCAATGAGGCCAGAGATGCCACTAGAGTTTGACTGGAAACCAATTGTGATTAGCATCGATGACTCATGAAAACCACAATTCAGTGTACTTTTCAGCTACCGCTGCTGTTCACTGACGTCCAAAACTGGTTGGGGAAGGTCACAGGTTTCTGCACGGCCCCAAGTCAGAATTGACCTCTTTTCATTTCAGTGACTTGCTCATTGCTGGAGGGCAGTCCCACTTCCATGAGTTTGACCACAGTCTGAAAAATGGGTAAGTTAGATTTAGTGATTGATAGGTTCCATTGCAAAGTGATAGCTGTAAAAATAAGGCTTTCTAAAAGAAAAGGGACTTTAGTAATGTTTAAAATATCCCCATTGTCACACTGGAAGTCTTAACTGTGTCATTTAGAAGAATTCTCTCTCTGCACAGATCAAGGAAGTTTTGTGATGCCAGAACTACACTGGGGATTCCCAAAGACCTCCTTTTTTCTGTATGGTAGAAGCAGAACAGAAAGTCTCTAAGTTGCCTGCAAGCCAACTGACTTCCATTCTAATAATGGCTTCTGTGGGGACAGCGGGGGCATCACAATGTAAAAATGTTTTATTTTCCTTATGGAAATCAGGTGCACAAAATTGAAGTAATCATAAATGGACTAATATAAATAGTCCATTGGCAGACCATGTACGTATGTATGTGTGTAGGTAGTTACAGTTAGGAAAAAAGAAATTTATAAACATTCAGCCCAGGAACGACAATATTACCATTAACTTGTGTATGCATCTTCGTACTCCTGTCCTCACCTAGATCCATACTTACCCACTCATCCTTCTATCAGAGCTTACCACCTTCTTGAGAGCTTTGTGTTTTTTATTTTCTTGTTTTATAAAAGTGAGCTATATCTCATATGTATACATGCCTGAAGAATATATTGTGCATTTTTTGTGTATACTGCTCTTAATTTCCTGGGATTCTTTTTTCCACTCAAACTTAGTATACTAAGATTTATACTTATTGCTGCATTTAACTATAGTTCGTCGAGTTTTCAGTTCTGTGTATATTCCATTGTGTGAATACAGCACAATTCATTTCCCTGTTCCTTTTTATCAAGAGAATTTGGGCTATTTCCAGATTGGTTATTTTCTTGTGGCAGAGAATACTGCTATCAATATTCTTGTACAGGTAGTCTCACCTAGGGTTAAACTCTGAGTAGAATGGCTCACTCATGGGGTATACAAATTTTGAACTTTATAGACAAGGCCAAGTTGTTTTTCAAAGAAGTTATTTCAAGCTAGACTTCCACCAGCAATGTAGAAAAGATTGTTTTGATCTCCATCCTCTCCAACTCTTAGCATTCTAAGACTTCTTAATTTTTGCACATCACATATTGGATATATGCTGGATTTACATATTCTTGATGTTAATCTTTGGGTTATTTACATAATAAATATCTTCCCCTAGTTTGTATCTTGTTTGTTTCAGTTCTTTTATCTTTAGATGAATACTTGATATTAATGTAGAATAATTTATGAGGTTTTTTACTTTCCTGGTTAGCTCTTAGTGTCTTGTTTAAGAATGCCTGCCCTATACAAGATCAGAAAGACTTTACAGAATAATTTCTTCCAAAAGTCTAGAATTTTGCTTTTGACCTCAATACACGTGGAGTTGATTTTCAGTTAAGTTGTACACCATGAATTAAATGCCATTTCCAGCTCCCTTTCTGTCCCCCGTAATATGGCTAACAAGTGTCAGCTCTATTTTTCAACAGTCCTTCCTTTTTCAATTTATCTGCTGTTACCTCTTTCATATATTAAAGTTCCATTTATGCTTGGATCTTTTCTAAGTTCTACTGATCAATGTGTCTATCCCTGCCTCAATACTATATTATCTTAATTATTATAGCTTTAAGTATTTATATCTGCTAAAACAAGTCGTCCTTTCTCATTTTTCTTCTTCAAAAGAATTTTGGAAATTCTTGGGCCTTTTTTCTTCCATATAAATTTTAGAGTCATATTATCAACTTTCAAAAATATTCCTGATGGGACTTCAACTGGAGTTGCATAGAATCTTTAGGTCAATTAGGAAAATCACCATTTTTATAATACTGTTTTTCTGTTCTAGAACATAGGATATTTTAACATAGGGTATTTAGATTTTCTGTAAAGTCTCATTAAAGCTTTACACTTCTCTGTGAATAATTCTTGCATATCTGTTGTTTGATTATTCCTAGATACTATTGAAAATGATGTTTTTAGGTTATATCTTCTAATTATCGTGACCATACCTAATTGTCTGTGCATTTTTTTTCAGTTTTAAAGCATATGGTTTTAAACCACTTATTCTATTTTAAGCTATAATAGTGAGAATTAATTCAGCTGTATCCAAATGAATAAATTAAGCTTTCCCAATCCCATAAACTTCTCTTTTTCCACCATTCTATTATCCTTCTCTAAACAAAGTCTTTGCTGCTCAGCAGACAACTGTTAAATGCTAGTCATCACTTCACCATGCTAACATTCTCACATTGTTTCTAGGGTCAACCCCAAACAACAATATTTTCATTTAAAGAAGGACGAGCCAACGCTTGCCTTTTCCACCTCTTTTGCAGGGAAAACCAATGTAAATATGTTACCAATTTCCTCATGGGCAATATGTCACATCCTTATACATTCCAATCCCAAATTTGACTGTGTCCTAAAAGGTGTTTTAACAGTCCCAAGATGATTCAATCTAAAATAATAAGTGGTAGGGTGGTAAATTAAGGTTTAAAACTCCCATTTATTGTATTTTCTGCTTGGTGAGAAAAAGCGAGAATTATTGCATAGGAGATCTGAGAAGTTTAGTCATAAATAAATGTTTAACTTTGCTTATCCAATGTTTCCAAAACTTATTTAACAATAGAATGTTTTAACTGTGTATTAACAATAAATCTAAGGGTAAGGAATGATGAGTTTGTGTTGAGCAAAATGTTCAGTCTGTTTAATATGTATGAACATTAGGTCCTTATTATCAAGATATATTAACTCTATTATATAATATGAGAAACACTGAATATATTTTACATTAAAATAATAGAAAGTGAAATTCTCCTTTAGATGCAGTTTTCACTTTGTGGGGGGGGATAACTTGCTTGCATTTTTTTCATTACCTCAAGAATATTAATGCCAGAGTATCCAAGCAACAAGATGGGAACACTTCTTATCTTATCATACTTGGGTCATTAGATTTGCTGTCATATTATAAAAAGAGATATATTAATACCAAGAAACAGCTTTCTTATATCTAAATGGGAAAGACTATATAAAATGGCCTGTAACCAACTATTCGGTTTTGGAGCCATACAGAATGAAGAAGTGAAGTGATAAGGATCTGGTCTGACTAGATCTTCAAGGTTCTTCTTGAAGAAGTAAGATTTAGAAACAGGAAAGAGGCAGAGAGGTGGTTTCTGGAGAGAAACCAATGAAGAAATTTAAATCCATCTTAGCATTTATAGGGAGAAGAGACGGTAACTAGCATTTCCTAAGTGCTGGCTATGTGCGCAGGGCTCTGTGACTTTTTTTTTAAAATTTAACTTATTTGTATTTATTTTAGTTATGGTAAAATACACATAACATACAATGTACTATCTTAACCATTTTTAGTGTATCATTCAGTGACGTTAAATACATTCACATTGTTGTGCAACCGTCACCACCATCCACAGAACTCTTTTCACTTTGCAAAAATGAAACGCTACCTATTAAATAATAATTCCACGTTTACCTCTCTACCCCAGCCCCTGGCAATCACCATTCCACTTTCTCTCTCTATGAATTTAACTATTTCAAGTCGCTCATATAAGTAGAATCACACAATATTTGTCCTTTTGTGGCTGGCTTATTTCATTTAGCATGCCATCCTCAGAGTTCATTCATGTTGTAGCACATGTCTTTTGATGCACAGAAGTTTTTAATTTTGATGTTGTCCAGTTTATCTAGTTTTCCTTTGTTGCCTATGCTTTGGGTGTAATATCCAAGAAATTATTGCCAAATCTAATGTCATGAAATTTCCCCCTATATTTTATGCTAAGCCTTTTATTATAGTTTTAAGTCTGCAGTGGGTTGAAGTGTGCCCCCTCCTCCCAATTTATATGTTGAAGCCCTAATCCCCAGTACCTCAGAATGTAACCATATTTGGAAATAAAGTCTCCAAATAGGTAATTAAGTTAAAATGGGATCTCTAGGGTGAGCCCAATCCAATATGACTGATGTCCTTATAAGAAGAGGGAACTTGGACACAGACATGGGCACACACACACAGAGAAAAGACCATATGAGGATACAGCAAGAAGGCAGCCATCTGAAAGCCAATGAGAGAGGCCTCAGAAGAAACCCAAACTATCAACAACTTGATCTTAGACTTCTAGCCTCCAGAACTATGAGAAAATAAACTCCTGTTTTTTTGGGGTTTTTTTGCGGTACAGCGGGCTTCTCACTGTTGTGGCCTCTCCCGTTGCGGAGCACAGGCTCCGGACGCGCAGGCTCAGCGGCCATGGCTCACGGGCCCAGCCGCTCCGCGGCATGTGGGATCTTCCCGGACCGGGGCACGAACCCGTGTCCCCTGCATCGGCAGGCGGACTCTCAACCACTGCGCCACCAGGGAAGCCCATAAACTCCTGTTGTTTAAGCCACTAAGTCTGTGGTATTTTATTATGGCAACCCTAGCAAACTGATACAAGGTCTATGGAGTTTTGTTTTGTTTTAATTAAACTTTTCTTTTGAGATAAAGTAGATTTGCATGCAGTTGTGTATCCTTTACACTGTTTCCCCTAATGGTAACATCTTATAGAACTGAAGTACACTATCATAAGGAGGAACTTAATAGTGAAACAATCCAAAAATCCTATGCGGATTTACTCCCTTTTACTTTTACTTGTGTGTGTGTCTGTGTGTATATTTAGTCCTATACAATTTTATCACATGCCTCTGTGCACATATCAACCACCACACTCAAGATACTGAACAGTTCTGTCACAAGGATCCCTCATGTTGTTCTTTTATAACCACAAATCCTTAACTCCTGGTAACCACAAATGTGTTCTCCATTTTTATAATTTTGTCATTTCAAGAATATTATATGAATGAAATCATACAATATACAATATTTGAGACTGATTTTTTTCACTCAGACTCCTTTGAGATTCGTTCAAGTTGTTGCTTGTATCATTAATTTATACCTTTGTACTGGTCTGTAGTATTCCATGGTGTACATGTACCAGAGTTTAATTAACCGTTCACCTGTTGAAGGACATCTGAGCTGCTTCAAGATTTGGGGTATAAACTTAAGTCTGCCATTTTATTATTGTTTTCTTTCTGTTTCCTCTGTTTCTTTTCTTGCCATCCTGTGGGTTAATTGAACATCTTTTTAGGATTCTATTTTTATTTATTTTAGTATATTTCCTTAAAAAATTTTTTATTGGGGTATACTTGATTTACAATCTTGTGTTACTTTCTGCTGTACAGCCAAGTGAATCAGTTATATATAAACATATATCCACTCGTTTTTGGATTCTTTTCCCATGTAGGTCATTGCAGAGTATTGAGTAGAGTTCCCTGTGCTCTACAGTAGGTCCTTATTAGTTTTCTATTTTATATATAGTCGTGTGTATATGTGAACCCCAATCTCTCAACTTATCCCTCTCCCCCTTTCCCCTCTGGTAACGGTAAGATTTTTTCTACATCTGTAACTCTATTTCTGTTTTGTAAATAAGTTCATTAGTACCATTTTTTCAGATTCCCCATATAAGCGATATCATATGGTATTTGTCCTTCTCTGTCTGACTTACTTCACTCAGTATGGCAATCTCTAGGTCTACTCATGTTGCTGCAAATGGTATTATTTCATTCTTTTTTATGGCTGAGTAATATTCCATTGTATATATGGACTGCATCTTCTTTAGTTATTCCTCTGTCAATGGACATTTAGGTTGCTTCCATGTCCTGGCTATTGTAAATAGAGCTGCAATAATCACTGGGGTACATGTTTCTTTTCACATTATGGTTTTCTCCTGGTATATGCCCAGGAGTGGGATTGCTGAATCATATGGTAGCTCTATTTTTAGTTTTTATGGAACCTCCATACTGTTCTCCATAGTAGCTGTACCAATTTACTAGTATACTTCTTTGTAGAGTTTTCTTTAGTAGTTGCTCTCTATAGAGTTTTTAAAATTAATTTTCTCAATTGCCCTTTAAAGTAAGTACTATTAGACCTGCATCAGAGATAAGAAAACTGAGGCTCAGAAATAGTAGGTAGCTTGTCTGCATGTCTGCTTGTAAGTACCAGAGCTGAAATCTGACCTAAATCTGTCTGACCCCAGAAGCTATGGTCTTGCTATCACTATATACAGCTTGCCACTGGCCTCAGGGCAATATGGGAAAGCCTTATCCATTATGAGTCATCTTTATCAGGAAGGAAGTGCAAGATTTGGCTGTACTGAGGAAGAACCCAAAGTATCATATCTCAGGAATTTTGCTCTTATTCTTCTCTCTGTGATGCCTCTTCTTTAACCCCTTTCAACCTATTGAAATCCAGTTTACGGAAAGGCAGCCACCTCCATGAATCTTTCCCTAATTGCCTTACCTCTCTGTGGTAGAAAGTAACTTTTTTCCTTTGGCTTCTCCAGAGCAGTTTGTTTATACCTCTCTTCTGGCCTGGATTCTTGCTAGCTATTTATATATTTCTTACTTCTTGTCTTAACTGGAAACTTTTTGAGGAAACAAACTAAGACATAATTCATTTTTGTCATCTCTACAGCTAGAACGATGTCTAGCATGTAGTAGTTGATCTAGCAAACATTTGTTGACTTCAGTGGAACTGGGTTAGGGCTTAGAAGGTCTGAGTAAATCTGAGTTTTTTGGAAGGAGAATCAATATGGATCTTCCTGGATAATGATCATTTAGTTCCTTGCTTGGTAGATTACATTTTTTAAGTGTATTAGAGAAAATTTTTAAGAGGCGTGGAATCGGTATAAAGCAGATCAGTTGGATTCATTAACAGGTGGGCAATTTTTCACTCCTACTTGGAACGTTTCTCAGGTTGGTGATTATGAAGTTCTCATATTTGAAATCATCTGATGTTTAAATTGCTGGTGCTCAAAGGAAAAAGTAGAGGATTTTTATTTTTATTTTAATTATTATTGATCAAACACCAAAACATCTTTCAGAATTGTCTCTACATTCAGGACAAGGATAAGCTAGCAAGTGTTTGCTAAGCTCAGATATTTAAAACCTGCTCTAGGGGAAGAAAAGTCATTTAGTTGACATAATGACCCCTTTATACATTTAAGCAGTACTTAGCTTTATGAAGCCATAAAAATATATGTGCGGTAATATACTCATTTGTCTTTCTAAAACAACCACTATAAACCAAGATTTGTAAGAGTTTTAAACATAACTGCTTTCCTAGGAGGACATGTATACGATATATATGGCTGTATTATTCCTCCCTAAGTGCTTCTCGAAGTCCATTTTCCTCATGAGTTATGGCTTCTCAAATAGAATGGAAGTGCTACTGATGTTGTTAATGCAATTCTGTTTTTAAAAGATAAATTAATTTTGATTATTTGAATATGACCAGTCAAAAAAGGGACAATTACATGAAACTTTATTTTTAATTTAACTAGGAATAAGTATATGCACAACAATGATTACCCATCTCTAAGCTTAAAAATCATAAATCTTTGAGTTAGAAGAGAAATTGACTACAGCTCAGTGCTTCCCAGCTGAAATGGTGTGCTGTAAACTGCACAGAATTGCAAAACGACCTAAGATTCATAAGTAAAGTATGTACAGTGCTTAACAGTTTACAAATTACTTTTAAATAGTAACGATGGGAAAGCACGGATTTGGAGACGACTTTAGGGAAGTTGTTTAATCTCTGGGCAGTTCCATTTTCTCCTTTCCAGCACTTCTTCTTCACGGCCCACTGCCTATAAATATCAATACACTATTTTCCAGCATGCCTCCTCCTCTCCTGCCCCAGCAACCTGCGTCTGCCCTCTCAATCCACCATGCTCCTTGTACTACATGGCCCATTGGCCCATTTCCCAACTCATTCTGTTTTTCAAGACAAATTCACTTTGCCTCTTTCCATCACATTAAAGCATCATCCTAAATGACAACCTGAGTCTCATGTCTTTTGTGAAATCTTCTAGACTACTCCAACAGTTAATAAGCTCTTGTTCTCATAATTGTCACGTATTCATTCAACAGACATTTGAGTTCATAGGCACTTTGCTACCTATGATGAGCTGTATTCTCTGTCCACAGCATCTTCAATGGTGGTTTTTAATTTTGCATGCATATATATACAGGGTTCTGCTGGGTTTTTTTTAAGTCTGAAAATTACTGTCTTAATGAAATGGAAAATAAACAGGTAATTGTAATTTGCTAAGTCATTATAGCCATATGTACAGTTATGGGAGCATCGGAGGGGGACAGCCTCTTATTTTTGGTTATCTTGCATACTTATTTCCCTCTGAGTTTTCTTGAAAACTCCTCATTAACAGGAATCATAGCATATCCTCCACTAGAACCCATGAGGGGAGGATGCTCTCTGTTTTGCTTCCTGCTATACCCAAAGTACCTAAAACAGGGCCTGGTCCAATATAGGCCCTGAATTATACTGGTTACATGCAGAAATCTTACCATTTATATGCCTCATTTTGTCTACCATGTGTAATATACCTGATAATGTTCATGACATATTTGATAGATGAAAAATGAATTTTAAAAAGAAAGATATGTCTTGGTGCTAGATATTTCAATCTTGACTATTCTGCCCTTTCACATGAGGAGCAAGACATGGAAAGTAGGTTTTAACATGTGCAGAGAAGAGAAGGCAGTGCAAAGACAAAAACATAGGACTTGGATGGCTGTGCTCCTTTTAAATTCCTTATCAAAATTATTTGCTACCCTATTTCAATCCACATCCATTGACCTGTCAATGCATAGTCCCTCCTTTTCAAGTGGAAATGGCCATCCACCTCCAGAGCTCCTCCATGGAGTGGGCTGAGGCCTTTGTTGCAAGGGAATCACAATTCAAACTCTCTCTCCCTAGTCGTGCTTCTCACACACCCTTATGGATGTTGTTTCCAAGAGAACTTCCCTAATCTTTATCTTGGAGTCTGTTTCCAGGGAATTCAGTCTAAGATAATAATAATGAAAGGAATTTGAAGCCTGACCCTACCATTTAGTATTGAAGCTATTTATTTAATTCTTTGGTCAAGTTATGTAACTTCTTTGGACTTTACATGGATTTTATGATGATTTAGTGAAGAAATAAATGTGTAAGTAATATTATATACAGCAGTGTCTTCAGAAATAAGCCTTATTTAAGAAAAAAAGTTCATAAAGTTGTTACTTACCTGATATTTTCTATGCTGAGCAACTAAAACTCTTTAAAAACAAAAACTTCTCAACTTAAGGTAAAAATTATACACTAAGGTGAATGAAATGCAAAAATCATAAGTATACAACTCAGTGAATTTTTACATATAAGCGTACTTCTGTAACTACCACCCACATTAAGCTATAAAACATTTCTGTACCCATGTCCTCCCTTTTCAATACTGCCATTAAAGACAACAATTATTCTGACTTTTATGACCATATGTTAGTTTTTCCTGTTCTCAAACTCATATAAATGGAATCATACTTTTTGTGTCTGGCTTTCTCTACTCAGTATAATTTGGTTCATCTATGCTATTTTGCAAATCACTAGTTTGTTCTTTTTCTAATCACTGTGTAGTTGTCTACTGTAAGAATATACTACAATTTGCTTACCTATTTTGCTCTTGATGATTACTTAAGTTGATTATAGTGTTTGCCTATTATAATAAAGTCACTAGGAACATTTTTGTACTGCCTTTTATTGGACATATATACTCATTTATCTTAAGTAGATATGGAGGAGTAGAATTATGGAGTTATAGATTAGGTGTTCTGGACAAATGAATCTTGATAAAATCTGACTACTATTAGCTAATACCTAAAAAGTTCTTTTCCTGAAGGTTTAAATAAATTCACCATATTGAATAAAAATTGGATATCACTACTAGTTAACTTAAAATGAAAATAACACATTATGAAGATTATGAATAAAACCTATGAATACTCAACAAAGCTGATAGACGCAGAGGAAATGTCACCTAAAACATGAATGAAAAACACAGTGAGTTCACTTATCTTCTTCAGTGTAGCTACACAAACACTGGGGAATCAGTTTAACTACAGTTCCATCCTGTAGTTCTGCCTCAGGACTGCACACCTGCTTTTAATTTATAGACAATATATAAAAACGACATATTGAGTATGTCTTCTCAGCTTGGCATAAAGGTTGGATAAAATGGATGAGAGCCCCCTCACTGTTTTGCCTACAGTGGGCTAGGTAGTAATGATACCACAAACAGAGTAGTAAAAGTATGAGAGAATTAGGAGCTTCACTAATTAGGAGCTACCCAGTGGCTATACTGTGAAAAGAAATATCCTTTCTTGTGAGATCTGATTTTTAAATGATATGGAATATATGAGATTTTGTGGGTGTATCAGACAAGAGACCAGCAGGAAACAGCATGTTCAAGCAGTATTGTTGGGGAAAGCTTAATGAAGAAGATGTTTACAAAGGTAGAAGCAGAGTTAAGGGAAACCAACAAACAAATGCAGGTAGACTTAGGACTAAGGGAGCCTTAAGACTACAGTCAGCAAGCATAGTGGTGTTACCTGAATCTGGAGAAGTCGGCTCAATAAAGATTGTGTTGTTAAGTGGATGAAATCAGCTAACTGGTGGCACTGTGGCAAGGAGAGAATTGGGGAAGTAAGCATTCTAATCTCATTCTCTTCCTGACTTCTGAGCTGCTGGAGACTCACTGGCAACTTGCTTTGGTCAACTCTAAATTGTTACCACAGGAAATTCTCTTAAAGCTAGCATTAATGGGTCACAGGGTATGAAATTTCAGAGATCTTAATATGTTGTCAAACAATCTTAAGGGATGTTTACACTAGTGTATATACACAAGAGGATATTATGAGAGTAATATTGGTAACAGCTAGACAGGTAGAACATTTTCTTTTATACTTCAGTTGGCCATTTATTTTTCTCCTGTGAATATTTCCTCTGTGTTCTCTAATTGGTAGAGTGCTAATGTTTCCCCTATTAATTTGTTAGGGCTCTTGATCTATTAAGAATGTATAATATTATATACATATAAAATTTCATTTTTAGACAAATCTGCTCAGAGAGTGTTTTCCTTCAGACATTTTTTTCTATTGCTTTAATGTTTGGGGAGTTGTTCCTCTTCCTGAAATCATTTTTAAATTACATATTTCCTGGTTTACTATACTATGTTTGGGTTTTTTTTACTCAAAACTCTTTACATCTTTACTCTGACATCTTTCAACTATTTATATGACAGTTGTACCATTTAGAAACAAAATTTGTTTCTCCATCCATTTCTTATATCTGCTAGCAAAAGGGTGATGTTCTTTCCTTCCTTCCTTCCTGCCTCCCTCCCTTCCTTCCTTCCTTCCTTCTTTCTCTCATTTTATATAGTTAGAGTCCATTTTTATAGAATAATTCCTAGCTTTTGTTTTTTGTTGTGATATAGAAAATTCGATGCATAAATTCAGTAGACAAGATATATAGGAAACTAAAATTTTAATTTTTTAGAGTTGCCCACTTCACAGAATTTTTTTAATTCTAAGAATTCTTGTTAATTCTATTTAGTTTAATGGTTTTATAGACAAAATGTATTCAAAAATAATACTTTTCTTATTTCTTTCTGGTAATGGTAACTCCTTTTTTAGGGTAAAAATCATTTTTTAAAAAATTGAGACAGTCACAATATTTAGAATAGTATAATGAAATTAGAATGCATATTTTTAATTTATTTTTTTGTTATGGGTTACCTGATAATTAAAATTGTTTTATTGCATATGAACAGACATGTAACTGGATATAAAATTGGGAGGGTTCTCAGTTCTTCTCTCTCAAAACTTTGTCCTAATATTTTTTCCTTGTATCTTTGCCATTCAAATGTTTGCTAGGATTTGTCTAGCTATAATCTTCTTAATTAGTTTTGGCACTTAGATTCTACTTATTTGTAAAGCCAAATATTTTTCATCTACAGAAAATTTTCTTCTGAATATATTTTGTTTTGTTTTGTTTTTTTAATCTCTGTTTTTCTCTTCAGGTTGTTTTTTTTGGGGTTTTGTTGTTGTTGTTGTTTTGTGGGTTGTTTTTTTTTTACATGTAATGGGTTTTCACGCTTTTGTTATTTTTCTGTGTCAGTTCTCCTCTTTACTGCTGACAACACAGGTTTCAATTCCACTATAAAGTTTTAATTTCTCTGAAAGAGTTCAATTTGTTTTCTTTTTATCTTGAGATGTTCTTTCTTTTTTTAAAATATGTGTGCTTTATTCCATCCTAATAAAACTATATAAAGTAACTTTCTGAAATGTATTCTTATACCCATAGTAAATAAAAAGTCTGAGTGGCACCTTTTACTTCTGATTGTCAATTATGATTTTTGTTTACTTTGCTCTAAAGTTTCTTTTCCCTTAATAAGAATATTGGTAATTTTTTTCTTCTTACTGCTTAAAGAACAGAGACATATCAAGGCCCAGTACTTGCCCAAAGCAGTTCTTAAATAGTGATAAAAACAACTTCACAGAATTGTAGTTGGACAAAAGGCCCTATTTTCAGAGTCTAATAAGTATATATAGATTGCAAGTAAACAGGCATAAATTTTGTCTCTTAATTCTCCATTTTCCAACACTTTAAATAAAACTTAGTAAGTGCAAAACCACAACCCCCAGTGTGCAAGTCAACTAGTAAGCTTCCTGTTGCCACTGTCTGTCCTCCCTCACTATTCCACTGGTTTCCTGACAGCTCTGTTTTGGAGGGTTGAGGTGGTTTTGCTAATGCAGTGAATAAAGGTTTTATTGATCAAACATTGTTATTTCTCAGTTTAGCGTTATGAATCTTTCAGAAGAGGATTGCCTCCAAGACTTCCTTTTTCAGAGTTGATGCATTACTCTTTGTGTGTGTGTGTGTGTGTGTGTGTGTGTGTGTGTGTGTGTGTGTGTGAGAGAGAGAGAGAGATTATTTAAAGGAAGAGTGTGAAGGGCAACAACAAGGAGACTAGTTGGCTATCACTTAAGCCACAATTAATTGGCTCTTAAAGGAAGAGTAGGAATTTCCTAGTCGGAGAAAGGAAAGGGGAGACATCTTCATGGAGAGAAATACATGTTCAGAGATGGAACTGTGTGACATAGTGATATGTTTGGCAAACACAACAATTTCAGTGCAGGTTAAGAGCAAAATGTGTGGGTAATGGGAATCTTGTTGGAGGAAGAAATGTGAAAAGCTAGCTGCCTCTAGATTGTATAAAGCTGTACATGTTTATAGATGGGTTGTGGTTAGTGGGGGAAGCCCATGAATTCATCAGAGCACTGATGTGACTATTCTGTGATTTGAGATAGGTGGTGACTGTGTGAAAGACAGAAAAACAGGAAAAAGAGGTACCAGAGTGACCAATTAAGAATCTATTACAAGTGTCACAGTGTCTTAATGAAGTGTCTTAAAGCAAGACCAGTGGAGTTTGTGAGATATTTTATTCACAGAGTTAGAAAGACAAATTTATGAAAGGGATATATTTTCAGAAGTGTGGGGAGGGCTTCAGGTATGAAAAAGAGAAATTAAGGTATAATGGGATTATTGGAAAAATAAAAAACTATAGCAGAATAAATTGGTCTAAGTCTTATGGAGGTCAATTAGAAGAAGATACATCTTTTGATGTCATAAACCCATAAACCCATAAACCCATTTCTGTGGGTTTGTCCTATGATATTCTTGTATGCATGTTAAATAATTTATATACAAGTTTGTTCATTACCAGAATGTTATTCATACCAAAACACTGGAAAAGATTCCAGTGTATATCAATGGAAATTATTTATATAAATTATGATATATCCATCTAATGGATTATAAAGCAATGGTTTAAGAAAAAAAGCATGTTTCTATGTACTGGTAGAAAATGATCTTCAAACTATTTTAATTTTTAAGAGTGAAACACTGGATTGGAATATACTTTATTTAACAGCTTTACTGAGATTTAATTGGCATACAATAAACTGTACATATTTCAAGTGGAAAATTTGATGGATTTGGGCAAATAGATACACAGATGAAACCATCCTCACAATCAAGTTAATGAATATATCTATCACCTCCTAAAATTTCCTTGTTCTTTTTAATCCCTTCCTCCGTCTTCACAAACTTCTCTAATCACATTTAGTGTTGTCACTGATCTGTTTTCTGCTACTATCGATTGATTTCCATTTTATAGAATATTTTATATATATATATAATCATATAGTATACCGTCTTGTCTTTTTGGTCTTACTTCCTTCAGTATATTTATTTTGTGATTCAGGCATGTCATTGCATGTATCAATGGTTGACTCTATTTTATTGCTGAATAGTATTCTATTGTATGGTAAACCACAATTTTTAAGTCATTTATCTTTTGATGGACATTTAAATTATTTCCAAATCTGAGGTATTAAAAATAAAGTTGTCATGAGCATTTGAGTGCAGGACTTTTATGGACATATGCTTTCAATTATCTTGTGCAAATACCTAGAACAGTGTTTGAGTAGTATGGTAAATGTATATTTAACATTTTATGAAACTGTGAAACTATTTCTAAAGTGGTAGCACCATTTTATATCCTCACCAGTAGAATATGAGAGTTTAAGTTGCTCTATGTATTCTCCAAGACTTAGTATTTGTCGATCTTTTAAATTTTAGCTATTTTATTGTGTGTATGGTAGACTCTCATTATGGAATTAATTTGTATTTCCCTAATGATTAATTATGTTGAGTATATTTTTATGTGACTATTTGCTATCGATATATTTATATCCGTATATCCTATATAGGGTATATCCTATATCCATATATATAGGAGAAGTGTCTATTCAAATCCTTAGCCCATTTTTCAGTTGGGCTGTATGTCTACTTATTATTGAGTTTAAAGTTACATATTCCAGATATAAATGCTTTCAGATATTAGTTTTGCAAATATTTTCTCTCAGTTTATGGTGTGCATTTTCATTTTCTTGAGAGTGTGTTTTGAAGAGCAAATGGTTTTAATTTTTTTAATATAAATTTATTTTGTTTATTTATTTTTGGCTTCACTGGGTCTTTCTTGCTGTCCGTGGGCTTTCTCTAGTTGCGGCGAGCAGGGGCTACTCTTTGTTGTGGTGCACAGGCTTCACACTGCGGTGGCTTCTCTTGTTGTGGAGCATGGGCTCTAGGCACACAGACTCAGTAGCTGTGGCACACGGGATCAGTAGTTGTGGCTTGTGGGCTCTAGAGCGCAGGCTCAGTAGTTGTGGTACACGGGCTTAGTTGCTCCGTGGCATGTGGGAACTTCCCGGACCAGGGCTCGAACCTGTGTCCCCTGCATTGGCAGGCGGATTCTTAACCACTGGGCCACCACGGGAGCCCCCGATTTTAATTTTGGTAAAGTCCAATTTGTTAACTTTCCTTTTATAGTTTATATATTTTGTGTCATGTTTCAGAAATCTTTGTGCAACTTAAGGTAACCAAGATTTTTCCTGTTTTCCTCTAGAAGTTTTAAAGTTTTAGCTTTTACATTTAGCTTTTACATTTACATGAACATCTATTTCAAGTGAATTTTTGCTAGGTCTGAGATGAGAGATAAAGGTGTAATTTGATTTTTTTTTTTTTGTATATGGGTGTTTAACTTTTCAGCACCTTTTATGGAAAAGACTATCCTTTCCCCCACTGAATTGCTTAGGCACTTTTGTCAAAAATCAGTTAACTGTATACACATGGATATATAGATCTAAACTTTCTATTCTGTTCCCTTGAGTCATACTCTAGGACCTAGGGCCCATATCAAAAAAGAACTTGCTTTACTGCCCTGAAAAACTACAAAAGTTGTGTGCCAGTCATGATCCTGGCAGGAGACAGTTGGAACGCCTCAAAGTGAATTCAACGAGATGAACTCTGACAGAGGATTGCACAGGAAGGGAAACCCAGAGAAGAACATCGGCATTGTGAAAGAGAAATTTCCTGGACCTCTCTTGGGTAGAATAGGCATCATGAAACACTACCTCCATTGCAAACATGTAATTAAAGTATATAGAAACTAACTATGAGGAACGTTACAGATGCTTTAAAAAGATATAACTAGGAGTCAGAAAGTGCGGATCACACACACACAAAAAAGTTAAAGTTAATTGGGGAAATGGAATTCCAAGTAAATGGAGTATCATATGTGATGATCATCTAATGAAAGGTAGAATGGTACACTATTTTTATTTATTTTTTTAACATCTTTATTGGAGTATAACTGCTTTACAATGGTGTGTTAGTTTCTGCTTTATAACAAAGTGAATCAGTTACACATATACATATATCCCCATATATCTTCCCTCTTGCGTCTCCCTCCCACCCACCCTCCTTATCCCACCCCTCTAGGTGGTCACAGAGCACCGAGCTGATCTCCCTATGCTATGAGGCCGCTTCCTACTAGCTATCTATTTTACATTTGGTAGTGTATATATCTCCATGCCACTCTCTCACTTTGTCACAGCTTACCCTTCCCCCTCAACGTATCCTCAAGTCCATTCTCTAGGAGGTCTGCATCTTTATTCCTGTCTTGCCCCTAGATTCTTCATGACCTTTTTGTTTGTTTGTTTTGTCGATTCCATATACATATGTTAGCATACGGTTATTTGTTTTTCTCTTTCTGACTTACTTCACTCTGTATGACAGACTCTAGGTTCATCCATCTCACTACAAATAACTCCATTTCGCTTCTTTTATGGCTGAGTAATATTCCATTGTATATATGTGCCACATCTTCTTTATCCATTCATCTGTCGATGGACACTTAGGTTGCTTCCATGTCCTGGCTATTGTAAATACAGCTGCAGTGAACACTGTGGTACATGACTCTTTTTGAATTATGGTTTTCTCAGGGTATATGCCCAGTAGTGGGATTGTTGGGTCAGATGGTAGTTCTATTTTTAGTTTTTTAAGGAACCTCCATACTGTTCTCCATAGTGGCTGTATCAATTTGCATTCCCACCAACAGTGCAAAAGGGTCCCTTTTCTCCACACCCTCTCCAGCATTTATTGTTTGTAGGTTTTTTGATGATGCCCATTCTGACTGGTGTGAGGTGATATCTCATTGTAGTTTTGATTTGCATTTCTCTTATGATTAATGATGCTGAGCATTCTTTCATGTGTTTGTTGGCAATCTGTATATCTTCTTTGCAGAATGTGTATTTAGATCTTCTGCCCATTTTTGGATTGGGTTGTTTGTTTTTTTGATATTGAGCTGCATGAGCTGCTTGTAAATTTTGGAAATTAATCCTTTGTCAGTTGCTTCATTTGCAAATATTTTCTCCCATTCTGAGGGTTGTCTTTTCATCTTGTTTATGGTTTCCTTTGCTGTGCATAAGCTTTTAGGTTTCATTAGGTCCCATTTGTTTATTTTTGTTTTTATTTACATTTCTCTAGAAGGTGGGTCAAAAAGGATCTTGCTCTGATTTATGTCCTAGAATGTTCTGCCTATGTTTTCCTCTAAGAGTTTGATAGTGTCTGGCCTTACATTTAGGTCTTTAATACATTTTGAGCTTATTTTTGTGTATGGCATTAGGGAGGATTCTAATTTCATTCTTTTACCTGTAGCTGTCCAGTCTTCCCAGCACCAGTTATTGAAGAGGCTGTCTTTTCTCCATTGTATATTCTTGCCTCCTTTATCAAAGATAAGGTGACCATATGTGTGTGGGTTTATCTCTGGGTTTTCTATCCTGTTCCATTGATCTATATTTCTGTTTTTGTACCAGTACTATACTGTCTTGATTGCTATAGCTTTGTAGTATAGTCTGAAGTCAGTGAGACTGATTCCTCCAGCTCTGTTTTTCTTTCTCAAGATTGCTATGGTGATTCGGGGTCTTTTGTTTTTCCATACAAGCTGTGAAATTTTTTGTTCTGGTTCTGTGAAAAATGCCAGTGGTAGTTTGATAGGGATTGCATTGAATCTGTAGATTGCTTTGGGTAGTATAGTCATTTTCACATGTTTATTCTTCCAATCCAAGAACATGGTATATATCTCCATCTGTTTGTATCATCTTTAATTTCTTTCATCAGTGTCATAATTTTCTGCATACAGGTCTTTTGTCTCCTTAGGTAGTTTTATTCCTAGATATGTTATACTTTTTGTTGCAATGGTAAATGGGAGTGTTTTCTTAATTTCGCTTTCCGATTTTTCATCATTAGTCTATAAGAATGCAAGAGATTTCTGTGCATTAATTTTGTATCCTGCTACTTTACCAAATTCATTGATTAGCTCTAGTAGTTTTCTGGTAGCTTCTTTAGGATTCTCTCTGTATAGTATCATGTCATCTGCAAACAGTGACAGCTTTACTTCTTCTTTTCCAATTTGGATTCCTTTTATTTCTTTTTCTTCTCTGATTGCTGTGGTTAAAACTTCCAAAACTATGTTGAATAAGAGTGGTGACAGTGGGCAACCTTGTCTTGTTCCTGTTCTTACTGGAAGTGGTTTCTGTTTTTCACCATTGAGGACAACGTTGGCTGAGGGTTTCTCATATGTGGACTTTACTATGTTGAAGTAATTTCCCTCTATGCCTACTTTCTGGAGGGTTTTTATCATAAATGGGTGTTGAATTTTGTTGCAAGCTTTCTCTGCATGTATTGAGATGATCATATGGTTTTTCTCCTTCAACTTGTTAATATGGTGAATCAGGTTGATTGATTTACATATATTGAAGAATCCTTGCATTCGTGGGGTAAACCCCACTTGATCATGGTGTATGATCCTTTTAATGTGCTGTTGGATTCTGTCTGCTAGTATTTTGTTGAGGATTTTTGCATCTATGCTCATCAGTGATATTGGCCTGTAGTTTTCTTTCTTTGTGACGTCATTGTCTGGTTTTGGTATCAGGGTGATGGTGGCCTCACTGAATGAGTTTGGGAGTGTTCTTCCCTCTGCTCTATTTTGGAAGAGTTTAAGAAGGATTGGTGTTAGCTCTTCTCTAAATGTTTGATAGAATTCACCTGTGAAGCCATCTGGTCCTGGACTTTTGTTTGTTGGAGGATTATTAATCACAGTTTCAATTTCAGTGCTTGTGATTGATCTGTTTATATTTTCTATTTCTTCCTGGTTCAGTCTTGGAAGGTTGTGCATTTCTAAGAATTTGTCCATTTCTTCCAGGTTGTCCATTTTATTGGCTTATAGTTGATTTTAGTAATCTCTCATGATCCTTTGTATTTCTGCAGTGTCAGTTGTTACTTCTCCTTTTTCATTTCTAATTCTTTTGATTTGAATCTCCTCCCTTTTTTTCTTGATGAGTCTGGCTAATGGTTTATCAATTTTGTTTATCTTCTGTAAGAACCAGCTTTTAGTTTTATTGATCTTTGCTATTGTTTCTTTCATTTCTTTTTCATTTATTTCTGATCTGATCTTTATGATTTCTTCCTTCTGCTAACTTTGGGGTTTTTTTGTTCTTCTTTCTCTAATTGCTTTAGTGTAAGGTTTGTTTGTTTATTTAAAATGTTTCTTGTTTCTTAAGGTAGGATTGTATTGCTCTAAACTTCCCTCTTAGAACTGCTTTTGCTGCATCCCATAGGTTTCAGGTCATTGTGTTTTCATTGTCATTTGTTTCTACGTATTTTTTGATCTCCTCTTTGATTTCTTCAGTGATCTCTTTGTTATTAAGTAGTGTATTGTTTAGCCTCCATGTGTTTGTATTTTTTACAGATTTTTTCCTGTATTTGATATCTAGTCTCATAGCGTTATGATTGGAAAAGATACTTGACACGATTTCAATTTTCTTAAGTTTACCAAAGCTTGGTTTGTGACCCAAGATATGATGTATCCTGGAGAATGGTCAATGAACACTTGAGAAGAAAGTGTATTCTGTTGTTTTGGGATGGAATGTCCTATAAGTATCAATTAAGTCCATCTTGTTTAATGTATCATTTAAATCCTGTGTTTCCTTATTTATTTTCATTTTGGAAAATCTGTCCATTGGTGAAAGTGGGGTGTTAAAGTCCCCTACTATGATTGTGTTACTGTCGATTTCCCCTTTTATGGCTGTTAATGTTTGCCTTATGTATTGAGGTGCTCCTGTGTTGGTTGCATAAATATTTTAAATTGTTATATCTTCTTCTTGGATTGATCCCTTGATCAGTATGTTGTGTCCTTCTTTGTCCCTTGTAATAGTCTTTATTTTAAAGTCTATTTTGCCTGATATGAGAATTGCTACTCCAGCTTTCTTTTGATTTGCATTTGCATGGAATATGTTTTTCCATCCCCTTACTTTCAGTCTGTATGTGTCCCTAGGTCTGAAGTGGGTCTCTTGTAGACAGCATATATATGGGTCTGGTTTTTGTATCCATTCAGCCAGTCTGTGTCTTTTGGTTGTAGCATTTAGTCCATTTACATTTAAGGTAATTATTAATATGTATGTTCCTATTACCATTTTGTTGTTTTGGGTTTGTTATTGTAGGCCTTTTCCTTCTCTTGTGTTTCTTGCCTAGAGAAGTTCCTTTAGCATTTGTTGTAAAGCTGGTTTGGTGGTGCTGAATTCTCTTAGCTTTTGCTTGTCTGTAAAAGTTTTAATTTCTCCATCGAATCTGAATGAGATCCTTGCTGGGTAGAATAATCTTGGTTGCAGGTTTCTCTCCTTCATCACTTTAAATATGTCCTGCCACTCCCTTCTGGCTTGCAGAGTTTCTGCTGAAAGATCAGCTGTTAACCTCATGGGGAATCCCTTGTGTGCTATTTGTTGTTTTTCCCTTGCTGCTTTTAATATTTTTTCTTTGTACTTAATTTTTCATAGTTTGATTAATATGTGTCTTGGTGTGTTTATATTTGGATTTATCCTGTTTGGGACTCTCTGCACTTCATGGGCTTGATTAACAATTTCCTTTCCCATATTAGGGAAGTTTTCAACTTTAATCTCTTCAAATATTTTCCCAGTCCCTTTCTTTTTCTCTTCTTCTTCTGGGAACCCTATAATTCGAATGTTGGGGCATTTAATGTTGTCCCAGAGGTCTCTGAGACTGTCCTCAATTCTTTTCATTCTGCTTTCTTTATTCTGTTCTGCAGTAGTTATTTCCACTATTTTAACTTCCAGGTCACTTATCCGTTCTTCTGCCTCAATTATTCTGCTATTGATCCCTTCTAGAGAATTTTAAATTTCACTTATTGTGTTGTTCATCACTGTTTGTTTGCTCTTTAGTTCTTCTAGTTCCTTGGTAAACGTTTCTTGTATTTTCTCCATTCTATTTCCAAGATTTTGGATCATCTTTACTATCACTATTCTGAATTCTTTTCCAGGTAGACTGCCTATTTCCTCTTCATTTGTTAGGTCTGGTGGGTTTTTACCTTGCTCCGTCATCTGCTGTGTGTTTTTCTGTCTTCTCATTTTGCTTATCTTACTGTGTTTGGGGTCTCCCAGGTTGCAGGTTCGTAGTTCCCGTTGTTTTTGGTGTCTGCCCCCAGTGGCTAAGGTTGGCTTAGTGGGTTGTGTAGGCTTCCTGGTGGAGGGTACTAGTGCCTGTGTTCTGGTGGATGAGGCTGGATCTTGTCTTTCTGGTGGGCAGGTCCACGTTTGGTGGTGTGTTTTGGGGTGTCTGTGGCCTTCTTATGATTTTAGGCAGCCTCTCTGCTAATGGGTGGGGTTCTGTTCCTGTCTTGCTAGTTGTTTGGCCTATAGTGTTCAGCACTGTAGCTTGCTGGTCGTTGACTGAAGCTGGGTTTTGGTGTTTAGATGGAGATCTCTGGGAGTTTTTCGCCATTTGATATTACGTGGAGCTGGGAGGTCTCTTGTGGACCAATGTCCTGAACTTGGCTCTCCCACCTCAGAGGCACAGCCCTGACGCCTGACTGGAGCACCAAGAGCCTGTCATCCGCACGGCTCAGAATAAAAGGGAGCAAAAAAAGAAAGAAAGAAAGAAGACCAAATAAAATAAAATAAAGTTATTAAAATAAAAAATAATTATTAAAAAAAATTTTTAAGTAATAAAAGAAACGAAGAAAGAGCAAGCAAACCAAGAAACAAATCCACCAATGATAACAAGTGCTAAAAAGTATCCCCCCCAAAAAACAAAAACAAAAACGGAGAGGCAGAACCCTAAGACAAATGGTAAAAGCAAAGCTATACAGACAAAATCACACAGAGAAGCATACACATACACACTCACAAAAAAAGAAAAAGGGAAAAAAAAAATATATATATATATCATTGTTCCCAAAGTCCACCTCCTCAATTTGGGATGATTCGTTGTCTATTCAGGTATTCCACAGATGCAGGGTACATCAAGTTGATTGTGGAGATTTAATCCGCTGCTCCTGTGGCTGCTGGGAGAGATTTCCCTTTCTCTTCTTTGTTCACACAGCTCCTGGGGTTCAGCTTTGGATTTGGCCCCGCCTCTGCGTGTAGGTCGCCTGAGGGCGTCTGTTCTTCGCTCAGACAGGACGGGGTTAAAGGAGCAGCTGCTCCGGGGGCTCTGGCTCACTCAGGCCAGGGGTAGGGAGGGAGGAGTATGGATGCGGGGCGAGCCTGTGGCGGCAGAGGCCGGCGTGACATTGCACCAGCCTTAGGTACGCCGTGCGTTCTCCCGGGGAAGCTGTCCCTGGATCACGGGACCCCGGCAGTGGCGGGCTGCACAGGCTCCGGGAGGGGAGGTGTGGATAGTGACCTGTGCTCACACACAGGCTTCTTGGTGGCGGCAGCAGCAGCCTTAGTGTCTCATTCCCGTCTCTGGGGTGCACGCTGTTAGCCGCGGCTCGTACCCGTCTCTGGAGCTCCTTTAAGAAGGGCTCTTAATCCGCTCTCCGCGCGCACCAGGAAAGAAGGAGGCAAGAAAAAGTCTCTTGCCTCTTTGGCAGGTCCAGACTTTTTCCCAGACTCTCTCCCCGCTAGCCGTGGTGCACTAACCCCCTGCAGGCTCTGTTCACGCCGCCAACCCCAGTCCTCTCCCTGCGCTCCGACCGAAGCCCGAGCCTCAGCTCCCAGCCCCGCCCACCCCGGCGGGTGAGCAGACAAGCCTCTCGGGCTGGTGAGTGCTGGTCGGCACCGATCCTCTGTGCGGGAATCTCCCCGCTTTGCCCTCTGGACCCCTGTTGCTGCGCTCTCCTCCGCGGCTCCGAAGCTCCCCCCACCCTCCGCCACCCGCAGTCTCCGCCCGCGAAGGGGCTTCCTAGTGTGTGGAAACCTTTCCTCCTTCACGGCTCCCTCCTACTGGTGCAGGTCCTGTCCCTATCCTTTTATCTCTGTTTTTATCTTTTTTCTTTTGCCCTACCCAGGCACGTGGGGACTTTCTTGCCTTTTGGGAGGGTCTCCTGCCAGCGTTAGTAGGTGTTCTGTAGGAGTTGTTCCACATGTAGATGTATTTCTGGTGTATCTGTGGGGAGGAAGGTGATCTCCGCGTCTTACTCTTCTGCCATCTTGAAGCTCCTTGGTACACTATTTTTAAACTATAAAAACGCCAGAATGGTTGAAACAAAGTGTGAGAAGGAGAGCAATCAAAAGTGAACCTGGGGACTGTCCTGGTTTTGCAGTGGTTAGGACTCCGCACTCCCAATGCAGGGGGCCCAGGTTCAATCCCTGGTCAGGGAGCTAGATCCCACATGCATGCTGCAGCTGAGAGTTTGCATGCCAACACTGAGGAGCGCATATGCCACAATTAAGGAACCCATGTGCTGCAACTAAGGAGCCCACTTGCCACAACTAAGACCTGGTGCAACCAAATAAGTAAATAAATACTTCTTTTTAAAAAGCCTTATAGGGTTTCACTGGTGGCGCAATGGTTGAGAGTCCACCTGCCGATGCAGGGGACACGGGTTCGTGCCCCGGTCTGGGAGGATCCCACATGCCGCGGAGCGGCTGGGCCCGTGATCCGTGGCCGCTGAGCCTGCGCGTCCAGAGCCTGTGCTCCGCAACGGGAGAGGCCACAACAGTGAGAGGCCCGCATACCGCAAAAAAAAAAAAAAAAAAAAAAAAAAGCCTTATAAAAAAAGTGAACCTGAAGAGGCAGAAAGAGGCCAGGCTACATAGTGCCTTGTAGGTCAAATTACAGATATGGATCTTTATTCCAGGAGCAACAAGAAGGCATTGATGAGTTAAATGATGAGTGAAAAGTGACATCATTTCATCTGTAATTTGAAAAGAATCTTTATCTGATGAACTCCATCAAATTTTTCACAGTGTAAAATATGGGGAGCCTACTTAGGAAGCTAGTGCAATAATTCAAGAGAGAGATTTAAAAAGGTGACCATGGAGAATAAAGTAAAATCAATAGGATTTCATGATGGAGTTGATACAGAGGGTTAGAGTAAGATATTATGCTTATTGAACTTCCAGGAATACCCGTGATAGTTTTACTTCCTTTTCCACTCTAGTGAATGCTTTGTAAGAACTAGGTACATTCTGAGAATTGATAAAACTTCTCTGGGCTGAGAGCCAGTTCTGGGCCTATTAGCATTCAGATACATTTTTTTTTTCATGCCTCCCCTGTTCTTTTTCACAATGGCTGATCCCTGCAGAATCCAGCTGACTTTCGATTGGGTTCAGCCAATACAAGACTCTTGTGGGAGATTGAAGGACAGGAAAAAGAAGTCAAGGTAATTTTCTTTTTCTCTGTCTTGGATGATCTTTCTCTTTCTCTTTCTCTGTCTCTCTCTCTCTGTCTCTCTCTCCCTCTCCCTCTCCCTCTCCCCCTCTTTATCTACTTTGGGTGGTATCTCCAGCCATGGATTTGTCTATTTCTCTAGCTCACACCAGACAAGACTGATGTGTTTCTAGGTTCTTTTAGTGACTTCAGTCCCTAGAATTTCATAACACATCCTCCCTTTGACTCTGCAGCCTAGGTTTGTAGTAGTTTCCTGCTATTGCTAACCTCTGGGTTGCCTTCCTATACTCTTTTTGACTTCTCAGCCATCTCATCACTTGTGTAACCAAATCCCTTCTGGTTTAAATTCTTAGAGAGTTTTCTATATTCCTGTTTGGACCCTGAGTGATACAAGCCTCAAAGGAGAAATCTGGAATTAATAATGATAAATGTTTAAGATCTGCATCACATGTTTGGCTCTGTCAAGGGCAGCTTCCAGGTCAATGCAAGAGATGTTCTCTATGGATTAAGACAAGCAGTAGTATAATAAATTAAGCACTGAGTTCTTTTGTTTCGCTGGGCAGGCCAATAGCTCATAGTTCTTTTTTTCCAAAACAGAAATGTTTTTAAAGAGTAGAAGAGTCATTTTTATGTACTCAATCTTCATGGATCCATTCTAAGACTTGGATCTTAGAATACTGTGGCGTTTATGCTTGTCCTTCATGACATCCCAACTACATACAGTGAACATTCTAAACGAGATGGTCAGTTTTTCTACAAGGTTTTGATATCTTTCAAAATTTTTTTTTCAAATTTACTATTGAAAATTATAAATAATCATATAAAATAATTTTATCAATATCTGTCATGTCAGCAATGAGGCATCTATCAAGCACCTAGTAAATGAGAGGCATGTCTTCACATATAATATTTTTATTTCATTTCCCTTGCTTGTCACAATTTTAAAAAAATGTAGAAACTGATACCCAGAAAGGTTAATCAAATTGCAGAAGGTCATTTTAATAGGAAGTGATGTATCTTTTATCAATAGCTGTAGCTAATCTATTTTATTGACATTCTTTATACTAAATCTATCTCTTTTTTTTTTTTTTTTTGGTCCAGTTAGGCCAGTTACTAACTAGACATCAAAGAGAAATGACATATTAGGCTATGCAACTTGATGGAAAACAACAATATTATAATTAACCCAGTGAGACTAGTGTCAGACTTCTGACATATAGAACTGTAAGACCATAAATTTATTTATTTACTTTTTAACTTTTTATTTTATATTGGAGTATAGCTGATTAACAATGCTGTGATAGTTTCAGGTGCACAGCAAAGCGACTCAGCCATACGTATACATGTATCCATTCTCCCCCGAACTCCCCTCCCATCCAGGCTGCCACATAACACTGAGCAGTGTTCCCTGTGCTACACAGTAGGTCCTTGTTGGTTATCCATTTTAAATATAGCAGTGTGGACATGTCAATCCCAAACTCCCTAACTATCCCTTCCCTCCACCCTTCCCCCCAGCCCCGGTAACCATGAGTTCATTCTCTAAGTCTGTGAGTCCGTTTCTGTTTTGTAAGTACGTTCATTTGTATCATTTCTTTTTAGGTTCTGCATATAAGCGATATCATATGATGTTTCTCTTTCTCTGTCTGACTTACTTCATTCAGTATGACAATCTCCAGGATGTAAGACCATAAATTTATATTCTTTTAAGCCATTAAGTTTATGATAATTTGTTACAACACTGTAGTGAGTTGAATGGTGACTCCCCCAAAAGATATGTCCACATCCTAAGCTCCAAAACCTGTGAATGTGACTTTATTTGGCAAGAGTCTTTGTGGATGTAAGTAACTTTCTTGGGTGGATTATCTGGGTGGACCTAAATCCAAGGACGAGTGTCCATATAAGGGACACTCACTATAGGTAATAATGCAGATTTCATAGATTTGCTGTAAAGATTAAATAAAATAATACATCTTAAGTTTTCATCACAATGAATTATAAAAATACCATAAGAAATTTCAACAACTGTTTTCTTAATTGTTGTTATCAGTAGTTGTATCAGAAAAATCTTCAATAATCAATCAGATTGGGTATTAATTTAGTAACACCTTTGTGCACCTATTATTACGTATGTACATGGAACTGTCAAGCGAACCTGAGAATATAATAAGAAATTCATATTTTCAATAAGCTCAGAGTCATTTAATTGTTTAATTGTTTAAATAAACATCTTAGTATCAAGCTTCAATAAGGGCACGCAGTAGGTATTAACAAAAATACTTGCTCATTTAACACTATCCAGTACTTTTCAGCTTTTGCAAGTAACTTTATGTATTTATTCAAAAAATATTTCGGTTCACTTCCTGAGCAAGGTGCTGTGATAAAAAGTTTGGCGATACAAAAATGATAAGACACAGTCTGTTTTCAGAGGCAAGAGATCAACTGGGAGATTGTGATAATTGCTGTAGGAGGGGCATAAGCAAAAACTATGAGAGGAACAAGGAAACATTAGCCTTGCTTTTGCATTTTGAATGCTTCCTTTGGAAAGTAGATGAATTTTAATTCATCTTACTTTCTCTAGTGATTTAGTTCCATTGTTGCATTGCAAGTTGTTGGCATTAGAAAGCAGTGACTGGAAGATATATTGCCTATGCACTTCTCCAGATGCTGCTTCTGCTTCTTGGGCTAGAAGTCATTCCGCATCATTCTCACCCTCCTGCAAAATGGAAATGACACTGATCCAGTAGCTTTCATTTAAATATGGTCTGTAAAGTGTTCTGGGTGGTAGTACTTATGCCTTATTTTAAATTTATATTTATTTATAAAAATCAGTAATCCCCCTGTGGGAAAACTACCACCTTCACCACTCTCCCTTGTCCCCCTAATAGGACAGAGGCACGACAAGAAGACACAGAATTATCTTAGGCATGATTATTTTTTTATGCCTGTTTTTCTCATTAGGTTCATCTCTGTGAAGAAGAGAGAAAGAAATCACGGAATCATAGACCCCCTACCCGTTGAGTAAAATTGACTAACATGTCCCTAACCAGGGTGATTATTCATAAAATAACCTGTTCTATTTCCTAAGAAGTTTAATAATAATAAAGGCTGACATTTATATAGCACTTACTATATGCCTGGCAGCATTTTAAGTCATATTTTAATTCTGCAATATACACTTATGCATAAGTGCTACTATTATCAGTGATTTATAGATGGTCAAACTGAGGCACAGAAAGGGTAACTTGCTGAATGTCACACGATAATTGATGGAGATGAGATTTGAACCTGATGGTCTATCTCAAGAGTCTGTATCTGCATTATAATTCTATTAGGAAAGTTTTTACATTTGTTCAAATCTACCTTCTTTCCAAAACTTAGTCCTTTTTATTCTCAGTGATTTGTCACAGATTAATTGTAACCCTTAACTTTTAGAAATGTAAAATGTTATGCTTGGAAGAGTCTACCAAAATCATCTGGATTGCTAGACAAACATGATGTATAGATAGAGAATTTTAATCCAATGGCCATAAACTAATCTTTCAAATATTTTTAATTCAATAAATCAAATATCATATTTAACTGAAAACTATCTCATTGCAAGATGAAATATTACTAGATCTAGTCACTATTTCTCCTGTAAAATGGTCCCCAATTTTTCACCATTTGGTTTACTCTGCTCCTCATAACAGCAGTCTCAGCGTCTTTTGAAAACACGAAACTCAGAATCTCACATAGCCTTTGAAGATGGGTTCTTGCCTAAAGCAGTGTGGGATAACTACAACTCTAGACTCAGGTTCTATAATTCTGTGAATACTGATTTTACTTCCAATGGCTTTGAGGTTGGGGTTGGGGGTGGTTGTTTTTTTTTTTTTCTTACAACTTTACTGGAGTATAATTGCTTCACAATGGTGTATTAGTTTCTGCTTTATAACAAAGTGAATCAGTTATACGTATACATCTGTTCCCATATCCCTTCCCTCTTGCGTCTCCCTCCCTCCCACCCTCCCTATCCCACCCCTCCAGTCGGTCACAAGGCACCGAGCTGATCTCCCTGTGCTATGCGGCTGCTTCCCACTAGCTATCTACCTTACGTTTGGTAGTGTATATATGTCCATGCCTCTCTCTCGCTTTGTCACAGCTTACGCTTCCCCCTCACCATATCCTCAAGTCCATTCTCAAGTAGGTCTGTGTCTTTAAAATGTCATGAAGAAAGGGTAAAACAGGGGGTGGTCGTTTTTGATGCCAGTGAGGGAGTGATGTTAATATTGGAGAGACAGTATTTGTTCATAGACATTTGAAGTCAGACAGTTCCCACCAGATGAACTTTTCCTGCCCCTGTTCCACCCCGCCTCCACCTTCCCTGGAGTTGTAAATGCATGCCTCCCTATTTCGGCGTTATGCAATTTTCACATATACATACATATATATGTATACACACACCTTTCGATTTAACCTAAGTTTTCTTAGGCCATTCCAGCCTGCCATGTAATAGACCTACAATTATAATAATAATAGTAATTCTCACTCAATACCCCATCAGCTGATTCCTTGAATCCCAGTTTCTTTCATATCCTTCCTTTTGGGATTAAGGTAGATAACTCATGGACCACTTACTTAATATCTTAATATCTTAAAGGGAAATATCTATCAATTTCTTACTCCTAATTATTTTATTTTATTATTCATTATTCCTGATTGATCAAGTAACTCCGTGGTCATTGTGTTGTCTCCTTAGAGATTTTGCTCTTGTTATACCCCATTTTAGCACTTCTTAATTTGTTTTTGTTTGTGTCAGATAATTTTGTTTTGATGAGTGTTTTGGGACTATTGAAGACAATTATTTCTAAAAATCTATCTAGTATTTTACCAGACTTGTACATTACAGTCATCTGAGGTCAGCTTTCAGAATACCATTTTGGAAATTCAAGGCATTATTTATAATCACCAACATTCTGAAGAATTTCCATATTTCATTATATTATAAAGATTATATTATAAGCTTATATTACAGTAGGACTGATAAATTAGTGAAAATTAGTGTAGTAGCCTGAGATAAAGTCTGCCTTGTTCTGGAATTTTCAACTAATTTAAATTGTATAGGAATCAATAACTTACTTTAATTTTATATAGTAAAATAAATAAGTATAGTTTGGAAAAGAGGGACTGGCCACCTTAATAAGGACCTGCAAGATCACACTTGTCTTGGTGAATTTACTATCATTCAGCATATTTACAGTGCTTACTCTTGCCCCTAAGTTCCACCAGGATTGTGCACTGGGCCCAGATGACACCTGCAGAGGCAGTTTTATTCAAGGAAAGGAATCCAGGGCAAAGGGCCCAGCATTTTTGAGCAAACAATAAACATTGTAGCAAGCAATGAACAAACCAGTTTCCCCAAGCCCCTGCCCCAGGAAGTGAACAGTTATAGGTTGGTTATTATTGATCTAATCAGTTGCCTATGTAGATAGCTACAGAAATAGCTGTTTCAGGATATGTATAAGCCTTGCAACACACTCTGCAAGATTGTGCGGACACGATCAGGGCCCCTGGTGGACTCCCTCTTCCTACATAGAACAATGGAACAGAATGTGACAAAGAACCCAAACACACATGTTTAAAAAACCCACAGAGTAATTTTCTAATGATAAAATGTCATTTTAACATGATAAGAAGTTATATTTATACACAATTTTTTAAATAGGGAAGGAGTAACTGGTTAACTATTTGGGGGTTCCTATCCCCATCTTTATATCATAATTTTGGATGGGCCAAAATTTGAATACTATAAAAATAAGTAGGGGATTTATTTTTTAAAACTTGAAAACAGGAAGCCCTTTCTAAAAAAGATACAAAACACAGAAAACAGATACGTTGAATTAGATATTTAAGATGGTAAAAAATATCATGAGCAAGGTCTAATTACAAACAACAATGCTTATAAAACATTTATATGTAAAATATATAGACTGAAAGTTCTTAATATATAAAAAGCTTTCATAAATCAATACAAAAAACCAACAGCAAATAAAAATGGGTTACAACACAAATGGACAGTTTGCAGAAATACTATTAAAAATAGATGACATACAAAAAATGTTCGACCTCAATTATAATTAAAGCAGTTCAAATTAAAACCTCAATATATAACCATTTTTTCACAGATTGTAGAGGTCAAAATGTTTTGTGATAGGATAAGGAACGAGGCATTCTAATACTCTTATGATAGTTTGAAATGGGATGAGATTTTTGGAGACTATGTTGACAATAATTAGCAAAATTTTACTGCATATACACTACCTCCAGTACAGTATTGAGAGTGCAGACAATCTTGTCTTGTGCCTGATCTTAGAGGGAAAGCATTCAGTCTTTTACCATTAAATATGATGTTAGCTGTGTGTGTTCATAGATGCCTTGATAAAAAACACCCAACCAATTAGGAATAGAAGAGAATTCTCTACCTGGCACAATGTGATCTCTTGTGCTCCAAAGCTCCTTTGTGACCTTGCAAATTCTCTTTTTTCTGCCCCACTCCTTTACCTCATCAAATGCTGGCTTTTGTCACTGTTTCCTCTGTGCTCTTCATTGTACTCACTGCTACTTCACTACTTTAGCTGTGAACTATTGACATGTGTGTGTCTTTTCTTCCCACTAGATTGAAGTCCATAAGGGCTTGTTCACCTTCAGAGCCCCCCTAGAGCCTAGCACATGGTAAATGAGGAAGAGTGTTGATACAAATGGACAAAATGCAGGAGTTTTAGAGTAAATATCAGCTACCTCATATGTCTTTGTCCTGAAAAGAATTCATTTACTTCCTGCTTTGAAAATGAGCTCAAAATGATGAAATTTTTGAAGAACGTGTATAAAACAGAACTGAATCAGACCATTATTATACACAGCTGCAAGGGAAATGAGCTAAAGAAATGTAAAGATAATGTAAATAAATGGTGACAGTCCACCACTAATGAAAAGGAATTGTAAATGTAAATTGTTCATATCCTAGCTTTAGAACACAGCTGTCCTCATTCATACAAATCATCAAATAATTGATCCATGTTTACTTCACCTGACTTCATAACCTAAGAGATTCTCATTACACTTAGAGCCATTGTTAATATCTTTCAAATCAAAAACAACTACTCATTCAAAACTGTCACAGAATAAAGCTGTTAAGGTCTGTCTTATCAATTTAGGTTTGCAGACCTGCATGTAGGAGACTTTGTAATCTTTAAAAAATGGAAAATAAAAGATATTCTTGACCCAGAAATAAAGGCCTTTTCAGAAGCACTATAAAAGATAATACGAGGAATTTTCAGAAACAGCCCTATTTCCATGGATTCTAATTGATTAATAAACACTTTTTAAAAATCTTTATTAATAGAATTTGAGAAAAGGACTTGGCATTATATCTTATAGTCTGTCTAATCCAAAATCATCATGAGACAAATAAAAGAAGGTAATAAAGTTGGAAGATATTGTAATTGAGCCAAATCCACAAAACTGGTATTGGAACACGTAGAACTAAAAGACATACATTTCCAGTTTAGCGGGACTATTTCTACCCTGTATCCATAGGATATTGTGGTGATTTTTAAATTATTCATTCATTCAATATTTATGGAGTATTTAATTGGGGCCATGCACTGTTAAAGTTTGTGGGGATATGTGAGGAACAAAATAAATTCTCACCTTCATGGAACTGATATTCCAGCAGAAGGATACAGATGAACAAAGAGCAAATAGAGATTTGCCAGGTATAAGTCCTATAGAGACAAATATAACAGAAATGAGGAATGGAGAATGTCTGAGATGAAAAGTTACTATTTTAATCCAAATTATTATAACCCATAAATTAAAATTACTCCTTTTGAAATTAGTAAAACTAATATTCCAATCTATGCATGTCTTCCTCCCTCCCACCCTCACCTAATCTTTGGTAACCATTCATCCTCTTCAAGCTTTGCCATAACACATTAGAGGAAGCAAGTAATATGTTTTATTTATTGTGTGTTTTTCTGACTTTTTTCAAGAAGGACATTTAGATTGTTTCAAAAACATAATATATTATCAGAAGATAAACACCATGAGGAAATTTTCATAAAAGGAAAATAAAATGTGGTAAAGCAAAATGAAAACATGCCATGAAGCCCTATACTGCTGCTAAAATTCCACCAATTTGGCTCTAAGCTTCTAGCAAACAGAGGAGAGGGAAATTAGCTATGAAATTCAGATAACCGTGAAAGAAAACAAATCAAGTGATAGGGTAATATACAACTAGAATGTTGCCACAGCTGGTTCTCCTTAAGAGGACACTCCACAATGAAGTCAATAGCATCCCAACAGCATCTTTCTTCATAGAAGTTTCTAACTGAATGGATCCAAGTGTGGAGTGTAACCCTATGCTACTGGAGTTCATAGTTTTCTTGAGGGTCTCTACCACACACCCAGGGAAATATTACTACTTTAAGATACTGTAGTATATTCATCAATATGCAGCGTGTCACAAATTAAAAATGCAGAGAAAGGAGAATGCACTGTGAGCTGACATCAGGAATTTTTTTTTTTTTCTTGGAAAGACTAATTTAAACTTTGATTTTCTAGAACCTGGAAGTAAAGGAGAAGAAAACACAAAAGGTTATCCAAGGGCCAGGGAGGATGGCAGCATTAGATTGTAGGTAGAGTTCAATATGACTTGTTTTGGGGACAGTAAGGAAATCATATTGACTTGAGTAGAAGCTTAATTTTATAAAATAGTGAGAGAAGAGATTGAGACAGGAGATGCTCTAGTTGTAGAGGGTCACTTGAAAAGCATAGATTTGGTGCTTCAAGCTTCAGGTTCTAAATTAGAGGTACATGGATATAATTCAGGAAATGGAGGGACCCCTTGAAATTGTATATGATTGTGAATGTATGTACATACGTGGATTTATCTGGAAAAAGTGCCTGTCTTGTTAGCAATTTTCTGAAAAGGACCATAATCTCCTCAAACCAATACTTTCAAACAACAACAAAAACGTATAAAATCATTGCCTTACATTCAGTGATTAGCCATGAACATTCTTTAATAAGGAGTGTTGCCAGGCTTTAATTGAAAACTTTGGGACTACTACATAAATCTGTCTCTGTTTCTGATAAAGACAATAAGCAAAATGTAACTAAAATATAAAATTATTGTAAGAAACTTGGCTTGGAAATCATGATTTGATGAACAAGCAAAGAAGAGAGCCCAGAGTTCTTTTTCTCTTGCTCGTGTGATATTAACAGCCACAACGCCCAAACGTTAGTAGATAGAATTCCTCACACCCTGCCCAGTCCTTCCTCCACTCAGCTTATTCTCCTAAATGGTTGAGTCAAGACTTTGTAAAGTCAGTTCCAATCTAGGGATTACGTGGTCACACTGGAATGTCACCCTCAGGTTCAGGAACACATAATGTCTAATAAAACCATGATGTTCCAATCCAGTGAGAATGATTTTCATTATTACATTTGTCACAAAATGAAATTATTGCCACATAATTTATAGATCACCAACATATCTTCTACCAAGTAGAACTGAATTCTTCTTTTAGTAAGTCTAATGACTATAAGATATATGAAAAGGCAACCTTTTAAAGGCTTGGGGAAGTCGATGATAGCAATAAAAAATCAATAAAGTCAATATTAGGCAAACATAAGAAATAAAATGCACTAAAATTGTTTTTAGGATTCAAAAAGTTCAGTTTCTTTCAACCCAAAATCTCTACGCATATAAAATCTCATGTAAATCAAAACTCATTTACTCTACCAACTGGGTTTGTTTACTTTGGGGTATCTTACAATGTTCTTCCTCAAGTTTCCAATTACCAAAAAAAAAAAAAGAAGGCTAATTATCTTTAAATTAAGGCATATATGACAGCTGATTTTGTAGTAAACTCATGAAAACAAATTTGTGTTTTCCCATGGCAATACCACAAGATATGGAAATATCATAATATTTTTGTTAGATATAACCACATATTCTTGTAAGATGTAAAACCTTATCCTTCCTGATTACACATCACGCTAAAAACTTAACCATGATCTGTAAAACCTAGAACCTGGCTGAATACATTGTGTGTGCTCAGTGAAGACTATTGGCTCATTTGAAATTTCCTGGTCTGCTCCTGTTTCTGCAGAAGCTTGTTAAAACAAAGTAACTGGATACATTCATTGGTTCCCCAGCCATCCAAGGCCCCTCTCTGGCAATGATGCAGTGAAGGAGCTTCTGGCCTGGAGGTGTACAGTATGCAACTAAAAATGAAAACTAGATCCTTTTCTCCTAGGTTGTAGCACTGTCAATACATCAGCCAGATGATAGTAAAAGTGGATCTATTCCCTCTTACTGTATTATCCAATACAACCCTTTTATGTTCTGCCTAAATGTTATTTTATGTCCAAAACCACTGTATTTTATGTTGAATGGTTGGTATTACTGGTCAAGGCTAACCTCTAGGGCATCTTGTTGATGAAATCTATTCCCTTCTTGATCAATTCAGCCATATTCTTTCCTTAGCCTTTTCAATTTCTTAGATCTAAGAAATATGTGATATATATCACATACATACACTATATACATATATATAGTGTATGCTTGTGTGTAAATCTCTCTATCTCCCTCTCCCCCCCCATATATATATATAGAGAGAGAGAAATGATAAGAAAGAAACATGTAAATAGGGTATGGCAAGCAAACCCACTCATTAAATCTTATATATTTCTCAACACCCCTGGGAAAATGTTTTGCCTTTTATGTGTCTGTTATTTTACTTCATATTTAGAAAAAAAAGGTCTGGGGAGGGGAGAATGTGGAATTTTTATTTATTGGGTACAGAGTTCCATTTTGCAAGATGAAAGAGTTCTGTGGATGGATGGTGGTAATGGCAGCACAGCAGTGTGAATGTACTCATGCCACTGAAATGGATACTTAAAAAAGGTTAAGATGGTAAATTTTATGTTGCGTATTTTATCACAATTTTTTTTAAAAGATCTGTTCACTAATCTACTCTGGCCAAATATTTCTTCTATTGAATAAAATGTGGTTCATATTTAAGTAACCATTTAAAAAATATTCAGTGGTTCCCCATGAACAAATTAACAACAACACAATGTAAATGACTTAGCGTAATTTTCATGGCCTCTAGTCTGACTTCATTTCACTTCTCTGAGATCCTGTAACTGGCTATTTAAGGCATAGCTTCTGGTTTTCCAAATACCTACTTGATTCTACCAATCTTAGCTAGCTCAAGCTCTTCCCTCTTTTTGGTCTCCTCCTTCTTATAAAAATCATTCTCGGGGGCTTCCCTGGTGGCGCAGTGGTTGAGAGTCCGCCTGCTAATGCAGGGGACACGGTTTGGGAAGATCCCACATGCACGGAGCGGCTGGGCCCGTGAGCCATGGCCGCTGAGCCTGCGCGTCTGGAGCCTGTGCTCCACAACGGGAGACGCCACAACAGTGAGAGGCCCACATACCGCGAAAAAAAAAAAAAAAAAGAAAGAAAAAAAAAATTCTCGGCTTCGAAGATCAAGGAAAAATGTTGCTTCTGCCCTTAAGCCTTATGGAATTCAGATAGCTCCAAATACTATCAGATTTCTAAATAAGCCCTAGATGCTACACACTTATACGACAAGTAATTTATCTACTTTTCCTTTGCTTACCTTTCATTACCAGTCACAGTATAGCTGGGCCCTCCAGGCAAACAAATCTATTGGAAAGAACAATCTATATAGTACTTTTCTATCTATGTCATTTTACCTCTTGATAGACTATATTAAAAGTAGTAGGCAGGGGCTTCCCTGGTGGCGCAGTGGTTGAGAGTCCGCCTGCCGATGCAGGGGACACGGGTTCGTGCCCTGGTCCGGGAAGATCCCACATGCCGCGGAGCGGCTGGCCCGTGAGCCATGGCCGCTGTGCCTGCGCGTCCGGAGCCTGTGCTCCGCAATGGGAGAGCCCACAGCAGTGAGAGGCCCGCGTACTGAAAAAAAAAAAAAAAAAAAAAAAAGTAGTAGGCACAGAAATGTTTGTTGACTACTTGTGTAATTATATGCTGTAAATATATCCAGATTGGTAACATGAGCACCTCTTTTTAGATACTAACTCAGAAAGTTTAAAATGACAACCCTCATGACAGTACAGAAAGTTGAAGAACAAGCAAAGTAAGGATAAATTGGCTCTGTCCTACCTAAAAGCATTTTAAAAAATACTAGTTAAATGTTGAATTACAAAATAATCATTTTGTAAAAATGAAAGCTTTGTCAATTTTAGACAACTAAATGATATATTTGGTAAATTTTGCACAATTGTTAATTGAAGGAAAATTCCAGAATCATGGATGGTGCTATAAAATATGCGCCTCCAAAAACTGATTAAGCTATGTCATAAATAAGTGGATTTACTTTAGCTGACAGTGTTCGTTCTTTGCTGCTGTTATTCTGTGTTGCTCAACCTTGGGCTTTGCATGGATATAATAAGCTAGTTTTTGTTACAAAGTCAAGATTATAGCCAGTAACTGTTGGAAGTTTTGGCTGATCTCTGTAGAAACCAATGTATGTGACTGGCATAAGTGTTGTTAATGAGAGCGTCTGGGAAAATTTGACATTTGGTGTGATTTTCTGGTTTGACATTAACTGAATTCAGCCCCATTCTTCTATTTCATGCTTATCATTTGCAATTTGTAAAGATAATAATCACAGCATGCCTTCCCGAATTCTCCTTCCTTTCTGGCAGCAAAAGGAGTATATCCTTGTGCTGTGCCCTCTAGGCAAGAAGGCCAGGGATAGAATGCCTTCATCCTTTGTTAGTAGACTATAAGTCAGATTCTCCTTTCCCACCCATTTAGGTATATCACAGGACCCATTTTAACCAGAAAATTTGGGTGGGATATTATAGCTTATTTAAAAAATTTTAACTGGAGCTATTGTAATAATTATAATGTATTTGGTTGGTACAAGCATTTAAAGTTACAGAAGGGCATTCAGTGGAATTTCTCCCTCCCACATAAGTGCCTTTCAAATACCTAATTCCTCAGGTGGTAACCCAGCTATCAGTTTCCTGTGTAACTTCCTAAAGATGTTCAGTACACAAATAAGCAAAATGTGTATTTATTCTCATTTTGCCCTTTTATTTATACTACTCATAGCATCCTATACACATATCCACTTAATTTATCTTGAAGATTATTCCATTTAAATATATAAAGGATCGGGACTTCCCTGGTGGTCCAGTGGGTAAGACTCCACGCTCCCAATGCAGGGGGCCCGGTTTGATCTCTGGTCTGGGAACTAGATACCACATGCATGCCGCAACTAAGAAGGCCGCATGCTGCAGCTAAGAGTCCATATGCCGCAGCTAAAAGATCCCGCATGCTGCAACTAAGACCCTAAAATTAAAATTTTAATTTAAAAAAAATAATAAAAATAAAATCTTAAAAAATAATAATTTAAAAAATGTATAACAGATCATCTTATTATTTTTCTTTCTCATTAATTCTTTTAAATTAAAGATTGTCATAAATACATGTCATGCATACATGTATGTGTATATATAGCATATTCATCTATATAGCATATGAAAGGTACATAGAATAATAATAAAATGAATACTCATATATCTACCTCACGACTTGATAAAGAATATTACCCATAAACTTAAAATCCATGTGCATCGCTCTCCAATCAAATTTCCTCTTTTTCACTGGGGGTTTTTTTTAGATTAAATTTTATATTTAACACTCTATTTTCTTTAATATCTTACCACAAATGTATATATATGATTACTTATTTTCACATTACATGTGTTTGAGCAGTAATAAAAAAGAAATCATACTGCATGTATTTTTCTACAACATACTTTTTATATCAGTGTGTGATTCATCTATGTTAATGCACATAATGATAGTTCATTAATTTTCATCATTACATAGAGACTATATGGGATTATCCATGCTCCTGTGGTAAAACATGAATTGTTTCCAATTTTTTGCTATTGTAAATAACAGCGCCATTAACTTTCCTATATAAGTCTCCTGCATGTGAGGTAGAGTTTCTCCACAAAATGTATCTAATAGTGGAAATGCTGAGTCATGGGGTGTGAGCACCATCAACTTTACTAGATGATACCAAATTGTTTTCCAAAGTGCTTATATGGATTTACACTCCTGCTACCACTTTCTACATTCTTATGATACTTTTTAGCCTTTGCAAATCTGTGAGTATAAAATTGCATCTCATTTAATTCTCTTTTCTATTATTACAAATTAGGTCAGGAATCTTTTCACAGGTTTGTTGGTCACTGTGGTTTTTTTTTCTCTTCTTGGAAATATATATTCATGTGCTATAACCACAGAAGAGAGTGTAAAACATATAGGCACAATTTAAAGTATAATTATAAAGCAGACTCTTGTGTAACTACAATTCAGGTAAAATTCAAAACATTTCTAAGTTTCCAGAAGCTCCCACATGTTCACTCCCAATCTTTCCTCATTCATCCTTCCAGAGGTAACAATTCTAATGGCTTTTATGTTAATAATTTTCTTGCTATTTTATCACTTATATATGTACTCCTAATCAGTAGAACTTAGTGGTGTCTATGAATAAATATTATAAAAATGGAATTGTACCATATGCATCTTTTACGTCTTATTTTTCACATTACACGCTTGTAAATATTTTCACATGTAACGCCAATTCAATCCTATTTAATGCTGTATAGGATTTCACAGAAGAAATATACCATAGTTACTTCCTCCATTCCATTCTTTTTAGACATTTTGGTTATTTCTAGCTTTAGCTATTTCAGTCCTGTACGAATTTTTATTTTTTTTTGGCTGCACCGTGCAGGATCTTGGTTCCCTGACCAGGGATCGAATCCATGCCCCCTACATTGGGAGTGCAGAGTCTTAACCACTGCACCACCAGGGAAGTCCATCAGTCCTATATGAACTTTTGATCTTTGCCAGTCTTATAAGAATAAAAACAGCATATCAGTTTTGGTTTAATTAGCAGTTTTCATACTTGAAGGTGAAGTCTTTACATATGTTTAAGGACCATTTACAGCTCACTTTCTGTAAATTTTATGTTCATATTTGTATTTGTACTCTTTGCTTATTATCTGTTGGATTCTTGGTCATTTTCAAATTGATTTATATTGTCATTGTCTGTGATATGAGTTGGCAATATTATTTTTCTGTTTTTGGTCTTTTGACCTTGCAGTTTTTGTCATGGAGGAGAACTAATTTAATAAAATAAAAATATTTCCTCTGGGTTGTATATCAATATTGGGAATGCTTCTGACTTGGGATATTATGAATTGGCACTTTTATTGCTACTTGCTTTTTTATCAAGTTCATTGTTACTTTTGTTCCCTCCCTAGAACTTGCAAGTACACAGGTTCAGGATATCTATGGCTATTTCCCTTATTTTCCTGTGTATCTGCTTTTGTTATCATGTGTAGCTCTAGAGTCCTGAATAAGATGCACTCTTAGGCAACTGCACTCCATTTCTCTGATATTTAAACACATCACAGCATTCTTGGAGAAATTCTTCCCCTAATGGCATGGTTTATCTGAATTAAAGGAAAGAATAACCACAATTTCCTCAAAAGTCTAAATATTGTTAATAAATATTCTATGAACTGAAAAAGAATCTGCTACAAAAAGCATCAAGTAATAAGACAGTAATTCCCCTCTCATTTAACATGATTGGGATAGGCAATTAGCCAATTAATCAAAAAAAGTTAGAAGGGGTTATCATTTAAAAAGATATATCATTTAGACATATTTAAAAATAACTTTTTATTTTGAAATAATTTCAAACAACAATAGGAACTTCAAGCATAGTACAGGGAACTCCCATGTATATCATGAACTTAATCACTACAATATATTTGTTCAATATATGGGCCCTCAAACATAAGTAGCTAATCTTGTTGTTGTTACAGTCATTCATTTAATTTTTCAGATTCCACATATAAGTGATAATATATGGTATTGAAAGACAGTATTTGTCTTTCTCTGACTTATTTCACGTAGCATAATACCCTTCAGTTTCATCCATATTGTTGCAAATGGCAAATTTTATTATTTTTTATGGCTGAGTAGTATTCCACTGTGTGTGTGTGTGTGTGTGTGTGTGTGTGTGTGTGTGTGTGTGAATATAAATATATATATATGGGCCATTTAGACTTTTAATCCTGATATATATACACATATGTATTCATATATATGTGTATATATATGAATGTACAGTCATTGAACAACATTTTGACTCATCACCAAGGACTTTCTTTTGAACATTGCTTGATAGATTAAAATTCAGTCATCTAACTGCAAACACCACACTCCTGCAACAGCATCGACATTTCCCTGTTTGATTTATTTTTAAAGTGTGTGTTTGTGTGTGTGTGTGTGTGTGTTTGTGTGTTTTAAGCACTCTAAGTGCCAGCCTCTTTTAGAATTTTCAACTTTATTCCAATCATTTATTCCTCATTCAAAAGCATTTATTCTATGCATGTGTTAAAGACTGGCCCACTGGCTATGATCACGCAAAATTATGTAGGCATCTATCAATGTGCAATACAGTAAGAATGAAGAATGATGGTTAATTCAGTGAGTTGGTTAAATGGAATTAAATTAAGTACACTTCAGTTGTATCTGCCCTGGAGAGTGATGGTTAATTCAGTGAGTTGATTAAGTAGAGATAGATTAAGACAGTTTAAATCACACCTGCCATTTTTACCTTTTGTAGGAGTGACAGACATATTTTCAAATCTTTTAGTTTCTCGATCTTTCATTTTTTTTTTTTTTTTTTTTTGCGGTAGGCGGGCCTCTCACTGTTGTGGCCTCTCCCCTTGCGGAGCACAGGCTCCGGAGCACAGGCTCAGTGGCCATGGCTCACGGGCCCAGCCGCTCCGCGGCATGTGGGATCTTCCCAGACCGGGGCACGAACCCGTGTCCCCTGCATCGGCAGGCGGACTCTCAACCACTGCGCCACCAGGGAAGCCCTCGATCTTTCATTTTTTTAAAGGCACTTTGTAACAATGTGAAGTTATAGATATAATCTTGTTCTGGAAAGTGGACTTAAAATGATGTTGGCCAAAAACAAATCTGAGAAAATGGTAAAATACTTTTCCCTTTATACAATTGGCACTACTTGATTTAGGATGAGTTCTTCTAAAATATTTTCTGGTCTTTAGATGACCTTTAGCTGTAGACAAGCTGACAGAAGTTGACACGAAGGTTCAAGTTCCTTAATTAGGCATGTCACATTTCACTTGCTTTTGGTCTCACCTGGAAATCTGAGAAAATACAACCTCAGGGACAGGTGTAGGCCACTGAGTCCACTGAAAATATATACCAGAAAGCAAGTGCCATTTGATATCTGTAGACATCATCATTGTCCTCTTTATCATCATCAGAACTATCAGTTACTGAGCATACACTGTATGTCTGGCACTGCCCTCTGTGTTTTATTTTTTTAAAACCTGTAAGAACACTGGAAGATGTAAATTATTGTTCATATTTTGCAGATGGGGGAAAGCGCAGTCAGGTATCATTTCATGAAAGGCAGACACTTCACATTTGAAAACAAGGTTAATAATGGTCTTGTCTAACTCTTTCCCATTCAGTAGAAACTTTTTCACCAACATACCCTCTGTTAGTCAAAAATCTGGTTTAAAGTAACAGAAATCAACTTGAGTCAACTTAATCAAAAAATGAGAATTAATGTATGGGATATAAATTCATTTCATGAATCAGTCAGAGTAACCAGTCAGATGTCAGGTAGGGACTAAGATCAGCAATTGGGAAGTCAGCAGAAATCCAATCTCTGTCTCATGTCCTTTTTGCATTGTTTTGCTTCATTCTCATCCCATCTCCTACCCCCTCTCTGTCCTGGAACCTCATGAGTTAAATGGCTATAGTTCCAGCCACATACAGAAATTGGATCCTACTTTCTAATTCCCTGGAAGGAGAATCTCAATCTGATTGGCCCAGTTTATGACATGTCAGGTGTTCACTATTGATAAATCAGTGGGGGTGGGGAGAAAGGTTACACATTACTAACATAATAGGAGTGTGCATCTCATCCCTGGAAAGGCAGGGGCAATTCTCATAAAAGAGGTATAGCAAAGACTGCTAGTAGCTCACAATATAGATAAAAATCTATATTTTCTTCTTGGAACACTGTTGGACTATATGTCTCCATCTACTTTATAGCTGAGTATAGCAGAGTGACTGAGTTTTCATCATAGAGTGACTGAAAATGACATGTGCCAATTTAAGACACAGGCCCTTATAAAACTTATATATGTTTCCTTCCTTTTAGGGCTGACTGGAATAGGGTGACCTTGGAAGCTATATTTTTTAGTTAGCAGAACTTCTGCAGCCTGGATTTCTAATTGACTAGGTGGAGTAGCGCTGCTTTGCCAAACTTCCCAAACTACTCACTAGTGTTACTTGGAAGAAATAAACTTTTAGCATATTTAAGTAATGCATTTTGGGGTCTAACTTTTATACCAGCAAGTAGGTCTCTCCTAACTCATACCATAGGAGAGGCTCATGGGCTGAAAAGATAACCCAGTAGATATTTTCTATACACCTCCACTGTGAAGAATGAAACGGGACTCACAGGAGAACTATAAATAAACTGCAAAAATAAAATTTCCTTGAAGCCACCTATTTAATCTCAAATACTTATTTTATCATATCTATACAATGACTTTGTATGCACATCACTGACTGTAATCATGATTATAGTTGAAATCCTATATTATCCATTGCTTAGATTCATTTTGCTTGGTTCACTCTTAATCATATATTGAGGGGATAAAATCTAGTTGTTTTCCTTTTCTCCTTTAGGGAATACTTTCCAGAGACAACTCATGGTCAAAATATGTATGAGATTGTTCTAAAACAGTGAGTATATATTTTTGTACATAATTCTATACATAGCAATAGAAATTCCAAGTTAATTCAGCACAGACATTGTCCCAAAGGGGATTACTGTCTACTTGAGCAAAAGAGACAGCACCACAATGATTAAAGAGTAATATAAAGTGGCACTATATCCCACTTTATTAAAATAAATACCTTTTTAGATTAATATGTTACATGTATTTTATATATACAGTATATATAATGTATATACATATATAATATATATATACATATATATATATACACACACACACAAATACATATATCTCAAAAATGACTGGAGAATTAGTCTTCCAAATATTAATAGTGTTATGTCATCATGATGGGATTACAAGTAATATTTAATGTTTGTTTTTTTCTGTTCTCTATTTTCTATTCTCTATTCTCTAGTCATCTTTTATATTCTCTATTTTTCTTCTTTAACAAATTCATATTATGTATATAATAAAGAAGATTTTAATGGAAAAATATGTGAGCAAAGAGGGGATTTCTGTTCACTGCCTATGAGTTAATTCTGAAGTATTTTAAAAAGAGAGGTCAAGGAAAATATCAAGAGGCAAGCTGTGTTTATTTTGCAATAGAAAGAAGGGGTAAAGGGAGATAAGAAGGAAATTAATGGAACAACCACACCTAAGAACTCTTTAAATATTTGGACAAGGACTACAATCCGTGAGAAGTTATTACATTCATGAATACATATTAAGATTTTATGGATCTCTTGTATATTACTCTGGCCCATGAGAGGGCAGACCACCACACATAAAGAAATTTAACTTGACCTTTTAAAGAAATAACACCTATGGCATGACCAAGTCCTTACAAAAGGAAATGGCAACTCATCCTCAAAATATGTGTTGTTCTTTTCTCTCAATATTTTCCATTCCCATTTGTAGCCATCTTCAAACACAAATGCTCCATTCTGAATAAATTATTACTGTAATAACTTTGGTGCCATGATTATTCTTCCTAAAAAGTTTGCATTTATTGTTAGATTAGATCTTTTCTTCTTAGTAGTGAATCCCTTTTAAAAAGAAAGTTTGCTGCTTCTTATAAGGGAAACAAACAAAAAGAAATAACTGTAGAAATTATACTTTTAAGTCTTATACTTTTAGGCAAGCAATGAAATGAATGCCAAAGTTGTTTATTTAAAAGAGAGGGAATGATTTTATGAACATGAATAATCTATAGTACACTGAAATTAAACTCCTTGTAGAGAAAAGTTAAACCTATCTCCAAACTATATAATGATTTAATATTATTAAATATATGTTTTAACATTTGAGACAATTTATTTGTTTTAAAAAAATTTAACAGGTGAATTATCACCATGTTAAATTTTTTGAAAGTACCAAATGACTTCATTAAATGTAGCACAGATGAGAACGTGAATATAAAATGGTTTAGTAAATATATCCTATTATATTTTGAGTGCTTCACTAAAATTCACTAAGAATTCATCATAATCTATTGTGTCCTTTTACCATCTGGTTTAAACTGTGTTTGAGGCCAAACCCAAAGTACAAAATGTCAGGTTGATATTTAAAATAAGTTCAAGGTTTTAAAAGTTATCCAAAAACTTATTTGCCTTTGCTTTTCTCATTCTCTGTTTAATGAACTGATATTAAAATAAGGGCTTATCTTTATTAAGATAAGGGCTTAAAAATTACAAACAAATTAACATAGAACTAAAGTCTGAAATTAATAGGAATTGAAGGAAGACTGGCCTTCAGGACATTTATTTTTCCAGAGTTTTATTTTAGTATCTACTCTTCTGCCAGAGGGTACTAAACTAGTAACTGAACAAATTACTCCAAAAGTTTTAGATTGCATTATGGTAATTTTCAAAACAATGAAAACATTTATAGGAACAAGTTAATATTCTCCTAAGCCCCAAAGAGATTATAAATGTGTTGACATATTTAGTTAGGTCATAAAGCTTTAAATCAGTAATTACACTGACTGAAACTGTTATTTCCCAAAGATTGGATAAAAATGACTCTCACTCATTATACTCCAGAATCATTACTTATATCTCTTATTTTATGTTATATTAGACAATTTTTAAAAATCTCACATCCATATGATTTCATGCTTGAAAAACATTTCTGAGATGGGAATTTTTTAAATAAATAGGATTAACTTTGAACTTCAAATAGGAAAAATAAGCCTCAATTCAGCTGTTCTCCACCTCTGGGTGTGGTTCAGAAGTCACAAAAAAGTACAGCCAGCTCAAAGTGCTTGATTTATGACCTATTTCATTGGGTTTTGGTGACTTACTTAAAGCGTAAAACAAATCCTTTCATTATCTTTTCATGTAGTTTGATAACTTTAGCAATAAAAAGGTGGACTAAGGTGGTCTGAAAATGCTTATTAGTAGGAAACAAAGAAAACTAAATACCTAGTTACCAAAATTTACATCTGATGAGTTTATTTAGCCAGTCTAAAATGTTTGGCTTTTTACATTTATTCATATATTTGGGAACTAGATGGCCTTCCCCCTGTCCTGACTCCACAGAAATTAAAACATGTCACCCATTACAGATTTTTAATCTTCCTACATTTATCAGCAATTTATCAAACATTTATCAAACGATTATACCATTAAAGTCTGAAGGAATCTTAAAGTTCCTGTCTCTCATTTTGCAGATAGGAAGCTAATGTCCTGGAAGAATGCAAAATTTCATTCTGTGGGCTGAACCCAGAATTTCTCATATTAAAATTGGACACACTACATCATAGTCATTTGTTTAGTAATAAAGAATTCAAAGAAACTCAGTGTGAGCACTGTCACAAGGACGAATGATCAGGCCATAGGAAGGCAGACATGGTTAGCCAGTCCATTAGCCATCTGGTTACCCACAGGTCCCACCCATGACCAGCCACATTCCCCAAGCTTGAGACATGTCTTGTTTCATGATGAAAGAGGAGCTGTGAGTCTAACCATTGAGGAAATTGTGGAGAAGGGCTATGCTCAGTTATCTGTATTGGGAGTCCTACCCAAGTGTTATCTGACAGAAATGTAATCTGAGTCACGAATAGAATTTTAAATTCCTACTAGCCTCATTACAAAAAAGTAGAAACAGGTGAAAATATTTTTGTTTTCATTTTTATTGGAGTATAGTTGATTTACAATATTTTGTTAGTTTCTGCTGTACAGCAAAGTGAATCAGTTATACATATACAAATATCCATGCTATTTTAGATTCTTTTCCCACGTAGGTCATTACAGAGTATTGAGTTCCCTGTGCTATACAGGAGGTCCTTATTAGTCATCTATTTTATATATAGTAGTATGTTATGTCAATCCCAATATCCCTCCCCGGCCACTTGAAAATATGTTTTAAAATATATTTTGTTTAACCCAATTCATCTAAAATATCATTGTTTCAGCATGCAATCATTATAAAAAATTGTTAATAAAATATTTTACATTATTTTTTTCCATATTATCTTTAAACCTAGGGTGTATTTTACACTCACAGCTCATCTCCATTCAGACTAGTGGCTAGCGTAATAGACAGTTTGACACCAACCCTCCTTCACTTACCTGTACAAACTCTAAATAAAAAGAACCAATTAAATAATTATGAAATTCAAGAATAGTTTAACATGATAAGTACAAATAAGCTGATGGTCAGTTTTGGGGTTCTTATGTTGTTGTTGTTGTTGTTGTTTTTGCAGTACGCGGGCCTCTCACTATTGTGGCCTCTCCCGTTGTGGAGCACAGGCTCCGGACACGCAGGCTCAGCGGCCATGGCTCACGGGCCCAGCCGCTCCGTGGCATGTGGGATCTTCCCGGACCGGGGCATGAACCCATGTCCCCTGCATCGGCAGACGGACTCTCAACCACTGTGCCACCAGGGAAGCCCTGATGGTCAGTTTTTAGGCCATTAGAGTACAGTAGTTTCCTGTGCCTAGGTTCTAAAGCCAAATTGCTTAGGTTCAAAACCTCCTCGCTCTGCACTCATTATTACATGTCCTTGGGCACCTAGTTAACCTCCTTGTGCTTTGGTTTCTTCATCTACAAAATAGCAGAAATAGAATATTACCTCCCCATAAGGTTACTGCGGGATTAAGTAAGTCAGTATGCCTAAAAGCAAACAGAAGAGTGCTGGGAAATGTAAGTATTCTGCAGATGTTGGCAACTATTATTATTATTATTATTATTACTTCTTTAGAACAATGATTTTCAAAGTGTATTCCGTGGACCATCAGCATCAGCATTACCTGCAAACTTGTTACACATGCAGAGCTACTGCTTGAGAATCTTCTTTTTAATGAGATTCCCAGATGATTCATTTGCACATTAAAATATGAGAAGGAATGTCCTAGAGGTTAAGAAGACAGATTATAAAAATGACACATATGACATCTGGGAATTATAGTTAATGCTTCAGTTTTCAAAGAGAAAAACTGGTTTATTAGTCAGGGTTCTCCAGAGAAATAGAACCAATAGGAGAGAGAGAAAGAGATTGATTTATTAAAAGGTATTGGGTCATGTGAGTGATTATGGAGGCTGAGAAGTCCCACAGTCAGCCCTCTGCAAGCTGGATACCCAGGAAAGTGGGTGGTGTAGTTGGAAGTTCTGAAAGCCTGAGAACCAGTGGTGTCGATTCCAACCCAGGTCTGAAAGTCTGAGAACTGGGAGCACCAAGGGCAGAAGACTGATGTCCCAACTCAAGCAGTGAGGCAGAGGCAGAGACAGACACAGAGGCAGAGCATATCCACCTTTCTCCCACCTTTTGGTTCTACTCAGGCCTTCCCACATTGGGGAGGTCAACCTGCTTTACTCAGTCTACCAATTCAAATGCTAATCTCTCCTTGAAACGCCCTCACAAATACATCCAGCAAAAATGTTTAACCAGATATCTGGGCATCCCATGATCCAGTCAAGTTGACACATCAATTAACTGTCACACTGGGAAAAATGGAGAGACTAAGTAGGTGACAAGCTGTAAAAATATCAAAATACAAAAAGGAAATTTGGCATAGAGACAAAGTAAAAACCCAAGGAATTCTAACTATGACAATCAACTTCCTTTTTAATGATTCATCACCACCAGAAAGACGAATTCATTGTAGCAGAAGAAATCAGAGAAATCAAAGGTGGAAATAGATGTTGCACATCAGGGTCTTTCTGTGTCTCACAGCCCTCCCTGGTTAACAGCTCACATTTGCAGAGCAATTAGTTGGAGCCTCTTAAGAGCCCAGTGAAGATGTTCAAGCAGGTGATTTCTCCTCGGTTGATAAATTGAAAGGCTGTGACCTGGAGAAATCATGACTTTCCTACATTACAGAGAATTAAATGGCAGATCTAAAATTGGTATCACAGAAATTTTCTTTGTCAGATCCTCATATCACATAGTTTATGCAGGATAGTAATACTAATATTAGTATTATTATGACCTTGGATGCCACAATGTAGTCAGTGCCCAAATACTAGTCCTTTTATGAGCCCTACTCATTTGCTGGGTTTTCAGGGGCTCCACTGATACTTTTCCTGATGTGATTGATACTGCAAGCCTCTTCCTCCCCGTCACTTGCCAGTGGGTTCTCTACCCCATTGACTCTTGTTGCTGGGTTATTCTCACTTCTCCTGTGACAGCCATCTTGTGGTACCTGCAAGACGCCTGAAGCCCAGCTGCCTTGGGCAGTCTCTACCCACAAGATCTCATAGATCTATTCCACTTCAACCCATGGGCCTGCAGATTGATCCAGCTTTGCTGCCTTTTCCCTACCCCACTTCTCTGTAACCTGCAACATCAACACCAATGTCTGATCCAGGGCTAAGTAGTGGCTTTCACATCAAAAAAAAAAAACAGTCATTCATTCCAGATCTAGTGGTGGAACACATCCTGCACCATAATTGTATAGAAAGCAGAGAAACAATGCACCCATTACCAATAATCTGTGAATGAAGAAAGGAAGGGATAATTATGCCTTCTTGAGGTCTGCTCACCCTTAAATTTTTGCTATTTCTCTACTTTTGGTATCTCTTCCTTTTAGTATAGTTGCCATTCCAGCACTGCTTGTTTTAGCAAAATTTTATTCTGGAGTCTAAACCCTTTTGTTCTTAGCCTTGAACTGTTTTCAGAGAAAGCCAACAACAGAATCATGAACCCCAGGAGATCATGAAAAGTTCTCAATAATCTTCACTTTCTCCCATTATCATAGCAAATACCCAAATCACAAAGAATTAAAAATCTAGAAATTTAAGTATAAATGGGAAAAAATTTTTATTTTTCAATAATATATACTGAATTAATAGGTACAAATATTGATAAATGAAGACTAACACTATGCTGAGGGCAAAATACTTTATTCAGCTGATTAAGAATTCCAGTAATAAAATTGAGAAAGAAAACTAATACTTGCTCTAATCTATCTAATCTAATCTAATAGTTGCTTGAATCTTTTTTTTTTTTGATTTTTTTTTTTTTTTTTTTTTTTGCGGTACGCGGGCCTCTCACTGCTGTGCCCTCTCCCGTTGCGGAGCACAGGCTTGGGACGCGCAGCCTCAGTGGCCATGGCTCACAGGCCTAGCCGCTCTGTGGCATGTGGGATCTTCCCAGACTGGGGCGCGAACCCGTGTCCCCTGCATCGGCAGGAGGACTCTCAACCACTGAGCCACCAGGGAAGCCCGCTTGAATCTTTCGTTTCACAAGGTTTTGGAAGGAGAGGATAGAAGTTCTAAAGCCAGACAGCTACTATCATCATCAACTTTAGAGATTATTGTTATTATTATCTCCATTTTATGGATGAGGAATATGAGGCTTAGAAGTAATGTTCTTGCTCAAGGTTCTATGAAAAGCAGAATCTCTTGGATTATGACAGTAATTAAAAGCATCTTGATATTGACTCATATTAAAGATATCCATAGTATTTATACAATCTCAGTTTCAAATAAAAACATATTAGTTTTTCTGTACATTTGCCAAAATTAGGTGACTATTGTGTAACAGTAGCAATAGATCCAGCTACTCATGTATGTCCAGGGTCATATGCTGTCAAACATCAATACCAAAGAAGATGAATTCCAAATAAAAATGGGAGGAAGCCAAGTTGGATATGTTTCACAAAAAAAAAACCAAGCAGATTTCCTTGGTGCCAAGATATTTGGCAGCCTTCTGATGCATGACTGCTTCTCCTTCCTATTTCTCTCACTTCATCCCATATCATATTAGCCTTATAAAAGCCTAAGCAAGGGCTTCCCTGGTGGCTCAGTGGTTGAGAGTCTGCCTGCCGATGCAGGGGACACGGGTTCATGCCCCGGTCCGGGGACATCCCACATGCCACGGAGCAGCTAGGCCCGTGAGCCATGGCCGCTGAGCCTGCGCGTCCGGAGCCTGTGCTCCACAACAGGAGAGGCAACAACAGTGAGAGATCCGCGTACTGCAAAAAAATAAAAAAATAAAATAAATAAATAAATAAATAAATAAAAGCCTAAGCAAGTGTCTGAGCATTAAATTATAAATTGTAAGTCAGCTCATGAGATCTGAGCAGAGATTATCTTAAAATAACAGAATGGCATCCAGGCTTTTCAAGGCCTGACTGTACACTATGTACTAAATCTCCCAGAATTAGTGTTGGCCAGCCTTGGAAGTAGAGAAGAAAGAGAAGGGTAAGTGTGGAGAAGAATGGAAAAGAGAGAAGAAAAAGGGGTGAAAGAGAAGTTGTTGGGTCTGCCTGTTCAAACATGGTCCAAGAGAGAGGATATCTTCCAGGCCAACTCTCCATCTGACAACAATATCTCTTGTGACGACTGATTCCTTAGAAAAAAGTTTATAACCTGTCTTTTATAATTTGCTTAAATGGAGAAATAAGTAAGTAGGACAATACCCTGTCCTGTAATTATCCTAGGTACCTAAAATATATGGTTCTGATTAAATTAATTAATTGTATTCTGGTTTACATACCTCAGACTCTTGTGAATTAGAGTGAGTAACCAATTCTTCTGGCCATGCTAAATCTAGGACAGTGATAGGAACCTATATCACATTAGTAAGTATCAGGGCTGGAACCAGGACCATTGTTTTTCAAACTTAGGCTGATCCTGCAACAGTGGTTCCTAATTTTTTTAAAATTCAAGAACCCCTTTGAAAATCTGATGAAAACCAGAAGTGCACATATGCATAGACATCAAAAAAAAAGACTATCATTTCAAGAGATTCATAGAGCTTGAAGCTTATCCACAGACTTTAACTTAAGAACCTTCCATCCTCAAGAGACTTGCAGTCTGACTTAGTAAAAGATAATCACAAAAATATTCATAGAATAACTACAGAATGCTATATTTCTCTCTCTCTCACACATACACGTGCGAACGCACACACACACACACGTGCACACACACAGAAATCCACTCTAAGGAGGAAACTGGAGGTCCCCTTTGTTTAAATTAGCATAGTGATGGTTTTATGTGTGTGTACATTTGGAGATAGATTTAATTGCTCTGCCCAATAAAGGAAAGAGGAGATACCCGGAAGGAAGAATCTTGAGGTTATTGGCTTCTGTGAAGAAAGAACAGAAAAACAGAATCCCAGTAATATGGGGGCAGAAAGAAAGGTCTGGAGCAGAGCCAGGTCCTTGGCAGCATGAGCTAAGTTAGGGTGAGGCAACACACAATTTCACAACTCAGTGCTTTAGGTGTCTTAACACAATGAAGGGTTTTTTTCCCACAAATCACCCCATGGGTCTGAGCAGCTATCCAGGTCAATTGCCTTTTTAAGTGGATACTCAGCAAACCAGTCCACTTCCGTCTTTTGTCTCTACCCTCAAAACCTAAGACTTTCTCATGATTGCTGTAGCTGAGGAAGAGAGAGAGTAGACGGTCTCATATCTGCAATAAGCACATTTCACTTCTATCACAGCCTCTTGACTGAAACTAGTCACATGCTCCCACCCAATGCAAGAGGTCTGGGAAGTAAGGATTTCCAGATGTCCAGAATGGGAGGAAAACCTGATATTAGTGAGTTCCAGAAATGTCTATTACAAGACGTGTCTAATAGAGGAGTCGTAATTTGTTTGTTGGGGGTGTCCGTTAAATTTCTCATTTGTCTCCCCTATGAAATCTTTAATAAAATACTCCTCTCATTCTTTACAGGGACTCAAAGAGGTGCTGAGCTCTGCATATCAGTGGGGCACAAACTAGGTACAGAAAGCCCCATGCTGTAGCTACAGTTAGAGTATTGATTATAGAGTGCTATGAGACAGGCAGCTTCCCATGGTGGAAAAGAACTGCCTGGCTTCCAATCCAGGCTACATTCTACAGTTCTAAGAAAGTTAAGTGACGTTGCCTGTCTGTAAAATGAGTAAGCTGGATTTGATAACTCTAGTGTTAAATTGTACAGTGCTGGCAATAGATGCAAAAGCAATTAAAGAAGAGAGAAATCAATTTAAGGATAAAATTATTTTGGGCAGGTAACCTCATTTTTTAGCCTATTTGACCAATCTTTTACTGCCTCTGATGATCACTTCTAATAATGAGATTTTATTAGGTAAGATATATCAAAAAAACTAATTTTGCCATTCTGTAAATTTTAGCACTCAGCATAAAAAATACTCTTGAGTCAAATCAAATGGGATAAGATATTGACTTTAAGGTACATTTTATTTTCCAAAAAGTATACTATCGTGGGTAAAACTTGCCAAAATATATTTCTCTCAACATTTGGTGAATGTATTTACGATAATTGCATGTGTTAAGGTGATCATACATCAAGGTTTGCCTGGGACAGTCACAACAAATTATGAATTTCATTCTCAAGTGTGTCTGAGTTTGAACAGTAAGTTATATGTCACCCAATGTATATGCCATATGATTTTTCAGCAGCTGATTTTTGTGTACACTCAGAACCAGAGCCCTTATTCGCTGCTGTTACAATCAGACCTCAAATTAACCTAAATCAAACACCGGGGAACACTTAGAATTTATGTAAAATATTAATTTATCTTTTATCTCTATATTATGCACTTCAAGTAGAAGGTTTTCCATGTTCACATCACCAACTAAAGCAATCAAAATGAATGATTGTTTTCTCCTGGATCATTTACAAGAGGAAATCCTCCACTTGGGGTGAACAATCATTTCCGATTTCTCCAGGGTAAGCAGAAGCCAGTAATAACAAGCATTGTCCTGTCCCATTTCAACATTAGTCTTAACAAAATACCTGATACAGAGAGCACTGAGAATCACAAACAAAGTCTATAGATTTTTTGGTCTTCTGCAAAAGAGGAGCTCATACTATCCCTGAGAATAACTCTTTCCTAACTCAAAATGAAAAACAACAACAACAAAAAGTTACACTATCCTCTCTAAGCCAAATATAGATCTCCCAATGACCTTCTTATAATTGCTCTAAAAAAGAGTAATTTTAAGTTTGTTTTAGAAAAGTAATCACCTCCTTTTTTGGTTTAAAAATTCAATACATTTTTGATACTTCTTTAATGTTCACTATTTTTCCCCCATGGTGTTCATTACCTTATATTCCTCTCATTCCCTATGTTCCTTAAGGATCAACAATTAAGTGAAGTAAGACCACCAGATGTTAGTAATAGCAACTCAAAACTGAAGCCAAACTGGTGTTGCCAACAGTACAATTTGCGTCACTTCTGTATTTTGCTTGCCTAAGTCTCATAGGTACTGTGAAGGATTCTAAGATATAGACATCTGTTAGATCTCCCTCCCAGACTCCTGGTTGCTCTGTTTCATAGGTACATAGGCTCCTTATGTTAGCATGAGCCTAATATAATGGTCAGGAAAGGTAGTAATGTTTTAATTATACACTTAAATCAATAAAAATCTGGGGTGGTGGTGGGGACTTTAGCCACTTAGTAAATTTCACAGTGTTTCAATAGCAGAATTGCCCTATTTGGTTTATTTTTTTATTTAATTTTATTTATTTATTTTTTATACAGCAGGTTCTTATTAGTTATCCATTTTATACATATTAGTGTATATATGTCAATCCCAATCTCCCAATCCATCTCATCCCCCCTGCACTTTCCCCCCTTGGTGTCCATACGTTTGTTCTCTACATCTGTGTCTCTATTTCTGCATTGCAAACCGGTTCATCTGTACCATTTTTCTAGATTCCACATATATGCATTAATATACGATATTTATTTTTCTCTTTCTGACTTACTTCACTCTGTATGAGAGTCTCTAGATCCATCCACATCTCTACAAATGACCCAACTTCATTTCTTTTTATGGCTGAGTACTATTCTATTATATATATGTACCACTTCTTCTTTATCCATTCGTCTGTTGATGGGCATTTAGGTTGTTTCCGTGACCTGGCTATTGTAAATAGTGCTGCAATAAACATTGGGGTGCATGTGTCTTTTTGAATTATGGTTTTCTCTGGGTATATGCCCAGTAGTGGGATTGCTGGGTCATACGGTAGCTCTATTTTTAGTTTTTTAAGGAAGCTCCGTACTGTTCTCCATAGTGGCTGTATCAATTTAGACTCCCACGAACAGTGCAAGAGGGTTCCCTTTTCTCCACACCCTCACCAGCATTTGTTGTTTGTAGATTTTCTGATGATGCCTATTCTAACTGGTGTGAGGTGATACCTCATTGTAGTTTTGATTTGCATTTCTCTAATAATTACTGATGTTGAGCAGCTCTTCATGTGCCTCTTGGCCATCTGTATGTCTTCTTTGGAGAAATGTCTATTTAGGTCTTCTGCCCATTTTTGTATTGGGTTGTTTGTTTTTTTTAATATTGAGCTGTATGAGCTGCTTATATATTTTGGAGATTAATCCTTTTCCATTGATTGGTTTGCAAATATTTTCTCCCATTCTGAGGGTTGTCTTTTTGTCTTGTTTATAGTTTCCTGTGCTGTGCAAAAGCTTTTAAGTTTCAGTAGGTCTCATTTGTTTACTTTTGTTTTTATTACATTACTGTAGGAAGTGGGTCAAAAAAAATATTGCTGTGATTTTGTCAAAGAGTGTTCTTCCTATGTTTTCCTCTAAGAGTTTTATAGTGTCCGGTCTTACATTTAGGTCTCGAATCCATTTTGAGTTTATTTTTGTGTATGCTGTTAGGGAGTGTTCTTATTTCATTCTTTTACATGTAGCTGTCCAGTTTTCCCAGCACAACTTATTGAAGAGACTGTCTTTTCTCCGTTGCATATACTTGCCTCCTTTGTCATAGATTAGTTGACCACAGGTGCATAGGTTTATCTCTGGGCTTTCTATCCTGTTCCATTGATCTATATTTCTGTTTTTGTGCCAGTACCATATTGTCTTTATTACTGTAGCTTTTTAGTATAGTCTGAAGTCAGGGAGTCTGATTCCTCCAGCTCTGCTTTTTTCCCTCAAGATTGCTTTGGCCATTTGGGGTCTTTTGTGTCTCCATACACATTTTAAGACATTTTGTTCTAGTTCTGTAAAAAATGCCATTGGTAATTTGATAGGGATTGCATTGAATCGGCAGATTGCTATGGGTAGTATAGTCATTTCCACACTATTGATACTTCCAATCCAAGAACATGGTATATCACTCAATCTGTTTGTGTCATCTTTGATTTCTTTCATCAGTGTCTTTTATCTCCTTAGGTAGATTTATTCCTGCGTTTTTAATTATTTTTGTTGCAATGGTGCAAGGGATTGTTTCCTTAATTTCTCATTCTGATCTTTCATTGTTAATGTATCAGAATGCAAGAGATTTCTGTGCATTAATTTTGTATCCTGCAACTTTACCAAATTCACTGATTAGCTCTAGTAGTTTCCTGGTGTCATCTCTATGTATAGTATCATGTCATCTGCAAACAGTGACAGTTTTACTTCTTCTTTTCCAATTTGTATTCCTTTTAATTCTTTTTCTTCTCTGATTGCCATGGCTAGGACTTCCAAAACTATGTTGACTAATAGTGGCAAAAATGGACATCCTTGTCTTGGTCCTAATCTTAGAGGAAATGCTTTTAGTTTTCCACCATTGAGATTGATGTTTACTGTGGGTTTGTCGTATATGGGCTTTATTATGTCAAGGTAGGTACCCCCTACGCCTACTTTCTGGAGAGTTTTTATCATAAATTGGTGATGAATTTTGTCAAAAGCTTTTTCTGCATCCCTTGAGATAATCATATGGTTTTTATTCTTCAGTTTGTTAATATGGTGTATCACATTGACTTATTTGCATATACTGAAGAATCCTTGCATCCCTGGGATAAATCCCACTTGATCATGGTGTATGATCCTTTTAATGAGCTGCTGGATTCTGTTTCCCAGTATTTTTTGAGGATTTTTGCATCTATAATCATCAGTGATATTGGTCTGTAATTTTCTTTTTTGTAGTATCTTTGTCTGATTTTGGTATCAGGGTGATGGTGGCCTCCTAGAATGAGTTTGGGAGTGTTCCTTCCTCTGCAATTTTTTGGAAGGCTTTGAGAAGGATGGGTGTTAGCTCTTCTCTAAATGTTTGATAGAATTCACCTGTGAAGCCATCTGGTCCTGGACTTTTGTTTGTTGGAAGATTTTTAATCACAGTTTCAATTTCATTACTTGTGACTGCTCTGTTCATACTTTCTATTTCTTCCTGGTTGAGTCTTGGAAGGTTATACCTTTCTAAGAATTTGTCTATTTCTTCCAGGTAGTCCATTTTATTGTCATGGAGTTACTTGTAGTAGTCTCTTATGATGCTTTGTATTTCTGCAGTGTCCATTGTAACTTCTCCTTTTTCATTTCTAATTTTATTGATTTGAGTCCTCTCCCTCTTTTTCTTGATGAGTCTGGCTAAAGGTTTATCAATTTTGCTTCTCTTCTCAAAGAACCAGCTTTTAGTTTTATTGATCTTTGTTATTGTTTTGTTTGTTTCTATTTCCTTATTTTCTGCTCTGATCTTTATGATTTATTTCCTTTTACTACCTTTGGATTTTCTTTGTTCTTTCTGTAGTTCCTTCAGGTGTAAGGTTAGGTTTTTTATTTGAGATGTATCTTGTTTCTTGAGGTAGGATTGTATTGCTATAAACTTTCCTCTTAGAACTGCTTTTACTGCATCCCATAGGTTTTGGGTGGTCCTGTTTTTTTTGTCATTTCTCTCTAGGTATTTTTTTATTTCCTCTTTAATTTCTTCAGTGATCTCTTGGTTATTTAGTAATGTATTGTTTAGCCGCCACGTGTTTGTGATTTTACATTATTTTCCCTGTAATTGATTTCTAATCTCATAGTGTTATGGTCAGAAAAGATCATTGATATGATTTCAATTTTTGTAAATTTACTGAGGCTTGATTTGTGACACAAGATGTGATCTATCCTGGAGAATATTCTGTGTGCACTTGAGAAGAATGTGTAATCTGCTGTTTTTGGATGGAATGTGCTGTAAATGTCAATTAAATATATCTGATCTGTTGTGTCATTTACAGCTTGTATTTCCTTATTAATTTTCATTTTGGATGATCTGTCCATTGGTGTAAGGGAGCTGTTAAAGTCCCCCACTATTATTGTGTTACTGTCAGTTTCTTCTTTTATAGCTGTTAACATTTGCCTTATGTATTGAGGTGCTCCTATGTTGGGTGCATATATATTTATAATTGTTATATCTTCTTCTTGGATTGATCCCTTGATTGTTATGTAATGTCCTTCTTTGTCTCTTCTAACATTCTTTATTTTAAAGTCTATTTTATTTGAAATGAGAATGGCTACTCCAGCTTTCTTTGATTTCCATTTGCATGGAATATGTTTTTCCATCCCCTCACTTTCAGTCTGTATGTGTCCCTAGGTCTCAAGTGGGTCTCTGTAGACAGCATATATACGGGTCTTGTTTTTGTATCCATTCACCCAGTCTATGTGTTTTGGTGGGAGCATTGAATCCATTTACATTTAAGGTAATTATCTATATGTATGTTCCTATTAGCATTTTCTTAATTGTTTTGGGTTTATTATTGTAGGTATTTTCCTTTTCTTGTGTTTCCTGCCTAGAGAAGTTCCTTTAGCATTTGTTGTAAAGCTGGTTTTGTGATGCTGAATTCTCTTAGCTTTTGCTTGCCTGTAAAGTTCTAATTTCTCCATCAAGTCTGAATGAGATCCTTGCTGGGTAGAGTAATCTTGGTGGTAGGTTTTTCTCCTTCATCACTTTAAATATGTCCTGCCACTCCCTTCTGGCTTGCAGAGTTTCTGCTGAAAGATCAGCTGTTAACCTTATGGGTATTCCCTTGGGTGTTATTTGTTGTTTTTCCCTTGCTGCTTTTAATATTTGTTCTTGTATTTAAGTTTTGATAGTTTGATTAATATATGTCTTGCCGTGTTTCTCCTTGGATTTATCCTGTATTGAACTCTCTGTGCTTCCTGGACTTGATTAACTACTTCCTTTCCCATATTAGGGAAGTTTTCAACTATAATCTCTTCAAATATTTTCTCAGTCCCTTTCTTTTTCTCTTCTTCTTCTGGAACCCATATAATTCGAATGTTGGTGTGCTTAATGTTGTCCCAGAGGTCTCTGAGACTGTCCTCAATTCTTTTCATTCTTTTTTCTTTATTCTGCTCTGCAGTAGTTATTTCCACTATTTTATCTTCTAGGTCACTTATCCATTCTTCTGCCTCAGTTATGCTACTATTGATCCCTTCTAGAGAATTTTAAATTTCATTTATTGTGTTGTTCATCACTGTTTGTTTGCTCTTTAGTTCTTGTAGGTCATTATTAAACGTTTCTTGTATTTTCTCCATTCTATTTCCACAATTTTGGATCATCTTTACTATCATTATTCTGAATTCTTTTTCAGGTAGACGGCCTATTTCCTCTTCATTTGTTAGGTCTGGTGGGTTTTTACCTTGCCCCTTCATCTGCTGTGTGTTTCTCTGTCTTCTCATTTTGCTTAACTTACTGTGTTTGCAATCTCCTTTTCGCAGGCTGCAGGTTTGTAGTTCCCGTTGTTTTTGGTGTCTGTCCCCAGTGGCTAAGGTTGGTTCAGTGGGTTGTTTAGGCTTCCTGGTGGAGGGTACTAGTGCCTGTGTTCTGGTGGATGAGGCTGGATTTTGTCTTTCTGGTGGGCAGGTCCATGTCTTGTGGTGTGTTTTGGGGTGTCTATGACCTTCTTATGATTTTAGGCAGCCTCTCTGCTAATGGGTGTGGCTGTGTTCATGTCTTGCTACTGTTTGGCCTAAGATTTTCTGCATTGTAGCTTGCTGGTTGTTGAGTGGAGCTGGGTCTTGGCTTTCAGATGGAGATCTCCAGGAGTTTTTCGCCGTTTGATATTACATGGAGCTGGGAGGTCTCTTGTGGACCAATGTCCTGAACTTGGCTCTCCCACCTCAGAGGTACAGCCCTGACACCTGGCTGCAGCACCAAGAGCCTGTCCTCCACCCGGCTCAGAATAAAAGGGAGAAAAAGAGAAAGAAAGAGGAAGATAAAATAAAATTAAATTAAAAGTTATTAAAATAAAAAATAATTATTAAAAAAATTTTTAAGTAATAAAAAAAGAAAGAGAGAAAGAAAGAGCAAGCAAACCAAAAAACAAATCCACCAATGATAACAAGGGCTAAGAACTATCCAAAAAAAAAAAAAAAAGTGGAGAGACAGAACCGTAGGACAAATGGTAAAAGCAAAGCTATACAGACAAAATCACACAGAGAAGCATACACATACACACTCACAAAAAGAGAAAAAGGGAAAAATATATATATATATTGTTGCTCCCAAAGTCCACCTCCTCAATTTGGGATGATTCATTGTCTATTCAGGTATTACACAGATGCAGCGTACATCAAGTTGATTGTGGAGATTTAATCTGCTGCTCCTGCAGCTGCTGGGAGAGATTTCCCTTTCTCTTCTTTGTTCGCACAGCTCCTGGGGTTCAGCTTTGGATTTGGACCCGCCTCTGCATGTGTGTCTCCTTAGGGCGCTCAGACAGGACAGGGTTAAAAGAGCAGGTGATTCAGGGGCTCTGGCTCACTCAGGCGGGGGGGAGGGAGGGGTACGGAATGCAGGGCGAGCCTGCAGGGGCAGAGTCTGGCATGACGTTGCACCAGCCTGTGGCGTGCCGTGTGTTCTCCCGGGGATGTTGTCCCTGGATCACGGGACCCCGGCAGTGGCGGGCTGTACAGGCTCCCAGGAGGGGAGGTGTGGATAGTGACCTGTGCTCGCTCACAGCCTTCTTTGTGTCGGCAGCAGTAGCCTTAGCATCTCATGCCCGTCTCTGGGGTCCGCGCTTTTAGCCGCAGCTCACGCCCGTCTCTGGAGCTCCTTTAAGCTGCGCTCTCAATCCCCTCTCCTCGCGAACCAGGAAACAAAGAGGGAAGAAAATGTCTCTTGCCTCTTCGGCAGCTCCAGACTTTTTCCCGGACTCCCGCCCGGCCAGCCGTGGTGCACTAACCCCTTCAGGCTATGTTCACTCAGCCAACCCCAGTCCTCTCCCTGCGCTCCGACTGAAGCCCGAGCCTCAGCTCCCAGTCCCGCCCGCCCCGGCGGGTGAGCAGACAAGCCTCTCAGGCTGGTGAGTGCCGGTCAGCACTGATCCTCTGTGTGGGAGTCTCTCCGCTTTGCCCTCCACACCCCTGTTGCTGTGCTCTCCTCTGTGGCTCCGAAGCTCCCCCCACCCGCCACCCGCAGTCTCCACCCGTGAAAGGGCTTCTAGTGTGTGGAAACCTTTCCTCCTTCACGGCTCCCTCCCACTGGTGCAGGTCCCGTCCCTATTCTTTTGCCTCTGTTTTTTCTTTTTTCTTTTGCCCTACCCAGGTATGTGGGGAGTTTCTTGCCTTTTGGGAGGTCTGAGGTCTTCTGCAAGCGTTCAGTAGGTGTTCTGTAGGAGTTGTTCCACATGTAGATGTATTGCTGATGTATCTGTGGAGAGGAAGGTGATCTCCACGTCTTACTCTTCCGCCATCTTGAAGCTCCTCCTCCCTGTTACTTTTAATAATTTTTCTTTGTCTTTAATTTTTGTCATTTTGAATACTGTGTGTCTCGGTGTGTTTTTCCTAGGATTTATCCTGTATGGGACTCTTTGTGCTTCCTGGACTTCCTTTCCCATGTTAGGGAAGTTTGCAACTATAATTTCTTCACATATTTTCTCAGGTCCTTTCTCTCTCTCTTCTCCTTCTGGGACCCCTGTAATACGAATGTTGGTGCATTTAATGTTGTCCCAGATGTCTCTTAGGCTGTCCTCATTTCTTTTCATTCGTTTTTCTTAAATCTGTTCTGCAGCAGTGAATTCCACCATTCTCCCAGATCACTTATCCAATCTTTTGCCTCGGTTATTCTGCTATTGATTCCTTCTAGTGTATTTTTCATTTCAGTTATTGTATTGTTCATCTCTGTTTGTTTTTTCTTTAATTATTCCAGGTGTTTGTTCTTTAATTTTTCTAGGTTTTTGTTAAACATTTCTTTCATCTTCTTGATCTTTGCCTCCATTCTTTTTCCGAGGTCCTGGATCATCTTCACTACCTTTATACTGATATCCTTCTCTGGAAGGTTGCCTATCTCTACCTAATTTAGTTCTTTTTCTGGGGTTTTATCTTGTTCCTTCATCTAGTACATAGTCCTCTGCCTTTTCATCTTGTCTATCTTTCTGTGAATGTGGTTTTTGTTCCACAGACTGCAGGATTGTAGTTCTTCTTGCCTCTGCTGTCTGCCTTCTGGTGGATGAGGGTATTTAAGAGGCTTGTGCAAGCCTCCTGATGTGAGGAACTGGTGGCAGGCAGATCTGGGTGTTACTGTGCTGGGCAGAGCTCAGTAAAACTTTAATCTGCTTGTCTGCTGATGGGTGGGGCTGGGTTCCCTTCCTGTTGGTTGTTTGGCCTGAAGCAACCCAGCACTGGAGCCTACAGGCCCTTTGGTGGGTTATTTATTGGCAGACTCTGGGAGGACTCACACCAAGGAGTACTTCCCACAACTTCTGCTGCCAGTGTCCTTGTCCTCACGGTGAACCACAGCCACCCCCCGCCTCTGCAGGAGACCCTCCAACACTAGCAGGTAGGTCTGGTTAAGTCCCCTATGGGGTCACTGCTCCTTCCCCCTGGGTCCTGATGTGCACACTACTTTGTGTGTGCCCTCCAAGAGTGGAGTCTATGTCCCCGCAGTCCTGTTGAAGTCCTGCAATCAAATCCCGCTAGCCTTGAAAGTCTGATTCTCTGGGAATTCCTCCTCCCGTTGTTGGACCCCCAGGTTGGGAAGCCTGATGTGGGGCTCAGAACCTTCACTCCAGTGGGTAGATTTTTTTTTCTTTTTTTTTTTTTGCGGTACGCAGGCCTCTCACTGTTGTGGCCTCTCCCATTGCAGAGCACAGGCTCCAGATGTGCAGGCTCAGCGGCCATGGCTCATGGGCCCAGCCGCTCTGCGGCATGTGGGATCGTCCCGGACCTGGGCACAAACCCGTGTCCCCTGCATCAGCAGGTGGACTCTCAACCACTGCGCCACCAGGGAAGCCCCTAGTGGGTAGATTTTTGTGGAATAATTGTTCTCCAGTTTGTGAGTCACCCACCCAGCAGTTATGGGATTTGGTTTTATTGTGATTGCGCCCCTCCTAACGTCTCATTGTGGCTTCTCCTTTGTCTTTGGATGTGGGGTATCTTTCTTGGTGAGTTCCAGTGTCTTCCTATTGGTGATTGTTCAGCAGTTAGTTGTGATCTGGTGCTCTCTCAAGAGGGAGTGAGCACACGTCCTTCTACTCCGCCACCTTGAACCAGTCTTATTTGGTTTAATATCACACATTGCTTACCATTTTCTGTACAATATGGAAAATCTTCATTTTTAGAGCCTTAGTTTAGAGTTTGATATGCTTCTGTTAATACTGAGCTTGAACCACATATATTGTGAAGGGTTCTAAGCTAATTGTCACTGAATGTAGGAAAAGGTACAGTGATTCCAGGAGGGCAGTTTTTCATGGACATGAAAGACTTGGGCTCCCTCCTTCACTGCCTCTCAAAGTCAATAGATACAAAAAGTAGAAGGAAGCCTGAGATATTTGTAATTAATTGAGCAGTTGGTGGTAGGTATGTTATCTTAAGCAAATTCCAGACAACACATTATTTTATCTGTAAGTATTTCAGTCTGTATCTCTAAAACCACTAAGGATTCTTTTAAACCTAACCACAATCTCATCATTATACCTTAAAAATGACAATAATTTGTTAAGTCTATCAATATTCCCAATTGACTCACTAAAATTTTTAATTTTTAGTTTAATTTTTTGAAATCCAAATAAGAATCTTACAATGCAATTAGTTAATGTCTTATAAATTAAATCTCTTTTACTCTCTATCTCTCTTTCTCTCTCTCCTTGCAAATAATTTGTTGATAAAAAGCAAGTTATCCACATTCTGTGGAGCATCCTACACTCCAAATGTTGTTAATTGCATCCTATGGTGTCATTTAACATCCTCATCAACTCTTAATCTTTAACATTAATCACTCTTTGGTTAAAACTAGGTAAACTTTTTACAGAAAAGGTGACTAAATGCTTGCTTTGTCCTTTTATTTATCTACTTATGATCATGCTTTGGGAACTAGGAATTGCTTCCAAAATTCCTAATTCTCAGTTCAAGTTTCTTCCCAATACACATGCAGGCATCTATTAACTTCTACTTATTTTCTTATTCATTGTTTGGATTTCATACATAGAGCGACTCTGGAAAGTATCTTGAAGAATACAATTTAATGGAGAGGATAGAATGGTAGGCTGAGCGTCACAAAACAGTTCCTCACACTGGGATGTAATGAGTTGGCAGTGAAAAACTCTCAATGACCATGTCAATGATTTTTCATCATCTTACAATAAAGTGCTGAGGCTACACCCAGTAGCAGTTTGAATAACATCCCTGAAAAGAGTGTGTTGCTCACAGTAATATTAGCTGTTTAATTTCGTGCATTTTTTCCCCAGATATTATTTCATAAAATATGAACTCCTCAATTAATGAGTTTGTATTTTGTTCTAACAATTTCTCTCTAAAGTATGGCTGTAGAAAAATAGAGCTAAGGCTCTCAGGTTCCAGTACTTGGACATAGCATGGTGTATATGTGAAAATCTCTGATTAAAATCTATAAATTCTAATAGATGTTGATTTAAAAACATCTTATTTATGTCCTAGTTGCACAAGTGGGAATAGGCAATACTTGTCTTTGCTGTTAACTGCTTGCTTTTCCCTTGGTTTGTTTGCTTGTTTGTTTTAAATTTTGTCAGTATGTCAACCCTTCAGAAGTTTGAAAAAGGGCTTGGAATTTATACAGTTAATATTATATGTGGATAACCACAGTGTTACTAGAACTTTAAAAATATATTTTGGAAAGCCTTCACTTGTCTTTAGCTATGTTAATCAATGAAACGGAACTGATATCATACTAGTCCTTTTCTGTTGCTGTTTCCTTGAAGAAATTACTGGATCATGTGCCAAATGACCTGAGTTCTGGCCCTGATATTTACTAACTCTGGGAGCATGAGAAGGTCATTTTTACTCATGATACCACTGGGAGTCAGTTCTCCTGAGTTTCTGCATTTCTTGTGAGTAGAGGCACTGACAGCCTTTGTTGGGCCTTGAAAAGATTATCTTCCCAAGGATGTTTGTGTAGTGAACAGCCTTGGAAGTCAGAAGGAGAATCTTCCCCCAGAGCAGAGGACAAGTTTAGTTATTCTCCAGCATAATAAAGGTAATGTTTTCTTCTGGGCAAAATGTGGGCAGGTTGCTCTGCAACCCATTAAAATAGTAGGGTTCTCTAAGCTTGGGGCTCCTCAGCTGTGACACAACTCATTGCCCCCATGTGTGTAGAGCATGCCCCTCCTCGGCGCTATGAAGGCTTGGTCTGGTACATCTCAGTATTGTCTAGAGTAGCTGCATGATGTAAACCTGAAGCTCATGCTTCTTGCTGTGCTGTGAGTGATGAATTGTTCTCTTTCTGACCCAGGAGTCTTATGACTTCTGTCAGTTGCCATAATACAGTATCAGGTTAACTTGCTAGCTTCCAAGCAGAGTAAAAGCTTCACAGTTCTTAACAGATCACATAATTTGCTTAGTTTTAGAATTAAGGGACTGGTCTATAAATTGGTTTAAATTTATTTTTTAGTTCTTATTCAATACAGAAAAGAAAGAGTCTTGTTTCATGTCCTCAAGGACTTAAAATCTTCCTGAGGCTGAAATGTGTAAAGAAGTGTTGCAGACACTGTACCTTCAGCCCAAGTGGTCATGTCTATAACCCGCTTGGAGAACCCAGTTGGTTGGAAGGTGAGAGGAAAGAGCAACTTCCCGAGGGCATGTGTTTATCTTATTGTCTGACAGAAAGGAAGAGAATGGAAATTGTTATCTGCCATGACTAGGAAGTCTAGAAAAGAAAGACAGCCCCCCAGGGAATGGAATCTGATCTCAGAGGTGAGAGGGACTACAGGAATTATTTTCATGAAAAACCATTGAGATACAGGAACACAAGCAGAGCTGTTCATGTCTCCAGTGACAAAGCATAAAACAGGATGGGAGAGGTGAGAATCCTTCCCACTTCTGCACAGAACAGCCTTCTCAGCACCAGGAAGGCTCAGTCTGGTACATCACGGTATTGTCTAGAGTAGCTGCATCTGAGAAGCCACAGATACCATGGTGCTCAACAGGTAACCAACATCAGCAGTGGACACAGCAGTACCAGTGTCAGCCTGGAGGGAGACAGTGGATGTCATTTGTAGAACCAGCTTCTAAGTACATGTGGAGCTGCTCTGGGTATTACTAAAAATGTTTGACAGGTAATTCCCAGGGTACTGAGTTACTGCTTGGGCAGGTTGGGACAAAACCTAATTCATTTTTACCCATTATCAGCCATTTGTACCCATGACTAGTGAGGCATGAGGAAACTCAGGTTACACAGTAAATACAGTGGAACATGATGTGTTGTAACAAAGCTCAATATAATGGAAACACAGAACAGAAAATATTTGGGCTAGATCTTGAGGGATAAATAGGCTTTTGCTAAGTAAGCAATAAAGATAATCCTTTTGGAGAAAACTGTTGCAAAGGCATAAACACTGGATTACAGATTTCAAATTGAATTTTTAAATTTTGATTTGCAAGAACCAAATTATCAACATTTTCAAGATTGAATTGTAAATACCCAACTAAGAACAAAGAGAAAATGTTCAAAAGGTACATTTTACATATACAAATCCAAATTTCTCACCTCAAAAATTATCTACAGTGGTAGTGCTTCATGCTTTGCAAACTCAATTTCTATTGATAAAATACTCTTCAATTACATTCTTGGGTAGTATCCTTCCCTATATATATGTACACGTTCATTCTGTGCCAGTTTGCCAATAAATATTGTCTTCAATTTTTTCCCCAAAATGCTGTATATCACCTTAATATTTTATTTTTCAATTAGTGTTTAGCCAATTATTGATTTAAATAAATTGCAATATATGCATAAATCTTTAAGGGTATAATTTCTTACCCATAAGCTATTTACCTCTATTTTCAACTTCTAATCATCAACCAAGGCCAGTTAGGAGAGTTTGAAAGAATGAATATTTAAAGATCCTCATGTTTAGGCAGACGTTTGAAAACAATGGGAGAAATACCTCTACACAGTTTGTGCATTGTATTTGATAGGGAATATGCTGTGGATGAATAATGCTTTGGCTGGTCTTTGTGGCTTGATGTCTTAAATTTTTTTGTCTCATAGTGATTAAAAAAATCAAAGTAAGATACAGCCTAGAGAAGTGAGGCATTACTAAGTTTGAAAAGTTCTAAAAGTTTTCTTATGATTTCCCATATATTCTTTGATCTTTTATTTGGGGGTTTGCAGCCTTATTTGTCTATAGGTGTCACAACATTATCTGGTAAGTAATATAATAAATTATATTATTACAAAAAAATTTGATATATTAAATCACTCTGTTCAATTGAAAGGAAGATTTTTCTTTCCTAAAAAGTGATGTGACTTTAAACCTAGCTGATACAAAATATCCAGCAGCATAAATGTTTGTCTTTTTATTTAGACTAGTTATCCATTATACCCAGTATTCCATTTCTGACATTGACATTTTAGTTGTTTTATAACAAACTACTTCATTGGTCTCCATGACCCATAATTCAAGGTAAGATATATGTAGAATAAATCAACAATATCTCCCATTACACATGTTCTTCTTACCATGTGGCTTTGACACTCCTCCCATTAATAGGTAAGGTCTATGTTTATTTATCTTGAATCTGGGCAAGCTTGTGAATACAGTGGAAGCAAGGCTATGTGCTTTCTGAGGCTAGATTTTTAAAAGGCCATACAGTTTTTACCTCTTTTTGGGGGGATGCTCACTCTTGGAATGTGATTACCGTACTATGAGGAAGCCCAAGCAGCCACATTGAGAGGTCCAGCTGAGGTTTCAGCTGACAGCTAGCATCCATACACCAATCATGTGGATAAATGAGCCTTCAGATGATTTTATTCTACAACTCTCAAGTCATTTCCAGCCTTGGAGCCTTCCTAGCTGAGAACTCAGACATGAAACAAAAGTCATTCCAACTAAACTCTTTAAAAAAGTTCCTGACCCACAGAAATCATGAGCATAATTAAATTTTTGTTTTATGCCACTAAATTTGAAATTGTTTATTATGCAGCCACAGTAACTAGAACAATATATTGTTCCTAAAATCCTAATTCCTTTAATAACTCATCTATATTTTTGTGCATTAACACTTTTCCAATGTTTGAATTTTTGGCTTGTATGACTTATACTAAAAGATATTTTCTCTAATTTGACCGAAATTCTTTTTCATGGCCATGGCCAAATTTTGCAATAATCCTAAGTAAGAATATTCAGAGCAGAGAGAACTGCAAGTACAAAACCCTGAAAATGGGGCTTTCCTGGTGGTGCAGTGGTTAAGAATCCGCCTGCCAACGCAGGGGACACGGGTTCGAGCCCTGGTCCAGGAAGATCCTGCATGCCGCGGAGCAACTAAGCCCAGGTGCCACAGCTACTGAGCCTGTGCTCTAGAGCCTGCGAGCCACAACTGCTGAAGCCCATGCGCCTAGAGCCCGCGCTCCACAGCAAGAGAAGCCACTGCAATGAGAAGCTTGCACACCACAACGAAGAGTAGCCCCCGCTCTCCACAATCAGAGAAAAGCCCATGCGCAGCAACGAAAACCCAATGCAGCCAAAAACAATAAATAAATAAAATAAATAAATTTATTTAAAAAAAAAACCTGAAAGTTTGGAGAGTTTGAGGGACTGAAAACAGATATGGCTGGATGTAGGGAGAGAAGAAAAGAGTGGTAAAGTTGTGTCACAGACAACTCTTACCTTAGGAAGCAAGATGAGGACTTCGCATTTTATTCTAAAAACTCTAGAAGGTTTTACACAGGATAGTCATGTGCTTTGATTCACATTTTGTAAGATCACTGAAGCACAGGGAATGGTTTGTAGCCTTCAGAAGAAGCAGCACTACGAATCAGGGAACTAAGGCAGGAGTGCAGACAAGAGACGAGGGGCCTGAGCAAGGGTAGTAGCAGCAAAGCTGGAGCAAAGGACATAAATTTGGGGTAGATTTTGGAGATAGAAATGACAAGAATATGACATTTCATGACTGGGTTTGAGACAAGGAAATGAATTAAGGATTACACCCAGTTATGTGGCTGGGATAGCTGAATGGATTGGGAGGAAAGAAACAAAATTGGGGAAAACATAATATCACAAAGGAAAAGGTTTGAGGTAGATATAACCAAGAATTAAATTTGAGATTTTTTTTCAGTTCTGCTTTTAAGTCCCAATGAAAACAACCAGGAAACAGACATGCGTTATGGTACAAACTAGTATATTGATCTGGTCAAAGTCCAGTCCATGCAAAAAGAAGAAAATATATTTTTTATCTAATAATCATTTTAGAACCAACTGCATTTATCCAGATAGGCTATATTTCTTGTTCTAATTTCTCTCTCTAACATAGATAGGCTTGATGAGTAGACCAAATTTTAATTCAAAGTGGTTTTGTTCCAGTATTTTTATCTGTTTTATGCCCCAGTTTGCATCAACTGGACTTCCTTTCTCTACTACACAGTGATAGAATGAAGAATAAAATGTACATAATGCACAATATTCTTAGAAAATACATAGATATGAATTTGTCGAAGCTGATTACCTATCCAAAGCCTTTGGCAGATTTGGAACACTCTTGAGAGAGAGTGTTTAAAGTTGCTAAGGTCAGAAACCCTGGCCAGGTAATAAAACTGTAAACAGCAAGGAGCTATTTTTCAATATCAGTGAATAGAATATGGGTAACTCATAAGCAGGAGCCTCCCCTCTAAAGAATTTTATTCTTGGCATCCATTTGTTGGAAAAACTAGATACTTAGGGGTGTGTCCTTAAAATACTAAAATCTTCCATTTGTGGAAAGTTTAGTAGTACTAGTTGCAAATAATTACTCTCAAGTGGAGAAAAAAAAAATGTGTATATGTAGTTCTCATTGATGTTTAAAAAATAAGCAAAACGAAACCAACCAAAACTACTAATATTGGTGTGATCTGAGTGTTGCTTTCTCTTTCTACAAGCAATATTGCCACACTTTGTCTAAGAGGAAGATGTTTAAGGTTACTCTTTCCTTATATGGTTCAATGGTCATGTGAGAAAAAGAATTCAGTCTTCACAATAGATAAGGGAACACTGCCCCCAGATTTGTTGTTGCTGTTATATGGTGGATTAGAAGTAGTCAGGGTAGCTGCCTTCTGCATCCATACAAGTGGTTATAGTGTTGATTGCTTTTAAACAAACTACATTAGTTGTTTTCAACTTCGACTATGTGTTGTGTGTGTTTTGTGTGTGTGTGTGTGTGTGTGCACAGGCATACAAAATTGATGTGTTTTTTAGACATCAAAGACAGCATGACCACGTAACTGTTGGGAAGTTAAAAGCGTTTTTCTCCAGCTCTGTCTCTCTTACCACTTTGGGTTATGAGTTTCCATCACTGGACTATAAATTGTTGCAGGCAGAAACTGTATCTACCTTCGCATTTAGCTTAGGTTAGTACTTAACACATGCTAGGAAGTAAACATGTGTCAAATTGAATGTAATTGCTCTTCCAAGTGCTCCCTCTGTCTTTTCTGTTCCTTCACACATCTTGCAGCAGCAGTCTTCTCTCATTCATTATTTATTCATGTTTTTAGGCAACATCCTTCGCATTCTATTGAAGGTATTTACATCTAACAACAGTGAACAGTAATCATTTGTTTGCTTCATTCAATAGCTTCTTATCAGGCCTCATCCTGTTTGACCTCTTTGCAATATTTAGTGGAGTTATCCACACCTCATACTTGAAATTCCTTTGGCTTTTGTCTGCCTCCTTCACCTTTTCCTCTTCCTATCTACAAAATCTCTCCCTCTTTGTGTTTACCATTATATTGGGTAGTTAGGAAGGTTTTGCCCTCAGACCTATTCTCTTCTCACTCTACCTGCTCTTTCTAGCCATTTTCATCCACTCTTAGGGCTTCAGCTCTCAAATCTATATTGATGATGTCTAAATCTATGTGCAATTCTCGACATTATTTTCTGAATATTTTTCTTTGCATATTGAACATCTCCATTCAGACATAGTATAATTTAACTTTGGCTTAAAACAACAACAACAACAGAAATGGACTCTGGCTAGCTTAGTCAAAAACAAAGCAAGAAAGGGAGGCTTACTCCAGTGATTACTAGAGAACTCCAGGAGCCTAAGGGCTGCCACAGGAGGCCAAAGTCCTGAGAGAAAATCAGGAACATTCTTTCTCCTTCTCTCCCCTGCACCTCTCTCTGAGTATCTGTTTATGCCTTCCCTCACACTGGCAACTAACTTATTGTATCTTTCAGCCCGCATGTTGGAATGTGACAACTACTGGTCACCAAATTCACATATTCCCAGTTTCAGACATTCAGAGAGGGACCAATTTTGCTTTCTGTGTTTCAGATTAATAACTGGAGGCAAGGACTCTTAGTGGCCCATTCTAGAAAGATATTACCCCCCAACTGGTTCATTCTAGCCACAGGAAATGTCCCTTGTACAAATGATGGCTGCTTCAAACCCATGTGAAGGGAGGAGAGACACGTCTCAAGAACAGGAGATGAGTGAAGAGGTAAGATATGCTTGGCTAGAATAAATAACAGGTTTCCATTACAATGCCCTGTAGGCACATTAAACTCTTGTGCCAGACTCATTATTATCTGCCAACCCGGCCTGACCTCCTGAAAGAGAGAGATCTCCAGATCCCTTCAGTAAGGGATATAATCCTGCCCAGGTGTTCAAAGTGGAAATTGCTGCATTGTCTTTGACTCCATCCTCACTGCTTATATTCAGGCATTTTCTAGTCTGTCAGTTCTGACCCTGAACTGTCTCACGGCCTCATATTTCCCAGCCCCACTACCACTGTCCTCTCACGGCCTCTCATCTCCTGACTCTATCATCTCCTTCTCCAGTCTTTGTCGGTACTAGGCTAGCAGGCTATGCCACATCACTTCTTTGTTTAAAAACCATCACAACCTGTAGCATAAAACACAAATGGCCCAGCTTTATGTCTGGGCCCTCTTCATTCAGAGAATCCCACCACTATCCATAGATATCCTTTACTCGATCTAATAAACTATGCTATTTACTCAGTCCCCTGGACTTTTGTATATGTCAATTTCTAACCCTGAAATTGCCTTACCTTCTTGTTTATTTGGCAAAATCTTTCTCATCCTTCTGGATTTTTACCTCAAGACCCAATTCCAATATCCTCCTCTCTGAGAAGCCTGTCTTGACATTTCACATCACCAAGGAAATAATCTTACCTACCTGAACTTCACTCAGTACAATATTTTTAGCATCTCTTAGTTTTTCTACAGTTTATTTGATTTATGTATTAGCATTTGGACAATTTAATGCATTTTATATTTTCCCCTGTCCTTTAGAACCTCACACAGTCTGGTGTGGGGAAAGAATACATGAATATTCATGAATAAAAAATACGAATATTTTCATTATCAAATGTGGATTTTAAATGGGCTTCTTCTTGGTATGTAAATTTTTAAATTGTGAGGAATCTGTTTCCAGTAGGATGTCTTATACAAAATTACTCAACTTAAAAATTGTTACTGAGTTCTACCTATGTGATCTATGGCACTGCTGAAATAGTGCCACCACCAAGCAGGTTACTCTGTAGGGCTGAGAATGACACATAAACAAAATATTACAAGTCAGATTATAAATGCTAGAGGTACAAGAATATGCCTACAGGAAAAAAGAGAAAGGAAAGATTAATTTTGGTTGGAAATTAGCTTTACAAATGAAACCACATAAAGCAGAGGGGCACATAGTCTCAAATGGCACCCAAAATGGTCAACTAAATGAACACTGCTTTTTCTTTTTAATTCTGCATAAATGTGGTACATAGCGTACAAATTCTGTTCTCTAACTACTAAATTATTTTTGTTAATTTACAACAGCAGTCATGATTTATAATGCCTACAAAAATCAGCATAAAACAAACATTCTTAAACACACAAACACTACACATGCACAATTGCCAAAGGTGGTAATTTCATTGGCTGAGCTTTCTTTGAGTTAAAGGTGAAGATTAACATGTGTTAAAGTGAGAGTTTGCTAAGACTTAACTATGGATGTTAGATTTCCTATATAAAGCAGTAAGTCAAATACTAAGCCAAGAGAGAAGTGTTTGTTCTTCACTTAAACTTCCAACCCCAGGCATCATGTATTTAAGACCAAGCTTAAAGGCAAGCCTTTGGAGAATACAGCATAATGTTGGCAAGCAAGTCATTCCCAATTAAGCAAACTAAGTCTTGAGAACAAAACTATAATAAATGGTCAGAGAATTTAAGAGAACAAAGCTCAATGTGTGATGAAATCTTGTTTTTCTCATTTCGTTGCTTTCTTCCCGGTCCCTCTCATTAAGAATTGGCATTAAATGCTCTGTGGGATCAGATCAGAAGCGCACAGAGGATTTAGGCCTGCTGTAAGAGCACATGCCTCCTTGGGATTGGTAGCAGCTGTCTGAATGAGTAGTCCCTGTGATTTTAGGAAAGATTATAGAAAGCCTTCAACTGGTGACTTCAACTACCGAAGGCCTTAATGCACATATCAATTCATGTAAGTAAACATTACCTCGGGGAACAGTGAGAACAACACCTTCACATTTATCCCACTAAAAGGCAGGTTAGTTGGCTAGACTCGGAAACTTTTAATTTTACTTTAAAAGAATAAAAAATACATCTTTTCAGACTGTCACAATTGGCTACCAAAATAAATAATTCCATTAGATTGATTTTTCCATCAAACATTTGATAAATGACACCTCAGTTTCTTATTCACATTCCCCATTGTTGGGCTCTATTATTTTCATTTGTATTATTTTGAAAACGCATTTTTAGTTCATACATAATGAATGAGTGACTAATAATATACAGATATATTCCTAAGTGCTTTTATTCTTGATTATTCATGACATCTTATTTCTTATTCATCTGGCAGGCTACAGAGCTCTAGGGAACAAAATGACCTTTTCATCCATGACCAGTAAAAGATGGAAATGCATTTTATATGAGTAATCTCTCTATTGATCAGGATTCTATCAAGGATTATCTGAGATGAATGATGGTTATTTGGCCAGTACATACCAGTATGCCGTAGTGGTCAGCATCGGTTTTGATTAGTCAGTGCCCTGCTGAATAGCTCTAGATGGGTATATACATATATGACAGTTATTTGTCTCACGTTATATTGTGCCTTTTCATTTTTTTAAGTAAACTCGTGTTCAGGGCTAACTGAAAGAACATTTGGAAGTCGTACTCATATTACTCTGGGCACTAATAGCTTTTGCTTCTGTGCCTGCTTCTCTACCCCTGCCCTCATGGCATCGCCCACCGTGTCATTCTGATATGTGCTGTTCCCCATCAATTCTCAGAAGCAGATTTCATATGTCATTTACTTTACTTAATCTGTTTAAAAACCTGAGTATATTTTTTCATATTTTGCATTTAAAAAAATTATATATCTGCCACCTTCAGAGAAGATCCAAGTGCCAGGAAGCTGTAGGCAAGGTGCTGTGCTTGGTTAGTTATTCAATCCATGTATGTTGAGGTTCTACCCTGAGCCAGGAACAACTAGAAGTATGATGGCAGGTTGAAAGAAACAGGTTGGGGCCTATCGGCTGGGTTACGGTAGAATCTTGAGTTATTGAGTTAACCCTTTTACTCTGATAGGAGCTCTGATTGGCCTATTTTGGGAAACCAGGAAGTGTTGACTATAATGCTGCCACCATAATTTTCAAGTTTAAGACTTTTTTTTTTCCGTTCACCTTTATACCTCTTCATAGGATGGTTAAGTCTGACAGCAGCCTATGATGTCGTTTCTCAATGCAGTGCTTTATCTGATATTAACTCTTACTTAAGTACATACCATTCTGTGATTCATTAATAAAAAGCACCCAGAATATGAATTCTCACAGTAAAGTCATCAGTGTCATCTCTATTTTACAGATGAAGTCACTCACAACCCAAAGTCTTGATAACTTTACCAGGGTCTTACATCTATTAGCAGCAGATCTGACATTCTTATCCTAATTCTATCAGAGACTTGACTAGAATTAGTCAGAATTAATATTCAAGGATCATTTTTTGGTCTATTTATTCATATTAAGCTATTATTAATTGATTGATTTAACTAATATTGATTAGTTTACCTTTTCATTGTTAACATAAATTTCACTAATTTGTATAAATTTATCCCATTCCTAGGATTGCATGGCCACCATGCTCTAATACTCAAAGGAATGATATTTACTCCCTATGTGTACTCCATGCTCATAATATTCCTTGTCTAGATACAGGCAAATATGTGCAGTTCTATATGATGGGGCTCAGAGAAGACAAGATTGAATGAAAACTTGGTAAATAAAAATTCTGTATCCATTTCCCAAAATATTGATCTTAATAATCTGTATTTTAAACAATAAGAAGCAAAGTGGCTGATGTTATGTATTTAATTTTCCTCCAGAGTTAAAATTTGAAAACTCGGAGGCTATTTCAGAATGAATGCTGGTTCCTGTTGCTTACCAGACTACTTGAATGTATTCTTTACACTACCTACTTTTGTTTTATTAATGACCTACTATCCTTTTGCCAGAAAATGTGATGCTTTGTGTTAGAATAACAAACAGAAGAGGAACTTGTCTCACAAACCATTTATTATTGCTCAAAACATTATAATTAACCATACTCCATTTGTTCTCATACATAAACATAATAAAAGGCACAGTTAATGACACCTCAAAGGAACAAATAATTCAAAACTGTGCCTAATAATTTATTGGTATAAGTAGCTTAACTATAAGGGAAACGGCATCTGGTGCTTGCTCGAAAATATTTACCCTCTGGATTATAGTGAAGGAGCACTAAAGGAAGGGGGGAATACAAGCAAATAATATTGTAGGATTCTGGGGTTTTTTTAATAGGCTTTATTTTTTAAAGCAGTTGTTAGGTTCATAGCAAACTTGAGCAGAAGATACAGAGATTTCCCATATACCCCCTGCCCCATACATGCATAGCCTTCCTCATTATGAACATCTCCCACCAGAGTGGTACAATTTGTTACAATTAATGGACCTACATTGACATATCGTTATCACTCAAAGTCCATAGTTTACATTCGGGTCCACTCCTTGGGTTGTACATTCTGTGGGTTCAGACAAATGTATAATGACATGTATCTACCATTATAGTATCATACTGAGTATTTTCACTGCCCTAAAAACCTGTGCTCCACCTATCTATCCCTCCCCACCCCCTAACCCCTGGCAACCATTGGTCGTTTTATTGTCTCCGTAGTTTTGCCTTTTCCAAAATGTTGTATAATTGGAATCACATAGTATGTACCTTTTCATATTGGCTTCTTTCACTTAGTAATGTGCATTTAAGTTTACTTCATGTCTTGATAGCACATCTCTGTTTAGCACTGAATGTACTCCATTCTCTGGATGCACCATGGGTTTGTTTATCCATTCACCTACTAAAGGACATCTTTGTTGCTTCCAAGAGCAATTACCAATAAAACTGCTGTAAACATCCCTGTGCAGGTTTTTATGTACACATAAGTTTTCAGCTCCTTTGGATAAATAGTAAGGTGCATGTGTGCTGGATAGGACTCTGTTTTTTAACCAACAGGATTTAGATGGCAGGTGGGAAAAAGACTCATAGTGGCCTCATTCTTCATTGTTTCTCTAAAATTTTTGGGAAAAAAGTGTTGTATCTCAATTCCCAAGTCATCTGCCTGAAAGTCATAAGTTCTGTTTGTAGCTGAGCCTACCTGCCAGGGGTTTGCCATCTGCCATTTTTCCGTAGAGCCCTGCACATATCCCACAAGTCAGTGCTTCTGATACAGCATTTCCTGATGACTGTACCTATTGAGGACTACATTCTGTGCTTCTTCCCTTTCCCATATCATCTATACATGTTACAATAAGACCAAAATGTGTGCTTTTATAATTACTAGAGGAGTAAACACAGTTCTTCTCCAACAAGATTATCACTATTTTCAGCCACTAAAGGAATTATTTAATTTGCCTTTTAAAGATAGAACAACAAAATTGTTCTCTCACCAAAAATTAATTTCTATAACCTTTTAATTTATAATGAAATCAAACAATTATTTAATTAATAATCATTAATTAAATAATTTTCATTGATAAATAATTATTGATTGATTAAATAATTATTAATTAAATAATTGATTTATAATAATTAAAATAGTCAAATGTTTGCAAATATATAATTTGTGTATTTACAAAATGTAGCTTTTAGTATGAATGAGATTCTGCATATCTGATCAAATGATTAAGGGGAAATAAAACAATGTTTTAAGAATCACTTCTCTAGGATATTAGAGATGATTATACTTATTTTTTTCCTTTTAATTCAAGATACAATTTAGATCTGAATTGGAATATGTAAAATAAAAAGTGATGGAAACAAAGGAAAGTTTTTATGTAGTGAGGAACTTTTCATAAAGAATGCTTTTGTGAACTCTTACTGTTTTAAGATCTATGGTAATAAATTTCTATGGTAATCCATAGAATTCTGCAGGTTGATGTGCTGAGTTATGCTCCTAATATATGTTAAAGATATACAGTTGTGAGACTTTGGTATTCATAGTGAATTCATGAAGATGGCCCAATAGAATTTCCGGCCAGAAAAACTTATCCCTTTATTAATTCATTAATCTATTATTTCAGTGTATTTTATTGTGGTAGGTACAGAGATTGTAAAGCCTTGCCCACATTAAGATATGTCAGTTAGGACTCTTACCTAAACTATTGCAACAAACCCCTAACTGGACTCTTTGTTTCTACTCCTTCTCACTCTAACCTGTTTTTCACATTGAAGCCAAGCTGATTTTTCTAAAATCTTGTTCTTATAATTCTACGCAAATCTTTAACCAGTAAATGGCAACCTGTTGAATTTAGGATACAATGTAAAATCCTTAACCTGGCCTTCCAGGTTCCTTATGGTCTGACCCCTGCTTCCTCCAGCCTCACCACCACATGGTCTCCCTCTCTGCTCACTAGACCACAGTTTCTGGCTGTGGGCGCTGGCTCTTTGGCTCTTGAGCCTTCGCTTTTGCCTGATATGCTCACCATCTCATTCTCAGGCTGGCCAAACCCTGCTCATCCTCAGCTCTCTGCTGAAAGACACTTCATCAAAGCAACATTCCCTGAATTAGATCCTCATAGACTCTTTCATCAGTCTTCATTTGTAATTGTTATATATATCTCTACAGTGATTTAATAGAAGTCTCTCTCAAGAGACCATAACTCTATGAGTGCACAAATTGTGTCTACCATATCTCCATAATGCCGACAGTATTTAGCATAATTCCTGGCATATATAAAACATATACTCAGAAATTAATTATTAATGTTTAATCAAATGAGTGTGTGAATGCTCTAATGGTACCTAGATACATGCAAGCTTCTCCCTTAAACAAATTAAAATTAATTCACCAATCTTTAATCTGCGTGTCCAATTTCTAAATTGAGATGTGTGAAGATAACTAAAAGAAGGGACTTTGTAGAAAGACTGGCATAAAGATCTTACAGCTTAAAGTAGCGAAGGTGAGTAAAAGAGCAAAAGAGAAAAAAAATCAAAGAAATTATTAAAAAAATAAGTTAAAGTGAGGAAAAGTGGAGTGCTAGTTTTAATTTAACAGCCATGCTATAAATCTTTGCATTTTTGGTGGTATTTTTTAATATTCTGGATTTTTCTGGGAAGTAGGCTCTCTTTCCTTCCAAAACGTCACACAGGAAATACCTTTCATTGTCTACTCCAGGGCTTCCAGGTCCAAGGGTTTGACTTGGCTCAGTAGTTAGATACCCAGATTCACCTGCTGGGTGTTGAGATCAGTATAGAATCAGACTCTCCTGCCCATGTGAATTCATTTATTACTTAATCCTTAATCCATTTTACTTCTTCATTAAAAGCAGAGATTTCTTTCCTATAGAACTTTTGAGAATCAAGGCACTTTCTTCCCATGTTACATGTCATGGAAAGTTGCAATAAAAAGATTAAATTAAAAAACCAAATTATGTGGGTGTACTAAGTGTGATAGGTTTTCTAAACCTGATCTGAATTGAAAGGACTCTAGCTTTGAAGTAAATACAAAAATATGAGTTCTAATTGTACAAGTTCAATTTTAACAGAAGACCAAAATCAATTTGAATCATTATAGTTAAAATATGTAATTTTATTTTCCAGGTTAATGAATAAAAACTATTTTGATATCTCATTTATAATTACCTTAAAATTCAGATGGTTTTGGTAGTATGATGCCAAGTCAAAATTAAAAACATATTTTTCTGAGTGATGCATTTAAAGATTACCAAAAAGATATTTTAATAGGAACGCAATTAACACCTCATAAAGAATTAATAAAAATGTATCTATTCTGACATTATAATTCAGTAAGGTCATAATACTACTTTAAATTATTATTTAATTTAATTATTATTTAAATTACTTAATTATCTTTTTCCTTAAGGGTCTATTTAAATGTGTATACTTTTCACTGCAGCAGTTGAAACCACATAATTCTTATTCCCAAAAATGTTATTTCACTACACAATAGAGGTGAAGGACCAAAAGGATTACCCCCCAAAAAGTAGATGAATATTGTACAGCTTTTTAGAAAAGTAGATATACATCTAATAGGAAAGTGATAGGGAATGGTACTCAAGATGAGATATGAAGAAAAAGTAAAGAACTCTGAAATAACAATTAATGAGTTTTATTATTTAACTCTGAAAGAACGTTTAAGTTTTTAATAGCAAAGAGGAATCTAGTAGAGAAAAATCCTGTTTTCTTTCTTTTTTTAAAAATCTATTTAATTTAATTAATTTATTTATTTTGGCTGTGACGGGTCTTTGTTTCGGCTCTCACTGTGGCATGCAGGATCTTAAGTTGTAGCATATGAGCTTCTTAGTTGCAGCATGCATGCAGGATCTAGTTCCCTGACCAGGGATCAAACCTGGGCCCCCTGTATTGGGAGCACAGAGTCTTACCCACTGGACCACCAGGGAGTCCCCTGTTTTCTTTTTAGTATTGGCTTTGACTGTGAAAATAGTCAGTCAATGCCTTTGATGTCTTCGGGAACCACTGTTCAAAACATTAAATTATCAAATATGTCATAAAATAAGAGACTTTTAGAGAAAAAAAGTCATCCATCTACATTATACATATTCAATTTCAATTTGCATAGTAAAATACATTGAAATTTTATCCTCAGTGTGATGGTATTAGGAAGTGGTCTTTTGGAAAGTAATTAGGTCATGAGGGTGGAACTTTCATGAATGGGATAGTATCCTTATGAATGGGACCTCAAAAAGCTCTTACCCTTTTTCCATCATGTGAGGATACAATGAGAAGTCAGCCCTCTGCAACTTTCTCTGAGAGCCCTCACCAGAAGCTGACCATGCTGGCACCCTGATCTCAGACTTCCAGCCCCCAGAACTTTAAGAAGTAAATTTTGTTGCTTAAAAGCCACCCAGTCTATGGTAGTTTGTTACGGTAGCCCAAATTGACTAAGACATCATTATATGTTATTTCCTTTCCATATAAAGGAAAACTATTGCTTCTTGAAGTCACCTATCTTACTAAATTCTCTTATTCTGTCTTATATTGGGTTGGCCAAAAAGTTTGTTTGGGTTTTTCCATAACATCTTATGGAAAAACTAGAACGAACTTTTTGGCTAACCCAGTAGTTTACCAGGTATTTCTCTTAGAGGTTCTGGCTATGTAATCATGCTGCAAATGATTTTAATTATATTTTCTCTTTTCCACTTTTTATACCACTCTTCTCTTTTCTAATTAAATTGAACATTCTATTAGGACAACATTAAATTTCTTGGTAATATTGATAGAAGTACCTCTGGTATTTTACAGTTAGGCATGATTCCATATTTCTTTTTTTTTTCCTACTGAATACTTTTTTTTAAGTTTATTTAAAAATTTTTTTTCTTATTAGTCATCCATTTTATACACATCAATGTATACATGTCAATCCCAATCTCCCAATTCATCACACCCCCACACCCATCCCCCCGCAGTTTTCCCCCTTGGTGTCCATACCTTTGTTCTCTACATCTGTGTCTCAACTTCTGCTCTGCAAACCGGTTCATCTGTACCATTTTCTAGGTTCTACATATATGTGTTAATATACGATATTTGTTTTTCTCCTTCTGACTTATTTCACTCTGTATGACAGTCTCTAGATCCATCCACGTCTTTACAAATGACTCAATTTTGTTCCTTTTATGGCTGAGTAATATTCCATTGTATATATGTACCACATCTTCTCTATCTATTCGTCTGTCAATGGGCATTTAAGTTGCTTCCATGTCCTGACTATTGTAACTAGTGCTGCAATGAACTTTGGGGTACATGTGTCTTTTTGAATTATGGTTTTCTCTGGGTATATGCCCAGTAGTGGGATTGCTGGGTCATATGGTAATTCTATTTTTAGTTCTTTAAGGAATCTCCATACTGTTCTCCATAGTGCCTGTATCAATTTAGACTCCCACCAACAGTGCAAGAGGGTTCCCTTTTCTCCACACCCTCACCAGCATTTGTTTTTTGTAGATTTTATGATGATGCCCATTCTAACTGGTGTGAGGTAATACCTCATTGTAGTTTTGATTTGCATTTCTCTAATAATTAGTGATGTTGAGCAGCTTTTCATGTGCTTCTTGGCCATCTGTATGTCTTCTTTGGAGAAAGGTCTATTTAGGTCTTCTGCCCATTTTTGGATTGGGTTGTTTGTTTATTTAATATTGAGCTGCATGAGCTGTTTATATATTTTGGAGATTAATCCTTTCTCTGTTGATTCGTTTGCAAATATTTTTTCCCATTCCGACAGTTGTCTTTTCATCTTGTTTATAGTTTCATTTGCTTGGAAAGCTTTTAAGTTTCATTAGGTCCCATTTGCTTATTTTTGTTTTTATTTCCATTACTCTAGGAGGTGGATCAAAAAAGATCTTGCTGTGATTTATGTGAAAGAGTGTTCTTCCTATGTTTTCCTCTAAGAGTTTTATAGTGTCCGGTCTAACATTTAGGTCTCTAATCCATTTTTAGTTTATTTTTGTGTATGGTGTTAGAGAGTGTTCTAATTTCATTCTTTTACATGTAGCTGTCCAGGTTTCCCAGCACCACTTATTGAAGAGGATGTCTTTTCTGCATTGTATACCTTTGCCTCCTTTGTTATAGATTAGTTGACCATAGCTGCGTGGGTTTATCTCTGGGATTTCTGTCCTGTTCCATTGATCTGTATTTCCATTTTTGTGCCAGTACCATATTGTCTTGATTACTGTAGCTTTGTAGTATAGTCTGAAGTCAGGGAACCTGATTCCTCCAGCTCTGTTTTTTTCCCTCAAGACTGCTTTGGCTATTTGGGGTCTTTTGTGTCTCCATACAAATTTTAAGATTTTTTTGGTTCTAGTTCTATAAAAAATGCCATTGGTAATTTGATAGGGATTGCATTGAATAGGCAGATTGCTTTGGGTAGTATAGTCATTTTCACAATATTGATTCTTCCAATCCAAGAACATGGTATATCTCTCCATCTGTTGGTATCATCTTTAATTTCTTTCAATGGTGCCTTATAGTTTTCTACATACAGGTCTTTTGTCTCCCTAGGTAGGTTTATTCCTAGGTATTTTATTCTTTTTGTTGCAGTGGTAAATGGGAGTGTTTCCTTAATTTCTCTTTCAGATTTTTCATCATAAGTGTAAAGGAATGCAAGAGATTTCTGTGCATTAATTTTGTATCCTGCAACTTTACCAAATTCATTGATTAGCTCTCATAGTTTTCTGGTGGCATCTTTAGGATTCTCTATGTATAGTATCATGTCATCTGCAAACAGTGACAGCTTTACTTCTTCTTTTCCAATTTGCATTCCTTTTATTTCTTTTTTTTCTCTGATTGCCATGGCTAGGACTTCCAAAACTATGTTGAATAATAGTGGCGAGAGTGGACATCCTTGTCTTGTTCCTGATCTTAGAAGAAATGCTTTCAGTTTTTCACCATTGAGAATAATGTTTGCTGTGGGTTTGTCGTATATGGCCTTTATTATGTTGAGGTAGGCTCCCTCTATGCCCACTTTCTGGAGAGTTTTTATCATAAATGGGTGTTGAATATTGTCAGAAGCTTTTTCTGAATTTATTGAGATGATCATATGGTTTTTATTCTTCAGTGTGTTAATATGGTGTATCACATTGATTGATTTGCATATATTGAAGAATCCTTGCATTCCTGGGATAAATCCCACTTGATCATGGTGTATGATCCTTTTAATGAGTTGCTGGATTCTGTTTGCTAGTATTTTGTTGAGGATTTTTGCATCTATATTCATCAGTGATATTGGTCTGTAATTTTCTTTTTTTGTAGTATCTTTGTCTGATTTTGGTGTCAGGGTGATGGTGGCCTCCTAGCATGAGTTTAGGAGTGTTCCTTCCTCTGCAATTTTTTGCAAGAGTTTGAGAAGGATGGGTGTTAGCTCTTCTGTAAATGTTTGCTAGAATTCACCTGTGAAGCCATCTGGTCCTGGACTTCTGTTTGTTGGAAGATTTTTCATCACAGTTTCAATTTCATTACTTGTGTTTGGTCTGTTCATATTTTCTATTTCTTTCTGGTTCAGTCTTGGAAGGTTATACCTTTCTAAGAATTTGTCCATTTTTTCCAGGTTGTCCATTTTATTGGCATAGAGTTGCTTGTAGCAGTCTCTTAGGATGCTTTGTATTTCTGTCGTGTCTGTTGTAACTTCTCCTTTTTCATTTCTAGTTTTATTCATTTGAGTCCTCTCCCTCTTTTACTTGATGAGTCTGGCTAGTGGTCTATCAATTTTGTTTATCTTCTCAAAGAACCACCTTTTAGTTTTATTGATCTTTGCTATTGTTTTCTTTGATTCTATTTCATTTATTTCTGCTCTGATCTTTATGATTTCTTTCCTTCTGCTAACTTTGGGTTTTGTTTGTTCTTCTTTTTCTAGTTCCTTTAGGTGTAACATTAGATTGTTTATTTGAGACTTTTCTTATTTCTTGAGGTAGGCTTGTATAGCTATAAACTTCCCTCTTAGAGCTGCTTTTGCTGCATCCCATAGGTTTTGGATCGTCATGTGTTCATTGTCATTTTTTTCTAGGTATTTTTTGATTTCCTCTTTGATTTCTTCAGTGATCTCTTGGTTATTTAGTAACGTATTGTTTAGCCTCCATGTGTTTGTATTTTTAAAGTTTTTTTCCCTGTAATTAATTTCTAATCTCATAGCATTGTGGTCAGAATAGATGCTTGATATGATTTCAATTTTCTTAAATTTACTGAGGCTTGATTTGTGACCAAGGATGTGATCTATCCTGGAGAATGTTCCGTGCACTCTTGAGAAGAAAGTGTAATCTGCTGTTTTTGGATGGAATGTCCTATAAATGTCAATTAAATCTATCTGGTCTATTGTGTCATTTAAGGCTTGTGTTTCCTTATTAATTTTCTGTCTGGATGATCTGTCCATTGGTGGAAGTGAGGTGTTAAAGTCCCCCATTATTATTGTGTTACTGTCTAATTTCCTCTTTTATAGCTGTTAGCAGTTGCCCTATGTTTTGAGGTGCTCCTATGTTGGGTACCTATATATTTATAATTGTTATATCTTCTTCTTGGATTGATCCCTCGATCATTATGTAGTGTCCTTCCTTGTATCTTGTAACATTCTTTATTTTAAAGTCTATTTTATCTGATATGAGTATTGCTACTCCAGCTTTCTTTTTATTTCTATTTGCATGGAATATCTTTTTCCATCCCCTCACTTTCAGTCTGTATGTGTCCCTAGGTCTGAAGTGGGTCTCTTGTAGACAGCATATATTTGGGTCTTGTTTTTGTATCCATTCAGCAAGCCTGTGTCTTTTGGTTGGAGCATTTAATCCATTCACATTTAAGGTAATTATCGATATGTATGTTCCTATTACCATTTTCTTAATTGTTTTGGGTTTGTTTTTGTAGGTTCTTCTCTTGTGTTTCCCACTTAGAGAAGTTCCTTTAGCATTTGTTGTAGAGCTGGTTTGGTAGTGCTGAATTCTCTTAGCTTTTGCTTGTCTGTAAAGCTTTTGATTTCTCCATTGAATCTGAATGAGATCCTTGCTGGGTAGAGCAGTCTTGGTTGTAGGTTCTTCCCTTTCATCACTTTAAGTATATTATGCCACTCCCTTCTGGCTTGTAGAATTTCTGCTGGGACATCAGCTGTTAGCTGGAGTTCCCTTGTATGTTATTTGTCATTTTTCCCTTGCTACTTTCAATAGTTTTTCTTTGTCTTTAATTTTTGTCAGTTTGATTACTATGTGTCTTGGCATGTTTCTCCTTGGGTTTATCCTGTATAGGACTCTGTGCGCTTCCTGGACTTGGGTGGCTATTTCCTTTCCCATGTTAGGAAAGTTTTCGACTATAATCTCTTCAAATATTTTCTTGGGTCCTTTCTCTCTCACTTCTCCTTCTGGGACCCCTATAATGCAAATATTTTTGCATTTCATGTTGTCCCAGAGGTCGCTTAGGCTGTCTTCATTTCTTTTCATTCTTTTTTCTTTATTCTGTTCCATGGCAGTGAATTCCACCATTCTGTCTTCCAGGTCACTTATCCATTCTTCTACCTCAGTTATTCTGCTATTGATTCCTTCTAGTGTAATTTTCATTTCAGTCATTGTATTGCTCATCTCTGTTTGTTTTTTCTTTAATTCTTCTAGATCTTTGTTAAACATTTCTTGTATCTTCTCGATCTTTGCCTCCATTCTTTTTCCGAGGTCCTGTATCATCTTCACTATCATTATTCTGAATTCTTTTTCTGGATGATTACCTATCTCCATTTCATTTAGTTGTTTTTCTGTGGTTTTATCTTGTTCCTTCATCTGGTACATAGCCCTCTGCCTTTTCATCTTGTCTATCTGTGAATGTCCATATTACTTAAAGATACATTTTTATGTTAAGAAAATACTCGTTTGTGTTAATTAAAAGTTTACACCAGAAAGAAAGTTGCATTCCATCAAATACCTTTTTAGTTGCAATCTTTGATGGGAGATAATGAAGAAAATTAATCAATTTCCAAATATTAGCCATCCTTGCATTCTTGAGATCAAATACAATTGGCTGGATTAATTAACTCAATTAATATGCTGCTGCATTCTATCTGGGATTAATTTGTTTAATATTTCCATTACTATATGTAAGAAGAATTACCTTGAATTTTTTCAGTATCTAACAGAATATTAAAATTGACATTTTTGACAAAGCAGCAAGATAAAATTTAATGTGCTAGGCATTCCTCCATTCCAAAGTGGGTGTTATACCTCATGTAAGATCTACAATGAAAATATCCCTAAGCTGGCAACACAACTCTTAAAGCCCTACATCTCCTTGAAGAATATAAATGGTTGAGAGTTGGTATTAGAGAGAAGTTTCTGTTAAAAGTAATTTCGAGAGCATCACCAACATGCTAGGTATCTCAGTCCCATAACAGGGAAGGTTTGCTCAGTGTCTGGTTCTTTCTTCAGTGTGATGAAAGAAATTTTGAAGGGACTGCTTAAAAAGCTTTATTTGTGTTGCCCCAAATTTGTGACTTGTGCCTGAAAAGGCTCAAGTGATCTTTGAATGAAGGCTGGAACTGAGAAGTTACTTCTTTCTCTCCAAAAGGGAGTCAGATTTGGGTTAATCATGGTGACCACATATGATTTCCAAGTAGAAATGTCATCCTGGGACAATTTTAAGTCTGATGTACCTCAGGAGCATTGCCTTTTAGGTGAAGAATATCAGCTGGAAAAGGATGCAGGGTACCCATCCAGAAGAAAATCCTCTATGAGTGGAGATAGATCTGTCAAAGCAAAGACCCTGCCCATGTCACAGGAGTTTTAGAAAAAGGCACTCCACAGAGAATTCTTCAGAAAACCCACAAAAGTGCCGAGGAACTGAAAAAAGTTGGCTTTAAATATCTGTAATGTCCAGAAATCATGAAGATACCTGAGATATGTAGAAAAAGTCAAATACAAGCTTCCTACTTGCCTTACCTCTTCTCTCACGCTTAATTCTTCTCACAGTGTCACCCCCACAACTTTTATGGTGTTGGATTAAGAGATATCAAGTGGAACAAGAGGTTAATGAAAAAGAGAGAAAAGTAATTAAGCACCGTATCTTCTCCTGCAAATAGTCAGCCCAAAGAAAACTCCAGCTGGAAGGAAAAGGAAAAGACAATTTAAATAAACTTCAAAGATTTGATCATTACACAAGACTGGATGTTTAAAAGGCTTGCAACTTAAAGGACTGATCAGAAAGCAATGGCACTTCATCCAGAAACAGAGAAATGACAATGCTCTCTAAACAGGTTTAAAAGAATGGTGAGAATTAAAAATACATTTGCTTTTTTAATTATATACTAAGATTTCTTCTTTTTCAGTGAACAGTTAGATATTATTTTTGTGAGATTTTTGTATACATAAAATGCCAGCTTCAAAAAAGCATTTAGAAAATTTCCTTCTTTCTTAGAGCTTTAGAACAGTTTTGATAGACACCTAAACCAACTTTGTGCGAGGTATTAAGAAATGATTGGTTATTTAATTTTCTTCTCTCCTTAGAAACCAGTTTTGGTATCAATCACTTTTTAAGAAGGTCCAGCAACTTATGAGATCGATTTATCTTTTGGGGTCCTCAGTCTTCTTGACCTTTGTTGTAATACCTTGATTTTGTAATACTCATTTTCCAAAGACCACCAGAAAAGCATGGTGGTCAAGAAAATTAAGTTCATTATACCATTTGTAGCAAGGGAGAACTTTACCTTGACAGAGTCTTAGAAGTGTCTGAGAGGGGAACATCAAGAGAAGTATATGGTTTTAAGGCCTGAGCAGGATCACTGTAATTTACATCTTTTTTTTTTAATTAATTAATTAATTTATTATTTATTTTTGGCTACATTGGGTCTTTGTTGCTGTGCGTGGGCTTTCTCTAGTTGCGGTGAGTGGGGGCTGTTCTTCGTGGCAGTGAGCGGGCTTCTCATTGCGGTGGCTTCTGTTATTGCAGAGCACATGCTCTAGGCGTGCGAGCTTCAGTAGTTGTGGCACGCGGGCTCAGTAGTTGTGGCTCACAGACTCTAGAGCACAGGCTCAGTAGTTGTGGCGCATGGACTTAGTTGATCCGCGGCATGTGGGATCTTCCAGGACCAGGGCTCAAACCTGTGTCCCCTGCATTGGCAGGCAGATTTTTAACCTCTGCGCCACCAGGGAAGTTCCATAATTTACATCTTAAAAGGTAAGAAAACAGCTATAGTCAGGCAAAGTTTATGATATAATGACCTTGGATTGGTGGGCACAGCAAAGTGAGGGTGAGATAAGATTTTTTAAGCATCTTGATGAGCAAGCTCTGAGTCTAATCAGTAAACTATTTTAGTTGTTTCACGCTCTTATCTATCAAGAATAAATTTTTCTTGAAGCAGTAGCTAAGTAGTTTTTGCTTCTTCTTAGTATTGTTTAAATATGACTAGGCAAGTATGCTCAATAACAGAATTTTTTAAGTTGGGTACAGAAAAATATATTTAGTCCCAGTATTGTTTTACACAGAGAAAAGGATTTCTGTTGGTTCCAGCTCTCAAATCCAGTCCCATAGACTTAAGACATAGAAAGGCAAATCTCTTAAAGTTACAAGAAGGAGCTATGCACCATTAAAGATTATGCCTCATTGAAGGAACACACAGAAGGACACACAGAAGCATGGGATTTTTCTGATTGGCTGCAGATTGACAAAAGTCTCAGGATTCCTGGGTTTCTTAAATGACTTTAGAAATAGTTTATCATGGCCAAAGAAAATACCCTCAGCCTAGGAAACATAACTTTTCCTTGACTGAGAATTTATCCTTCTTACAAAAAGAGAATTTGACTGAGCTAGTTGCCTTCATTTCCTCCATGAAGGGCATTTATTTTTATTTTTATTTTATATTGGAGCATAGTTGATTAACAATGTTGTGTTAGTTTCAGGTGTACAGAAAAGTGATTCAGTTTTACATATACATGTATCTATTCTTTTCCAAATTCTTTTCCCATTTAGGTTATTACAGAATATTGAGCAGAGTTCCCTGTGCTATACAATAGGTCTTTGTTGGTTATCCATATAGCAGTGTGTACATGTCAATCCCAAACTCCCAATCTATCCCTCCTCCCCAGCTTCCCCCTTGGTAACAGTAAGTTCCTTCATTAAGTCTGTGAGTCTGTTTCTACTTTGTAAGTAAGTTCATTTGTATCATTTTTTTTTAGATTCCACATTTAAGCCATATCATATGATATTTGTCTTTCTCTGTCTGATTTACTTCACTTAGTATGATAATCTCCAGGTCCATCCATGTTGCTGCAAATGGCATTATCTCATTCTTTTTAATGTCTGAGTACTATTCCATTGTATATATGTACCACATCTTCTTTATCCATTCCTCTCTTGATGGCCATTTAGGTTGCTTCCATATCTTGGCTATTGTAAACAGAGCTGCAATGAACATTGGGGTACATGTATCCTTTCAAACCATGTTTTTCTCTGGATATATGCCCAGGAGTGGGATTACTGGATCATATGGTAGCTCTATTTTTAGTTTTTAAGGAACCTCCATACTGTTCTCCATAGTGGCTGCACCAATTTGCATTTCCACCAACAGTGTAGGAGGGTTCCCTTCTCTCCACACCCTCTCTAGCATTTATTGTTTGTAGATTTTTTTGATGATGGCCATTCTGACTGGTATGAGGGGGTATCTCATTGTAGTTCTGATGTGCATTTCTCTAATAACTAGTGATGTTGAGCATCTTTTCATGTGCTTCTTGGTCATCTGTGTGTCTTCTTTGGAGAAAAGCCTATTTAGGTCTTCTGCCCATTTTTTGATTGGGTTGTGTGTTTTTTGATATTGAGCCACATGAGCTGTAGCTACATGTAAAAAAAATGAAATTAGAACATTCTTTAACACCATACACAAAAATAAACTCAAAATGGATTAAAGACCTAAATGTAAGACTGGATACTATAAAACTTAGTGAAAAACATAGGCAGAACACTCCTTGACATAAATTGCAGCAATACTTTTTTGAGCCATCTCCCAGAGTAATGGAAATAAAAACAAAAATTAAAAAATGGGACCTCATTAAACTCAAAAGCTTTTGCACAGCAAAGGAAACAATAGACAAAACAAAAAGACAACCCACAGAATGGGAGAAAATATTTGCAAATGATGTGACTGACAAGGGATTAGTCTCCAAAATTTACAAGCAGCCCATGAAGCGCAGTTATTGGGCATTTATTTATTTATCAAGCTTTTCAGAAATAGTTGTCCCCCTCTCATTCCTGCTAAGCTCACACATAAGCTTGAGAATAAAGTGATGAAAGCAAAAAAAAAAAAAAAAGAGAGAAAATACAGTTTCTCAAAAGTGTAATGAAATCAGGTCATTAAATTATGATATCTAAATCACAATTCAGTGTTTCCTGAAAAAAAAACAAAAATCACAAACTTTTCATCGAGATAGAAGCAGAAAGCTACCACCACTGAGTCTATCATGTAAACTGTCACCTTTGATATTTTGGTCACACTATGCATATGGTACATGCCTTCATTTCTGATCCAAGTAGTTGTGATCAGGGGAGCCATGTTCCTTTCACCTACAGAGTCAAAGCTGGAGCCATAACATTTAATAAAGAGTCAGTTGGGACCACATTCTACAGAAAGTTTCCGGGAAACTAAGAATTCAGGACCCAATCTGTTTAGTATATTAAGATTTCAAAGGAATATATGCATTTATCCTGGATTGCAAAAACAGCCATTCTGGAAATTTGCCACGAGGTGTCCAGTAGGACATTGTCCACAGGTCTGAATGAAGAGATACATAATTTATGTGAGACCCAGATGCTAAAGTCTGCTCAAAACCCTGCAAATTACTAATACTGAATTACCCTACATTCATGAAAACATATTTAATTATTTATTTAAACAGCTTTAATCAACATGAATCTACTATTCATTGCAAATGTCATTTAAAGCAATTTAAAGACATAATTTTAAGTGCAAGTTAATATTTACCTGAAGTCATATTTATCTTCTTAATCATCTCACCCTGAATCATAAGTCATATCACAAAGATATACCTGATAATTTGTCCTTATCCAGCACAGGGTTTCATACTAGTAGTAATGCTGACTTTTTGGGCTGGATAATTGTATGTTGTAGGAGGCTGTCCTGTGCGTTGTAGGATGTTTAGCAACCCAGTAGATATCAGTGGTAACTGACTCCCCCCACACACACCAGTTGTGACAACCAAGCATTTCTCCAGAGACTGCCAGCTATACTGAGGTGGAAAGTGCGGGGGGAAGGAACCACTCCCAGTTGAGAACCACTCTTGTAGCAGGATATTAAGGCTTCCCAGTTTGCATATCTTGCAGCAGTTGCTATCTCAATCCTAGGGAGCCCATCGATTATAAATGATTAGGTCTAAACTAATTGATCCTTCATCTGCCTTTGCAACCTCTTTCATACTCAAACACACATGGCAGGAAAGAAAAAATTAGGGCTTGAGATACCTCTATGAGCATCCTTGTATTTGTTCTTTTAGAAGGTGTTATTTTCCTTCCAGAGGACTTAGCTCAATACTTTCTTCCTCCACTTTAGAATCAGTTGTGGGTTCTACATTATAGTTTCATGTCAGTTTCCAATAGCAAGATCCTACTAACCAAGTCCAATCTGCATAAATGCTGTTTTCAGTGACGAATTTCATCAGTTTAATAAACCGTGTCTTACGCAAAACAAACCATTTTGAATACAATAAAAGCATTATTTTTGAATTGAAATTTATCTTTGTTTCATGAGAGGCTGCTTTAGGAAAATCATGACTGCTGTTCACTCTAGACTGAACTGTCAGGAAGAGTCATGAATTTCCCATTTTTCATTCTCTGAGTGCTTCCCTCACTCCCATGGGGGTGATTTATGCAATGGCAGAGTGAGTCTGATTTTCCTCCTGCTTCACTTTCAAATTGCTGCATGAATAACATTATCAGATCTTGATTGGTGGTTCATGAAAACTGTACTTAGTTTCTTATTTCAGGAAAATCTTTCACTGAAATGTTTAGCTTTTTAAACAAATCTTTGCACGACTTCACATTTTCAGCTTGTTTAGTTGTACCTGTATACATTTGGAGAGAGAGGGGATTTGGAGAGAAAAGAGATAGGTAGCAACCAAATACATAGGCCTTCAATGGGCTAGAGGTCTGTCTGTCCACTACCAAAACTAAAGTCTATGGTGTAATTTCTTTGGATATATTTCACATAAATAAGTGCAGAGCGACGGAAAGAAGAGTAACTGTGATAGACCAGCAAGAAACTTGGCTTCACCACCTTAAGACATTTAGTGTCCCCTTGTTTGCTCTATTCATAAGTAAAGGTAAATAAGTTTCATTAATCTATTCAATAAGAATTTATTAAATACCTAATATGTGCCAAACATTACATTTTGTGTTTAGAACACAAAGTAAGTGTGAAATACTTCTAGGTTGCCTACATTAATATTAATATGTTAGTGTTCAAAAAGAACTCATTTGATAAGCAAAAATTATGCAAATAAAGCTTGGAACACAAAATATAAATCAAAACAAGAGAGTTTAGCAATTAATGATAATATTCCTGTGAATATATATTGTACAGGATTATGCAAATTTATGTGCTCTATTTCTGTACATATAACTTGCCAAAAGAACATAAAAGACAACCTGAATAAATGGTGAGAAATATCATGTCCTTCTATAGGAAGGCTTAATCTTATATAACCCCACATCAATTTATACAATTAAAGTAAATAAAACAAAAATTCCTAAGGAACAGAGAAGGGAGGTTTCTAATGCTTTGGTTATATTCAGTGCAATACTAATTCCAGCATACTTTAGAAATGTTTATTAAATCTAAAATGATCTAGGTCAATTATACTTCAAAAACAAACAAACTCAAAAAAAGAGATAACATTTTTGTACCAGAGGTGAGGGGTGGGGGAGGGAGAATTGGATGAAGGCCATCAAATGGTACAAATCTCCAGTTATAAGTAAATAAGTACTAGGAATGCAATGTATAACATGATAAATAATTTAATTAACACTGCTATTTGTTATATATGAAAGTTAAGAGAGTAAATCCTAAGAATTCTCATCACAAGGAAAAATTTCTTTCTTTCTTTAATTTTGAATCTGTGAGATGATGGATGTTCACTAAACTTACTGTGGTAATCATTTCACGGTGTACGTCAGATCATTATGCTGAACACCTTAAACTTATACAGTGCCATGTGTCAATTACATCTCAATAAAACCGGAAGAAAAAAAAATCTAAAATGAGCATATCCTTGACATAGCATTTTTCACTTCTAGATATTTATCCTCCAGAAATAAGTACCAAAATATGATAGCATATATGTATAAGAATATTCACTTCTGCTTTGTTTTGATAGCTAAGAACTCAAATATCCATCAATGGGGAAAAAACTATAATAGACCCATTTAATGGAGTATCATAAAGCTATTAAAAATAATGAGATATAGCTAAATTTAGCATCATGAAAAAAGGTTCAAAATATATTGCTAAATGAAAAAAGTCCAATTTTAGAGCAGTATATATTGTATGATATTTTTCTATAAAAATAGGACAATAACAGTATTAGCAAATGTACTGAAAAAAAGCTGAAGGACTATGTAGCCAGCAACTAAAGGGGTGAGATTATGGAGGACTTTTATTTGTTTTATTCATTTCCTTAATATTTGAATTTTAGCTTTTTCTTACTTTTATAATTAGAAAGGCAATATGAAAATATATATTAATAACATTGTCTTCACCAGGATTTGACGTTAGAAAAATTATGGATCAATTTTGCTTATTCTGTTTTTATACCAGTTAGAACTTCTAAGCTAAGTAGCATTAACACTGCTAAACATTGCTATCCCAAGTCATTCCTTAAATAGTTTCTAATTAGTCTTTCCTTAGAGAAAACATGAGCTGCCACAGAGAAAATTTGTCTAAACAAAAATGATTTAAGAACTCACATCTAAAGACTTAACACTCACGAAGTATTTGACATCTTTCTCTGCAAATTTACCAGAAGTTTAACATTTTTCAGTTTTATTTTTTAATGACTGTACTTGTGTATAATTGCATTGTAAACAACTCTGATGAATTACTGAAATTTTTTTCTCAGCTTCTTCTGTTTTTTTTTCCACGGATCTTGATCCCTTTGAATTAATTAGGTTGGAAAAAGAACCCATGAAACCCTAATCTAGTTGGGTAGTTGCTCTACCAATTACAGGATGAAAAATGTGAATTATAGTCACTTCACCTCGGAAAGTGCTAAAACAGAGAGAGCCCTATATATCAGCCAAAACAACTGGTTCAGAAATCTTTAAAAAATCTTTATACATCTTCAAAATGTCAGCCAAGGTGTATTTCCAGATAGAATACATGGTAACATCAACATTTCTTTAGGCTTTATTGCAAGTGCTTTGTTTATTTCATGTTTACACAGGACACAGACTTCAGAAAACTTGTGGTTAAAGTTGGCTAAGACCAATAAGCTTTCATTACAGAAAGTTACATGTAAGATTTCCTTATGAATATAATAATCCTGGTGCATTGTACTCTAGTCTGACAATATGCTGAGGGGAAAAAATGCATGAAATGCACTTTTTGGCAAAATAGAGTAAATCTGAATTATTCAGGGTAAATTGAACAAGCTCAGTAGTGCTTTGTGATGCTCTTTACAAGCTCATGACATTATTGTCTTTAACACCATTAATGTTATCTTGCCATTCTTTAGCCAATTGGGTATTAGGAGAAACTTAAATGTTACAGAATAAATAATAGAATGTCATATAGACCATTAGTCATTGAAATGAAATATTTATACATTTGTGTATATAAGGAACATCACCAATTTTATCTTCATGGTGGTCCAGGTCCAAATCCAAATACATGTGCCAGTGTCATTATGTCTGTTGCTAGATTTTTAAATAAAATAAAGGCAAAGTTGAATTTTAGTAAAATTCTACTTCTTGGCTAAAGCAACCATATTTAAATTCTTAAACACATTATTCTTAAGTATATCAGCCCATTCAATGGCCACTTCTCAGTTCATACATTCCTATGATAGCCTAAGTTTCCCAATGGAACTTATTGGTAACATAAACTTAGTTTTACTAAGCCTGTTATTTGACGATAGAGACAGACTACAAGCCTGTACTTGGAATTTAAAAATGGTTTTTCAGAGTAGGTGTCATCTAGGCAAGAGAAGGATAAAAAGACATTCCATTAGAGGGTATATTATGTACATAGATTTAGAACAAAGAGAAGTTTAGAATTGATTGAACATAGAATTCTACATTTTTAATTGATTAATCTATTATATTTCCATGGGGTAAAAATAAGATTATAAATTTATATTTCATTTTTTATTTCCTAAAACCATAAGGCTTTTAATATTAAATATTTTTTTCTTATGGGTTGAGCTATTATTACAACTGTTTTTTAGGGAAACAGAAGCAAAATATCATGTTGATTATTAGGTTCCCTCAGGGAAGAGCCAGGGAAAATAGTGATGACATTTAACCTGAACTCCATCCAGAGAATAGGTAGACATTAACAGTTGGAGATAGAGTATGTATTAGTTACCTAGGGCTGCTGTAACAAAATACCACAAATTGGGTAGTTTAAAACAACAATTTATTCTTTCAAATTTCTGTAGGCTAAAAGTACAAAATCAAGATGTCTACAGGGTTTGTTTCTTCTGAGACATGTGAGGGAGAAACTGTACCATGCCTGTCTCCTGGTTTCTCATGATGGCCATCAGTCCTTGTAGATACATCGCCTCAATCCTCACATGGCATTCTCCCTGTGTGTTTGCATCTCCATTGAGCAGTCTTCTTATAACTAAGCACTCCAGTCATGTTGGATTAGTGGCCCACCCTACCCCAGTATGACCTCATCTTAATTAATTATACCTGCATTGACCTTATTTCAAAATAAGATCACATTCTAAGGTACTGGGGCTTACAACTTCAAAATATCTTTTTTGGGCAACACAATTAAACCCATAGCAGGGAAAGATTATTGTAGCTTGAGAGAGCTTATGAAAAATGATGCAGATGCTTAAAATTGTTCAAGAAATTTCAGTAAATTGTTGTGATTGGAACTTCAGGTGAGAGAGCAGAAGTGTAGAAGTTAAGCAAGGCATGAGTCAGACCATTAGTATTTGGAATGCAACAGTGATGACCATGGGCTTGGTGTAACAGGGAGCCATCAAAAGCCTGCTTGCAAAGAAGACTGTGTGGTCTGTGTTTACTTCTGCAAGATCAGGTATTGGGGATAGGGATCATAGAAAATTCAATTAATATTTCTTTTCATTTTTCAAGTTTCTTTAAAATCAAGGCCTTTCTATAATCCTCTTTATAACTTTTTTAAAGTTCTATATTTGCAATGATGTTAATGTTTAAATGTAAATTTCCCCTGAGTACTCCTGCTTTAGAATCCTAGATTTCTTTTTATAAAAGAATAATACAAAAGATCAGTGCTACTTCCATGTTTCTGTTTTTTAAACATCAAGTTCAGCAATGCAAAGAAAGAAAAATGATATGAAAATACTATACATTTTTGATAAAACTTTCTGTATCTTTACTCAAATATCATTGAATACACAGAAAATCAATACACTGATTACTTAAAACCATAGTTACAACATGTAAACAAGTTTAAGCCACAATGCAAATGCAGTGTATTATTAATAGTGTTATATTATTTTAAATGAGTATTATAGCATTACATTCACCTTTAGAACTAGATGGGGATGGGGGGATGGAAGGAAGGTCCAAGAGGGTGGGGATATATGTATGCATATGGCTGATTCACTTCGTTGTACAGCAGAAACTCACAGTACATTGTAAAGCAATTATACTCCAATTAAAAAAAAAAGTCCTATAGCTGTTAAAAAAAAAAGGTTTTAAAATGTATCCTTTTTAATCTTGGAGAAAAGGCACTTAAAAAAAAAAAAAAAGCCTAAAGGACTTCCCTGATGGTCCAGTGGTTAAGACTCCACGCTTCCACTGCAAGGGGCATGGGTTCAATCCCTGGTTGGGGAACTAAGATCCCGCATGCTGTTTAGTGTGGCCGAAAAAAAACCCTAAGAAATATCCATAGAACATATTGTTGCTCCAAATTAATTTCAGTGGGTAGACACGTGGTGATTGATTCCAAGTGCCCCTTGAGTGTCCATAGAGTGACAGTTTGTGCTCACAACTTGCTGGAAACTGGTCTGTGAGTTAAAAGACAGGAAAACATGATCAAACTTGGCTTAATTGATATCTTGGAGAGGACCTGACTCTCCTGAGCTTTGATGTCTTTCCTCTCTTAGGCTCTCCTCAGTCAACTCAGTTGGAAACAGGAGTGTCTGATGTCTAGGAAGGGTCTGCTTTACAAGTACTAACAATGAAAGCAAAGAAATGGACTTGGTGTTCAAAGGGCTAATCCGCATGTGAGCTTGGCCTGGAGCCATTTCCATATCATCACAGGACCAGGAACAGCCAGCCTTTGACAGGGCATCAAAAATGTGGGGTGTCTTGCTGGTACCCATTCTACCCTTGTCACAGACATTGAAGCCAGTGAGCTTGGATAAATATAAAACTGGGCCTCACGTTGTGCTCCTCCATTACACACATGTCAATATGTGGAGATTTCCACCTAAGAGGAAACCGTGAAAAATGGAAATTCAACATATGGTCAATGAGGGCTGCAAAAGCCATGGAAAGAAACCACTGCTCTCCTGAAGGCTTTCGGTGTCACTCTTAGGTAATTGCTTAATTGAAATTTTATTCCTTTCATTGAACCTCGCAGCAGGAGTGAATCTACACTTATAAAGCAAGTTTTGATATTTCATTCCTGCCCTTTATAGCAGTGTTGGTGAAGAATGAGCATTAATTAAGGGATAGCAACAAAACAAATTGCTCTGGAGGGGAAGAAAAGGAAGAGGTGTGAGAGTGTATGAACGTAATTAAAAGGGGGGTGATCAAGCACATAGAAGAATTTTCTTTTTCCATGGTATTGGTAACAGCAACATAGGGAAATGATTTTACTATAGAAGAGTTTGTCCTTTATGGGTAGATAAGAGGGGCAATAATTATAGTGAAAAACATATTTTTAAAATCAGTCATAGTCCAAATTTTGTTATTTACAGGCCAAGTGACTTGAATAATTCACTTTACCCCTAAGAGCCTCAACTACCTATAAAACAGGAATAAAAACTGCAAATTGTTCACTTTATAGGATGGTTGTGAGAATACAGTGAGTTATTACATGGGAAAGCATGTTGTAAATTGTAAAGCTCCTGTACTCAGGAAATTGATTAGTTAATTCAGAAAAGGAGTTAACTATTCATTTATTTCCTAATAATGTGAGGGAGGGAAGTAGGAGCTGGGAAGCAATGAATATACTCCTTATTAACACTCTAACAGAGTTTAACTTTACGAAACTAGTATGTAAGGGAAACTCAGTCTGTCTGCTACCAGTAATTAGCCACAGGAAAGAATTATAATGGAATTGAAACTTGAAGGTGTTTTGGAGCTTATCTACATATGTCCTTAATATGAATAACTGAAATAGGATTGAGTTGGCAGTGTCTCATGCCAACTCTCTGGCTCTTAGACTATTGAGAACATAAATGTATTACTTTTATTTGTGAATAATCCTATGAGATTATAGCCCAGCTCTCATTAGTCTCTTAAATGTCCAAAGGCATATCTGCAAGTATTGATAGTTCTGCAGATGAATGAAATTTAAGGTTTAAATAATTTTCCCAGTTCCATACAAAAAAGTATGCTTTTAGAGAATGGAGCAAAGTAACTGTGGCTTTAGATGAACAATAACAGATAGGGCCAGCTAGGAGAAAACAGATTCTCTCAACCAACCTGAGTCTCTTTATTTTTTTCTCACCATTATAAATATATCCATGGTTTGAAGACCATAAGAAGCAAATAATTATAAAATAATAAACAAAGACACTGGGCTAATTACAATTCCACTGACATATGATACTGAGTAATATTTTATTAAAATAACCATATTCACATGTTTCTATCCATGACAGAGCAAATTGGATCCTTATGTACTATCCATTCTCACCTTCTGCTTTAGGAACAAACAAACCAATGTTATTTGGAGCAGTGATGTGCCTGATAAAAATGTATTATTTCCCAATGTTCCTTTTAGCTTCAGGTTTCACATGACTAAGTCCTGACCTATGAGTTATAAGTGGAAGTTTTGGAAAGAGAATCTTAGAAAGATTCCTTAAGGGTTAATAGTTCCCTTTTGCTTTTTTACCCTCCCCCTTTCTTGCTGTCTGGTAATGGATGTGAAGGCTGGTGCCCCAGCAGCTGTTCTGAGCAGTGCATTGCTTTGAGGATGGAAGCTATTTACTATGTGATTGTAGAGAAAAAATATAGATGGAGAATGAACACAGTGATTCTGGAATCACCATATCAGCACTAGGCTATATTCTGTTTTGTTTTATTTTTTATGTTAGAGGGGGAAAGTGTGATTTTTTTCATCTTTTTAAACATTTTTTAATGCAGACAACCTAATCTTAACTGATATATAACAACTAGAATATAAGTTCCTTGAAAGCAGAGGTCTTTTCTGTTTTGTTTAGAGCCTAAGACATAGGCAGATGCATAATAGAGGCTAAAAAATACTTGTTAAATCTGAACACCTAACTCTAACCCTTTTCTTTGTATATTGTTTAAATAACTCTCCTCTCTACCCCTTATTCTCTTTTCTACTTTTCCTACATAATTTCCCAAATTATTTCCTCTTTTGTCCTTTTATTTACTCTTCCACCAATCTTTGTTCCTAAAATTGAGCACTGTAGTTATCTTCTCCCTTCTTATTTAGATAGTAGTTTGGCCAATGAGAAATGAGCAAAATATAAATCCAAAGCCCATGACAATTCTGTTTGGTTATTTTCTTTCAAATTTGGTTTAAATAGAGACCAGGAGGATGGGCCACTGTATAAATCTTTAAGAATGTTCCCATTTTTAAAAATTATAGTTCTATCTTCCCAGATGTAAAATAATTATTCCCTACATTCTTATAAATATTTTATAATGGAACCATGACCTGAAAACAAAGATTCAAGTTTCATAGTCACTGTGAATTAAATTTGAAAACATCAAAGTTTATATATTGAATGGGTCAGTGGGGGATATATTTGCAAGAGAGTCTGAATAGCTCATGGGAAAATGACAAATCAAGTTGGAGAGTTGGTCCCAAATATTAAAATTTCCAGTGAATCAAGCAACAAAGAGTCACCTCCTAATCTCCAAGTAAAATTATAAATGGGAAAAGAATTCATGCTAGAAAAGGGGAAATGAAATAAGTAATCTGAGCTGATTTTTAAAGAAACTTGATCCTCTGTCATTCAAATTGCCCAGCCCTGTGCATTTGTTTTTGCATTTTTAAAGAGTTCCTAGGACAAAGGATCATAGAATGAATTAAATTAGAGAAATACATCACTATAAGGATATAAGCAAATGAAAAAAATGAGAGTTACTGAAAGACTGAAAACTCAATGTGTGTTTTTTTTCTTTACTCTGGCTGCTTTTAAGATTTTCTCTTATTTTTTTCATTGTTTTTAATATAGTGTGCATAGATGTGATATTTTTGATATTGATAATTTTAGGGAGCAGTAGTGCTTTGGAAAACTGTATCTTCATATCTTTCTTCAGCTTTAGAAAATGCTTCACCAGTTTCTATTCAACTATTGCTTCACTCCCATTCTCCCTCTCCTCTTTTTCTCTTCTACACATACATTACATCATTTCCAATATCCCTTAAGTCTCCTAATCTCTTTCTTTATTTTCCATCCTTCTTTTCTCCTTGTTTTTTTTTTTTTTTTTCGGTACACGGGCCTCTCACTGTTGTGGCCTCTCCTGTTGTGGAGTACAGTCTCCGGACGCACAGGCTCAGCGGCCATGGCTCACGGGCCCAGCCGCTCCGCGGCATGTGGGATCTTCCTGCACCGGGGCACAAACCTGTGTCCCCTGCATTGGCAGGCGGACTCTCAACCACCGTGCCACCAGGGAAGCCCCTCTCCTTCTATTTTAGTCTGGTTATTTTATACCTCTCTTTTCTTGTAACTAATCTGCTAGTAATTTAATCACTAAGTGCTGAATTTCAATTATTGTATCCTCCAGTTCTAGAACTTCAGTTATTTTATATATATTCCCATACTTTCTAAAACTCTCCATCTTGCCATCTATTTTATTGAACATATTAATTACAGTTGTTTTTAAGTTTATGTTTTGTTACTTCAATAACTAGATAATCTGTAGGTCTGTTTCTAGCACCTTTTCCTTCTCTTGTTTTTTGATCATTTGGTACTGTTCTCTTTTAGGCCTGTTGTTGTTGTTGTTATTGTTGTTTTAATTGAATGCTGAGCATTTTATGACTGCCGAGGTAAGAAGCTCTGGATGACATTATCTTCCTTAAAGAAGATTTAATTATTCTAGCCAGTGGTTAGAGGAAGGGCAGGTTCTCTTGGTCTAATCAGGGATAGATACAGTCTGAAAATAGGTTTCAAACTTTGTGAGAGTTAAAATCTATAGTGTTACCATTGCAGCTCTTCCTCAGCAGACTCTAATTTCCAATTTGTGTTCCTCCAGGGTTGTGAGACTTCTAAAAGTTTTCCTTGGCCTTTTTGCCTGCTTTCTTCCTAGTTTCTCAGTCTCTTACACTCTGGAAGTTTTATGTTGACAAATGCCTCAAGGACAAGAATGTTGGCCTCACTTCTCTAAAAACCCATTTTCTCGAGATCTGGGTCCTTTGGGTCTGGCCTACCTTAGTAGTCATTACATTTTTATCCCCCCATCCCAAGAGCTTGACAAAAATTGGGGGCAGACAATTTCTGCTTAAACTCGTGCCCCATGCTATGAAATGGCAAATAATATCAAATTCCTCAATAGAAAAAAGCAACTAAGCAAGTATAGCTTCTTTCAGTGTATTTCCCTTCTCTTTTGGATCTCCAGTCCTCACTGCCTGAATTGATCACTAATGCCTAAGTAAGCTAAAAAAAATTTTAACTGAGTAGCTTTTAAATGGAGGATTTGTGTGATACAAGCTATTCCATCAGAGCTGGAAGATATTTGGAGCCAATTTTTGACCTTTGGGTTTCCCTCTAGTCCTAACTTTTTGTTATGTGGATAATGTGCCAATTTGAAGTTTTTCTTAATATACTAAGTAAAGTTTTCTTACCTAACACTTTAAAAGTACTGGAAAATTTATATAGAAAAGTGTGACTTAGTTGTTTTTTTCTCTAATCACAAAATGAAGAAGCTGAGGAGGAGGACATGAATTTATCCCTGTGGGATAAGTTACTTTTATTATTTATGTGCCCAGGGAGGCGTATATAAGAGAATTCATTAAAATTGAGCATTTTTGTTTTGTTTTCCTTAAATAGAAATCCCAAAGGAATTAAATTATATTTTGGCTAGCTTCTTACATTTATTTGCCAATGGACAAGTCCAAACATGAAGGAATTTTCTTTTTATTTGGACTGATATAATTAGCCTGTCTACAAATAGATTATTTATACAGGCATACCTCAGAGATATTGCGGGTTCAGTTCCAGACCACCGCAATAAAGCAAATATCACAATATGGTGAGTCACACAAATTTTTGCTTTCCCAGTGCATATAAAAGTTATGTGTACACTATACTGTATTCTATTAAGTGTGCAATCGCATTATGTCTAAAAAAACAATGTATGTACCTTAATTAAAAAATACTTTATTGTTAAAAAATGCTAACCATCATCTGAGCCCTCAACAAGTCATAACTGTTTTGCTGGTGGAGGGTCTTGCCTTGATGTTAGTGGCTGCTAAATGATCAGGGTGGTGGTTGCTGAAGGTTGGGGCGACTGTGGCAATTTCTTAAAATAAGACCACAATGATGTTCGCCACATTGATTGGCTCTTCCTTTCATGAAAGATTTCTCTGTAGCACACAATGCTGTTTGAAAGCATTTTACCCACAGTAGAACTTCTTTCAAAATTGTAGTCAATCCTCTTAAACCCTGCTGCTGCTTTATCAACTAAGTTTATGTAATATTCTAAATCATTTGTTGTCATTTCAACAATCTTCACAATGTCTTCATCAGGAATAGACTCCATCTCAAGAAATCATTTTCTTTGATCATCCATAAGAAGCATCCTTATGCTCCTTTTCCCTTAAAACTTGATTATGTGATTGGAACAGTGCAGTCACATCTTCAGGCTCCACTTCTAATTCTAATTCTCTTGCTAGCTCCACCACATCTGTAGTTACTTCCTGCACTGAAGTCTTGAACCCCTCAAAGTCATTGATGTGGGTTGGAATCAACTTCTTCCAAACTCCTTTTAATGAACCTAACTCCAGTAATGACCTCTTCCCATAAATCACGAATGTTCTTCATGGCATCTAGAATGGTGAATCCTTTCCAAAAGGCTTTCAATTGACTTTGCTCAGACCCGTCAGAGGAATCACTATCTATGGCAGCTGTATATAGCCTTACAAAATGTATTTCTTAAATAATAAAACCTGAAAGTTGAAATTACTCCTTGATCTATGGGCTGCAGAATGGATGTTGTGTTAGCAGGCGTGAAAGCATCATTAATCTCATTGTACATCTCCATCAGAGCTCTTGGGTAACCAGGTGCATTACCAATGAGCAGTAATATTATGAAAGGAATCTTGTTTTCTGAGTAGTAGGTCTCACTAGTGGGCTTAAAATATTCAGTAAACCATGTCATAAACAGATGTGCTGTCAATCAGGCTTTGTTTCATTTCTAGAGCACAGGCAGAGTAGATTTAGCATAATTCTTAAGGGGCTAGGGTTTTCATAATGGTGAATGAGCAATGGCTTCAACTTAAATTCACCAGCTGATTAGCCCCTAACAAGATAGTTGGCCTGTGCTTTGAAGGTTTGAAGCCAGGCATTGGCTTCTCCTCTCTGGCTAAGAAAGTCTTAGATGGTATCCTTTTCCAGTATAAGACTGTTTTCTCCACATTGTTAATCTATTGTTTAGTGTAGCCACCCTCATTATTTATCTTAGCTAGAGCTTTTGGATAATTTGCTGCAGCTTCTACATCAGAACCTGCTTCTTCCGCTTGCACTTTTATGTGATGGAAATGGCTTATTCTCTTAAACTTCATGAACCAACCTCTGCTAGCTTCAAATTTTCCCCCTGCAGCTTCCTCACCTTTCTCAGACATCATAGAATTGAAGAGAATTAGGGCCTTGCTCTGAATTAGGCTTTGGTTTAAGGGAATATCGTGGCTGGTTTGATCTTCTAACCAGACTACTAAAACTTTCTCCATATCAGCAGTAAGTCTGTTTTGCTTTCTTATCATTCATGTGTTCACTGGAATAGCACTTTTAATTCTCTTCAAGAACTTTTCCTTTGCATTCATAACATAGCTTACTGTTGGTGCAAGAGGCCTAGTTTTCAGCCTGTCTCAGCTTTCAACATGCCTTCTTCACTAAGCTTAATCATTTCTAGCTTTTGGTTTAAAGTGGGAGACATGTGACTCTTCTTTTCACTTAAGCACCTAGAGGCGCTTTAGGGTTATTAATTGCTTAATTTCAAAATGGTTGTGTCTCAGAGAATAGGGAGGTCCAAGGAGGGGAGAGAGATGGGGGAAGCTGCCAGTTGGTGGAGCAGTCAGAACACACACATTTACCAATTAAGTTTGCTGTCTTATGTGGGCACAGTTCATCATGCCACCAAACAATTACAATAGCTATATCAAAGATCCCTGATCACAGGTCACCATAACAAATATAGTAATAATGAAAAAGTTAGAAAGTACAAAATGTGACACAGAGACACAAAGTGAGCAAATGCTGTTGGAAAAATGGTGCTGACAGTCTTGCTCGAGGAAGGGTTGCCACATACCTTCAATTTGTAAAAACTGCAATATCTGTGAAGCACAATAAAGCAAAGCATAATAAAATGAGGTATACATTTATCTGTATATTATAGCTAATGACTTGTCTTATAGAAGATAAATCCTTATTTTAGAAGGTCCAGAGTATTGAAGAGAAGACCCAAAGGAAGCAAAATTTGTTTCTGCTAATGTAGTACATACAATACTAGGAAAGATGGGGGGAAGGGGGGAGAATGCATATGCAAAAAAGTGTAATCTCAAAACTGACATGTATTACAAAATGAATAATCATGAAACACACAGTATAAGAAAAACCATTCAAAGACATAAGAGAACTATGGGTGAAGAATACAAAACAAGATAAATTATTTACTAGAATTTTAGGAGTAAAAGTTTTATTGATGTTTCTGCTTGATTTTAACTTAGATATGAGAATAAAGTTTCATAATGTTTATGAAACTGGTGTATTTATTGCTTTAATCCTATGCAACCCAACTGAAATGACATATCTGATATTTTGTGGCTTAATTGCAGAACATAATGCCCATTATAGTTGTTACAGAAACCCTTTAATATTTTAGGTTGTGATGACAATACAAAGGTACTTACCTCAAAGAACTATATTTTGATACCCTTATTGACTTTCCCCTCAATCATTTTAAATGGAGAGATATAGAAATGAAAGTTCTCTATTCTTTGTTCTCATGTGATAACTGTTAAGGTGAGACTCAGTGTATTAGGAACATATGGTCTTAGTGACACATGAAGGAAGTAATGCCCATCTTCATGGAAGCAATCAAATTCTAATTAAACATGCTTTAATTAAACAATGTCATATATAGTAGTTTGAAATAAGGCATTATGTCTAGCCTTGTTATGTTCTTTTAACATTTAAAAAAAATGTTGGATGGATTATTGCTTTTAAGCTTCAGTAAATTCTAGAGGCTTATTGTTTCCTCATAATTCACCTGAGGATACCTGAGAGTTGACTTGTTCATGGTCACCTACCAAGCCAGGAATGTGGCCCAATTTTTAATTTATAATCTACTGTCTTCTTTCTAAATTCTACAGAATTTATTAATTAGCAATAGAAAATAAAACAAAACAGATTTTATCTTTAATATCCTACTAGTTTAGTCAAACTTGCTCTGAAATGGAAAGATTAATAACAATTATAAGATTTCATCTTTGCTCATCATCTCTTGATGAATTTTTAGTGTGATTTCTGATCAATAAGAATATTTGTCTTCTTTTTGCTCATATGGACTGTTAAGGAAAATAGTTATGCAGAGTGGATGGTTACCTATTGTAATATCAGTATTTAATCTAACATAGTAATGTTTATATATTCTCCAAAGATTCTCACAAGGATTATATACCTAGATGGATAAGAAGCCGATTGCTAAAAGAGAGAATTTGAGAAACTACAAAACACAAAATGAAGACATATGACTGAGGCAGATGAGAAAAAATGCAGAGAATTTTCAGTTTCATTTTCAACCAGTCAGAAAGGCTGTATAGAACAGGTTGCATTTCCTACAGAAGAAAAATAGGTATTTTGATCATCTGGCAAAGAGAAGGCATTTTAAAAGCAATTTTGATTCATTTGTAGACTTATCCTAATTTTAGACTTTGTATTTTTCAATTTGCTGTTAAAGTATAATTAGAAACAAATGTAAATTTTCTCCTCTGCTTTAAGAACCTGGACATTTAACATTTCACTTTAACAATACCTTTCTTACAGTGTCATTTCCTTTTGTAATCATTAGACATTTAAAAAATTTTTTTCCACTTTCACAGAAAAAAAATTAAAAACAATATCATAATAACTGACAGTTCAAAAGCAACAAAGGGGCCCCAAGTTGCAGATAGCTAAGTAAACACAAAAGGAAAGTTACATACTGCTCCTAAGAAAAATTAAATTATAGCTGTAAAAATACAAACAGCTCAGTCTGTATTATCTTTTGTTGATCCAACAGCTTGTTGCTATAATAATACTGACAATTATAAATACAGTCCTTTCCCTTCTGCCAATGAAGCTATCATATCTTCCTATGAAAGTCACAGGTGAGAGATGAATTGACATCCTGGGTAGGAAATTGAATAGAAGCAAGAAATCAAGTAGAAATTCAAATCTCTCCCCTGACTCTCACAGGAACATATGAAAGTGACTTCTGTTATGGCAAGATTTTCTGAGAACATTAAATTAGAATTTTAACGACATGTTTATTTCAAATCAATACGACTCAAGAGATTGATGCCTTTTGAGAATAATGCATGGTGTCATTTTGAATAGGCAAGCCATACTTATGAAATGTCCTAAAGAACAAAGAACAGAACAGGGGGAAATATTAAATTTACTTTTATTATGAAATTTTCCCAGAATTTAACTTAATTTAAAATGAAAATAATTCCATCTTCATTATTTTTTATAATCATTGCCGAATGTTTATTGAGTGCCTTCCAAGTACAGAACAGAGAATTAAGTGTTGACAACCCAAAAAATATGGTAGTCTCTACGTGCAGGGGCACACTATATGGTTGGAAAAGAGAAAGTTAAGTTTCACTTGACAGATGTTCCTATTACTTATATTACTCTCTTGCCCTCTTTGGAGCCATACAATCCTAACAATTCTTTGGGCTTTCATTTAATACAGATTTTTATTTCTTCTTCTTAGGACAAGGCAAGACAGTGAAAATTTTTGGAAAATCTACCTCAAATCTCAGTGCATCAAACCCCGCTGTGTCCTCAGCAAAAACTCCAGGTATCAGTAACTCTCTACTGAAATCAGAAATTAATGGTCAATATATTTTGGTTTAAGTTTGTGCTATAGTATTAGAAGTCTCCAATCTAGAGTCATTAGAGAAAATGAGAAAACACTTTAAATAAAGCCTAACTATTTTTAAAAAGTTATATCATTTGCAGAATATGAATCACACTGTGTAGTCACCTAGCAACTATTTACTTGATATGGAATTTTAACCTAAAATGGATATTTTTTCCATGACTAAATTCCATTTCAAGTCTATCATGTCTAATTAATTTCCACATGAGTACCCTGATAGAAACCATAATAAATTAAACTAGGACAGGCAGGAGGCAGGTCTGCTTATAGCGCAAACTGCAGTGGGAACCATAGCACAAGATGCTGGGTCGTACTAGCTGACTCTGGACATGGTAAGGATATTATTTCATGGACCGTGTTCAGAATGAGAAGAAAAGCCATGGGAAATGTTACTGGGTTAATGAGAGAAAAGCTTGACGTGCCCATTGTCCTCTACTTTTCTGGGCTTCCCTGTGGCACAGCACTGTAATGGTCTATTTTCTACCCAACTAAAGTGTAGACTCTTCAAGTTAGTAGAGTCTATATTACTTTTCAAGAGGTAGGCAAAGTGCTTAGACCATAGTAGATCTCAAAAATGCTTACATGGAAGAATGAGATGAGAATCTAAGATGGTATGATAGCTATCAGAGACATAATGAGCAAATAGTAGATAATGTCATAGGATCTTGAGACCCATGATTTTAGACAGCCTGGCATAATTAAGGAACAAGAAGTGTAGAAGCTTGGTATTCATCTACAGCTGGCAAATTACTAACCATGATCTTCTAATTTGTTGAATAAATATTTTATGAATGCTGAAAGAAAGAATGAACAACTCTGAAGCAATCCTGACATTCATAATTTGGAGTTATGAAGTTTTGCTCCATCACAAATTATCTCATGTATTCTGAGTGAGCTGGTGAGTCACTTAGCTGGTGACAGAGCCTAGCCTTGAACATCCCAGCTGGTGGTTTGTCATAGCTGTGAGCCCTGAGAGTTTGCCCCTCTCAGCCCTCAGGATGTAATATTCTATACGTCTCAAGATACAGAAAAGAGAGAAAACACCAGCTTAGCCAATCATTTACTATCTACCTCTCAGAGCAACTTTGATTTTTCTCTGTACATACTTACACAGCAACCCTCACAAAGGGATTAAAAACTTCCTTTCAGTGTGAAAATTGCCATGGGGGAAAACTTTTCATTGAAAGTTAAAAAGGTTGTGAGATGATAGGAGGAAACATTATGCTCTGGAAATGGCATTTAGATGAAAGCTAGGAGCCTGTGCGAACATTGTGGTATATACATAAGTTTCAGGTTTCAAGAAAATTTTGAGATTTATCTTTTTCATGAATTTCACAAGCTTAATGTTTATGAAAGAATAAAGGAAAGAACATTCGGGAAACAGAGGAGATGTATTTATTGAACACCCACATCAAAGTCTCCTATGAAGCACTTGTCTTGCAAAGGAAGTGGTAATTTAACAAAGTTCAGAAAAATCTGACTCTTTTCCAAAAGTACAATAAACAAGAGATCTCTTTTGGTTTAGATAAAATCAGACAAAGAAAAGATAAACGTTGAATAAACTGACACCATGATTTCTAAATATAGAAAAGTAACAAAAGGTAGAAATTATAAGAGAAAGAAGACACAAATTCAGAGATAAAGCCAAAAGCAGTGAAAGTTTAAATAGGAAATAGAGTGTCATAATCATTAGAATTGTCCATTACACTTGTACAAATTATACCAGAAATTGTCATTGGATTTGAAGGCACATACAGATCCAATCAAGTAACAAAATTATATGCATTTTCTTCAAAAATATGAATATTATACTTGTGCTGCTCATCAATAATATTTATAGCTCTCCTGTACACCTGTCAAATTGTCCTTGATCATTTAAATGTACAATGACAATTTTCCCAATAGACAGAAAGCTTCAAGAGGTAAAGACCATGCCTGACTTGTTCACTGTGCATAATACACAGTGTGACACAGAGTAGACACTTAAAAAATACCTTATTGAACTTATGATCTTGATTGGTTCTGTGAGGATTCAAGTGTAAACAGCGCCATCTTGGACTATCATTAAACATTTTAAATCTGAAAAGTAAATGGAGTTCTGACTCCTAGGCCTACAAAATAGGTTTGCTTTGAGCTGAAGAGATCCAGGAAACAGGAAGGGAGAAACGGCATCTGGCAGTAGTGTTCTCACTGGGCTGCTCAGATGCTAGCTTGCTCTCTGCTCCTACCTGGGCATATTTAAATCCAAACCTAGCTAAAAAATTAAATTCAACTGCATGAATGACATCTTTTTCTTTCAATCTAGGGCATTTATCTTAGCGGTTCTCAAAATGTGGTTGCTCACACAACAGCATCAGCATTACCTGTAAACTTGGTAGCGATGCATATTTTTCGGCCCCAGATCAGTCTACTCAGTCAGAAACTGAGGATGGGGCCCAGCAATCTGTGTTTAACAAGCTTCCAGGTGATTCTAAGTCAGGGTAAAGCTTTAGAAACCCCCAATACTATGTGGAGTGAGGATTACTGTAAATATAGTATTTTATGAATTATCATCCCACATCTTGTTAGGGAGTCCACAATAAGCAGTGTTGTAACTCTGGCTATGGCAGCCCCTGCAGCATCTGGACTCCAAGACTTTCAAAGGCCACATGAGTAACAACTGCAATTGTGCTTCTTTGATTTTGGAAGAAGACAGACAATTTTAAAGTATTATGGATTGCATATACATTAGATCTAATAATTTATGCTATTTTCAAATACTTTTTAGAATAAAGGAAATATATTGGTAGTTATAGGACTTTACCAGTTCTACCTATAACTCCCTGTGACACCTTTGTTCTACAGGTTCCTCTTTTTTATAACAACATGTTGCACATTTTTAAAGCATGCAATTTGATTAGTTTTCACATATGTATACACCATGAACCACCACTACAATCTAGATAATGAATATATCAATAACTCCCAAAGGGTCCTTGCAATCATTCTCATCCAGCTTTCCCTGTCCTTCTCCCATTTCCAGGCAACCACTGACATGTTTTCTGTCTTTCTCTCTCACATATATATCAATTAAGGGAGAGCTGACATCCTAACAAAATCAAGGCTTCAAACCCAAGAGTATAGTTTGTCTCCATTTACTTAGGCACTCTTTAATTTCTCTCAGCAATGCACAGGGAGCTATACTTAATATTTTGTAATAATCTATAAGGGAAAAGAATCTGAGAAGAATATATATATGTAAATATATATTTATATATATATATATGTAAAACTGAATCACTGTGCTGTACACCTGAAACTAACACATTGTAAATCAACTATACTTCAATAAAAATATATATTTTATTAAAATAAATAAATAAAAGTGGGCACATACTTCTACTAAAAACAAAAAAAAATTGCATTAGTTTTAGGTGTACAACATAATAATTTGATATCTATTGCAAAATGATTGCTACAGTAAGTTTAATTAATATCCATTACTACACATAGTTACAAATTTTTTTCTAAAGAAAAGTATTCTTTTTTCAATTTTATTTTCTGAACAATTGTTGCTATGGTAAAGAAATAAATGTTTGTATATTGGTCTCTTATTCTGCAACCTTGATAAACTAATTTATTGATTGTAGTACATTTTTGTATATTCTACCAGATAAGGATTGTTATATTCTCTTGAATTGACCCCTTTACTATTATGAAATGAACATTTTAATACCTGGCAATAGTATTAGTCAGAACTCTACTTTGTCTGATACTCATATGGATATTCTAGCATTCCCTAGTGTTAGCATTGAATCTTCTTCAGAGATTCCAGTTACCTTTTAGTAGACCCTCATAAATTGTCCCAAGGATCACTGACTCTTTGTAATTTATTATTATTATTATTACTACCTTTTCTCTTAGTGTGTCATTTTGGATAGTTTCTATTGCTATGTCTTTAAGCACTCTAATATTTCTTTTCACAATTTCTAATTTGCTTAATCTCATCCAGGGTATTTTTCATCTCATACATCAGAGTTTTTATATTTAGAAGTTGAAATTGGGAGGTTTTTATATCTTCCATGTCTCTACTTAACTTTTTGAACATATGTAATATAGTTATAGTAACAGTATTAATGTCCTTGTTTGCTAATTTTAACTTCTATATCAGTTCTAAATCAGTTTCAATTTATTGCTTTTTCTCCTCAAGATTGCTCATGTTTCTTACCTCTTTACAAGTCTATAATGCTTTTGTTTTTTCCAGTCATTGTGAATTTTACCCTATTGAGTTCTTGATAGTTTTGTTTTTATATAACTATTTGTGATCTTTGTTCCATGATGCAGTTAAGTTACTTGCAAATAGTTTGTTCCTTTCAGGTCTTGCTTTTATATTTGTTAAGCAGAATCAGAGCAGTGTTTAGTCATGACCAAAGCTTCCCAATATTCAGGCGAGTTTCTTTTGGGTACTCTACCCAACACCCTTTGAATCATGAGGTTTTCCAGTTTGGCTGGTGGTTAACAGGCATTACTCCCAGTCTTGTGTGAGCGCTAGGCACTGTTACTCCCAACACCACTATCACATGATTCTTTCCTCAACCCACTGTATAATCTCCTTGCATGCATGTGTTAGTCAGCATTCAGCTGCATACTCAAGAGTTATCTTTGCCAGATTTCTGGAGCTCTCTCTCTCTCTCTTTGCTGCTCTCTTCTTTCTGATACTCAGTACTGTAGACTCTAGCCACCTAAGTGTACCCACACTCACAGCTCCATCTCCTCACACAGCTCCTACTGGATCTTTCTCCCTTGGCTTGGAAAATCTGAAGGAAGTAGGTGGCAGCATTCACTGTGCTCACCTTTTTTTGTTTCCTATTTCTCAGCTACCACTATCCTTCATTGTCTGATGTCTAGTATCTTGAAAATTGTTGTTTTGTTTTAAATATATATTGAACTTTTTTTGGAAATTGTTTCAGTTGGGAGGGTAATTTCAGTCCCTATTACTCCACCTTAACTGAAAATGGAAGTATCTCCTCCTATTTTAAGGTCACATTTGGAGTAAATGACCTTTAAAGATCAACCCAGCTGTAAAAATCAGCAATTCTTTCATAGGACAGAGTGTCCACAGCTGTGTCGGTTCACTAGACCCAGTCATGCACTGCCCAGTAGGCTCCTCTGTCTCCTACTCTCCAGACCTCAACTACTTGCCTTTGTTCTTGGCCTGAACAGCCCTAGCTTTGACTCACACAGTTTTGGGGGATTATAAAGTCCAACTATAGCCATAATCACTACAGATCTAGAAGTCCCCAGCTGCTAAGTACAGACCGCTGTCCCTAACCACTAGCCAGAGTGGAGCTGTGGAGGCTGTGACTTCTCCATCAGCTGTTGGAAGACCTGCATGGTACAACTCAGGAGTGTGGGGAATTCATGGCCCCTGGCGTGGACTTGACCAATGAGAGACAGTGGAACCATAAGACGAATTTCTCACTTTTCTACCCCAACTATAGCTCCCAGATATAGTGATTTCATGAACCTTGTCCTGAGATACCCCATATGACTAAATAACTGACTGCATTTTCTTGTGAAATCACAGGCCGCACTCCCCTTTCCTGCCTCATTTCCCTTTTTCCTTCACTCTCACTTTGCACATAGCCATCCCACCCCTGCCAAAGAGCATTAGTGTGTACATTTTGGTTCAGACTGTTTCCTAGGGGACTCGGTCTAAGAGAGTGGGGAAATAAAAGAATATAAGAAAACAAATCATTCCATTATGTAATATCTCCTTGTTCCATTTTTATACAAAAGTTTTAAAATCTGCTCTGCATATTTTAAATGAAAAAATAAAATATTTTCATTTAATATGCAGAAAGTATAACCCAACTTTACAGAGCTGGGAGAAATATTATCAAGAACTATCTGTCTTGTTGAAGAAAAATAACAAAACATGACTCCTCAGTGCTAAACCAGCTGCCAACCAGCATAGGAGAGAATTCCATATGCAGGTGCAAATGGCACTGTGAAAGCTGGAATTTCAGGGCTCTTATCTGAAATATGATTTGGAAGGTTCGTGGGAGAATGATGATCTAAACAGTGGAAACAACGTGTAGTTTGCCTGCTTTTGTAAATACCAGCATGACTTTAAATGGAAGAAGCTAAAACTGTTTTTGCCTAGTGCTCTGTCCTGTGTCACAGCTTTGTGGTTTGTTTAAACAGGTTTCTTCAGCACAGTGCAGTGATATTAAGCATGTAACACCTAACCCAAGTCACAGACTGTTTATTAGTAGAAAAAAAGGTCAGTTAAGTGTGAATTAGAAAATGAGTAAATAAATTTTAACAGTTTATATAGACAGCACATTCTAATAAGAAACCCATGATAATGTGAGATTTATTCATGAAATACTGGATTGGCACAGAGAGAGTCCGAACCAAACTATAATTTTTTAACCTTCATTTTATAAATTAATCTTGCTTATTCAGAGGAACCAGTAAAGTGAAATACTGGTAGCTGGAAGAAAGTTTTTCCCATTTTTAATACAATTTTTTTGAAGAATCCTAAAACCTAGCATTATGGGTTGAATTGTGTTCCCCAACAAGATATGCTGAAATTCTACCCCACTACCTGTGCATGTGACCTTATTTGGAAATAGAGTCTTTGCAGATCTAATGAAGTTAAAATGACTTTATAATAGATTATGATGGGCCCCAATCCAGTGACTTATGTCCCTCTAAGATGAGGGAAGTTTGGTTACTGTGTCCCTATATGATAAGGGAAATGTGGATGCTGACACAAAGAGAGAACACCACATGTGGGATATAATAGAAGATTTTATTGTTTATAAACCCAGTGTATGATGTTTATTTTAACAGACCAATAGATAAGAGCATTAAAATTATAGTTATCATTTCTTCTGATTCCAACAATATGCTCTCATTATAGAAAAAAAATGGAAAATACCAAAAAGAATTTCTTAAATCAGGGGTTCCCAACCCCCACCGGTCCGCGGCCTGTTAGGAACCGGGCCGCACAGCAGGAGGTGAGTGGCAGGTGAGGGAGCAAAGCTTCATCTGCCACTCCCCATCGCTCGCATTACAGCCAGAGCCATCCCCACCCCCCACCCGCAGTCTGTAGAAAAATCGTCTTCCATAAAACCCCTCCCTGGTGCCAAAAAGGTTGGGGACCGCTATCTTAAATCACTCATACTTCAAATACCCAGAGATAATTTATTAGAATTTGATGTATATCTCTATAATATTTCTAAACAAATACTGTATATATCCATTGAAATCTATTAATCATATGTTTGGGATTATACCAAAGATATAGTTTTGTGTGAATACTACTTTTTAATTTAACTGTAATATAATGTTAAACCTGGTTTAATGTTTAATATGTCATGAAACCAGGGTATTGTGTACACAAGTATAGGCTGGGCACTGCACAATTCTAAAAGATATTCACTTAGACAATGACACACTCCCTGGAGTTGTGTAATATGACAGCCATTATTAAGCATGCTTAGAAAACATTTGAAATGACCACACAATTGCTCATTCTTTATTAAATACTAGTCTACTGCTGGATGTTTAACTTGTTTCCATTCTTGTTGTTATAAATAATGCTATATGAAATTATCTGTGCAAAAATATTTGTATTCATTGTTCATTAATTTAAGGAATATCCTTAAAAGTAGAATATATATAAGTCAAAGGATAGGCATATTTTAAAGATTCTCTACACATATTGAAATGTATGTCAAATGCTTTAGACTAATTTCTGTGGACACCTTCCTTTCGCTTAACCCTGCATGTTCATCACAGTTCCCTTGGTTTCAAGTAAAAGAAATATATTTCAATTAGAAGAAAAATTTATATATATGTGTGTATGTGTGTTTGAAACATACAAGAAAATATCAGAGAACCCAAGGCACTCAGGTCTCGTGAAGAAATGGAACCAGGAACGCAAAAGTCATTAGGAAATTAAGCAGTACTAAAATCTCACCTGTCTCTGAATTTGCGTATTATTCTCCACTCTGTTTTTTTGTTTTTTTTTTTTGCGGTATGCAGGCCTCTCACTGTTGCGGCCTCTCCCGTTGCGGAGCACAGGCTCCAGACGCGCAGGTTCAGCGGCCACGGCTCACAGGCCCAGCCGCTCCGCAGCATGTGGGATCTTCCCAGACCGGGGCACGAACCCGCGTCCACTGCATCGGCAGGCAGACTCTCAACCACTGCGCCACCAGGGAAGCCCTATTCTCCACTCTTTATCTCTTCCTCTATTGGAATTTTCCACGGTCAAAAATATCTACATCACAGCTCACTTTTTATCTCCATTCAGTTGGTCAGTCCAGATCAAAGTAGCATCTTTGATCTATGTTACATGTTCCTAGGAGGTAAACCTGATTGACTTTTCTTAGGCTAATTGTTTCTTCTCATTCAGTTGATAACAAGAAACATTGAAGAGCCAGGTAGCACAAAGATGACTATGATAGCCCATCACAGGAAGGAATTTCTAAGACAAAGGCAAGCACTATGATGTGTACAGACACTGTAAATATCTGGGACTCTTATTTCAACTACAGCTGTCCACTTGTTTATATTGACCTTACTTGTAAGCTTTCAGAAAAAGGGAGAGAGTGGGAGAAAGGAAAGTGGGGGAGGGGAGAGAAGGGAAGAGAAGGAAAGGAAAGAGAGAATTTTGTGGCTAAAACTCATCTGAAATCACTTATGTAATCCACCCTCTTTTTTTTTTTTTTTATCCAAACAGGATCTTTTCCTTAAAATGTAAGTGGATCTAGAATATGGATGTATAGATATCACATTTGTTTCATTATAGGATGCCAACTCTCACAATTTCTTGAATTTCCACTGATCTTACCTTAAAGTCTTTCTATAGAGAGTTCCTTTGGGAAACATTTTTTTGGATACTTTTTCCTAAGACTAACACTCATTTATGGAATACCCAAGAATAATTCTGAAACTACTCAGGAGCTCTAAAGAGCAATATATTGTTGTGGCAGCTAATGTAGGAATTATTCTGCTTCTCACTGAACTATCATGGTCACTTGTTTTAGTAACCTGATGGCCCTATCTTCTCTTTTCCTTTCTCCCTGAAGCAACAACCTTGTAACCAATTACCATCAATCCCTTCTGTTGTCTTGCACATTTCACAGCACAGGCATTAAATGACACTGACTTACCTCCTCCATGTAGGACAGGGATGGGATTCATAGTCCCATGTTTGTTTTTCCCTCAGAAATTGGTGGAGTAACTGCTGGTTGCCTGGGTGAATGAAAGGAGAGGTAGAAAGACAGTGGGATTTTCCATTCTGTGCTGTATTTAATATTCTCTTATAATATCTAAAAGCAAATACAGAATTTCTTTGAATCCATCCTTCCCCAAGAGAAACATGTATTTTCCATTATCTTAATTTGACTATTTCATGTAAACTAATATTTGAGCTTATTACATTAAAGACTATTTATCCATTGCTTGCAACCTCTGAGTTACTTAAGAAAGTATCTTCCATTAACTTGACAATAAAAAAACATTGTCAAATAAATTATTTCTCCCTAATCTGGGAGGCTAAGTATTATTTTACTTCCTCATCTTGGAATAATTAATATGCTTAAAATAGGGAGAAAATGCACTTAAAGCAACTTTAAATTGGCACCACAGTTTCATTTTTAAAAATAGAGGAAAAGATTTTGATTAGAACTTTATCTTAAAAAATGAAACCAAAATTGTAAAAATGTGATAAAATATAATCGAATATTTAGCTAAATTTAGTTTTTAATTGCAAACATGGTTCAATTCTTAGAGAAGACAAAGAACATTGTTTTCTCCTTGGTATCAAGACAAATTTGTACTATTGCTTGATACTGTATTCTGCACAAAACATTTATTTTTTTGGTATAATAATAAGGAGGATTATTTTACAAATATGTATGTGCTTAATCAATTTTTTTAAAGATCTGTCTTAAGCCTTTGATTTTTAAATCATTCTCTTTGAAACTCCTATCCTGTCCTCATCCCTGTTAACTTTTTCTTCTTCTCCCACTGTTAACTGCTCATTTGCCAGTGGCTTTAAATGAGATCTAAGTATTTCTCTAATAACCCTTTCATGGTTTCCATGGAATCCTGTACTTTTTGCAAAGCTTGAAGTTTGATTTGGCAGTAAATTTGCACTATATTGGCCTTGAAAACATCCAAGAATAGAAACAGCCAAACCACAAAGAGAAGGGAAGTCGCAGGAGAGGGCTAAATAGATTCTACTATTAAAGCAAGATGGAGGTTAAAGGATGTTTGAGTGGAAACAATTTTCATGTCATTTGTTCATTCATGAATTTTATGTTTTTTTGATTCTCTATGTAATCTTATAGTGCAAGCCCTTGGAAAACAAATACACAGATAAAAAGCTACCCTGTATATAAGCAAAATGAGGTACCATTCAATTCAGTTGACCACCCAAATCCCTTAGAGAATTAAGAAAAAACAGCCAGCTCCACATTTCTTAGTTTATCCTAACTTTACAGATCTTCATAGATTTGTGTAGAGTATGCAACCAAAAGCCCTATGAAATAATTTGTAAAATAATAGTCCAAGCAGTCCAATATATCTATATTGTACTCTGGGTAATATTTGGGCTGGTTCCAGGCAACGCTGTGATCTAAAATAGGAAGATATTGGTGCTTACTGTCCTCCAGTTTCCATTAGGTAATTTTCTTAGGTGCTTCAGTGCTTGCTCTCTTTCTTTCCTACCCTGCTTTTCTGGTTATCAATGGTTGCATAACGAACCACACCACAAGTTAATGGCTTAAAACAATAATGTATTATTATCTCTCATGATTCTGTGGGTTTATTGGGTCGACTGGGTGGGTCTCACTTTGCAATCTTATATGTAGTTACGGGCAGATGTCAGCTGGGCTGCAGTCATCTAACTCTGTACTAGCTGGACATCCAAAATGACTCATTCACACAGTTGGTAATTAATGGCTGTCAGATGGGAGCTCAGCTAGGACTGTTGAGCAGAGCACATACTCTTGCCCTCTCTGTGTTGCTTGGGCCTATAGCCATGCTTTCTTCTAGGAAACTGAAAAGTAATGTAGGTTAACCTGTTAATAACTACTGAGTGTTGCCTAACATTGGCAAAATATTTGTCTTCCAATAGTTTTCTCATGGCAAATGATTTGACTCAAAATAACTTTATGAAGAGAGAAATTTGGGGCCATGGCCGCTGAGCCTGCGCATCCGGAGCCTGTGCTCCACAACGGGAGAGGCCACAACAGTGAGAGGCCCGCATACAGCAAAAATAATAATAATAATAATAATGACTTTATGAAGAGAGAAATTTGGGGAAGTTTCAAAATACCACAAATAGCAAATGGCTTCTTAAGGGCCATATAGTAAACTCAGTGATATACACATAGTAACTCATTTAATCTTCCAGCAATCCAATGAATTAGGTGTTATTTGTATAGCCATTTTACGGGTAAGGAAATAAATGCTTGGAGGCAGTAAGGGACTTGACAAATGTTTCATGACTGTTAAGAATTTCTTGGATTTCTTCCCAGATGTGTATGGTATTCAGTAGTTGTTCTCAACCACAAAGAATATTGCCTCCCAGCCTTACAAAATCTGTCTCTGTTCCCAAGAATGTAGAAGCATTCTGAATTTCTTTTTCTTCTAGTGTTTCACAAGCCATTTAACTTTCATCGTTTTATGAGATAATCAAGTAAGATACCAAACATAATTGACCTTAACTCATTCTACCCCTCACCATAGACACAGTGGGATGGAAAAAATAGTGAAATAAGTAGATTGTATTTAACACACATATTCAACACACATATACGTATGCACAAACACACCACACACACACACACAAACACACACTTTTAAAAAAACAACCAGCAGAACCTTTAAATTTGGAGTCTGTCAAATTATCCTGCTTCAGTCAGAGCAGAAGTATCTCTCATTTACTCAAATTACCTAGTACGTTTTGGAACCAGGGCTCAAAATTAGCCTCAAGTTGAACTATAAAGTAGCTGCATTGACAACATTTCCTTATTAAGAAGTACAGGGGAAAAATAAAAGAAATACAACAAAAGATTTCAAATATGTCCGGAATCTTTGTCTTAACTTACAGGAAATTCTCAGTTCTACTGATATTGCCTGTATTTATTATCGTCTGGAAACATCTCCTGAGATTTATTCTCCTCTCATTTTCAGTCCATATGTTTTAGGTGCAGCTGACCCACCCTTCAGCTCTAGGGGTGAAACATGACCTGGAACTTTCCAAAAGAATGTTTCCATGGCTCCAATAATTGATTCAGAGGTAGGCATGTGACAAAACCCCAACAATCAGAGTCCTCACAAAGATTTTTGCAAGAACTCTTAGGCTGAAAGCACTCTTTCTTTGCTCTGTGAAAGCTAATTATGAGAAAGTATAAGCCAAGGCTTACCCTGGGCTATCACTAAGCAGTGGCAAATTGTCTTCATTAATTCCTCCCCTCCTTGCATGCCTGCCCTTTACAATGTAACTTTGCTACCGCTTCCATCAAGAGATAAAGTATTTAAAAATTATGTAGAAAGAGTCTGCCTGTGAATAAATTCATTAAGAGTAAAGCAAAAAGAGATAAGGAGAAAGAGGGAGACAAAGAAAGTGAGAGAACTAACAACTTCATTTATGGTCCTGTATCTAGCCATGTATGAAGTACATCCCTGGATTTTATAGATTCATGAGATGATAAAATCTATTTTCACTTAAACTGTTTGAAATGAGGTTTCTGTCATATGTGCCCCAATAGATCTTGGCTTACTCTCCAAATTATGTGTTCTTACCAACCTCAAGTTAAAATTGCATAATTAATTTAAGATCTAGAAATAACGAAATATTTGAGGTAAGCATCAAGCAGTAATTACTATCTTTATATGCATTAACTATTAAATGTAATAGTTATATTTATATATAATACATGGGTAACATTTAAAAAATTGTATAGGCAAATATAAATATAGAGATACAACTCTCTATTACTTTTCCTGATATTAGCAGATGTATTAATATATTATTCATGGAAACATTTGAAATTTATTTTACATATATGTATGTATATATGTATGATTCTCTATTGCTTTTCCTGATATTAGCATATCTATTAATAAACTTTATAGCTAGTACCCTCAAATTCCAAACTCATATTATTTTTAGTTACTGCCCAACTTCTTGACCCATCCTGAACTATTGAAATACACCTAAATTATGGAAATTCATACTTTGCCTACTTCACATATATTCACTATAGCTTTTTACAGTTTTTTGATTCTTCAGTGCCTTCATACATTTTTAGTCACTCAACAAATATTCACTGAGTATATTTTTTAAATGTTTACTGAGTATATGTCATATACCAGACACAATTCAAGGTACTAGAAACATCTTCATGAATAAGGTATATAAAGTCCATTTTCACACACAGCTTAAGTTTTATTGAGGTTGGGAAACATTAAGCAAATAAATGATTAATATAATTTATACATCTTGATAAATTTTAGGAAGGACAAGGGAATAAAGTGACAGAAAGAAGGTGGCATTTTGGGTGGCCAAGGAAGACCTCTCTGAAGTGGTGACATTTTAGCAACATAGACCTAAATGAATTATGAGAAGGAGCCAGCGATGAAAGTATCTGCTTAATAGTGTTTCCAGAAAAGGGAATAGCAAGTTGTCATTTAAATTAAAATAGAAAAAATACGTACATAGATAGATTCTGCCTATAGAAATACACAGGTTTTCCCATCACTTTTTTTTTTTTTTTTTTTTTTTTTTTTTTTTTTTGTGGTATGCGGGCCTCTCACTGTTGTGGCCTCTCCCGTTGCGGAGCACAGGCTCCGGATGCGCAGGCTCAGCAGCCATGGCTCACGGGCCCAGCCGCTCCGCGGCATATGGGATCCTCCCAGACCGGGGCACGAACCCGTATCCCCTGCATCGGCAGGCGGACTCTCAACCACTGCGCCACCAGGGAGGCCCTCCCATCACTTTTATCTTTTCTAAAAGTATTATTTTTTAAACATATACAGTGTGGAGTATGATGTGATTAGATAGCACTCCAAAATATTACCACTAGGTTAAGGTTTAATAATATTATATAGGAAGTATCATGGCACCATGGAAATGAAAGGTCTGTTTTAACACGATTCCAAGCAAGAAGTAAGTCTTCCTATTTAAAGAATTTGCATAAGTCCCCCCACCCTTCATGATCAATAGAGAGGCTACATTCGTCCAAAAGAAGTCTGATACCTCAAGGGGAAACAGTTATCAAAGGGATTGTAGGAAAAATTATGCAGATTAGAGTGACTTTCCTTTTCCCTTTCTTCCTTTCTGTCCCTAAACAATTCTGTAGAAAATCCATTAGGTAGTGCCAAGCAAGGTAAACATAGGGGCCACGGTGTCAGAGTCTGAGAATATTAAGGAGGGCATCTGTGAGGAGGGGAGATGGTGATTCAAGCCTGACTGAGGTGAGGAGGTGTATTAGTCTGCTCTGGCTGCTATAACAAAATACTCTAGACTGGGTAGCTTAAACAAAGACATTTATTGGTCACAGTTCTCAAGGTTGAGAAGTCCAAGATCAAGGTGTCAGACCACTTGGTTCTTAGTGAAGACACTCTTCCTGACTTGCAGATGGCCACCTTCTCACTGTACCCTCAAATGGCAGAGAAGGAATGATCTCTCTCTCTTCTTTCTTTTCTTATAAAGTCACTAATCTGATCCCGAGGGCCCCACCTTCATGAACTCATCTAACCACAGTTACCTCCCAAAGGTCCCATCTCTAAATACCATCACACTGGGAGGTTAGAACTTCAACATGTGAATTTAGAAGGGACACAGTTCAGTTCATAGCAAGAGGATATCCACAAAGGGGTGAGCTTCAAGAGAGAGGGCAGCCCACCTTAGGATGACAAAGCCCCAAAAGAGTAAGCAGCATTTCCTTACATAGGTGGGGGGCGAGTGTCCCATTATGTGGTGTTAGCATCCAAGCAGAGTCAGGTGTGTGTTCCCATGGGAAGGGAGGACAACAGACTGCTGGTTGTCCAAGCTCAAGAAGGATGGGGAGGGTATACCATTAGGAGACAGCCCTGACAGAGGGTCAGAAGCCAAACAGTTTTGAGGAGAGCATCTGTCCAAGGATGGTGGTGGCCATCGGATAGGAGGTGTTGAAATCTGAATGGAGTGAGCAGAATATCTGCATGGGAAAAGGACCAGTGACAGTGATGACTTTGCACAGCATATTAGAGCCCAATGTGAGTGACAAGGGCATGCAGATTGAATATAGTAGCATGACACTTAGAAATTGGATACATAAGAATAATTGATCAAATAAATATATTGAGGATAATGAGAGCCTAGTTTCTCAATGTCATATCAAAAAGTTACAAATAAGAAAAGGGAGAAAACTAGAATGAACTCTGTGGTGTTGCACTGGAAGTGAAGATATTGATGTGAACTATTAATATTCCAGATAGATAAACTATTTATGGATATAAATGTAAATCAATATGTAAATATATATCCCTACCTATTATAAATATTTATATTTTTACCTACTCTGGATATATTCCCTACCTCTCTCCACTGAGAAGCTTGAAATCAGCAGTCTCCAATAGTAATGAGCATACCTCTCACTCAGATTTTGGTTTCTAAATACCATTGTCCACTTAAGGGGAGCACAACTCTCTACAAATAATTCAATCTGTGATTGGGCAGAGAAATTAGAAGATGAGCCTGGGAAATTTTGTTGCATCAGAAAGAAGGAAATCCTCAGAAGATGGTGGAGAAATATCAAAAGTACAAAGATGATACCTTCAAAGGGGAGCCAATAAGGAAATGTGGGACAATTTTAACATTAAAATAAATATGAGAATATTGGACTGCAACCTATTAAATAAAACAAGAATCTATCAATCCATAGTGGTAAGAATAAATGAATAAATTAAAATTTTGCTGGGAAGTGGAATCTTTACCTAGCCTCAAAGTACCTCCCCCACAAAATACTTATTAATTATAAAGGGGGAAAAATGTAACTTCATGGTAAGGAGCCTGGCAGATACCACCTAAATCAAGTGATAAAAATTAACATCGCTAGTAATGGAACAAATCAAAACCATGTGTCACCTGATAGGATGAAAGGAGAAGAATGCAGGGTCACTTTTGTGATGTGCCTGCCCAAGTTGCATAACCTTGATTTAATCATAAGGAAACATGACAAACCAAACTGAGGGACATTCTACCAAATAACAAGCCTATAATATTCAAAAATGTCATGGTTGTGAAAATCAAGAAAAGACCAAAGAACTATTGCAGACTCAAGGAGTTTAAAGGATCTTGACAACTAAATGTCATGCATGATTCTGGACTGGATTATTTTCTTATAAAGGACTTTATAGAGACTATTGACAGAACTTGAATGGAATCTGAGGATTAGATAGTAGTAATGTATCAATGTCAATTTCCTGGATAGCTGTATTGTGGTTATGTAGGAGAATGTCTTTGTTCTATACTAACATGTTCAGGGGTGATGGGACATCATGTTGGTCTCTCAGTCTCAAATTGCTCAGGAAAATGTTATTTGGATTATTCCTGCGATTTTTATAAGTTTTAGATTGTTTAAAAATAAAAGTATTTTTTAAAAGATCAAGTGACAACTGTAAAATCATTCAGCAACACCTAGTGATAACAAAATAAGAGTAAGAATTATAATTAGTAATCAGAGCTGGGCAGCATCAAGAAACGATCTCAGCACAAACACAGAGGTATAATACAAAGATCTTCAGGGATCCAAAGTAGAAAAGCCCACTCTGATAGGATCACCCTATTATCTATACTGGTTTAGGTTGTCCACAGCAGGTTCTTAATCCTCGGTGTGGAAGCATTGGAAATTAATATCAGATCCTACCATACAGATTTTGGACTTTATTATAAATTCTATGTTGTTCTCTCTAAAATATGTGGTACAGTGATTCTAAAGCACATTTTTGTCTTATAATTCCTCAGTCCTCCATGAAACCACTCAGTATACATATTACCAGATTACATGGAAATATATATTTTAATATAAATTCCTGGACCAGAGGTTCATACATAAGCTCCAAGAGAGCAAAGCTAGGAAAGTGGTTCCCCATATAGAATTCTTTCTTAACACATAATAGTACTGAGTTTGCTATCTATGATATTATATTGAAAAATACTTGGCTAAACTGAATGTGCTATATATATTTACACAATAAAATTCCCAAATTAGGTCTACAAAACTTAATTATAAATGAAGATCTAATATAAACATCTGGATTTTAGTGTAGGAGTAATGCTTCAATGTGTGCTTAAGGATAAAAGTAATTAATAGTAAATCACTCCACCCTCAAGAGTTGTAAATCTGTTTGCACTTGAAAATCTCCATTTTTCTAAACTACATCCTAGTGTTTCTTTGAAAAGTGATGAAATTTACACAAAATCAGAGGACTAAGTCTCCTTGACTCAACTTTGCTCTCCTGTAAAATGGGAGCTATCAGTTTTAGTTGGAGGACAGACTAATTGAGGGATTAATTCCTCTTTGTCTAGTCCTTTGAAGATTAAGCATTACCCAATACAAAATTATTAAGCTTTATTCATCACTCATAAAAGCCAAGCTTATCATAAATATAAACTCCCCATAATCAATCATTCATTTACAAGTAGAAACATATTAATTCTATATACAGAAATTGAAATAAAATGTAAGACCCCAATAACCCCCCCAGAAAATAGCAGCAGTTAGAATCAATGATTGTGACAAACATATATAGGGACAAACTACAGTCCCTAGCAAATTGTTTTATTTAGAAATACTATAAACATTGCAGAATGTACCAAAATCTATCAGATTTGTTGCATGCTCATTTTACACTTATATAATATTGTGTTGCTTTTCTTAACTATTCCATAAATACAGATTAATGCTTAATCTGAACACAACTTCTTCAAGCTTCCAAAGCTTATATCAATTAATAGAATCTTCCTTTTATGTTAAATTTTTGCTTTAGCTTAATTTTTAAAAGTTATTTGGAGACATTGGGGAAAATTATATCTATACGTACTGGAACTTCCAAAAATAATCTCTAAGTATTTCTCCTAGGTAGTATTTTTCTTGGTCTACCATGACAACAGATAAAATTCCACATTGAATCATGAACCATGGTGTGCTCTTGGACTAGTGCTAAACACATTTGTCAAAGAAGCAGGCCAACACTGTTTAAAGTAGCCATGTGATACCTCTTATTTTATTTTAGATGTTCAGAGGACTATGTAAACTAAATGACAATTTGTTTTATTTAAGACCAAACTGAATTCTTGGCTCCTTTCAGTGGAATTACATATGATATTTGAATATATCTACTGACTCACAAACCGGTCATACAAATGTTTATTGAATGTCTTTCATAATCTCAACTCACTGATAGATGTTGGACAGGAGAGAAGAGAATTTTAAGCACACCACCGTGTTCCAAAAAGGATTCAAAATGCTTTACACAGATAAATAAAAAAGAAGCAAGTTAGGGTCAAATAAAAATAAAAAAGAAGAAATATTAACAAGGGTAGAAGCATAACATGTTATATAATCAAGTGTAAAAATGTAAACTTCCTCCCCAACTTCATCCCATGCACCCATTCTCTTATTTACTCACTCCAGTCACATCAGCCTCATATCAGACTTGTCAACTTACCAGCTCTTGGAACTTGCTCTTCCCTCTGCTATGTTCCTCACGCTTGGAATGCTGACCCTCTCAACTACAGCAGTGCTCTACATTTATTCTATTTATTATCCTTCATTGCTGTCTTCAACACACTTATCACTTTGGGAAATTATTCTTTATTTGATAGTTTGTGTGTTTACTGTCTGGTGAACCTATTAGAATGTTAGCTCCGTAATGACAGGAACTCCCCTTTCTGTTACTGTGTGCTCAGCACTTAGCACAACATCTAGTACATCAGAGGTGCTTAATAAAGGTGCTTGATAATTCAATATTTGTTGAATGAAGGCACTAAATGTAGAGCCTGTTATCATGTCATTCTCCTATTCAACAGCCCTAAATATAAACAGCAACAAGTCCAAATCTCTTTAAAATTGCCAACAATAATGCCTCCATAATATGGTTCCATTCCACCCTCTGTATTTACCTTTTGACCTTTCTTTGACATCATTTGTCATGTTTGATCAACACTACCTTTCCCCAGGAATTTCCCACACACCCTGTATTTTCCCACAACGGGACCTTAGCCCACATTGTTTCCTCTTTCCATCTCTACCCATTAATATCACATCCATTCTTCCAGGCAGGGTGAAAATATGACTTTTGTGAGCCTAGGTCACTTTGTCTTCAGGGGTCCCTTACTGCATAAAAATATTAAAAATTATTGTGTTGGTATAAAGACAAATATAATCCTGGTTGAGTTCATTGTTATATATCTTATTACTATTATATTCAATTTTTTCTAATTTTAAAGGAAATTAAAATTAAAGCATTTTATTTGTGGGCCCCTGAAAGTATCATGGGTCCTAAGCACTGTGCATTATTATGCCCTTTGGGTTAGTTGACTCTTCTTCCAAGCACAATTTAAATGTCAACTCATCCTGGAAATCTTCTCTGAGCACACCCACCAACACACACACACATACACACACGCACAATGTGCATTACTCTTTTCTCTCCTCCATCTTCATGGTACTTTCTGTGGGTCCCATTAAACTTAGTCTAGAAGCAAAATTGTGATTAATTCATCTTTATGCTCCTCAAAGTTTCCAACAAAGTTTCTTAGAGCTTGACATCTTCTAAGCAACAATAAGTGTATTTTGATTTGATATTTAATTCATGAACTAAGAATGAGGATTCTAATAGTTAAGGAAGTTTCCAGTAAAGAGGACAACTTTAGATGGCCCTAGACACACAGATGTGTCAGATCCTAGACCATAAACTATTAAATCTGTATGATAGAAAGATTCTATGGATCACATCTGCCAGCGTAGTAGGTGATGAATTTGGGACCAGATAACAAAATACCTTGAATTTCATGTAGAGAATTAGGGTCTTGATGCTGTAGGATATGGGGAGACCCTGCAGGTTCTTAATCAGGAAAGCAACATGATGACAATTGTATTTTTGCAAGATTTATCTCTGAGTTGGGCATTAAAGGGATCAAAGCAAGGGAAGTCTGGAGGCAAAGAAACCAGAGAGATTATAGAAATGGGCCAGTGTGGCTAGACTTTGTGCCTAGTTTTAGTTTTATTCTCTTTTTGCTTGGTTACTCTTGACTTTACTTCACAGTAAATACAGGCGTTGTTTTCAGGATATTCATTTTGTAAGCTACTTCTAAAGTTTTAAAAAAATGATCCTAAATATGACTTGATGTATGTTTCATCAGAAACATTAACTATTTTTTCTCATGTGAAGCAATAAAGTTCTTTTAAATTTGCATTCTAATCAGTCAATAAACAAGCGATTTTTGAACAAACAATGTAGGTAACATGGGTTTCGGTTTAGGCCATAACAGATTCAAATGGAAAAACATAATAAAAGTAACTATTTTCAATAAAAGAATTTTCAATTACCTTATTTTATCTAATTATATCAACAACCTATTGGTATTATATTAACCCCATTTTATAGAAAAGGAAACTGATAAGTTATAACACTAAGAAGGGAATCTGCACATCTGACTTAGAGCCCATCTGCCTTCCATCAATGTTCTCAAGGAAAGCAAAACCAGCTGAATTGTAAACAGGGAGACAAGAGCCCCTAGAGTAACCTATTACCAAAGAGAATGCAGGCATCTATCAGGAAAGCCTGGAAAAGTATAGTCCATCTTCAGAAAGAGGACATTAAAGAAAGAAATAAGTTTCATAGAGTGCATATATGTTCAAGTATATAAGATCAAGAAAAGACTTGATATGGTTAAAACAGAGATAGGGTGCAATTGTGTAAGGATATGATGTTCAGGTTTTCTTTTCCATCCACCTTGCATAGAAGAAACAGAAGGGCAAGATTTTAAATTTTGCTCTCAATAGTATCTATCAATATGTAATGACTACCCACACCACAGGAAGTTCCCTGTATAAATGGGGCCAGGGGTGATTGGTCAAGACTACAATATGTCAGGGTAGAAACAGGCCTTTGCCATATGCTGTTAAATTTAATGCTCTCAAAAAATCATGAGGTAGTTAATTGTTACTGTCTTCAAGTTGAACAGGCAGGAATCAAGTCCATACTACTAGTTCACTGGATTGGAGAGCCAGTGCTCAAGCCCAAATTTGCCTAACTCTCTCCTACTATATTGTAAACTTCACTAAAATTAATGACCTGTAGGAAAGCCTTGATGCTGGAGTACAAATCCGTAATCGAATGTGTTCCAAATTATAGCTCATACTTCACCACAATGCAAAAGAGGTGAGTTCCTTACCAACTCTACTCACCATTGCTCAGTTACAAAGAATTAAAGATATTTAGCATATATTAAAATAATTAAATAAACCCACCTTAATTCCATTCCTCTTTTTCTGTCCAAACCTTTTAAAGTATCTACTCTGTGCAAGGCTGTGTGCCTCATCCCCAGTTCTTTTCATAAACAAGTGGAAGTGAGATGTAAGAAATAAGTAAGAGATAAGAGAGTTTATTTTTCTCTGGTTTTCCTCAGCTTCTGGTGAAATCCCATTTAAATATTTTGTGGTAAACTCATTCCTTTCCTAGCTTTCAGATGGTGAGCTTTTTAGTCATCATTTTAAAAGGCCAACACATTTGTTAACTGGAGCAGTCATAGAGAGGCCAAGAGCAATAACTCTTATCATTTTATTCTGAGGGAGTGAACCTATTTTATACCATCTTTGGATGCAATGTAAATCTCAGAGAGAATCAGAAGCTAGTCTGTGTTTAAATTAATTAACTTCGTACTGAAGTCACCATGATACCTTGAGCCATAAATTAAACTTATTTAAAAGAATTCAGTAGAACATTCCAAAAGTGGTTACAGAACCAAACAAGAGACTGGGATCTTTTACTTTTAAAGGAAGTTATTTCTAATAGCATAAGCTAATAAAGGTCACCATTTTTATTATTGGTATAGTGTACTTTAGAGCCCCAACAATGAAAGAACACTGCAGTAATCCTCCTTACTAAGAGCACATTGTAAACTTGATTTCCCTTCAAAGTTTCTGTGAGAAGAACTAAATATGATATTTTCTCCTGAAATAATAAAATATAGGGAAATAATATTTTTATATTAGAAAAAACTAGAATAATAACACACATTGATTTTAGGTGTTTTATGAAAGAACTGTCTCATAATTGGGATTGCATTATTCAAGTCTATTAGTAAAAATTTTCTTATTAGCTCTAACTTGGCTGTACAGGTATAGAAAAAAATATGCATTCATGGACCACTTAGTAGGTACTCTACATACATTACCATATTTTCTTAATACAGACCGTGGGGAATAGATATTACTGTTAACCCCACTTGATAAAGAAACTGAGGTTCAGGGGGGTCATCATTTGCTCAAGGTCGCTCAGCTTGCAAGCAGCCCAGCAGGCATTTAAACCTCTTTAACTGCTTGGCAAAGTTACTGTGTTTCTATTTTTTTAATTAACTTCATTGAAGTATACTTTACATATGATGAATGATATGCACATTAAGTGTATAGTTCAATGAGTTTTGACAAGTAGATGCACCGTAACAAGAAAGATGTAGAACATTTTCACTATTCCCAAGAGTTCCATTTGGTGCCAATATCCCACCCTTTTTACCTCTCTGGCAATCACTAATCTGCTCTCTATCTCTAGAAATATTTTTTCATTTTACTGCACATGTGTTCTGTTTAACAAGACAGTTTTACACAGAATGCCAAGTGTGCATTTCTTCATTCTTTATGGTAGTTTGAAATGATACAGTCCTTCTTTTAATATCTGTTAATATTGCCAAATCTAAGTTTTAAACAGATGTATGGCAATTAATTAAGGCTTAATGGCAACAAGGAGGGGAAGAAAAGAGCCTATACATTTATTTTGTAAAATTGACTGAATGAAAAATTAATTCAAGAAATAGTAAATGAATTGAATATGGTCTTATGTGTACCAAAGTGGTGGTACCTGACTTTGAGGGGTGATCACTAGGTCCAGATAATCTGGACTTCAGAGTTGTGGAATCACCAGTCTTCTTTCCACCAGACATAGAACTTCCCATCTCCTTTACTCTCCTTCCTTTCTATCAGCTTCTCTGCTGCCTTCCTCAAGGGGTACATGAGACTCACCAGACACCCTTAATCGTGGGCCATGAATCACTTGTTCTGACCTGTAATCCAGGAAGCAAGTGAGAAAACCAAGTTGCTACAAGTCTTGATAATCCAGGATGAGATAGTTTTAGTCTTTTATTATATGATTGGTTTGGTTTAATTGAAAGAAATAAATAATAACATAAATGGATGAAGTACTTTGAGTGGTAAATAGAAAAATTACAACATTCAGATATTCAAAGCAAATGTAGTTTTATTTTCTATGATTGATCTGATTTTCCTTTGAGAGCCTCATCTCTTTGAGCAGTAAAAGGGAAAACCAAACACTTTAAAACACTTTAAAATATTTCATCTCATCTCTATCAAATTGTCTCTTCTGGTTGATTCTGTCTTTCTTGGGTAAATCTTTTAGAAACCCTTTCTTTTTCCATGCATTCTGGAGACATTCTGTCTGGGTATAAATGAGCTTTCTTAGCTAGGTGGAGATAGCAGAGAAGGAAGCCCAAAGCCACAATGTTTTCAGGAAAGTGTCTCTCCACAATAGATGTTCTTTTCTCTTCGGATCAGGTTTTGTCTCCTCTTTCCACAGTCTAATGGAACACTTAGGTTTAGCTCTTACTTCCTCTTCTTTTCTGCATCACATCTTGCTTCTTCCCAGAGAACTTAGCCTCAAAATAGAATCCATTGCACACTGGGGAAGGAGTGCTAAGATCTAATTAGACCACTGGCTCCAGATCCCTGTGGAAGCTATAGAAATTTGGAAATTCTTTTTATATTGCAGCAACAGTAAAATTTTAAGGCTATTATCTTGCTAACAACACAAAAATACACTGCAATTCAAAACTTAGTCCTGATGTTCTTCTCTCTCTCTCACCCTTTTGTTGTTGTTTTATTCTCTGATGTAGCAATACTAATCTTCCTTGAGGCAGAGAGAAGCAATTTGGAGGCAATATGAAGGATTAGACCCAGGAACATTAAAAAGAAAAAATCATATTAATAGACATATAAATTTATTGCCATATTGTATTTATAAATGTCATGGGGAAAAAAAGAAGAGGAAAATATTATATCTTTGTTTAATATCATTTCATAGTTTACCTTTCTTCAGGGTTGAAACTTCATAGCCAAGCATTCAGAATTTTCCATAAAATTATCCATTTTATAACACATGTTAAACACGTGCAAAAGACAACAGATTAATCATTGTTTCTCTAAACAATGTTTACTTTTCTGTTTTCATATCTTTGCTCAAACCATCTTCACTGCTTTTGATAAATATATCTGAAGCATTTTTCATTCATTTGGGTCCAACTCAAATCTCATCTCTGCCATGAAGTCAGGCAATATTGATAAATCTGTCTTGTACTCCTGCATAATTCTATCATATATTATATCTCCATTATAACAGTTTCTCTTTTTCTGGTAGGTATTAGAGATTCTTAATTGGCCTGTCTCCCACACTAAAGTGAGTGGCTGCAGGGCAGGAAATGTAAACAATTCACCCTGGTTTCACTTACAGTACCAGCAAGGTGCCTTATACATTGTACATGATATGTGGTATGCAGTCATACATATCTGTGATGTTGGTTGAATGCAACTGGAGGGGGAAAATGTCTTCTAATTATTTATTTCTTATAAAATTCAAGAGAAGTATGTCTAGCCTTTTGGAACTAAGAAGAACTTAATATAGAAATTCTACCTATAGTCTGTATGACAGAGGCCTTCCAAAAAGACAGAGAATTTCTTATTTTAAAAAAAATGCATTCCTAGCAACTAACAGATTGAAAGACTATTTGGAAATTTTACTTTAAAATCTCTACATTTTTGGAGGCAGGATCAAGATGATAGAGTAGGAAGATGCTGAGCCCACCTCCCCACATGAACACATCAAAGCTACAACTACATATAGAGCAACTCTCACAAAGAATGATCTGAAGACTAGCAGCACAGCTCTTCTACAACCAAGGCTATAAAAAAAACCACATGGAGTCTGGTAGGAGGAAAGGGAAAGCAATCTAGTTGGGACCTGCACCCATAGTGGGTGACCCAAAGAAGTACAATATCCCACAGACTCCAGGATCCTCCCTAGAAAGTGAGGGGTTTGAGCCACAGATTAGGCACTCCATTGTTGGTGTCTGATACCAGAAGACACACCCCCTTAGCTGGTTTGAAAACCAGCAGAGCTTTCCAGAGGGCTGTAGGAAATCAAGACTCCACTCTTTTTTTTTTGCGGTATGTGGGCCTCTCACTGTTATGGCCTCTCCTGTTGCGGAGCACAGGCTCCGGACGTGCAGGCTCAGCGGCCATGGCTCACGGGCCCAGCTGCTCCACGGCATGTGGTATCTTCCTGGACTGGGGCACGAACCCGTGTCCCCTGCATTGGCAGGCGGACTCTCAACCACTGCACCACCAGGGAAGCCCAAGACTCCACTCTTGAAGAGTGCACACAGACTTGCTTACTCTCAGTCCCAGTGCAAACACAATAGATTGAAAACTGCCTGGTGCTCTGGCTGGCCTGCCAGAACTGCCCCAGCACCCCACCCCACCCCCCCACTCCCCTGTCAGAGGACACCAGCCTCCTGCTCCAGCTCCTCTTGCCCTAGTGCTGTTCCCTGCTAAGGCAGAAGCCACCATTGCCAGCACAAGTGTGTTCACTGTGGAAGGAGAAAAGCCTGTCCAACCCTGGCCCTGCCTCTAACCAAGGCAGAGACTGCCATTGCTGTAGCACTCACACAACAGAGAAGGAGCAGGACCAGCTCAGTAGTGCAGCTCTAAATCTTCTGGCTTCAACCTCTCCTCTAATTAAGGCACACACACTGGAGAAAAGTGGAACCACCTCAGAAGTGCAGCCCTAAGCCTTCAGGTCCTGGCCACACCCCCAACCAAGGACAGAGACTTCCATTACACCAGGGAGAAGCCCAACACCCTCAGAGCTTCTGCTCCAGGTCTGCAGGCTATGACCTTTCCCCAGTAGGGTGGCAACCACCATTAAGCATAGGAGAAAACTCCAGCTGACACCTGGCTCTGTCTCTAACCCCTCCAACTTCAGCCCTACCTCTCACTAATGTGGTGGCTACCAGTGCACGCTGGGAGAAGAAGAAGCCTGTGCTCACTTCAGATCCAGCTCTCCAACCAAAGCCACTGGGCATATGCAGACTGTATAGGGATGGTCCCACACAGGACATGCCCTCAAGATAGGTAACTGTTTCACCTAATTGTATAGAGACAAATAGAGAAAGTTAAACAAAATGAGAACTCAGAGGAATATGTTTCAAACAAAAGAACAAGATAAAACCTCAGAAAAAAACCCTAATGAAACAGAGATAAACTATTTACCTGATAGAGTTCAAAGCAATAGTAATAAAAATGCTAAGTGAACTCAGGAAAAGAATAGATGAACACAGTGAGAAATTCAATGAAAACTAGAAAATATTTTTTAAAAAAATCAGAGCTAAAGAATACAATAACTGAAATTTTAAAATACTCTAGAAGGAATTAATAGCAGATTAGGTGATACAGAAGAATATATAAGTGATCTGTAATATAGAATAGTGGAAATCACCATATCAGAACAGCAAAAAAGAAAAAAAAATAATGAGGATAGTTTAAAGGAACTCTGGTCCTCTGGGTCAACATCAAGCATAATAACATTTGTGTTATAAGGTTCCAGAAAGAAAACAGAGACAGAAAAAGGTAGAAAATGTATTTGATGAAATTATGGCTGAAAACTTCCCTAACCTGGAGAAGGAAACAGATATCCAGGTTTAGGAAGCACAGCGAGTCCCAAAGAAGATGAATCCAAAGAGGCCTACACCAAGACATATTATAATTAAAATAGCAAAAGTTAAAGAAAAAGAGAATTTTAAAGGCAGCAAGGGAAAAACAAATAGTCACATACAAGGGAACCACCATAAGGCTATCAGCTGATTTTTTCAGCAGGAACTTTGGAGGCCAGAAGACAGTGGCATGATACATTTAAAGTGCTAAAAGGGGAAAACCTGTGAACTAGGATAATCTACCCATCAAGGTTATTATTCAGAAAGGTAGGAGAGAGAAAGAGTTCCCCAGACAAGCAAAAACTAAAAGAGTTCATCACCACTAAACCAACCTTACAAGAAATGTTAAAGGATCTTTGTTCAATTAAAAAAAAAAAAAGTCTGTAACAAGAAATAAGAAAATACAGGTAGGAAAAAATCCCACTGTTAAAGGAAAATATATAGTAAAGGCAGTGGATCAACCACTTAAATAAGCTAGTACAGGGGCTTCCCTGGTGGTGCAGTGGTTGAGAGTCTGCCTGCCGATGTAGGGGACACGGGTTCATGCCCTGGTCCGGGAAGATCCCACATGCTGCAGAACAGCTGGGCCCGTGAGCCATGGCCGCTGAGCCTGTGCGTCTGGAACCTGTGCTCCACAATGGGAGAGGCCACAACAGTGAGAGGCCCGCATACCGCAAAAAAAAAAAAAAAAAAAAAAAAAACAAAACGCTAGTACAAAGGATAAAGGACACAAACTATAAAATCAACTATAATCACAGTAAAGTTAAGGGATAAACATAAGGATGTGAAGTAGGAAATCAAAAATACAAAAGGTGGGGGGAGTAAAAAATGCAGATCTCTTAGAGTGTGTTTGAACTTAAATGACTCTGAGTTTAAAACAAGTAAATATAGTTAAAAGCAACATATATGAACTCCATGGTAACTACAAATGAAAAACCTACAAAGATACACAAAAATAAGGGAGAAAGGAACACAAATATAACACTAAAGAAAATCATCAAACCACAAGGGAAGAGACTAAAAGTAGAAGAAAAGAACAGAGAAGACCCACAAAAACAACCATAAAACCAGTGACAAAATGGCAATAAGCACATAACTATCAATAGTCACTTTAAAAGTCAATGGACTAAACACTGCAATCAAAAGATATCTGGTGGCTGATTGGATACAAAAACAAGATCCATATATATGCTGCCTACAAGAGACTCACTTCAGAGCTAAAGATACACACAAACTGAAAGTGAGGAGATGAAAAAACGTATCTTATGCAAATGAAAGTAAAAAGAAAACTGGTAGCAATACTCGTATCAGACAAAGTAGACTTTAAAACAAAGTCTATAACAAAAGATAAAGAAGGGCATTATATAATGATAAAGGGATCAATATAAGAAGAGGATATAACATTCATTAACATATATGCACCTATATAGAAGTACCTAAATATATAAAGCAAATATTAACAAACATAAAAGAAGAAATTGATTGTAATATAATAATAGTAGGGGACTTTAACACCCCATTTACATCAGTGGATAGATCATCCAATGAGGCAGAAAATCAATATGAAAACAGTGGCCTTAAATGAGATATACTAATATATCTATAGGACATTCCATTCAAAAACAGCAGAATACACATTCTTTTCCAGTGCCATGGAATGTCCTCCAGGATTGATCGCATGCTAGGGCACAACACAAGTCTCAATAAATTTAAGAAGATTGAAATTATATCAAGCATATTTTCTCATCATAATGGTATGAAATTAGAAATCAATTATGGGAAGAAAACTGGAAAAAAAAACATATGGAGACTAAACAACATGCTACTAAAAAACCAATGGGGCAATGAATAAATCAAAGAGGAAAACAGAAAATACCTTGAGACAAATGAAAATAAAAATGCAAATTTTCAAACTCTATGTGAAACAGCAAAAGCATTTCTTGATGCCTTTAGAGGAAAATTTATAGTGATAAGGTCTACCTCAAGAAACAAAAGAAATATCAAATAAATAACCTAACCTATCATCTAAAAGAATTAGAAAAAGAAGAACAAATGAAGCCCAAAGTCAGTAGAAGGAAGGAAATAGCAAAGATCAGAGCAGAAATGAGACCAAAAAAAATAATAAGAAAGATCAATGAAACCAAGAGCTGGCTTTTTGAAAAGATAAACCAAATTGATAAACCTTTAGCCAGGCTCATTAAGAAAAAAAGAGAGAACTCAAATAAAATTAGAAATGAAAGAGGAAAAGCTACAGCCAATGTCAAAGAATCATAATCATAAGAGAATACTACCAATAACAAACAAATAGGAATACCTAAAAATATGGACAAATTTCTAGAAACATACAATCTTCCAAGACTGATAAGGAAGAAGTAATCTGAACAGACTGATTACTAGTATTGAAAATGAGTCAGTAACCAAAATCTCCCAACAAACAAAAGTCCAGAACCAGATCACTTCACAGAGGAATTCTACCGAACATTTAAAGAAGAGTTAATACCTATCCTTGTCAAAATATTCCAAGAAACTGGACAGGAGGGAATGCTCCCAAACTCATTCTATGAGGCCAACATTACCCTGATTCCAAAATCAGACAAAGACACTATTTTAAAAAAAGAAAGTTAAAAGCCACCATTCCTGACAAGCATAAATGCAAAAAATCCTCAACAAAATATTAGCAAACCAAATTCAACAATACATAAAAAGGATCATACAGCATGATCAAGTGGGATTTATTCCAGGGATGCAAGGGTGGTTCAATATCTGCAAATCAATCAGTGTGATGCACTGCATTAAGAAAATGAAGGATAAAAATCACATGATCATCTCAATAGATGCAGAAAAAAACGTTTAACAAAGTTCAACATCCGTTTGTGATAAAAACTCTCCACAAACTTTATATAGAGGAAACATATTTTAACAAAAGAAAGACCACTTATGATAAAACCACGGCTAACATCATACTCAACAGTGAAAAGCTGAAAGCTTTTCCTCTAAGATCAGGAATGAGAAAAGGATGACCACTCTCACCACTTCTATTTAATGTAGTATCAGAAGTCCTAGCCACATCAAACAGACAAGAAAAAGAAATAAAAAGGATCCAAATTGGAAGGAAAGGAGTAAAACCATCACTATTTGCAGATGACATGATACTATACATAGAAAACACTAAAGCTGCCACCAAAAGACTATTAAAACTAATAAATGAATTCAGTAAATTCTAAAGATACAAGATTAATATACAAAATCTATTGTTTCTCTATCCACTAATAATGAACTATCAGAAAGAGAAAGCAAGAAAACAATCTCATTTACAACTGCATCAAAGAGAATAAAATATCTAGAAATAAATTTAACCAAGGAAGTGAAAGACCTATACTCTGAAAACTCTAAGATATTCATGAATAAAATTGAAGATTATACAAAGAAATGGAAAGATATCCTGTTTTCATGGACTGAAGAATATTGTTAAAATGTCTATACCATCCAAAGCAATCTATAGATTTAATGTAATCCCTATCTAAATACCTATGACATTTTTCACAGAACTAGGACAAATAATGCTAAAACGTGTATTAAACCACACACAAAAAAGTGAAAGCAATCTAGAGCAAAAAAGAACACAGCTTGAGGTATTACATTCCCTGCTTTCAGATTATACAACAAAGATACAATAATCAAAACAGTATGATACTGGCACAAAAATAGACACAAAAATCAATGGCACAGAATAGACAGCCCAGATGAACTTATGGTCAACTAATCTATGACAAAGGAGGCAAGAATATACAATGGGGAAAGACAGTCTTTTCAATAAGTTGTGTTAGGAAAACTGGACAGCTACATGTACAAGAATAAGATTAGAAAACTTCATCACACCATAAACACAAATAAACTCAAAATGGATTAAAGGCCTGAAACCATAAAACTCCTGGAAGAAAACATAGGCAGTATGCTGTTTGACATAGGTCTTTGCAATATCTTTTTGGATATATCTCCTCAGGCAAGGAAAACGAAAGCAAAAATAAACAAATGAGACCTAATCAAACTTAAAAGCATTTCACAGTGAAGGAAACCTAACCTACTGAATGAAAGAAGATATTTGCAAATGATATGTCTGATAAGGGATTAATATTCAAAAGTATGTAAAGAACTTACATACTTCAATATCAAAAAGTAGATAAATAATCTGATTAAATAACGCTCAGAGGGCCTGAATAGATATTTTTCCAAAGAAGCCATGCAGATTGCCAATAGGCACATGAAAAGATGCTCAACATCACTAATCATCAGGGAAATGCAAACCAAAACCACAATGATATATCACCTCACACCTGTCAGAATGGTTATGATCAAAAAAAGAAGAAATAACAAGTGTTGGCAAGGATGTGGGGAAAGGGAACCCTACTACACTGTGGGTAGGATTGTAATTTGGTGCAGCCACTATGGAAAAATTATGGCAGTTCCTCAAAAAATTAAAAATAAAGCTACCATATGATCCAGCAACTCCACTTCTGGGTATATATCTGAAGAAAACAAACAGTGGAATATTACTCAGCCAAAAAAAGAATGAAATTTTGCCATTTCCAACAACATGGATGGACCTGAAGGGTGTTATGCTAAGTGAAATAAGTCAGACAGGAAAGACCTACTATCAATATATATTTTCACTTATATGTGGAATCTAAAAAAAATTTTTAATGAATATAACAAAATAGAAACACAGAATATAGAGAATCACAGATATAGAGAACAAACTAATGGTTACCAGTGGGAAGAGGGAGGTGGTGTGGGCAAGATAGGGGAAAGAGACTAATATGTACAAACTACTAGGTATAAAATAAATAAGATACAAGGATGTAACAGCCAATATTTATAATAACTTTAAATGGAGTACAATCTACAAAATGTCAAATAACTGTTATATACCTGAAACCAATATAATACTATAAGTCAACTTCACTTTAATTTTTAAAACTCTACATTTTTTACAAGTAATAATGCATTTTCTTAATCCACTTAGAAAATTACTTGAAATTAGGTATTTAGATCTCAAGATCCAAATATTGAAACAATATAGATTATTTATTGTGATTTCAGAAGATCAATTACAATATTTATTGGGTCAAGAATAATAATTCAAGAAAAATTAAAAGTAAAAAATTAACATACTAATTTATGCCTAAAAAAGTGCAACTTAAAATATATTGACATATTTAAAGTGTGGGAAGGCAAGAGAAGAAACTATATTTTACAAGAAGATAACTAAGAATAACTCAAATAGCCAAAAATTGTGTGATGAATTAGATAGAAAGTAATGGCAACAAATTTTTGGTAGTTAGATGAAAGTAGAGAAAATATGCTGAGCAGAGCACATCATCATCAAGAAATACACTGACATTAATGATAAGTTGGCATAGTGATAGCCAGCATGACTGAATGTGCCCAATGCCTCCCAACCTCCACAGATCTATAAATAAAACCTACAGAAAGTAAAACATGGATTGTAAGAAATTCTGAAGAGGAACAAAAAATAGCTCTGAAGTCATAAAAGTGTTAAAAAGTAATCTCAATTAAATAGAAAAACAAAATTTTGTTATAAAAGAAATGCTTTTTCAAGTTGTAATGCACATTTGCCATATCACCCATGAACATTGTCATTACTCATTACATGATCTCTCCAAAGCAGCATATGGAAAACTGTTCAGCATCAGACCATTTAGCAAGAAATGCTCTCTCTGATAGAAGTGCCCAGGGACATGTTGCTGATGGATATAATCAATCACAAAGTCCTCTATTCCCACTGTCATGCTTCATCCAATCACTAAATATTATCTGTACTTTTCTTTATGTGCAAGAAAGACTTCATTCTAATTTCCATATTCTAGAAGACTGAGTCATAAAACCTGCTCTTAAGAAACCACAATCCACACTAGAAGAATATCGGCACTTCTACTCTAGGAGGAAAAGAAGTTAAGTGCCACCAGAATTTCTTTCGGGATTTCATAGAAGAGAGATTATTAAATATTCTAGCTCAGTGCCTTGTATGCTATCAATGTTTGTCAAATGGATAAATGAATGAATGAATTATAAATCCAAGAATGTACCTGAGTTTCATGTAAATGTATTTGAGATTTTTTTAGCCTATATTATGTCTAGAGCACAAGATTTTTTTTTATTTTTTATTTTTTTAATTGGCGTATAGTTGTTTTACATTGTTGTATTAGTTTCTGTTGTACAGCGAAGTGGAGTTCCCTGTGCCATGCAGCAGGTTCTCATTCGTTATCTATTTTATACATATTAGTGTATATATGTTAGTCCCAATCTCCCAATTCATCCCATCTCCCCTTCCCCACTTGGTGTCCATACGTTTGTTCTCTACATCTGTGTCTCTATTTCTGCCTTGCAAACTGGTTCATCTGTACCATTTTTCTAGATTCCACAAATATGCATTAATATACGATATTTGTTTTTCTCTTTCTGACTTACTTCATTCTGTATAACAGTCTCTAGGTACATCCACATGTCTACAGATGACCCAATTTCGTTCCATTTTATGGCTGAGTAATATTCCATTGTGTATATGTACTACATCTTCTTTATCCATTCGTCTGTCGGTGGGCATTTAGGTTGCTTCCATGACCTGGCTGTTGTAAACAGTAAAGCACAAGATTTAGAGTTAGCTCTACATTATGTACATATATGTGCATAAAAATGATGTCATGCAAACTTTTAAGAGTAACACTGCTTTTGTGATGCTTGGGCTAATTACTAAATGTAAGCATCACATGTGTGATTTCCTGCACTTTGATCACATGTTATATTAGTTTTAATTACTTAAGACTTTAAATGGCATAATTTTCCCCTTTTTTTTCTTCAAAGATTCTCGTATCTCCTGGTTGTCCTGCCACCCTCTGGCCTCATGTTCTTGGTCTCTTTTGTGGCCTTCCCTTCTTCCATCTATGCCTTTTATTTTGTTCTTGCCAGGGTTCTGCCTTTGGGTTTTTACTCTCTTCATTGTACATTTTGCTCTAAGTGAAACATCCAACCCCATGGGTTCAGTGACCCGTCCTTATACCATTCCCACATCTAGTTTCCCAGGTTAGGCACATTTCCTCAGCTGAAATCCATACATCCAATTCTATACTGGAAGCTACACCTGGATGACATGACACACAGGCACCTCAGATGGACTAGTTCAATATCACTTCTCTGATTTTTCTGTCTCATGCTTACTTCCTCACCATCACACCAGGATCCATTCTACACACCACTGAGAGACTGACCTTTGGAAAGCTAGTCTGATTTTGTTACTTCCCAATTGAAAATAACTTAAAAAATAACTAGCATGTTACATGTTGGCACTTACGATCTGGGTCCTGACCTTTCTGGCTTCATCTTTGATAATACTTCTTATTCTCTATAAACCAACCATTAGTGAATTTTAAGGTTTCTAGAATGCCTTCTTTGGGTTCATGCCATTACAAATGTTTCTTTCTCTTCCCTTTCTCTCTTCATCTGATTAATACCTACTCATACATTAAGTATTTCTCCTAAGATATCTTCTTCAGAAATTCTTCCTTAACTATTGCAATCTTCTATATATGGCACCAGATTTAGTAGACAGATTTTAATCTTTGTTATTGGTATAAGTGTTCAATTTAAGGCTTTGAAGACCTTTTTTGCTATTGGGAAAATTGAATGAAAAAATAATATGGATTAAAATGTTCATAGCTGTATATGTTAGTGGTTAAGAGCTACTGATCTAAAGACAGGAGTTTTAATCCTGTCAATTACCAGTTTGGTGACCTTAAGCAAGGATTTTTTTTTCTTTTTAACCTCTCAGTTTTCTGTTCTCTGAAGTGAATATAATTAACTGCTTCACTGGGGTTTTATCATATTAAATGAGATATTAAATGTAAAGCACATTACATCACATGGAAGTAAAAAATTATCCTAGAAAAGCCCTCCAAATCATCTAGTAAGTCCATTATATATAATTTTTAATGTTTTTAAAAGGTGTAGTCTGAAAAAAAGGTGTAGTCTGTAGTCATTTATGAATAAAATGATATGGTATCTGTGATTTGCCTCAAAATAATCCAGTGAAGAGAAAAATCAGAGGTGTGATAAGGTAGATGAAATACAGTTATTTTTGAGTTGCTAATGACTGAAGTTTGGTGATGGGTACCTGGAGGGTTCTTAACACAATAATGTCTATACAAGTATGATATTTTCCAGAATAAAGTTCTGTTTTAAAAGTATACTATTACTTGTAATACATATATACTTTATATTTCAGTGCCTAAGTATGCACAGTTTCTTTTATCAGGATCAATTGAAATGTTGGCTTGCATGTAGGAATCCCACTGCATGAAAAGTGTATATCTTCGACTGGAATCATTCTTTGTAAAATGAGAAGCTCACACTCTGAAAGGTGTGAGGGAGCTGAAATGATTAAGGGAGCAAGAGATTCAGGACTCCAATCTCATGTTTACTTCAAGGACATATGCCATTATTTCCTCTGGCTGGCAGATGTACCCAGAGTATTTAAATTACTTCTCTGTCTTTTTTTTCAACGAGCATAAACATTTGAATTCATGTAATATAAATGCATGTATGATATGACATCAGAGTATACAGTTATAGATAGCAGAATTGCATTTTTTCCATATTAGATTTGCAACTGCTCTAAATTTTATACGTGGTCCCTTATAAAATTAATGTAGAATTCATGTCAATTTTATAATCATTAAAGGGTAATTTTTCCATTTATAGTAAATACCTATGCAGCACTACATAAAGGAAGAAGATTTTTGGGACTTCCCTGGCAGTCCAGTGGTTAGGACTCCACGCTTCCACTGCAAGGGGCATGGATTTGATCCCTGGTCAGGGAACTAAGATCCCGCATGCCACACAGTGTAGCCAAAAACATGAAAAAAAAAAAAAAGAAGAAGAAGAAGTTTTTAATTGTGTATCAGGAGTATGTAGTTTTAAGCTTGGTTTCAAGTTTTCCTACCTGCCTGGCCATAAGCATATCACTTAAACCCTGAGCCTCAGTTTCTTGATCTGTCAAATGGATGTCCTAATGTCTCATTTTCAGTGTTGCTTTCAGGAGTAAGCAAAAGAGAGTGAGCTCTCCAATAACTGCTGCTGGGAAAACTGGACAGCTACATGTAAAAGAATAAAATTAGAACATTTTCTCACACGATATACAAAAATAAATGCAAAATAAATTAAAGACCTAAATGTAAGACCAGAAACCATAAAAATTCTAGGAGAAAACTTAGGTGATACACTCTTTGACATAGGTCTTAGCAATATCTTTTTGCATATGTCTCCTCAAGCAAGGGAAACAAAAGCAAAAAATAAACAAATGGGAACTAATTAAACTCAAAACGCTTTTACACTTCAAGGAAACCATCAACAAAATAAAAGACAACCTACTGAATGAGAGAAATATTTGCAAAGTATATGTCTAATAATTGGTTAATATCCAAAATATATAAAGAGCTCATACAACTCAATATCAAAAACAAAACTCCATTAAAAAATGAGCAGAGGATCTGAATAGACATTTTTCTAGAGAAGACATACAGATGGCCAACAGCCACATGAAAAGATGCTTGACATCAGTAATCATCAGGAAACGCAAATCAAAACCACAGTGAGATACCACTTCATATCTCTCAGAATGGCTATAGTCAAAAAGACAGGAAATAACAAGTGTTGGCAAGGATGTGGAGAAAGAGAACTCTACTACACTGATGGTGGGAATGTAAATTGGTGCAGCTATCTTGAAAAACAGTACAGAGGTTCCTCAAATGAATGACTATAATAAAAGAGAAACAAACTCACTAATACAGAGAACAAAGTGGGGAGAGGGGCAAAATAGAGGAAGAGAATTAAGAGGTACAAACTACTAGGTATAAAATAAATAAGATACAAGAATAGATTGTACAGCAAAGGGAATATAGCCAATATTTTCTAATAACTTTAAATGAAGTATAATCATAAAAAAATATCAAATCACTATCACCTGAAACTAATATAACATTGTAAGTCCCCTATACTTCAATTAAAAAAAGAAAGAGGATGAGAAGAATTAATGTTTTGTGTACCTATCATGTGCTGGGCACTGTGCTAAATTCTTTAACATAAAAAAAGACTCCTGAGCTTCCCTGGTGGCGCAGTGGTTGAGACTCTGCCTGCCGATGCAGGGGACACGGGTTCGTGCCCCGGTTCGGGAAGATCCCACATGCCACGGAGCGGCTAGGCCTGTGAGCCATGGCCGCTGAGCCTGGGCGTCCGGAGCCCGTGCTCCGCAATGGGAGAGGCCACAACAGTGGGAGGCTCGCGTACCGCAAAAAGAAAAAAAAAAGAAAAGATTCCTTCAGCAGTATATTATTTTCCTTTTTTTTAACTTAAGAAAATTGGAGTTCAAGGAGAGTAAACAATGAGATAATCTAGGTCAAAATACTGCTTTGGGGGCTTCCCTGGTGGCGCAGTGGTTGAGAGTCCACCTGCCAATGCAGGGGACACGGGTTCGTGCCCCGGTCCGGGAGGATCCTACATGCCATGGAGCGGCTGGTCTCGTGAGCCATGGCCGCTGAGCCTGCGCATCCGGAGCCTGTGCTCCGCAACGGGAGAGGCCACAACAGTGAGAGGCCCGCGTACCGCAAAAAAAATAATAATAATAAAATAAAATAAAATACTGCTTTGGAATTAATGGATTTTAATATTCATATCTAAAGAATGTGATGACAGTTCTTTCATCTGATTTAAACCCACAAAATATTCTTTTGATGGTTTTTGTTTCTTGCAGGTTCTTTTCTTTCTGTGGTTTTTAATATTACATTGTGGCCAATCTGTGAACTGACCATATTAAACTCTCAGAGGACAGTTTAAATACAGATTTTATAATTAAATACAGTAAAAATTTATTTGAAAATTTGAGATAAGTGTGAGAATTAATACACATGGCCTACATGTTATTTGTAAAATAAATAAATGAATGAATAAATGCATGAGTAATTATACCTATGAAGAGTCTGTAACGCTTCTGAGTCTGGAGTATATACACCTTTATTATTAAGAATTTTATACACATTTTACTTTTCAGAGTCAAAGTTATTTTTAAAGGAAAATTTATGTTCCGTGTAGTCTGCCTTTGTGAAATTTAGGAGGTCTTCATGCTTGGGAATTTTAGTTAAAATAGGACATAAAGTTTTTTGAGTATTGAAGTGCCTATTGGAATGTGACAATTCCCATTTAATATCTGTATTTATTTACACTTGATGCCTCAATTTACATACATAGTGGTGTTCTTTGGGAGTTCTGTAGCTTTTGGCTTTAAGAATTGATGACTATTTTTGCAAACTGGAAGTCATATTTTGGATGCCAGAATAACTGAAATTACTGCCCAGGACTTCTGGAAATTGTTAAAATACTTTAAGGATGCTTTTCATTATGTTTATGAAACTATGAATATTAAAATGGTAAAAATAAAATCTTACATAATTTAAAATTTTCAAAAAGGTTTCCTGCTTTGGTTTGCTCAGTCCTGGATCTTAGAAGCATTTTAGAACTTACACATATACACCACAATAAAGAGTAGAATTTAGCTTGAATAGAGCTTATGTTAACATTAAATCCCTAGATCATTTCTGACCTCAGGTATCTTCTTCTACTGACTCTTTATATGGATTCATCAGCATTCAGATTCCTGCTACTTGTTATCAATCATTTCTCACTACTATGTCCTCTTTAACTACTAACTTTCTCTATGCCCCTTGACCCAAGTATTGAAGCAAATCATTCTTTTTCATCAAGCACAGTATCTTAAAATGCTAGATTTTGCTAACGATTTAGGGAAAAAACACTTAAAATTCAATATCAGACCTCACGCCTCCTAAATTTCCTCAATCTTTAATCTTTTTTTTAACCATTAATCTTGATTTGGAATTTTAAAAATATGATCACAATGCTGAGTGCATCATTTATCTTTCCCCAGCAGCAGAGGAAAGAAGATTTGTGAAATGACAGCTGTAATTTCTTTGACTTCCTTAGAAGAAAGCTTCAATTTAATTTAAAGGTACAATATAAATAATAGTACCAGTGATCAATGAGTTATTTATCTGTAATTTATATGTCTCTGAAGCCTCCCGTGTCCTGAGGAGACTCTTTAGGGTTGCACTATTACTCACCTAAAGACAAATATAATTATTTTTTCTTCTTCCTTTTCTTCCTCTTCCTCATTTTCTTCTTCTCTTCTTTCTTTTTAAAGCAACTTAATCTAAAGCTATTCGATATAGCTGATAAGTGTCTTCACAGGTGCCATGGGTGGGGATGAGGAGTGCCCCAAAAAGGAGTATTCTGTTTGGGATACCTAAGCCCAAGCAGGGTAAGGAGGGCACCTTTCCCTGAGAAGAGCCAAGCATAAGGTATCATAACTCAAGAAAGTAAAACAATGTTCCACGTAGGAGACAAGAGCCAAGCATAAGGTATCATAACTCAAGAAAGTAAAACAGTGTTCCACATAGGAGACAGTCTGGCATGAAAGGTCTAACAAGGTGAGGAGGGTATTTGTACAGAAGAAAAGAAGACAGTGGTGCTGGAAGATTGATGATATAAAGGGAGATTGATCAAATAATTAATGTATTTGAGATAATAGGAGTCAGCTTCCTCATTGTCACAGAAGGCAGTTTAAATGCAGACAGGGAAAAAGTAGAATTAACCTGGTATGGGAATTAGTGATATCAATATGAAATAATGGTTTTCAATATGTAAAGAAAGACAAGAATAAGTATAGATATAAACATGTGTATCACGTATATATGTATTTTAAGCACGTGTATATATGTGTGTAAATACACATACACACATATATACTCTAGTTCTGTCCACTGAGAGGTCTGGGAGTAGTGACACACTAATAGTCATGAGCACACCTCACATGCAGATCTAAATACCATTCTCCTCTAACAGGAAATAGGGATTGTTGGAGTAAGGACTAATTTTTGGCCTGGGCCAGGGCAATAAAAGATATATGTAGACTATCCTTTTGGTCCAGAAAGTAAGGAAGTGCTCAAAGAATAATGAAGGTATGTCAAAAGAGCACAATAGGAACCTTGAAGGGTATTTATTGACCAAACTAAGGAAAAGTTGTGCTTTTGGCCAGTGGAACAAATAGAGAATCCAGAAATACATACACATGGTGGATTGTTTTTAGACAATGACACAAGATAATTCAGTGTGGAAAGTATAACCTTCTCAGTCAAGATGCCAGAACAATTTTATATATGCAAAAAAGGAAAAGAAAAAGAAAAAAAGAACCTCAACCCTTACTTCACACACTGTATTAAAAAGAAAATAATGCAAATGTACATAGACTTAAATGTAGGAGCAAAACCTATCAAACTTCTAGAAGAAAATATAAGATAAACTGTCAGTGAACTTCAGTTTAGTGAAGATTTTAAAAAATACAAAGCAAAGCACAGTAATCATTTAAAATTTTTGAAAAAGTTGGACTTCATAAAAAATTTTCTTCAACATTTTGAATAGAACTTGTATCTAGAATATATAAAGCACTCCTACAACATAATAATAAGAAGACAACCCAAATGGGAAAAAATGTGGACAGACATTTCACCAATGAAGATATATGGATGGTGAATGAAAACCATAAATAAAAACTACTACAAGATAACACTACACACTCAATAGAATAGCTAAAATTTTAAATTTTAAATACTGACCATACTCAAGTATCAGTGAGTTTCAGAAGCAATCAGAACTTTTATACACTTCTGGTAGAAATGCAAATTGGTACAGTTACTTTGAAAATGAGTTTGGTATATTTTTTAAAGTTAATGGGATCCAGCCATTTCACTCCTAGGTATTTACTCCCCCAAAATAAAAGCATATATCCATACAAAGACCTGAATACAGATTTTCACAGCAGCTTTATTTGTAATTGCCTAAAACTGGGAACAACTCAAATATCCACCAGCAGGTGAATGGATAGACAAATTGGGTATAGCCGTATAATGGAGCACTGTTCAATAATAAAAAGTAATGAATTAACAAAATATCTGCTTAAGTTCTTCTACTTGTACCATTCCTTCAAATAATTTGGTACTCCCTGCTAATAAAGTAATGGATTACTGATATATGCAACAAAATGGATAAATCTCAAAATTATTATGGTGAGTGAAAGAAGCCAGGCAAAGAAAGAATACATAATGCATAATTTCATTCATATAAAATCCTAGTAAATACTAATATCAAAGGATGCAATGAGAACGCAATATTATTTCAGTGATGTTCCTACCAAAAATACATAATCAGGTCCAATCATGGGAAGCTATCTGACAAACCCAAATAGAGAGGTATTCTATTTTTTAAAAATCCTATAGTCTTCAAAAGTGCATTGAAAGACAAAGAGAGACCAAGGAACTATTTGAAAGACACTGAACTGTGTATATTTCTATAAAGGCATTATTGAGACAATTTGGAAATTTGAATGGGGTGTGAGGATTAGATTAGACTCAAGAATCTTAGAGTGTATTAGAACTATTAGAACAATTGACAATACTTGAATGGAATCTGATTAGATGTAATAAGATGTCAAAAAATATTTCCTGGTTTTAATCTTGTAGTTATGTTGAAAAATGTCCTGGTTTATAGGAAATGCTAAAATATTAGGGGTGATGGGGCCATCAGGTTGGCCACTTACTCTCAGATGCTTCAGGAAAAATGAAATTGTTCTTTGCACCATACTTGCTGTTTTCTATACATTTCAAAAGATGGATAGATAGATATAGATATACCACAATTGTTTGTTTGTTATTTCTATACATTCTGTTCACTTTGATCCTATACAGCAATTCAGAGAGTCCTTTCATATAATTTTCAGATTCTTCTGGTAGAAATTCTCAGATTTCTACCATACTGCTCCTACTTGCTTCTCTCCAAGACTATATCTAGGTGTGTAAAAGGAGAAAGACTTAGGTAGTGTAACCACCAAATTAAAGTGTGCCCAGACAACAGACATCCTGAGTCATCCTGAGAAAACAAGGGAGGATGGTCAATTTAGGTTTGTGTTGTTGGAGATTGATATCATTTCAAGCCTGTGTCCATCTTTTGTTCTCAAAGTCAGTGACACTTTTCTGCAGCTTGCAGTTGTGCTGGCAGTAACAACTGGGCAACCCATAATTGGCTCTCTCTGAATCATTTCAGGGCCTCATGTTCTCTCCTCTATTTGGATCCTGCCCTACTTTGGCTTTCACAGGCATTACAGAAACTCCTGAGATCTGCCTGGCTATGACTCCCATTTGGACCAGTATCATGAGGTTCCTCCTGAAATGACTCAGCCCTGACAAGCTCCCCAGACAATTTCTACCCCCTAGGGGTTCTGCCCATAACACAAGAGAACATGGAGTGGTCCAGAAAGGTAAATATTGGGTCCTTCTCTGCTTTCTTCTTCTCACAAAATCTCTGGACTTTAGTTACATCAGCGAAGACGTCGTCTCTTTCTTTTGGACATCAGCCTCTTGGCTAAACTTTAATAACGCACATGGGTATTTTCTCGGTGTTAAGGGAGAAGATCTAAGATTTAATTATTGCACATGGTCTTTAATGTTGTTATATATGAACTAAAGGGATTTGGAAATTACTTCCTTTCAAAAAACCTCCCTTTTGTGATGTTTCAAAATCCTATTTTAAATGCCAGATGTTGAATATTAACCCTTGCTTTTTCATTGTAATCTTTCTGTAACAATCCTAATATGACTCTTCTCTTAAGCTGGTCTGAGGAAAGCACATTTCAGAAAGAAAAAAGAAAAAAACACAATAATATTTTTCTTTCTTTTTTTAAATTAATTTTTATTGGAGTATATTTGCTTTACAATGTTGTGTTAGTTTCTGCTGTACAGCAAAGTGAATCAGCTCTACGTATACATATATCTGCCCTTTTTTGGATTTCCTTCCCATTTAGGTAGAAAACACAATAATATTTTTCTAGTGTTTCTTTCATGATACATTTAAGTTATGTAATGTGTCTTGTGCCATGTAACTACTGGAAGTCCAGTAACCTCTTTTAACTTTCCGAGGATCCCAGGGATGTGTGAGGGATGGACATGCACTGTTGATATTCATCTCATGTCTATGAATAAACATTTCTGTTACTGATTCAATTATCAACCTTCCTTACCATCTTGTCTTCTAAACATTGTACTTTCTCTACACTCCACCGCAAGCATTGGCCCTGACCATTCTCTTTCATTATGCAAAACATCTCATATGATTGTTGTGTGTAATAGATGCTTTCTGTACCTATCTGTGGTTCCATAGTTGCTCTCCTTCTAGCTTTCCAACACTTGTTTGGGAAACCCTTAGCCCTTCTAGCCCCTTTCCCACTGTATCCAAGAACTCAAAATCTTTGTGATTCTTGTTACTTTGTTATTCAAAGGAACTCCTCCCTCTTTTTGCATCAAAAATTTCCCAATCGAAATGGATAACTAATAAGAACCTGCTATATTAAAAAAATTAAATTAAATTAAAAAAAATTCTCAATCAAACAGGCTCTCGAGACTTCCCTTACATAACAACATGTCTTATTAAGATCTCCGCTCCTCCCACCACCAAATGTACAAATTTCTCCCTAGAGGAACCCTACCATCCTCCTCCAGCAGAGGTCTACAACCAGGTAGCCCAAGACTTTAATCTGGCCAAGAGACATATTTTATTCATCTGCAGAATTTGTGTCTTCATTTTACTTCTATACCTGTTTCACCGTTGAATTTTGGAAGCAGACAGTTTACTTTATAGTTTGATAGGTCTAGAGATGGAAAGAGGTTTTGCTCCATGATGGATCATACACAGAGTCACATTCATATATGATTTAGATGATTTAGATGATGATACCTGGGATTTGAGGGCTCATGAGATTTAGACGAGATTTTAGCCTTGAGCTGATGCTAATAGGCTGAGAACTTGGGGGATGCTGGGATGGGGTAAATGTCCACGTGGGATGAATGTGAGCCTTTGGGGCCAGAGGGCGGACTGTGGTAGTCTGAAAAATGACCCTCCCCACCTCAAAAAAAAAGATATTTACATAAAGTCCCTGGAAACTACAAATGTTACTGTATTTGAAAAAAGAGCCTTGTCAGATGTGATTAACTTAAGGATCTTGAAATGAGGAGGTAATCCTGAATTATCTCGGTGGGCCCTAAATCCAGTGACAAGTTTCCTTTTCAGGGAAAGGCAGAGAGATATTTGAGACAGACAGAAGGGGAGAAGATACCAACACAGAGTAGAGAATGCAATGTAAAGACAGATTCAGAGATGGAGTGATATGGCCACAGCCCAGGAATGCCAGGATAGCTAATAGAAGCTGGAAGAGAAAAGAGACATGTTGTCCCTTAAAGCTCCCAGAGGAAGTATAGCCCTAGAGATTTCAGACTTCCAGACTCCAGAACTGTGAGAGGATACAAAAAAAAAAAAAAAGCAAATCCTTGTTATTCCAGTTGTAAGAACATCTCTGGAGAAAGACTTTAAATTAACAGGAGAATGGGTATATGGTGTTTTAGACTATCTTACCATGCTACATGAAAATATTTCTACAAAAAGAAAAAAAGCCATTATCATAACATGGTGAAATATAATAAAAGTAGAGTTTATTATTGGAAATGGCTCTATTATGGACCAAACTAATTCTCTAAAATTTGAGCAGTATGCTTTTTGCCTTTCATTCAGTTTATTCTATAATAGCTTTAGGAGAGGTTGTTTTGACCAAAAGGATATCAGATATAGCTAAAATTAATAATTTAAAATCTTTGGCAGTATAAGTGATTAAGAGCACTTCTTTTTTTTCTTTTTTAGTTAGTAGCATCTGGTTTTAAATCCTGAGTGAATACTTACTAGCTGTGTGACCTCAGACAAATTGCCTAATCACTATAAGTCTGTATAAAATATTTAATAAGAAGACAACAAAGAAAATTTGAGGCTATTGCTAGACTTCTTTGATGTATAAAAGTGAGTAGTAGAGGGAGAACCAAACTAGTCACCTGTAACCAGTATCCTCCAAGGACTACCCGGAAGACATGTATAATATCACTCTAAGATGTAGTTTATTGTGGGCCCAGTGATTGGGCTTGCTTCATGAAGGCTCTAAGGTACAATTTAATAGAGTTTCACAAGTCTATTTTCTTGGGTAATTTCCACATTCTCTTGGGTTATTTTCACATTTCTCAGAAAACTCAGCTATAAATAAAATTGAGGGAGTTTCTTGACAAAACAGAAGAAAATCAAGGTCTAGACAACTAGCTTTTAAAGAAATAAAGAAACCCTAGGCTAAGAAATTATGCCAATAGTTAAGAATGGTGCCACTTGAAACCAAAAAATTGAGACTAAACTTGAAGTTTCCAGATTTCCCAAGGAACAAAAAGTTAAGGAAAGGCCAGGGAACTTTTGTTATGACTATGGGAAAAGATAGAAGGCAGAATCCTAGATGTAAGACATGAGAGAAGAAACAATGTTTACTCCACACAGCAGGCAATTAGAGCCATCAATGGACCATCATGGATGACAGAATACACTGAAGGAAGAAGAGGACAGAAATGAGTGCTTATTTAATGTCTAATGTGGGCCTCAAAATTTCGCATTTAAGATTTAGAAAAACACTTTTATTTAATCCTCACAATACTTCTTTAAATAACTAATATTATCTGTGAAGTCATGCTTATCTATCTCACTTCCAAATCCATGACCTTTCTAGACAATTTAAAAGGAGAGTGGGTATCATATAGTCCCTAGACATGAGCTGTGAACTGCACCCAGAAGGTTAGGAACAAACTCCTGAAGAATTTGCAAAAGAGCATCAGGATGAGAAAGGTCTTCTAATACTATGGCTACCAGCTCTGGTCATTTCAATTATTTGAAAGCAAGGAAGGAAATATCGATTGCTTTAACCCCTCTAAGAGTATCTTCATGATTAGGATAAAACTTCAAAGTATTCCACAAAACAAAGAAAATAATAATGTCTTACCAGATGACCAAGTCAATTTCATATTCCAGAAACTGCATGAGAGAGGTCCTGCTAAGTGACCATGTTAGAATCCTGGTTCTCAAGAAAGGTGAAGTGGTGAAAACTTTGAAGCCAGAGGTAATTTCAGAGGAAATAATGATTGTGAAAATATGCTCCACTTTGGTTTGGTTTGGTTTGGTTTTGAAGTGAAATTACTGCAACAAAGAATCTGGTGTAAACCACAAAAGAAACCTTAATTTTTAAATTTAGGTGGACTGTTTGTGTAATATAGATATGCATCTTGGTTTTTGGCTTGGTTTGTTTTGTTTCCGCTTTTTAGTCAAAGGTGTACTACTGACATTTACAAATAATAGGTCTTTGGGATATGTTTGATTGTTTGGAAATTTAAAAGTGACTGTATTTGGGGTTTTTGTTATTGCTGGTTTTCTGTTTTTTGTTTGTTTGTTTTTTGCTATTTTTCATCACTGATAAATACATACAGAAAAATGAGTGACATCAAGGTCTAAACATCCTTTGGTAAAATTTCTTCAACTGTGTCCAATAACAATATATCAGTTATCTCAACAAGCACAATGGAGCAAAGGGAAATGGTTTCTTTTCAGACATTTTGTCTGCGAAATTTCTCTGATGGGTTTTCTTTGTATTTTAATCTGGCAATAAATTTCCTGATGACATAAACTTTATCACCTTATTTCACTTTGTAGTGGTCCGGGCCAGCCTCATATTCATATGTTAATTGAATTTAGAAAAACGAAAGGTGATTATTTGGATTTCTATTAACCAAAAACAAAAGAAAGAAACAGCTTTTATAGGTTAAACTGTATAAAATTACTGATATTAAACTGTTTTTTGCTTCTAAATTGCAATTTTTCATATGCTTCAATCTAATGTATTCTTAGTACTTTTACTGGGAATAAGTGATTCCCTTACTAATATCTCTATATAGCTCAGTAGGATTCTGGAATATATTCTTGATTATAAGAGAGATAAGATACAATTATGGTCTGAGAGACTATCATCTAAATTTTTAGAAGTGGTAGTATTTGTAAAGCATAGCATTCTATTAACCACATACTTTATTAATTTTTGTTTGTTTCTTCAACAACATTTACTGTAATATGGTGGTTTTAACATATAGGTGTCAAAATTCATGGATTTCAATCCTGGTAGTCCCCATATTTTAGTGTGTAACACTCTCCATATTCATGTATATCTTCAAGTCAAATGTTTCTTTTCTATAAATGGGGACAAGAATGATGACATCTGGCTCACAGAATTGTATGAATTAAGTGAAATAATAACTGTGCTTCACAGTACCTGGCTCATAATAACCACTCAGTACAAGGGAGAAAAATAGGTAATCCTGTTGTCATGGAGCTTACAATCTAGTAAGGGATACAGACATAAATTATCACAACTGTCATAAGTTTTATAAAGGAGAAGTACATAGTCCTACACAGGTGTGAGTAAGAGTACTCTGTGGCAATCAGGGAAAGCTTTCTTTGGAAAATCAGAACTGAGCTGAGATCTGAAGATAAACACTAATAAATCAGGTAAAATTTTGATGGAAAGCATTCCAGGCAGAGGAAAATCCATGCCCTATATTTTGCAAGAGTATGGCATTTTTGGGGAACTGAATAAGGCCAGCAAGGCTGAGGTGTCAAACTTCTGCAGGTGAGGCAGAAGTGGGAGCCCAGTCTCATGGGGTCTGTTAAGCCATGTAAATTCCTTTAAATAGAGGAGTGAAGTCATTGCCCAACTTTGCTGCTTAATAGAAACCTTATTCTTTTTTAAATATCTGGTGTGACTTACTTCTTTTGTAGTATTTATAAAAAATAATTTGATGTGCCTTGGCTTCCTGTAATCATTACAATTATTTTTAAATGATATACATGTGGACAGATTTTTGGGGGATCCATTTTTCTCTATTTTAAATACAGATATAATTTCCAAAATTCCCTAAAATGTGAGGTTTGAGGGCACAGTCCTCTGGGCTATCAAGTTTTCCCAAGACTTCTGACACCAAGTACAAGTTGGGCAGGGGAGGGGGGAGTCCCAAAACCACCCTCAGTTTTGATAATTCACTAGAAGGACTCACAGGACTCACTGAGAGGTATTGTACATGTGTACATGAGAGCCATGGTTTATTTTAGGGAAAGGATAATGAAAATCAGCCAAGGATGAGATGCATAGGGCAGAGTCTGGGAAAGTTCTACAGTGAAGCATCTGCTGTCCTCAAGATGCATTACTCTCCCCACAATGGTGTATGACATACACTGAGTATTGCCAACCTGGGAAACTCATCCGAGCTTTCATGTCCAGAGTTTTTATTGGGGCTTCATTACATGGACATAATTGATTGATTACCCATGTGGTTGTACTCAGTCTCTAGCCCCCTACTTCTTAGAGGTTAGGCTGAAACCATGAAGCCCAGGGGGCCCACCATAAGTCCCTTCATTCGCATAAAGTATCAGATATGGTCCAGGAGGCCCACCATGAATAACAAAGACACGTCTATCACTCAAGAATTTCAAAGAGTTTAGAAGTTACCTCCCAGTTGCTGTGGACAAAGACCACATCTTTCGTTTGACCAGGTCAAATGATTTACTACAAAGGCTACCCTCTGGCTTTTGGGCAAGTCTCTCTTACAGCAAAACAATCATATTTGTCTGGGCATCTACTTTTAGTATAGCTTTTATATGATAGACACAGCAACAGTATCATTATGAATTTTGGAAGAGCCACTGTGGGGTAGAGATACGTTTTAAAAAGCCTACTAATCTGTCCCATAAAGTTATTACAACATTTTCACATTCTTGTTTCTTGATTTACCATTATTTCTAGCTTAGGATAAACTTGTGCAGTTATTTAGCATGGAAATTAGTTGATTATTGACTAAATCCAGTTCTTCTTCCTCAGGTCAATTATTTTCCATCAGTATTACATCTTAAGGAGGCTTTAACTAGTTTTCCCAATTTGACCACCAATATCAGCATTATAACCTCACCAACAGTGTCTCTGTTATACCATTATCACAGTATGCCAGTAGATGTGACTTTTTTTTTTATTAGTTTCTCCTTTATAACAAAGTGAATCAGTCATACATATACATCTGTTCCCCCATCCCTTCCCTCTTGCGTCTCCCTCCCTCCCACCCTCCCCATCCCACCCCTCCAGGCGGTCACAAAGCACCGAGCTGATCTCCCTGTGCTATGCGGCTGCTTCCCAATATCTATCTACCTTACGTTTGGTAGTGTATATATGTCCATGCCTCTCTTTCGCTTTGTCACAGCTTACCCTTCCCCCTCCCCATATCCTCAAGCCCATTCTCAAGTAGGTCTGTGTCTTTATTCCTGTTTTACCCCTAGGTTCTTCATGACATTTTTTTTTCTTAAATTCCATATATATGTGTTAGCATACGGTATTTGTCTTTCTCTTTCTGAGTTACTTCACTCTGTATGACAGACTCTAGGTCTATCCACCTCATTACAAATAGCTCAGTTTCATTTCTTTTTATGACTGAGTAATATTCCATTGTATATATGTACCACATCTTCTTTATCCATTCATCCGATGATGGACACTTAGGTTGTTTCCATCTCCGGGCTATTGTGAATAGAGCTGCAATGAACATTTTGGTACATGTCTCTTTTTGAATTATGGTTTTCTCAGGGTATATGCCTAGTAGTGGGATTGCTGGGTCATATGGTAGTTCTATTTTTAGTTTTTTAAGGAAGCTCCATACTGTTCTCCATAGTGGCTGTATCAATTTACATTCCCACCAACAGTGCAAGAGTGTTCCCTTTTCTCCACACCCTCTCCAGCATTTATTGTTTCTAGATTTCTTGATGATGGCCATTCTGACTGGTGTGAGATGATATCTCATTGTAGTTTTGATTTGCATTTCTCTAATGATTAATGATGTTGAGCATTCTTTCATGTGTTTGTTGGCAGTCTGTATATCTTCTTTGGAGAAATGCCTATTTAAGTCTTCTGCCCATTTTTGGATTGGGTTGTTTGTTTTTTTGCTATTGAGCTGCATGAGCTGCTTATAAATTTTGGAGATTAATCCTTTGTCAGTTGCTTCATTTGCAAATATTTTCTCCCATTCTGAGGGTTGTCTTTTGGTCTTGTTTATGGTTTCCTTTGCTGTGCAAAAGCTTTGAAGTTTCATTAGGTCCCATTTGTTTATCTTTGTTTTTATTTCCATTTCTCTAGGAGGTGGGTCCAAAAGGATCTTGCTGTGATTTATGTCATAGAGTGTTCTGTCTATGTTTTCCTCTAAGAGTTTGATAGTTTCTGGCCTTACATTTAGGTCTTTAATCCATTTTGAGCTTATTTTTGTGTATGGTGTTAGGGAGTGATCTAATCTCATACTTTTACATGTCCCTGTCCAGTTTTCCCAGCACCACTTATTGAAGAGGCTGTCCTTTCTCCACTGTACATTCCTGCCTCCTTTATCAAAGATAAGGTGACCATATGTGTGTGGATTTCTCTCTGGGCTTTCTATCCTGTTCCATTGATCTGTCTTTCTGTTTTTGTGCCAGTACCACACTGTCTTGATTACTGTAGCTTTGTAGTATAGTCTGAAGCCAGGGAGCCTGATTCCTCCAGCTCCGTTTTTCGTTCTCAAGATTGCTTTGGCTATTCGGGGTCTTTTGTTTCTCCAAATTTTGAAAATTTTTTTTCTAGTTCTGTGAAAAATGCCAATGGTAGTTTGATAGGGATTGCATTGAATCTGTAGATTGCTTTGGGTAGTAGAGTCATTTTCACAATATTGATTCTTCCAATCGAGGAGCATGGTATATCTCTCCATCTATTTGTATCATCTTTAATTTCTTTCATCAGTGTCTTATAATTTTCTTCATACAGGTCTTTTGTCTCCTTAGGTAGGTTTATTCCTAGATATTTTATTCTTTTTGTTGCAATGGTAAATGGGAGTGTTTACTTGATTTCACTTTCAGATTTTTCATCATTAGTGTACAGGAATGCCAGAGATTTCTGTGCATTAATTTTGTATCCTGCTACTTTACCAAATTCATGGATTAGTTCTAGTAGTTTTCTGGTAGCATCTTTAGGATTCTCTATGTATAGTATCATGTCATCTGCAAACAGTGACAGCTTTACTTCTTCTTTTCCAATTTGGATTCCTTTTATTTCCTTTTCTTCTCTGGTTGCTGTGGCTAAAACTTCCAAAACTAAGTTGAATAAGAGTGGTGAGAGTGGGCAGCCTTGTCTTGTTCCTGATCCTAGTGGAAATGGTTTGAGTTTTTCACTATTGCGGATGATGTTGGCTGTGGGGTTGTCATATATGGCCTTTATTATGTTGAGGAAAGTTCCCTCTATGCCTACTTTCTGCAGGGTTTTTATCATAAATGGGTGTTGAATTTTGTCGAAAGCTTTCTCTGCATCTATTGAGATGATCATATGGTTTTTCTTCTTCCATTTGTTAATATTGTGTATCACATTGATTGATTTGCGTATATTGAAGAATCCTTGCATTCCTGGAATAAACCCCACTTGATCATGGTGTATGATCCTTTTAATGTGCTGTTGGATTCTGTTTGCTAGTATTTTGTTGAGGATTTTTGCATCTATGTTCATCAGTGATATTGGCCTGTAGTTTTCCTTCTTTGTGACATCCTTGCCTGGTTTTGGTATCAGGGTGATGGTGGCCTCATAGAATAAGTTTGGGAGTGTTCCTCCCTCTGCTATATTTTGGAAGAGTTTGAGAAGGATAGATGTTAGCTCTTCTCTAAATGTTTGATAGAATTCGCCTGTGAAGCCATCTGGTCCTGGGCTTTTGTTTGTTGGAAGATTTTTAATCACAGTTTCAATTTCAGTGCTTGTGATTGGTCTGATCATATTTTCTATTTCCTCCTGGTTCAGTCTTGGCAGGTTGTGCATTTCTAAGAATTTGTCCATTTCTTGCAGGTTGTCCATTTTATTGGCATAGAGTTTCTTGTAGTAATCTCTCATGATCTTTTGTATTTCTGCAGTGTCAGTTGTTACTTCTCCTTTTTCATTTGTAATTCTATTGATTTGAGTCTTCTCCCTTTTTTTCTTGATGAGTCTGGCTAATGGTTTATCAATTTTGTTTATCTTCTCAAAGAACCAGCTTTTAGTTTTATTGATCTTTGCTATCGTTTCCTTCATTTCTTTTTCATTTATTTCTGATCTGATCTTTATGATTTCTTTCCTTCTGCTAACTTTGGGGGGTTTTTGTTCTTCTTTCTCTAATTGCTGTAGGTGCAGGGTCAGGTTGTTAACTCGAGATGTTTCCTGTTTCTTAAGGTGGGATTGTATTGCTATAAACTTCCCCCTTAGAACTGCTTTTGCTGCATCCGATAGGTTTTGGGTCGTCGTGTCTCCATTGTCATTTGTTTCTAGGTATTTTTTTTATTTCCTCTTTGATTTCTTCAGTGATCACCTCGTTATTGAGTAGTGCATTGTTTAGCCTCCATGTGTTTGTATTTTTTACAGATCTTTTCCTGTAATTGATGTCTAGTCTCATAGCATTGTGGTCAGAAAAGATACTTGATACAATTTCAATTTTCTTAAATTTACCAAGGCTTGATTTGTGACCCAAGATATGATCTATCCTGGAGAATGTTCCATGAGCACTTGAGAAAAATGTGTATTCTGTTGTTTTTGGATGGAATGTCCTATAAATATCAATTAAGTCCATCTTGTTTAATGTATCATTTAAAGCTTGTGTTTCCTTATTTATTTTCATTTTGGATGATCTGTCCATTGGTGAAAGTGGGGTGTTAAAGTCCCCTACTATGAGTGTGTTACTGTCGATTTCCCCTTTTATGGCTGTTAGTTTTTGCCTTATGTATTGAGGTGCTCCTATGTTGGGTGCATAAATATTTACAATTTTTATATCTTCTTCTTGGATCGATCCCTTGATCATTATGTAGTGTCCTTCTTTGTCTCTTCTAATAGTCTTTATTTTAAAGTCTATTTTGTCTGATATAAGAATTGCTACTCCAGCTTTCTTTTGATTTCCATTTGCATGGAATATCTTTTTCCATCCCCTTACTTTCAATCTGTATGTGTCTCTAGATCTGAAGTGGGTCTCTTGTAGACAGCATATATATGGGTCTTGTTTTTGTATCCATTCAGCCAATCTGTGTGTTTTGGTGGGAGCATTTAGTCCATTTACATTTAAGGTAATTATTGATATGTATGTTCCTATTCCCATTTCCTTAATTGCTTTGGGTTCGTTATTGTAGGTATATTCCTTCTGTTGTGTTTCTTGCCTAGAGAAGTTCCTTTAGCATTTGTTGTAAGGCTGGTTTGGTGGTGCTGAACTCTCTCAGCTTTTGCTTGTCTGTAAAGGTTTTAATTTCTCCATCAAATCTGAATGAGATCCTTGCTGGGTAGAGTAGTCTTGGTTGCAGGTTTTTCTCCTTCATCACTTTAATTATGTCCTGCCACTCCCTTCTGGCTTGTAGAGTTTCTGCTGAGAGATCAGCTGTTAATCTGATGGGGATTCCCTTGTGTGTTATTTGTTGTTTTTCCCTTGCTGCTTTTAATATGATTTCTTTGTGTTTAATTTTTGACAGTTTGATTAATGTGTCTTGGCGTATTTCTCCTTGGATTTATTCTGTATGGACTCTCTTTGCATCCTGGACTTGATTAACTATTTCCTTTCCTATATTAGGGAAGTTTTCAACTATAATCTCTTCAAATATTTTCTCAGTCCCTTTCTTTTTCTCTTCTTCTTCTGGAACCCCTATAATTCGAATGTTGGTGCGTTTAATGTTGTCCCAGAGGTCTCTGAGACTGTCCTCTGTTCTTTTCATTCTTTTTTCTTTATTTTGCTCTGCATCAGTTATTTCCACTATTTCATCTTCCACCTCACTTATCCGTTCTTCTGCCTCAGTTATTCTGCTATTGATCCCATCTAGAGTATTTTTCATTTCATTTATTGTGATTTTAATCGATGCTTGATTCATCTTTAGTTCTTCTAGGTCCTTGTTAACTGTTTCTTGCATTTTGTCTATTCTATTTCCAAGATTTTGGATCTTGGAAATAGAATCTTGGATCATCTTTACTATCATTATTCTGAATTCTTTTTCAGGTAGACTGCCTATTACCTCTTCATTTGTTAGGTCTGGTGGGTTTTTATCTTTCTCCTTCTCCTGCTGTGTGTTTTTCTGTCTTCTCATTTTGCTTATGTTACTGTGTTTGGGGTCTCCTTTTTGCAGGCTACAGGTTCGTAGTTCCCGTTGTTGTTGGTGTCTGTCCCCAGTGGCTAAGGTTGGTTTAGTGGGTTGTGTAGGCTTCCTGGTGGAGGGGACTAGTGCCTGTGTTCTGGTGGATGAGGCTGGATCTTGTCTTTCTGGTGGACAGGTCCACGTCTGGTGGTGTATTTTGGAGTGTCTGTGGACTTCTTATGATTTTAGGCAGCCTCTCTGCTAATGGGTGGCATTGTGTTCCTGTCTTGCTAGTTGTTTGCCATAGGGTGTCCAGCACTGTAGCTTGCTGGTCGTTGAGTGAAGCTGGGTGCTGGTGTTGAGATGTAGATCTCTGGAAGATTTTCGCCGTTTGATATTATGTGGAGCTGGGAGGTCTCTTGTGGACCAATGTCCTGAAGTTGGCTCTCCCACCTCAGCGGCACAGCACTGACTCCTGGCTCCTCAATTTGGGATGATTCGTTGTCTATTCATGTATTTCACAGATGCGGGGTACATCAAGTGGATTGTGGAGCTTTAATCCACTGCTTCTGAGGCTGCTGGGAGAGATTTCCTTTTCTCTTCTTTGTTCTCACAGCTCCTGGGTCTCAGCTTTGGATTTGGCCCCACCTCTCCGTGTAGGTCGCCGGAAGGCATCTGTTCTTCCCTCAGACAGCACAGGGTTAAAGGAGCAGCCGCTTCGGGGACTCTGGCTCACTCAGGCCGGGGGGCAGGGAGGGGCATGGAGTGCGGGGCAAGCCTGCAGCGGCAGAGGCCTGCGTGACGTTGCACCAGCCCGAGGCGCGCCGTGTGTTCTCCCAGAGAACCCCGGGACCCCGGCAGTGACGGGCTGCACAGGCTCCCCGGAAGGGGGGCGTGGACAGTGACCTGCGCTCGCACACAGGCCTCACGGCGGCGGCAGCAGCCCCAGCGTCCCACGCCCGTCTCTGGGGTCCGCGCTGTTAGCCGCGGCTCACGCCCGTCTCTGGAGCTCCTTTAAGCAGCGCTCTTAATGCGCTCTTAATCCCCTCTCCTCGCGCTCCAGGAATCCAAGAGGGAAGAAAAAGTCTCTTGCCTCTTCGGCAGGTCCAAACTTTTTCCCAGACTCCCTCCCGGCTAGCTGTGGCGCATTAGCCCCTTCAGGCTGTGTTCACGCTGCCAACCCCAGTCCTCTCCCTGCGCTCCAACTGAAGCCCGAGCCTCAGCTCCCAGCGCCGCCCGCCCCGGCCGGTGAGCAGACAAGCCTCTTGGGCTGGTGAGTGCCGGTTGGCACCGATCCTCTGTGCGGGAATCTCTCCGCTTTGCCCTACCCAGGTACGTGGGGAGTTTTTTGCCTTTTGGGAGGTCTGAGGTCTTCTGCCAGCGTACAGTAGTTGTTGTGTAGGAGTTGTTCCACGTGTAGCTGTATTTCTCGTGTATCTGTGGGGAGGAAGGTGATCTCCGCGTCTTACTCTTCCGCCATCTTCCTCGGAAGTCCTGCCCTAGCAGATGTGACTTAAAAAATAAGATCAAAAGATACAGGCACAGGGCTTCCCTAGGGCTTCCCTGGTGGCGCAGTGGTTGAGAGTCCGCCTGCCGATGCAGGGGACACGGGTTCGTGCCCCGGTCTGGGAAGATCCCACATGCCACGGAGCGGCTGGGCCCGTGAGCCATGGCCGCTGGGCCTGTGCATCCGGAGCCTGTGCTCCGCAACGGGAGAGGCCACAACAGTGAGAGGCCCACATACCGCAAAAAAAAAAAAAAAAAAAAAGATACAGGCACATTACTAGAGTCCCAGTAAGTCATCAACAGTTAGTCCAGTCCACCATCATATTGTAGAACCAAAATGTCTTCTAGAGTGATGACACTCAGGTTTGCAGTTTTCCCTACAACCATGTCAGTTTGCAAAAGCAGAAGCGATCTTCACCCTTTCAAGCATCTGGTAAAATTGAGTTAAGAGACAATATCATCTCTTCTTCTGAGTCTTCCTCAAAGTATTAATGTAATATTTGATTTCCCTCATTACATAACCCATTTATTCATTCCCTTACCTTCAGCTGCTATTCCTGCCCTAGCCGTATTAACTGTTTAGCTTTACCCAAACTTTCCACCTTTGGAAAAGGTATGATGTTTGGCCACTGAGCAGGTCCAGATTGCTGGTAGTAATACTAGTCTAGCAAGCACTTCCCCCTCAGTCCACTCCCATTACACTGGGAAGAATTATATAGTGCATAACTAGTAGGCTATCTCAAGCACTAGGCAACTAATTTTACATTTTCCACCAACCCCAATTATGCCAGATTAGATAAAGACACAATACAACCCATCAGCCCCTTGGGAATCCTGATGTAAAGGTTTAAAGATACAACTACAGTTTTTTGTTTAGGGGTCATGCCTGCTTCTGGCACCAACAGTTGCAAGCCTGGTCCTTGGACCACTGCATTAAGTAAGAAAAAAAAAAGATTGAGGTGATATGAGAAAAAAAGAAAACAATATAGTCATACCACCATCCTCCCTCTGTGGGAAAAAATTGTATAGTCCTACCAGAATACTCCCCTATTTCCTTCTCCCCAGATTACCCAGAAAAGTGAAGGAACCTGTCTAGTCATCACCCTCCCTTGGCCCCCCTCATGTTGAATGTGAGAACACACACATGAAGGTGTATAAACCAACCCTTCTTGCTTCTATCTCCCCCATTTTAAACAACAAATGTACTAATTGTCCATTGTAATTCTCTATCAAACCATTCCTCTGAGGACAGTACTTCCCTGCCCATTGTTGGGCATGTGACCTATAAAGTACTTTCCTTGGTCTGATGGAATGTGACTTGGTAGTCCAAACGAGTGTTTCTGAAAACCACCTCAGTTTCCATAATTTCCTAGAAGGACTCATAGACCTCTCTGAGAGCCATTATAATCACAGTTATGATTTATTACAGGGAAATGACACATTAAAATCAGCCAAAAGAAGAGACAGTGCAAAGTCTGGGAGGGATCCAAACACAAGATTTCCATTGTCCTCAGGACACATTACCCTCCTAGTGGCCATGTGTGACAGTATGTGTGGAGTATTTGCAACCCAGGGAGCTCATCTGAGCTTCACTGTCAAGACTTTTCACCAGAGTTTCATTACTTGGGCATGACTGGTTGATTGACTGCCCCTGTGGTGGTCTCAGTCTCTTGCCCCTACTCTCCAGAGCTCAGGCTGATAACACATGGTCCAAGAGGCCCACCATGGGTCATCTTGTTAGCATAAACTCTCAGGCATGATCAGAGGGACCCACCATGAGCCATTTCTCTAGTATAGCTGGCATATGTGGTTCACAAGACCTACCATGAACAACGAAGACACTCCTGTCACTGGGGATGTTCCTTAGAGTTTAGAGATTACCTTCCTGGAGCCAGGGACAAGGCTAGACCCCTCTTTTGTCAAGGCCAAATTCTTTGCTACAAAATATATCATTTAAAAATAAATAATGCCTAGAATTTCCCTTTGGAAGTTGTACTTTTATGAAATTTTGCACTTTTCCTTAGCTCTCTAGGGAACATAAGTGCAGTTTCCAGGTGGGTGTGGGACATGCTGCTAGCTGACCATGAGATATACCTTCTACCGTTCATCCTTACTAACAGATTAGGAAATGGGGAAAATAAAATAGAAAACAAAGGGATCAGCAAAGTTCAAATGAATTACCATTTCTTTGAAAACATGATGGCAAGGTTGATGAAGAAGGAGGAGAGGAAGACGGAGGGGGTAGTGAGGAGATAGAAATAGGGGCGCTTAAAGAATTAACATTAGAAATATAAGGGAGACATGACAGATGCAAATTGTTAAACAGCTAGTATAAGGATATTATGAACAACTTTATGCCAATAAATTTGAATACATACATAAGACGGTCAAATCCCTAGAAAACAAATCAAAAAGAAGAATACCATAGCTCCATAAACATTAAAGTGTTTCAATTGTGAGTGAAAAAATCTTCCCACAAACCAAAAACAAAAGTAAAACAGAGCCAGGTATGGCTTTTCCTAAAGTCCTACCAAACACTCAAAAAATAAACAAACAAAAGAACACACACACACTTCAACCTTCCATACACTATTCCAAAGTATATAGAACAAGAGGAAAGATTTCACCAAAGCCAGCCCAGATTCAAAGCCAGGGCAATTAGACTCTCTTGTGAAGGAATAGCAAAGAATTTGCAGCTCATCTTTAATCTACCACAAAGTGGTTTTCTAAAATATTGTAATAAGGAGGAGAGTGTCACTGGATCTCTGCATTTCTTTCTAAGAAAACAGCAAAGTAGAAGTAAGCTTACACAGAGTAGTAGTAATATAAGCTAAACTTGTAGTAAAATTTATTTTATTTGCGGTGTTTTAAAATGAAATATTCAAACAAGTGAAATTGCTAATACTACTGTATAGATCATGGAGAGTAAGGGGCAAACTGCATGTGTATTAGAGGGAATTAGCTCTTTCATATTATATGTCTTAACTTGTACTGGCATAAATTCTTTTTTTTTTTTTTCCTTTTGGCCATGCCATGTGGCTTGTGGGACTTTAGCTCCCTGACCAGGGATTGAAACCAGGCCCTCGGCAGTGAGAGTGCAGAGTCCTAACCACTGGACCACCAGGGAATTCCCTAAATTGATTCTTTCTGTGCTTTGCAATCTTTGCCTTTCTACATTTGGGGGATGTAGCAAATTCTTTCTACAAAAAAATGAATGTGTTTCCACTTAAGTGTACTTTTTATTTGTGTCTTTAATACATTTACACATATTTTTATCATCTCTTATAGACATTGTCTTGCACACAATAGGCATTCAGTATTGAAATTCTTGAAAAGAAAGATGAGCATAAAAAACTCTGAAAGACAATAATCTGCTTTGTAACTTATAGGAAGGAATTATGTCAAACAGTTATAACGAAAATGAGGAAGAACAATACCTGAGCTTACCTAAAACCTTATGAAGGCTACTTACCAGTTTCCCTTGCTACTTCTACAGCACTTGATCTCTAGAGAATTATTTCACTGCAACTACCTATTATGTTTCATCTGCTATATTTTAGTCAAAGTTTTAAAAAATTACAAGACCATTTTGCCTTAAATTCTGCTTTTAGTTCTATGGTGTGCATATGATTTTTGTTACTTCTTGTATGTAGGAACCAGGAGGGTCGAAACTATGTTAATGACAGAAGTCTAGTATAATATTTTTGTCAATAACTCTGTCAAAGTCTTTTATATATGAGCTTGATGAATTGTTCCTTGTTTCTTAAATTTTATTTTAAGAAATTTTGGGAGGGGACTTCCCTGGTGGAGCAGTGGTTAAGAATCCGCCTGGCAATGCAGGGGACACGGGTTTGAGCCCTGGTCCGGGAAGATCCCACGTGCCGTGGAGCAACTAAGCCCGTGCCCCATAACTACTGAGCCTGCGCTCTAGAGCCCACGTGCCACAACTCCTGAAACCCGTGCACCTAGAGCCCGTGCTCTGCAACAAGAGAAGCCACTGCAGTGAGAAGCTCACTCGCCGCAACTAGAGAAAGCCCGTGCTCAGCAACGAAGACCCAATGCAGCCAAAAATAAATAAATAAATAAATTTTTTTAAAAAAGATATTTTGGGCAGGGGTTGGATTTAAGTATACAAATAACGCATTCTTATATATTGGCAGCTATCTAAAATTTTATGGTACTTTTCTGCCTTCCTACAATCTTTCATTCACCCATTCAAGAAATTTTAATTGAACTCTGATGATGTTCCTAACACTATGATAGGTATTGAAGGTCAAACTGTGACTAGAAAACATTGCCAGATAAAAGGCAGGATTCCCAGTTAAACTTGAATATTAGATAAACAACATACTTATACTAAAAATTATTGTTTATCTGAAATTCAAATATAACTCGGTGTCCTGTAATCTTTTAAAATTTTATTTATTTATGCATGCATGTTATATATGACAGCCCTAGTAAAAATAAAGACTGTTCTTGATCTGTTATAACTTAAAGTCCATTGGGCAAGGCAGATACTAATCCAATAATCTTGCAGGTAAACAAAAATTATAACTGAGATAAGTGTTGCCAAGGATAGGTATAGAGTTATAGAAGGAGAAAATAATTGAGTGAGAAACAAGGTCAGGAAGGGGACACCAGGGAAGACTTCACTGTGACAGAGACAATGGACCAGAGACCCTATGGGGAAGGAAACAGAGATGCTCTAACACTGCTACTTTACATGAAAATTTTATATTAAAAAGGGGTGTGTCTAACTTTTATGGTACAGCAGTAGAAAGCCTGACTGCACACTCTGATGCAGAAACAAAGCCTTGTTTTTTAGGGGTGACCCAGTGTCTTTCCTATCTGGCATCTGACTGATAACAAAGCCAGAGACTACAAGTTTTAGCCCTGTGTGTAAAGGTGGTACAGGAGAGTTCAATTTCGATATTCAACCCCTGAAACTATGGGCATTTTCTTGGATCAGAGAAGACAAGTTGCTTGTCCCATCAGGCCTCTGGCTCTTGCTCCTGCCAGAAGTGAGCGAGAAACATGCCTGGTTGTAAGTAGGAGGGGAGACTATTCAGCACAGGCTGGTGGGAAAGACAAATCTGTGATGCACTCACATGGGAGCTGCCAGACAGGAGTGTTGCAAGTGAGCACACCCAGCAGTGCCTCTGGCAGGATTTAGGCTCTCAGACTTTCCCAGCAGCCCAGCTTGAGATTCCTCCCCACTTTCCAAGTTTATCTTTGCATGCAGTGTAAAAAAAAATGGTCTTGTGTAATTTGTATTAATTATTCAGCTTTTGAATATGATCATTGTTCATCATGATCATAATAACGAGAACAATCCTGCCTCAGATCTATATATTTATTCCCATACGTTCAAGTTCCTTTAATTATATTATTTATCTTTATGATGTCTGCTAAATCAGCTGTCCCCAACCTTTTTGGCACCAGGGACCGGTTTCATGAAAGACAGTTTTTCCACGGACTGGGCGGGGTGTGGAGGGGGTTCAGGTGGTAATGTGAGCGATGATTCAGGTAGTAATGCGAGCGATGGGGTCCATGACTCAGGCGGTAATGCGAGCACTGGGGAGCGGCAGAAGAAGCTTTGTGCTCGCTTGCCCGCAGCTCACCTCCTGCTGTGCGGCCCGGGTCCTAACAGGCCATGGACCTGGAGTTGGGGAACCCTGTGCTAAATAAAAGGAGTGACTGTTGTTTACATCCATTTTTAGGGATGGGGGAACCTGAGTGTAGTCTCTCTAGGTGAGTTGCCCAAGTTCTTTTTCTGACACAATCCACAGCAGCCTCCACTGTTGACCTCTTCTCCTCACTTTGTCTGGAGCTATATCAAGCTAGTTAGAAGGGCAAAGCACAAATCAACTGACTGAAAAATGATTATCTTGAAAAAAATTAGTAAATATAATGTTAAATCACAAAGTACTTAGGTGATTTGTTAAAACTTATCAAAAATAAACTGACATATATAACAATGTCAAAAATGCCACCTGTTAAATTATACAATGATATACATGATTTTATTATCATGGCAAACAACATTGTTAGTGATTGCAACATTTTAAATTCCCGAAGTAGCAAATGCTCTAAATTTCTCTAATAAATTAGCATAGGGCTTCCCTGGTGGCGCAGTGGTTGAGAGTCCGCCTGCCGATGCAGGGGACACGGGTTCGTGCCCCAGTCCGGGAAAATCCCACATGCCGTGGAGCGGCTGGGCCCGTGAGCCATGGCCACTGAGCCTGCGTGTCCGGAGCCTGTGCTCTGCAACGGGAGAGGCCACAACAGTGAGAGGCCCGCATACCGCAAAAGATAAATAAATAAATAAATTAGCATATTAGAAAGCTGTAAATGTAGGAATATTTAAGCTTTTTCTCTAAAATTATGAAGTATTTTTGAATTATAATAGAATAATGTATCCCTTTATAAAAACCAGTGCTTTTGGGGGGGAAATTGAAGAAATCTGTTTTTTTAATATCTCAACCTCTTTGTATAGCACTTGTTTTCTGAATAACAATATTTTTCATAATTAATCTATATCTTAATTTAATGTACATTTGACTCTAAATGGGTATAAATATGAAATGTATAAACGATCTATGGGTTCTGTAGTTATATAATGCTTTTTTTTTTCATGCAAAGACTTTATTTTCCTAGGAAAGTTTTAGAAACCAGAATACATGTATTTTTTTTGAAAGAGCCAGTTTTTGTTTACTCAACTTTATAAAAACTAGAGCATTCCCTGCATAAAACTAGAAAGTCTCCTATTGAAATCCTGCCTTTTTGTGTTGGTTTCTGTCTTGTTTCTGTGAAAAGTGGACAGGTAGATTTCAAAAAAGAATGACTATTTCCAGATCAGACCTCAAAAATGATTTTATTTTATTTTTTCATTTTTATTTTTTGATAGGCAAAGAGTGAGTTTATTAGCATAGGATGCTTGTGAGAGCTACAAGCGGACAGGCAAGGGACCACAGCCCCGAGAACAAAGAGGGCTACATTTTTATAATCAAAGAAAAAGTGGGGAGGGAAGAAGACCATCTTCTTCCTCATTTTTGGGTAGACACCAAGGCTTACATTATTAGTTCCTCCTTTGACCCTGTATGGTCTAATGGAGATGGTCATGATGCTATTTAAATATGTATATTAGCAGAAGGGTGGTGACATATACTAATATATGGTAATTCATCTCAGGTTTTAGTATAATGTCCCCTTTCACCTATTTCTTTCCGTTTTAACCTATATTTCTGTCTTGCAGAAATGCTACTCTTCAAGGACTATTAACTCCCTGACTTCATGTAACAAGATTCAGACTGCATATCTATTGTGTTTTTTGGTTTTTGGTTTTTTTAACATCTTTATTGGAGTATAATTGCTTTACAATGGTGTGTTAGTTTCTGCTTTATAGCAAAGTGAATCAGTTATACATATACATATGTTCCCATATCTCTTCCCTCTTGCGTCTCCCTCCCTCCCACCCTCCCTATCCCACCCCTCTAGGTGGACACAAAGCACCGAGCTGATCTCCCTGTGCTATGTGGCTGCTTCCCACTAGCTATCTATTTTACGTTTGGTAGTGTATATATGTCCATGCCACTCTGTCACTTTGTCACAGCTTACCCTTCCCCCTTCCCATATCCACAAGTCCATTCTCTAGTAAGTCTGTGTCTTTATTCCTGTCTTGCCCCTAGGTTCTTCATGACCTTTTTTTTTTCTTCTTAGATTCCATATATATGTGTTAGCATACGGTATTTGTTTTTCTCCTTCTGACTTACTTCACTCTGTATGACAGACTCTAGGTCCAACCACCTCACGACAAGTAACTCAATTTCGTTTCTTTTTATGGCTGAGTCATATTCCATTGTATATATGTGCCACATCTTCTTTATCCATTCATCTGTCGATGGACACTTAGGTTGCTTCCATGTCCTGGCTGTTGTAAATAGAGCTGCTATGAACATTTTGGTACATGACTCTTTTTGAATTATGGTTTTCTCAGGGTATATGCCCAGTAGCGAGATTGCTGGGTCATATGGTAGTTCTATTTTTAGTTTTTTTAAGGAACCTCCATACTGTTCTCCATAGTGGCTGCATCCATTTACATTCCCACCAACAGTGCAAGAGGGTTCCCTTTTCTCCACACCCTCTCCAGCATTTATTGTTTCTAGATTTTTTGATGATGGCCATTCTGACCAGTGTGAGATGATATCTCATTGTAGTATTTTTTTTTTTTTTTTTTTTTTTTGCAGTACACGGGCCTCTCACTGTCGTGGCCTCTCCCATTGCGGAGCACAGGCTCCGGATGCGCAGGCTCAGCGGCCATGGCTCACGGGCCCAGCCGCTCCATGGCATGTGGGATCCTCCTGGACCGGGGCACGAACCCGTGTCCCCTGAATCAGCAGGCAGACTCTCAACCACTGCGCCACCAGGGAAGCCCCTCATTGTAGTTTTGATTTGCATTTCTCTAATGATTAATGATGTTGAGCATTCTTTCATGTGTTTTTTGGCAATCTGTATATCTTCTTTGGAGAAATATCTATTTAGGTCTTCTGCCCATTTTTGGAATGGGTTGTTTGTTTTTTTGTTATTGAGCTGCATGAGCTGCTTGTAAATTTTGGAGATTAATCCTTTGTCAGTTGCTTCATTTGCACATATTTTCTCCCATTCTGAGGGTTGTTTTTTGGTCTTGTTTATGCTTTCCTTTGCTGTTCAAAAGCTTTTAAGTTTCATTAGGTCCCATTTGTTTATTTTTGTTTTTATTTTCATTTCTCTAGGAGGTGGGTCCAAAAGGATCTTGCTGTGATTTATGTCATAGAGTGTTCTGCCTATGTTTTCCTCTAAGAGTTTTATAGTGTCTGGCCTTACATTTAGGTCGTTAATCCATTTTGAGTTTATTTTTGTGTATGGTGTTAGGGAGTGTTCTAATTTCATTCTTTTACATGTAGCTGTCCTGTTTTCCCAGCACCACTTATTGAAGAGGCTGTCTGTTCTCCACTTTATATTCTTGCCTCCTTTATCAAAGATAAGGTGACTATATGTGTGTGGGTTTATCTCTGGGCTTTCTATCCTGTTCCATTGATCTATCTTTCTGTTTTTGTGCCAGTACATACTGTCTTGATTATTGTGTTTTAACAATCAGGGTTTGTGGCTTGAGTGTGCCTGGTGCTTAGATGCACCTGGTCTTTCATCAAGGTAGTGTAGATTGTTGCTAGGTTACTAGATTCTTTTCTTGAGTGGTCAATAGTTTACAACAGTCTCCCCAAACTCCCTTAAAATTCCCTTTCTGTCTTTAATCCCCTAGTGGGACTTCTAAACTAACTAATTATCCTACTCTATCCCTATCAGAATGATCTTTTTAAGAACACAATCTAATCACATTCTCCCTGCTTAAAGCCCTCCAATGGATTTGCCTTGCTCTTAAGGTAAAGACGAAAATCTTTATGTAATGATTTGCCCTGAGGCCTACCTCTATTTGTCTACATCAAAAACAAACAAACAAACAAACAACACTTCACCTCCAGCAGCCTTGAAGAATAATATAGATGTTTATATCGTCTTGGCCTGCTGGTGAATTCTAACTACAAACTCGTCTCTAAAGTGAGTCACACCCAAACAGTTCTACTTCTACCACCTGGTAGATTAGCGTTTCTCAGTCTTGAATGCACATTAACATAGTCTGGTATACCTTTTGTTTTTATTTTTGGCTGCGTTGGGTCTTCGTTGCTGCACGCGGGCTTTCTCTAGTTGCGGTGAACAGGGCTACTCTTTGTTGCAGTGCGCCAGCTTCTTATTGCGGTGGCTTCTCTTGTTGCGGAGCACAGGCTCTAGGCGCATGGCACCTATTCGTGGTAGTTGTGGCATGCGTGCTCAGTAGTTGTGGCTCATGGGCTCTAGAGTGCAGGCTCAGTAGCTGTGGCGCACGGGCTTCATTGCTCCGAGGCATGTGGGGTCTTCCTAGACCAGGGCTCAAACCCGTGTCCCCTGCATTGGCAGGTGGATTCTTTTTTTTTTTAACATCTTTATTAGAGTATAATTGCTTTACAGTGTTGTGTTAGTTTCTGCTGTATAACAAAGCAAAAATGATTTTATACTTTTTTCAAATTGCATATGTTCTTTGACATGGCCTTGGATACTGTAGAGCAGAAGAGGCTCCAGATTCTCCTTAGTCTCTCTCTCTGCAGTCAAAGTAACCCCACTTTTATCTGTATTGGGGAAGGTTTCAAATAAAAAGTGTTCCTGCAAAAGCAGTGACATTAGGAATTGCAGAGCAGAAGTACATCTCCTAGATGTATCAGACCAGCTGTATGGCTTTTCGATCTGCATGTGAGATATGCCCACCAGGTTTTGAAATTAGTTACCTGAACTTTGAGGATTATTTTATAGTGAACTACATGTGACTGATGAGAATGTGGTGTATTTCAGATGGACTAGGATTTTTAAAAGGAAGGAAGGAAGGAGAGAGGGACGGAGGGAGGAAAGCTACTTCACACCAGCTGGCAGACTGTACAGAATTCCCTTCTTAGTAGCACTATGTGGAAGATGAAGGGCACGCCAGCCCAAATTTTGTGCCAAGTTCTGGGGTGCCAGAAACTCTATTTCCAGTGAATCCTTATCACAATCCTATGACATTGGTATATTAGTTCTACTTTACTGATGACAAGTCTAAAACTCAGAGAGAAACTGAAAGAAAGGGATCTTCCAGCTAAGCCAAAACAAAGGCTTTATAATGCTTTCCTATTGCCCACACAGATCTATCAGACAGATTTCAGACTGAGAAATGTTGAGGGGGTTGGAGAGTGGTATTTAGTTGAGAAGGACAACGAAAAGTCTTTGGAAGCAAAAGTTGACCTAATGGCAGTCTTCTGGGTTGAGGTACATGGAATGGATACTTAGTTGAATGGCGGTGGCTAAGGAAAAGTGCCCAAAGCAGAAAATTTTAAAGGAATTTGAGAAACTGCCATACTCTTCTCCTTTTACCTAATTCAACGCTATCCCAGTCCCCACCCACCAAATGTAGGAGTGAAAAACAATTGGTCAGTGCCAAAGCCAGAATCTACCTACTTCGCAATTTCATGTAAAGCTGGCACTGTAGTGCTCTTGAACTCTGGTTTATCTGGAGCACACCAGTACTGGATTTCCAAACCCTGCCTAATTTCATTACTTTCATATGCTTTCATTTCCCAAATTTCTAAGGACTCAAAAAAGTCCTTCTGTGATTTGTCCTGTTGCTATTTGGTTTCTTACTGTTGTCATTGCTTCACTTGAATATTTTCTCAGAGTCTTAGCAAAGTTAAATTTTTATTATGCTCCTTTTTGCATTGCAAGAAGGAAAGATCACCTAAATGATATTTGAGTGCAGACTCACTGTTGACTCTTTATAATAATTACATTCTCAGCAATCAGCAGTAGTGCCACATTTCAAAAGCCTTGAAATTATTTTGCTTGTTATGATTCAGATTCATTTTTTTGGAACCTTATCTAAAGTTAAACCACTTCCATGATAGTACGGTCTTAGAATTTGTCATAATTAACACTACCTTCTCTCTGTATATCATTTAAACTTACTACAACGAACTAACAGAGAAAGTGACTAGATTCTGAATAATTAGTTCCTTATAAGACGTCATCATCTGGGAAGAAAAATATTTTAGACATTCTTACTAGTCCTTAAGATGCTATTTCTAAATGGAAGTACTGGAGTAATAATGCTTACCAAATTCCAATTTTGTTTTACCTGAAGAAAGTAATTTGATCTTTTAATTTTTTAATCATCCATGACAGGTGTCTCAGTTTTTCTTCCTAAAGGCTGTCAGTATAGCACTTACATTCCGAGAATATTTTAATCAAGTTAGGAACCAATAGAATGTAAAGGGAAAAAAATGGCTTTTAACAGAGCATCACCTGACAGTCAATAAAGATGTTTTGAAACATTAATTCCTACAATGGAACAGAACCCAATGCAGCACTATGGATTGCTATCTGGAATAATTCTTTCCACCAGACCTGCAGGTCACCAAGAGTAGAAGTCTGTCTCACACCCAAACCTCTTTTCAGCTAGCTTAGTTTTTTATCTCCTTTTACCAATGCCAACAGATTTCATAGGAATTTGTTGTGTATCACACTTCATCTCATAAGCAAAGTGTTGTTGTATCTTTGGATAAACAGCAAAGAGACTATAAGAACATATGAAATAGCTTCTATCAAGAAATGTTCTTTGTAATTATGAATCGTTTTGATATATTGTATGCTATAAACATCTGAACACATTCTAAGGTTGTAAGATACGAATTTCTTGTCAGGTATATGATGCTACCATACACCCTATAACAATAATCCTGTAAATGTTAATATTTTACTCTATTGCATTGACAATTACTTTTATCATGGGTGTGTTTTCTGTCTGAGAACAAACCAAATTAACAAAATAAATACTTTCATTTCACATAAAATCATAATGTTAAAGTGAATCAATCATACAAAGATATTATTTATAAAACTTCTGATTTGTTCAGATGAATGGATCCCAAATAATAAGACTTGTCATGAAAATAATTAATATTAATAAATTAATATTCTGAGGCCCAAAGAGAATTGACTCAGATGTTTAAAAAAATTAAACTAAAACAATGCTCTGTGTTACATTTCTGTGTCTGTTGGGTTCAGTTTTTGCCAAAAGTATCTATCAGAGGCAACTCCTTATCCTCTTAGTTTAGTGACTTGGAGCAGGAAGGAGGTGAAAGTAGTGGGAGATGAGAACAACACTGGTAAGAAATTCTGAAATCTAATAGATAGAAACCTAATAGTTTTTGAAAATCATGCCCAAGACCAAAACGTTTTCATTGTGAAAGAAAGAAACAACTTTAGTCAAGCTTCGTATAGTATTCAAAATATTTCCATGATGCAGTTTGTTTCATGGCATTTTTTTTTTAGTTACTTTTTTTTTTAGTTAATTTTTGAACCTAGGATTATATGTTGAATCTCAACAATGGTAAACCATGTGATTTGGAGAGCCATGTCAAGAGCCATCTGGTTCAGCTAACTTCTAAGATGTTTGCCTCTTTGCTAATAGACTTCCAGACACTGAAGTTTAACCTAATTCCAATTATGCAAATAGAAATCATTCTTAGCCTAAGAATTACATCTTGATGTCATGTCATACCAGAGGTAAACATACAAACTACAAATTGTCAAAGAGATTGGAAACCTTTAGCTAAAAATAACCATTGTACATTCCAATGTAGAAAGATAAGCTTGGATATTGAAATATTCAATAGTGGGGGAACATCAAAAACACCCCAAACAGCCCCTAAAACAGACCACTATTTCCAGTTTCTCAATTTCCCTGTCATTGCTGTCAATATTCCACCAGTTAGCCAGGATCACAAAATGAAGGGTTAATTCCATCCTTTGCTCCGCCTCCTAAGCCAGCAGGCACCTTTCTTTTTCAGCTGTTTCCAAACTAGCCTGATCTTTATCACTTCTTTCTAAGGGTATTTGAATAGGTTAATTGTGTTCCCTGTATACATTCCTTTTCACCAAGGCAAAAATGTTACTGGTTGATGCTACATTGATATTTCTGAAAGAGAGATAGATAGATAGATAGGTGATAGATGATAGTAATGGGGTTCAGGCAGAAGGCCCCAAGATGTGCCACTCTGACATGTGGATTATTTTGAGCTGAAAACAATCAAGGCCCAAAAGACTCAGAAAGAACCTTTGACCTTCCTCCTTACTGCCTAAAAGAATTTAAGATAGGAGGCCTGCCCCAGGAAGGAGCTATCACCTTAGATGACTAAGTATGAATTAGGTGTGGTAGACAGGGAGGAACCTAGCAAGGCCCATCTGATCAAAGTCCTCTCTCTGTCCCACTGTCTTTGAATGGCCCCAGCAAACATTTATTTACCAAACATTAACTCTTTTTATCTTCCTGTGAATTACCTTCCTTCCCTTTGAAGTCTCAGAACCCTATCTCCTTCTCCTTGGTACAGAATAACATATATACCTCACTTTGCCCTGCCGTCTTTGGAATTCATACTGATGTGGATTCCATGTGCACATGCAATAAATTTGATTTTCTCCTGTTAATCTGCCTTATGTCATTTTAATTGCTAGCCAAAAAAACCAAGAAGAAGAGGGAAAATTTCCCTTTCCCCACAGCTGATTAGAGAGAGAGAGAGATGATAGATAGATAGATATCTATCTATCAGGGAGATAGACATTTGTATTTTGCACCCAAATGTAAAATGTATTTTTACTGTGGATCATAAATGTTTTATAAAATTTACCAAAATCACATTTATACTCATTCAAATGTAGAGTTATTCATTTATTCAACATGTTAAGTACACTGATAATATATAAAACAATAATAAAATGATCTTTATCTTAGAGGACTTCGCGTTCTCTTAAGAGAAATTGATATGTATAAAAACAATTTTAGTATGACATACATAAATTCTGGAATGTAGAATACAGATAATTCTCTGGGAACATAGAGGAGGAAGTAATAGCAGTTCCTTAAGACTCTCTTGTTGACTCACATTCTTCATTCTTCTAGTGAGAAATCAGCCTGCTAAGGTTTAATTAAAATATTTTTAAGATGCTAGTTCCATGCTCGTTTATTCTCTTCTTTTAGTAGCATATGGTTATTGGCAAATAATGGAGCTATAATATAAAATTCTGTGTGGTGAGGTTGTAAAATTAATAAATTCTTTCAACAAGCTTGAGCTATTTTCAAATGGTATTTAGCCTCATACTTCAGAAAAACTTTATCTTTTTAGAGGAAGAAATTGCTGGAAAAAAAATTTACCTACATAAATTCTCCTTTATATGAAATGAGAAAACGTGGTCACAGTAATCTTTTCTCATATTAATATTAAAATAATATGCAAATGTACTGCAGCATAACATAAAATTTTAACAGTAGTGTACACAAAAAATTTCATATTGATAAATATTTTTAAAAGGACAAGGAACTAATATTTATTAAGCACTTAATGTATACTAAATACCAACATTATACTTTAAAATTTTTAAATTTTATTATAGTAAGAACACAACATGAGATCTAACCTTTTAAATTTTGAGGCAATTTTTAAGTTGGATTTACTGTTCTTTTTTTTTTTTTAACATCTTTATTGGGGTATAATTGCTTTACAATGGTGTGTTAGTTTCTGCTGTATAGCAAAGTGAATTGGCTATACATAAACATATATCCCCATATCTCCTCCCTCTTGCGTCTCCCTCCCACCCTCCCTATCCCACCCCTCTAGGTGGACACAAAGCACCGAGCTGATCTCCCTGTGCTATGTGGCTGCTTCCCACTAGCTATCTGTTTTACATTTGGTAGTGTATATATGTCCACGCCACTCTCTCCCTTTGTCCCAGCTTATCCTCCCCCTTCCCTATGTCCTCAAGTCCATTCTCTACATCTGAGTCTTTATTCCTGTCCTGCCCTTAGGTTCTTCAGAACTTTTTTTTTTTTTTTTTTAGATTCCATATATATATGTGTTAGCATATGGTATTTGTTTTTCTCTTTCTGACTTACTTCACTCTGTATGACAGACTCTAGGTCCATCCACCTCACTACAAATAACTCAATTTCGTTTCTTTTTATGGCTGAGTAATATTTCATTGTATATATGTGCCACATATTCTTTATCCATTCATCTGTCAATGGACATTTAGGTTGCTTCTGTGTCCTGGCTATTGTAAATAGAGCTGCAATGAACATCTTTTTTTGAATTATGGTTTTCTCAGGGTATATGCCCAATAGTGGGATTGCTGGGTCATATGGTAGTTCTGTTTTTAGACTTTTAAGGAACCTCCATACTGTTCTCCATAGTGGCTGTATCAATTTACATTCCCACCAACAGTGCAAGAGGGTTCCCTTTTCTCCACACCCTCTCCAGCATTTATTGTTTCTAGATTTTTTCATGATGGCCATTCTGACCAGTGTGAGGTGATACCTCATTATAGTTTTGATTTGCATTTCTCTAATGATTAGTGATGTTGAGCGTCCTTTTATGTTGGCAATCTGTATATCTTCTTTGGAGAAATGTCTATTTAGATCTTCTGCCCATTTTTGGATTGGGTTGTTTGTTTTTTTGGTATTGAGCTGTATGAGCTGCCTGTATATTTTGGAGATTAATCCTTTGTCAGTTGCTTCATTTGCAAATATTTTCTCCCATCTGAGGGCTGTCTTCTCGTCTTGTTTATGGTTTTCTTTGCTGTGCAAAAGCTTTTAAGTTTCGTTAGGTCCCATTTGTTTATTTTTGTTTTTATTCCCATTTCTCTAGGAGGTGGGTCCAAAAGGATCTTGCTATGATATATGTCATAGAGTGTTCTGCCTATGTTTTCCTCTAAGAGTTTTATAGTGTCTGGTCTTACATTTAGGTCTTTAATCCATTTTGAGTTTATTTTTGTGTATGGTGTTAGGGAGTGTTCTAATTTCATTCTTTTACATGTAGCTGTCCTGTTTTCCCAGCACCACATTGAAGAGGCTGTCTTTTCTCCATTGTATATTCTTGCCTCCTTTATCAAAGATAAGGTGACCATATGTGTGTGGGTTTATCTCTGGGCTTTCTATCCTGTTCCATTGAAATATTGATGCCTAAAAAATATATCAATAAGTGAAAAGTATTTGGTAAATATAGCAGATTTAAAATAATAGAGACTAGAACTAGGTTTTAATTTTTCTTTCCCCGAAATGCGATGTACTTTTGGTTGACTGGATCTACATTAAGTGCCAAATAGAGAAATATTTTTATAAGAGGATTTAAAAAACACTTGAGCGTCTCTTTGACATAGCAAAAATTAGAATTCCAGTCAGATTGAAAAAGAAAACAGCAGAGTGTCCTTCTTCAAGTGTAACCAAATCAGGCTACCAATCTGTAAATAGAGTGCTTTCTTGAAACTTCATTAAACGTATCCTGAATGAGTAATGTATCTGTTTCCTTGGATTCTTAGTACATGCTTTTTGAAGAAATAGTATTTATTCTTTCTCCATCTCTAATTTCTGTCATTAGTCTTCTTTGGAGTCCATTAGAAGTTTCTATATGGTCTGGTTCCATGCATAATTTTAAAGTTAAGGAGCTTCTCTGGATAGTTAAATGTATATGCATGCTGTCCTTCCCTACACTATTGCATCAACTAGAGCATGTTTGCTCTGCTGTGCTGCATGAACCTTTTTGTGCAACCTATTTCCAATGGCTGAATCATGTTATAAAGTCATGGGAAACTGTTTGCTTTATTTTGAGGAATCAAGGTCCAAAGTCCAATCCTCTGAAGTTTATGTCCGTATTAGGAGGCTAACTGAATGACCTAAAAAAAGGGATTTTGTATTTTATTTAACTTTCTGAAACAGCTTAAAATTTTGTTACTTAAAATTTCAATACATTACATTTATAGTAATAATAAGTATAAACCATGGTAATAAAGTCTCCAGGTCACTAGTTTTTCTAGTGAAACACTCTAGGAGTTTTGCTGAGAAGCCCTGGGTTTCTCATAATGAAGAGAGTATGTTTGTGTGTGTGTGTGTGTGTGTGTGTGTGTGTGTTATAAATCTATGAGAATTTTTATATGGCCAACATAAGCTGGTTTATATTTTGAAAATATCTATTTCCTTGAGAATTTTTCCCTTGAAGATTATGTAGCATTTTAAAATATAATCAATTTGTCTTAATTCTTATATCTCCTTGGTGTATGATATATGGTTAATTTATCCAGACCAAGAAATAATAGCTAACAACATGTATAAGAATTTATACTTTCAAAGACATATCTCATACACTAATTACATATGACTCTCTTAATAATCATTTGAACTAAACATAGCATAAAATATTTTTTTTGCCGATTTACAGATGAGAAAACTGAGGCCTAAATAGGTGAAGATATTTGCTTAAGAATGTCGACCTTAGAAACAAAACGGTCAGTTTTTTTACTGACAAAAATGGGTTTGTTTAGGAATAGAAGAGAATAGCGGTTCATGACAAGCAAGCTAAGACAAAAAACAATGGGAAAGTCCAAGAAACAAAGAAGAGGAACATTATTTTATAAAGAAAAAGGAGGAAGTTGAGAGGGATTGTTTTGAACAAAATCCATTGGAGAAAAGTGAGAGTTCAACATGATGACAGTTTCTCATTGGCCGAGTTGCTGGGGTAGTTGATTTCTCATAGGAGATGCAGTGTGCGTCTTTTCCTCTTGAGATGTAAAATTGATGATTCTTTCCTGATGATTCTTTTTTGGATCTGTAATTAACAATTCTTGCTATAATTGACTTCAAATGGTACTACATGAGAGCTCCCCCTTCTGGCCTCCCACCTCCATTTTAGTGAGTTTCCTTTCTTTATTAATTTTCACAAGAACATGGTAGTAAGAGGTGGAGGTAGAGCATAAATCCATATTTTCTGACTCTAAATTCTGTGTTTTGCATATAACCTGAATATAAAAAAAAAAACCAAAAACCCAGCTGTGTTAGTCAGGATTCTCCAGAGAAACACAACCAGTAACTGATACATAGATATATATAAAAGAAGATGTATTATAAGAAAAGGTTCACGTGATTATAGAGGTTTAGAAATCCCATGATCTGCCATTTGTATGCTGGAGAACCAGGAAAGCCAGTGACGATGTGATTCAGTTCTTTTCCAAAGGCCCGAGAATGGGAGGCTTATGGTACAAGACCTGGTCTGAGTCAGAAGGTCTAAGAACCAGGAGTACCAATGTTTGAGGGCAGGAGAATGTGATTGTTTTCAGTTCAAAGAGAGAGAAAATTCACCCTTCCTTCTCTTTGTTCTATTCAGCCACTAAATGGATTGGAAGATGTCCACCCACATTGGAGAAGGCCATCTTTTTTACTCAGTCTGTTGATTCAAATACTTATCTCATCCTGAGACCGGTTTCTGTTCACCCAGGAAACCCTTAACCCAGTCAAGTTGACACGTAAAATTAACCATCACACCAGTATTCTTAGCATAGTCCATGATTGCTGACAGTATGCTGAGATTCATTTTTTGAAAGCTCCATGAAGCCCTATTTCTGCCCGGAGAGTTAAACCCTCCTTACCCCCCTCTATTTCTTCCCCACCCAGGCTGTCTGCCTTAGTGTTCCTCTGTCCTGAGTCCTATTTTAGTAGAATTTGAGAATGTACAGTAGTGGAAAAACCCTGTGAAACTCAGTGGTAAGTTAAAACCTAGGGAGGCTAATTTGGTCAGGGAATGACTTATCTAGAATTTAAGGGCCTGGCTATTGCTTGCACTGTGCCAGGTGCTTTCTATATTGTAATTCTCCTGTTACATATAACGATCTATGACTTGGCATTTGCAACCCCACTCTAGGATGAGCTGAGGTATGGAAGAGTTAAATTCATTGTTGCCAAAATTCCCTTGATAGGCAGGTGGGAGTCTGGGATTCAATCCAACATCCATGTGGCCTGAAGTCTAGGATCTTTCCATTATACCAGTCTCTAGGAATATGCTTGCAAAAGTGCTTTTTCTGAGATGTGAGTTTTCTGAAGAAAGTTGTTGAGTTGTTGTTAATTTGTTGTTTTATTGACCTTTGTTCAAAGACATAGGAACATCTGCTGTTTTTTAAACAAGGACTTTGCATCAGCTATTATTTTCACTTACCTAAATAGAAGACCTGACATATACAATGAGCCTAGAACTTCCTCACTCAGATCATAGGAAAGGATTTGCTCTGAGAAGCAATGCAAACTATGATTATCAAACAGGACTGGATTGAAACCAAAAGCAATTTTTATGACAACTGTCAAAGAAAGTCAAGGTTAAGCTGCATTACATGATGTTGGTTTATAGATTAGCTATACTCCATAGGCAACATATTTAATTCATGACAGTGTTTGCAACCCAAGCAATAAGGAGAGAGCTTGCAAATCATGTACTGCTGGATAAGGGCAATCAGGAAAAAAAAAAAACAAAAAAAAAAACAGAGTGAGAACTACTTGTTAAAATTTTAAATAGGTATCCGTCCCTTGAAAGAAATTGTTCAGAATTTCACACATAGTCACCAAAATAATATAATTTCTAAGCTCACACTAACAGTTCATAATTCATCTTTTTTAAAAATGCAAATTATCTCACCGATCTAGTAAAATTCTTTAACTCTGTATTTATTTGTTTGTTTGTAGTACATGATAACTCAGTCAGATATGTTGAATCTAAAACAATGCAGATATTTTAGAAATAGACTAGTGTGAAGTCAGGGAGATGAACTGGTCTGTAACCAACAGTGTTCACAAAATAAATCAATATTCCCAAATTTACAGAGAAACATATACAAGTAAATCTCATCTTAAATGTTCAATTTACAAGATAGACCAATTATGCTTTTTTTCATTGTAGAAGGACCAATTGCAGTCCTTCTAATACAGCTAAAACAGATTTCAGTTTGTCAAGACAGCAGGAATATTTATAGTCAAATTTTCTGGGTTATAGTGTTAAATTTGAAGAACATTTATATTTGACTATTAATTTCATTTTTCCAATTGCTTTAAAAGAATCCCCCTTAATCCCTCTCTCCCAAAATGTCATTCTCCTGCCTAAATTTCTAAGTAAATTTGAAAGATATTTCTATATATGCAGCATTAAATTATGTGTTGATCAAACTTAAAGTATCAGAGAAAATGTTTTCTTCCACAGAGCAACTGGCTTAAAAAGCAGGCTAGGTTGAGTACCAATCTTCAGAATGCTTGGAACTTGTATAGGACCCCTGAGGAATTTCCCTGGGTCAGACAGCTCCTCTTGTTTAGTTAATTCCCTGGGAATTATAAACCTTCTTTTTTCTATAGTGGGAAATATTAACCTTTAATGGGATGCTCTTAAGTCAGGTAATAAAACTATACTGACTCTTTGTGTTTTGTGATTAACCTTCATTTTTCAAGTGGCTAAAGGAATTGAATAAATCCTTGAGATAAAGTAGTTTCCATCAAACATCTTAATCTGCTGACAGATAGGAACTAAAAATAACTCTGGCATAAAATTTCTAGTGGAAAAGCCAAATAGAGAGGCATGTTCACCAACCACTTGAGAATCCCCCAAAAGGCAATACACCTCCCATAAAAGAACAACCCTAATGTTTAAAACTACTGGTGAAACAGAATTTTCCATAAACTAAGGAAAGAATACAAATATTTTAATGATAAAACTACCAAAACATGTTTTCCAGCTTCAGGTTTATATGTAAATGAAATATGATTGTAATGTTTTGGTGCAAAAAATCCTATAGTAAAAGATCATAAGAAATGTTTTATGTAGACAAAAAAATTATTTTTATATTTTGTTTAAAAAGTTATGGGGTTGACAACTTCAAAAATAATGTTGGGAAAGTCAGTTAAATGTTTGTAAAAAATAAAGTTAGATTTCTGCCTCACATAATATATATAAAACAATTCCAAGGAGATAAAAGAACTAAATGTTAAACCCACATAATAACCACATATTAACAACCATAAAAGCAAAATGCACTGTAGTTATACACATCTATAACTTTGATTGGGGAAGATTTTTCTAAGAAAACATAAATGCAAGCATTCATCATAAAAATATTCAGTATTTTCTGTAGAAAAGATTCCTTAAAGTTAAGAGAAATTATAAATTGGGCAACAATAAATAAAGGAAATATGAGGAGGGATTAACACTCAGAATATATAGAGAGCTCTTATAATCAATATGAAAGGACAACCAAATAGAAAAATGAATGAAAGAACAAAAAATGCATATGGTAGATAAACGTATGAGAAGATAGTTTACTTCCTTGATAATAAGGGAGATAAAAATAAAACATATCTTTTTCTGACCCATTATATTAGCAAAATATTTATAAGATTTTTAATATCCAGCATTGGAGAGAAAATGGATACATAAACTGTTGGTGAGAGTATTGTGTGGTAATGCCTTTTTAGAAGGCAATTTAGCTAGAACATTCTTATTTTAAACATTAATATCAGTATAAATTCCAGTAGTTACGATTCTAGGAATCTATTCTAAAAATCTAGTTTCTCATTATGCATAAAAGTATATGTGTTAAGAACTCAAATATGATATTACCCCTAATAGGGAGCAAAATGTTGAGGTAATTTAGATTCTGGGTTCTATAGTCGGACAGAACCCAAATCCACTTAGATGAGTAATGTTCAATAAATTCTAATTCCAAAGAATTATAATTAAAATATTTTAAAAATGAAACCTAAATGTTCATCAATAGGGGAGTGTTTTAAAGAAATAAGGTGATCCACATTATGAAATATTTTGCAGCCATTAAAGAAAAACATAAAGAATATACATAACAACTAACAAGTAAAATTTTCTAAGAGCTATTGTGAAGTGAAAAAAATGAAGTTGCAGAAAACAGATGCATTTATTTTTGAATTATACATAAGTATGTATGCATACAAATGCGTTAAAGTTCTATGGGGATACAGAAGTGCATTATTTAAGCATTTAATAATAAATATATATTAATGCATTATAAATATAATAAAAAGGGAAATATATTTCGTGAAATTAGTCAAATTACCATCTTTCCTTGCAGATCTTTACAGTTTGTACACAACGCTTCAATTAAAATTTTTGAATTACAAAACTCAAACCATAACTTAAATCGCTAATTTACCAAAAAAAAAGACACCAATTTTACTATAAATACCCAAAGCTTTGACTTTGTTGGGGAAGATGCCACAGACCAATTTATAATAAGTACTTATGAACAAATTCATAATTCAAATTGGTTCTCTGTGAAGGGATAAATCTGCTTTCTGAAGAGTTTAACAAGTTATAAATGTTATATTAAAATTATATTTAAGGAGAATTCCACTTACAGTATGATAGTGTGAGGAGCATTGCTGACCCCATCTCCAGGGAACCTGGTAAAAAAATATTTTTAAAGAAACAACCATTTAAAGTCTTTGGAAATGGCGTTAAAGGCATACAGCAAATGAAGAAACACTTATTCAAGAAAATCTACTAAAACTCACTAAGAACAGTGAGAATCTGTGGCATTTGAAACAAGATGGGTTTCCTCTCCCCTCCCCCAAGTCAGTGAAAGAGAGATGCACCTGAGAATACAGGGCTTCCTTCCCTCCCCAGCTTCCAGTTAGAAGTTTATCTTCCTAACAGGGGCAAGATGTCAGCATTTCACATCCTACCTCCACTTACCTGTTGCTGAGGCAATCTCTATCAAAACCCCAATGCCAGTTTTTTGCAGAAATGGACAAATGCTAAAATTCACATGGAATTCCAAGGGAACCCTGAATAGTAATAACATATTTGAAAAAGAACAAAGCTGAAGGACTTACACTTCCCGATTTCAAAATGTACTAAAAAGTTAAAGTAATCAAAACTTGTGGTTCTGGCATAAGAATAGACAAATAGACCAATAGAATAGAATTGAGAACATAAAAATAAACTCGCCTCTATGGTCAACTGATTTTTGACAAGGATGAGGAGACCATTCAATGGGGAAAGAACAGTCCTTGAACAAATTTTTCCAGAAAATGGTAAATCAACATGTAAAAGAATGAAACTGGACCCTTACCATGCACATATACAAAGATTTTTTAAAAAGAAAACAGAAACTGGACTTGATTAAAATTTAAACCTTTGGTTCATCAAAGGGCACTATCAAGAGAGTGAAAAGACAACCCATTCAACAAATAGTGCGGAAACAACTGGACAAACACATGGAAAATAATGAATCTAAACAAAGACCTTACACCCTTCACAAAACTTAACTCAAAATGGATCACAAACCTAAATGTAAAAAAATGCAAAACTATATAAAATTCCTAGAAGATAACGTAGGAGAAAACCTAGATGACCTTTGTTATGGTAATGACTTTTTAAGTACGACACCAATGGTACAATCCATGAAAAAAATAATTGACAAGCCAAACTTCATTAAAATTAAAAACTTCTGCTCTTCAAAAGACAATGTCAAGAGAATAAGACAAACCACACAGACTGGGAGAGAATAATTGCAAAAAAATATACCTGATAAAGGACTGTTATCCAAAACATACAAAACTCTTAAAACTCAACACTAATTAAACTCAGTAGTAAGAAAACAAACAACCCAATTTAAAAATGGACCTTAACAGTCCAAAGAAGAAATGCAGATAACATATAAGCATGTGAAAAGGTACTCCATATTATATGCCAACAGGGAAATACAAATTAAAACAATGATATATCATTACACATCTATTAGAATGGTCAAAATCCAGAACACCGACTACAGCAAATGCTGGCAAGAATGTAGAGCAATAAGAATTCTCATTCATTGCTAGTGGGATGCAAAATGTTACAGCCACTTTGAAAGACTGTTTGGTTGTCTCTTACAGAATTAAACATACTCTGACCAAATTATCCAGCCCTGCACTCCTAGGTTTTATCCAAACAAGTTGAAAACTTCTGTCTGCACAGAACCTGCATACAGATGCTTATATTCATAATTGACAAAACTTGAAAGCAATCAAATGTCCTCCAGTAGGTGAATGTACAGATAAACTGTTCCATCCAGACAGTGGAATATTATCCAGCACTGCAAATAAGCGAGCTATCAAGCCATGAAAAGACATGGAGGAAACTTGAATGCATATTACTTAGTGAAAGAAGTCAACCTGAAAAGGCTGTGTACTACATGGTTCCAACCATATTACATTCTGGAAAAGGCAAAGCTATGGAAACAATAAAAAGATCAGGGGGTGCCAGAGGTTATGGGGAGGGTGGGATGAATAGGTACAGCGTTAGGATTTTTAGGACAGTGAAAATACTTTGTATGATACCATAATGATGGATACGTGTTGTTATAGATTTGTCCAAATCCACAGAATGTACAACAAGAAGAGTGAATTGCAGAATAAACTATGATCTTTAGGTCTAGACTATGATGTATTAATGCAGGTTCACCCATTGTCACTAATGTACCACTCTCATGGAGGACATTGATAATGAGGGAGGCTGTGCATGTGTGGGGACAGGGAATACATGGAAAAATCTCTGTACCTTCCCCTCGATTTTGCTCTCAACCTAAAACTGCTCTAAAAAAAAAGAAGGTCTAAATTAAAAAAAAAAAAGACAACCTACAGAATGGGAGAAAATATTTGTAAATCATACCTCTAATATGGGATTAATATCCAAAAGATGTGACAGCTGTGACAACTCAATAACAGAAAGACCAAAATAAATAAAAAGAGTTTGAGGGCTTGAATAAGATATTTTCCAAAAAGATATACAAACACACAAATGGCAAATAAGCGCATGAAAACATGCTCAGTGTAATTAGTCTTGAGTAAAATGCAAGTCAAAACTACCATGAGATATATATCACACCCATTAGGATGTCTATTATTTTTTTTAAAACTAACAGCAGATAACAAGTGTTGGTGAGAATCCGGAGAAATTGGAAACATCATGCACTGCTGGTGGGAATACATAATAAATGGTGCAGCCATTGTGGAAAACAGTTTGGTTTCTCCTCAAAAAGTTAAACCTAGAAGTACCATGTGACCTAGTAATTACACTTCCAGGTATATATCCAAAAGAATTGAAAACTGGGGCTGAAACAAAGACTTGTATGCCAATGTTCATAGCAATATTACTCACAAAAGCCAAAAGATGAAAACACAGTGCCCATCAACAGATGAATGGATAAACAAAATGTGGTATGTAGATACAATGGAATATGCTCAGCCATTAAGAGAAATTAAGCTCTGATACATGCGACAACCTTGGAAACATTTTGCTAAATGAAATAAGCCAGACACAAAAGGACAAATATTGTATTTGTATGACTCCATTTATATGAAATATCTTGAATAGGCAAATTTATAGAGACAGAAAGTGGATTCGAGTTTACCAGAGGTTGGGGGTAGGGCAGACTGGGGGGTGAGGTATTTCTTAATGGGTACAATATTACTGTTTGGAGTGATGAAAAACTTTGGAAATTGAGTGGTGATGGTTGCACAATGTTGAGGATGTAATTCATGCCACTGACTTGTCCACTTAAAAGTGACTAAAATAGAAAATTTTGTTATAGATATTTTAGCATAATAAAAATAGTTTTAAAAAAATCAAAAACTGTACTATAGAAAACACTATTTAAAGAATGGAAAGACAACCCACAGGCTGGGAGAAATTCTTTGTAAAACATATATCTGGGCTTCCCTGGTGGCGCAGTGGTTGAGAGTCCGCCTGCTGATGCAGGGGACACGGGTTCGTGCCCCGGCCCGGGAAGATCCCACATGCCACGGAGCGACTGGGCCCGTGAGCCATGGCCGCTGAGCCTGCGCGTCCGGAGCCTGTGCTCCACAACGGGAGAGGCCACAACAGTGAGAGGCCCGGGTACCGCAAAAAAACCCAAAAAACAAAAAACATATATCTGATAAATGATATATATCCAAAATACACAAGTAACACTTAAAACTCAACCAAAAGAAAACAAATAGCCAAATTTTAAAATAGACAAAAGATCTGAACAGACACTTAAACAAAGAAAATATGCAAATGGAAAATAAGCAAGTGAAAAGATGATCAGCATTATTTATCACTAAGGAATTACAAATTAAAACAATAATGAAATATCACTATACACTTATTAAAATGGAAAAAATCCAAAACACTGACAACACAAAATGTTTGTGATGATGTGGAGCAACAGAAACTCTTATTCATTGCTGGTGGTAATGCAAAATGGTACAGCCACTTCAGATGATACTTTGACAGTTTCTTGCAAAGCTAAACATAGGCTTACCATGAGATTCACCAATTGCTCTCCTAGGTATTTCCTCAAATAAGTTGAAAACATACTCACATAAAAACATACACACAAACATTTAGAAGGACTTTATTTATGATCATCAAAAACTGAGCACAGGGCTTTCCTGGCGGCGCAGTGGTTGAGGGTCCACCTGCCGATGCAGGGGACACGGGTTCGTGCCCCCTTCTCGGAAGATCCCACATGCCGCGGAGCGGCTAGGCCCAGGAGCCGTGGCCGCTGAGCCTGCGTGTCCGGAGCCTGTGCTCTGCAACGGGAGAAGGGAGAGGCCACAACAGTGAGAGGCCCGCGTGCCGCAAAAAAAACCAAAAAACTGAGCACAACCAAGATTTCCTTCAGTTGGTGACAGGATAAACAAACTTGGCACATCATTAAAAGGAATATTATCCAGCTATGAAAAGAAATGAGCTAATTAGCCATGAAAAGACATGGAGGAAACTTAAATGCCTATTGCTAAGTGAAAGAAGCCAGCGTGACAAAGCTTCATATTGTACGCTTCCATAAGAATATGACATTTGGAAAATGCAAAACTGTAATGATGGTAAGCAGATCAGTATGTTGCCAGGAGTTCTGTGGGTGGCAGAAGAGAGCTGGTTGAATAGGCAAAACAGGAATTTTCAGGACAGTGAAACTAATTTTGTACGATACAGCAGTGGTGAATACAAGATGTTCAGCATCTGTCAAAATCCACAGACTTTTATAGCACAAAGGATAAATCTTAATGTATACAAATTTTAAAAAATCATTTAGGAGTTTGGGGGAATCCCAGAATGGAATGCAGAAACTGAGAAAAGAATTTAAATGTATTATAAATCCCAGTTGTGGGACATTTTGCAAAATGTCTGACCAATAATCTGCAAAACTGTCAAGGTCATCGAAAACAAGAGTCTGAGAGACTGTGAAAACCAAGAGAAGCCTAAGGAGACATGACCATTAAATGTGATGTGGTATCACTGATGAGATCCTAGAACAGGGAAAGGAAATTAGAACACAGTTAAGAAAAATAAAAGACAAACCAAGAACTGGGAGAAAATATGTGCCAGACACATTTCTGATAAAGAACTTCTATCTAAAATTATACAAATAACTCTTAAAACTCAACAACAACAAACAAGAACTAAATTTAAAAACTGGGCAGGGGTACATTAAAACTCTCTGTACTATATTTGCAATAACTCTAAATCTAAAACTGTTCTAAAAAGTTTATTTTTAAAGAATTCTTAATAGTTTCATATCCACTTAAAAAACAATCCAAATATAAGGTTTCATTTCATGTTAGAATAGACAGGTTGGGACAAAGCAATGAAGTCCATTTATGTTGCATTATTCCCAAAGAATGAGTGATAGGCTCCTGCTTGTTTTATTTTTCCCTAAAGCCAAGGGATATGTGTGTGTTTGGGGGTGGGGAGAGGACAGTGGAGGAGATAATATATAACATTTTTTTCGATTTTATTATGCTGTTTTTTCACTTTTTAAAATTCTAAAGCCAGAATGTATTCTACAATAGATGGGAAGATTTAATATGGTAGAGTTTTTGGTTAGTTTGCTTTGTTTTCCTTTCTGAAAAGCAGTTACTAAATCAGTTGTGTATCTTACAATCCATGCTATTTTATAATTGAAGAAAGATGGTATATGAACTCCATACAGGTGTAAAGAAAAATAATGTCCTTCCGAAAAGAATCTTTTGTTTCCTGTTTCAGTTCATATGACAGGCTAGCTCTTCCCCGAGGAGGAAGTTTCATTTGTTTATTTTTATACTCACAATGGTACTTTGTGAGTGCACAGGTCAAGGTTTGCTGAACACAGTTTTCCACTTTACCTTTAAATACTGTTTTACATGCATGTGCCCAAGGCCTTCTAACTGTCACCAGCCAAGTTAAAAATACTTCAAGCTGGTGGTAGCTCAATGGCTTATACTTTTTGGTTTCATATCAATCCCGTAGATAATTGAGTGTGATAGTTGGATAATATCAATACTGAAACCTGTCCCAAACCTCAGCAGAAGTGCAAAATAGTTGAAATTTGCATTATTCGCTAGGCACACTCTCTTATACATGAAGATAACCATCCATTCTCTCCTCCTGAAAGCCCTTAGCTGTCCATGTGACTCCTTGAAGTGGGTAGCCTTCTACTCCCCTCAGGGAAAGATTTTAATCTTCAGATTTCCTCTCTGAGTTCTCTCATCTATAGTTATTCTTTTAGAGACTCCTCCATACCGTCAGAACTTACAGATATGATCGTTGACAATGTACTAATACTAATATATTAATATAGGGGTCATCAAATTACTGCTATGGTCCAAACCAGCTTGCTGCCTGTTTTTTTAAATAAAGTTTTATTGGAGTGCACCCACACTTATTTGTTTAACATTGTCTATGGTTGCTTTTGCTCTGCAGTGGCAAGCAAAGGTGAGTATTTGCAACAGAGACCACACAGCCCAAAAAGTCTCTCTGGCCTCTTACATAAAAAGTTTCCTGACTCATGTTTTAATCTATCATTTGTGTTGGGATATAGGAAAAGGGCCTTGTAGAAACAACCCATTAAGCAAAAGTTGTGATAATAATGAGATAGAGTTTATGAAATGGAGAATCTGAAAGTAAAGTCAGCCAGTATTTTGACAAGATACGTTACCCATATCATGCTATACTTAGGACTGAGATTGAGAAATATTGGTCAGATTGCAGCAAGATTCGGTGAATTTCATAAATGTTATTTTCTAAACAGTTCATGTGAATCCAGATAATGATCATTTAGTGGTGTACTTTTTTTTCTTTCTTTCACTTTTTTTTCATTTTTAATGACATTTATTTGTTTTCTTTCTAATTTTACAAAAAATGCATGTTCATTGCAGACAACTAGAAATACATAAAAACATAAAGTAAAAATTAACAATCATCCATTATCCCCACCTGCCAGAGATAACTGCCATTAGTGTTTTGATGCATTTCCTCCCAGTATTTACGTTTTTTGGGTTTTTTTTTTTTTGTTTTTTTGTTTTTGCGGTATGCGGGCCTCTCACTGTTGTGGCCTCTCCTGTTGCGGAGCACAGGCTTTGGATGCGCAGGCTCAGCGGCCATGGCTCCCGGGCCCAGCCGCTCCGTGGCATGTGGGATCTTCCCAGACCGGGGCACGAACCCGTGTCCCCTGCATCAGCAGGTGGACTCTCAACCACTGCGCCACCAGGGAAGCCCGTATTTTTTTAATTGCAGTATAATTGACCATGATATATCTAGTTACCATATGTCACAATACAAAAGTATTACAATATAACTGACTCTATCCCCCGTGCTGTCCATTTCATCCCTGTGACTCCTTTATTTTGTAACTGGAAGTTTGTACCTCTTAATCTCCCTCACCTATTTTACTTATCCCCCCAATCCTCTTTCCTCTGGCAACCACCTGTTTGTTCTTTGCATCTATGAGTCTGTCCTGTTTTGTTATGTTTGTTAATTTGTTTTGTTTTTCAGATTCAACATACAAGTGAAATCATATGGTATTTGTTTTTCTCTGTCTGACTTATTTCACTTAGCATAATACCCTCTAGGTCCATCCATGTTGTCACAAATGGCAAGATTTCATTCTTTTTTATGGCTGAGTAGTATTCCATTGTATATATACCACATCTTCTTTATTCATTCATCTATTGACAGGCACTTAGCTGAATATAATATCCACATAGTGTGTTGTGCTGTGTTGTGCTGAATGTTGAACTTTCAGAGAAGCTCACAAATTGGAGCATGTCTAAAGGAAACCAACCAGAATGGTGAAGAGCTTGAAACTGTCACAAAAATAAAAGCAATAGGAAAGGGACTATTTAATCAGGTGTCTTCAAATGTTTGAAGGGATGACCTAAAGTTTTATCCTTGCCTGTAGCACTGGTCTTTGGTTCAAGATGAAATAAACAAGCAAACACACAAATAAAGGAATAAAGAAACAAACAAACCATTATAGTTGACTCAAAAGAGAATTAGCTGAATTAGGTGTACATTCATTATCATCAGGATGATAAAAGCAAGACATTGAACAGTCATTCAAGGGTTGGAAGTTAAACTAAGTTTTTCCTAAGATCCCTTCCCTAGAAAATTCTAAGATTCATAATTCTTTAGATTTCAGATGCTGTGCTGTTGATGTGGTTTAAAGAAAATGCCTCACTACAAGCATCTTTCCATAACATTCCCAATTCCTTCATAATCTGGCTCCTACCCACATATCTACCTTTGTCTTCTACTATACCAGACTTGCATCTCACAAAACTGGGGACACTTGATCATTTCTTACCTACAAAAATAACAATTTCATAGTGTTAAATCTAATAATATAAATTTTCTCCAAGCATGATATAAGTTTTCTCCAAGCATGCTTTAAATACTCTAGCAAATAGGCCTATATGGTTCCATTTCTTCAACATGAGGTAATTCTCCAAGACATTCTCTCTTCACTTCTGCTCATCTAAAGACTACCTTTCTTTTAAAGTTCTGTTTGTTCATTCATCCATGAAGACTTCTTTAGTGTCTCCAACAATCTGATTGTATCTACTTCTGCACAGCTTTAGGATTTTTCACCCAAGACAAATGATAGTATTCTATATGGTTATTTGCCTTTTCCTATAAAAGCCCTTGTTCTTATGAGTGTCTTAACCCAGCTTACACCTTGCTACTGTGTGCCTTCCCACACATTAGGGGATCAACATATAGCTGCTGATGATAAAGCCAAAAAGTCCCAACCACAGTGCCTCTGAATCGAACTGATTCTGAATGAAACAATATAATGAGATAATTCCTCACAGATTCTCTGACCCATGACTCACTATGAAATGTGATTATTATACAGTTCTCATACTTTGCAGTTACCAGAGACAAAGCTGAGCATTTGTAGGTACATGCATATTAGGAAGGCTTTTGGCAGTGCTGTTACTGAGGTTGTTTGTGCAGAATTATGAATTAAGTAGTTCTGCCAAGGCAGATCTAATATTCTTTTCTGTGCAATGAAGTAAATCTTCAGTTTCTACATTCACTTCCTTTTTCATCCCTTTCTCTCTCCGAAATTTGTTTTGCAAGAACACTTTAATGCATTTATCTTTTTCCCTCAGCTTGTGAAATTAGTCATCCCTGGGATGCATAATTGAGAGGTGTCCTATTACACCCATGGGATTACAGGCTTTATGAATCACTCTGACATGAGAAAAATGTTTGTATAAGGAACACTAGATTTATGTGAAAAGGGTACAAAGACTTTTTAATAACCCTGGCTCTCGGTTTGGGCAGGTCTACAAGGGAGAATTTCTATACATGCAGCCTGAAAATTACATATCGCTGGCAACATTTAAATGTGAAAATACCCTCATGCAGGTAGGTGCTTTTTAACTGAGAATTTACAATGTACATTTTCATTGGTTTCTCCCCTCAGAAACATAAGACTTTAACACGTTGGAAGAGAATGTCTTTAAATCTCAGATCAGTGCATGGCAGACCTTTAAAACTGGAATTACAATTTCCTCAAGCATAGGGACATATGTGGTGTAGAAAAGAAATAATTTTCTTTAAAGAAAAACTAGTAGGATGAGTTGCCCAAGAGTGAATATGAAATGCTCTGCACATCTTTCAGAATGCCACAGCAACTTTCTAAAACTTGGATGGTTAGCTATATTCTACTTGAAATCAGGGTTTTTGTTTTATTAGCCAGAAGTTCTAGAGTTCTAAATTCATTATGGTCAAGACATTGTGTATGTGTGTATTTGTCTGTGTGTGTGGTGTTTATAATTTAATTTACATTCACTAAAATTAGTTTTAGTCTATTAAGAAAAAAATTTGAGAACACTGGCGGCTCCTTGTTAGTCAGGAACCACTGGAATTTCACTAAATGATTTTTAGTCTAGTGAGGTGCTTTCTTAAATGAAGTGGCCAATACTGGTGACTTGGAGTTTTGGACCTAAGAAAAGTGTGGTTTGTGGTTAAAAACCCTAAGACTTCTAGTTCTCTAAAAGGTCCTCTTTGGTGCTCCTTTTCTCTCCATCTTACTTTTGAAGTGTTCTAACATACTTACTTTTCAGAAACCGCTTTCATGAAAATATCTGAAGCTCTTTCACATAAATGGAAATGAATCATTGAATAAAATAACTGAGCTGCAATGGGGATTTGAATCCCATCAAATCCAACTCCTTTATAATTCTAGAGAAACAAGACATAGTCCAAAGAAGTTGTATGCAACCAAATTATTGAATATCTAGGTTCATGAAAGTATGTCATTCCTTCTCACCACTGCCCTTTTAACTCTGTTGTATCAAATACTTCTTCCCTGTTCTGGGATAAAATCTTAGGTTGAAAGTATTGCTTTTCCAGCTCCTATTAGATATTAATGATTAGTGTGAGTGAATGGTATAATTTTTCAGCCATTAAAAAGCTTAATGTTTGTTTCTCACAGTTCTGGAGGCTGAGACATCTAGGATCAGGGTGCCAGTCAATTTGGTTCCTGGGTAGGATACTCTTCCTGGCTTGCAGATCGGCACCTTCTTGATGTGTCTACACCTGGCAGAGAGAAAGAAAGAGAGAGCCCGCTCTGTCTCTTCCTCTTCTTGTAAGATCCCCAATCCAAATGAATTAAATGCCACTCTATGACTTCATTTAACCTTAATAGCTCCTAAAAGCCCTGTCTTCAAATAAGCCCCATTGTCACTTTGGGGGTTACTGCTTCAACAGGTGAATTTGTGGGCCTGCTGGGGATGGGAGGCATAATGCAGTTCATATCAATTCCAAAGCTTCACTCTTTTGTCTAATTCATAACTAAAGTTTTGGGAAGGGATCACCTTTGCTCAGGTCTATTTGATTATTCTTCCTGGCTTTTGCATTCCTCTCCCATCACAAAACTGTTCCTTTTATCTGGGGGAGGGGGTACAGATAGAAAAAAAAAAAGAAGGGGAAGTGGTATCATGTAGTTCTCTCTTAGCTGTCCATGCATGTGGGCAGATCTTCAAAAGTTAGTCATTTTTAGGGTGTCTTTGAGGGTTCTTCAAAGACACCTGCCATTATCAAGAGATCCCGCTGCAGACTCCATGTGGCATGACGTCTCCTCTAGTTGACTGTGTATGACACCTTCCTCAGTCCCTGCTTCCAGATGTCCCGTAGAGACTCTCCCTGTGGTGTCCCTTGCCCCTCTAATGACCTTCTTATTCCTGCTCCCTTTTCAGATAACTCAAATCCAACTTTCTCTGTGTCCTCAGAAATATCTACCTAGCTTGTGAGAAAGAAACAATAATCCTGTTCCAAGCACTTAAGGAACTCCAATTTATTTTATTATCACACAACTTATTTGAATTATTTCCACAGAACCACAGAAAAATTAGTCACACAACAATGAACACTCAGTAAGTGGTAGAGGTGAGATTTGATGTAAAGCAGAAGCACTTCAGAACATACATGCCTAACCATCCTACCACGCTGAGGGAGCAACCAGGGGTGTTTCTTTCCCTCTAAGTCTGTCCTCACTCTGTCATCTGAGGCAGCTCTAGTCTCAGTTACCTTTCCAGGCATAAGTCAGGAAACCCAACCCAAGGAGCAGGTGCTAGGCTCTGCAAGGATTCCCTAGGAGCCTGCCTCACCAGATTTGTGTGAAAAGTACCACCTGCTCTCCCTTGTGAGGAAGAGGAGAAAACCAGGATCATAATGTCTCTGAAGAAATTCTCCTTGATGAATTCTCATAGGGTCCACATAGTTTTGCTGAGCTAAAGATCAAGGAAGAAATTTGAGAACCCCTCATTTGTAAATCCTATTCAGATGGCCTAGAACCTCCCATCAGAACATCAGGGTCCTTGGTACCTGACATTTTCAGCTTTGAGGTCTCAGCTGAAACTGCCAAGAGGGGAAACATCCCATTTTAACGTTCTATTTAGCAAATTGCTCAGTATCATACAAACAGCTATTGCAAAGCCAGAAAGTTGTCACCTGTCTTGAAACACATTAAATTATTAAATCTTTTTTAGTAGAAAAAATTTTTTTTCAGGGATCAAACCTAAAGGGTAAAATGGCAATGTATGTGGGTATATTCCTGTGGGGTGTTTATGTGTATGTGTTTAATGTCTGCTATCCTTTCTCCCTTTTTCTAATAACAGAAGCCTGATTTTCTTCTAAGGAACTTCTCTGCCCATACCTTGGGCTATGTAATTCAGGCAAGGTTTTCCCAGTTCCCATAGTTCTAGGGATGGATATGTGAACTCAGTCCAGCCAATCATCAAATTCTATTTCTCTGACAGCAATAACTGGCTGAGGGATTTACAAGTGGCATGATTTAGTTCAGTGAGAACTTCCTTAGACTTAGTCTGGAATTTTTGGAAAACAAGTGCTTTATTCTGGGCTTACTAAACTGGTTGAATCTAATTGGTAGTCACTTTTACCACCAATGGAGATGACCTACCTAAGTAAGAAGCCAAAACCCAGAAAACAGTCCAAAAAGAGAAAAAGAATCATGATGGTGTAATCAGAAACACTAGATCCAGTCATGTCAGATGCAAAAGACCTGAAATTTTCAATTGTATTGAATTAATACATTCATTTATCAATCAACTCGCAACTAAAAGATCATGATCAAGTATTGTTTTCAACATTAGTGAAAGATAAACAGTTTTCACAGGGGCTATCATTAAGTGTTGATTGATCTTCCTGACCCTCCTGAAATCACATTTCACGTGCAGTTGATTTCCCTATGCCTATGCCCCAGACACCATCAATGCCCTATTTACATCTCTTTGGTAATCTCATTTGTTCAGAACGATTGGCTTCCACCTTCAAGGACCCAAGACTCTTTGCTTGAGGGTTTCAAGCCATGGAAGATTTTTCTGCTCATTTGTTGATAGGTCAGGATTTCTGGGCAGTTTATGCCTCCTGGGAGCAGTCCCCAACAAATGACTGTCAGAAGGTAGTAGATAAATACCCTAGTTCCCTGAGATGACACACAGCCTACCAGAGGTCCCTAGCTAGATTGAGCCACTATACTCACAGAGGTAGCCTGCTCAATAATAAACTATTATTATTGGCTTCCTTTTTTATCCTAATTCACCAGTTGCCACTTCCATATTGGTTTCTTGAGATCACCTCCCAAATAAACTACGTGCACTCAGGGTCTATTTGGGGGAAATTCAATCAGAGACACTTTGCCTTGGCTATATGTCCTCCAACACACATACATGTGTAGTGATTATTCATACTATCACCGTACATAGACAGACATCACTACCCTTGGGTTTCAAAAGCACCTCAAGTACCACTTCATCCCTGATCTATCTCACTGGGGCAAGTGAAAGGCAGAGAGGATCTCTTTAGTTGTATCCTTTTCATTTTTGAGGCTCTTAACCACTCTATACATAGGCGGACCTTATCCCAAGACAACATCTTATCCTGTCTCCCATAATTGTCCTAACCTAGACAGACACTGAGACAGAGGAGTGAGACAGGTAGCCCTCATAGAGAAAGGAATCACAGACTTTATCCTGAATCTCTGAAAATCAGAGACTCTTCCTTCCTACCTAAAGGAAATGGGACAAGAAGAGATTTTCCATACAATTTATCATGCATTCTGGGATAATTTTTTTAAATTCTCCAGTTCTTTTTTTTTATTGAGATATAATTGACATGTAACACTGTGTAAGTTTAAGATGTACAATGTGTGGATTTGATACATTTATATATTGTAATATGATTAGCATCATAGCATTATTTAACACATCTTTCACATCGCATAATCATCATTTCCTTTTTGTAGTGAGAACAATTAAGATCTAGTCTCTTAGCCACTTTGAAATTTATAATACGGTATGGTTGACTATTATCACTATGCTGTGCATTAGATCTCCAGGACTTATTCATCTACTAATTGCAAGTTTGTACCCTTTATATTTTTCAGGCTTTATCCCACTATTAAATTACCAGAAAGCAAGTTACCTAGGTCCTGACTAGATCCTATGATCAATTACATTCTAGGATAATTTTGAAAGTAAAATAAGAAAAAAAGCGAGTGTGATATCATAAGTAAACAACAAATCTCTCTTAAAACTTTGTCTAATATGACTGGTTTCATGGTGGGCCTCTGCTGACATTCATAGGTCATGTCCCATGCTAACATTCATGCCCAGTCCCTGATGTTCTGCTATCTAGATGTCTTGCTGCCTCCCAGGGCCAAAGCTTGTAGCTGTTGAACTCATGGTGCATTTTTTGGCTACAGTGAGGCATGCTATCTCTCTTCCTTCTTGATTCAGTTTCCTCTCAGTTCCTGATGGATATAGAACAGTATGCCATCTCTCCATCTTAAACATAACCTCCTACTTGGCAACCCACCAATCACCTGTGCTCCCAACTCACCGTCCACACTACATGGGACATCAAAGAGGCTCTGAAGTGACCCTAGAAATTCTGTGTCTGACCATGTTACTCTGTCCTCCTAAATGAACCAGGCTGCCCCATGGTGGTGTGGATATCTCACACAGCAATCTCCTCCTTGGTACACAGCTACGAAGAAGGGGAGTAGGGCAAGAATACACTGCCCTTGGTATTACCATCATTTACCAAGCATACTGCCTTTCTCTGGGTCAAAGCTGGAAGAGGAAAGTCTGGATATAGCATCTGACCTCTTGGAAACATTAATATATTTTCCATTTTTACCTTTCTAAATACATGAACTAATAATCTTGGCACTAATAGACCTAAAGTATCCATCTGCTGAAGGAAGATTAGAATTTATTACAAAAGGAAGCCATTTATTACATTGAGAATAAAAGGAAGAAGGAGATATTCTGCTTCTGATATGCAAATTAGATAATGCAGTAAGAAAAGTGCCTTGTAAGCCAGGACATTGTCTTGAAAAATGATCTCCTAAACTTTTTTCATCTGTTTTCTTCACACTTTTGCATTTCAATAACCAAGCCTGAAGGATCAGAGTTTCCATTCAGTGTAGAGAAAATACCCCTGTCTATTAAGATTTGAGAGGAGGTCAGAGACACAAAAGAGGATGAGACAGAGGGGAAAGCTCCCAGCCGATGGCAAAAGAAGGGGAGGTGGGAAGATAACAGAAGAGGAGAGAGAAGAGATATTGATTGACTAGAGAGCAAGACTGTCAGACAAGTCTTGAGCTTTGATCATCCATACCAACCCATGATCTTGCCAGGCAGAAGGGGACCCTGAGATTAAGCTATTCTCATCACCTTTGGTTTCTATGTGGCATAAAAAGGACTTGGACATGATTGAGAATCTGGTATGGAGTTTGGCAGTTGGGATAGCTTGGACAGAGACAGATGGCTTTAAAGAAAGAGCTACAGAACAGACCACCAGATGGAGCCCAAGTGAGCATCACAACTTGACAGCAAAGGGGTCTATAGTACCATCAGGGACTGAGGTGAGGCTGGGCCCCCATTTCTTTATCCCACCCACTGGACTTTTTTTCCAAGCTCTCAGAAAGAACACCCCACCCCAGCTGCAGATTGGTACAAATTGCTAAGTGGATAAGCAGCAACAAGGTAGAAAGAGAACATTGCCCCAGACACAGGGGTGGAGGACATGAGGTGGGGTGGGAGCAGAGGTAGCCATGTCCAAAGATAACAATGCTTCCCTCTCTCACCCCTCACCCCAGAAACTTAGTCACCACTTTGGAATAAAAGCAAAGGAGAAGAGGTGACTCGAACTGAGCTTTTCTTTTTTCCAGAAAAACTGAGTATTGATTTACCTAAAGGAATTATATACATTATCTAATTGGGTTAAGTTTTAAATTGGATTGGGTATTTAGTAATTTCTTTTCCCAGTCTCTGGTGGATGAGGGTTATCTTTGCCCATATGAGTTATAGCAAGAATTCAATTTTTGAATCCTATTACATTAGGATTCTCTCTCATATGTATTAGACTCAAAATCCCATCCAATCACTTGCTCCTCCATTTCAACAGCCTAGATAAAGAAATAAAACAGGACATATGCTGCAGTAAGTCTAGTTTGGGCTGTTTTTTAGGAATAACGAAATCTGCCTCCAAATCCTCATTAGCTGCTTGATAAGCAATGGGGAAATCTTCACAGTTAAACATTTAGCCTGAGGCCCACAAGGCCAAGTTCTTCTTTTTGTCCTGACAGCCTCCTCTTCCCTTACCCTATTGATATCTTTAAGTAGTGGGCTATATAAACCTTTATAAGACACATAGCACAATCCAATCCCTGTGTTGGAGGAAAGAAAAGAGAGGTACTCATATAGGTCTAATTATATCATATATGCTATTTATCCTTCCTATTAAAGACTCAGTCAATTTTGTCCCCCCAAGTCCTTATAAGGAGTGAGGGCATGACATGTACACTAGGTAGCAGTGGCTCCGCTCCCTTCCTCTCCTTTCTGCTTTTTCTTTAAGACATAACCAAGAGTCCTCCCTGAAGATTTTGGTTGCTAGAGCAGTGTGGTAACACGATCCTCTGCTCACTACCTAAGAATATTTGCAGACAAGTTGCATGAAAGTTGAGTCCTGCATGTGATTTTACTTCAGTCGTGAAAGACTCCATGAAGCAAACTTTGTGCACACTTTTTTCCATGCTTCTCAACTGGGGTATGAGTTTTTTCATGTGTGGGAGTGAGCCAGCAAGGGTGAGAAATCACCAACTAACATTTTCCCAAAGAATCAATTATACTTAAAGACTTGAATAAAAATCATTATTAAATTCACATGAATTTATGCTGAAGCAGCACTTCCAAGTAATTTCAAACTTGAAGTGGGCAACTTCAAGCTAAAGTCCCAAGCCATCCCACACTCTCTCCCACCCCCTCCCACCGCCCTCCATTCCTCAGAGACACAGGCTGTGCCCATCCCCTGCCAAACGTACTCATTTTGTAGAGATTAGAAGCTTTGGATTTCTTTGAATAGGCCCAGACTCAAGAGTGGACATATTTAGGAGTCGAGTTGCTTTAGGGAAATTTTCTACTACTATAGTCCAACAGTGAAGCTATGTCAGAATTTGGGGCAGCATATTATTGTATATACACTCAAGACAATCCGACATGCAGGTTCTTGATACAAATTCTCAGAGGCAGACTTCTTGAATATTTAGATACAGATTATCCATATTCAGTGAGCTAAGCAATACCAATTAGGTTTTGAAAGGAAGAAGATTAGAAATTATACTCCTATAAACTATGTTATTATTTGGGCCTGACTCTGTGCGTGTGTGTGTCCACTTTCTACTCCAGAGTGGAGTTTGTTCTGCAAGCTACCGGCTTGGTTAAAAAGCTTTGGAAACATGAGGGCAGCTCCAGTCATAACATTTAGACCTTCATTTCAATCCCATAATAGTTAGCTTAAGTAATGTCTAAATATTTCTTTAAGCCACAATATCCTATTTTCAGCAATGGACTCTAAATCATAATACACTGTATTTGACTATATTCTGACTTGGAATAAGGCCCTGTGTGGAATGGTTGTGAGCTCCTTTGAGATTTGTTAACTACACCAAGGTATAAAGTAAGACTGGCAAAAGGAAATATGTTTGAATCCTTGCTCTGACAGAATAATTTAGAAAAAAAAAATGTTATCCGTATGCTCTGCATCTGATCTGGTTCTATCTTCATATCTGCTTCACAATGAGCAGAAGCACCTCTGTGCCTATTAAAAGGCCAAGAGCTATCTTTGAATTTACAATGATGTGCAATTAAGGAGAAGTTATTTCAGTTATCAAAAAAATACAGTAACTCAACTGGTCATAGTTAAGAAAGTGTATAAATTCCAAAGACATTCAAAACATATGGCTTTGGATGCTTCTCCCTTCCCATAATTGATGTGTTAGCTGTTCATGGGTGAAAGTACATACAGCACATCTTAGTAACATCTGTTTCAAGTTAGGGTTAATTGATTTCCATTTGTGTGTGTGTGTGTCTCTCTCCCCTTTTTTTCCCCCCCCAAAATATATTAGAAGATACAGATCAGGGGAAAAAGTGTATTTGCAGACAAGATGTTCAGTTTCTATGCATGCTTTAAAAGAGAAATATACAATAAATAAGAAACTTTCTGGAATTTTTCACTATACCATTACTCAGTTGTGAAAATTTTCTCTGAAATCATAACTGAGACTTAGTGAGTAATTAGTATGTTCTAGTCACTCTGTTAAGTACTTTACACTCATTATCTTTATTAATCACAACAACAACAACCTCATAGGGTCAGCTTTTTTCATAGACGTGGTTTTTGAATGTGAAAATAACTTGCCTAAGGGCAAAACTCTAGCCAAAAGAACAGCCAGGATTCTCACATAAGTGGTTGAAAGTAGTTGATACCAAAGCCTTCCTTGTATAATTGTACTAATGAATTATAAAATGCCATAGTGACCAAGCTATGGCCTTGATAGTGCTGTGTGTGGTGTCTTACACGAGGTACTTACAGGTTTAGAGAAAACTTACAAAACCAGCTGCCACAGTCCAAAGGCTGTCTCACAACATTTGACAACTTACTGGGACTGAATTTTTATTCCAGTAGTCTACATGACTTTTCACAAGTCTCTAAAGCTCTCAGAATCTGGGTGTCCTAAGGTAAATTGGTTATACCTGGCTGACGTATCCAGTAGGATTGTTACAAAGGTCCAGGGAGTTAATCTGTATTGAAATGTTTTGCATACTCTAAAGGATAATTTTACGAAGTGTTAAGTCAAAAATTTGCTTTCCAGAAATGGTAACAGATGTTCTGAGTGGAAATGGTTCCCGGGCAAATTAGTTTGGGAAACTCGGCATACTGTGGTAAATATCCCCTGTGTAGAGGACATGTGTTGTCTTATTTAGAATCTCTGCCAATTCTTTTCTGGTCATGAGACCTATGCTTTTGGGGCATTTCTCCCTCCTCCCAGTACATGGTGCTGGTGGAGTTGCTATTCACCCAGGGAAAACAGCAGGACACACAACCTTCATTTTTAGCCTCTGCAAGAATTGTGGCATAGCAAGGTCTAAGGATGTGAACCCAGAGCTGCTGGCAGCCATGCCCTGCATGGTAGAATCAACCTGCAGTATAGACAACACCATCCAACTGCCTTTTAAGCTACTTCAATTTGGAATTCTGCTTAATATACTGTTCATAGAAATTCACTATGAGAAATACTAGAAAATACTAGCAGATTTCAATGAAACATGGTTTGAAAAATCAAACATATGAAATGGATTTCTGTTTATTAATTTAAGTCATAATCACCAAGGAGCCACAAAAAATGCCACTTATATACTAATAAATTGTGAAACTAAATAGGATACTTATTGGGCTGGAATTACTTGCAGTGTTGTTGAAGAGAGAAACTAAGCATTAATAAAGAAATTGACAAAGTACTTTAGAATATTCCTTTTAATTTTGATATTCTGAGGATTTTTTCCCCAAAATGCTCTAGCCAAGAGTTCTTTTTTTGATTCTCATGGCAATATTCTCAGAAGATCATTGATATATGACTACCAACTGCATTTTCTGTATATTCAGGGCCTAATAAAATGGTCAGAACTGTGTAAATCCCCTAAAAATCTATAGTGTTGTTGGTACATTTTTCAGCCATCACATCATGATGATTTTGTTGTCTCAATATGATAATGGATCAAAATGTTTCTATCGGGCAAAAACAAACAGAGAGAGAGAAAGGAAGTTTTCAAAATGTAAATGATGTTCTAAAGGTAAGGCCATAGCAGCTTAACTCTGTGACGATGTAATCTTAAATGTTAAAATATTTTCAAAAATGTAGATATTTGGAATTATGGAGCTTTAGCCTAAGCCTAACTTGGTCTTCATCTAATATCCTAAGTATCAAATTATAGACCTTAATTGGCTGAATCTGCACATTCAGTAAAAAATTATTGAATTAAATGGCATCTTCTGGTGTGAAATCATAGCCCCACTTCCAGGAGAAGCCATGAGTCTCCAAAAACCGTGACATATCTGTTAGCATGTTTTCAATAAGTAACAGAGCATGCTATTTAAAGTGGCTTAAAACATAAGACAACTTATTAATGCACAAAGATTTTATCATTGACCCAGGATCTGTCCATCTTTTCTTTCTAATTCCTTAGCTTCACCTTCAGGCTTATCTCTTCCACATAACTACAAGTTGGCTATAGTAGCTGTAAATATTGCATCGTCACCCAGAAACATTACAAAAGTCCATATATTTTCTTTGGGTCTCTTATTAATGAAAATAACAATTTTCCTAGTTGCTTCCAACAGACCTTCCCTTGGCTTGAATTGCATCATGGGACCGTCTTTCCACTGGAAAGATGAATAGTTGTCTTAAACTAACCAATATTTACCTTCCTATGGTAGAGAGAATGGTCTCCTGATATCTCAAAAAAAAAAAAAGTCATGCTTCTGTGTGAGCATGGAAGGATGGAGGAGAGGGACAGCAGTGTTTACCACAAGTCCCTTGAAAATAAAATTTTCTAGTACACAATTTAAAAAAGAAAAGAACAGTTAAAAAGAAGAAAATGTAAATTTAAAATAATCTGAGGAAAATTAAAATAAAATAGATATTACTTTTAAAATTGTCAATAAATAAATAATAGTGCATTTTATGTTATGATTGGAAATTATGTTCAGAGAAAACTAGTGGAACCAAAATTAAAAGGAAAAACTTACTTGAAAAAAATAGCCTCCCACAACTAAATTAGGGCAAAAGAGAGCTATATAAATTATTACAATTTTGTTAACGTTCTTTTATCCTGCCCTATGAAATGTCTCCAATTGGCATCTAGACAATATACTTAATCAGGTTCACAGATTGAAGTTTTCTATTACAGTTAATTTGATTGCTTTATAAGTAGATTTTTTAATATATGTGTACATATACTCTTTTTTAAAGAACTGATACTGGTTCTGTAGAAGGAGAGAAGCAGAGCTCAACCTAGATTGCTATTGTTTACAAAAAACATTCTCTACAAGATGGCTTTTATATACACCTGTGAAATATTTATCTCTCTGTAAATGAATGTGTTGGCACTCTGCCCCACAGAATTTAACAAATTTGAAATGTAAGTGTAGAAATTAACCCTTCCTAATCCCTTTCATTAAATCAGATGTTTCTATCATCTGACAAAAAAATGTTTGATAGGGGCTCTAATTATGCTTCCCCATCCTCCCACTAGAGCCTATATTTTGGGGGCAGAAGTTAAAAATGAGTGCTTCCTTTCAGATGTTAGAACACCAGCCAAGCACTTCAGAGAGTAACTCACCCCAAAGGTGAGGATGTGGTTTACTGTGAGCAGAGGCATCAAAGCAGGCCTTGTGCTGCTTGCTCTCTTCTGAATGCTGCCTCCCTCTGCCACTTGAGCTAGACAGTCTTGCCTCCAGGATAGAAAGCACTCTGCTTTCCAGAGCTTCCTCTACCATTACACATGGGCACATTTTCATATGACCTTACAGCTTCTGGGCCTCGTGTAAATTTCCTATTGCTTCAGACCATATTTCATCAGCTTTATTGTTATCTAAGTGTCAGGACTAAGGAGATACAGATACCCATGGTATAACTGAAAAGAAGAGTAATCCACACATTCTTTCACTATTCATTTAATAAGCATTTATTACCTGCCAGGAACTGTGGATAAAGATACCAAACTTATCCCTACACTCAAAGACTGGTCCCTACACTCAAGGAGCTTTCAGCTAGGATGGAAAAAGATTTCCATGAAAATGGAAATCAAAAGAAAGCTGGAGTAGGAATAATAATAACAGAGAAGATAGACCTTAAAATAAAGACTATTACAAGAGACAAGGAAGGACACTACATAATGATCAAGGGATCAATCCAAGAAGATATTACAGTTGTAAATATTTATGCACCCAACATAGGAGCACCTCAATACATGAGGCAAATGCTAATAGCCATAAAAGTGGAAATCAACAGTAGCACAATAATAGTGTGGGACTTTTAACACCCCACTTACACAAATGGACAGATCATCCAGACAGAAAATAAACAGGGAAACACAAGCTTTAAATGACACAATAAGCCAAATAGACTTAACGGATATTTATAGGATATTTTACCCGAAAGTGGCAGAATACACTTTCTTCTCAAGTGCTCCGGAACATTCTCCAGGATAGATCACATGTTGGGTCACAAATCAAGCCTCGATAAATTTAAGAATATTGAAATTGTATCAAACATCTTTTCTGACCACAGTGCTATGAGATTAGAAATCAATTAGAGGAAAAAAAAATTGTAAAAAATACAAACACATGCAGGCTAAAGAATATGCTACTAAATAACCAAGAGATCACTGAAGAAATCAAAGAGGAAATCAAAAAATACCTAGAAACAAATGACAACGAAAACACGACAACCCAAAATCTATGGAATGCAACAAAAGCAGTTCTAAGAGGGAAGTTTATAGCAATACAATCCTACCTCAAGAAACAAGAAAAATCTCAAATAAACAACCCAACCTTACACAGAGAGAACAACAAACAAAACACAAAGTTAGTAGAAGGAAAGAAAGCATAGAGATCAGAGCAGAAATAAATGAAAGAGAAACAAAATAATAGCAAAGATCAAAAAAACTAAAAGCTGGTTCTCTGAGAAGATAAACAAAATTGATAAACCTTTAGCCAGACTCATCAGGAAAGAAAGGGAGAGGACTCAATAAAATTAGAAATGAAAAAAGAGAAGTTACAACTGACACCACAGAAATACAAAGGATCATAAGAGACTACTTCAAGCAACTATATGCCAATAAAATGGACAACCTGGAAGAAATGGACAAATTCTTAGAAAAGCACAACCTTCTGAGACTGAACCAGGAGGAAATAGAAAATATGATCAGACCAATCACAAGCAATGAAATTGAAACTGTGATTAAAAATCTTCCAACAAACAAAAGTCCAGGACCAGATGGCTTCACAGATGAATTCTATCACACATTTAGAGAAGAGCTAACACCTATACTTCTCAAACTCTTCCAAAAAATTGCAGAGGGAGGAACACTCCCAAACTTGATCAACGAGGCCACCAACACCCTGATACCAAAACCAGACAAAGATATCACAAAAAAGTAAAATTACAGACCAATATCACTGATGAACATAGACGCAAAAATCCTCAACAAAATACTAGCAAACCTAATCCAACAACACATTAAATGGATCATACACCATGATCAAGTGGGATTTACACTGGGGATGCAAGGATTCTTCAATATATGCAAATCAATCAATGTGATACACCATATTAACAAATTGAAGAATAAAAACCATATGATTATCTCAATAGATTCAGAAAAAGCTTTTGACAAAATTCAACACCCACTTACAATAAAAACTCTCCAGAAAATGGGCACAGAGGGAACCTACCTTAACATAATAAAGGCCATATATGACAAACCCACAGCAAACATTATTCTGAATGGTGAAAAACTGAAAGCATTTCCTCTAAAATCAGGAACAAGACAAGGGTGTCCACTCTTGCCACCATTATTCAACATAGTCTTGGAAGTCCTAGCCATGGCAATTAGAGAAGAAAAAGAAATAAAAGGAATCCAAATTGTAAAAGAAGTAAAACTGTCACTGTTTGCAGATGACATAATACTATACATAGAAAGTCCTAAAGATGCCAGCAAAAAACTGCTAGAGTTAATCAATGAATTTAACGAAGTTGCAGGATACAAAATTAATACACAGAAATCTCTTGCATACCTATACACTAACAATGAAAGATCAGAAAGAGAAATTAAGGAAACAATCCCATTTACCATTACAACAAAAAGAATAAAATACCTAGGAATAAACTTACCTAAGGAGGCAAAAGACCAGGACACAGAAAACTATAAGACACTGATGAAAGAAATCAAAGACAACACTAACAGATGGAGAGATATACCATGTTCTTGGTTTGGAAGAATCAATATTGTGAAAAAGACTCTATTACCCAAAGCAATCTACAGAGTCAATGCAATCAATATCAAATTACCAATGGAATTTTTCACAGAACTAGAACAAAATATTTTACAATTTGTATGGAAACACAAAAAACCCCAAATAGCGAAAGCAATCTTGAGAAAGAAAAACAGAACTGGAGGAATCAGGCTCCCTGGCTTCAGACTATACTACAAAGCTACAGTAATCAAGACAATATGGTACTGGCACAAAACAGAAACATAGATCAGTGGAACTGGATAGAAAGCCCAGAGATAAACCCATGCACTTATGGTCACCTAATATATGACAAAGGAGGCAAGAATACACAATGGAGAAAAGACGGTCTTTTCAATAAGTGGTCTGGGAAAACTGGACAGCTACATGTAAAAGAATGAAATTAGAACACTCCGTAACATCATACACAATAATAAACTCAAAATGGATTAAAGACCTGAATTTAAGGCACTATAAAACTTAGAGGAAAACATAGGCAGAACACACTTTGACAAAAATTGCAGCAGGATCTTTGTTGACCCACCTCCTAGAGTAATGAAAATAAAAACAAAAATAAACAAATGGGACCTAATTAAACTTAAAAGCTTTTGTGCAGCAAAGGAAACCATAAACGAGACAAAAAGACAACCCTCAGAATGGGGGAAAATATTTTCAAATGAAGCAACTGATAACGGATTAGTCTCCAATATATACAAGCAGCTCATGCAGCTCAATATCAAAAAAACAAACAACCCAATCCAAAACTGGGCAGAAGACCTAAATAGACATTTCTCCAGATGGCCAACAAACACATGAAACACATGAAAAGATGCTCAACATCACTAATTATTAGAGTAATGCAAATCAAAACTACAATGAGGTATCACCTCACACTGGTCAGAATGGCCATTACCAAAAAATGTACAAACAATAAATGCTGGAGAGGGTGTGGAGAAAAGGGAAGCCTCATGCACTGTTGGTTGGAGCGTAAATTGATACAACCACTATGGAGAACAGTATAGAGGTTCCTTATAAACTAAACATAGAACTACCGTATGATCCAGCAATCCCACTACTGGGCATATACCCAGAGAAAACCATAATTCAAAAAGACACATGCACCCCATTGTTCATAGCAGCACTACTTACAATAGCCAGGACATGGAAGCAACCTAAATGTCCGTCAACAGAGGAATGGATAAAGAAGATCTGGTACATATATACAATGGAATATTACTTGGCCATAAAAAGGAATGAAATTGGGTCACCTGTAGAGATGTGGTTGGACCTAGAGAGTGTCATACAGAGTGAAGTAAGAAAGAGCAAAACAAATATTGTATATTAACACATATATGTGGAATCTAGAAAAATGGTATAGATGATCCTATTTGCCAAGCAGAAATAGAGACACAGACGTAGAGAACAAATGTATGGATACCAAGGGGGTAGGAGGGGAGAGTGGGAGAAATTGGGAGATTGGGATTGACACATATACACTATTGATACTATGTATAAAATAGGTAGCTAATGAGAACATACTGTATAGCACAGGGGACTCTACTTAATACACTGTGGTGAACTGAATGGGAAGAAAAGTCCAAAAGGGAGGGGATATATGTATATGTATGGCTAATTCATTTTACTGTACAGTAGAAACTAACACAACATAGTAAAGTAACTATACTCCAATAAAAATTAATTAAAAATAAAATAAAAAAGCTTTCAGCTAGAGAGAAAGAGATAAAATGATAAAAATTAATAAGTTGAGGGCTTCCCTGGTGGTGCAGTGGTTGAGAGTCCGCCTGCCGATGCAGGGGACACGGGTTCATGCCCTGGTCCGGGAAGATCCCACATGCCGCGGAGTGGCTAGGCCGGTGAGCCACGGCCGCTGAGACTGCGCGTCCGGAGCCTGTGCTCCGCAACGGGAGAGGCCACAGCAGTGAGAGGCCCGCATACCAAAAAAAAAAAATTAATAAGTTGAGGAAGATTAAGAAGTGACAGGAAAGATGTACAATGTACAAGTAGGCTACCAAGGAGGAACACTTCCTGAGGGATTCAGAAAAAAAAAATGTAGAGGGATGATATTTTGTTCATATAAATAGATTCACTCTATTCCACCATTACAAAATGAATGCATTCTCTTAGCAAATGGATAACTCCATGTCTCCAAATAATCACCCAAGTAGACTTAATACTGGATTTACCCAGTCCTGCTTGGTGGCATAGGTTTAAATTTCACCTTCTCTCAAAACAATATTTGTAGTCACTAATTTTACAATATGTTCTTCTGAAAGATGATAAAGTATGGCAATCATTATTAATGAAAATATTCACTGTCATTATTTGTTTAACAAACAGAGACAGCAACCTAAGCTTAAGCTCAGTACGTGCATGAGATTGCCCACTGGGATCCTTAAAATCTTACAAGAAATAGACTTGGAATCTGTACACCATGTCACCAGGCGATGAATTGAAAGGTATGTTGTTTAAGTTCTGTTTACTCTGAAGGCACTTTTTTGACTCACTGCTAGAAGTAACTATAAAAACTCCTCATGAGCTAAGATAGTTTAAGTTGTCAACTTCACGAAAGAGGCCATAATCCATGGATCATTGACCAGACAGATAGTGAGAGGTAGCCTGTCATATCAAAGCTTAGTAATAATGTTGATTGTAGCTTGGTAAACTGGAGGATGAGCTAAAAATCCTTCAGTATTCTCCAAGGGGCTTCTCAACTGGAAAGAGCAATTCAGTCAATTACTCAATATTTATCCCAGGTTCTCACAAATCCTTTCCAGCACTGTGCTTGTCTAGACTAAAAACTCAATTAGTTCCTTCAGGCCCCCAAACTTACAAGCCTTCAGCTCTAAAATGTCCAGTCTCAGTCACTGCCAGGCACAAATAATGTGATTAATCCTTCCTAACTGAAGGTCTTTGCTGCTTCTGCTTTTTCTGAAAACTTCCATAGACTCATCAGCAGGGACCTGAATGACATAATATTTTTCCACATTGGTATCTCTCATTCGTACTTGTGATAGCTGAAGGGGAAAAGAAATTCACATAATGCAAAGAGATGAATGACCTCATAAACAACGCCTGGGACTTTGACTTACCCATCTCCTAGTGTAGATTCTAAAAGTGCTGATCATGAGAGAATATGCTTCAAGTGAGAGGGTTCTAGGAAGACCTAATAAGTCACAGTGGCCAAGTCAATATGGAGTTCAATTTACTATTTAAGGAATAGCACCCTGGAGGATTAAGGACTTGCCCATTTCTTAGCCATCCATCACACAACCAAGAATCATGTGGTGTTCCTGGAATAAGGTTGACCCTAAAAGAAAAAAATACCTTGCAGAATACTCCAATTAGATTCCTTTAACCCTTGAACCACTCAGCCACCCAGAACCTTTGTATTCATTCAAGACTGACTAAATAATATTGGGGGTTCAGTGAAAAATGAAAATGCAGGGCCCTTTCTTCAAAATGTATTGAGAGGGCTTCCCTGGTGGCGTAGTGATTAAGAATCCGCCTGCCAATGCAGGGGACACGGGTTCAAGCCCTGGTCCGGGAAGATCCCACATGCGGCGGAGCAACTAAGCCCGTGTGCCACAACTACTGAGCCTGCACTCTAGAGACCCCAAGCCACAACTACTGAGCCCACATGCCACAACTACTGAAACCTGAGTGCCTAGAGCCTGTGCTCCGCAACAAGAGAAGCCACCACAGTGAGAAGCCCATGCACCACAATGAAGAGTAGCCCCTGCTCACCTCAACTAGAGAAAGCCCACGTGCAGCAACGAAGACCCAAAGCACCCAATAAATAAATAAAAATAAAAACAAAAATTATTGAGAAATGGAAGATGGTGACAGCAGAGAATTAAAGCAACAGTGGGTCCTTCTCAGTCCTGCACTTAGGAAGTCAGCCTCATAGTCACTGCCCACGGGGCATTATGCATGATACAGAGGACAGAAATAGGAATAAGAAATAATTTTGCCTTCAAGGAGCTTGCAGTCTAATAGGGGAGATAAGACATTTACAAAATCCATAAATCAAGGATGGATAATTACATAAAAAATGTTCAATAGTCAGGTTAGAAGAAGGAATGGAGGAGCAGGTCTGCTTTTGCTACCTGGGAAGGGTGTTCCACCTAGGTACAATTCCCTCTCTCATGTTACTCAGTGGTCACGCTTATCTTCTTCAGAAAGTTCTTCAATGCATATGAAAATTCTGTTCCTTCTGACTGAGCAGATTTCCACCTAATCTTTACTTAGCTAATCCTGCCCGTACTTTGGATCTCACAGTATTACTAACTGAGGGACCCCCAAATTTAAATTGGGTCTCTTTGATTTGTTCTTATGGCTCTCTGGATCTTTCCCTCCAATTGTATTTTTTTAATAAACATTTAGTTTTATATTTAATTTGGTGATTTTGGTTTTATTTACTGTAAGCTCTGTAAGTGCAGGGACAATTCTTCAGTTGTTCACTGCCATCTCTCCACTTCCTAGCTTGGAGCCAGGGACATGGTGACACTTAGAAGGGATCTGTTAAGTAAATACCTATTAAATATAAATCCTGACAGAGGTGGATGTAGGGGATAGGAAGCTGAGAGGGAGATAACGTAAATAAAAAGGTTGAACAAACCTACAAGTTATAATTGGAAAATAATAAAGTGGGGTTTGATTTGTGGTAGGAAATAGAAGTAATCAACGTGCTTAAGGAGGTGAATGGGATCCCGTTGTAGAAATTCATGAGACCCTAACTGAAGAGTTTATATGTAAGAGTAGAAAACGGGGAAGGGCTAAAGGTTATTGTTGGATTTTTTTTTAACCCAATACCTCTTTTTTTAAGCAGAATATAAGAAAATACAAAATAGAGTAGTATTTTAACAAAAGTGCTTCTAAGCAAGTTAAGGGTTTTTTTGGAACTGTTGATGGTCTAAAGAGCAGATTTAAAGAAAGTTAAGGCATGAATTTGAACAAAGGGAAAGGATTTGAGGAGGATACATGGAAACAAATATGAAGGCAAGAAAAAACACAACATTTTGTTAATAGAGTGATTGAATTTAGTCATTTAACTTATCAATCTTGGGAAACACTTTTTAAATCATCCATTCTCCTTTTTTCTAATCCCTTGTTGAATTAATAGAGAAACTATTAACTACAGTACATTTGCCTAAAATAAGGAACTTAAGTTGAGAAACATGTGTAACTTCAGTCTACACTAACCACATACAAAGTTTCATTTTCAGTCATTTTAACTTACAGAACTACAGAGAGACTGAATCTTCAACACGGTTGCTTTTCTCAGAGTGATTCTTAAATGGATTGTGAAAAAAAATGCATCCACTAGAATTCATATTATTCAGAAGCATCTGAAGATGTTCTGAAATTTAAGTGTTAAAGTGAAAAAAAAATCTTCCCCCCAAATTCAGGACCTAACAAAAAAAAATTACAAAAATAAAATGTATCCATCCTTGGAAAAGACTTTTTATGTAAATTAGATTATGAAACAGAAACCAAATAAACCATTTATAACATACACAAAGAATGTTGCCTATTCAATCAGTATTTATCAAACATGTTTATTAAAATGCTTTTAAATGTTGATGTAAGGCAAAAGTGCAACCACATACCTGTAGTAAAAGAAAATGAAACGCTAGATTAAAGTAGAAGAGAAACTATATCTCTGCACTCTCCAAGATAGGCTGGTCATGGCACATCTTGACATATTGCTACTGAACCTGGCATGTGAAGTTGGATGATAGTGAAAGAATTGTTGAAATTTAATGATTGCAACACATGCTTTAAAACTCAAAGCTTCTATTACTAGGTTTATGACTCAGATGTCATTCCTAATAGGGTTATTTTCTGTTGCTATTCAGCTTTTAAACTCCTACTAGTTAATCTATGAAGATGAATCATAGCCTGCTTTGTTCCTTCATCCATTTTGAGACTTTTTTTTTCCAACTACCCAAATTATTAATCAAGCCAATGAATATTAGTAATTATTCACTCATGATTTCAACATGCATTCATTGTCTATAATGTACGGAACTGTGCCAAGTGCTGATGATACAAAGAATAATAAGATAATGTACCCCCAAAATAGTAATTTTCAGTGTTCTACCTTTTACTTTGTTAATTGTCAAGGAGAATACTGAACATACATATGGTTGGTCTCACTATGTAAAGTAACAGTGATACAAAACTATTTTGTTTCTCACACCAAGAAGTTCATAGATTCTATTCCTGAGGTTTGAATAACGCAAAATATGCACCACAGGTAATGTAAACAATATTCCTGGATATCTTTTCATAGCTCTGGAGGGAAAAGACTGGCTTTGCTGCAAGCTAGTGAGGAGAGAGATGAAGAATAAACCTCCTTCTGCAAAGAGATTCTCTGTCTGTCTTAGTAATTGCCTTGCATTCACTTTTTTATACTTAATTTTTGTTATTTATATAAAAAATCATTGTAAAATGTTCCTAAATTTCCCCCTCATTTTCTTTTTTTTTTCTCTCTTTTTTTTCTTTCTTTTTTTTTCCTCTTGTAAATCCCCCTCATTTTCTGATAAAAGCATTGAGGCACAGAAAGTATATGGTCTGTTTGACCTTAGAATAATTATTCATGGTTAGGTAAAGGAGAAAGTCCATTGAAAGGGATTTCATTGTGTGCGAGGAGTAAGCACTCACAAATTGTAGCTGGCACAAACAACAGTACCATCAAACTGTAGACAAGGTGAGACAATTTAGTTTTTGACTGCCTAGTCCATGGTTTGACTACTGTTTCCCACATCTTGAAGGAGCACACAGGGTTTTTAAGCAGTAATGTTAGCAGCCTCCCTGACTTGATAAAAAGTTGTGGAAGAAAAACAAAATCAAGTGAAACAAAGCAATATTTATCAATATAAATCAAAATGAAAGTTAGCTCTCTTTTCATTTTCTATTGTTTTATGGGCATATTCATATTTATTTCGCCTTCACAAGTTATGTCAGAAATTGAAGAAGCTCAGGCCCCACTTTGTACTTATGCTGATGTTATAAATAGGTGGAAGAGACAAAACTCTGCTCTGTAATCCAAAAAGTTGCCAACATCAAATATGCCTGTGTGATATTGGGATGTCCCTCAACGATCTTAAGCGTTTACATACTGCTTAAATTTTCTGTTACTTTAAGGACTTGGTTTGGGGAGGTTTCTGTTTTGATTGTTTGGGTTATGTTTTTTGCTTTTGTTTTTGTTTTGTGTTTAGTTCTTCATCTATAGAGTGAGTCACAACTTCCTAAGAGAAGAAGATTACATTGTTAACGTTTAAAAAGAACACTAAAGTTAAGTACCCTGCTCACCTCCATGGAAGTCTTAACAGTGTGGTAAACAGGGAATGGATTAGGGGAAGGTCAGAAATGCATAAGGACGTGCTTTGAGTGTCACATTGTGAGACTGTTGCAAAAATGAACCCTCCCTGCATAGGCTAACCTGAGACATTGCAAGGTTGCTGAAAGTGCCCCCAAAGAAAGCAAAGATGTCAAACATGCAGTGAACAAGAGCTGAGTCTGTGGAGGCTGGGAGGTTGGACCTGAGTGCTAGTATTGATTCAGCTGTAACCATCTAGAACACAGATTTTCAAAATGGAGCAAGTATTCCTGGATAAACATTTTAGCATAGACTGCTGGGCCTCATCTACAGAGTCTCTTATTCAGCAGGTCTGGTGAGTCCCAAGAATTTCTAATGGATCTTCTAGTGATGCCAGTGCTTCTGACGAGACCATTGAAAGAGGGGTATGAGTGAAATCCAGGACCACATAAGGAAAGTAAACGTGAGAAGCTACCGCAATAGAAAGTGACAGAGCTTGCAAGAGACAGAGAGATGTGCTGTCCGGAGCATTCAATTTGGAAAGAAAATAACAACAACGACAGCAGTAGTAGTAGTAGTACTAGTAGTAGTAGTAACAGTAGTAGTAGTAGTAGTAGTAGTAGTAGTAGTAAAACTAAGAAGCTCACACATCACAATGAAGATCCCACATGCTGCAACTAAGACCCAGCACAGCCTAAATAAATAAATAAATAAATAAAAATTTTAAAGATACAGTATTAAAAAAAAAAAAAGCTGTTCTAGCTAAAACTAAAAGAATATGAGCCTGATTCATCCTGTTTGCTTCTTGAACTTAAAGATCTCTTAGGGTCCTTCAGTATAATATTGAGATTGTAAATACGCCAAATACAAACTTGATTATCACTTTATTAAATTTAGTCTGTATATTTTGTTAGCAGAAAACTGAAGTTCATGGAGAAAATTAGAAAATGGTAATGGGAAAACCACAGTGAAACATCTCAAGACATAGTATTTAAAAATAATTACATGCACTTAGGAATTTATAGGTAGGCTGCCACCTGCTAATGGAAGCTCAGGAACAACTAATAAATGTCTTGGGCAATGAGCACCTTGCTGTAATTTGTCTCCAATGGCTAGGATGCAAGGAAAACATAACCAGCATTTATTGGGTGGCTACTTTGTTCTATGATCTCTTCTAGGTACTCTTTGGATGCTTTTCTCATATATCCTTACAACCACTCTGTAAGATGGTATCATTTAATCATTTTACAGCTGAGAAATCTGAGACTCAGAAAAATTAGGAAATTTGCCCAATGTCACATAAGGTCTGTCTTACTCTGATGGCCATTTTGCGTTTTATTTTATCACTGGCTTCCTCTCAGCTGGAGAATTGAGAACATTGAGAAGTTTGTCTCTACATTAAACCCCTCCCTGGTTGTACTTTCCTATGTGAAAGTAAAATTACCAATTTCCCCTTTTTCTTACAGTCAAATACCACAGTCACTAACGTCCTAGAAAACAGACTATCCGTTTAGTTATTTCACCAAAATACTCTGGAGAAAGCGGGGTAAAATGCAAAGAGCAGAAGTTTTAGGGGCCAACTAACTTAGATTTAAATCCTGGTTTTCTTTTGTCATTCTGCTTTTCTGGGTAACACACCAGGGTGAGGTAAATTATATTTAATTTATATGAGAATCAGACCGATGGGACACAACTAAGAATTAAATGACAGAAACATAATTCCTGCCATAATGCAGATGTTACAGAAATATTAATTTCTTCTACTTTTCTCTGAGTAATGTTATAAGCCAAAACACTAAGCAAATGTTTTTACTGCTTGTTACAGACTCTCTTGTTTTTCTCAGCAGCCCCTTATCTTAACTCTTTTACTTTTGTTTCCTGTACCACTGGACTCTTCCGCTTTGCAAGGCTGCTAATCTTTTACTGAACAAAAAATGCCTTTTGTCTCATTACCTCCTTAGGAAATACATACTCACAAAGATCCTAACATTCTCTGGAGAAAAATGCTGTCTGAATGCAAACTTTAATCAGCCTGAATTGCACATACATAATTATACTCCATAATTTAGTTTTTTATGTTTATATTCTTTTGAAATTAGTTCCTGATTATAAAAATAAATCAGCTAATAGTAGAAAATACTAAAAATACAGACATTTATTTTAAAAAGAAAACGTCCTCCAAAATCCTGCAATCCAAGGGAAAAAACCTACATTATTAATATTCTCAAATATTTTCTTACAGACTTGCACTGTGTGTGTGTGTTTATAAATGGGATTTTATGGCTTATTTCACTTAAATTTTATCACTTAAATTATTTCACTTAAATTATATATATTGTTTTCCTTTGCCATTATAAGATGATTTAATAACATAGTTTTTAAGGGTTGCATGTTTCATTTTATAGCTATCCCAGTCTTTTTTGTTTCTTTATAACACCCCTATGAAAGGAGCCAAAATAAAAATTTCTATTCAAATTACCATTGCTTGAAAAGTGGGACTAATGAGAGAAGACAAGGTATAACGAATGTTAATCTTATAATGGTTTACTTAATAATTTGGAGAAAGTGTAGAGTGTACAGCTGGGATTTGGCAACAGAATAATTAATTATAATATCAAAATTTCAGTATTAATGAGGGACTCAGGTATGATTTTATAATTTCATGTTATATATTGCTATTATGAAAGTGTTCATAATATTTTGAATTGACATACCATTTTTGTGATTGTTTGGAAAGCAGTCATTTTCTATAAATATCTGTTGAAACAAATGGGAATAAAAATGACTTTGTGGGCTTCCCTGGTGGCGCAGTGGTTGAGAGTCCGCCTGCCGATGCAGGGGACACAGGTTCGTGCCCCGGTCTGGGAAGATCCCACATGCCGCGGAGCGGCTGGGCCCGTGAGCCATGGCAGCTGAGCCTGCACGTCCGGAGACTGTGCTCCACAACGGGAGGGGCCACGACAGTGAGAGGCCTGCGTACCGCAAAAAAAAAAAAAAAAAAAAAGACTTTGTTATCTTTATATTTCTATGATATAAAGAGTATTTTTCAAGAAGGGAAATACTGACTCCTAATCTTATGCAAAATGCATATGGTAGATGGATAGGGGTTTATATACTCACTAAAAGAAGAAAATTTCAGATTTTTAGATTGTAGTTATTTTATTTCATATTCAGATTGCTCCATCTACTCTTAATCACACCTGCTATATGAATCCAGACAATTTTTTTCATTCAGTGACTCTTAAGTTTTCTAATCTGCAAAATGAAGGCAGTTGAACTGGAAAATTTCTAAGGTTCGTAACAGCCCTAAAGTCATGAATTTCTGTATTCTGAAAGGTTAACTAGCATGGTTTTTTAAGAAAATCAAAACCTAATCAAATCATATTTGTTGCCTTATTTCTGAGAATGGGAAAGAATGTGCTTAAAAAGCTTTATTCATTTTTTTGAGACATACTATTATGTAACAGTTACATTAAAACATAAGAAATTAGAAAATTTCATCAAATATCATGATTAATTATAGCCACTGATTACATAGAACTATACTGTGGGTGTTTCCATACTTCTTTATAATGATCATTATTAAATATTTGAGTTCTAACAAAAAGGTCTATAAAGAGTATAAATCCAACGGCCAGTGACCAAAGTCTAACTAAATAGACTAACAGTCTAACACACTGTTGTACAAACATGTGTAGGCACCAAACATGCATCAAAAAAAAAAAAAAAAAAAAAAGGAGAGAGAGAGAAAACCTGCTTAATTAAAAAAAGAATCCTATTATCAGAGTACTATTGGTTTTGACAAGACAGCCATTTCATTAAGGGATAATGAATGAAAATATTCGTTTATCTTGTAAGATAAAGGATTACATAAGAAAGGATGCATTATTCAGAATTTCAATAGTTTAAAATATTTGATAGTATAGATTATTTTGGTTGGCCCAATAAATACATTCCATCAAAAGTTATTTTTCAGGAGTGTTTTAGGAGTTACAGTCTTATCATATGAAAGCATATTATAATGTGCATTCTTGTTAGCAGTGCCTCTTTGGCTTCTTTTTGACTCTTTTACCCAAATCAATTTTCACATTCTTTAGTTATATCTAAACAATGCCAATATATTTGGTCACAACCTAGGAGAAAAGTGGTCAGAGGTTTTGTTGGGATCCTGTAGATGAGGACGTCACTTACTGCTTCCATTTGTCACATATGCACACAGCTGGGGCCTCGGGGCGTGGTCAGGGTGGCCACAGAGATCACCAGCCGGTCACTTCAAACATGACTGTGACCCATATGGCTTCTACTCTTCACTCCTATTTTCAAAATTGCTCAGACTTTTTCAAGAAATGTGTAGGAACATGTTTGAGGCGTAGCTTCACTTATTTTACTGATAAAGAGTCTCTGGCATTAGCCAAACAGACTTCTTGGAACAGTAACTGTTTTTAATGGCAAGCTACCACGTCCTCTAACAAAAACCTTCTTCCCTTCACATTTTTCTGTAAGCAGTTTGCTTATTTCCACGTTAGTGTTTACATCTTTCTTCTAAAAGCCTAAAATGCCTTGCATTTTGGCCAAGTGAACTAATATCATTTTTTTGGCTTCTAAATTATTTTAAACAAACAAAAATATTGATTGCGTGAACTTTCATTTTCAATCAATATTCCAGATCTGTTAATAGGAACTAATGTTTCTGAAGGTGTAAAGAGGCCACCATTAGAGCACTAAAAATAAATAAGACGAAAGCATGGTCATTGACTGTTTTCAACTACCAAAATTTGTGGCAAAGAATCAAAATGTGGGTATTTCAACCTGCAAAATAGCTGTAGTTAAAATATAAGCTGTTTAACATTAACTTTAATGTTAGCAACCTCGCAAATGCCTTCTCTACAAGCCAGGACCTTGTAGAAAGCCATAAAAGGGAAGGAATATAATTTCGTTTGCTGGCACTTACTGAAAGGCTAAAATAGAAGAGTAACAGAAATCATATTTGCCAGTTCTAACTGAAGGAGTTGTGAAACATCATCTCAGAAGATTGTAAGTTATTGTAAAAATGTTGTCGTTACCATGTTATGAACTATGTTTTATAGGAGTTGAAACTTTTATTTAGCTGAAAATTATTTGAAGCAACAAGCAGCAATTAAGTAACAGAAAGATCTAACTATGTTTTTCAAAATGTATTCGATACAGTGATATGGAACATTTTAAAATTAGTTTTGAGTTGAAATATGGTAATTTTTTACTCCCTGGTGAGAATTGGAATTTTCCTGGTGATAGTTTCCAACTATGATAATATAGTTTTCAAGTAATGTCTTTGAAGTAATTCACTTCTTTTTCTAGTTGATGGACTAGAAAAAACAATAAGACTATGTTGTTTATTTCATAAATTCTTGAATATTTTTTGCCTTGATTTTTAAAATTTTATTGAAGTTGATTTTATATTTTAAATATAAATTATATATATATTTATATAAGTATATATTTTATATATAGTTGATTAACAGCATTGTGTTAATTTCTGCTGTATAGCACAGTGATTCAGTTATACATATATATATTCTTTTTCATATTCTTTTCCATTATGGTTTACACAGGATATTGAATATAGTTCCCTGTGCTGTACAGTAGGACCTTGTTGTTTATCCATCCTATATATAATAGTTTGCACATGCTAGTCCCAAACTCCCAATCCATCCCCCTCCCACCCCCTCCCCTTGGCAATCACAAGTCTGTTCTCTCTGTCTGTGAGTCTGTTTCTGTTTCATGGATGTGTTCATTTGTGTCGTATTTTAGATTCCACATATAAGTGATGTCATATGGTATTTGTCTTTCTCTTTCTGACTTACTTTGCTTAGTATGATAATCTCTAGGTCCATCCATGTTGCTGTAAATGGCATTATTTCATTTTTCTTTTATGGCTGAATAGTATTCCATTGCATATATATACCACATCTTCTTTATCCATTTATCTGTCGATGGACATTTAGGTTGTTTCCATGTCTTGGCTATTGTGAATAGTGCTGCTGTGAACATAGAGGTGCATGTATCTTTTTGAATTATAGTTTTGTCTGGATACATGCCCAGGAGTGGGATTGCTGGGTCATATGGCAACTCTATTTTTTGTTTTTTGAGGAACAACCATACTGTTTTCCATAGTGGCTGCACCAATTTACATTCTCACCAACAGTCTATAAGAGTTTCCTTTGCTCCACACCCTCTCCAGCATTTATTATTTGTAGACTTTTTCATGATCACCCTTCTGGCTGGTGTGAGGTGATATCTCATTGCAGTTTTGATTTGCATTTCTCTAATAATTAATGATGATGAGCATTTTTCATGTGCCTATTAGCCATCTGTCTGTCTTCTTTGGAGAAATGTCGATAAATTCTGAATTTTTTAAAGCAAATTTTGGCATATGAAAGTTAGCTAAAGCACACTTATTGTAAGAACTGGCTTGATTCTTACAGTGAGTTATTGCTGTCTTTTAAAATGGCTTATTGTCTATGGCTTAAGTAACATAACCCTTACAAGTATGTGTATGTTTCTATAGAGATTGCACAGATTTTACAAAATTCATAAGTTTAGAATTACACATATGTATATGGAATTGTGAGTTACATAGAGAAAGTTTGAATAACATGCCACTCTATCAGAACTCCCCCAAATAAGTGTCAGCTATGGAGTCTTTTTGCTGTTGCTGCAATAATGCACACTTCAGTTCACCTGAAAAAATGACTCCCTATATTGACTGCTGAAATATGTCATTACATTCTTCTGGATTTTCAAATGTAAGTGTGAATGCTTTATGGAATTATTTTTCATTCCTTTTCTAATTACAGTTTTTCAATCTATGTAATACCCAAGGGAATATAACAGGAACATATATCAATTTATATCTCTGTGGGGTTTTTTTTGAATAAAAAGAAAATAAACTTTTCTGACTTTTTTTCTGAGATTGCTTTTTTATACTGTCTGAAAAACAAATTTATCTTAAAATTTATATTCAATATAAAGCCCCTTGCCAAATATGGATTTAGCTTTTTTTTTTTCTTTCAGAGAACTTTGTTCCCTTTAAGAACAATTTCTACTCTTGAGGCTCTAAGTCCCAAAATAGTTTTAAAGTGGAAAAAGTGTTTTTTAAGGAACCTAAATACTCATTTGCTATCTTAACTGAATTTACGAATGACTCTCTCCTTCCCTGCCTGCCTTCACTCACATAGACTTCAATAAGCCCACCACACACTATTTCCTCCCTGGATCAAGTGCTTTGCAGGTGCCTTATGTGCTGTCCATGGCCAAGGCAATGCAAATGTTATGCAAATGAGCCCCTGGGATACATGTTAATAAAAGGTAAACAATGCAATACTATGAACTGGCTGGCTTCTTTGTCTCCAAATACTGAGCTATTACATATTTGCAGAACAGATTGAGGCAATGGATGAATTTACATACAGCTTCATGCTCTGTACAGAAATATAGTTGCTTCAGTATCAGATCAGCAAAACATGACTCCTCTGAACCTAGAAGAGAAAATCTTGACCTTGCCTCCTTCCTTATTTTAGTGGTTTGGCTCACCAAAGACAAAGACCCTTAAACTATTTGGGGAAGTAGGTTCTTTGATCGGTTTGGGGACTTCTCTAGACTTCTGTTTTATATGCTCTCCAGCTCTGGCTGTGATATTTCCTGGTGTCTTCAAACACTTGAAAAGACAAAATCTCTGCTTTCAATTCTGCATTTGCTTCTTATCACACTAGGAATTCTCTCCCAATCTCAGCTGCCTATGCATTTTTTTTTTTTCTTTTCTTGGCTTTCTACCCATGATATTCCTTAACCTAATTTACTGCTTTGAATTTCTATGTTGAAGACCATCCATTTTCTGTTTACTTCCCTCCTCACTCTTCACTGCATCTATCAGTGCTCTGATGCCCACTCTTCTTAAAAAGATGAGAGAATAAAATATAAGTAGAAATTGAGGGGTTGTTTTAAATCTCAAACAAGAAAATTATTGATGTTACACCTAGTTGGTATGAATTATGGTATTACACCTCGCTGGTATAAACACGCAAGCATTCAAGAAATTGCATATTCTTTTACAACAATAATTTTTACAATGTAATTCTGACCCTGAGACCCCTTCCCATTGGGATGACAGGAAGTTGAACCCCAGGCATCTTCAGTCCTCCCTCCCTCCCTCCCTTCCCCTCACCCCATCCCAGCCCCAGAATTATGTTAGGGGAAAGAAATCAAGTGAGATGCAAAAGCAATAGCAAGTGGTACCGGTATAAGCATTTGTTTCTCCTCTACTTAGGACTGATTGTTGATTCTGCTTTGACAGATTGTGTTTTCAACAGAAACCATAAATTTTTATTTTTGTGTGAATTGTCCCAAATTGTAAATGTTTATTTAAATGCTGCAGTTTATATAAAATACAGCTTTGAGCCAATTCAGCCCAATGGCCACCATTTTACGATTCCTGCCTTGGACTTGATAAATACCATAGGGCACTTGCCAGTAGGATGCTTCTGCTTTCTGCCCTGCCTAACGGCAAGAGGTCAGCACAATGCTTCTGAGATAGCAGGTGCTCAACAAAGGTTTAGTAAAAGGAAAGAAAGCCTTCTCATATCAGATAGACCTGGAAAAAGTATTTGACATATTGGTTTATTCTTTGCAGACATTCCATAACACCAATACTATGGGGAGTATATTAGTAAAAGGAGAGACCTAGAGGCTGGGACTCCAGTGCATGATGTGCTTCAAAAGTCCAGGCAAGAGCTAACAGGTGAGGTTTGAATCTGGACATGGAGGATGGGAGGAATGGAAATCCAAGGTGCAAGAGATGATGTAGAGTAAAATGGATAGAGTTTGGTATCAAAGATACAGAGAGTGATTGGGGGAGGGCAGACTAGACATAGATGTCTAAGTTTTAAAGAGTGAATGGTTAGAAGGGTGAAGTTTCCCTTAATCAAAATTTTGGTAAATGAAGAGTTAGTTTCAGAGGCTCTGTAATCTGTTCTGTTTTGGATAAATCACATCACAAAGCTCTACATCTTAAAAGTCTCCATTGGCTCCCTAGTACCAATGGGACAGATTTTAACTTCTCCTACCTGGTCTAAAAAGGCCTTTAACATATGACCTCAAACTGCTTCACTAAGCCCTATATAGCACCCTGAATGCTTGATATTCTACATCTACTCGCATACACTAAATTTTTCCAAAACATGCCAGGCAAGTGCCTCAGGCATGTTGTCTTTGTCTTCAATGCCTGCTTTCCTCTTCTCCACCCAGAAAACACATCCTAGTCCTAGCACCAGCACTGAAGATGTCACATTGGTGAAGCTGTTCCCAGCTCTCCCTGGCAGAGCCGATCACTCTTGTTTTTCTCTGTCATGATAGCTCTTGTTCATAACTTCAGTAGTGTGTTCCATCTCTAGTCTATGGGCTTCTAGTCTATGGAAAGGGACCGTATGATATTTATCTTTGTATTGCATTACTGCATGTAGTTGCAATTTAAATATTTGTTAGAAAGATGATTTAGACGTGTGAGAAGAAGAATGGGCTGCAGTGTTAGATTAAGAGTATTTTAGGGAGAGACACTGGATATGGGGGATTTGTATGGTAATCTGGGAGAAAACTGTTCCAATAGGCCAGGGCGAGGAAGTCTAGACTCTCAGTTGCTAAAGACAATGCCAAGGAAGGAAGAGGGAGCAGAAAGAACAGACTACCTTTTAAAGAAATCTAGTTATGAAGTAAGTGAAAAAGAGGATGGCTTTTTTAAAGTTGAAAGCAATAATGAGAAAAGCTTAACTTAAGTTTGGTAACAACTTGGGCCTTGATTTACCAAGGAAAAGAGGGATTAACTGAAAAAAAAAACAAATGAGGGAAAATTAAAGGAACTAGAAGAAGGTGTGTTCAGAGGATGGGAAAATTTTGGAGAGATCTCTCTAAAACAAGAGCAAGAAAGGAAAGGATAGTTTAGATGAGTTATGAAGAGAAGGAGCGAAGTGGGGAATTCATATTAAATGGCCTAAATCTTCTCCCTGTTGAGAGGGAGACAATCAGAAGTAAGTTTTAGATAGATAACAAATAATAGTGAAGTCAATAGAAAATAAACCAATAAAATCAGAAAAATATTATTGAGAAACACTGAAAACCCAGCTGAGGTCAGGGACCATAAATTTATGGTCCCTGTAATACACATCACTTTGCAGCATCCTTCAGCAATATGCAGCCATGGAATAGGAGTGGAGAAAATAGATTGTGTCCAGGATTGGGGAATAGAGTGAAGGTGCTAATGAAAGGAAAGTCTAGTTGATTCAACATGGGATCTTTAAGTAGGTAATGAGACCAAGGAGGTAGTCGGTCTTTCTCATACCTGAGGACAGTACAAAGGGGTTAAAAACCAAGA